>NC_079135.1:75285052-76582552 GCF_945859705.1 Episyrphus balteatus
TGAAAAACGATTAAAAAGTGCACTATCGGTTATAATTAATATTATTTATTCATTAAAGTTAAGTGAAATTTAGTGTCTTGACCATGAGATTGGTAAAATACTTAAGTAAATTTCGAGATTTGACAATAGCATCATATCCAAACCAATTTAGTCAATTTAGTCAAATTTCCGTTCAGTAAATGACGTTGCCTAAATATCTAGCCCCTAATATTTCCTGAACGTGCCCATTCTAAAGATATTAGACGTCAAATTAAAAAAAAAATATAAAAACATTTTTGACTTTTAAAAATTTTCTAATTTACTGAAAATTCATTATTTTCAAATTAACAAGATATATTCTTGTAGGGGCTTAAACGTTCTGTAAAAAATTCCTGAGAATTAAATTGATTGCTTTAAGGCTTGGCCACACCGGAGGGTATGCGGTAGCGGTACGGGTAGAGGTAACGGTACTTGTATGAAAAAAATTCCAAACTGACATATCAACGTTCAGATGTTGAATTTTTTTCACACAAATATCGTTACCGCTACCCATACCGCTACCGCATACCCTCCGGTGTGGCCAAGCCTTTAACCTTTTAGAAGATATTCGTATATATTATATACTTATATATATATATTATATATACTATATAAACCAATGCCCACTAATTCCAATAGTTTTCTTATGACCCGTATGCATTGTGATTTGGATAGGAATATCTTTTAAACGGTTAAAGCAATCAATTTGATGCCAAGGAAGTTTTTGTAGAACGTTTAATCGCCTACAAGAATACATCTTGCTAATTTGAAAATAATAAATTTTTAGTGAACTGGAAAATTTTTAAAAGTAAAAAATGTTTTTATAATTTATTTTAACTTTGACCTCGAATATCCTTAGAATGGTTAGATTAATAAAAAAACATAATAAGACCTTTTTTGTGGAGCAATCTGTTTCCTACATGAATATGTCTTGAGCGTTTGATTATTATAATTTTTCAATTTGCTACAAAATTAAGAACAAAAAACGAACTCTTAAAGATTTTCTTGATTTTTGGACCGCAAATATCTATTAAACGGTTAGATAAACGAAAAAAGTGTTTCAATTTCCTACAAGAATATGTAAAGAAATTTGCTAAAAAGTCGATTTAAAAAAAATGATTTTTTTTTAGTAGAAGCTTGATGTAAAAATGGAAAATTGCGAAGCGGAGGACCTTCCCATTAATACTAATAGCTCATATTTGGTGTGTATATTCTAGAGGTGTCTAGCAATCGATTTTTCGGAGTACCAAATCAAAAAAAAAAATTTCAATTTTTTTTGACCCACCCTAATGTATATACCTACTCAAAATGAAACAATTTTGTTGGTCTACTTGTTATGGTCTTATGATTCGCTGCAACTCACGTCTTCTGCCCTTACACCTCTTGCTCTTGATCTGAAGTGGCGCCAAGAGTGACACTTTGTAAACTTTTGAGAGCTTTTTTATTTGTTTTCGGTTCATTGGAACCCAACGGCTTTTGTTTTAAAATTAAGTGATTTTGCAACAATGTTGCACAAAAAATTAAATTTTTAATTTAAAAAAAAAGATATCACTACGACACATAATCAGAAGTCATGATGGTTAGGAAATAAAATCTTTCCGAAAAGTCGTAACATTTTTGTTTTAAGAAACTGCTATGAACATCAAGTAGATAACCAAATTCATACCAAACATAATGAAATAACTATTAAAATCGCAATCAAATTAAAATTCTCAAAAAAAAAATAAATGGTTACATACAATAATAAGTGATTCGAACAACCCCCATTGAGTGCTACAACGACTTCTGATCACTGATCCGCTCAACTCCACCATTAACTTGGTAACATGGAAAATGTTCAAATAAACGACCAATTAAAATCTGTATTAATTGACCAAAGTCTTGCGGCAAAACAATGTCTCAAAAAGCACGATCAAGCTGATTTTATTGATGCACGATCATTATTTTGTACTTATTTGGACCGTTCGAGATTTAACCCCTGACTGGGTAATCAAAAGTTTTTTTTTTTAATTTCGATAAACAGAAGATATTTTTATAGCTGGACAATAAAATCGCCAATGGATGTGGATTTAATTCCCATTTTGTTTTGTTTTATTGTTAAATCGTTGGTTTTGACTGGATTTTTGTGGGCGGGCTTTACAAAAGAGATAATCATGTTGTACCTTCCACAACCACTAGCACCGAATATACTTAAAACCGATACATTGGCACATAAGCTATAATCTGTTCTAGCATAATATAATCAATCCTTTGTAATTGCTGATCATATTAACAGGAAGGTACACAATAATTATTTTGTTTTTAAATACATATCTTGTTTTTTTAAATTTATGCAAACAGGCTCAGCTCAGGATTTGAATATTGACGCGGTCTACAATTAAGATAAAAATCTCTCAAGTGTGTGGGTGATCTTCGGGTGTTTCTGTGTATTCCTTCGAAAGATGCCTCTATTCCAGGGAAGACAAAAGAATTGATGAGGAAAATCGGTAGACCGCAAATAGCTTAATTCAACATCTGTACGTAATCATATTGTCGGCTGGTTTTATCTTTGTAGAGGTCAGATGTAGATTAAAATAGTCGTCATTGGTCGGCAGGATCAAGGATATAATTCGGCTTGTTATTATATATGCTTTGTTGCGATTGTTCTCAAGGCGTGATTTTCTTTGAAGTTGAATCAATGAACGTGTTGGTTATGTAAACCTTAAAAAAACAATAGAAAAATACCAAAATAAACGCCACAATATTTATATACTCAACAAAAGAACTTCTTTATGTTTTCTTTACTTAATCTTATTAATGCGGTTCAAGTGTGTAGTAAATTTTGTGCTGATTCCAAGTAAGTAACATGCAAATATCAAAATAACAAAAAAAGTATTTTTTTTTTTTTTTTTTGCAATGAAAACTTCTTTAGTATCGTAGTTATTTAAAACAATATGAAACGAAAACGCGACACGAACATTCAACTTGTTATAACTTTTTTGTTTAAATAGATAGATGAATAAATTTTCTACTGTAAATAGGTAATTAAATAAACTATAAATATACAATATTCAATTAATTTCATATTAAGAATTCTGAGATAACGGTAAAAAGATGTTCTTTTTCTACATACGTTATATCTTTTGATCTAGAGCACCTACAAATTTAACTTTAATACGCATGCTGATAACATAACCTTTCATTTGATATATCACAATTAACTGTACAAGCTCTACAAGTTACACAATCTTAAATTGAAAAACTTGAAAAATACCTCAAAGCACCCGTCAAAGATCTGTTGACGATGACAAGTGTAGGAAGTACCGTAATCTCAGCTTGAAATTTCGACATAGTTGGGTTTAAAAAATTCTTATTTTTTTTCTAGGCATGGTAGAAATATGATTCATAGGTCATATAAAAGGTGAAATAACCTTTCCGATGATATAAAATTTACTATAGGTTGTCATTTAAAAAATATATTATTTAATGGTGTTAAAAGAGAAAAAAGATTGATTTTTTGTTCTTTTGATGAAAAGTGATTTGGTTTGAAAAAAATAAGCTCTTTTTGTAGATGTTGTATAGACATGGTTGTTAACTTTGCTGAGGTTTGGTTAAAGTATTGGTCACTGGTTAGTGTTATACAAGAATTTCGAGGAAATAAAAGAAATAAAAACTGCACAAAACCTAACTAATTTGAATGTTAGACTAACAAAAATAGTAAATTTTCATTTTTTGTATCCTTTTCTTCAAAATGCATTTGTTTTTAGAGTGCGGATAATTTTTGGAGGTAATGTCATTTTATTTTATATTTTTGTACATTTTTAGAATATTTCTACATTGAGGATAGTAACATAATTTGTTTCTTCATTTATGTAAGTTTTAGAGATCCCATCAGCATAAGTATTTTAGGTGAGAGTAGTACCAAAACAAATGATTGTTCTGCTTTTACTCGGCGAGTTATGATTTCCATATCAAGGAAATCATAATTTTCCCACGTATCTGCTTTACATTAGTGATCCACCTGTCAGATTTGCCGGGTTGAGTTCAGAAATGGAGGATTTTGTATTGTTCCATTTCTGAGGCCATCTGAATCCTGCTGTTTTTGCATTTGCTTGTACCAGGATATTTAAGGCCTAACTTTCTGCTTTCTTCCTAAAAGCAAAGAATAATGCAATTTAACCCCTTGTAACCCAACATCGTAAATTTTAAAATTAATAATGTAAATCGAAAGGGCTTTAGCTATAATAAAACACGTATTTTTTAAAAATTCAATAAATTCATTATTTGCTTAGTTATTTCGAAATTTACGCAGTAAAAAAAAAAGTTTAAATAATTTATTTTTGTATATAAATGCAAAAATTCAAACAAAAAGCTATCTAATATTTATTTTTAGGCGCATTCCTAAAATCCAAAAATAAAACCCCGTTAGTTTATGCACGAAAAATATTTTTTCTGATTTTCGTAGGTAGTTTTTACATAAATTTGCTTGTTTTCCAAAAAAGCCGAACTTTCAACATTAAAAGCCAATTGAAAACTATTGGTGCTATTTATTAGAAATATGGCGCATTATTTCGATAAAGCAATTCTTAAAGATTATGTAAGAAGCTTTAAAAGAATAAAAATATGTTTTTTACAGCTTTTGGGCGATCTTTTTCGGTTTGTTACAGAAATGTCACATGGGGCTACAAGGGGTTAAAAGTCTAAATGACCTCAACTGACGCACAGTGCGGCGATTGTATGGAGATGGTGGACAAAAATCAATTTTATAAAAAGGAAAAGATTTGGCAAAGAAAAATTGTTGTAGATGTAATAAAGAGAAATTCAAAACAAAAAATTGACGAAATTTTCACGCCCCCTGCCACGCCCACTTTTGTATATGATTATTTATATCTAGAAAACGGCGTGCACCATTTGATTCAAATTTAGGAAATTTGATTATCTAGATGAGTGTGAAAATTAAAAAAATAGTTTAGACCCTTTCCGCCCCCTGCCGCGCCTAATTTTGTATATGATTGTTTATACCTTAAAAACGGTTTGCACCATTTGCACCAAATTTAGGAAATTTGATTATCTAGGTGAGTTAAAAAAATATAAAATAGTTTTGACCCTCTCCGCCCTCTGCCACGCCCACTTTAGTGGCTTAAGGCTAAACGCTTGCAAATTTTCCTTTTTTTCGTCTTTGACGACGCTTTTAAATGTAGTGTTTGTGTCTTCCACGACTAGTTCCCCTTTATCAAGAGGTTAAAATGCTATCAGGAAGAGTAAGTCTATTTTTAGGATTAGCTTCATGATGCTTCTCGAAGGAAGCATGAACATTGTTCCCATCGTCGAGGTTTGAGTCAAAAAACTTAATTTGTATTTTAGATCATTTTTAAATTGTATGGAACATTTGTTTATCTTCAATTCATACAGAATAATTATTAACATATTCAATGCGTGATTTTTTATAAAAAAAATCCATTTTTATAAATTTTTAAATTTTTTAAAGATTTGGCCTTGTCCTAGAAATGTTGAAAATTTTTAAGGATAGCAAAAATTAGCATGAAAATTTTACATTTCCACAAAGTAAAATATTAATACAGCGTAACGACACTAAAAATGTTGCTATACTTTGCTAAAATTAATTTATAAACATATCCAAAATGGAAAAAAGCGTTAAAAAGCTGTTTTTTATGCATTTCTTTCCCCTCGGATCAAGATTTATGTCGAAATTTATCAATTTTTTTCGTAAAACACTTTATGTGGCAGTTGCTAGTACTTAACTAATTCAAAATAATTTCAATTTCTTCATCTTCTCCCCTGTTTTTGCCAAAACAAATCCACCTTTCAAAAAGTCGTTAATTTTTTCTGGTCCGACTTTGGCCTACAAAAAGTCAAATATTTTGAAGGTTAGCAAAAGTTAGCAATGAAACTAAACGTGTTCTCAAAGAACAATAACAACACAAGATAATGCCATAAATCATTGTGCTACAATTTGCTACTTCAACTTTGTAGGCTTAATTTAGATGAAATTTTATGCCTTAAAAAGGAACTTTTTTCGATAATTCACTAAAATTCAAATTTATTTAAAAAATTAAATATAACTACTCATACAAGTTCTCAATGTATCCATGATTATTATTCACAAATAAAAAAAAAATAAAACTTTGGTACTTTTCTTACACGAACCAAATGAAAATGCACAAAAATAAAATCTCGAGCTATCAAAATGACTAAAATTTTTTTCAGTGCTTTTGAAAGTCCCGCTAATCCCCCAAAATGAGCAAACAAAATTAAAAACAGCCAACAACAGTAATTTAACATATGCTTGACCAGCTCCATAGCTTAGAAGATCAATATTGCATTTTTGTTTTTTTTTTATTTTTGTCCACTAGTCAACGCACTGTGTGACGGGCCCACTGTCATACCTGGGCGAAACGCATTTGAAGTTGAGGTCACTTAAAATAAAAGTAATTTTTAATTATTTTTTATTTGTTTGCAAAAAATAAATGGTATTTTTAAAAAGGTCTTCAAATTGTATGTACCGAAGTATGAAAAGTGCTGTTCTAGAAGGCCCTATTTCTAGCATTGGGAAGTTATTTGCAAGTTAACCCTTTGCTTATGGTTCTTCAATCTATGGAATATGTTAACATGTTTTTAATCAGAAAATATGCTTATCCAATCTAAATACTAGTTCAATAAGATTTTTTGGCAAAACACATTGGTTTCTATACGTGCATTTTTATCTTTTAGTTTTATTTTTTACTAAAAAATGGACTTCAACTTTTGTACTCTCAGCTCAAAATATTCCTTATAGGTACCTATACAATGTTTTTACTAGTACAATCATTATTATTTCGTTTTGGTGTGTAATTAGAAAATATCAAAACTTTTTCTGAAGATTTTTGTAATTTTTTCGTGAAAAAATTAAAAAAAAAAGTTACTCCGGGAACAAAGGGTTAAAGTGCAAGAACTCTTAAATTGTTACACTGATAACTCTCCAAACATGTACGAAATCTTTTGACACATTTATAACTTGCAGTACATTTAAGTAAAGTTCAATTTTGATAAAAAATCTTAATTCCGTCGAAAAATAATCTTCAGGTATAATTTCAATAACAATAGAAAATCTAGAAAAAAAAATACATGCATACAAAATTTTTTGGTAGAATTTTGATTTGACAATATCAGACTTTAGATTGTCAACGCATTTGGTGTAGATACAAAACGAAAAAAAAAAAATTAAAAAACGGCTCACAGTCTTTCTTTGCTACGCAGTCATAACTCCTAACTTCTAGTAAAAAAATATTTTTTAAAAAATAGATTTAATTTATTACCGTCTCTTTGGCATATTGACAAAATATTCACGCGTCTGAAATTCCATCAATAATTCATGATGATTTTTCGTTTTTTTTTTGTCAAAAACCATAACCAATCCAAACCTTAGGTTTGTTTTCTTCCAATTAATGGTGATTAAAGTAGATCAACGCGGGCTTCTTCCAATAAAAGAGTTTCAGGTATTCTATTGGAATGGTTTTTATATTTTATTGTTTTTTTGTTTTTTTCGGGCCCAATTATAAATTTCTTCAAACCTACTCTGACAGAATTCGTAATAAATCTTTTCGGTTCTGTGTTCGCGTCTAAATTTGGTGGGAATTAATGAATTCCTGAAAAATATTATCATTGATTAGGTCTTTGGCAACGCGCGGCATGGCGACATCTCTATATTCTTCTGAGCGGTTGTCAAATTGATTGATTGGTTCCTGTTTTATGGATTAGAAATTTTTTTCATTGGGTTTTATATGAAAACCAATGCAAAAAGTAGTCTTGTTATTGGAACGTGACCAGAACTAAAAATTTCGGTTATAAGTCTGAACAATTTTGTATTTATTTTTTTTTGGCGAAGTTTTTTATAGCTGACCTGATGGTGGGAGTTTATACTTTACTTAAAATTTCTTTCAGTTCCCAATTTCCTTCCTTGGGCATTTCTAATATTTCTTCTTTAAGATTGTGTAACAATCTTTATAGTTTCTACATATTTCTTATCATTTTGATCCTGATGTAGATTCTTAAAACGCACATTCTTTCATAATAATAATCAAACTTACTGGAATAGAAAAAAAAACATCTGCTCTATAACTTCGAAAGTATAGGGATTAAGAAAAAATCCCCATTCATATTCGTCTGCATTAATAAATATACCCTAGAAATGAATGAACCGAAACCAAAACCAAACTCAATCCATTGCTCTTTCGATTCACATTTTAACCCTATCGATGATGCACAATCAAAGAGTGTAGGTTAGGTATAGGTATACCCTCTGCTGGGCAGGTGCCATTGCCATTATCGCGACACAGTTCGACTGGTAGCATAAAAACTTGTAGATTTGTATTTTGATCGAAAAAAATAGATAAAAGTTGTAGGCGTGTGTTAAAAGGTGTAAGAATATGGAATCAAAAGACCTCCGAACTACTCGTACATGACTTGAATCTATACTTTTTTAGAATGTCCGTGCGCTCAATAATCAAGTAAGAGCGCCAAAATGCGCGCATCTGCTGCTTCTTCTCACCTTGTTCATGTGTAAATATGTGCAAGGGAATGTTTGAATATAGTGTCACCATCGCATAGTCATTATGCCAATCCACAACAACTAGGATCTTCCCTTTGATCGTATAAAAAATATATATAAATTCTGGATTTTTCCATGCGGAAGTATAATTTGGTAAGGCAGCAGAAGCAAGCACTTCTTTATCATTTTTATACTTCTTCGAGTTCCTTTGGTGGTCTATTTATATTAAGTTCCTTTTTCTAGGTAGGCGTTTTGCATGCTGCATATACGTTTATGTTTGAACAGCTTTTTGGAAATGTTGACTCGTGCCTATAAGTTTACTTGCTCTATAAGTGGTAGGCTCCCTTGTTGATGTACTTTATATGTTTTGACCTTTGTTTACCGTTGTGTTAAGTTAAATCTACATCTTGTTGACATACTAGATTGGAATATCAAAAATTGTCACGAACATGTTTACGGAAGTAAGTCAGAAAAATGAACATCACAAACAATACAAAGTTGATAGAAGTTATTGCTGGGATCAAATCAACATTTACCATACCTAGATAATGTTAATTTAAACTGTTGTACCTGTTAACAACAAAATGGTATCTTTGTTAACAATAATAATTATTGTACAAATAAGTTATCCAGTATTGAATCTTCAAAGTTGCCCTTACATTAAAAAGAAGACAAAAATAAGAGGAACAGTTAAGGTTGTTATAAGGGACATCTTGTGCCAATATCTTTCGTACCTACAATTTTTTTATCTCCTTAAAATCTCAAAACTCCTTTATCAGATAAGGTATTGAATCTGAGTCATGTTAAATCCCCATTTTGTATCAATTAAGTAATGTAAATCAATGTAAAAATGTCTGAAAAATTGTAAAATTTAAATTTGAAGAAACAGTTAAAAAAAACATACAATTAAATGGTATTTACGATACCGACCTTTGTTCGAAATGCAATATCTTCTAAACGATAATTGATACAAATTGTAAGCTTTTCTGCAGAATATTATGTACGTGTAAAAACTGAATTCAAAATGTGTAACACAGTTTTTTGAAATAATCTAAAAAAAACTGCAGGATTTGAATTTTTTATCAAATTTAAAAAATAAATGCTAGTTATTTTTGTTTTGGCTGAAAATGCTCATTTTTATCATTGAATAAATTAACTATATGCACATAGAAGTGACATTGATAGTTTCAAGAGCAAAAATTAAATTATTTATTTTGGCAATCAGATGTATACTTTACAAAAAAAAAGAACCCAAAGGGAATGGAACGCGGGAAGGTGCAGTTGACGTTTTTCTTTGAATCAAATTTACCTAAAATAACAATAATAATAAAATAACGTAACAATCACATTTCTACCATGCCTACAAAAAAATAAGTAAGAATTTTTTAAAGCCAACTATGTCGATATTTGAAACTGAGATTTCGGTACTTCTTACACTGGTGGCTGGTCATCGGCAACAGATCTCCACAGGTGTTTCGAGGTATTTTTAAATTTAAGATTGTGTGATATATCAAATAAAAGGTTATGTTATCAGCATGAGTATTAGGGTGGGTCAAAATACAATTTTTTGGATTTTCAAGAAGGCTCAGCGATTAAAAGGTGCTAAATGGTTCGGTTAGCTTATAAGTAAAATTTCATTTCATTATTTTAACCCTAAGTGCCTCCGGATTTTGGGTTCATTTTTGACAAAGCTGATTTTTGCCTAAAAACCACACATGCTTTGCTTAATTTATTATTATCTCATTTCTTATAAAAGCTAATTCAGGAGCATGTGCCAAAAAGCTTAAGCGTGTAGGTAGGGTCCGGACAAAAAAAAATCGTATTAGAGGGGGTTAATATTCGCCCCCTTTTAGTCAGGAGGGGCAATTTTCTAAAAAAAATGATTTAATTAGGAAAAAATATTATTAAAAATCAACGGTTATACCTACAACAACATGTTATACCTTTTTGTTAAGCCCAAAATCTCTTTTTTATTTTGCTTTCAAATAAAGCTGTTTTAAAAAACAGTTTTTGAAAAATTAATTAATTTTCAAAATCAAAATTTTGAAAAAAAAAATTTTAAATTTGCGAACTAATTTTTTTTTCAAAATTTTATGTGATTAAGTACTATTTAAGTTTTCAAAATTCAATGCTCTTATTTGTTTGTAAGCAAAAACAGAAAACCGGATGCAAAAATGTTTTGTCGTTTTTGAGAAATTAAAAAAAAACCAAAACTACATTTTTCTAAGACTTGTTAATTAATTTATGAAACATTATATCTTTCTTTTATTATTTTTAAGGGGATACCACGCCTGCAAGGTAGAAAATCGTAAGTTTGAATATGTTTCCTTTGCATTAACTACTATTCTACCAAGTCTCAAGATTCTAGGGTATTCAGAAGTATACTTTTTAATAATTGATATTAATTCTACCAAAATGGGCGGTTACCACGCCCCCTGAATGTAAAATCTCAACTTTTCGATTTTTTTCTTTTTATGTACTTCAAGATCCATGACCATAACAAGTTTCTATGAAAACTAGAAGTTTGCCATAATTTTTATCATATGTTCGTTAGTGTGTTAGTGAGTAAATCAGCTACTCTTTTTGCGGTTTTTGAAGGCCTTTTACTCAGAAACTACTAATCCTACGTAGCTGAAAGTTTTTGAGGAGCTTGATTTGGACTATGTTAACAAATAAAACGAATGTGAAATATTTGACATTATTGAAACAAAAGTTAGAATGGTTCGAAAAAGGCCTGAGTTTTTTCCTAAAGTTTTAGGACCAAAGTTAATGGAGAACTTGGCTGGGCAACCGGAGGCAGAAGATAAAGTCTGATTATAACCAAACTTTATATTATTGTTCTATTCACAGTTTGGCACCTTTTCATCACTGTGCCCATAAAAAAATCAGCAAACAAAATTTCTTTATACATTTGTGACCCAGCCTAATGAGTATTAAAGTCAAATCAAATTTGTATGTGCACTAGATCAAAAGATATAACGTGTGTAGAAAAAGAACAATTTTGTACCGTTATCTCAGAATTTTGAATATGAAATTGATTTTAATTTTGTACAGCTATAGTTTATTTAATTACCTATCTACAGTACAAATTTCATTCATCTATCTATTAAAACAAAAAAGTTATAACAAGTTGAATGTTCGTGTCGCGTTTTGGTTTCATCTTGTTTCAAATCACTACGATACTAAAGATGTTTTCACTTCAAAAATAAAAATTATACTTTGTAATAATAAAATTTTGTTAAACATTTCTATTTATTTCATATATCTACCATACAACATGGAGACAACACCACAAAACAAAACGGCGAATTTAAAAAGGTATTTTTAGTAAAAAAAATTTCAAAAATCGGAAGAGCCGTTTTTTAAAAAATAATTTTTTATAAATAAAAATTTTCAAACATTTTTCAAAAAAAAAGTTGGTATGCCATTTTGAAGAAATAATTAATTTACACATAAAAACGAAATTTAAAGATTTTTCCTCAAACCGTTTTCAAAAAACTGATTTTTCGAAGAAAATTTTTGAAATATTTTTTAAAAATCCAAAAGCGTGTTTTTTGAAAATTTTCTTAAATTTTAATATTACCTTTACTTAAACGCTCTTGTGTAAAAATTTTTCGTTGAAAGCGGATTAGTCTTGTACGAGTTATTCATAAATCAAAAAAAGTGTTCTATGACAGATAACGTTAATAACGGTACAAATAATATTTTATTTATTTCAAAAGTTGGCTCTTATGTGTAATACTTCACACAAAAATTTTAATCAATATCGTTAGAGCCGTTTTTGAAAAAAATTAACTGTTCTATATCCGTTATATGGCAGGTACCGTTAGTTTCGGTCATAAAAATAAAATTACAATTTCCCCTCTAGGGAATCACCCAAAACTGCTAAGTACCAAGTTTGAAGAAAATCACTTCATTCATTTAGGCTGCAGCTCCAGATAGAGACAGACACACAGACAGACAGACAGAATTTCCGGACTCACTTTTTTGGCATTCTCTTTATCATCGTAATGTCACGTAAAATTGTTATCTCGAGTTCGATTTTTTTTACGAATCCTAAACTTGCCCTATAGTACCTATGTATATCTCAAGTAAAATATACAAAAAAATAGCACGTATACGCCACAGTGAATGTGGACAACATGCAAATTATGTGAGCTACAACTTTGGCCTAGGTGCCAACACACCCAAACCGATATGAAATAATAATAAATAAGAAAATGAACAAAATCTTCCTCCCCTTTGTCAGTTTTGATAAATAAACCGAAAAACAAAATCCTTTCAAATAGGAATCAAAAATATTAATTTTTTTCAGATTCTCATTTTTTTTTTTTTTTTAAATATTATAGAAAAACAAAAAGTAAACGTAGGTACATACATAATGTACATTTAAGACAACACTAAACAAAAACAAGTAAACAAAATATAAATTAAGTAAATTTTTTATTAGGTATATAAATTCGTTTTCAGGATTTTTTTTTGCTGTCGAATACAAAATCCTTTCTCTTTCATAGCAGAATTTCGTTTCGTTGTCACTCCTATTTCTATTCATTTAATGCCTTACCATATTTTTCAATGGTTAGAAAAATTTTAATATTATGTACTTACATCACTCTGCTGAGACAACTTCTTTGTTCTTTAAAATAAGCATAAATATTTTTTTTTCTCTTATACGAGTATGTATCTTTGTTTCCGTTTTTAAATAAAAAAAAAAATTTTCTGAAAACTTCTGCAAAGTAAATTGAGATGTCCAAATAAAATCCAACATGTTAAAAAACACGACTCAAGATGCCAAAGATAAGTTAAACAGCAGCAACACAAAAATCACCATCTGATCATGAGGCCAAAATGCTCACTCAGTGATGCGCATTAAATTAGCAAATTATGTGTCTGATTAAATTCGATAAGCAGCTTGATTGCTTTGAAGAAAAATATCAGAGGTCTTATGGCCACATACAAAGTTAAGTTTGCAATGCGGACTCAATCTTTTCACTTTGTTGAGTCTCGTTTCATGGTAAACGAAAAAAATTGACCAGTCAATTATACGAACAAGTCGAAACAATAAATTCACTTATCGCCTGAATCGGCAAATCATCAACGACCCACTGCAAGTTGCGTCCCCTCCAAAAATCAAAAAACTAAAGCAACTTCTGTATATCAGTAGGTAGGGTCTAAAAAAATGTTTTAAGACAATGAAACAACTTACTCCCCCTCTCCTTAAATAACAAAAAAAAAAAAAATCAAGATAGCCTCTCATTCAGTACTTGATTGAAATATGCGAGAGGAAACCGAGCATCCATGGTGGTTTCAGTTGACTCAAGTATAATTGAGTGATTTAGCCCTTTACTCTGAAGACTTGGATTAAGCCAGAGAGTTTTGGTGGCCCAATTACGTTTAAACGGATACGAGATTTATGTTAAAGTTAATTGGCAGATGATAATCGATGATCGCAATCATCAACAAGATTTATACTACTTGAAAGTTTTCTGTTTTTGGTAAAAAAGGGGTTTTGTCTGAGTGGTTTAAAAGAGCACGTAAAGATCCCGTATGTAGGTACCGTTAATACAAATATTGCAAAGTGTAATTTTAAATATTATTTTTTTGCCCTTTCGATTTAATACTTCTTCTTCTTCGACTAATTACCTAAATTTTATATCCTTATTTGGATTGGTGGACCACACGTGTTGTTTCAATAAAGAAAATGAAAATTTATAATTGATTCTTACAAAAATTAAAATATCCCCAATCGACGCACATAGGAGTATTGCCATCAAAAACCTGGCCATAATTATTTTTCGTGTGTTTTGTTATTATTTCTGTTTAAAATGAGTATTCCTACAAGAAAATACAGTATAAACCTAGTTTTTATATTTTTATTTTTTTAATAAAAACTAAAAAAATTGATTAATGGTCTGTACCTTGCCTGTCGACATTATTTTTCTCAAATTTTTTTCCTCATCCCTAATACGCAATTCTCAGATTCTTTTCTCTCTTCCCCAAACTTAATTAAGATCACCCAAAATAAAACACACTAATAATATCAGTAAATTTAATTTTAAAAATAAAAAATGTTGCATAAAGTAAGGAGTATTTTCTATAAGAAAGTGAAAAACTAATTGATCCTCAATTCTCTAAAGAGCACATAAGAGCACCCAATTTTTGTTGCATTGTGTTAAAGAATATATAAACTAACTCATAAGTTTCAATTCATCCCAGAATAACGGGGTACCTATACTAAAACAAAATCATTAAAGTTCAAATAATAACTTATCAAAAATATCAAGTTTTTAGATACTATTTCTAAGCCCGCATTAAAATAGAAAAAATCATCTAACATTTTTAAAACTTTATTAATATCGTTAATAAATAACTGAAGAAGAATTCTCCATCTAAATTTTTTTTAGATTTCTATCACAACACTTCGCATATAGAATAACACTTACCAAAATACTTCGCATTCAAATAAAAATGAGGTAGATGTAACAGTTAACTTTGAACTCATTTTTTAACAAGACACGATCGAAAAACAAAAAAATAAGTGCAGCATATTGACACATGTTTATTTTGCACCCACTTTGCCAAACTTTTTGGTGTCAATTTTGATATTCAGAAAAACGACTTATGACCAGGTTTTTACTGCAAATACTCCTATGTGCGACGTGTCGCTATTAATAAAACACAGGGGATTGGTGACCGAAATGGTGATAAGAAGTGTGGCATGCGGATTAGTGATCGAAAAGTGACCAAATTTTAAATAATCTTGTATTGTACTGGCCACGAAATATAAGCTTAAAATTAAACCTTCCCACTTGAAAGCCTTATTTACATTATTACTTTCTCGTTTATAAAAATATTTATATTCGATTTAAGATTTTGAATTAGTTCAATGTCTGCTATACGCTGAATTAGCAGCCTTAGGCAATCGACAATGAATAAAGTTTAATTTAATATTTGTTCATCAGATTGGTTAAATCTGTTCGAACACTATATTTCCAATATACACTTTTGAAATTGCTTCAGGAGTTTTGTTGAAATAGAGATATCAAAAATGCATTGGCTGGGTATATCTTAAAACATTAAACTGGATAGCAATCCAGCAGGGAGAAAAAAGAGGAATTTCTCAGTAAGCAAATAGCCTTTATTTCCTTGAGGATACACTTTGCCATAATTCACATTTGTCGATTTCACGATTTAATATCATTTTTCGCACCTCTGGGTGCCATAATTAACACTTCAACAGGAGGCGTGTTGTATTTTTGTTTTTTTTTGCTAAGATGCAAAAACCGATTTTCAACTGAACATAATAACAGAGAAGGCGATCAAAATAAACTTGTGTATTTTTCAGCGTGGGTTAACTTAAGTGGTTAAATTCATTCAATGGATGCTCATGGTCAATGGGTTTGAAGCTTATATTGAGTTTAGGATGTGTTAGGTGTAAATATTTGGTTTGAAAAAATCTACACATAAACAATAGCCAAAGGGTTTTTTTTTTTCGAGGATTGGCTCAATGGATGATTTGTTTGGAATGATATTAATGTTGAAGTTTGTATTTTTCGAATGAAAGAAAACAAAAAAGATTGAAAGGATTTGCATAAAGTATGAAGGTTCTATACTTACGCAAGTTGAAGGGGAACCTGCTTTCTGCGAACAACAGTCAAACCCGGATAACATCATATAAAAAAGTAATTCCTAGTCGTTACTCAAGTCCAGATTTTTCTCAAGTGAACATTTTCTCCAGCGAATATTTACTTTGGTGTTTAACCACTTCAACTTCTCGGTCGTTACACGTAAGGAAATTAAAATGGTTCCGTTAGAAAAAAACAGTCATTCTCAGGGGCGGACTGGGGGTCAAAGGGCCTCCCGGGACTTTAAGGAAAAAGGCCACAAATACATAATTCACTTTTAAAATTTTTATAAAGAAAAGTTTATATGCAGAAACTGTTTCTTGATATTAAGTCTTGTCTATGGGCCGCTTAATACCTACACTACAGTGATTGTTTATTATGGAAAGGGGGGAGGGTCTTTCTGCCCCCTTTTAGGCGGTAACGGCAATTTTCTAAAAAAATACTTTAAATAAAAAAAAATTATTAAAAAACAACGGCAGCACTTAGAGTTATGAACGATACTTTAAGTTTTTTAACAATATTTTAATTTAAATAATTTCAAAAGGATGCATATCGATAGGAACTTTAAAGTGGAGTATCTAAGGCAAATTATTATTGTTAAAGATCCATAGGAGGCCTACATTGACTAAAGGGCCGCAAACATAATTCGGTGGGCCTTCAAGCCTACATTTACTAAAAAGGCCACAAGCATAATTCTGTGAACCTTAAAAGATCGAAAGAGGGCCTACATTGACTAAAGGTCCACAAACAAAATTCGGTGGGCCTTTAAAGATCTATAGGGGGCCTACATTTAATGAAAGGGCAACAAACAAAATTCGGTGGGCCTTTAAAGATCTATAGGGGGCCTACATTTAATAAAAGAGCCACAAAAATAATTCTGTGGACCTCGAAAGATTTATAGGAGGCCACAATTGTTTAAATTGACTAGCAACCGAGCATTTTATGAGAAAGTTTTCTTTAACAAAATAGAATATCAAGTGCTTTTAAAAATTTTCTTCTTGCCCTAGGGCCTACCGGGAAAAATCCCGGTTGCCCGGTGGGCCAGTCCGCCCCTGGTCATTCTTAACCACACACTTAGACAAATAAAATTTTCTTTCATCTGAAAACATATATTCTTGTTTTAACATCTTTAACTTTACACTCTAAGATTTTGAATAAAGGCGTGCATTGAGCTACGGGCATTGGGCTACAGGGCTCGTTTAGCCCTGGAACCCTAAAAAAAGCGCATATCGGTTTTGAAAAACAATTACATGCATATTTTTTTTCTTGCTTTTTATATCAGTAGCCAAAATTTTCGAAATTAGGTTTTTTTGAAACTTAAAATTACCTACAAAATACAAAATTCAAAAATCAAAAAAACAGGGGGGTCATTCCGTAATTTTGAAAACGATAATCGATTTCAATAGTTTTCTTATGGTCCCTATGCATTGCGACTTGGATGCGAATATCTTCTAAACGGTTAAAGCAACCAATTTGAGGCCAACGACTTTTTTGTAGAAAATTTAAGCCCCTACAATAATCCATCTTATTAATTTAATAATAATGACTTTTCAGTGAATTAGAAAATTTTGAAAAGTAAAAAAAGTTATTATATTTTTGTTTAACTTTGACCTCGAATATCTTTCAAATGGTTAGATTAATAAAAAAAATTAATAGGACATTTTTTGTGGAGCGATTTGTTTCCTATAAGAATATGTCATGCGCGTTTGATTATTATAATTTTTCAATTTGTTACAAAATTAAGAACAAAAAAAAAATTTTTAAAGATTTTCTCGATTTTTGGACCTCAAATATCTACTAAACGGTTAGATAATTCAAAAAAGTGTATTTAACCTTTTTTGTAGAGCGTTCAATTTTCTACAAGAATATGTAAAAAAATTGGCTAAAAATTCAATTAAAAAAAAAAATATTTTTTTTTTAAGTAGAAGCTTGATGTAAAAATGGAAAGTTGAAAAGCGGAGGAGATAAAGAGCTCATATTTGGTGAGTATATTGTAGAGGTGTCTAGCAATCGAGTTTTCGAAGTACCAAATCAAAAAAACGAATATCCATTTTTTTTATTTTTTTTATTTACTCAAAAATAGTAATTTTTGAGGTAGTTATAAGCTGCCAAATATTCTAAGCAAAAATAGAAAAACTAGGTAATTCAATTTCATTAAATAATGTCCATTCGTAAGCCGAGAAAGCTTGCCAAAGTTTTATTTTTACTGTAAAATTTTACTGATTTTTTTTTTAAATATTGAATCATATTCAACATCAAAATGATAACAAATCTTTATTTAAAAAAATCCATTTTTTGTTCTTGTTTCTAAGATATCCGCTACCAAAGATGTTTTTGTCTGTTGTCTGCTACTTTTAGGGTCATAATTTTTAAGCATTATACGTTTTTTAAATCAAGTTCACTGTGATTTGTATATGTCAAAACTTTTTGTGAGGAGAAAAAAAAGCTTTATAAAAAAAGTTATATAATCAATTATTCAAGAAAACTTGATGGACAGCGAATTGAAGGTTCTTGTTTACTTAACCATTCATATTTGTTATGGAGTTTGGCCGAGGTGCAAAGTGACACAATCAATCTGTTGACTACTAAAATCTGTTCAGATGACAACAATTGAAATTGTTTCACATCCGGTGCAGTTTTTTGGAAAAGTTTTAAGGTAAATTCAAAAATTAATATATAAAAGTAGGTATTCTGAATAATCGCTTAAACATACCCATCATTAAAAAAAAATATGAATTCTCTTTCTTGAAATTCACCATATTAAAGTGTTGAAATATGTCAACTTCATCAATCACTTTGATTTTGAATTCATTCAATTAAAGGGGTTAAAAATGAAAACTGAACAAATAATAATAATACCCGAAACCAGGTGCAAAAATATCCGGTGGCGGCATGCATTTTAAATGAAAAGGAAAAGTGAAAATATTTTTCCATTTAAAAACCATGACAATTTTCATTTCCAATAGAAAAATTTATCTACAAAGGCTGTCTACGAATCCGTTCGTTTTCTTTATTTTTTGCTTGAAAAGCGATAAACACTTTCATATCAAAAGACCCATACATGTATGAAATATTATAATAATGGACACCTCTTGAAAAAAAATATATATCCTTTTTGGTTAAAAGACTTGGCGAAAGGATAAAAAGGGTGGATGTTGGATGTGTCATTATTATTGATAGTGCTACTGAAGTTCTTCTTGCAAAAAAAAAAAAGAACAATACTTTGACAAACAAATGGACACAATGACATGGATTTTATCTTTAGTGCAAATGTCCCTTTGATCCTTTGAGATCACTTGAAAAGATGTGGGAATTCAAATTGATCAGGCGAAATATGGCTTGGTGGTTTTGCATCTGGATTTGAAAAATGATAGTCGATAAGCAGATGCAAGGATTTGGTTTGTGCTCAGATAGTTTTTCAAATAAAAAAAAAAAGAAATGCTTCGAACATTGGCTTGAGCTCATTTTGTGTATTTTGTTTTTATAGTTGAACATAGTTTTAGACCAAACTATAAAAAAAAATATTAACTTATGCGTCCTTTCAGTTAAGAGATAATTTATTTTTTTTTTCGCCGAACTTATTACACCTGCCACGCGACTGAATTGCATCCCTCAGCAGCGTGCTGCAATGTATTTAATTATAAACTCGCTACAAATATTTAACATACAAGTTATTCAGGTAGGGGTCCACTGTTGGCTAAATACAAACTTCCACTTCATCTCTTTTTTTCGGAACTTGACAAGGACTCGCGTCTATTTGCTTTTGTTTGTCTGCATAATGGTAATACTATTTAATTTGTTTGCGTCACAATTCACTGGGCATCTCTCACGCCGCGGTGTGCACCGAGGACACACTTCTGACTAACAATTAAGGTGCCTTTCCTGCGATGTGGAGGGGAGCTCCTTGCTTCTCTCTTAGTCATAGTCAGGCTTAGTATTGTTTGACGAGGGAAACCATTGATGCAATTTAAACACACACGTGTCCCATTATCATGCCACTGGTTTTTATTTATACAATTTCTCATAGATAACCATGGCAACAATGCACTGAGTCAATATGTGATAGTAAATTTGGTGGAGAATTATGTTTTTGTGCTCACTGAACCAATAACAAGAACAGGTAAGTGCAATATGACGCAGGTAACTAAAATTAATGACCTTAATAACCTCAATAATTAAAGTCCGGAATACGTGATCGCGTTTACAGCGTCCATGAAGCATATGTGATTCATGAACATGTATTTTTAATAACGGATATATTTTATACAAAAAAATCAGAGAAATAATTTTAATATCCTTTTGTAGGTTTATACAGCCTGCAGCAAAAATTGAAATATATTTTAGAAAACGCATTTTTTTTTTTCAAACCACAACATAACCCATATGATTTCAAGGTATTTTTTAACGCTGATTCCAACAAAACTCACAAACAAATCAATCTGAGCATCCCTGAAAAGCAATGCACCTCATTCATGTTGATCTGACACAAATATCTGAAGTGTACACTGAAAATAATAAATTTCGTAAAATTACGAAAATCGTTTCATACACTACATTTTCGTTGGCCCAACGAAACTTTCGTTGGCTCAACGAAAATATGTAATTTTTCGTAATATGAAAACCTTCATCAATTAATGAAAACGTTTCATACACCTTTTCTCCCTTTTTAGTGCCAAAAAATCCAATTCAATGAAAAGATTCATCAATTAACGAAAAATTTCATACTCATTTTAAAGAATAAAAATAAGAATTTTTTCCTTACTTTATCAAAGTTTTAATTAAGTAACGAAAAAATTCATTAACTTATGAAATTCAACATTAACTAACGAAAATCTTCATAAGCTTATGAAAATTCTTCATATACTAATGAAATGTTACATTGGCTTATGAAAAAATACATCAGTTAACGAAAAAAATCGTTGCCTTACAAAAAAAAAAAACGTAGACTTGGGTGCATTTCTGTTTTAATGATTAAAAATTGAATCTTGCTTTATATAGTTCACATTAGGTTTTTGTTTAAAAATCTATGTAAGCTGAGCTGAATATAAAAAATATTTGCGTATTGACAAGGTGTCTCACGATAAGTCGGACTCATCAGTTGACTTAAATGAGCTCTACCGGGTCGAAACGCCAATTTTTGATTTGGACTATATTAAATTAATAATTTAACAAGTCCCATAAAAAAATAGAATTAATGCAACGAAAAGTTTAGTTAGCTAACAAATATTTTTTCGTAATTTAATAAAAATGTTCATTAAATTTACGAAAAAATTCGTTAGCTAACGAAAGTTCTTTCATAAATTAATCAAAAAATACATTGACTAACGAAAAATATCACCGTGGTTAATTAAATTTTACGTTAATCGATGAAAAATTTCGTAAAGTGATGTAAAAATTCATTAACTCTCGATCAAAAATTTTTATGAAAAATTTCATTAAAATACTACAGTTTTCGTTGATTGATGAAGTTCTTCATTAACGTATGAAAGCCATTTCGTTGAGCCAATTAAATTTTTCATCGGCTGAAAATTAATTAAATTTTCGTTGGCTCAACGAATTTTTTCGTTGTGTTTACGTAAGGATTTGGTTCAGTGTAGTTTTCAATTTTTTAAAATCTGCACCTAATCTTCAATCCAGGAAAATTAGGACATGCGGACATGAGATTTTTTTAGATTTTTGACATAAGTTATAGAATATCCAAACAAAAATAGAAACCAAAAAATTAGCCTATTAGCACTAATTCCAAGATTGTACCAAGATGTTTTTTAGTGCATACACAGAGAAAAATATGACCCGCTAAAAACTAACAGATTGCCATATTGTTTTACCGTCCATACATTTCATAAGGAAATCTTATTAAAATCAACGATTAATAAGGTTTTTTAAGGAGATTTCTTATTATTTTTATAGAGAAAATCTTATTAAAATTTGACTGAAAAGTTGATTTTTTTTTGCAACTTAGCGCTAGAACAAAAATCGCGATCAATATGGCAGGTTGGTTCAGGTGGTAAGGTGGGCGACTAATGATTTGTAGTCTCCAGTTCGATTCCCAGCCTGGTCATCGTTTTTTTTATTTTTTTGCAGATTTAAAAACAATAAGGAAAACCCGATTGTTTTAATGAGGTTTCCTTCTTGGATGAAAACCATAGAGAAATCTTATTGTTTTTGTTCTATTTTATGTGGTCTATTTTTCTCTGTGTATCCCAAAATTTCCCCTTTTCTCAAAAAATACCATTTTGTCATAAATATGAATGTTTTTTTTTGCATTGCATTGTTTTGATTTTTAACCCTCTGTAAACACACCTCTTTTTTGCAAATTTGTTTTATACTTTTTCATGTCGCTATAACTTTTTTCGATCTTACTATTTTAATAGAGAATCATATATGAAATTGATGTAGAATATTTCGAGGAATTCGAATGTTGTATTCACAATTCGAAAAAAAATTATTTTCACCCTTATAAAGACACTTTTTTGTGACCAAATTTTAATTTTTGTCCTGCCCGTGTGCCGACAGAGGGTTAATGATAATCGATATAAAATTTGGTTAACTTTTAAGGGTTCTTCTGTAGTAAGTTAGCAACTGTTATAATAATACGGGTTGACAGATGATATCATGTATCATATGTGTATATAATACCATCCTCTCCATTTCGCGCTTTGACCTTAAAAATCGCGAGTTGCGGACATGAGATTTTTCTAGACTTTTGAGGTATGTTATACATAGAATGCCAAAACGAAGGTATTGAGCAAAACAAATTTCTATTGGCATTCATTCCTAGGTTAAACCCTATCAATCTAATCTAAATTGAGTATTTTTATTACATGTTCTTAGAGTGTATAATCATTTTTAATGAGACCAACTATAACAATCATCTTATATCGATTTTGGTCAATAATCATATTTGATTCATAGGACGTGTTCATATGATATGAACACTTACTACGTCCATGAATCATATGTAATCACAAAGTAAAACTTTTTTTTTTAACAAAGCAACAAATTACTAATGGTAAAAAAAGCATTTTGCCTCAAATCTGAGTCAGTCGCAATACTTTCTACCACACAAAAAAATTGGACGTAGAGAAGATTTTGAATCAATTTATGTAGGGACGTAGAATATTTTACATATTTATGATCATATATGATTCATGGACTTCTATGTATCAAATGTTATTCATGGGACGTAAAGAAAATGTCTGTTTTTCTGATACAAAATTATGAGCGTAGCTACTTTATTTAACCAGTTTGTATAGGGACAGTGAAGTTGTTAAACTTATTTTTTCGTTTTTTCAATCACAGATTTCTTCCTCTTTATTCCATATAGATAATGCCTCCGTATCCTTTTGCTTTGTTTTTTACTACTCATTCGCTTCATTAACCCAAACCAAACAAAAAATGTTGATGCTTTTGTTCAGAACCTTAAATAGTAATTAAGCCCTTTGTATTTTTATTCCCACCGTTTCTTCACAAACCATCTTCATTTAATTAAAATAAATAAAAAAAATGTGTGTTTGTTTTAAAAGTGATGGTTTCTATGAATCATCCAATGTGAAAATATCTTAATCAAAATATAAACAAAAGTCATACCTAAGATCCTTAAAACAACACCTTAATATTCATATTTTTGTTACTGAAGATGTAGGTAGTTTGCTTTAGGGCACAATTTCATTTTATTATGCTAATTTACTTTATTAATCTGCGATTTATTTAATTACCATCCTCAAACTGACTCAATCAACATTAAGAGCACAAACTGTAACACAGAACTTCAAGTTGATTTCCCACGGTTAAGCCTTGCTATGGCACTTTGATGATGGTAACGCATACCTAACAAAACACCTTTCTCCAAAAACGGCCATCATCCTCAGGTTTAAGCTTCAGGATTTGCCGAAATCTTATATATCTGGCTGCTGTGCTGTGCGTCGCGTTCCATTTAGTGTTGCCCGGAACGTATGTCAAAATGTCGCCGCCAGCGTAAATGCAATTAAACAAATTACGACCAGTCCACCCCTGTATAAAAACTCCTCGCAACTTTTACAATGAAGCCTGGCGCAATGAGCGGCAGCAATGCGGTGGCGCGTCGCAGCGGGAGCAATGAAATCGGCTAAACTGATGCCGAAAAAATAAATATCTTGTGGCTACTATGCTAACACTCTCCCGTGGCACAATTTTTCATTTTGCATTCACATTGCTAAACAAAAAAAAAAAAAAAATGCAAAACTGACCCAAGTCGAGCATTCAAAAAGTGAGATCATAAAAAGAAGTCCAATCTTAACTGTATACACAAAAAATATCCAGGCAAGTTTTGAGTTATTTAATTGTTACGCAAACGACTTAATTGCAAATCACACAGAATCCAGGATTTTTTTTTTATCTTTTTGATTTTCCTTCAGGAGAACGAAATTTCATTTGTTTATGCCTCGAGCCAAAGTCGGCTGCTTTTATTATGACACCTCAGCGAGTTGTCTGTATAAAAGGTATGAAAGGAGTTTATACTTGGACCCGATAGGAATGATGATGGTGATGAGGTTGGAGAAACGTTAAAAAAATTTCGCTGACCAACATTTTACTCGATTTAACGATTTTGAACTACTTTTCCTTAATTTTTAATTGCAATATATCTACCTACTAAAGTTCAAGTTTTGCAGTCGCGTTAAAACTGAATTCAATATAATGAATTAAATTTGACATAAGGGCGATAAATATTGCAAAATCATGGGTTCGAAAACTCTCTTTAGTTCTGTTTGTTTACCTGTCTTAGCCTTTATTAATCAATGTTTTTTTTTCCAAACTGAGTGTTTTTGAGATTTGAAAACATAAATAGAAATTGCTTATTTTTTTTATATTATTAAAATATATCTCCACTTTCACAAAAAAAAAATCACACGTGGTTGAAGTGAAATCTAAAAATCATTTTAAAAAAATCGAAAAAATATAACTTTTTGTTATTCCATCACTTTTTTTATATGACAACCTACAATAAATTTTATACCATCTGAAAGCTTATTGTTTCAGCTCAAAATATTTATATCGACCATGTCTATACAACATCTACAAAAAGAGCTAGAATTTTTTTAACCCAATTAGTTTTCAAAACAAAAGCAAAACAATCAATCTCTTTTCTCTTCTAACGCCATTAAATCCATTTTTTAAAAAACAACCTATAATAAATTTTATATCATTATTATTTCACCTTTTATATGACGCTTCAATCATATTTCTACCATGCCTACAAAAAAAGTAAGAATTTTTTAAAGCCAACCATGTCGAAATTTCAAACTGAAATTACAGTACTTCCTCTACTGCTGGCTGGTCATCGGCAACAAATCTTCACAGGTGTTTTGAGGTATTTTTTAATTAAGGATTAAATAATTTGTAGAGCACGTACCGTTATATGTGTGATATATTAAATGAAAGGTAATATTATCAGCATGCGTTAGATCAAATGATATAACGTGTTTAGAAAAAGAACATCTTTTCACCGTTATCTCAGAATTTTGAATAGGTATGAAATTAATTGAAATTTTGCACAATCATAATTTATTTAATTATCTATCTACTGTATTAATTTCATTCATCTATCTATTAAAACAAAAAAGTTATGATCAATTGATTTTTCGTGTCGCTTTTTTGTTTCATATTGTTTCAAATCACTACGATACCAAAGAAGTTTTCACTTCAAAAAATTTAAAAAAAAAAGCTCGTTTTTCTCTATAACGGCTTTAGCGATTTTGATGATCGAACTAATTGACAAAATAAGAATCCTTTAATTCTAAAGATGTTAGAATATTTTCAGATCTGCCTTAATCTAACAATTTCTTTCATTGAGGTGACAGTTTTCATCTATCTTACAATGAATAAAATGAAATTCAAGAAAATATTGTCAGGAGCCAAATTCCGCAAGAGTTTGTAAGTACCTCTGATGTTTACACGAAAAAAGGTGTAAATTGCATTGCGAACAAGGCAGAGGAAAACTCACACTGAAAAACTCACTCTTGCGGAATTTGGCCCCAGGTTAAAGATTGTACGTTCACACGGTTGGAAAAAGTTTGCCTGAAATATATTGTTATGGTAAATGCAAAAATGACTATTTTTTTAAATTGACATTGATCGATTGGTCCGATTATAAAAATTTTTCTAAAACATGCGAAGCTAAGCATTTTAAAATAATTAATTTGAACTTAAAGTAGGAAGCTTAAATTCGTTTAGTGGTACGATTTTACATATGTGTAAATCAACATACAAAAGTACATCCGGCCTAACTAAAAGGGTTGAGCTGTGAACCGGATCCTGCGAAATTCTTTTCCAATCTTATGATTATCGTATTCAAAAATTTTGCATCCGGACATTAAAATGGTCATACATACACAACAAAAAAAACAATCCTTGACCTTTTCCCCAGGTTACTTTGCAAATACAAAATTCATTGTCAATGTACCTATACAGGTTGGCTTTGGCCAGCGCTCAACATCAATAGAAAAGAATGATTTCCTTTTTTTTAGTATTTGTCGGACATTCGCCATATGCCTGCCATTGTAAAAAACTTACGATCAAAAAATTATGATACACGTCGACAATAACAAAACCGACACGACATCCATCCCCAGCAAACAATAGTGTACATTTCCTGAAATCCTGCAAAGGTACCTACATGATGAAAGGATGTCCCAAGTGGTTTCAAATGGAAAAAAATGACGCCGCCACAATCACTGCCGACCGGCCGTCTATAATAGTCTTCTATTCTATATACCCTTGGCCATTCTATAAACAAACAAAGGACACGCGATAAAACAGCTCGAAAAGGACTATTTTGAAAATAATTTAAAAGAAATCAAACTCTGCTGTTTTGTGGGTTCTTGTTTTTGCAGTAAAGAACAAAAAAAAAAGGGGATTCGGCACGGCCGACTGGCAGTCTATCGAAGGCAAAATAGCCGAATGACCTTTTAAACGCAAAAGAAAAGGTTTGCCTATAAGAAATATTATCACCTTGGTTCAACATTTATAGCACTACACCTGGCAGAGAATATTGCACCAAGCAAAATTTCAAAAATACCAAAAAACAGAAGGTCAGATAGATTGCTCCTTTTTTCCGGTAATTAGATACAAATCGCTTTGAATAAATAAAAAAAAAAAATGGAACAATTGACGTACTGCTCTACACGGGCATGTGTGAAATTGATTTTAAGCTTTTTTCCATTCAAACAAAACCAAAATGACAATGAAGGATTTGGTTTCTTTTGAATTCTTCTTCTGCGTGAGGTCCAGATAGGTTTTATAATTTTAAGAAATACCCTGACTCCTCAACATTAAATTTATTAAAAAAAAATCGTTTTGCCATAAAATTACTCCAAAAAAAAAAAACAGGAATCATCCTTGGCTTTCAACCCTTTAGCCTTCGGCTAATCGAGATTATTTTTTTATTAATCGAAGTTTTTAAAATGCGTGTGGTCGCAATTGAAAATTTTATCATGTAAAAGATGTATTGCTTGGACGTGGCACAATGTGTCGCCTCTCGCTAGCGTTGACACATTGGTTGAGCATTTAAATTGCTTATCTGCGGATGGAATCGATTTAAGTCAGTCAAGAATATTTAATAGGCACCTTAGTATGAAGGTAAGTAATAAAAATAATGAACGCCTGGAAGGGGGTTTTAATGAATTCACTTAAAGCACAAAAATTACTGGAAAAAAAAGTCTTTTTCGGAAGGCTTAATAAAATACCCATTAATTGGTTATTGTGGATATAAAAATGTGTTGTTTGGGGCCAGGACAAAATTGCATGTTAGCCATAAAATAAAAAATACTGTTTAATTGAGTTGAGTTCAGATCTTCCAGCCTATTATACAAAGGTTTAATTTAAGAATATTACCCTAACCAAACAAAATTTGAGCACACTGCAGCAGTGGCGTATTGAGGGGGGGGGGGGGGCTCAGGGGGCTCAAGCCCCCCCCCCCCCCCCCAAGCCTCCAAAATCATGTTACTATTTAGCTGATTTCACCATAATCTACATGATTAACTGAAACTTCTTCGTAAATAGTAGAGATTTAGAGGCAGCTCAAATGATTGAGCCCCCTCCAAATTCTAAAATGGTTGTTTGTGTTTGTTTGAGTAAGTGCCTTAGTTGACGTTGAGGTTTGGGATTTTCAGGATTTTAGTCCAATTCAGAATTCTTCAAATAATTTGTTTGGTATTTTGACGTCGAATTACATCACCGTTAAATTTTGCAAAGCTTCTTATGCAATCACGTCGTATTTTATTGTCTTGAGTATATTACTTTTTTTCAAAAATAATATTTTTCTCAAAGATATTGGAAATACAAAATTTTTATATCTCAATATCTTAGTGGTCAACATAACTAAAGGTTTATTTAAGCAAATTCCAGGTTGTGCTTTTGATTTGTATTAAAAAAGGAACATATTATTAAAAAACATATATTTCGGATTAAACATCAAAAGAATTTCATTGAAAACTAGTTTTTGAGACTTTTACGTTCTGCATTTCACTTTTTGAGCATTCACTTGCGTTACCGATAGTGAAATTGGGTGTTCTACATTTTTTCGCTCATTTAGATTTTCTGATCGAATTCAATTCGCTTTGTTTCTGCTCGTGAACTTGGCTTTTTCAATGAATCTCCAATTTTTGGACAAAATATTATCAAAACTTATATTTTTATTGTTTTGTAATGTTTATTTGTTGTTAATTTCATACAAAATACATAAAACACATGAGGCATGAAATATCATAATTCATCACTGCCTCTGTGTTTGCAACCTCATTCGCTTTACACTTTATCTAAATCATTTTTCTTTGAAAATTTGCAATAATATCGCCCATGTTCTGCATTTCACTTACATATTTCATATGTCCCGCAAAATGTGACTTCTTATTTTTTCTTTTAAATTATGCTTTTTTCCAATAAAGTTGCCAATAAAATTGCATCCATGTTCAAAGTAGCGTTAATTTAACTTTAGAAACAAAATAAAAATGGATGATCCTTCAGTTTTGACAGTTTGAAGAATTTTCGAAGTTTTCGAAATCGATCGAAGGTCAATTTCACGTGAAATTGAAAAGTGATGCCAGTTCACTTTCGGTCGAACTGCGGAAATATAGGCATTTATACCGAAAAAAGTGATGAGTATAGCTCAAAAACTAGACGTGATAGGAATAAATCTGTAAACAGTTTTGAATTCAGCACATGACAAAGTTCGAACGAAAAAGTGTTTTTTTTTTTTTTAAAGATTACTAAACACCTTGCTGTTTGTGTAAAATGTTTGGGATACAAGAACTTCGAAAAATAGCTACTTTGAATGTGAAAGGAGGAGACAGTAGTACGAAGTTGTCGGGAGCAGTAAAATGCTACTATACGACTTTCAGTACCGCAGCACAGCGCTTTTCTCTCGATCAAAGATGAATAAAAAAAGAGACAAATTTGTAGTAAATTTACCTTATAAAAAATTTTTGAAAAATTTTCCAGCCCCCCCCCCCCCCCCCAAATTTTTTTCTGGATACGCCACTGCATTGCAGGGATTAATGAACTTAAGGAATTTTAGGGATTGATGGTCTTCGTGAAATACAAAATATAATTTCAGTCGTTATATTGTTGGACAATGACCGTTTTCGGATTTTGAGCTTTACATAAGTTGTTTTGAATGTGAGTGCATTGTTCCAACTGCACAAAGTGAGAAAACTTGTCAAGCCTTCGTTAATAAAAATAAGACGAAGTAAGCCTTAACAGAAACTTAGGGTAGGTACATATAAAGAAAGATTGCAACACCTTGGAAAACTTGAATGGAAAAATCGGATATAAACTATATACCTTTGTATATATGTAAATAAAATCAAAGTAACGAAAAAAAATTGTAATAAGTTGGTTTTTGGTATTGAGGTGTTGTTTTGAATCTATGAAAACCCAGTCACAAGGGGTCGAAGGTAACTAATTTTTTTTTTTTGTTTAAAAACTATCGATTTTAGAAACACAATTATTCCGATTTACAAGTTACTACAACTACTACTACTTTATTAATAATACTAAAACTAATTAAATAAAATGAACGACTGGGGTCGCACGGTACTTGCTCTTATGGTAAAAGCAACTCTAATATTAAAGCTATTTACTAAACAAAATTAGTTCATATAATTAATTAAACACTGATCTATTACACAAAACCAAGTATGCAATTTGATTTCTTGTAGATATATAAGAAAAATTTTAGAAAAAAAAAATCGAAAATCGTTAGAGCCGTTTTTTTAAACAATTTTTTATATACTAATTCCTAAATATTTTCCAACATTTTTCAAAAAAAATTGGTATGCCATTTTCAAGGAAATATTATTCAACACATAAAAACGACGTTTCAACAAAACTCATTTTCTAAAAAAAAAATGTTTAATATTTTTTAAAAATCCAAAAATGTTTTTCGAAAATCTTAAAAAAAATTGGTTGAAATCTGCTTTGTCGTTTATGAGAAATTCATAAATCAAAAAAAACCGTTCCATGGCAGGTACCATTAATAACGGTACAAAAAATATTTTTTTATTTCAAAAGGAGGCTCTTTTGTGTAACACTAAACGGAAAAATTTTAATCAAAATCCTTGGAGCCAGTTTTGAAATAAATCAACTTTTCTATTTACGTTATATGACAGATACCTACCTACCGTTAGTTTTAGTCCTTAAAAAATATTTCAATTTAATAAGTTCAACACTTTTGTGTCCTTTACCCATTTGTTCTGAATAAAAGCTCAAATTTTTGAAGGTCTAAAGTAACAATTTAGCTTTCATAAGGGTCAATGCAAGCTATTTTTTTTTGGCTTGCATTAGAAGAAGGACAGGTCTTATAAAAATCATTTTGGCGCATTTTACCGAAATTGCATATGACTTTCCTTCACAGGTAATCCACAAGCTAATAGCTTGTGACAAATTGCTTAAAATGGCCTTACGGAGGTCTTCCAGCAGAGGGTTTATCTAATGCACAAACCGGATTACTTGAGTAGGATGTTATAATAAGGCCTTATAGAAGTTGTTATAAGATGTTGAATTTATGCATAAAAAAAAGAATTTACTGAATATTTTGGATTTTCTACTTTTTATTTTACTTATTTGAATTTTTTGCTATTTTGTTTTTTCTACTTTTTTTGGAAATTCTACTGCTTTTTCTGTTGTTCTGAAATGATGAAAATATTATTTTAATTGAAAAAGAACACATTTTTTTATTTTCACATGGCCCGACCAGGAATCAATCCCACGTACCTCTGCATACCAAGCCAGCACCTTACCAGTAGACCATGCTCGAATATAAAAGATGAGTGGAAAAAAGGGTGCTAATTGAACCTCACATTAAAATGCAATGTTTTTTTCTAATGCGTTACAAACATTGCATATCTGCTGGATAAAAACTTTGTATACTTATAGGTGAAAAATATTGCATACTTACGAGATGAAAACATTGCATACTTACAAGAACCTATTGGAACAGGTCTTATAAAAGCCTTCTGTCACTTGAAAATACAAGGCTTCTTTAGAACGGTTTAGAACTTATATTTGCAAGGCTTCTTCCAAACACATCTAGATAGCCTTAAGGAGACCTCCTTTTTTTTCCAAAATGGTTGACTTGCGTAAGTAAGCCTTAAACTAAACGTATACAAACTATCCCAACTAACAATTTTGCTTCTATAAAGCTTTATAGAAGCAAAAGAATGTATAAAGCTTTACAGAAGCAAAATTGTTAGTCGGGATAGCTTGTCGAATCGAACAAAATGGACTTTATGCAAGCAAAATTGTTACTTGGGAATTCCAGTACTTTTAATAAAGTATTATGTAAATATTCTTCTTCGATCTTTGGGTGGCATTGTTTAAAAAAAAAATCGTCTCCATGACATACCTATAAATTTAAATACCTCAACTCACAGAGGCATCAATAACTACTGCTTATAATGTGAATTACGCATCGTAAATCAAAATTAAGGTCACTTTCATTCGAGTTGACATATTTTGTTGAATTGGCAATAAAATTATTAATAAGCGACTTAATTTTATCGGACAAGCTATAAGCTCGTAATTACACCACAATAAAAACCTCACTTTAACTTTCTCTTCCAATTATAATCATTAAATTATGAGAGAGATTCCTTATAGCGACGAATATTTCCCACAGGACGCAACCATCAGCCCGTTCAGGAAACCCTAATATTAACATAAGTTAATGTCAAAATTTAAATTTATGAAACCACCAACAGTCTGGCGTTCTCAACCAACAAAACCTCAGTTCTGAAACAATTCAATTAAAATGACTTACTACACTGGCGCATTGCGAGAGCGATGTCCCACCACTCATAAATGGTTGATTCTGGCCACTAAACTCTCCGATCTTTGACTCGGATGCATTGCGCCGGGGCAGACCGGCACGGACAAACAAATCTTAAACGATCGCAAATTTATCGCTGTGTCTGCTGCATGTATCGACGAAATGGAAATCCGAGGAGACATCGACTTTACTCAATCCACGGATGCATAAATCCACCACACCGTTCCTTACATGAACTTCCCAATTATCTCAAAAATGTATTTTTACTTATATAGCAAGGCTCTCCCCATCACAAAAGTATGGGATAGGTACCTACTCCTAATGCAAATATAGGAAGCTCGGTCGGCTAGCAATGAAGCCCTGCTGAGCAAGCAGAGACCTCTAGTGGTAAGGAGTTATTATTTTTTTTCATTCATTCTTCTTGTATCCCCAATTATTCCTTTATCATATTTTATATAAATATCTGGCATACCTTTCCCATCCCGCACCCTCGACAGATAAATTGAGTCACATTCATAAATAACATGACATTAAATGAAGACATAATCGGGCGGCAAACAACAACTACTGCCATGGAGACATTGCGACGGTTGCCAAGGAAGCACCATCAGCAACCAACGACCAGCACCACGAATGGAATCAATCAGGGATTGAGGATTTAGTGGGATTAAAGCGCCTCTCATTCGTCGTCGGTTGGCCGTCTTCGGACGACCGTATACGACACTGACAACGACAGAAACGACGACGACAACAAGAACGTCCGAAGATGATGATGTCTCATTTACCTATATCCAAACCGGAAAATGTCATCAGGAGCCATCATAAAACCATCTCGCTGGCCTGCCGGCCGCATGGTATAGTGGGGAGCTCGAGCTCTGCCACAATCTCCATTTGTGCCCCAAGGGAATATTAAGCTGGAACGTAGGTTTTTCATAATAATTGTACGAGTATATCTTTTATATATCGCATATGGAAGCATTAAGCGAGGTCACTATGATGACGATGATGTTTACACATTGAGTATTCCATTCGTTTCCATATCTTGATGATGCTTGTTACTCATCGGGCTTAAGACGGCATCTCGAAGTCTAATTGACGTTTGTATATGATTGGCGTTATGGTAATTCAGTGCGCGTTTTTTTGAATGGAATGGACTCTCTTCGTTATCCGCTCCAGCATATCTCTAAGAAGATATTGTTTTGACGTAACTAATTAAATGCGATTGATTGATTGTTATTGAAAAAATGTTATTCAGAAAAATGTTGTTTCTAGTTAAGCCAGTAAAAGATTATTTTACAGCACAGAATGTCTAATGGAGGTTTTCTTTCTTTTTGTTTTAATCCAAGAAAATATTTTCAGAAGAGAAGCTAAGGACATGTAGCTACATTTCAAAGAAATTAAAAAAAAAAAAGTTTCAAATGAGTTTTCTTCCAAGTAACTTTATAAATCGAATGAGGAGAACCATTAAGTTCAAAAATATGTTCCACAGTTTCCACTTTCTCAGCATTTTGGTTACAGTACCTACATGAAATATAGACTTTTTCATAGAACGAAATACAGAAAGCCTGATTTGCTTAAGCCTGAAAAAAGGATGTTGAAAACATTTAAGTACTGGTTTTAGGGACGTCACTTCTTGGCGAAATCTGTTCTAAAAGATTTGCCCAAATTTTTTGTTTCGTAAAATATACTGGTAGGCACCTAGGTATTTGATGAAATGTGTTTATTTGATTGATGGTGAATCGAGCCAGTTTCAGTTTTCAGAAGAGTCAATACCCAAGCAGCATTTACAAAAATTGGAACGATTTCACATTTTAAAAGCAAAATTAACCACTGACAAGCAAGCAAACAAAGAAGGGTTCAAACTCAAATTATAGGAAATACATATTGGTTGTGTTTACAACAACTAGTCCTTAAAGTAAAGGCTTGTTGAACTAGGAAGTGATATTTGGGAGACATCTATTAACGAACGCGTTTGCAGGTTCCTTAAAACAGTTCCTAATAACATGCTGTTTTATTTCATCAGCCATGCTAAGTAAAAATAAGTGTAAGTAAAAATATTGAAATTTTCAAAAGAATGACAAGTTTCCTAAATGTGGTAATTAAGTGAATTTATTTTAAATGTTTGTCGGATTTGGAATGGATTTAAATGACCAATGTTGACCACCAATTAATTCCACAGTTTTCGAAAAGAAATGGCATTACAAAATTTGGGACCAAAAAAACAATTCCAGTGAAAAATGAATTTTTTCAAGTTCTGCGAGTTTTACGTATTGGTTAATTAGATAGATCTCCGATAATATAGATATCATTGACCACCCCTCAACTTTTTTCGACCACCCCTAAAAATATTTTTATTTTACAGTTAAAAAATCACTTTAACTAAATTTGAAAATAAAAATATTTTTTTTTTTTTTGGGTATTTAGAGCATTTTTCAAAATCAGTTTCACAAGAAATATTGGCATATCCAACTCGAGTAAAAATAGATATTCAATTTTTCAAGAAAAAAAAAAAACAGTCTTCACCGCCGCACCACCACCGTTTTGCGGAAAATTTCGACGCATCACCTCTGCACCACGACTGCACCACGTCCGCACCATTTCATTTTGAATGAAAAATTTGGTGCACCACCGCTGCATCACGACTGCACCACGTCCGCACCATTTCATATTTTATTAAAAATTTGCTGCACCATGATACATAATAAGGAAAGAGATTCGAACCCAAGTATCCAGAGTACTTTCAATTAAAAGTTCAACTTCTGAACCACTCGACCACCAAGTCATGTTTTTACGAACTGACAATTTGTTGCTTAAGTCAAAATAACTTTAAAGACGACTTAAACATTTGTATAAGTAAGAGAATAGAGTTTTTGATCATGGTGCAGACGTGGTTCAACAGTGGTGCACCGAATTTTTCATTCAAAATGAAAAGGTGCGGACGTGGCGCAGTCGTGTTGTGACGGTGGTGCAGCGAATTTTGTTCATATTTTTCTATTTTTCAAAACGAAATGGTGCGGACGTGGTGCAGCGGTGGTGCGTTGCTGCGGCGATCAAAAAGTGGTGCGGACGTGGTGCAGCGGTAATGCGGCAGAATTCTATTTTTACTCGGGTATTTTAATTTTATGAGAAAAACTAGGAATTTTGTTTTCTTCTCCTTGCATTAAACATGGTATTGTAATGTATTTCTGCAAGTTTACAAATCTATAAGAGTAGAAATACTTTACTGAAAGAATTTACCTAGTTAAGTATTATCAAAGCAAACTAATTTGCAATAAAGATAAGAATTGAACGCAAATTAGCTATATGTTTTTTTCTCATTCACGTAAACCTATTAGGAAATTAAATTACCAAAGACGGAAATGAAAATAGGAAACGGATATATGTAGGTACTCTTATTTTGTTTTGGTTTTGCATAAAAAAGAGAATTATCTAACTTCCAGACCATATCTTCATATGTCCATATCGGATAACACGCCTTCGTAAACAACATTAGTCTTGCCTTACAGTACCCACATAATACTAATCTTTGGTAGACAGTAGAACAATGAATTAGATTTTGAGACAAAAACAAGATTTATATAAAACCATAATACTCTAAGGCGGTAGTCTTCTTAAAGAAAAGATTAGACAAAACAAAAAAATAGATGTTTATTTAAAATTGTGTAATCCTCTTTGGCGAAACCGCCTGTAATCTGGGTTTATGCGGATTTTTCTTTGTGGTAAGACTTAGAATGTAAGTCCCTTATTACACGCTGGATTATTCAGATTCCAATTAGGATAAAAACAGAAGATCAAACTTCTTCGGGAACAATACCGAAAAGTAGGATTTTGGTTTGAATAAAATTAAAACTAGTCCTAGCTCTACCTGCAGGATTATTACTTTGTGACACGCGTCGATTTAAATAAGATATTAACTTTCTTCTATAGACAAAGATTGTAGTAGACTCAAGCATTGTCTTTTTTACTTGTTTGTGGTTGAGAGAAGGCAAGGAAACTAGTTTCTCATTTTTTTAATTCTAAACAACTTTTGTATAGCCTTGCACCAAAGGAAGTAGAAGCAGTTTCTTAGATAAAAAAAAGTAGATTACATTTCGTAAATGTAGGATTTTTTGCACGTCTGAAGAAAAAGAAATGAAAAAAAAAAAATATATAAAAACTAATGATTCCAGCATCGTGTCGTAGGCGGCCGGCGGCGGCATGTTGCATCTTGAAGGACATCCATAAACTATACACTCAATGATCAATGATTACACCTTTGGCAGAATCCCAAAAATAAAAGAAAAAAAAAAAACGAAAACAATGCGAATTTCGCCCTCACCTTAAAATAAAAAGTGGGTGGATAAATTAGGGCAATTTAAAAAAATTGTGTTCTTGATGCCACAAGAAGATGAATCTCGCAACATATCACTTAGAAGTGATACAGCACTACTGAAAATTAATGGAATATCATCCAAAAACCCAAATAAAATGTGGACCAGGAGTCAGGACACAGGTCATTCAAAAAATCGATGCAATTAAATTCACAAAAAAAAAAAAGAAAAACAGCCGAAACCATCCAGACCGGCAAAAATTCGTACGTGCTGTGATCGTCTCCCTATGTATATCTATACTCACTTTAAGTGTGCCCTTTTTGGCTATTCGTATTCATTTTGTAAAATAATTTCTTCTCAAGAAGAAGTAGCACGTCATTTGATTCATTTGATTAATGCTTTTATATAGAATGAAATGAAAATGTTGGTGCAAAATTTTAGTGTTCGTCATTAAATAATTGGGGCATATCTGATTATAGTAATTTAACTGTAGTAGTTCAATGCGGGTATCCTGCCTTGATCATTAATAAAAAAAAACCTTTAAGCATAATATCTTATGAATGAAACCATTAAAAATACAATGTTTTTGAAACAATAACGTATTTTATTAGTGCACTAATCGATAAATGTTAGTATGACATACTTAAAAAAGATGTTGAGAACGACGAAACTATAAAAAAACAAAAGGTTTTAAAGTTAAATGATACTTCAGTAACCACAACAGACGAAAACCCTAGTTTTAGTTTAAGTGATTAGAAGTCAAAAAACTTATCAAGCTTAACTTTCTCATTCCTTCATATCGTTTTTGAGTTATTAGTACTGTGTTTATATTTGGGAGTGGAGTCACTATATGGTTCGTACTATATTAAACTACAACTGATTTTAAAAATTTTAGTTTCTTTAATTAAAAAAAAGAATTATTCGTTCAACTTCCTCGGAAAATTCTACATCAATTTCATGTATGATTCTCTATAAAATATTGAGACTGAAAAAAGTTCTAGCGACATGAAAAAGTACAAACTAAATTCGAACCCGTGTGGCTATCACGTCACAAAAAAGAGGTGTGCCTGCAGAGGGTTAAACAAGATTTTTATCATTTTTAAGCATTTTTGTCTGTCTTTTTTACATCAACATAATTTTAGAATTTTTCAAATAAAAAAAATTAAGTGATTAGTTTTTTAAATAAAAGTATATCACAACAAAAACATTACTGTTAAAAAAAGAGCCAAGTTCTCCTATGTTGAAATTATGCTGGCACAAAAAGTACTGAGATGTAAAAGTGTACCAAGTTCTAAAGTTTGGGTTCAAATTCGTATCATTAAAATTTTGATTGTTCTCTTGACAATTTTTCTTTTAATTACCGATTTTTAAAGTTATTTCAAAAATTGCCAAGTAAACAATCAAAATTTTATTGATACGAATTTGAACCCAAACTTTAGAACTTGGTACACTTTTACATCTCAGTACTTTTTGTGCCAGCATAATTTCAACATAGGAGAACTTGGCTCTTTTTTTAACAGTAATGTTTTTGTTGTGATTTCACTACTTTTTGCAAGGTATGGCTGTAGAATATAAAATCTCTATATTTGATGAAAATTCAGTGAAAATGGGTGGTTGCCACGCCCCCTGCCTGAAATTCTCAAACTTTAAATTTTTTCCTTTGTGTAAACTACCAGCTCCACCATTCTACCAAATTTCAAGATTCTACGACAATCAGACTCTATAATAATTTATGAAAATTCAGTGAAAATGGGTGGTTGCCACGCCCCCTGGCTGAAATTCTCAAATTTTAAATTTATTATTTTGTATAAACTATTAGCTCTACTATTATGCTGTGCAGGGACGGGTTAGAATATTCCTGCAGCGCCTCCCCGCTTGTCGTAAAAGGCGACTAAAGGAGCAAATTTATCTAGGTCACAAACACCAAGGTGACCCTAGCGACACTTAACACCTGTAAACTTTCCCAAAAGTGTGCATGCCAGTCCCTGGGTTGGCACGACTGGAGATCACCGGTGCTGTTAAAGAGAGATCAAATATAAAACTGGAGTATGCACGCGTCGAAAAAAAAAACAACAACAACAACAACGTTTCGCAAGATTTTGTGAACTGAAGCATTATGGAAGTACTCGTCCAAAGAAATGACACTACCCCGCCAGGCACTACCATTACTAATGGTACTGATCCTGGACCGAGTAGCAATGCTCGGGTCAGAGCTAGACGGATTCCGGGGGCTAGCAAAGTAATGCCACAGATTATACAGAATCTGAGAGTTGCGAGTTGGAACGTTGGGAGTATGACAGGTCGAAGCTTCGAGCTGGAAGAGATGATGATAAGAAGGCGAGTAGACATCTTGTGTGTCCAAGAAACGAAATGGCGTAACACGGGAAATAGGGCCCGTTTCTTGGATACAAGGACAAAAAATTACAAGATGTTCTACTATGGAACGGAAAAGGGTAAGAACGGAATCGGAATCATCCTTGCAAAAGACCTCTTAGGCAGCATATTGTCCATTTCGAAATTCAGTGACCGTTTGATGTCCCTTAAATTGGTGATTAAAGGAAAGTTGTGGAATATTGTCACTGCATATGCTCCCCAAATTGGATGTGAGCAGGTGGAAAAAGATGCATTTTGGCTAGATTTTCACAACCTACTTAAGGACATCCCAAAGGAAGAGTTTTTGTTCGTGGGCGGAGATTTAAATGGACATGTCGGGAAAACAAACGAAGACTATGAAGATTGCCATGGAGGCCTCGGATACGGCATCAGGAACTCTCCTGGTGAAGACATCCTGAGCTCGTGCAAAACATATGGTCTTATCGTACTTAATACCATGTTCATCAAACAAAGCCGACACCTGGTCACTTACAGCAGTGGTGGAAATGAGACTCAGATTGATTACCATTTGGTATCTAGTTTCATGAAACCTCGGGTCAAGGATTGTAAAGTGATACTGGGAGAAGCGATCGCCCACCAACACCGTCTCCTACTGACAGAATTTTTTATGGAGACAGTGAACGACAACAAAAAGACAAAGACTTTTGGGAAGATCAAATGGTATAATCTGGATAAGGAAAAAGGCGAAGCTTTTATTTCGAATATGCAAAACTATCTGTATAACAACACCAATATATTTCGAAATGAAGAGAGTACAGCACAAAGTATGTGGGACCTCCTACAGCGAACTTGCATAGAAAAAGCCAAAACACTGTTAGGGGTTTCAAAAGGACACAACCAACAAGGCAAAGAAACATGGTGGTGGAATGATGAAGCTAAAGCAGTTGTAAGTAAAAAGAAAATGGCTTTCAAAGCTTGGTCGAAGTGCCCCTCTAATAATACAGAGCAAAAGTCACGCCTCGAAGTGGAATACAGAAACTGCAAGAAAGAAGCGAAGAAGATATGTGCCCAAATTCAAGCCAAGAATACGGAAGACCTGTATCGGGAGCTAGATGAAATTTCTTCCCCGACTGCTGGTGCTATTCAAGAGCTACGACAAAACGTGAATAAGGGCGCAACCATCTTCAAAATAGCCGCTCAAAGAAGAAGAAATGCTCAGGAGATCTGTTCGCCAAAGTTTATTAACAATGCTCAAGGCCAACTACTTGTGGAAAACGAAGAAATCCTCCACAGTTGGCGACAGTATTGTGACGAACTTCTAAATGAACAATTTCCAAGGCTACACTTTCCAATAGCTTCACCTAACTTAAGCGAAGTATCCGATGTCACAGTCGAAGAAGTTAGTGAGGCTGTAAAATACTCCAAAAAGGGAAAAGCTGTTGGGCCAGACGAAATACCCTCAGAGTTTTGGAAAAAGATGGGAGACATCGGGTCTAGATGGCTCATGGTTCTTGTTTCCAAGCTTATACGAGGTGATCGAATGCCTAATCAATGGAGGGAAAGTTATCTTCTTCCAATATACAAAGGGAAGGGTGATACTCGAAGCTGTGATAATTACCGTTCGATTAAGCTGATGTCACACACCATGAAGATCGTTGAGCGAGTCTTGGGTAGCCGACTGCGAAAAATAATAAGGCTATCTGATGACCAGTGCGGGTTTGTTGCGGGTAAATCAACCACAGATGCAATCCAGAGTATCAGAATCATTATGGAAAAACATCGAGATTCCTTGGAGGATTTGCATGTGGTATTGGTTGATTTTGAAAAAGCATTCGATCGACAACCACGAGATCTGATATGGGTGGCCCTCAGACAACGAGGAGTTCCGGAAACCTATGTGCGGATAATTATGGACATGTATGATGGAGCAGTTACTAAAGTAAGATGTGCAGCTGGAGTCACCGAAGAATTCGAAATCACAGTAGGTGTACACCAGGGAAGCGTCTTGAGTCCTCTGCTCTTTATTACCGTTCTTGATTACCTGCTTCAAGGCAAAGTGACGGACCCAAAAGTGCATCAGTTATTCTTTGCTGACGATGGAGCCATCATAAGTGAAGACCCGATATCCCTGCAACGAGCACTTGATGTATGGGTGGATGTTCTAGAAGGTAGTGGGTACCGCATAAGCGCGAAAAAGACAGAATACCTATGCTGCCCATTTTCTGATCCACACAGGCCTATTCCTGACATTTATTTGAATGGTGTAGTGCTTCCCAAGTGTGAAAAGTTTAAATATCTGGGGTCTATGATAAATAACGAAGGTACTTGTGATGACGATATCAATCATCGCGTAAGCATAGGGTGGATGAAGTGGCGGGAAAATTCTGCTATCTTCTGTGATCGAAAAATGCCCCCTAAGCTGAAAGGAAGGCTCTACACCGCAGTTGTGCGTCCAGCACTCACATACGGTTCACAATGTTGGACAATGTACAAAAAGTATGAGAGTAAGTTAACGGCAGCTGAGATGAAGATGCTTCGCATGACAGCAGGAGTAACAAAGCTTGATAGAATTAGAAGTACGAAGATACGAGGAAGCCTTCATGTTAAAAATACCATCTCCCAAAAAATTGAACACGACCGACTCAGTTGGTATTGCCATGTTCAAAGGAGAGATCCTGAGAACCCCGTCAAAAAAGCAATATCATATAACGTTCCAACACGAAATAAAAAGAAAGGTAGGCCTAAAAACTCCTGGTACAAGCAAATGCAAAAACACCAGCATTCAGTTGGCCTCAGAAACGGAACAATACAAAACCGGGAGGCTTGCCGCCGATTTCTGAGGTCAACCCGGCGAACCCCACAGGCGGATCACTAGTGTGAAGCAGTAACGTGGGAAGGTTATGATCCCCTCGACATCGAGATCATAACAGCGCCGAGAAAAAAGGAAGAAGAAGATTAGCTCTACTATTCTACCAAATTTCAAGATTCTACGACAATCAGAAGTGCTCTATAATAATTTATGAAAATTCAGCGGAAATGGGCGGTTGCCACGCCCCCTGGCTGAAATTCTCAAGTTTTAAATTTTTTCCTTTGTATAAACTACCAGCTCTACTATTCTACCAAATTTCAAGATTCTACGATAATCAGAAGTGCTCTATAATATATGATGAAAATTCAGCGGAAATGGGCGGATGCCACGCCCCCTGAATTGAAAATCTCAAATTTTCGATTTTTTCCTTTGTATACACCACAAGTCCTATCACCGTGTAAAATTTCAAGTTTCTACGATATCGGGATGTTCTCCATAATTTTGATGATCTGTCAGTGAGTCAGTGAGTCAGTTACGGTTTTTGCGATTTTTGAAGCCCTATATCTCAGAAACTACTCATCGTAGGAGGCTGAAATTTTGTGAGGAGTTTGGTTTTTACGAGCTCAACAAATGTAGTGAGTTTGAAATTTCTAGCATCTTTGGTGTGGAAGTTAGAGGGGGGTCGAAAATGGCCTGAGTTGTTTCCTGTAAATAAGGGTGAAGTGCCAAAGTTGCTAGAGAACTTGGCTGGGCACTACCGTGCCCCTTGATTTATAAATCTTATTTACTTTTTGACTCTTTACAAAGGAAAGGTGTTTTTGATCTATTATCCTTTTCATATCTAAAAACCAAAATTTTCTTGGAGGTTTGGTATTTGGTTGCTGATTTATTTGCAATAAATTTTCGAAGTGCCCTGCCGGAAAAAATCATTTTAAAATAATTCCTCCAAATTCACTGAGTGAGACATCAAAAACAAGGTATCTTAAGCTCTATTTATTACTGAAAACCAAAAGTTTCTTATGTCGAATTCCTTAAGAAAAATATCGAATTAAAGTTAATCTTGATGGGATTTACGTGTCGTAAACAATATGCCGAGCATGATTTTTGAACAAAAAATCGCTTTCAAATCGAATTTTACCACTTGACCTTATCACTTAATTCACCTTGGGAGCTAAAGATGTCATATATTAAGTCGGGATTATTGATTACAAAATTTTACATTTTTATTGTTTGTTTTAATAAAAAGTCAAGATTCTTTGGTTTCAATTCAAAGTCAGTTTTTATGTGGCTACATTCCCACAAAAATCTACATTACAGAGACCTTTCAGTCTATACAATGAACCTAACTTGATGATTCTTACGATGAATAAAAAACAATAAGTCACTAATGGATTGATTATCATATTAATAATAGATATCTTTATAGTTCGTTGTTATCGTGAGACTTTAATATAAAGAATTTTCACACCAAACGTGATGTTAACCTCCAGAAATGAAGACACTTATAAGAATTTTCTCACCCATAAATCTTAAATCAAACACCCGCGCTTTGATTTCAATTTGGTTGCATCAAATCGAAACGAATTATTTGTGTAAATGGACGAAAAAAAAAATTTAATTAATAACATGACATTTTTTTCTTAAGAACCTATATTTTTACTCATTTAAAATAGTAAAATAGGTAGGTTCTTTTACATTTTCAATATCCTCATACACAGAATCCACTGAAATATTAAATAAAAAAAAAAGTTAAATTTGAGACCCTCAGGTGAATATTTTAATTGATTGAAAAATATTCCATCCCTTGCTGCTTGATCCACGTGCACCTTTGAGAGTCAAAAACAGATGCAACTTGCTTTCCCTATATCTGAATACGGAAACACTTTGTAAGTCGAGAAAAAGGAATATTTTTTGTTGTTCCATTTAGTTGTGTTTTTACGTTTTTGTATGTATTTTTGGGCAGATGTTGGTTTTAACGCGGTTACTTACAAAATATAAACGAAAAAAACAAGAGGAACAAAGTCAAAGATATTCAGATGGAGAGGTTTTAGGTGAGCCACCAACCAACAATACCTTACTTACTTGCAAGGGATTCAATGGAATCCTGAAAAATTGTCCTTGGATAGAGTAGGGAGAATCGTATAGAATTGTTGTTGTGTGGAAGTAGCGATATCATCATTGTTTAAACGTGGTCGTGCACCTCGTCCTTTTTTTTCGGCTGATACCATACACCAATCACTCAAAGTTATACTCAAGATGAACAAATACATGCATACTATTACGCGTAGGTACCTTTACCTACCAATGTATTTAATAATATTGAACGCGCGCGCGCGCGCGCTCGAATTGTAGATACACGCAGGATTGGAAACACCTTGCATTTCTTGACCAATAAAATTCATCCCCTTGTTACCCTTGAGGTTTTAAAGTAACAACAACAAAAAACAACGAAATATAAATCCTACTGGCGGAGCGGAGGTTGGCAAACGATTTCCTGGAAAGATTGGCAAGTGTATTTAAGGATATCCATCCACATCCATGCTCAGCATAGGTCAGGACAGAACAGGACACTACGTATACATAAGATCCGGTATAAGAAGCACGCGTTGCATCTAAATTAAAATGTGGAGCATTATGCATGATTGTCGTTGTCGCTCCGGCTCCCTTGTGTGATGGTGATACCGTGTCTTCATTAATTTACTTCAGAGATGCAGGTGCAGTTAAATGAGAGATTCATTAAAATCAGCTGGTTATACCTATGCATATGAGAGTGTGTAACTACGCGGCGGCTTCGGGTAACCCTTTGTATGGCTCCTGTCCAGTTATTGGTGATTTGGATACCGAAAAAATGACCAAGTATCGGCAGATCAGAAAAGGAAAGAGAACCCGCTAAGAAAAGTGATGGCACACTTTACCGTTCAGTCACTTAACCGACCACCGCCGCAGCTCTGTTTGTTGGCGATGATGACAACGACGACCGACGACGATATTACGAACGACTTGTTTTAAAGGGCAGGTGTATTATTTAATTATTTTATTTTCCTTGAGGAAAAAACTCTATCGTCAAAAATTACTTACTAAAGATTTTTATTACTTTTCTGACCATCGAGATTTTATTTATTAATAGTTTTGTCGCTTGATGATCTATAACACGTGAAACAGTAAATTCATTTACCTACTTAATCTTAAATCTCATTTAGATCATTACATAAGTTAAACATGTTTATGGAATGCAATTAAGACCTTGAATGTTTAGGTACCTACACGTCTTGGCAATTTTGACAATTTTGCTTTGGGGACACCGTCACCTTTTCATTTAGTCATAATACTGGTAGGCCAACAAGCTCAAAAATAGACGAATAGTGCCACCTATTGTCATTTAAAAAATTAATATGGGTTGCAGTGAAATTTTAATAATGATTTTGGGAGTTCGGGGTCTTATTCCTATATTAAGGTGAGAGAGGCCATTATCTGATCTGCCAGTTTGACAGAATGCAATGGAGTAATTAAAGCATTAAAAATGGTAGCGTTTTGAAGCCTGGCCAAACAGCTTCAATTTTAATAACATCTCTTTTAAAATTTGTAGATGTTACCATTGTATTCAAATTTTTTTTTTTTTTGACCTTGAAGTCATCTTGCGATGAAATTTCTCCAACGGTCTTAAAGATGGAGAACCATTTTCCTGCGCCTAAAAAGGAGATTTTTCTATGGAGCCTGGGCCTAGGCATAATAGATTAGACTAGTATCAAATGAAAACTTATGTTTAGCTTTATATGTATACCTACACAATATTTTCAAAATAAGTTTTGGGGATCTCCAGACATTTGAGTTTGAAGTTGGAAAATCAGAAATAAGTATCATATTTTTTCAAAACAAATGTTCATAGCATCCGAAGTAAAGCACCTATAAAACAAATTTAAATTAAATAAAATATCTATGTAATACCGATAGTTTTTAGCGCCACAATTTTTTCTTCAATTAGATGTACCTACTTACTAAAAAATTCCTCAGAGGGAAAGAACAACAGTTCGAGAAAATGTGTTTATTTTTGTTTGTTTTTTGCTCCGAAAAATGTTGAATTCAAATTGTAATATATTTCAGATTAACTTCAACCTGAGAAACTTTTATCCTTAAAAACAAAAATGCAATAACAGGTTAAGTTTTGAAATTAATAAACCAGTTGGTGTGATAGAGGTTTATTATTTTAAAAGCTTAACCTGTTATTAAGAAATTGAATTTTTAAAAAACTTGAAACTGTTTACTAAACAATGTTTAAGCGAAGGAATTGTAACAAACAAAAATCTCAATACCTAGAGATTTTTCGAATTTCACAAGAACTGCACATAATCGAAAACCGTAAGGATTTGGGATGAACATGAACATGTTACCAAATTCCGAGAGCCATTAAATTGATCTATCAGTCAATTTCGTTTGAAGCATTATTTTTGGGACACCCTATTTATAAACTAAAAAATTAAGGTAAGTGGAAATACCTAAATGTTCAAAATCGATGCAAAAGTGGACACAAATTTTAAGGAATTTAGTACTTTGGACATTCTTGAGCTTATCTTCCATCTGGAAGGGATGATACAAGAGTTATTCTGTGTTGCACTTGCTTTATTGCATATCATAGTATAAGTAATAAAACAATTTTATTAATATGATACATGATTTCGAGGTATTTCTTAACGCCCAATCGAATAAAATTAGTACCAAAATGTCTCGACCATCATGTAAAAAGTTATTGGACTCTTTATGAATAGCCTTTTACTTAAAGAGCAAGAATCAGAATATTACCAATTGCTCTATGAAAAAAAGTGGTAGGCTGATAAAATTTTGCAAGGACGTTTCATATACCATAGACACAAATAATAGGGTAAAAGCGGGTGAGATGGCATACCTTTTTTGTTTTTGTCATATTTTACAAAGTAAACCACATTTCATATTTCTAACAATGCAAAAATGTTCTATATTCAATATCCAACGTATTATTTGGTTTACAGAATTTTATATTTTAAATTTATATTTTTAAATTAATATAGAAAAAAAGTTTGAAAAAAACCATCTCCCCCTATAGGGTGGGTGAGATGGCGCATGAGTTTGTTTAAGGTTTCTATTGCCAAATTCATTGCACAAATGGTTGAACGATGTGAAGAAGTCAAGCACCAATGCATGCCATATAATAGATTGCAACTAGTCGTCTTTTTTATAAAATTTGAGCTTGGCTGAATTACTTAAAAAAAAATATTTTGAGGGTGATATGGCACATGCTAACACTATACTCAATTAAAAAATTCTAGTAGGGAATGCGCCATTTCACCCGCAAAAAACTGCGCCTTCTCACCTTTTTTCGCATAATTCCTATTCGTAAGCACCCATAAAAAGCAGATAGAACTAGAGCTCAGATTTCACGCGCAATTCATAACTTATACTCTCTTGTTTGTATTGGTGTATCAAGGGCATCTAAGATCCCAACGACTCACAAAATATCGGAACAAAAAAAAAAATTCGAAAAAAATCATCACATGATTTGCTTTGAATTTTTTTTTACTTTTTGTATCAAAGACAAAGAAACGAATACTGGCTACTTCGATCTAAAATATTTAAAGAAAGCTAAAAATATTTTTCATACATTTTTAAAGCAATAAATGTAAAAGATATTTAAAGTGCGCCATCTCCCCCGCCGCGCCATCTCACCCGCTTTTACCCTAAAATATGTCCACCAAAATATTTCGGGTTAAAATGTGTTTTTTTTTTTAGCGGGAAAGAACACTTTTGAAATGGTAAAATTGCACCACATGGGAAATTTATGCATTTTTGTTTAACTCTTAAGCCGCCTCACTATAGTTCCACGACTTGCTTCACAAGTATAGGAATTTAAATATTACAAACACATACAAAATAAACAAATGTAAATTTAAGAAAAAAAGAACAAAAACAGACACTGGCACACAAAACATGAATAGAAATAGGGATTCCTTGACTGTAATGTAAAGCAGAGCTGTAGTGCCAATTTTTTCCCGGTATCACTTCTAAATATGCATGTGTATGTGTATTTATATATTCAATGGTAGTATTTCATGACTTTCTGATATCCGTAAATTACTGTAGCTAAAATACTTAAATTATTTGCCACATTCCATTTGTCAACAACCACACAACCGCATATAAGCATGAGCCAAAAACACGAAACTTTTTTAATTGAAATCAATCATAAACCAGTTCGATTGTTTAAAAGAGTATCACTGCTTAACGGTAAAAATAATTTTTTTTTTTGTTAAAAACACTCACACAAGACACAAACCAAATTAAGAAGATGACAAACAAAATCTGTGTCATGAAAATTAAGCTGAGTAGCTATCACCTTTGCTTCTCTGGTTGCATATATGAGAGATCTGAGCATAAAGACAAATTAATGTATTTCATACGTCAGGTGAGAACATTTCTGCTTCGCATGTGCACCTGTGGCACACGAATAACCAAATTTTGTATTCACACGACAGACGTGCGACCATCGATCTGTAAATAATTATAACATCTTTGCGAACGTTTTCAAAAGAGAATGATACAAAATTATTCTAAATTGTTTGTTTACCACACACACAAAAAAGTTGCATCTTCGCTTCAAAGAAATTTGAGATAATTCAGAAACCGCAAATAAAGTTTGTTTGGTTATTTTTGACCAGGGTCAGGTTGATGATGTATGCGAGCATATATGTTCCCCAATAACTTTTAAACTACTTATCATAATTTGACAAATGAGATATCTTTAGAAGCGTCTTGTTTGTCTTCTGGTTAAAAGCTATGAACCATTCTTTTATGATACCCTCTAAAGGCTTTGCTAGTCATATGAAAATAAAACCACTTTCTGTTGTGAATACTCTAAAAAAACAAACTAAATGTGATGCAACATGCAACCAATCAATAAAGTAATGAACTTGAACCTTGAAATCCCACAAAAAAAAACTAGGCCTGCACTGCACGCTTAAGCCGTGCAATTCAATATTAAACAATATCAATTTAAAATGTCCACGCATATAATTTTCTGGTAGCGCTTGCTAAATTCTCAAAAAAAAAAAACCAAAAGTAATGACCGAACAATTTCAAGCACTCGTCGGTAATTTGTAGTGAAATTGCAATGGTGAAATATTTCGCTTTTAAGCCCTTTATGCCGGCCGGCACTAAATTGATTGTGTGCGCAAGTTTAATCGCTTATATCGGCAACCGATTGCTTGTATTAATCTGAAGGTGACAATCATTAACCGAAAATATGAGAATTTGCAAGTCTCGGCATTATTTTTTCTTACTTTAAAATAGCATAGCGAATTCAACAACTCCTCTCGCATCTCGGCGCGTTGGCGCGGCCCTTTTGCTTTTCTGATGTATGGTATATATGCAACGCGGCAAATGGGTCCATTACTATGGTTGCTATTTTAAAGTCCTATACGCTTTACCTCAGTGTAACGATAATGCGGTAGCTGAATGATTAGCGTTGCAAGTCCACTATAAGGCAATTTCGCAAGTAAAAACCAAAACCAAGTCAGGGCAGGAGTTAAGCCTCTCGCACGTTCGGCGCGGCTATGTATTTTCTTTTAAGATTGCAATTTTCTTCAATCAAAAGTGTCGTTGGTCCAAGTAGTCGTCGGTCGTGCGTCCCGTGTCTCCGTCCGTCCGTTGTCCATATCGTTACCGCAACTCATTCACCACATGAGAGACGACCAAGCAAGCCGCATTGGTAATTACAATCAATTAACCGTTGTCATATCGAAAGTAGCGCGCGGCTGATATAAAAGGAGCACCGCCTTTCTGCACCAGCTAAAATGAAATTGTCGATGCCGTTCGATATAGTGCGTATCAATTTTTAGATTATTTAATATAATGACAACGAATTAACTGCCGACAGAATAAGTACCAATAATTTGTGGTTGGGACGAAGATCGAGCAAGACACTGCAAGGACGTTTGCAAAATGTTGATAATTAGCCGTAGATAATGTAGATTGTAGAAGGTTCTTTTTCTATAAGGTACTATTGCCTGTGGTCCTGTGAAAAAAATATCTATTCTTTAATGGGAAAATTTATTGATTATCGTATTATCTTAACAAGGGAGCTTTAAGTATGTCAGCCATTTTTATAAACTGGTTCTCCTTACCTACAATTTTAGTTTGATTCGAGTACAATCCAATTAGATTCGCTCACATTACGTTACTTTTTTGCCGAAAACCTTAGCAATTTCTCTTTTACAAATCTTTCATGAAAACGAAAGTATTTAAATTTTAATTGCTGCACTATGACGAATATTTTTTATAGGATAAGTCATAGGTACATACTGATCAGCATTTATCAATTCATAAAAAGGATATTCGTTGTAGAATATAATTTCTCTTGAGTTAATATCATTGCATGTTCTCTTGATATTCGATGCGAAAAAAAAGTTTTCTCTACAATTTTTGATAGGTTAAAAAAAGAATTGTACGCTGATTATTTCCTAAATTCGCGTCAGTTACTTACACAGACACATCCGACACACAAAAACTCACACACTAACACACACACATAAAGAGGGACACACATACGCACACACACAGAAAAGACTCTCTAATCAACAAAAAAAAGTTACGTATACACCACAGTGACCGTAAAAGAGTTAAAAAAAGAATAAAAGAACAAAAGAATTATCCGTTGATTATATAGTAAATTCTTATGACAGACATAAATACACACTAGGGTGTCCGTTATTTCCCAAAGTGATGTTTTCGGGGGAGACACCCCCTAGATCGAAAGTTTAGGGCCTAAATAAGGGGAATTTAGCAAAAAAATTTTTTTTTTAATTTTTTTGATGTCATTTCTTAGGTGGATAATTGTTAAACAAAATTCAATAAAAATACCTATTGTAAACATGTCTTTTGTAGTTCGAGAAAAATAAATTGAAACGTATAAAAATGGCGAATATTTCAAATAAAAAATAAAAAAAATTAAAATTTTTGATTTTTACACACATTTTTTAATGCAATATTTGAAAACACTTAAAAACCAATAAAACTGCATTTAAAATTGTGGGATAGGTTGCTTACTCTAAATAGAATAAAATAAAACGAAAACGGCTAATAATTTCAAAAACCGAAATAAAATATAAAAAAAAAATTTAACGGGAAATTTTGAGTGTGATCTTTTAAAGTACCAGTTTTCCAACCAGAATTATCAAACCAGAGAAAAAAAATTTTTTGTATGAGTTAAAAATTTCCCATACAAATTTGTATGGTTAAAGTATGACCCTAGAGGCACGGGTTAACCCTCTGTAGGCACACCTCTTTTTTGCGAATTTGGTGTATATACTTTTTCATGTCGCTGGAACTTTTTTCTGTCTCACTATTTTATACAGAATCATATATGAAATTGATGTAGAATTTTCCGAAGAATTCGAATATTGTATTCACAATTTCAATAAAAGATATTTTCACCCTTATAATGACACTTTTTTGTGAACACCTTTTATTTTTGTAATGCCAAATTCGCACCCGTGTGCCGACAGAGGGTTAATGACCTAAATTCTAAATTCCCCTTATTTACCCCCTAAACTTTCGATCTAGGGGGTGTCTCCCCCGAAAACAACACTTTGGGAAATAACGGACACCCTAATACACACACATACATACACACACGTCACACATATATAATACAGGAAAGAAACAAAAAAGTTACACAACAGTGATCTGAGTCTGATCTAAGACTTTGGAAATTCGTACAACAAAAAGCAACAAAATTTGTTAATTTTTCTTTTTAACTTCATTTAGAAGCACACGCGCAGAACATTTTCGAAATAACTAAGCAATTATGTTTAATGTTTCCAAGGTGTTCTTGGGTGGTTTTTGACCTATGGAGAAATAAATTAAAATGTATTGTTATTTTTTTTTTTGTTTAGGATAGCCAATTATGAGTATCTTAAATTGTATATTTTTGAAGTGAAAACTTCTTTAGTATCGTAGTGATTTGAAACAAGATGAAACGAAAAAGCGACACGAAAAATCAATTGATCATAACTTGTTTGTTTTAATAGATAGATGAATGCAATTTATACAGTAGATAGGTAATTAAATAAATTATGATTGTGCAAAATTTCAATTAATTTCATATTCAAAATTCTGAGATAACGGACGGTGAAAAGATGTTCTTTTTCTAAACACGTTATATCTATGACCTAGATATATCTCACATAACGGTACGTGCTCTACAAGCTACACAATCTTAAATTGAAAAACTTGAAAAATACCTCAAAACACCTGTGAAGATTTGTTGCCGATGACCATAATCTCAGTTTGAAATTTCCACATGGTTGGCTTTAAAAATTTTTACTTTTTTTGTAGGCATGGTAGAAATATGATTGAAGCGTCATATAAAAGGTGAAGTAATAATGATATAAAATTTATTATAGGTTGTCTTTTAAAAAATGGATTTAATAGCGTTAGAAGAGAATAAAGATTGATTGTTTTGCTTTTTTTATGAAAACTAATTTAGTTAAAAAAATTCTAGCTCTTTTTGTAGATGTTGTATAGACACGGTCGATATAAATATTTTGATCTGAAACAATAAGCTTTCAGATGGTATAAAATTTATTTTAAGTTGTCATATAAAAAAAATGGATTTAAAGGAGATGAAATAAAAAAAGGTAGATTTGTTCGATTTTTTAAGGTTTCACTTCTAACACGTATGAATTGCGCACATGATTTTTTTCTATTTAAATGCTTTATCAATAAATATTTCCGGTTTAAAATATCGAATACGATGAGCTAAGTGAAGATTTGTGAAATACAAATATTGCATTGTTTTCTAAATATCTTTCGGCATTTGGACTTTACTGGCAAAAAAATTACATTCAAATCCTTAAATATTCTTACACGTAAAATCTAATAAAAACTGTCAAAACAGATAAAAATAATTAATACATTAAAATGCTCAATTTTCAAAATGCACCTTCCCAAATGAATAAACTTGGGAGTTTTTACGATATTACAAAATGTATGGGCCTAGTCAAGTCTTAAGAAATTATTCATTTAGATGAAGATCGTTTAAAGCTATTTAAAGTTAAAAAAAAAAAAAAAAAAAAAGAATTCATAACCCCAGAGATCTTGGCATTATGCCGGCTAACATTTGTTGGCACCGATTTCCATCGGAACGTATTTCACCATCAATGTTTTTGAGGAGAATTATGGTATTTCGGATAGTTCCCGAGCATAATACAAATACTACTTACTGTAATAGTCCTTTCGACAACACTGAACACTGCAAACAAGACTTAAATTATGAATGTATGTTTTTTCGACAAAAAATTCAACTCAAAATTGCCGACTTTTTAATAACATGGCGTGTCATTGTTTAAAATAATTAATCCCATAACTTTAACTATGCTATTCTAGTTCGGGTCACGATTTTTAACCGTTAACTTAACAAATAACCATTTAATATTAAGAAACTCAATTTTTAGTGTTTAATGTTAACAAAAATAGCGGAAATCATAACCGCAATTTTTCAAATGATCCTTTATGTTATTAGAAATAATTTATTTCCACAAGAATCTCAAAAGGAAGTTAATGTGTAAAAACCAGACAGACAGCAGTTAAAACGAAACATTAATTCATTTTTATTTCACTTTCATCGATTCATCAATATAATAAGCATAACAAGAATGATCATTTTCTTTTAAATTCCAAAAATGTCAGTAACCTATCCTCGTACAATGTTTCACACCAAACGTCTTTGATTCGATAAACGGAAGTGCATGAATCAATCATCAACAGCGCATCGACGACGACAAGGCGACTTCAATGTTCAATCCACAATGAACACATCCAAGGATCCAGATACCTGTGTATAAAATAAAAGATATTGTTGCACTTGTATCTATGAATCTCACTCAGCATCAGAATGCACCGAGACCGCGCAATGACTTGATTGACTTATCAAGAGGATTTTATTATGTTAGTCCCGCGGAACGTGATGACGATGATGTGATTTATGATGTGTATGTCGAGCGAAGTGCTTTATGTCAAGTCGGACAGCATAAATCTAAAATTCAAAGAAACCTTTCATCTTTTACAAGACTCGTCAATCTCATTGAAGTCACAACATTGACCTCGATTTAAATAAAGCTGCGACTCCCGACTCCTGGATACATCACACAGACTAAGTAAACAGAGATTTTCTGTCTGTCCAACAATCACCATCCACCAGTCACTTCTGCTGTTGCTGCTGGGCTGCCGCCACTGAATCACTGAGATTTCACGTTTTCTTTGAATTTACACGTCTCGGGGATTAAAAGAGGTGGTGGCTCATAAAATCCACCAAAAACCTTAACGCCATACGTGCGCAGTCTTGAAGCGAGTATAAAATCTTCTCAATGAACTAACGAAGACAGCAAAGAAGACGACAGGCTATACGATGAGAGATCTTCAGGTTATCATACGACAACGTCAGCACGGCGACCGACATCGAATGGACATGGAAGACACGACTGGCACGGTTCAGTGCGGTGCGGCACGGCGTCATCCAGTTCCCATGTATGGACATGGAAATCAGACGTGCACACGACTAAGAACCAACGACTGCACTTGACTTGGATTTGATTTGATGCAACAGAATGCGGCAACCTGAATTTTATTGACAGCACAATAAAAATCGATTTTCGAAACGAACAAGATTTCCTCGCACATCACCATCACAATATCTCCTTCTCGGAGAGATGCATGCCGAATTTGGGTGAATTGATGTGTGAGGACGGGTTTTTGTTTTATTTTCTTTTATTGTAAGCGAATATACGAAAGAATATAAAAGCGATTTCAATGGAAGCAGTGAATTGAATGGACAACTGAATGGAGTCGTCGCGGTGTTGGACTTAACACTCAGTATGTTTTGCCGCCATAGTCGCGCGTCCAGAGTTGCAATGGAAATGGCAATGGAAATGGAATTGAGATGTCTCTATAGATGAATAAAAAGAAAAGATGCACTCTTTCTCCATAATATTGATGCAATGAATATTTTCAAGCCTTCTTCGGATGGGACTGTGTTTAAAAATACATTTATTGTTATTTATGCGATGCGAATATTTTTGACAACAATGGATGGTTTGGTTCCTGAAAGAATTTTTTTTTTTGTAACTTTTCTCTATGTGTGTGAATGTAATGAAAATATTGAAATTATATTCAAGCTATTGAATTAATTCTTCATTCATAAAAGAAAATGAAAAAAGGATGAGCTTCAAGATAAACACAAATTCCATTTTGAAGGCACCATTTATCATAATATCTAGGTACCTCCTAAGTCTTCTAAAATAATTTGTTTTAAAGCATTGAGTTGGTAATTTGGTAATACAGTCAGGTGAATAATCACAATAATAAAATTCCTTTAAGACGTGATTTTCGTTACTTATCCTAGTTCTAAAATAAAACAAACTGTTCAAAGTTAGATCGAAATCGTTTGAACAGTTTTCGAGAATATTGCAATAAATACAAAATTCTGCATTAGAGGTACAATTTCAAAGACAATTATAAAAAAGCAACAAAAAAAAATGCAAATCTCAGAATTCCATAAAAACCATCTGTATCAAATTTGAAGAAGATAAAAATAGGATAGTGTACAAATGCATGTACAGAGGCCCAAACTAATTCGGCCAAGCTACTTACGTCATGACAAAAAAGCACTTTTTTTTCGTAGGTACTATTCCAATGTCCTCATCATCGTTATCTTAGTTTTGGTAAAAACTACTTTTCTTTTTTGAGAATAGTGGAGTAACTAAAGCAAATTATAAGGGAACCCGGCCGAATAGCTCTGAATTTGATGAATTTTGATTGAAAATACTTTAACCTCTTTAGGTTAAAAATTGTCGGTCTTGCCGTATTGCTTTTTTAAATTAAAATTCAATTATTTTGAAAAAAACCTTCTTTTTTTTGGTTAAATTAAAAAAAATAAATGATACCAAAATATTCTCTAGGTAGTTTAAGGAAAAAAAAATGGGAGTAGAGGACAAGCGATAAACGCAATTTTCTCACAAACTGACTTCAAACACAAAAAAAAAATATTTTGAACACAACGGCAACACCTACAATATTTACATATACACGTTTTTAAAAAGCCAGTATATCACTTCTATTTGTAACTTTTAAATCCACTAAATTTAATCAAGAGTTTTTGAAAGAATGGTCCTCAAATCAGAATTTTGAAAAAAAAAAAAATGTTTAAAAAAAATTTTAAATGATTTTTTTCGAACTTTTTCGTAGTAAAATATGAATTTATTTAAAAAACATTTTGTTCATACATACTATCAGTTGAATTCCGAAGAGAAAAGGGAAATATTGTATTACAGTTTTGAAAAAAAAAAAAATTAATAAAAACTGAATTTTTGCATTGAAATAATTGATCTTTCAAAGACTTTACCAAATAAGAACTTTCAACTTTTGCTATTTTACTTTCATTAATAAGGGATATTCAATGAAGAAAAAATAACTTTATATTTTAAAGTTGAACTTAAAGTTGAAGTGAAACCTTAAAAATCATTTAAGAAAATCGAAAATATATAACTTTATTTTTATTCCATCACTTTTTTTATATGACAACCTACAATAAATTTTATACCATCTGAAAGCTTATTGTTTCAATATTTATATCGACCATGTCTATACAACATCGATAAAAAGAGCTAGAATTTTGTTAACCCAATTAGTTTTCATAAAAAAAGCAAAACAATCAATCTTTTTTCTCTTCTAACGCCATTAAATCCATTTTTTAAAAGACAACCTATAATAAATTTTATATCATTATTACTTCACCTTTTATATGACGCTTCAATCATATTTCTACCATGCCTACAAAAAAAAGTAAGAATTTTTTAAGACCAACCATGTTGAAATTTCAAACTGAGATTACGGTAGGTACTTCCTCTAATGCTGGCTGGTCATCGGCAACAAATCTTCACAGGTGTTTTGAGGTATTTTCAAGTTTTTCAATTAAAGATTATATAACTTGTAGAGCACGTACCGTTATGTGTGATATATTAAATGAAAGGTAATATTAGCAGCATGCGTATTAAAGTTAAATAAATTTGTTATGTGCTCTAGATCAAAAGATATAACGTGTTTAGAAAAAAAAAACATCTTTTCACCGTTATCTCAGAATTTTGAATATGATATTAATTGAAATTTTGCACAATCATAATTTATTTAATTACCTATCTACTGTATAAATTGCATTCATCTATCTTTTAAAACAAAAAAGTTATGATCAATTGATTTTTCGTGTCGCTTTTTTGTTTCATCTTGTTTCAAATCACTATGATACGAAAGAAGTTTTCAATTCAAAAAAATTAAACCTTTTTTTTCAAAACTTTTATTATTTATTGCTATTCCTGAAAAAGTTCATTATTAATAAATAATATTCATGTATGAGTATAAGAAGTTTGCCTTTTTAATTAATTTTGTTTTTTCAAAAAAGTTCTTCGAAAATGCAATACTTTTTAATTTTTTTCATAAACTGTAATACATATTTACATTTTCTTTTTCAAATCATAATAAATGCAGACAGAAAAATTTGAAAAATAAATGCATTTTATATAATGAAAAAGTTTTAAAAATGCCATTTTTAATTTTTTTCAATATTTTTTTTTGGTCAAAAATCTGAGTTTAATTATCTACCATTTTTTTCAAAAATTTTTCATTCAATCTACAATTTTAAATGAAATTTGAATAAAATTTTAGCTTTTTAAAAACGTATATTTAAATATTGAAGGTGTTGCCGTTGTTCAAATATATTTGTTTGTGTTTGAAGTCAATTTATGAGAAAATTGCAGACGAAAGTCTCAAAACAAGTTTTGGTATACCGATAAGGGTGCATTTAGATAAAAATAAAAATACAAATTTGTTTTTTTTTAATAATTTTGTATACTATCATATTTTCAATTTTTCATAGTGTCGAAAAAAATGCATTTTCAAAAATTCCTGCAAATTCATAGAGTTTTGATGTAATGAAAGATTTTTTTCAACCTCAGATCATAGTAAACAGGTTTCTTTACTAGCTCGTGGGGTCTTGTATCCGATGGAGGCTCTGGGGCACTGCGCACTGCCTCAACTGCCCCAATGATTGTATGTACGCCCTGATCTGCTAGGTTGGTTTTTGACGCTAGCGTGTTTGCTAAAACAACCTGCAAAAAAAAAAAAAAAAAAACTATCAAAATTACTGTATACATTTTCCCACACAAATCCTTGAGGGATATCATGAGTCATGAGTATTCAAAAATTCAATACATCAGTCGGTTATATTTGTTTGAACGAGTACACCTACCCTTTCTCATTGAGTTCTACCGCATCAGAGCATTTGAGTCAAGATCAATTGACTGACCAAATTCTAGTTATCTTTACCGTTCATGCATTACCACGAATCTATTCAAAGTATTAAAGTTGACATTTTTTCTATTTTTCTACATTTTCATCATTTTTTTTTTTTTGCAAAAAAAAAATATCAAGAACCTGTCATTAGCATTTCAAAGGATTATTGATGATTTCAGCATGGATGTCAGCATTAAGCATGCTTAACTAAACCACAATAGCCAAAGGGAAATCCGATGACAGGTATAAGTATAAAATCGGATTAAGACCTATTCTTTGATATTTACCGAAGAACGCTACTGTACTTAAATTTGTGTTATAATGTCACTTCCTTTGGGTTTGTTTGCTGAAGCAAAAAAAAAAAAAGTATTCAAATGTTTAACATGGCCAAGTTTTTGTACAATGTCAAGGCAAAAAAAGAGACCCCAAAAATACCAAAACATACAAAACCAATATTATATCAAACTAAATCATGATACAAGTTTATTTAAATCATACGTCAATTTATCTTGATTGCGTGTAATGTTTTTGATTTTTATCACTTTCATTTACACAAGGATCGAGTTCATCGCACATTTCTTGCTTATGGTTTCCTTTTTCGAATGACATTCAGAGCGAATACAAACACACCAAACCTTTCATATAGCTATCGTCGTCATCGTACAACGAGTATATAATAATGTTGCCTCCAAGAAGACATCAGGAATACAAAACTGATCCAAACATTTTGTACAAGGATAAAGATTTATTTAATCATTGAGATCATTATCAATACAAATTGCTTCATCAGATTGTAGGCTATGCATATATTATTCAAGTATGTGTAAATTAAAAGTGCAACAGGTAGAACATCAGAGTGATTTATGGGAATTACTTAGCAACAGTTTACTTGTTGGGAATTAATTTATTTTTTTATTTTTGTTCCAGTTTTTATTTCAGTATATCCTTGTTAAAATTCAATGGGTTGGTGGGAAAGTGACAATTGGTGGGAAAAAAAGAAAATGAGTATAGTGAAGTATTAGTAGTTCCCGCCAAAAATTTGCATCAGTTATCAATTCTTATCTTTGGAAAAAAATTCAAATTGGAATTGAAAGATGATTGTTTATAGGAAAGAAAACCAAAGGTCTTCCCGTCAACTTTTTAAATTAAGATTTATTTTTGTGATAAAAAAAATTCCTAAACTCGTCGATCCACACACAAAAACAAAAGAGTTTATGCAAAAACTCGATTTAATGGCTTCTAACCTTAAAAAAACAGACTGCATGAAGCATGACTGCCAAGCTTTGACTTGAAAAAAACTCTGAATTTAGAAATAAGATGCTTTTATAAATTCAATTTGACAACAATGTCATCTTTTAGCTGTACTTAACTAGGCCAATCGAACCCAGAAGGCGGACGCAAAGACTCAGTCAAGTCTAAACTATTGTTGGTGTTATAATCAGCAGCTTCTAGTAAGAATAGACGAAAAATTGTCCAAGAAAGGAAAATAATTGTAACAGGCTGATTTTTGGTATACAGCTTGAAGTTAGGGTGGTTTATAATCTGTAAAAAGTCCTGAAGTTTCCTCTGTCCACTAGTCTCATTATAAGGGGTTAAAGGTCACAACTTTTTTTTATTTTAAGCAAAAAATTGTTGTGACTAGCAGACAGAGGAAAATTCAGGACTTTTTATAGATTATAAACCACCCTAACTTCAAGCTGTATACCAAAAATCAGCCTGTTACAAATTTTTTCCTTGAAAAAATCTATTTTTCGAGGGCTATTTATTGGCTTACTACATCATCTACATCATCCACCTCAAAATCAGTCTTTTTGATCCATTTTTCAGATTGATATTAAGATTATAGTTTAATACGAACTTATTCATAAAATTTGATCCAATTTCTCACATTTACTCCTGAAAAAAAAAACTACCTTTTACGGTTGACAAAACTCACTCTCTTCTGTGGAAAGAATAATCGGCAAATCTTTATGAGGCTTGCAAAAGCCATGTTTACAAATGAAAACAGGAATTTTTAAAAATATATTACTCCCTATCCGCTCATATAATCCAACTTTCCTGTTAACTTAATATTTAAGCCTGATTGAGCCCAAACGAAGATGTTAGGAAACTTATTTTGTGAAATGAAAAATGATAAGCTCTGCCTCCTCCACGGACTTCACGACCATATCTTACCAGCATCCCAGCAAACGATCGCCCCGGTGCAAGCATGTGCTTCGAAAAATCGCTGATGTTTTTGTAACCAACAGAAATTGATTGCAAGTACATAAATTACATTTTGGCACACCAAAAGATTTCATCGTTTGAATTGCTTGGCAATTTTGCTTGCAAGGCTGCTAATTAGCTTTAGCAGCGGCCCTTGACGTGCGTCTCTTGTGCAAATTGTTGAAGCTGACGCTGCCGCCGCCGCTTCACCATTTCGAAGAGAACAAGAAAAAAATAAAAACCATGGAGTGAGTAAGTGCAACGCGACGACGCGTGTCATGTGATACATCGACAAGATACTATCAAGTGCATATACGCATCTGTATTGTCACATTGTGCGAGCGCACAATGAGTTACAAACTGAATGCAACCAGCACTACAAAGGCCCAAGCATATGCACTGAGATCGGATTGAACACTAAAGACATCGGTTGTCAGGGAGTTTAATTAAAACTGCCAGCCAGTCAGCCACCATTTGGCCTGTATCGCGCCTTGCCTCGTTTGGTGACGAAGACAACGGCGATGCACAACGATCGCAGCGCGCGAATACGCAGTGTCAACTGGCGCGAGCCCTAGTTTACAGCAAAAATATTATTACTTGGAATGCTGCGCGTCATGCAGTCACTCGGCCAATTAATAATGTCCTGGAGGTATCATCAATCGGGATTGCACCATAACTCATGATGTAGCTGCGGATCGATGGCTTATTAACGTACAATCTGTTGGATATCATTTTTTTTTTGTATTTCTCTTTTTTTTTTTGTTGGTTGGTATAATTTTGTCTCGGGATAGATGGCGATTATTTTACTAATTAATGTTGAACGGACATGGTAAATGGGCTTAGGCTTGAGAAATTACAAAATGAGTTGGTGAAAAATTTAACAACCTAGTGATGAATGGGTGTTACTCAATATGAAATGTAATGTGAAACTAGTTCATTTGAAGGCCCTTCCTTGGTGTAAGATAGGGAAACCTTGAGGCTATTGTAGGTATTCATTAAGCTGATGACATTGTCTAGTGTTGGAATTTATGTGAGAGTTCTGAGTAAAATAATAATTCACTTGAAGGAATATGTGGTTCACTTGTGGTTGCAAAAGCTGACTTTTTATAGTTTAATATTGTGTGTTTTTCCAGATCGTTATTGTAACAACACAAAATAGGAAATTGGTTGGAATGATACCAGCATCAACCTTGAAGGTAAGTAGAGGGCAGTAAAAGTTCTCAAGATCCATAAACTCCTTAAACCGTAAAAAACTTAGTCTCTGCAATATAGTTAGACTTTTTTGAGCCATAAGATGCACCTTGTATAGCATCGAACTCCAACTCGAACTCGAACTCCAACTCCAAGTTTAACACCAACTCATACTCCAACTCCAACTCCAAATCCAAATCCAACTCCAACTCCAACTGCAACTGCAACTGCAACTGCAACTGCAACTGCAACTGCAACTGCAACTGCAACTGCAACTGCAACTGCAACTGCAACTGCAACTGCAACTGCAACTGCAACTGCAACTGCAACTGCAACTGCAACTGCAACTGCAACTGCAACTGCAACTGCAACTGCAACTGCAACTGCAACTGCAACTGCAACTGCAACTGCAACTGCAACTGCAACTGCAACTGCAACTGCAACTGCAACTGCAACTGCAACTGCAACTGCAACTGCAACTGCAACTGCAAATGCATTGAAATTGAGATTGAGATTGAGATTAGATATCCACCAAATGTGCAGAAGTAAGAAAATTTAGATCACACAAAGTCTGATTCAAACATATGATTAGTTTAAAAGACAAAACTATTGTTGACTAAACTTCTTCTTTGATTGCTTCTATGATAATCCAAACTCAAAATAAGCCATATGGGATAACTTTCAAACAACTTTTCATAAAGCCTCGAACAAATAATATCAAGGTTTTCTTTTTAATTAGAAGCCCACACCATCTGTATTACACACTAAACATCGTTCTTCGTATTAAAAAAAAAGAAGAAATAAAACTCCATCCAGCTACAGCAAGTACTCTTCATCTTATCCCAAGAGTGTCCCAGTCCAGTCCCGCATTCGGCTTCGATCTCAACCAGGAAACATTTTGATTTATCGTACATAATAATTGTGTGGTAATCGAACCGAAGCGTATAAGTGTGTCACCGCTAATTATGGTGATTTCGGATCCTTATCATCACCAAAGCGGTACATGCGGCACCCAAAGAAGCAACTTCAGCACCGAAAAATAAATGTAATAAAATTGCCGTGTTTTTAATTTTATTTTCTTTTTTTTTTTTCTTTATTTTTTCATGGAGAACATCATTTTTATATATAATTTTGTTTGGTGAAATGAGGGACGGACGTAACACAAAGAATGCACTTGGTGAAGTTTTAACAGGTTTGAGGATCATTTTATTTGGATGACAATGAATCAAATAATATTTAGTAAAGTATTTATTTGCATTAAAATGAATATCTTTGTTAAAAATAACTCCTAGATTTTTTTTTTTTTTTCAATTGAGAACAATAACAACGCCCATTTAACACTTTATGCGCTAAGCGGTCTACTTTGTCAAAAATATTTTAACACTGCTAACAAGGTCCTTAAATATAAAAGAATGCAAAAGGCAGGCCATATGAAGTCATTTAGTGATAAATTAATTAATACTTTTGTTATTAAGGAGTTTATCCGATTGATACGGTGGTATCAAGTGTGAAAAGAACGCCTTTCAACACCTTTTCGCCACACCTTTCACAGTTGCCGGCAATGCTGAATTTCGTTTTGTTTAAATAATCCTGCCGATTATTATATTTCCGTGTCCTTTGAGTGTATCAAAAGAAAGTAAAAATCGTGGTTTTTATAGTATTCCCGCTTGCCATTGTTGTATCACAATGCTTTGTAATTCGACAAGCGGTCTCTTTTATTTTTCTTAAACGATTCCAGGTATAGTTACACACAAATAATGGCCAGTGGTATAATATTTTTATTGGTATTTAATTTTTACTTTCCAATTTAATAAAAAAAAAAGTCATATTTATGTGATCATTGTTATGGAATTAATTGGAAATTTATTGCCAAGAAATATAGATTATAGATTTGTGATTAAAATCTTCTTTTGAAACAGGTGAAATTGTCGTGTCTTTGATCTTCTAACAAAAGCATCTAAATTCTAGATGTAACTTCAAAAATATAAAAATTGAAAATCGGTTGAAATTCAAAGGATAAGCTCCTTCAATAAGGTTAAAGTAGGTATGCCAAAATTTAATATTTTTAGACAAATTGTTTGGATGTTCCAGCACCAAAACCTAAGAAACTTCACTTTTTGTTTCAAATTTGGTAGTTAAGTGTTTTTAGTGATTCCCTATAGGGGAAGTTGAAATTTGTTTAGGAACAAAATTACCGGTAGTTGTTTTTCTCAAAAACGTCAAAGTTTTGAAATAAAAATTTTTTTTGGCCGATATTTATATACTTGCCATAGAACTGTTTTCATGATGTCAGACTTTCTCTTAAACGACAAACGAATTTTTTTTTAAATTTTTTAATAATTATGTAGGTAATACCTATTCAACTTAAGAAAAAAAATATTTATGTTTTTTATATACCTACATTTAGTTGGCCCTAAATGTTCCACTCTCGCGGCAAAAATTTCAGTTCAAAATTAAAAATAAATTATTAGAGATACAAGTTGTAGAGAGTTGATTTTTTTTGCTATAGATAGATGAGACTAATTTAAGAATAACTGCATTTAAGAAAAAATTCTAAAAAATTTTGAAACTAAGCTATAACGTTTGGTTTGAACGTTGTACACGTGTTGGGGCTATGACAAAATGATGATTTTGGGTAGGGAACATTTTTTGTGTTGACAATAATTCTAAAGGTGCCAGGTGAAAGATGAGGGAAAAAATTAGGCGTCTGCTACGGATTTTTTTTCCAACACTCTGCGTTTTGAAATATGAATTTTTGAAAAACACCTTCTTTTTTAGGGCTATTTTTGGGTAATTTTGATTTTTAGCTTTTTTTTTGAGAGTTCAAAAAATCTCAAACTTATAGGACATTTAGGCTTTAGCCTTATGCATACATGCGCGAAATTGGAATCGTTTAGTGAGTTTTGACTGAATAACGGAAGAAACAAGTTTTTAGAAAACACGTTTTTTGACCGTTTTTAACTGATTTTCATCGTATTTTATTTGTATCTTTTTTTCTTTAATAGAAAAAGGAATAAAGTATATATGATAGACCATGACTACGACTATATGTGTGTGAAGTTTCAATCATTCTCGTAAATACAATTTTGAGATAACAGTAAAATAAAATTTTAGAATTCAACAGGTTATTACTTTTGATCAAGAGCAGATAGAAACTTTTATGAGCATCCTGATACAATTACCTTTCATTTCACCTCAAAACACCAGTGGAGATCTGTTGCCCCCCAAACAGCCACCAGTGTGGGAAGTACCGCAATCTCAGTCTGGAAATTCGACATGGTTGACTTTAAAAAATTCGAACTTCTCTTGTAGGCATCTTTGTAATGAGATTGATACTTCATATGAAAGGTGAAATAATAAGCTTTCACATGCTTATTTTATTGTTTGTCAAACAAAAAAATTGATTCGATAGCGTGAGAACATAAAAATGTTTTTTTTTTTTGCTTTTTTTAATGAAATTTGATCGAGTTCAAAAAATTCTAGTTCTTTTTGTAAATTTCTCATAGACCTGATCGATATAGAGCTATGACAATAAGCTTTCAGATGGTATAAACTTGTATAGTTTGTTAGGGAAAAAAATGGAATTAATGACGTGAGAAGATAAAAATTCATGTTTTGTTAGCTTTTTTTTGATGAAAATGATCGTTTTCAATAAATTATTGTTATACTTTTTGCGAATTGTAAAAATTTAAAAATGGTTTTATTCTTAAGAAGAAATGCTTGGCTTTTAAATTGCATAATTTTGTTTGTAAGCTTTTAAAATAAAAAAAATTAATATATAATGAGAAAATAAAGGTATTTTTTTTTTAGCTTTTTCTTGTAAATTATAATTGTTTGTAAAAAGTAAACGCTTCAATTGACTCATTTTAAACAAAAGCACACAACCTGTTTTCTGACGACGTTATCACGTAAAATTATCATTTTTTTCAAAAATTCTTTGGTATGTAAGAAATCAAATGGCATACTTCGTTTTAAAGTTAAAACCATAAAACTAAAAAATAATAAAAATTGACCATTAAAATAATAAAAAATGAATTTTTTTTTAGTTCAAAAATTTTGTTTTTTGAAATTTTTTCTTAATTTTAACTTAAATTTAATAAAACGTTTTTTTTTTTTTATAAAAAATTTCATTGAAATCAATCGGGTCATTAACGAGAAAATCAGATTTATTGGCATGTAAAAATTTAACGGTTATCTTATTCAAAGTCAAGAGTACCAACAACAAAAACGCGTTTTTCACCTCATAATCTTCATATATTTCAAAAACATGACGTGCCAGTAAAATTTTGAATTCGGAATGAAGGCAAAAAAATCCTTAAGAAAAGTATGGTTTGGTCCAAACTCTATTTTCTTCGCAAACCAGTGTTGTTTTCATTAATTTCAACATTCTTGTGCATTGTTTAAGGTGTCTTAATATTTTATACTTAGATACCTATAGAAATCTATATTATTCAAAACTGAAAAGGATATATATAAATTGTATCCATTATTTTTTTTTTTTGACAAAAAGATAATCTTTTCCTGTGTGATGGCTTTCCCATGCCTGCTCTTGTTTCTTAGAAAAAGAAACGCAGTTAAAAATTGTTTATTGGATTATTGGCAAAAGAAGGGTTGAACAAAAAAAATTGATTTACTGAGTGTGTTCTTTTATTTTGAATAGAAAATAAGATTCCACCCTAATACTGAAAGGGATCAATATAATTTGGTTGAGATCTTTCAATATTGTGTGTTTTATCGATTGATCCTTGCAATAAAAATCCTCCCACGGAATACATATTTGAATTTGAAATTTTTATTTCCGCATTGTATTTTTTTGCTTTTATTGTTTATTTGTGTGTGGTTTTATTAAAAATGTACCAAGTTATCGTGTGAAAATCTTATGCTTTGATTCACGTTTATTAAAATCAATTTTTTGCTTTCTCTGTCGAGGAAAAAACCAATCTCGGAATATTTATTATACATTGCATGCCATTTAAGGTCTTCTGGAATTTTGTATTAAGGAAATTTTCGATGAAAACAAAGGCTGCAAATACTTTACTCATTCCGACTTTCTAGTTTAACTGGAAAACTTATTTTCATTGATGAAAGTCGTATAGAAATATAGTCCTAGTTTAGACCATAACAATCTTCTGCAACAGAAGAAGAACGCCAAAAAACAACAACAGTTTCTAATCAATATCATTAAAACAACCTTCTAACTAAATATTTTCACATAAAACCACGTCCTTGAGGCAACTTAATTAAAAATATTTGAAGAAATCCTTTTTTTTTTCAAATGCAATTCTCAGAAGCGTACAAAAAGGATCCACATCAAAGTATCAATCAGAAATGTGTTGATTGCAACAATATCAATTCCACCTTACACACTGTTTTATTGATATATCCATATCCTTTCCATGACTGATAACTAACTTTTCGTATATACAAATGTCGGTCCTTTGATCGAAGTGAATCCTTTTCTCGTTAGAAACGAATGCTAAACCACATAAATCCAATAGCTTGGTAAACACAAACAGCAACTGTTGCAATAAAAGAAAAAACACGAAATCAATTTTTTTTTTAGAAATTGAGTATCTCTTCATCAAATGAATGCCACAAACATATCCCGTGTTGAGGGATACGTTTATTTAACACTTCAGCACGCAACAACTAGAAGTAGTGCCCTTGTATATCCTTAAGAAATCACTTGGTTATCAGAGTCTTAATTTAACATCGTATCCTTTGCAAAGAGATGCAGAGTTAGTTTACGATTGCGTGCTTAATGATTGAAACATTTAGAATGTGTAAGCGCCGCCGCTGTTTGCCGCTGGTTTTCATCTGTTCTGCCTTTTGTTAACACTTTTTGTTGGAGCATCACGGCATTCTACACTTGTTATATTGAATGCTTAAAGGGTAACAGATTGTTAGAAGAGGTGTAAAATTATTACCATTCTCACGATTTAATGAACTTAACATGCTACAAAGTCGCTTCAGGTAATAAGGATTCAAAATATTTCATCCATTTCAGGAATGAAATAAAATATTACTCCAGTTTTAACCTTTCATAACCTGTCGAAACCTCCACATATGTATGAGTCTTAATGTAAACAAAAAAAAAAAATTAAACCAACTACTGGTACTACTTACGCCTATTTATGCACACATCCTAAGGCGTTGCAAAAGTCAAGATTTAAGCTGAGCACAACTGCACAATTTTCGAATTATTACTTTGATAAGTAATAATGACCAAGATGAGCTTGACTAATGTAAAAGATTTTAAAGGTTTTTCCTTGCATTGCAATTAAAGATTACCGCCCTACTGCATATTGCTTACCTGCAATGTCTCATATATAAAAAGACATCAACGAAAAGCTTTCAGAAATAATTTCGAAGAGTGCATCGCGCAAAGTTGCCAAGGATATGCCCGTTGGGTTAATTGGCCTGATGCGCATGCGTAAATCTGATGATATACATAGCGTGTATCTGTGTGAATGTGAGTAACTTTCAAAGTTAATGGCACTCCATCACTTTTCGGGGGTCTCGAAAAATCAAAAGTGAATCAGTCTGTTGACTTGGTCACATTACAGGTTAATGCACAAATTAATCTGCCTGGTGCCTGCCGACTGCGACTCTTAACTTCCATATCTTTGCAATGTGATGGAATTGAGCTCAACAAAAAAAAAAGTGAAGCCGGAGGGTTTGGAGTGCGTTTGGACTTGTTTGTAGCGTGCTACCTGACTAGAGTGTGGAGCATTGTGAAACACCGCAAGCTATTTTATTGTGTGATGCGTTGAAAAAGGATCATCAGTGGGAATTTTTGGGGCACGCAACACTTGGAATCGTTTTTATTTGGTTTTGGTTGTTTTTTAAATTTATTTTTATTGCCAATGCAATTTTACATTAAAATTGTTTTTCTTTAAGTTAATTTGGACATTAAATGTGTAAGCCGAAATTCATAGCCTGATTGCCGCACGCTGATGCCGCCACCACCACCGCAGTCAGACAGCCACTGCCGAAGGTGGTCTTGGGACCCAGATTTTTGGGTAGGTACTTGTGGAAAGGAGCATTCGAATATGGGATTAATGTGTGGATGCTTCTGTTCGTATCTGAAATTAGCCCTCTCATCAAGAGATCGCTTTAAGAGGTTATATTTTTTTTTTGTGGGAAATACATTTTGAGAAGAAAATAATGTGTCGAATATGAAAAAATGCAGTTTAGGTACCTACTCTTTCGAAGTTTATTGGCTGTCTACGCCAGAAGCTCAGTAACAATCTTTTTTATTGTGTGTCTGCGTGTCAGCTAACTCACGACTAGGCTCAAGGCTAATGAATTGGTTTAAAAATCTGGGCCTAATTTGCAATGTTTGGTATATTGGAACTGGAAATTGTTATAAGTTTCCTGAGTAAAAAGGTTTTAAAAAAGGGTTATTTCCTTATCTGATTCCTATTCGAGGTCAAATTAAAAGCTGAAACACAATCACGCTTTACCAGACGCGTCATCGTGTTACGTTGAGAAATCCTCAAAGCGCGCTTCTGTCACTTTGACTTTGAACAGCTGATTTTAACATAAAATCTGCTGTCAAATAAAAAAAACACAGTCACCCACAAAAATATTGGTCCAAGTTTTTATTTTGATTTAAAATGTGGAAACATGAAGAGAGATATTAATGAGTCCGAAAATGCATAAAAATTTGTTTATTCTTTAATCCTATAATAATAAAAACAAAACCAATCAAAATAAATTGTTTTTTAAACAGAACAAACAATAAAACTCAGTCTACAACATCATTAAATTATTGTTGTTTTTAATACGTAAATTGTTTTGGTTTGAAATATCTCGATGTCGTTTTTGTTTGCAATAGTTAATTTTTTTTTATTCACATTTGGAGCAATAATAATGTGGGTGACTGTAACTATGTCTGATAAATGTCAGAAAGCGAGCAAAAGTTCAGTCTGGTTGAACTTTTGCTCGCTTTCTTACGTTTCCTTACGTTTGTCAAAAAAAGCGTACGTAAGAAAAGCGTCATTGTGGGAGGTTATACAGATTTCGTATGGTTGAACTTTTGGCAGTTGTCAAAATCGACGGGAAAGCGTGATTGTGTTTCAGCTTTAATAGGTTTTTACTTTCTAACTTTTATACTAAGTAAACTCTCTTGGGGTCACCATTTTTGCATTGAAACTATCATAACTTCTCAATACACTTCAATAAAATACCTAAATTATTTCTAAACTTCGATTCATGACTTTAAAAACATACAAAATGAAATCATAAAACCACTTGTTCTCTCAAAAAAAAAAAAAATCTGCATATAAATATAAAAAGGCGACAAAAAAAAAATGTTGATGTCATAATCTTGCATTACAATCACTTCCAGGAAACACACGATGCATCTTCCATCGTTGTTATGGTTGCCTTGAGTTCAATGTTCCCACACAACTCCAACAACTGCGATCAATGTTTGCCAACAAACCAAAGAAACAAAAAAAAAAAAAAAAAAACAACAAAGACACCACCAACCAACCAATATATCTACACAATGGGAGCAAAGAGATACTCCATTTCGCATAAAATTGACTTCTTTATCGATCTTCCTTCCGCTATACATCCAATCCATTGCCATGTGAACAAAATATTCATTCGATTTCTGCCCGACAAAAATTTGAATTACAATCGATATCTCGTCGATATTTGTATAACTATTCGAAAAGGGTTCCAAGTCTCACTCAAGTCCCATCCCAACTATATACCAAGCATTACCACCATCTGAATCTGTGATACCTCTTTATACCTACTCTTACTAAATCAAAAGAAATACTTGGTAATGTTTTGTATTTTGGTAATTTACAGTTCAATCGATATATCGATTGTATGGTGTTGTTCGAATTCACATTGTGCAACAAAGCAAACGACCATTTTTTTTTCAAATTGAACATCCTTTTAATGCTCTGGTTCTTGTTATTATAATAAGCAATTGTGGTCACCTCCAGCGAATTTGTCACCGCCATCAGGTAATTCCATTCCAATCAACTACTGGCTCCGCGATCGCGCGAACCAATTTCCTTCACATTCAGAGTATAGTAGGTATAGGTATATCTTATGAACAAAGAGCCTTTAATCATGCCGCTCTAAATCAAGGCACTCGCCCGCCGAACAGAAGAGCCTTTTGATTTGCATAAGGTCCCGCATACAAGCAGGAAGCTGTAATACAACTTTTGTATGGCGACAGATTGGTATCAATTGGTGGTGTAATCGAAGTAGCCAGAGCATAGAATGTATACGTATATGTACTTAACTTATGGAGGTATACGAATGAGTATAATAAGATAACTATGGTTGGGAAGTCGTAAAGTATCTGTGATATTATTATAGTGAGGGGGAATCTTTTTCCATGGGATGATAATCGATTGGTCATTGAAAGCAACAATTGCTGCAAAAATGGGTATGATGTAAACTTATTTGTAGGTACTATGATTTCTTGGTACGTTTTGTTATTTACGTTATTTTGGAATAAAAAAACATAAGTCATAAACAAGTGCTTTGAATTAATTTATCAAAAATAGAAAAACTTTTTTTTATTAAAACTAAAAACGCAGTTTAATTAGAATAGCTTAAATTATTATGTACAACAAGTTAAATCGAAATCGTTGCAGCCGTTTTCGAGAATTGCAATAACTCAAAAATGTTGTATGGGAAGTACACTTTTAAGTGAGATATTAAAAAACCAAAAACAACTTAGGAAATTTCAAGAAAATCCTTCCGCCCATTAAGGCTGCAGCTTCATGTGCATATGGACGAACCGACGCACAGTGGTGCCATTGGTCGTTTTTGGCGACAAAATTCATTTGCACGGCAATTTCTGGACTAAGAGTTATGAAATTTGGTACACTGAATGATAATAGTATGGAGAATAAGAAAAAGCTGCCAACTTTTTTTTATTCAAAATGGCGGCTCCAAAATGGCGGAAAGAATGGGCGTTAAAATAGAATTTTCATTTTCAAAACAGTATATAAGCTAGAAATTTTTCTAAATTCATAACAAAAAGGTGTCAGATCTTAGATTTAGGATTCATAGATTCATATTCTTTAAAAAAAAATCAAAAATTTTAAAAACAAAGTCCAAAAAATGCCAAATTAGTAAAACACATTTTAAGACCCTTATTACGCTATTTCATGGATTGTTTCTTTAAATTAGCACAATTTTGAGATTTCTTCTATTTATGTTTCATAAGAAAATTGAAAATATTGCGGATATATGGTTGCCAACTATGTTTTTAAGTAAATATTAGAAAACATGATATAATGCAAAGTTTCAATGTTCAATAAAACTGAGAATTTATTTTTTCTGTGAATTAATAAACATAAATTAAATATTCGGTCAAAAATCATTTTAAAAATTCAAAAGTTTGTACATGCATGCGCATGATTAAAACCTATATTTCCTATAAATTTGAGATTTTTTGCAGACTTTTAAAAATTCCAAAAAAATAAAAGACTACTCAAAAATGTATCTAAAAATTAGGTTGTTTTTCAAAAATTTGTATTTCAAAATACAGGGCCTATGAAAAAAATCCGTTTTAGACCCCTAATTTTTTTTTTTTAAATATCTTTCTCATGGTGTAACTCAAATTTCTGTGCAAAATCTTGCGTACCTGTAATTAGTCTTTTGTCGAAGGTCTATGACTGCAAAAAAACCTTCACAACTTGGTTTTGAAATTTTTTGAATTTTTTCAATACCTTTTTTAACTATTGAATAAATTTGTCTATCATTTAAAAAAAAGTCAACTCTTTACGACTTACCGTTTAGAAAAAAGCCTCTTTTTTCAATGTCTTGTTACCCCTATTTACCCTATAAAATCTTAAATTTTTTTTTGCCTTAAACCTTCTCCTCTTATGCCTCTTTGATTTAAAAAAAAAATTAAGAAAATAATTCAGTTGGTGTGGCCGGTTAGCGAACGTACACAAAACCAAACTTTAATATGCCCTGATTTTTCAATCGTCAGTTAGACTATCAGAAGAATAAATGTCAATATAAAAAAAACTTTTATTCCTAGGAATAAGCTCTATCTGAGGTTTATCTGACTATTCTTCTGATAGTCTATCTGACGATTGAAAAAGCAGGGCTTAATCTAATAAATACAACTGAATGTTTTTTATATTGTAAACCGCTGATTAATACCTGAAAACGGACGAATTCCAAAATATCGCCAAAATTATTTTTTTTGTCTTTACTATTTTAATAGAGATATTTTAAATTCCCATACAATTTTAAAACAAAATTTAAAAAAAATTATATTTTCAATGCAATTTTTTTTACAAAATTTTGCGATTCGTTTGCCTGAGGTTAGGAAGACTTTTAATTCAAAAGTTAAAACTGTTATTAAGTAAAAACGATTTTTATTTTAACTTTCTGGGCTAGCGGAAAACAATGAACAGTTGAACAGGCAAATTATTCAATCGAAGTACTCGTACAGTACATTTTATTTTTAGGAGAGGATAGCCTCAATTGGTCAAAATTAAAGCCTAGTACGCTGCTGATAAGAAACGAAAAATCCCATACAAAAATGAAACAACGAAATGGTAAACCAAAAATTTCGTTCAACTTTTCGTTCTGTAGTACGCTATTCGGCACAACGAAATTGAAAGTCTAAACTTCTTTTTCGCACACAAACAATTGCCGGGGACATTCATTGTGTGTGGAAAAATGACATTTTGAGTTTTTTGTTTGTTTTTGTTGTTCATTTTGTCATTGCATGTCTTTCTGCGATGCGTGTTTGCTTTTTTTTTCATTTATGTTTTGCAATTTTTGAGTATTTTTCGGTCCAGATTTCGCAAGCATTTCGTTGTCCTCGTGGAGACCGACGAAAAATTTCGTTTCACATCAGCAGCGTTCTAGGCTTTAAGGCTTAACGCTAAACTTAAACGAATCTCATACCGTTTTTGTTTGGTTATTTTTAGAACTACATTCGGAACTTTTCTATTCGAAATGCAAGACGCACAAATTTTAATGTTTAATAATTTAAAAAGCCCATCTTCAGGTTTATGCAGGCTATCAAAACTTTGAAAAAAAAAAAAAAAAATTGGCATGACCCCCCCCAAGAAGCAAACCTGTATACGCCCTTGGTTAGTTTTGATTAAAACCTAAACAAAAATGTTTGACACGAAACCAATACTTGCCCATTAAAAATTTTAAAACGCATTTTTTTTCTAAAAATTCATATTTTGTAAGAAATTAGATGACATCATTAGTTTTTTGATCAAAGTCATATCGGTAATGTCATTTAAAAAAAAGGATTATACCTATTTCTTTTTTATATACCTAAGTGATGAAATTCTTTAATGTAATCAAATGCGACCCAGTCATGCATTTTTTTTTATTTTTTTAAATTGAAATAAAGCCATATCGGTCTAATTTAGTTTTGAAACACGAAACAAGGCCAAAGTAGAATGGTAAAATTTGTATGGAACTTGGAAGTCACGCGGCCAGAAATGAATTTCGTCACTTGGATGCTATCTTGTTCCAAAGGCCATTTTTACGAAATTGAGTTAAGTATGCAGTCTTCATTATTTTTGGGTGCTCTTTCGTTTGTCGCAAATCGTTTTGTTCTATCTTTCAAGTTACAGAGAACTTTTTTGTTCAATAGGACATATTTTTTAACGGTTTATTATGTCATTTTTGTTCAATAAGCTCCTTTTTATCTTTTTTGTGTTACATTGAACAAATGGAAGGAAAATTCATAATTTCTCTCTTGTCCAATATCCACTTTTTTATGTTTTGTTCACTATGCGTATGAACTTAATTCATGTCTATTTTTTTATTTTTTTAATGTATATGTATTTACATTATTATACATTATTTATGTATTTCTGGTTTGTTTAACGTACCTAAAACATTAATGTATAGTTTTTGAAAAAATAAAGATTTGAATTGAGAAAAAAAAAATAGCTTTTTTATTTAAACACATATTATTTTGATTCGAACCAAAAGAAATCAGTGTTTGTCTTTTAAGTAATTTACGAAATTCTTTAAGCTTTAACTACAATGACCTAAAAAGTGAAAAAAAAACTACAAAAAATGTTTATTAAACTAAAAAAATAGCTTTCTGCATCATTATTTATAATTTTGCAGTCGGAAAAACTGTCACAAAATTTGTTTAAAAATGTTCACTTTTTGACTTTTTTGCAAAATGTCCGTTGTAGTTATACCTTTAAACCAATAAAACCATTATTTTTGTTCTATATTACTCAATCCACTTTATGTTCCTTTTTTGTTTGTGTTTTCTTCTATGTTGTTCAATATTGAGTTTTTTTATGTTCAATATCAAACATATTTTGAAAACTTTTTGTCACTCCATATGGCCATTGTCCAATATATAAAATGACTTCTTTTTGAATTATTATAATTTATAACTAATTCAAAATAATAGATCATCTAGGTATTTCTATTACTTGTTTTAAAAATAAAATTTTCAAGGATTGCAGAAAAAATCATATAAAAACAAAAAATTTTCTGATAAATCAACAAAAATTTTCATTCTGAACTTTAAAAGTCGATTTCCCAAAATTTTGAAAAATGGAAATTGAGCAAGATAGCATCCAAGCGACGATTTCTTATTTAAGGCTTTGGCTGCCATACCGTACATTTTCGTGCAACAATCAATTTAAAATATCATGGCACTTAAAAGCTTGGCAGTCAAGGGGTTAATGATATAATTTGGTGGAAAATTTTTAAAACTACAATTTCTCGAAGTTGTTCGCTTAAAAATATTATATTATCAGTTATATTGGTCGGATATTCAAGACAAATATCTTAAGACTTAAGAAAAATGACAGACCATCATATTTAAAATAAAAATATAGTTCAATTTGCCTTCACAAGTTGAACGATGCCTTTACAATGCTAATATTGCGTCCATAGTAAAAGTTTTTCCTTTCATTTGATACCAATTTCATTAATGGCTGCAGAACGTCCAAAATACGCCCATTCTCCTTTGGAATTTGGTGTGATTACGTTTGGCATTATTTCACGTCACCTCAAAATTGGTATGGTTCAATTTAAAAAGTAAAAAATGTGAGAAATGCACATTTGAGTTCTTATACAAGTTTTGACATCAACTCTTTTGTTTTCAAACACATTATTATTATTATTTTAATTTTCCAATATAAACCCGGAAGAAAATTCTTCTATCATTATCATATTAATTTATATGACATACAAATATTTATTAATATTGTTATTGTTTATATAATACATATAAAATTACTTTTAAAAAACAGGAGCATCGAACCAGGTAGTATAGGTAGCACCATCCAAAAGCGAGTGACGCGTGCTCATAACCACAAAATTTCAGATTGAATTACTTAAAACGTGTTACTGAATAACAGTTTATGCTGGGTAATTTTTTGTGGGCACGTGCACTTGTCAAAATAATTGCATTGATTGCAAGAGAGTTAAGTTGCGCATGCTGATGTATAAAGGTACCAATGTAAATAACTACATCTTACATCAATTTATCTGGGCATCTTCGATGGTAATTCAATCCTCGAAGAAAATAAGAGATAATAAAAATACAATATAAGAAGCATGGAAATATGTGCATTGAAAAGGGTGCAATTACATTTGTATGTACATGGATCAGATAAGATTGGCCAACATTAAAACAAACAAAAAAAAAAAGTAATAAAACATGAGTTGCACTTATGCTTTAATGATTCTTTAATTTTGCAGATCCATTTTTTTGCTTGCCATTGAATCAGGTTATTGAGCTCATTGTTTTAAACAAATAAAAATTTAAAAATTTCGTACAATTTATTTCTGGGTACTCAAAAGAATTTTCAGTTTAAAAATTGCGCCAGTTTGAGAAAAAAAAATCATAAACCGCTCTTTGACATATCTAAATAGATTCAAACCTTCATTAAATGAATTGAATTCTTCGAACTTCTTTTGGCACACTGACCGCCACCATACCGCCAGTAGTTCTTAAACAATTGAATTCTATTAAAATTTAGCTTCTTAAGGTGTCACATTGCATATGGAAACCTTTTCAAATAAATTTTTGTCCATACAAATAAACAAAACATAAGACATCTGCTGTGTTTTCCCTTGACAGCCGACTGGACGTTCAAAAATCCTTTCTAAGCAAACAATAACAATAAGAGATTTGTAAATATTACTACACCCAGCATGCACCACAAAGTTACATTATCGGTTTTACGCCACTGTTCAAAAGTATAAAACAAAAATTCTGGAACAAAAATATTTTTTTTTTTGTTCTTCTTATTTGCCAATCACTTTTCAATGCAAATAACTACTACATTGAAACAGTGTTGGGTATAGCTAAATGTATTAGAATCAGAACATGTTGTTGTTTTACTGTGAGTTCGCATTTGTTTCGGCTTTTACTGAATAGAATCAAAGGACATTGTCAAGCATTAACACTATGGTGTCATGCTTTCTCCATATACAATGAAAGGGCGTGAATTGTTGATTGAATGTGAATTACCTAAGGTACCAAAGGTAATTATTTGGTCATTCTCATGAATAGAAAAAATCTCCTTTGTCAATTGTCTTTAAGATTTTTTTTTTATAAAAGTTATTTAAAATGTGTTAAACCAAAATTTGACAAAAAGAATAAGATATGGTATGGAATTTAAGATTTGTTAGGATTTAAAGTTTATAGTCAGTCGGGATATTCAATTTTTGAAAACTATTAACCCAGAAGGGTTAAAGAAAAAAATAAATATCAACTACTTTCAAATCAATTTTAAAGGTACTGTTGGATGGTTAATGACTTAACTATTTGAAATTCATTAATTTTTTTTTTCAAGTTGGAATTGTGTTTGTCTCAAATGAGATTTCATTAGGACCATTGTGGAAATAAAAAGGACACTTCAAATTTCATTGTTGTTTTGAAGAGAGAATATAATGGTTTAAGGTGAAGTTCATTTTGAAATTGAAAAAGACCTGGGGAATGATTGATTGAGTTTGTTTAATTTTAAGCGGCAGTTATCAAAAAAGCCGCATTTCCAGGAAGGAAAACAAAATAATAGTGACTGGTTCCTCGGGATGAACAAACGCCGCTCTTCGTTCTGTAGGTACTTAAATGTTTTCCACTGAATTATGCATGTTCGACTAGTGTCGTGCAATTTATTAACAAAAATTCGTTACATATTTAAAGATATTAATGAACTCCTGGTTTAAGGCAATGTAATGGAAAACATTTTGGTTCAAAATTTATATTATCTGAAAAGTTTTTCCAGCTGGCAAAAAAACTTAACTTTATTGAAAGAAAAACTAGGTACATGTGGGTCCTATTCTTATGCAAAAAGCTTGGCAGAATTAAATCAATAGTCAGTTAAATCTTAGACAGAGCTACAATTGTATTAACTTTTTTTTTACTATGGATTGAAAAATAAGCTCTAACTGGCTGAATACAATGATGTAGCTGTGACTGAAGCTTGTAGTACTGTCAAAATTTTACTGAGGGAAACAACAACAAAAGTTGGCGGCAGCTAAGCAAAAAGTTGAGAATTCTTCGACTTGTGCTACAAGCTACAGCCACAGCTACACCATTGTATTCAGGGGGTAAATCCACACCAGACAGAACTTTTTTCGTTTAACATCGAACTTACTTGCATTCCCTTGAATGTTGCTATTTTAATACACACCATGACTGTAGAGCTCAAAAATTGACTTTTTTGACAAATAATTTTGTATTTTTGTAGTGTTTTAAAGTGAACTCATTTAAATTGTTCAAGAACAATGTTAAATGAGTAGGACTCTAGTATTATTAGTTTTATTTGTTATAATACAGTACCTTGCCATATTATTAGGCCCAAGCGAAAAAAATACAATTTTTTGCTTCATGTTGCTGAATTTTTAAAGTTTTTGTCGAAATATCCTGAATTTTTTGTTGTCTCATTTACTTACACTTATCATGTACATAGATACGGATTGACTTAAGAAAATTTAAAGAATTCAAAAATTTTGGTAAAAAATAACGTGCAAAAGGGTATAAGCTCCAAAAGAGGTTTTCTATGGAATGACCGGAATATTTCCAGACGGGTCCAATACTTAAATTTTTGTATCGAGGAATAACGTGACATTCTTAACTTTATGACAAAATCCCCATCTTGCATAAATAGTGAAGCTCTGATCGTCTGGTTATTACGTAAGATTCTTAGTTTTTGGGTAGTTTATTCTTTCGTAGAAGATCAGACGAGCAGACCTTCACAGTATGTTATTCCAACTTTTTTTAAGTCAATCCGTATCTACATGATAAGTGTAAGTAAATGAGACAAAAAAATGTAAGATATTTCGACAAAAACTTTAAAAACTGAGCAACATGAAAATTTGTAGTTTTTTTGCTTGGGCCTAATAATATGGCAAGGTACTGTAATAATAAACTAAGATATAAATTTTGTATAAGTACTAAGTACCCTGAAAAATTGCCCGTTTGAATTCAACAATTCGCTTGTTGGAAACAACTTTTGGATAACGGCATTTGACTGAAATTATTTTTTACTTGCGATATAGGTACTATATATCAAGTTATGCATTTGTACAAAAAAAAAAGTTGAGATAGCATTTTTCCATGACATTACGATGACAGAGAATGCCAAAAAAGTGTGGCCTGGAAGTCCGTGTGCCTGTCCGTCTCTCAGTCTGTCTGTCTATAAACGAAGCTACAGCCTAAAAGGATCGACTGATTAATGCCAAAACTTGGTATGTAGCATTATTTGGCTACGCTCCAGAGGGGGTTCTTGAATTAATTTTTTTGGACCAAAAATAACGGTACTTGTCATATACCTACCAATTTTAGTAAAATTGAAATTGCTCAAAAACGGCTCCAACGATTTTGTTTAAAAAATTCAAATGTAAGTTTTAAGAAAACGTCTAGGTATCTTTTAGTAAAAAATTTTTGTTTGAAAATCATTATTAACGGTACCGTTTTTTTTTCAATTCCGATTATCTCCGAAAGTGCTTATTCGATTTCAACGAAACTTTTTATGAAGAAACATTTATATAATTTTAATATAAGCCAAAAATAAAATTTTGAAAAGAATAATTTTCGAAAACGGGACATTGATTTTTTTGAAATTTTTGTTATCAGATGTTGATTAGTGATTTCTACAAAATGGCTTACCAATTTTATTTTAAAACTTTTTTCCCAAAAAATTATTTATAAAAAATTAAGTTTTTAAAAAACGGCTCTAACGATTTTGAAATTTTTTTTTCTAAAAATACATCTTAATATATCAATCAAAACTGCATACTTGTTTTAGAGGGCAATTTGATTTCAGATTTTGTTTTATTTTTTTAAAAAACGAATTTTAGTAACTACCTACATTTCCCAGATTTCTATACATATAAAAAGTCTTAAAAATTTAAGCAACTTGAACTCTAAGAGCAAGTTCGTGCGACCCAGTCATGAATTTTTTTTTTTCGTACAAAATAATATTTTTAAGCATTTTAAATCGTTCGGATTACATAGTTGACGACACCATCCTGAAAAGCATCATAAAATCTATTTAACTTATCTGGCACCATGTAAGTATTTGAAATTTTACTGGTTTGTTCAAGAAATAAATTGAAATTTATGAGCAACGAGTTTGAAGGACATTGTATAAAAGCTGCTGGATATGTAGAACAATCTTGCATTTTAAGAGTTTGTCCGAGTTTGTCCCCCAACGCCCCCCCTCCCGAAAATAAAGATCCCTTGAAAAAAAAAACTCCTCAAAAACGAACTTTTCTAATAAATTTTTATATTATTAAATTGAATGTATTCTTCTTCTTCTTCTCCATTATCGACGGTAGTCATGATCTCGGATGGGGTCTCAACTCTCCCACTTAACTGCTTCACACTACGGCTCCGCATGTAGTGTGAAGCAGTAAATTTCTAAATTTCATCTAACTTAATTTCTAAAAAAAACTATTTAGAGCGGAATTCAGAGTTGTCACTCAAGTAAAAAAAAAAACATTTTTTGCTCTTGCGTTTGGCCCACTTCAGCTACTAGTTACGTATGGGTGTTTTAATATTAGCTTCTGAATACCAAATAAGGAAGTTTTGAAGTAAATGCTTGTGAAAACATTCATAAAATTCATCTTAGACTTGTGCTTGAGAAAAAATTTTAGTTGAGTGACGACTCTTAATTCCGCCCTTAATGAAACAACTTGAGTCAAAAAACAAAAATAAGAATAAATTACTAGCTTTAAGAACAGTTATAATACAGGATTGTATTGTACGTGAATTTTTTTTATTTTTAATAGGTACATAATTTTTTTTCTCCCGGCTAATTGGGCGGGAAGTGGGTAAGCATTTAAAGTGGGTTTTACTGAACCAAGAAAATGAAAATTTTTTCTTCCGAATAGCTTTTTAATCATTTGGTACATATTTGATGTAAAAAACGTTCCCAAATATTTTTGCAATTTTTTGAGTCATTTGCTTCCATTGAGCAGCAAGTAACTTGAAGTGTTGTCGATACTCCCTTATTTTTCCCATCGTTTAAAGTTGATTTCAAGATCAATCCACTTTGAGTTTATTTAGCATTGAAAAACATGACCTACATACCTTTTTAAATATTATAAAAAAAAAACACAAACAAACAAAAAAGTTCTTCTTCAAAAATCTCATATTCTAGCAAGCCATGAAAATTATTGTTTCCGGTTCAAGATTCACCCAGAGGCTTGATGGTATTTTAGCTTCCTTTAACGTGGAACCATCAATAAGTTTTTTTTTTCCATAAAAAAAGAATCATCTCAAGCAAAGCGAAAAGATAAACACGATTTGTGTGAAGAAAAAATGCCTGTTAAACTGCGCCATTCACTCTTGATTGAATTGTAAGCTACTTTTAACGATATCGTCCAAAATCGAATTTATTAAGGAAATAAAAAGTATGGAAAAAAATACAACTTCCCGGTGACAGGATTGTAAGAAAGAAAATTATATTTTTTTTTTTTTTCAAGAAAATAAAAACGGTACGATTTCCAATGAACTATCTAGATGTCAACGCCTGCGGTTTTAAAGTGTGACAGTAAGATATGTGTGAGTGAAGCAATTTGTGGTCTAAAATAAAATTGTCAACTTTTTTATAGACATTAGATAATTTTCTTCGTATTGTTTGAGAACAAAAACAAAAAAAAAAAACAAAAAAAAATAGCTAATAAAAAATTGCAATGAAAATGGGCCGTGTCCCAGAATTAGGAACCGCCCATATAATATATGACCTTAAGGACTATTTGTTTTTCGTTTTTGTTTCAGTTCATCCGCCTATGTCGGCTGACTGGCATATTACCGCACTACGCTGGCTGCCGCACCGCTTTTGCCTTTGCGCACAAAAAAAGGATGTTTTATTTTGCGATATGAAGAGACGATCGATTGCAGGTGTAATCCTTGGCACAGGATTTAAATTCGTACAGGTGAATTTGATTTTTTCTGTTTTTTTTTTTTTAATTTTTTTTTTGTACATTTCCTTGTTCGTTCATCGTCCTTTTGTTGGTATATAGTTGCGTATACACACGCATAGCAGGTGGTCATATTTGTTGATGTTTCGCGAAAAAAGAACAATGCTATAGGTAGATGCTATTATATGGCGAGGGCCTTAAATGAAAAAGAAAATACTGACAATAAAAAAATCCATGATTTTGGTCGTGTGGCAAGAGAATAAAGGTATAATTTGAAACATTTTATTAGAGATGGCTTAGAATCGGGGAAATTTCTTTATTTTTGGAGTCTATTTTCATAGCTTATTTTATTTTAGCTTTAAAATCTGCATAATTTTATCTATTTTCGTTTATTTTTGCTATTTTTACTGCTATAATGTAAGAAAACGAAAGAGTTTGTGCACGAACTTGAAAAAAAGATAATAACTTTTGGTTCAATTTAAGGACAAATGTATTGATTCCACCGAAGATAAAGGTTGATATTAAATACAAAATATGACTTTTAAAGTAAAAATAAGTCGGATTTAGTTATCATCTTAATGGATTCAATATATTTATTTTTTTAAATTCATGGGCTATTATTATGAATTCTTTAACATATGTATTTGGTGTGCTCTTTTTCCTTTTTCTTCGTTTAAACTCATTCCCAAAATTTTTGAGACTCAAATGTTTTTTAGGGCACTCTAACATGAAGAAAATTGCATGAGCACATTTTGTTAGTACAAGAATTGTATTTCATTTGGAAATTATCTTTCAAACACGAACTCTTCTTTCTTAATTCTGAAATTAAAGAATTTCTTAACCACGCATTTCTCAAAAACTGATAAATAAAAATCACCAAAATATCTCTAAGTATAATCGGATTATTTCATCTCTGTCTCAATCCATTGCGGACCGTCTATACTTTTATTGCCATACCTGTTAAGAGAAAATATCAAGAAAAAGTGATAATAAATACTCCTAGTGTCAAGACCTCCTCAACACTAAATAAAGCAATAAATTTTATTATTGCTTGCGATAAAGATAAAGTCAAAATTTCACTCTTTCTTTTTTTGTATAAACCTTTTTTATAAAATTTCTTTTTTTATAAAAAAAAAAGAAATAAAGAATTAGTGTCTATTAAGGACCTTTTAAGAAATAAAAGGCAAAAGAATTATGATTGCGGTCGTAAAATTATGAAACAACTACATCGATGAACACCGCCGTGTCGCCGTGTACAACAGGTACATTTTCGATGACATTGAATTCGTATTTTTGATAATTCCTCTTAAGGTCAGTATTTTCTCATAGACCTATTAATTATCGTACTATTAATTAATCGACGCATGTTGAGGTATTTTTTGTTTTCAAAACCCTTTTCGATTTAATATTTCGTATCTTTTTGAGAAATCAGTTAAGATAAACAAAACACCCTTTCACGCTGTATAGAAATTAAATCATAAATATTATGAAATTGTTGCGGTGAAAGTAATGGGCGTTTTCTATGGTTTTGGTGTCTTTAAAATCATGATAACGTTTTGATGATAAGAAAATAGAGAATAACACATCTAGTCACATGTATTCATATACAAAAAGCCTCTACCTATTTTTTCGCTAGTGTATTTGAAAAGATAATTTTGATAATATTCCAAAGCAAATAAGGTATCGTGTTAATTAATAAAATGCTTTTTTCTTGCAACATGGCTGTTAAAGTTAATACTTTACTTTACTTTGAAGTTGACAAAAATTCTTCTAGCATTATATTTGAAGCTCATAAATATTTCTACGACAATATTTCCTAGTTCGTCCTAACAGACTTCAGTGTTAGGTTTATAACTATGAGATTTGCCTTTTACCTTCAGATAAAACTTCCACATCTCATTCCAGCTATAGAAAACCTCTATTTTCAAGGTTTTCTGTACTTTCAGGCAGCAATCGCAAATAGACCTGGCAATGTCTTGCGATGTAGTTTTCTTACTTCTAACTTCCTCAAACTACTTCTTGCTATGGTTTGGATATCCGAACATTCGTTACTATAAGGTAGTAGCCAGATCCAGAGCCAATGTTAGCATCATAATTTACGATCCTGTTAAATCTACATGATGTTTTTCATATTGACTTAAGTATCTTTGTTAAATTTAGACGGTCCGCAATGTGATCTGTAGATTCTTTCTTTGTTTCCAATTGATCCTAGCTAGCGTCTTTAACTTACACTCTTCACTCTTCAGTTATCAAGTATATCTTTGACGAATTAAATTTTTGAACATGCTAAAATAACATAATTATCAGTTTAGTTATCAATAAGTCAGATTAAACTTGAATTCTTTGTCAAATGTATTCATGTAAGTGTTAAATTGTCAATACCCAGTTGTAATTTATTAACTTGACAACAAAACACAGGCTTAAACCACACCTACCGTTTATTTTTCTAAGTCCTTGATTCTTAATACACCCACGACCAAGTTAAAACTTTTGTTTCCTTGTAACGTTTTGACTCACTTTTTGGTTCAACTACAAATTTCATCACGTTACGTTACATGTCAACTTTGGTTGGAAAAGTAGTTAAAACTGTTTAAAAGAAAAAGTAAGACGAGAACTTAGAACTAAACGATGCTCTAATTTGAGTAGGCTTTATTGCTTAAAAGAGCACTGACTCAAAATTTGAGCCTCATATAAAAACCTTATACATTTTTTTAAATTTTAGGCAGGGCTACCTTTGCCCCTCTTTGCGTTTTTCCTCTTTTTTCACCTAATCCACTTTCTCTCCACTTTTTAAAAATTGTCAAAAAATCCCTCTTTTTGAAATTTTAGTTCCACTTTTTCCTCTTTTTTAAAGGTATGTACGTTTGATTAAAAAAATTGACATTTTTTTGAAAATCAAGGAAAATGTGACTTATACCACTTTCAATTATAACGACTCAATTGTAAAAAAAATATACGTTACTGTTGTTGTTTAGAGCTGATTTGATTTTTATAATGTTATTTTTGATAAATTTTGTGTTGTTTCTTGAAGAAATTATGCACAGGTAATGTTTTTGTGTTATTCTTATTATGTTCATACAATTTTAATTTTAAGAAATTGTGTTAAAAGGTTTGTGTTGCGGTTCGGGAGAGGTCCAAAATGAGGTATTTCGTGTGACTGTCGTACTTAACTTATTCTATTTTCACATTTTTTTTTATTGGGGCCTCTTTTTTTATCAAAATCTTCTTTTTTGGCCTCTTTTTGAAAATCTACGAAGGTAGCCCTGAGTATGGGGTCTAAAGATTGGATTTATTAAAAAGCTTAGACAAACATTTTTTCGTGGAGGTTTCCACGATAAACGTCAGCACTTTAAATTTAATTTTGAGAGTGAAAAAAAGTCTAAGCATCTTGTAAACATTTTTCTTCAGTAGATGTATTTTTTATTTCTATCCACCATTTCAATCCATCCACACAGCAACTGATAAACGAAATTTTTTGCGTAGTGTATATTTTTGAAAATTATATAGGTATCATCTTTTATTTAGATAATGAATTGGAAATATTACAGTTAGCCCAGGAGAATTAAACATTTCAAATGGAAAAAATTAGATCGTGCAATTTTTTTTCATAGGACGATAGAGGGGATCACTGAGAGCTTAAAACCAGTTTTTCGGGAAAATCGACCTTGTGCTTAAGCCGCCATCTTGGATTAGAGGTAAAACACGTTTTAGTGAATAACTCGGCCATTTTTGATTTTTGACAAAAATTATATATGTAAAACTTGTAGAAAATTTTATTTTCTATAACTTTTGTCTTAATAAATTTTTCTATATGACCCATGTTTTTCGAGTTAATTTGAAAAAAACTATACCCTTACTCAGCTTAAACTTTATACCCGCTTTGATTATAGATTTTAAGATCAACGCAATATGGGAGTGTTTTTATATGTTTTTGGGGATGATAAATCTAGCTGCAATGTTAGTTTTTGCAAATTTATGAAATTTTATAAACAAAAGGAACTATCTCAAAATCGGTAAGTGTCGTTTTAAACAAAATTAGTTAGCCCGACTGGGCTAAGTTTTATTTTCATTTTCATCTCCAGAATTTTTTTAATTTCAAATCCTGTTGCATTAAGTTGATTTTTTTTAACTAGAATTCCAGCATATACTTACTTAGGTTTTGACCTAAGGTTTAAACAAATTAAAAATAAGAAAAAATTTAAATTCGTTTTTTTTTTTTTTAATTTTATTTTTCTAAACTTATTTTAAATCATTGTCTTCCAGGCTTAAATATAAAATTCTTAAATCTAATTCACTGTGTACATATTTACATAATAACAAAAAATGTATTAAAACAAAAATTAAAGAATATAAAGAGGTAATCGTATCAATGGCTTAAAATTATTATAACTTAATATTGACTAGAGTTCTGGTATAGATACAACTTTTTCTTTCTGTCACTCAAAATACACTTTGTATTCACATATCTTCCTGCCACAAAGAAATATAATCCAAAAGTTCTTCATCTTCTGCTGAATTATTAAAATCATCAAAAGAATTTTCAAATTTAATATGCGACTTTGGCTCGACTTGTTCAGCTGACGAAAAATATCCATCACTGTAGTTCGATGATGTAGGAGATACTAGCGCCGCTGTCGTATCCTGGCAGCCAGAAGGTGTAATATAATACTGATGCTCATAGCCTTGATTCTGTTCATCGTAGAAGGACATTGAATTGATTGGATTGGGGGAATAATTTTGATGAACATCTTCCACAAAGCCTTCAGATGTATTTGCATTTTTGTTTGAATCCTTGTTTTCCTCGTCCAAAAGACTTTTCAGCCGACGAATATACTCGACGGCCATTCGTAATGTATCAACTTTGCTCAGCTTCTTACTGCCACCAATCCGTTTTCCATTGCTCAAATCGGCTACAATCGCTGGTGGAATGTGTTGCCGCAAACTGACAAATCCATTGTTCACTTGTTTCACACGATTTCTCTCACGAGCATTTCGCCGAATGACCGACGGATTAGTTTCAATACCTCCGTATGGTTTGTTTGCATAAACGTAACGTTTATTGAGTCTGGGTCCATCTAAACTCAAATGATTAGCCGGTGCAATGGGAATGTGCTTTAAATAGTTGCCCCCAAGAGGCATTTGTGGTGCGTGATGTAATCTTTCCGAACCTAGTGCCATCATTTCAAATCACTATCAAACTTTTTTCGTCTTTTTTTTTTATTTTGAAGTAACTTGCACTTTGTTTTGGTTTATATTTTTTCTTCAAATATAAATCTCAACTTTCTTAAATTTTGATGCTTACTCCAAGGATGTGTATTCCTTAATGAATCCCTTCGTCCTAAATCTTCTGATTTTGTACTTACTCAAGGTGCATGCCGGCGCACCATTTCAATCCCTTTAGCACAGGTAAAAAACATAAATCCCACGATCTCTTTTGATCACTTCTTTTGCTGCATGAGAAGATGTCGAGATACTTTTTATCATAAATAACAAGAAAGGAGAAATAACTTGTGGCTTAAGTTTCTTAAGAGAGCAGGACATCAAAATCAAAAGAGAGAGAGAGAGAGAAGTTATATTCCCCTTTTTGATGTTCTGCAAAGAAGGGGAAGATGATGGAATAACTTCTCCATTCTCGCACCGGTATCATTAAAATAGTGTCTACATCTCACCATCACACCGTTGAGTAAGAAACAGGTTTAAAGTGTTGGTATACATCTGCACTACTGCGTGGTGGCAGAGACGTCTCACGAAGTGGTCGTACTTCCTTCGATCGTGTGTCATGTAAGACGTGATCGCAGTCTTCGTCGTCGTTTTCTTATAAGGAAGTCTGCATAACGTGCTGGAGGGCAACATGCAGATCAACCACTTAGTGCAGCCGAAATTTTCCGAACCAACACGACGCGACGAGTCGCGTGCCACAAAGGTACACAGGTTTTGCCTTTTTGGATCAAGTTCCCTGGGAATGAATATTAGTTTCGCTGGGTTTTTGCAGACTGTCTTGCATGCTAGTGATAATTATTCTCTCATGAGAGTGAATTTTTTGATGATATTATTTTTTTTGTATTGTTCTGAGTATGGATGAAAGTTTACTTCTGTAAAACTTGCCTCAAATTCATTAAATACGTAAGTTTTATAAGAAACTCAATTTATTGTGTATTTCATTCAGGGTGCTAAAATTAAATTAAATTACGTTTCTTTGCATTTTATAGTTCCTTGATGCAAAAAGCATAAAATCCAATTTGGGGTGTTCTCCCTACCCTCCATTGTTTTAAAATTTACTTATTTTAGTTATCATATTATATTGATAGGAGGAAAAACTGTGCGAGCAAATTTTTTTCAAAATTCTTACAAAAACTCCTACCTATCTGTAAACCAAAACTTGTTTCGAGATCTTGATCCGAAAATATCTGCTTCCTAATAAGAAAAACAAGTATTTCGATTGCACAGAATTCAGCAACCAGACGTAGGAGAAAGTATTGGTTTTCAGTTATTAAAAGAGCATAATGAGGCCTTTCTTTAAATGTATCACTCGATGGATTTGGAGGACTTTTTTGAAAATGCATTATTTTTAGACAAGGGGTTAACCTTGATTTTTTCTCAAAAATCTAAAAAAAATAGAACTGTAATTTTTCGCCTAATTCATTGTGAGCTCTTATCTGTAAACCAAAACTTGTTTCGAGATCTTGATCCGAAAATATCTGCTTCCGAATAAGAAAAACAAGTATTTCGATTGCACATAATTCAGCAACCAGACCTGCAAGAAACTATTATTTGGTTTTTAGTTGCTATGAAAATAGCTGAAAGAGGCTCATTTATGACTAAAGGATACTTGCCTAGACGTTAGCTTAATACAAACGCTTTTATAGTTAAAATGTAGGTAAGGTTACTTTATTAAATTTTTAAACCCATGATCACTCTAAGCAGTATCATCTATTACGTATCAGATTGATATTAAATTGACTGTAACACATTTTTCCGCAAAAAATAAAAAAAATTTGAACAAACCTTTAGCAAAGTTAAACTTTTTTACCAAAACAATATTCCACTAATTTACTTTGAAATATCGATTCATATAATAATTAATTGATTAATATCGAACTTCTGTTGATATTATACCAACAAACCAGATTACCTACCTACACTTATTAAAGCTGGAATATCGCATAAAGTTATTGCAGATTTATGAACATCCCTTTTAATGTATTTAAATGGACAGTTTCAACATGATCCACAGAATATGAAAAAAAAATCATAAAAACGGTTTTACCGTCAAAGGAAAAAACAAAATAAAACTCTAGGTAACACATAGAACAAGTATAAAAATAGACCCATACCGCTGCTTGAATAAAAGATTTATTGCATTTTCTATGAAAAAAAAAGGATTGTATCAAGGTTCAATGCAATTTACGTATTATAGGGATGATCCACTCCGAACTTCCAATTAAAGGCTAAATTGGTGAGATAATTGCTCAAAAGGTGATGATTTAGAAAACTAGAAGCAATCATACCAAGGAGCGCCAAGTCGTCGATCGATCCTTGTTAGCATGTTAATAAAAATGCAAGTAGCGCAGGCTATAATTAAACACAAGAGCGTGTTCCTACTGCAATATTGTATGGAAAGGCGCAGCAGTTCTTCTATTATTATCATATAGATGAACCCTTTTTCTTCACGAAGGCGCATCTAATTACCATGTTATTAGCGGTATTACTCATAAATTAAAGATTCAATTTGATATCATTGTGTGTTGAATTATTGGATATCAGATTACAAAATTAGTTAGAATTCCTTAACTGCATCTGCAGCATGATTAATATTAAGGTTCCAGGTTCCAGTACTGGATAAAAAAAAAACTCAATACTCAAAGAGTTCCATCATGATTTTAATTTATTGAAAGGAAATTTTAAAATTGAAAGTAATCAAGAAGTGTTCGATCATACATGTTTGAAAGCACATGTTTGATTAAATGTATTGTCATAAAATCCTCCTTAAAACCCATAACATTTTATGATATTCATAACTCAGTACCATGCTCATTAAATTAAAATCTTGGAAATAAGACCGAGAACTGAGGTCAATACAATTGCAATTAAACTTATGGTCATTCGGTCTGCTGGATTACATCCATCGCGGTTCTGGCATATGTTACAAAAATAATTATCTCCAGGCTGATATTGAGGTTTAAGGGTGTAATTACAAGTTTGCCAGCCTGTATAAATGCATCCTTTAAATTGAATTTTTCCATATTCTAAAAAATGTCAAAAAACAAAGAAAATATATATTTTTTTAATTTTCATTAAAGAAAATGCTACATTTTTCTTACTTGTATCCGTTTCTTGTTGCATACACGTAGCAACAACTACATCAAGCGCATCCGTACTCACATTCTGAAAGAAATTACTGAGATATTGTGTAGTTTCTATAGCATGAGTTTTGTTACATTCCACTGATTTTGGTATTTTACAACTTGACGGATTACTACAACTGAAACACCGTATTGCAGAGGCTAAGGAAAACAAAAATTGGTTGAGTTTTTAGTAAGTATCTAGTATCTAAATGTAATAGGTCAAAATAATGTAACAGTACTTGAATAAAATGCAAAAGTAATCAAAAATACTACTCCGAACATTAATTTTGGATTCATATTTGTTCAATAATAAAATGTGTCTCAACAACTTTGTGAACGACGAGAAACTGAATTAAGATAAAGGTTTCCTATTAGTCTCACTTTATAATGAACGAATTTTTTTTGAATCGGAATTGGGTTATCGGAGAGAGATTATTTTTCGGACCCCTACCAGCCAAGGTACATACCTACACAATTATGATTGATATTGGAACTACGAGTAATATCGCAACTGATAAGCTTATGATAACAATGGTGACTAACCTAACCCAATCCCTCTAGTCCAAATATCAAATGATTACAAATTTATCGAAACACATAAATCAAAATAAAATAAATTTTTTTGAAAGATAAAACACCATGGCTTTAAATTAATTACTCAATATACTTGGAAGTTTTTTTTTTTCAGAAAGTATTCTGATATTTTATAACTAATTACACACATTTCAAAAGAAATCGACGGACATTTTTTTTAATGTGGCAAGTTGCCACAAAAAACGCTGTTTCTTTATTTTATTAATAAATATAAAACAAAAATAATTATTTTATTTATAGGTAATTAAAATTAAAAATATCAAATCAAATTCATTTAATATACCTACTGAGTAAGAAGTATAACTTCATACGCGAGTACATGTGTCTGTACACACACTCTTTTTTTTATTATTTTGAATAAGTTTTTCCACTCAAGAGCTTTAATTTCTAAATAACGAGCGAATTAATATATCTATGTACATTAGGGTGGGTCAAAAAAAAAATCGAAATTCTTTTTTTTTTTATTTGGTACTCCGAAAAATCGATTGCTAGACACCTCTAGAATATACACACCAAATATGAGCTGTTAATATTAATGGGAAGGTCCTCCACTTCGCAATTTTCCATTTTTACATCAAGCTCCTACTAAAAAAACAAATCATTTTTTTTAAATCGACTTTTTAGCAAATGTCTTCAAATATTCTTGTAGAAAATTGAACGCTCTACAAAAAAAGCCTACACATTTTTCGTTTATCTAACCGTTTAATAGATATTTGAGGTCCAAAAATCAAGAAAATCTTTAAAAATTCGTTTTTGTTCTAAATTTTGTAACAAATTGAAAAATTATAATCATCAAACGCGCAAGACATATTCTTGTAGGAAATAGATTGTTCCACAAAAAAGGTCTTATTAACTTTTTTCATTAATCTAACCATTCTAAAGATATTCGACGTCAAATTTAAAAAAAAAATATAAAAACATTTTTTACTTTTACAAATTTTCTAATTCACTGAAAATTCATTATTTTCAAATTAACAAGATATATTCTTGTAAGGGCTTAAACGTTCTATAAAAAATTTCTCAGAATCAAATTGATTACTTTAACCGTTTAGAAAATATTCGTATCCAAACCAATGCTAACTAATTCCAATAGTTTTCTTATGACCCGTATGCATTGTGATTTGGATACGAATATCTTTTCAACGGTTAAAGCAATCAATTTGATGCCGAGGAAGTTTTTGTAGAACGTTTAATCGCCTACAAGAATACATCTTGCTAATTTGAAAATAATAAATTTTTAGTGAACTGGAAAATTTTTAAAAGTAAAAAATGTTTTTATAATTTATTTTAACTTTGACCTCGAATATCCTTAGAATGGTAAGATTAATGAAAAAAGTTAATAAGACCTTTTTTGTGGAACAATCTATTTCCTACAAGAATATGTCTTGCGCGTTTGATTATTATAATTTTTTAATTTGCTACAAAATTAAGAACAAAAATTGAACTCTTAAAGATTTTCTTGATTTTTGGACCTCAAATATCTATTAAACGGTTAGATAAACGAAAAAAGTGTATTAGGCCTTTTTTGTAGAGCGTTCAATTTCCTACAAGAATATGTAAAGAAATTAGCTAAAAGGTCGATTTTTTTTACTAGAAGCTTGATGTAAAAATGGAAAATTGCGAAGCGGAGGACCTTCCCATTAATATTAACAGCTCATATTTGGTGTGTATATTCTAGAGGTGTCTAGCATCTAGATTTTTCGGAGTACCAAATCAATAAAAAAAATTTCAATTTTTTATCTGCAAATTAATTTATTTAAAAGGTGTTTTTTATAAAAAAAAAAAAAACTATTTCAAAGCCAACTCTAACTCTGTTATTTCACGTTTTCAAAAAGTTACCTTTTAATATTTTATGTATCTATATCTAATCTACATTATATCATTTAGTGAAGTGCTGTAAGTGAAATGGTCCAATCGGAATTGCTGACCCCAGTTAATATTTTGTTTTGTTTTGCCTCTCTGCCCCAATGGTAAGTATGCCCCTGCCAAGTAATTAATATTTGATTAATTTCTTGGTTTTATTTATAAAACGTAAAAATCCCCTAAACATAGAATATACCCTTAAGATTTATATCAGATTCACAAGAAATCTTAATATATTTTAGATATCATTTATGAAGAAATGTTCATAAGTGATACCTATCTAATATAAAAAAAAATAAATTTTCGAAATAAACATTGAAGAAAAATTAATCTAAAATATCTAAATTCCTAAACATTTCAATAACTTATTGTTATCAGTAACGTAATAAAACCTAGCTTTTGTTTGTGATTAGAGGTGTAAAGTCTTCTTGATAAAGCATGCGGTAGTAGGTATTATTTTTTCATTTCGAACTTACATAGATATAGTCTGTCGTAAACTTAATCTTTCCGATAACTAAACTTTATATGGAAATTACGCAAAAAATATCAATTAATTTAAATGTCTCAGAAATGTTGTTCATTTCAAAGAGGTTTAGTCTTTCATTTCACATGAAATCGTAAATATACATAGAACAGTTAATTTTAAAATCTTAAAAAAAAAAAAAATAAAAGAAATGAATTCCAAAATTTTCTTTGGGCTGCTGATATTCATTGTTTTTACATTGCACCTCGGTATTTTTACTTAAACATTTTATCACATAACAAGTTTATTAATTTTTATGAAAATAATTTTTCTTAAGGCTACGCAATCAAGTGTTTCCGTTGCGATGGAGAGAAAAGTTGCAAGAAACCATCATCAGTCGAATGCAATCAATTTTATGCCAATGAAACCTCAAGATATCTCGATGCGTACTTTTTGAATGTTAAAACAAATTTAACTTCATCAAGTTTTTCTTGTATGCGACAAAAGATGCAATTAAGTATGAAAATGTAAGAACCACACAAAATAATTATGTTTAATAAGTCTTTTTATAATTTGTATAGGTTCTGGTAAAATTGATTATAAAGGATGTATTTACTCTAATATGTTTAGCTGTGGTTTTACATTGAGACCGTTTTATCAATCTGCAACAAAATATGATTGTCATCAATGCAATAACCGCAACGGATGTAATTCAGCAGATCGGACCACTATCAGTTCAATAGCAATTTTTTTATCATTGTTTGTGATTTTAATTTACAAGAATTTAATGTGAAGAAAAACAAGGTCTCACCTTAATCTATTAATAGACCAGTGCCGAAGCCTCCAAAAACATTAAAAAGGAAAAAAAATCATAGATGGATGAAACCCATTGGAAAAGGAGGTGAATATAATAAAAATTAAGGGAAAAATAAATTACGGGCGAGACGAGTTCAAAAGTGGTAGGGTTAAGTTTTTAATGGTAAAAAATGGTATATCTCGATTTCCGGCAAAACTACAAGTCCTACGGAAAAAAGTTGTATGGCAAGGTTGTAGGTAAAAAAAAGATCTACAACTTAAATATTAACAATTTTTCTACATAACCTCAAAATTTATGTGAAAAATTCAAAAAACCGAGTTTTTGGTTTTTTATTTTTATCTTTTTCAAAAAAATGTTTTTGTCTACGAATTTTGGTGAAAACTTACATTATTATGTCCCGAATACACAGTAGTTAATTGGATTTAAAATATTTATTTTTTAACCTTTCTTTTGACTTAATACCAAAAAAACACCCTAATTTTCAATCGAAAATTCACGTGTCAAAATATCAGGGGTCGAATTACGGCACACGATTACGATCATACGTTAACGTTTTGACTATTTCTATTTCTATTTAATTATTAGAAAACGATAGGGACACATAGCGACCATTCGTTAACGAACGTATGCCGTAATTCGACCCCAGCTTTTTTCAAAAAGTCGGTGGGAATTTTGTTAGTTAAAATCTCTACTTGCCAATAGTGTAAACGAAAATTTACATTAGTATACCATAGTACATGTTCTCGGTAAATGCAAAAAGCTTGAATTCGAAAATGTTTGTATCATTATTTACAATTTTGGCCTATTTATTAAAATTTACACTTTAATTACTCAAAAACCGTAAGATTTTATGTTACATTGATTAATGTAACGGTTTTTGAGTAATTTAAGTGTAAATTTTATTAAATAGGCCAAAATTGTAAATAATGATAAAAAATTGGAATTTTGGCTTTTTTCATTTTTTGCATTTACCGAGAACATGTACTATGGTATACTAATGTAAATTTTTGTTTACACTATTAGAAAGTAGAGATTTTAAAGAATAAAATTCCCACCAATTTTTTTAAAAAAAGCTGATATTTTGACACGTGAATTTTCTATTGAAAATAAGGGTGTTTTTTTTTTTGGTATTAAGTCAAAAAAGGTTAAAAAATAAATATTTTAAATCAAATAAATTACAGTGTATTCGGGACATAATAACGTAAGTTATCACCAAATTTCGTAGAAAAAAACATTTTTTTTTTGAAAAAGATAAAAATAAAAAACCAAAAACACGGTTCTTTGAATTTTTCATATAAATTTTGAGGTTATGTCAAAAAATTGTTAATACTTATGCAAAAGATTATGAAAGTGGACTAAGTCGCCTTTTGCATTATTTAAAGAAAAACTTACTTAATAAGTTTCTTATAACCATTTCATTGTATTTCTTTTTTTAAATCACTGAAGGATCAATAAAGTAGTTTTTTTTATTGCAGTTTCGCTTTCGAATAAACTTTACCCCTTAAATAATAATTATTTGTATGCTAGATTTGATCGTTTTTTTTGGGGTGACTTAGTCCACTTTCATAATTTAGGGCACACTTAAGTTGTAGATCTTTTTATTACCTACAACCTTGCCATACATTTTTTTTCCATAGGACTTGTAGTTTTGCCGGAAATCGAGATATACCATTTTTTACCATTAAAAACTCAACGCTACCAATTCCCGAACTCGGCTCGCCCGTAATTTATGTTTCCCTTAATTTTTATCATATTCACCTCCTTTTCCAATGGGTTTCATCCTACTTTGATTTTTTTTTGTTTCAAAAATTATCGACCCTGGGCTATAAATTATATACGTAAAATAAAAATAACAGATAAGCTGATTCAGAGGATTTCTTATAAGTTGTGACGTAAGAGCTTATATTTGTCTTTTATATTATAAATAAATGTATGACCAATGACTTTGTTCAACGTTCATATTCTTGAGTTCAAGTTTCAAGACTACAATATATTGCAAACTGATAAACTAACAGACTGATAACAGGTCGGAAATCTATAGGTATACCCTGTTCTATCTTTTTCCACTTAGCTTGAACTTTCTTCTTTCTGCTAGCCAAAGCAACTTTTTTAAGTTTCACCTTATAAATAAAATCCTCCAACACAGATCTCGACCACCATCAACAACTAACTATAATTTAAAAAAAACTAATGAAGATGTTTGTTTAAAGGCTATAATCAAATAATATAAATACCTACTCCACAGCAAAGAGATATTTGCAAGCCAACGTCCCAAGGATGCGGTATAAGAAAAATTAAGTGAAATCGCCATGATGAACAATTAATTTATCCAAAATAAAGGAGCAAAAGCCTTCAGAATTAGGTCTCAAGTGAATTTATTTTAATATATTTTCCGAGGCAAAAAGTAATTAAGATTGGATTAATATTTTGTTTTTGTTTCTTACAGAAGCACATTACATATATAGCATGAATTTAATGATGTTTACCTACATTTGTATGTGTTACTTGGTCTTGCCATAGCCAGAAGCATTTCACATTTTTACTGCAATTCGTGGTTGATTATGTTATCATGAAAGAATATTAAGATTTTATTCACCGAAAGCTTCAAGGCAGAATTAATTTTAATCACCGTTAAAAGGTATATGCTGCGAATAACAAAGATTAATTAGCTTCGGTATAAATTAATGCCGCACAACACTGAGTTGCATGAATAAAATGACTTTCAAGGCTTTAAGGTTTCATAGTCTTACGTAAGAAGATGGAAAAAACGTAACATATTTTTTGTTAGTTACGAAAATTTCTTTTGATCCTTTCTTCAAAAATGCAAGGGCAACGCTAGATATATATTATTTGCACTACTGCCAACGAAAATTGGCAATCGATTCCAATAGGTTTTTGCGTCAAATAACACAAAGTTGGTTAAGCTCGTTTTTTAGTTGAGATGCTCCTCATTACTTGTCCTTGCAGTCGTCTGCTATCCGATCGTTACAAATGCCTTTTTTCACCACCGTCTCACCCATTGTTGGAACTCTTGAATTTATGCAGTTCATTGGATGGGGCTTAGTACTATGTAAGAGTGCTCAAACGAGCTGATGCATTGATTATGCTCCTCACTATATACAGTAGCAAGCAAAAAAAATTCAAATGAAAGAAGTTTAAAGAGATTTGAACAAGAACTAAGTTAATAAATTTGGCATATTGAAACTGTTTTATTTTCATAAACAGAGTCAATTTGTGGAATATTTTACTCCAAAACCATTATTTGGTCAAAAGTCTACCAAAATATGCGTTTTTAAACGAGCAAATAAATGCAAATGTTTTTATTGTTTGCATTTTTTTTTTGCTCGCAACTTTAAAATACGTACCCAGAACTTTAGTTTTATAATGATGACATTTCTTATTTTTTCTAAGTCAGATAACGATATTTTGATCGTCTTCGGTCTTGTCGCTGAATGAAGTCATTCAAATGACTCGACCACTCTCTTTTCTTTCTTCTAAACATTTTATATTTACGAAATCAAATAAATCTATTTTTTATGCAACAGATTTTCATGATCTAGTTACCTCAACAATAAATCAGATGTAAAATAAAGCTAATAAGAGACAATTCTGAAAATCAGTCAGTCTTGAGGATTTCTAGAGTAATTTGATACCTAAAAAAAAAAAATGTTTGGTTGAAAATATCTTAGGAACAAGACCTCCAAGAAACTTTTGGTTTGCAGTTGTAAATAGAGTTTAAAGAGACCTTTCTTTTGATCTCTCACTATTAATGGATTTGGATTAAACTTTTAAAAATTTATTTTTTTTCGAAAATCGACAAAAAATAGATTTGTAACTTTCGTACCTGAATGCAAAGACCCGTTGATTATGTAATCATATCTTTGATTCAAACCCAATTTCAAAACTTTGGTCAAAAGATATCGGCTTTGGAATGTAAGAAAAGGAAAGATACAAAAATGTTTAGTTGTTAATATCTTTCTTTTCATGCCTGACTCGATGGATTTGGAGGAAATTTGGAAAATTAATTTTTTTTTGGCAGGTAGGTACCCCTACGTTTTTTTTTATCTAACTGAATTCATAGGCCCGTTGATTTTGAACTCATATAAACCAATTTCGAGACTTTGGTGTTTGGTCAAAAGATATTGGCTTTAAGATATCGGTAAGAAAAAGAAAGACATACAAATGTTTCTTGGAAATATTTTATAGGAACCAGAAATCCAAGAATCTCTTATATTTCAGTTATGAATAGAGCTTATAGAGAAAAAACAATTCGAACGAAAAAACTTTCAAATAAAAAAACTGTTAGTGAAAAAAACTTAAAAACTATTTTAATAAAAAATATTAAATCAAAAAAGCTATTCGAATGAAAATGTGCAATAAATAACCAAACGAATGCATGTTTTAGAATGATCGAAGGAATGAATATTTGCAGGTAACAAATAGTCCGATAGTATTTATTCGATAGTTACAACTTACAATCACTATCAGTTACCGCTGCTGCCGTGTTTTTAGTCCGATTGGGTTATTTTTGGAGTAGATAAGATATAAATGTTTTTGTTTCGTTCATGTTCGTTTCGTTCATAACTTAGTAAATATTTTACAAACATACTGTAAACAACAACAAACGATTACTTTTATTTATTATTGATAAATAATTTTGCCTATCGTAAGCAATCATTTGTTGTACTGAGTTACCACAAAAACTATATAATTTAAATTGCTAACTTTAATACACATATGGAAAAGGCATAGGTACAAAACCCCTTTCTCTTGTAGTTAGACTTTTGTACCAATAAATGACAATAAAAATCATATCAAAAGCATGAATACATTTTTATAAATACCAAATATATTGATATGCCAAAATATAAAAGAAAATTTGATAAGCTAAATAATTTAAATTACATGAGTTATTGGAAATTCAAGATCGAATCATTATAAGAAATTGTTGAAGAAGAAGCTCTTGTTAAATAAGCGTAAAATAAGAAGAAGTTTAACAGCTAACTTCTGAAGCAAAATCCAAAGAAAAAATCCAAAAGACTTCAAAAAGGAATTGCAACGAATTGAATGGTTTGTCCAACAAATATGAGTATGGTACCTCATGCTTGTAACAATTTAAAGCATTACAATGCAAATGCAATACAAAGCAATAAAGTGCATTTGATGCGCATGATTTGGTCAATGAAAGTGGTCCATTAACAGAGAATATTAATGAAATGCAAAATTTATATACGTAACTAATGGTTATTTAAGTATTGAAGATTTTGTCGGAGCCCTTGAACGTTAAGCAATGTTGAACTATAAGCACTCTACTTAAGAATAATGACATTCATATAATTCCTTTCTCAGACTTGCAATCAGAACAATTTGATATTTGAATTTGTGCAGCACAAATTTTATTTATTCTGGTATATAAGTAATCTTTGATTTGGTCCTTGTAAGAGAAATTCAGTTGAAATGCAGTCATTTTTTGAAATTATTTCCCAGGAGTATTTGCCAAACCAATTTTAGTTGCTTTTTGTCCAATTGGCATTTTATTTTTTCATAAAAATGGATTTTGGAAAGAGATCCAAAAGATTATGAACAAATCGAATTATTAAAAAAAGTTTTTCTTCAAACTTGTTAGTTAAAATTAGATAAAAGGTAAGGATTGTCTAAAAATTAAAATCTAATTACAAAACCTTCTTTTTTGTTCAATTTTCAATTTTTTTTTTCTCAAGGATTTCTAAATCTATTCTCAGTTTTTGTTAACATTGTCCTAGATTTCTACTTCATCGTCTTAAATACGAACAACGAAAAATAAAAAAAAAATAAACCTTTTCACAAGTGGTACAAATTCACTTTGACATTTCATACAAACAATAAGTAAAAATCCATGTAACCAACAATTCACGCCCAATACTTTTCAAAAGACTATAGAAATTTGTTTTCAATGTCATTTTTATTGTCTCGGTCATTTTTGAGAAAACAAAAGTAACAAAGTCATAAAATCCCATTTGAAAGTCATTTAGATGACATATCCGCACGTTTTAAACCACCTGGAGTTCGAATTCCCTGTCAGGTATTTTTTGCAAAGAATCAACCTATTTTTTTTTTCTTTCTTTCATTATTGCGCCATATTGGCTGAGCTGAGTTGAAAATACCAAAATGAGTTTATCTATGGTTCAATGGTTTCTTCCGGAATAGAATAAGGAATGAATTTATGACACCAAAAGTCCTCATGCTGATTAGATGATCGGTTTTGCATTGAGTTATTGTTTTGCAAATGAATAGCCCGTGTCATAAAACTGGAGACCTTCAAATCTTATCAGGGTTTTAGTAGGTATTTTCTAAAGTTGCAAGGAATTTCTGGTAGCATAGTGACAATTTGACGATGATTGGAAAAGACTTCTATTTAAAGATTTCCTGTTCATTGAAACTCCAGGTTGCATTGGAATGGTTAGAAATCTTTTGTATAAAAATATTTCACTAGATTTTCCGAAATTATATTGTTTTCAACTTTTAGCAATAAAAAGGTATCTAAAGTGGCAAGGCTGCGAGTAGAATTCCGGCCAGTTTGTTAAAGAAAAAGTCCTCTTCTTAAGTGGCATTCAACTCAACGGAGACATCTTCTTATAGAAATTCATCAATCCTCTGATAAGAAAATAAAAAATAAAAATTTAACTTTAATTTTTTTGTATGTTCTATAATTGAATTTCCCTAAACAAGGTATCAATCTGGATATAAGTTTCACTACAACATTGTTTTGCATTCCCGCCTTTGTCTGTTATTAATGTTTTAAAATCTGGCGAAAATCTGGTTTTTGATGACCGACTACGACGATCTGTGTAACTCTGGTGGTCAAAAGGCAGCAGCGGGTCGATGCCTTGAGGCGTTATTTTCGAATATTAAACTTACGGAAATTCTTTACTGTGTCAACAGGTGAAATTATACCGACCGACGACGACCCAGTAGCCTGACACGCGTGCACGCGTCATCTTTCATATATGAGGCCTCATGGGCGTTCGAACGATAGTACCTTCTTCTTGTTTTTACTCTTTTTTTTGCATTTTTTTTTTAATGAGGATAATTGCAGAGTTTGCGTATCAGGTTTCGGTTGGTTTGACATTCGGTTGATTTGACGTACAAGACAAGATCCTGAATTGTAAGTTGGCGTACGCGCGCCATTGCCACCACCGCTGTTGATTTTTTTTTTTAATTTTTAAAGAAGATGGACAACAAAATTGGTACATAGAGTAGGGAAATTCGATTTTATGTTCTCGTGGCGATATAAAGGCGGCTTTTAAAAGGATTTTGATTGATAGCAGTCGTTGATCATGTTCGAGAGATGAAAAGTTCAATTTTTTTTTTGGTTTGTGGAAAAGAATTGAGGACGAGTCGTTGGATGTGATTAAGTGAGTTGATGACTTTCGTGGAGAGTGCTGTTAATGAGAGAATTTTTGTTGATTTTTCTTTTCAGAAATAAAAAAAAAATATATATAGGTAAGTGGGTTAGAGTGTCGATGATTTTATTGAATTTTCTTATGCATGATTTTGTTTACATTAATTGAGTTAAGTGACTGTTGTAATCATTTATTACACTGGCCAGTTGTATTTAAGGTACAAAAAATTGCTAAGAAAACCATGATCGTGTGCTTCAGAAAGAATTCTGTGGCAGTGTGACAGCGTAGCTAAAGTGGAAACTTTAAAAAAAAAAAATGTTTCAATGTTATTTTTTTAAAGTTTTTATTTTTAATTGAACTGAAATTCTTGTCTCTAGATTTATGCGTGAATCAAAGCTTAATTTCTTTAATTTTGTTTTTATATTAAAAATTTACGTATAATGAATATAAAGATAAGAGTTGATTTGTTTCCAATTTTTCTTTTTTCGACTTAAGCTTCTGTCATATTGCCATAGAATTTGTCTATGATCCTCCAGATAATTCTATTCAGTCATAGTTGTTTTGAGATACACAAAAGATGCGTATCAAAAATAATTTAAAATGTCTTAAACTTACTATCAATCTATTACTGATCAAATTTAAAAAAAAAGTAAGAACCTAATCGAATTCAAGGACTAAGATATCAACTGAGCTTGATCTTCAGCCTTTCGATTTGAAAATTGAATTGGAATATGAACTTCCCTAAGTGACAGGTTCTTACAAAGTGATTTTTTTCGACACTAAGAAATCAAAATAAAAAGTGTAAAATGCTGTTTTCAAGTTCAAAAATGAGAACATTCAAACAAAAATCTATTAAATACTAGCTGACCCGGCGGACTTCGTTCAACCTTTTCTAGTATTTATTTTCAATTTTTGTCATCTCCCCAAAGCCTGAATAATTCAATCTTGTCGATGCGACATTCGAAATGAGATAATTTGCGTAATTATCTCATTTGGGCTCTAGTAAAAACAGGCTATTAAACAGCTTATATCTTGAGTTCTATCGATCGCACCATTAAGATTGATATCTTATAGCTGCACTGAGGGAAAAGCCACCATAAAACTACGTAAAATCAATGAAAACCACATTGATTTAACTATTATTCGGAATGATTTTGCGTTGAAGATGAACATTTTAAAATCAACGTGGAAAAAAGGTTAATTTTTGATGGTTTCGTATTTTAAAGTCACATTAATCAAAGTAGTTCATCTTTGAAAAAACTATGTTTCAACTTCAATTTATTTTTTCCCTCAGTGTGAGGATAAGTAACAGAGCCTAAGTGCTTATATTCAGAAAGTGAATTTGTGTTAATTTAGCCTAATCACCTTGATTGGAAAATTCGCGTTATTTAACACCTCGAAAACCATATGAATCCGCGATTTAAAGCTGCCAGACTTTCGAATTCGTTAATAAGGCCCATAAGGCTATAAAACTGCATACTCACATCTCTGTTATACATCCACTCCCAAAATTTGCTCTAGGCTCTTAGACTATATTGTTTTTGTCAAAGATACCAAAGATCACTTTCACATTCGCTTTCCCAGTTGACACCAAAGAATTCCAATTAACAAAACTGACCAAATCAACCACCAACCAATAGCAAAATTTGTCAAATTAAACCCGAAAAAATACGCTGCTACTTGAGTATTGAGTCTGCCTGATACGGGCTGTACAAAGTCATGTTGTCTTGAGCCGGGCTATACCCTTCCCCGTTTTCCACTAAATGTGATTTATTTGACATCACAATCATTCGACAAAAAAATTACAAAAAACATATAAAAAATGTTTCACAATAATAAAACACTTTGATTTTCAACAAAAAATTGCGATTAAAAACATTGGTTGGTCTTAGAATGTTTAAAATTTAGAATTGTATGTATTTTTTAATAGAGTGAATTATAAAAAAATTAAAAAAAAATGTTTTCTCAGAAATAAAAAAAAAGTTTATGGTCGACCAACCTTGCCATTTATGTGTATGAAAAATAGATGTTGGCCGATTCTCAGACCTACCCGATATGTGTACAAAATTTCATATAAATCGGTCAAGCCGTTTCGAAGGAGTTTGATAACACACACTGCGACACGAGATTTGTATATATTAGATTAACCTTAAAAAACTTTCCGAAAATTAAAAAAGAAAACCTTGTAAGTTAAGAGAGAAAAAATGTATTATCTGAATTTCTTATTTTTGTAGGCATAAGTAAAAATTTCAAGAAAACCAAGCTTTCAAAATAAACACTGTTAATAAAATACTTGTAAAGCAATTTCTGTGAAAAATTTTGGCTTCAATTTAATTGGATTGTTTTGACCCTCATCCCCTGGTCCGCACCACACGGTTAAAAATTCTGGAGTGTTTTCTAATACTTTTTGGGTTACATATAGGTCTACACCAGAAATGTATTAAAATTAAATACAAGACAAATATTAAAATTTTGTAGTTTATAAAAAATGTATTAAAATGTAATATAGTTGTATTAAAAAATAATACAGTTTATATTAGTATTTAATACCAAATCTATTAAATTTCAATTATTACATATAGTAGAGTAACTAAAGCAAATTATTAGGGAACCCGGCCGAACAGCTCTGATTTTGCCGGTGTTGCCGTATTGTTTTTAAAAATTAATATTAAATTTCTTTTTAACAAAACCATTTTTTTTTGCTTAAATTTCATAAAACAAATGAATGCAAAAGATTCTCTAGGTAATTTGAGGAAAATATATAAAAGGCAGTAAGGGACAATCTTCCATCGTTTAAGCGATAAATGCAATTTTCTAACATTCTGACCTCAAACACAAAAAAAATATTTTGAAAACAACGGCAACACCTAAAATATTTTAAAATACATTTTTAAAAAGCCAGAAGCTCATTCTTATCTCTTAAATTTAAATCCACTAAATTTAATCAAGACTTTTTGAAAAAATGGTCCTCAAACACAGAATTAAAAAAAAAATGTTATTAGAAAAATTTAAAATGACTTTTTTCCAAACTTTTTCTAATAAAATATGAATTTATTTAAAAAAAAATGTTTGGCCATAAATATTATCAGTTGAATTTCGAAGCAAAAAAGGTAAAATATATCACACTTTTGAAAAAAAATGAAAAATTACTTCAATTTCAATGGTTTTTTTTTATTAAAACTGAATTTTTGCATTGAAATAATTAATTTTCTCAAAGACTATGGTAAATAGGAACTTTAAATTTTTGCTATTTAACATTTAACAGTAAGGGTTATTAAATGAATAAAAAATAATTTTATGTTTAGATGTTGAACTTAAAAAAAAAATAAGTTACATTTTTTTTCAAAACTTTTATTAAAAAAAGTTCTTCGAAAATGAAATACTTTTTAATTTTTTTCATAAACCGTAATAAATATTGACATTTCCTTTTATAATTTGAAATCATAATAAATGCGGTCAAAAAAATTTGAAAATAAGTGTATTTTATATTACGACCAAGTTTAAAAAAACGACATGTTAAAATTTTTTCAATAATTTTTTTTTTCAAAAATCTGAGTTCAATTACCATTCTTTCAAAAGCCGTTCATTCAATTAACTTAATTTAAATTTTACATATATGACTAAGCTTCTAGCTTTTAAAATATGTATATTTGAATATTGTAGGTGTTGCCGTTGTGTTCAAATATTTTTTTTTGTGTTTGAAGTCAATTAATAAGAAATTGCATCTATCGCTTGAACTATGGAAGATTGTCCCTAACTCCAATATATTTTTTTTCCTTGAATTTCCTAGACAATCTTTTGGCATCAATTAATTTATGAAATTTAAGAAAAATTTTTGAAAAAAATTTGTTTTTGTTCACTAAAATCTTCAATTAAATTTAAAAAATCAAAACGGCAACGCAGGCAATTTTTAATCTATAGACTTTAAAGTATTTTTAATTACCGACGTTTGAAAAAAAGATCATCAAAATCTTAGCTGTTCGGCCGGGTTCAGTAATATTGCCAATTTTTGAGCTTTAGTTACTCCACTAATATTAAAATTTAATCTTTTCATATTAATTTCTAGTAAGAATTTTATTAAAAGATAATACAAAAATATTTCAATTCAATACCAAATGTATTTAGGTAAAGTTAATAATATGTATTCTTTTCCTAAATTCATTACTGAAAATAAATATTAATCATAAATAATATAATCATAAATAATATTATAATGGGGATATTAATGTCTCTATTTTATCTGTTTCACAAACAGTGGCATGTAAAATCTTATTGCCAATCAAAATTCATCTGCAATGTATGTATTTTGCTTCGAAAAAACACAAAGCGCCTTCAAATAAGTATAAATTTACAACTATTAATTATATATTTTTTTTTAGAAGATTACCTCAAACATTGGATTTTTTTCATTTTCAAAATGGCTGCTGCTGACCACAGTACACATAAAATTGTCAAAACATGACAATTTGGCGACCAATGTCAGCTACCGTAAATCTTATTTCTTTTATTTACCGACGAAAAACGCACAAAAAATACGCACACCACTAATCCACCATTTTCCGCGAAGAAACACAAGGAAATTTGTTATTTTTTAATTTATAATTTTTTTAAATGACATTTTATAAATTAAAACAAAAACAAATTTCCTGTTTACTGCGATTGAAATATAAAAATTAAAGGCCGACTTGACAGATTGGTGCCCATTTTTGACAAACAAATTTTGACAACGTTCGGAATATATTACCTTATTATGTGTGACAGTCTGCTGACGTTTGATTAAAATTTAATATTCTCGTATTACAATTTAATACTTTTTATATTAGTTTTTAATAAATGTTTACTATATTTTAATACAATTATATTAAAATGTAGTATAATTATATTAAAATATAATACAATATACAATACAATAATAAAAAAATATTAAAAATTCAATACAAGATTAGAATTTAACCCACGGAGATTATTTTCTAATAATTTTTGTATTACAAGTCGTAAACTTAATACTTAAATATTGAAATTCAATTCAAAAAAGATTAAAAATAATTTTAATATTTTGGAAGTATTAAAAAATACTCCAGAATTTTTAACCGTGCACCAAAAAAAATTGTGTTGTCATACGAAATACATATATCTTCAAAGCTTCAGTTTGATACGATAGTTGAAAGTGGGACATACAAAATTCTGTAAATACTTTTTCTTCTACTATTTTCAATCAAATACTGTATACGTATTTTCACTAGTAGGTATGCATAATTTAATCTCCAATTTTTTGACTAAATTGACTGAACTGTATAAAGAAAATTTTTTAATCAATATTTACATTGCAGATCAGTTAATGAAATTGATATAACAATTAATTCATTGATGGTTAATAATAAATAATTTATGGAAACCCTTTACAGCTTGGCACATGTTACAATTTAAACGTTTCCTACACCTGCATAAAAAATTTCAAGTTTTGCATGATTTCATTATACCACAGGTTACAATTAATACCATATTATCTATAAATTATTAAATTTATCTTCTCCGCCAACCTTCAGATGAAGCAAAAAATCAGAAAAACCGCTATAAGTCGTAAACTTAACCCGCATTCACTATAATATTGGTTTATTAAGTAAGAATTCCAAAATGCTCTACAATCATTTCACGCTAAAAAAAATGATGTTTAAGACATTGTTGCAAAAATTATCATAAAGCAATAATTGACAAAACACAAACTTGCTGAAATTTGTGTGTGTGTTTTTTTTTTACTTTTTAAATACCTACTTTACCTACATACGCATATAATCATAATTATCTTACATGGAGGCAACAACGCAAATCACGTTGTAAAAGATTATTCTCATCTTATAAAGGTCGGTGTTGTTGCAAGGACTAACTCATTCGCATCAGCTTCAGGAATTACAACATAAATGCATTATTGCATGCTGCGTGTAATAAATATACAACAAATATTCATGTATTTTTTTTTTTTTTTTTTTTTGTTTCGTTGCAAGAAACAATTCCTGATATCGCGTGGATGTTTAATTTAACTTTTCGGTTCCGAAAGGATCAAAGTCAACTGAAAATCAAGGTAAAATCAAAACCCAGTTAGTTCGTCTCTCTGCCTTCCTTATATAAATGCATGAAATTTTTTTAAGATCAAGGCTAAAATGCACTCAAGTTTATGCAAATGCTCTGAAATTCAGTACATTTTTTTTGTTGCAGTTACATTTCCAAGCTTTTAAAATTTGTCACTCGCAGTCATTAAATAATGAACTGATTATATTCAGTAAGTTTGATAAGAAGGGAGACGCGTTCTATAAAGATCATCGCGTCACTTGGGGTTTCTTCGTCTTTGCGCGTTGTCATTCGTCAACTTGAATTCGAATTATGTTTAATCTTTAAAGGTGCATTGATCTCTTCACAACGGTGACCATACTTTAGATCAGAAATATTTGAAGCAAAAAACTTTCGATGTTAATTACGAAGAAAATTCTGTTTACACTTTTTCTGAATTTTTGTCTAATTTGACTGTATGTAGGTACTCTAAAAAAGATATTAGACAGGAATAAATTGAAACGGTGATGGTCACATCATTCAAATAAGATATTAGTTATGGGTCTTTGTGAAAAGTGCCTCCCTTTTTTTAAGCTTACCAAAATGATTTCTTTTCTTCTCCTCCTTCACGGCTGAAATTCCTTCTTCTTATCCAGAAAATATTTCATTATTTGGCTAGTAAAGGACAAAATAGATCCAAATACCATTTAAGAAATACATATTGAGCTTTAATTTTTTACTTGACTTCGAATTCATGCATGATTGAACGTACTCTTGAAAATACTGATTGGCTTAGGCACTTTGATCCCGATTATTTTAAAGCCCCAACGTTAATTGAATAGCCATCGTAAATGTGGGCTTCATTCAGAAGCGTGCATCCAAAATTTTTTTCTTAAGTTCGGAGGCAGATGTCTGTGGATCTCTCGAATCAAGTTTTTGCTTCCAGATATGAGTTCACAGTGAACAGCATTCTGGAAAAATAAAATTAGAAATTTATTTTTTCAAATTTTCGAAAAAAAAATTCAAGTGGTGATAAAAGAAATACTTAAAAAACATTATTCCAAACCCATCAAATGAGACATCAAAAGAAATATCTCTTTAAGCTCTTTTCAAAATTTAACGGAAGAGTTTCTTGGAGTTGTATTTTATGTAGTTATTATGTAGTTTGTTCACTATACATAATTTCTCATTGGGCATTAGCATCCGTCGAAAGCCGTTGCATTTGAAACTGCTCCGGTTGTGAACGGTAATTTTTTATGGATATGGACTTTTTTTTTCATTGAATATACTTATTTAAAAAAACTTAAATAAATGTTGAGAATAGAAAATCCGCAACTACTGCGTTTTCACAGAAATATATTTAATTTAACTTTATTTTTAGAAATACAAAAATATGTAGGTAGGTCCAAACTGAAGATAACTAAAACAAAACGACAGAAATCTTGAAAATGAAATTACAAATCTATTCAAATTCAATGATGAAACATTTTCAAATAAAGGTTACCTACTATTCCTCTTCAACTGAATTTTTACCATTATTGGTGCAAACGGTAGTCAATATGTATTTTGTTATGTCTTTAACGAGCTATTACTATTTTTGGAGAAACGCCATACAACTTAAAAAGATTGATTTCGGTTCTTAAAATAAATTTTAAAAATATAACCATATTGAGTTCAAATCTTGGAGAGTGAAGAAATTGAAGAAAACACTAAGAAATCTATTATATACAGGGTGTCCCACAGTCACCGCCCCAAATGAAAACCATGGATTCCTGAGGTCATTTTAAGTCGAAAAACTTAAGAGGTAATTTTCTCGTTTTCGTTACGTTTTCGAGTTACCACGGTTTTTATAATTTTTGCTCTCTTGTCCTTTAACTGGCCTTATCTTTGCCAAACCACGTTTGATTTGATAGATTTTTTTTACAACCAATCAAGAATTTACTACAGTTTAAGTTTGTCTCAAAACTTTTTTTCTGCGGACAACCGTTTCTCCACAATTTTGCATCAAACACAATTTTCTTCGTTTTTTAAGTTGTTTTTTACACTTTCATATCATTTAAGTCAAAAAAACACGTTAATGAGTATTAATTTTTTGTGCTTTTTATTAAAGCCCAGTTTATTTTTATAAAAAAAATATGTTTTATTTCATAAAAAAGGCTACTGAAAGTAATTTAAAAAAAAAATAAACAAACTGAGTGAATTAAAAAAAAATAATTTTTAAATAAAAAATTAATTTAAATGAATTAAAAACTTTTTCTGAGCTATTGTGGTTAAGAAAAGAACAAACAGATAAAGCTCAGAAAAAGTTTTAATTCATTTAAATTAATTTTGTATTTAAAAATTATTTTTTTTTTTAATTGACTCAGTTTGTTTATTTTTTTTAATTACTTTCAGTAGCTTTTTTTATGAAATAAAACTTATTTTTTTTATGAAAATAAACTGCGCTTTAATAAAAAGCACAAAAAACTCATACTCATTAACGTGTTTTTTTCACTAAAATGATATGAAAGTGTAAAAAACAACTTAAAAAACAAAGAAAATTGTGTTTGATGCAAAATTGTGGCGAAACGGTTGTCCGCAGAAAAAAAGTTTTAAGACAAACTTAAACTGTAGTAAATTCTTTCAAATCAAACGTGGTTTGGCAAAGATAAGGTCAGTTAAAGGACAAGAGAGCAAATATTATAAAAACCGTGGTAACTCGAAAACGTGACGAAAACGAGAAAATTACCTCTTAAGTTTTTCGACTTAAAATGACCTCAGGAATCCATGGTTTTCATTTGGGGCGGTGACTGTGGGACACCCTGTATATTAAAGTTTGGTTTTGTGTACGTTCGCTAACCGGCCACACCGACTGACTTATTTTCTTAATTTCTTTTTTAAATCAAAGAGCCATAAGAGGAGAAGGTTTAAGGCAAAAAAAATTTAAGATTTTATAGGGTAAATAGGGGTAACACGACGTTGAAAAAAAGGCTGTTTTCTAAACGGTAAGTCGTAAAGAGTTGACTTTTTTTTTAAATGGTAGACAAATTTATTCAATAGTTAAAAAAGGTATTGAAAAAATTCAAAAAAATTTCAAAACCAAGTTGTGAAGATTTTTTTGCAGTCATAGACCTTCCACAAAAGACTAATTAGAGGTACGCAAAATTTTGCACAGAAATTTGAGTTACACCATGAGAAAGATATTTAAAAAAAAAATTAGGGGTCTAAAACGGATTTTTTTCATAAGCCCTGTATTTTGAAATAAAAATTTTTGAAAAACAATCTAATTTTTAGGGACATTTTTGAGTAGTTTTCTATTTTTTTGGAATTTTTAAAAGTCTGCAAAAAATCTCAAATTTATAGGAAATATAGGTTTTAATCATGCGCATGCATAGGCCACTTTTGCTAAAAGTTTAAAAGTTAACATTTATAAACTCATTTTATGAACTTTTCAAATTTTGATCCTCTTTTTACTTTGAAAATTAACTAATTACAGAGTCGAAAATTAGAAATAAATACAAGAAATCGCGGAACGAAGTCCGCCGGGTCAGCTAGTTAATCTATAATTCGACTTTTTTAAACCAATTATAAGATCAGTCTATACCTTAGGCTGGAAAGCTTTTTTGAATAACAGTATACGAATCAGAAATAAACCCATAACAAATTGTTGGCTTTATTTGGGCTTCTTATGAAAACAAAACGTTCTCATAATCTTTTTTAATTTTCCTAAAAATATATACTTATACAGTATACACGATGGAAAAAACAACCTAAAATCAACGAAAACCACTATTTTTCGGAAAGTTAGTTTAAAGCGGTTTGTTGTTATAATAGGTCTTTAAATGACAGTTGTTGAAACTTTGAAAAAAAAATGAATCCATTTATAAAAAAAAGAAAAAAATTGTCAGCCACTGGGGATCGATCCTACAACTCTTGGGTCACTAGGCAAATGCTTTACCAACGTCCTATCTCTCTGTTGGAAATAAGAGTGATGTAATGGAACAAAAGCTAAAATTCGACAATAATAAAAAAAATTCTTACGGTGTTTCAATTTTAACTCTCTGTCGGCACACGGGTGCGAATTTGGCAGGACAAAAATAAAATGTGGTCACACAAAAGTGTCTATAAGGGTGAAAATACATTTCTTTTGGAATTGTGAATACTATATTCGAATTAATTGGAAAATTCTACATCAATTTCATATATAATTCTCTATAAAATAGTGAGACCGAAAAAAGTTCTAACGACATGAAAAAGTATAAACCAAATTCGCAAAAAAGAGGTGTGCCTACAGAGGGTTAATTAAAAGATGTACACTTCGCGTCACTTGAATAGAAACAACATTTTTTCATTAGAAAATAGCGATTGGCGCTTTGGTGAGGTAACTTAGTAGATTTTTGGTTTTGCATTTTCAAAGAGGAACTTTTAACAAACAATGTTGTAAAAACAAAAAACCCAAAACATAAACCGTATGGCTTCTAGTTGCGTTTTTTCGCATTACCTCACAAAAAACAGTGTTTTTTTTTGCGTCACTTAAATAGAAACAAGCTCTTAAATTAGATAAAAATGATGAAAAATCATGGAAAACACTAATTATAGTAAAGCAATATTAAGCTTTGACATTATTTGCACATTATAACCAATTATGGGCTACGAGCTACCAATAGGCACCACAGAAAATGTATAAATAGCAGCTAACATTGGAAATGCACCTGCGCTATGCAAAATCGAGAAAGATATTGGAAAATTTGCCAAATTTGGATGAGATAATTTTTAAAATATCGTAAACTAGTGATCAAATCAAAAAATAAGACAGGTGAGACCCAAGTCACGAGCAGAGAAAAAAATAACTAAAAAACTAGCTGCAATTTTCTTCTCTTTGCCGCTAAAATCGGTCAAAAACGTTGTGTTAGTGCGATGGAAACGTGTTGGTTTGTTCCATCCTGGAAGTTATAAAAGGTGCACAACATTAAAAAAGCCTCAAAATGCAAAATAACAACATTTTAAGTTGTACTAAGATTACAAAAAAGTTAACTATTTTATAGTTGCATTCGAACTGAAAAGTAGTGAGGTAAAGAGTGGTTTTTTAAAGGAAAACATACCAACTCAGATGGACCACGTTAATATTAGCCCTATTTCATTGGTTTATAAAAGAATAACCTTTATCGCATCGCCAATAAAGGGCACTTAAATGTGTTATAGTAATACGCTTTGTTTTTATGATGTGCAATAGCAAAATTGAAGCTTCACGCTTCAAAAACAGATGCTAACTTTTACAAAGAAATAATGGTAGAAGCTCTTGACAAGTTTAGGAACGTGGAAGAACAACCGTCTTAGAGATTGCACAAGGATAGTTCAAGAAAAAACAACGCAATAAAAACAAAACAGATGCATTCCGGATAAAAACGAAAGTTTATTTCACTTATTCAATCCTTAAATTGTAGAAAATGTCATTTTCTTAATTTGTAAGAAGTTACCAAACACTTTTATCACTTTCTCCAATTAGGTCCACGATTGTGTACAGTAGAAGTGCATTTTCAATGTTAAATTCTATTTATGCATTTTCTGTGGTGCCTATTGGTAGCTCGTAGCCCATAATTGGTTATAATGTGCAAATAATGTCAAAGCTTAATATTGCTTTACTATAATTAGTGTTTTCCATGATTTTTCATCATTTTTATCTAATTTAAGAGCTTGTTTCTATTCAAGTGACGCAAAAAAAACACTGTTTTTTGTGAGGTAATGCGAAAAAACGCAACTAGAAGCCATACGGTTTATGTTTTGGGTTTTTTGTTTTTACAACATTGTTTGTTAAAAGTTCCTCTTTGAAAATGCAAAACCAAAAATCTACTAAGTTACCTCACCAAAGCGCCAATCGCTATTTTCTAAAGAAAAAATGTTGTTTCTATTCAAGTGACGCGAAGTGTATCATGTTAGTTTTTTCAACATTAAATCAACTTTGAACATATTACATTTAACGTTGCTTTTTTTCCCTCTGTGTAGTTGTCGTCAATTGGCTAAATGAAATTTTTAATCTCAAAACTAATAATGCAGTTAGATGTTAGAGTCTTCATTCTTTCTAGACTACTATAGGACTGCGTAGATAAAAAAAATAACTTTGCATTATAAAAAAAAAAGTTTTATCCACTAGGGCCCCACTCTGTCCCCGGGCACTTATTTGGCTACCAAATTGTTATGTTGTTTGTACGCCCATTTTTCTCAACAAGTTGAAATTTTCCGCGTTTGGCTTATCTAAATACTCATCGGTCATTTTCTTTGACAATGCATTGCGTACTAAAGAGATTTAAATAGAACTGAAATAAAATGAAATCCTTGTTTAATTCCCGTAAAAAGTTTTTTATTCTACATCTGAGTATTAAAGTATTAAAATTCTCAGATGGTCACCGTACATATATCAACATGTCCGACATACGACATAAAACATTATGTTTACATACATACATGATAAATGTCTGACTTTTTTTTTTCTTTTAAATGTTTCCATGTAAAGTGTACAATTTTTAGTCATAAACAAAACGCAATGGTTTAGCTTCAAGACATCCGCAAAGTTGGTCTTTCCGGTCTTGTGGTAAGTGCCACCACCAACGTGTGCTGCCCGGCACCGCACCGGCCGTGACCAACGACACAAAAGACATCACGCCATGTATAGTATTGAATTAAAACAGAGATATAAAAACCAAATCATAAGAAATTAATGCAAAGTGAATGTCTCAAGGTCAACAATGTTTTTTGTGTCTTGTATACAGAACTTGCGCGCATTCAGAATAAAAAACTAAGCCATGCGACAGCTTCTGCTCAATTATTCTATAGTTTATGACTGCTAATGATTTGTGCTGTGCACATGCATACGGGCTGTCAATTAATTGACTTCTCCTTCATAGACCAGGTGGCTCCATATCGCCGTCCAACGATGCCACCATAAAGTTGGCATGCGCCAACTTTGTAAAACTTTTTTGTTTGAGTGAATTATTTTAAATTCAAAATGCCCGAACACGGTTCAATTTAAAAATCCAGATGCTTACATGTCTACTGTCTAGTCTTAAACTTTTGAATAAAAAAAAGATTAAGAGCTTTAATATTTTATTGCATGAAATTACTATATGGGGCATCTATGGAAACGAAAATCTTCCTCATTTATATCTTCTTTTTCCTAAGAAGATTATGATTATTTCTTTGAGACTTTGATTGCCAATTTCGTAAATTTTCGATTCACTTTAATATTTGTTGTTAAATTAGAAATGCTGAAACTTAAGGGCAGTATGTTTATAAGCCTTTCAAGATCTAATATAAAAAAATTACAAATTTCAAACCATTCATTGCCTCTTCGAAAAACTTCTTCTGTGGTTGATTATTCTTCAAACTATAAAATACTTTTCACCCGTTAACCAGTCCAAATTGTAATAATTGGAATAACACTCCTCTGTGCTCCAAAGACACATCATAGCGTGTGCTTCTTACTTTCATCAGATCCATTGGAATTCACTTAAAGCAAGCCGCTTTACAAGCTCTCAAAGTTTTTATCTTTGATGCACTTGTGTCGGTCTTGTGTGATCACCAAGAGACATCAAAAGCACTTATTGAGCGATGCATTCATTCATCGTCCTAATTAAGAAATTATTTCTGTTGGGAGTCTCATACAATTGTGTATACAACTTTCTTCACTACATCGCCATCGGTGGTAATCGGCTACTTACATGAGTTTTCTTGTTTAGGTATTGTTTGTTATTTGAACTTGACCATTAAGTCAAAAGCGTCTTTATTTAATGGCATTTACTTTTTAGAGTTTGAGGTGGAATTCGAGTCTTTTAAGGGATTTTATTTGAATCAGTAGTTTAAAAATTCATAAAGCAAGGTTTCAACTGCTTTTTTTTGGGATTTTTTGTTGAAAAATCGAGAAGTAATAAAAAACAATTTATTAAACAAAAGAGCTGATTAGAAAACTCGAAAACCAAAAATTTGCTAATTTCCACAGCGGTATCAAAAGGTAAGTACTTTGCACATTTTTATTGCAAAATCGAGTGTTAATTAAAGAAGAATTTTTTTAGAAAACTCGAAAACCAAAAATTTGCTAATTTTTACAGCGGTATCAAAAGGTAAGTACTTTGCACATCTTTATTGCAAAATCGAGTGTTAATAAAAGAAGAATTTTATATTAAACAAAAGAGCTGATTAGAAAACTCGAAAACCAAAAATTTTTTAATTTTTCACATGTTCTGAATGTTTATAAGTGAATTCATGGTTAATGTTCAACTGTAACAGTCAACTAAATTGTATCTTAAACTAGATACAACTTACTACAATAATTCTTTTTATATGGCCTTCAATGAATATAATATTTTGATACACAAGTTATTGATGGCCCCCAATATTATTTCTGATACTACATACATAATTACTTTTTTATGACAACAAAATATTAAACGTTCCCAATTCGTTAATCATAGTCTAACTAAATCTTTAACAAAAAAACTGAAAACAAAAACAAAAAGGTACGTATAAAAATTACAAAATCATGAAAATATCCAGTTGCCATGGGTATAATGAAACTATTCTGTCCCTTTTCCATAATTACCCCAACACTGACATTGGCGTAATTTTATTACCCAGTCCATTATTTTTAACTTCAATAACTGCTATCCCGTCACCCAAATCATTTTGATTATATTTATTAATTTCTGGCATGCGTAAATGTTTGCGTGCGTGCACCAAATTGCCAAGATATGCAATTGCCCAAGCGTAACCTTTCAATGCTGATCGATTAATAATAATTCATCATGAGCAATTTTGCCACAAAAAATTATGTCCTTCGACTAATTCCACACTCCAGGTTCCAGGTTACGGTTGGACTTGCTGTATATATAGACTGCTGGCCACTCTCGCACTACATCAGAATATCGAATTTCTGATACTAATTAAATCTGGGTCACAACCATTTGCTCGTCCTTGTCCGCACTTAAACATTACTTACGAACAGTTTTGCAAAAGAACGCATGCGAGCAGCGAATGAATCGCATCACTTTTTTTTGGGTGCTGGTTGGTTGGTTAGTGCTGATACCTGGCCTAACCGCTAAATCGATGCCAAAGATATTTTTAATGATCAGGTGTGAACAATCCATCAAGATACACCTGTAGAGCTCTGTATACAGCAAGTGCGCTCACGACATCTGATTGCGCACGAGAGTGACCGGCGCGATGGGAACATAAAAAACAAAAAAATCAGCACTCAGCAAAGAATATATCTAAAGAAGAATTTTCTTCAGGCTTAGCTGCTGAGGTATGAATATGGCTTGAAGCCAGAAATCTTTTTATGGAATCCAGAATATATTAATGAAAGTCCCAGGTAGGTAAGTTTATTGAAGAAAAGATATTCCCGATCTTGATACCGCCGCCATGCTATCGATGATGGAAGAGAAAGAATTATCAACAAACGCAATATAAGGGAAAAAAGTGAAGTGCTTTGAGTTGATTTTTTTTCTTTTTTTTTAATTTTGGGAATTTAAGATCGTGATTCTTGAGACAGGTAAATGAGTTGACCTCAATTTAGCAAGTTTGGTAAATAATTAACCGTTGTAAATGATGATGACAACGAGTACTTACATTGTTATTTTTAAAGTGTTTTGGGAAAAAAAGAACAACAGGGATTCACATATTATAATACATATTCATGTCAACAATTTAAAAATAGATTTTGCTGTTTTATTGTTTTATTTTTTTTTATATTCTATATATATTTTTTTATATATACCTACACGATTCCTTACTACAAAATCGTGGGGCCCTGGCATATTTTGCACTGACTCGGCATCCAAGCACTGCCCAGGCTGCCCCCATTGTTCATTCCTGATTAAAATCAATTGCCCCAGAACTTTTTACTGGACTAAATTATACATTTTTGTTTTCATTATTTTTTATAGTAATGGATTATACCTACAGTAACACAACAATTATATTTAGAGGTAGTACAAATACTAGAGGTTTAGTTTTGTAAATTGTTTGTTCAGTAAACGAGTTTGCTAGTCAGCTCTTTTGTATATAACATTCTCATTTGAAAATTTATTGAAACTATTTGAAACGTTTGGAAAATGAAAGTGTCATGTAAAATGAAAGTGATGTTTTATTTTCTCTGAGATCTCAAAAAATCTGAGCGGGCTAAATATGTAGGTACATATTACATTCGATGTTACGATACCTTTTTTAAATTGAAATTATATAATTTTTTTTTATTGAAATCTTCTTGTGAAGTAAGTTCAATATTTGTGCATTACAAAATAAAAGGGAATAATAATAGCATGTTTATTCGAACTATTTGAGATTATACTTTGATATGGTTAAAGACATTGCGTTTGTTTCTCTTTAAACCTATTTTATCCTCATAAATTAAATTCCTTGCCATAAAGGATATCTTTAAACATTGGTATCCTTTTAATTAAAGCGTAAACCTACTTCCTAGATAACCCTCCAATATGGCGTCACTGTTATCACCATAACCATTGTCCAGCTTGTGGTTGATATAGACGAAGTCCGTACAACTATCAACCGGATAAGAATTTTCAATTTATATCCGTTGAGCATTAAGTGCACATTATCGTTTACAACTTCATTGAGAACTATTATCAGCATTTTAAACCGAGCGAGGGTTGATTAAAAAAAAAAAAAACAAAAAAAAAATGGAAACGCTACAGCAGCCACAGATAAGGGACCACCTAAACGTTCGGGTTTAAGATAAAATTGATCCCGTTTCGCTGGCATTTGGACTTGCAGGACGACAACGATGACATATAAATGATTTTTGTATTTAATGCATTTTTTTCAAAGGTAATACACGTTGGAAAGGTTTATTGAGACATTTTTAAGAGTGACGAATTACATTTTAAAGAGAATGTAATAAAACAGCAACACTTTTACTTAAGAACAATTATTTTTGTACTGAATTTCATGTGACATGTGATGAAAGAAAAAGAGACTCGTGCTGATTGATTGATGTACAATTTTATTAATCAGCATAAATTAAGTATCTTGTTGGGGATTTTATCCTTTTTTTTAAGATTTTAAAATAAAGCGAATATGTTTCTGTCAATCATTCATTATCCTTAAGTGTCAAATGTCATAGCATTTTGTTTGTTTACATATATTCTTAATTAAAGAAACTGTTCAAAATTCGAGTTTTAAGAATTTGGTCGGAAAAAAGGGTGAAATTTAGAACAAAGGAATTCAATTTACATCAAAGGTACTTTCAAATGATTGTTGTTTTCTTTCCGGCAAGCTATAAACTGTACTATTTTTCAGATATAGATTTTATGTTGAAGACGAAAGACAATAGTTTTAAAATCAAAGCAGAACGGTGCGACGTTAATTTTAAGTGATTTCTTAACAAAAAACAACCTTAAATATTTTTTTTTTAATAATTGAAAAAAAAGCTAAAGCACATTTAAAAAAAATGGAAAGGAAAAACTGGCAACCGTTTATAGAATCCACCCTACAAATATTAGCCAACTAGGCGATTTTTTTTTACCATGAGGATATCTCAATTGTTGAACAATAGATAGTGTGAAAATTGAACTCTATTAATAAATTAAAATTTTCTTTAAAGTTTTTTTTTCAACAAAGTGAATCTTCTTCGTTGGCTATAGGTCTTGATTTGAGTCTATCTTTTCTTCTTTGTCGACGTTTCACGTGTGCTTACACGCTTCTTCAGGACTAAGAAAAATAATTCTATAAAGCTCTAAAAACGTATAGAATAAATACTTATCTTGAATCCTCTAATGATCCCCAATTGATTGCAGTTGATTAAAGTTTAGGTTTTTTTATCAAGCTTATATATTTTGAAAATCAATAAAAAATGTCTTGAAAAAGACGTTTTTAATTATCAAAATTTCAAAATTAAAAACGTCTTTTTCAAGACATTTTTTATTGATTTTCAAAATATATAAGCTTGATAAAAAAAACCTAAACTTTAATCAACTGCAATCAATTGGGGATCATTAGAGGATTCAAGATAAGTATTTATTCTATACGTTTTTAGAGCTTTATAGAATTATTTTTCTTAGTCCTGAAGAAGCGTGTAAGCACACGTGAAACGTCGACAAAGAAGAAAAGATAGACTCAAATCAAGACCTATAGCCAACGAAGAAGATTCACTTTATTTAAAAAGAAAGGTCACGGAATAAGGAAGTATTTTTTTTTTCAACTTTAATTAAAAGAAGTTTCATGTAAGTTTTTTCACCATAGAAGTAATGATGAACTAAAGATTTTAGTATTTTCTTTGAATGTATTTCAGCCTTTATTATTTTTTTTTTACAGAACTTTCCTTGGAAACGAATTTTGTTTTAATGTTTTCTTAATTACGTGAATCACACCCAAGTAAAATTAAACAAAATACCTATAAGATAGTAAAGTGTTAAGTCCTTAGCATATAAGTTAAAATGAAATAAATTATAAAGCAATAAAAACAGAAAAGTCACGAAACTCTCTGCCTCTGACCGCATTAATAATTAACAATTAAACGCTTTCACGCTTAAATTCTTCATGAATATTAAACAGAGTCTTATTACGCCCATTTCAAATCAGCGGGTGTCTCTGTTATTGTATTTTGACACCCTGGGTGCCAATGCACCCGTCAGAGATGTGGAGATACTTCTTTTTCTTTCACTTTATAAATACTTACAAACGTATCATACCTCTTTATACAATATGAAGAATATTATATACGATAAAAATGGTTGCGCAAGAGCAACGGCAGCATAATGCTGTCAGCATATCTCTTCTTAAGATACGAATTCCTTTTTAATTTTTGCCAGCTTACCGCTGCTGCTCCTGATGTATGGCGGTGGTATGTAAGATTTATTGGTTTAATCCACGAAGGTGTAAATTAATTTTATTTGTAAGAGAAAACCAAAGGAGTATAAATATCGAAATCGATATAATGACATTGAAGAATTTTATTTTATTGCGCTAGTAATTTGACTTATAAGTTTATTTTTTAATACGCTTTTATTAACCTATCTTGTAACTAACTTACTTACTAACAAACAAACAAACAAACAAACAAACAAACCAACCAACAAACCAACTAACTAACTAACTAACTAACTAACTAACTAACTAACTAACTAACTAACTAACTAACTAACTAACTAACTAACTAACTAACTAACTAACTAACTAACTAACTAACTAACTAACTAACTAACTAACTAACTAACTAACTAACTAACTAACTAACTAACTAACTAACTAACTAACTAACTAACTAACTAACTAACTAACTAACTAACTAACTAACTAACTAACTAACTAACTAACTAACTAACTAACTAACTAACTAACTAACTAACTAACTAACTAACTAACTAACTAACTAACTAACTAACTAACTAACTAACTAACTAACTAACTAACTAACTAACTAACTAACTAACTAACTAACTAACTAACTAACTAACTAACTAACTAACTAACTAACTAACTAACTAACTAACTAACTAACTAACTAACTAACTAACTAACTAACTAACTAACTAACTAACTAACTAACTAACTAACTAACTAACTAACTAACTAACTAACTAACTAACTAACTAACTAACTAACTAACTAACTAACTAACTAACTAACTAACTAACTAACTAACTAACTAACTAACTAACTAACTAACTAACTAACTAACTAACTAACTAACTAACTAACTAACTAACTAACTAACTAACTAACTAACTAACTAACTAACTAACTAACTAACTAACTAACTAACTAACTAACTAACTAACTAACTAACTAACTAACTAACTAACTAACTAACTAACTAACTAACTAACTAACTAACTAACTAACTAACTAACTAACTAACTAACTAACTAACTAACTAACTAACTAACTAACTAACTAACTAACTAACTAACTAACTAACTAACTAACTAACTAACTAACTAACTAATTAACTAACTAACTAACTAACTAACTAACTAACTAACTAAATATTTTATTTTTTTAACTAAGTGTGTTTCTAGATTTATTATACACTGCGCGTCACTTGAATAGAAACAACAATTTTTCTTTAGAAAAAAACGATTGGCGCTTTGGTGAGGTAACTTAGTAGATTTTTGGTTTTGCATTTTAAAAGAGGAACTTTTAACAAACAATGTTGTAAAAACGAACAACCCAAAACTGAAACCGTATGGCTACTAGTTGCGTTTTTTTGCATTACTTCACAAAAAACAGTGCTTTTTTTTTGCGTCACTTGAATAGAAACAAGCTCTTAAATTAGATAAAAATGATGAAAAATCATGGACAACACTAATTTTAGTAAAGCAATGTTAAACTTTGACATTATTTGCATATTATAACCAATTATGGGCTACGAGCTACCATTAGGCACCACAGAAAATGCATAATTAGAAGCTAACATTGGAAATGCACTTGCACTATGCAAAATCGCGAAAGATATTAAAAAATTTGGATGAGAATAATTTTAAAATATCGTAAACTAGTGATTAAATAAAAAAATAAGACAGGTGAAACCCAAATCAAGAGCAGGGAAAAAAATAATTTAACAAGTAGCTGCAATTTCCTTCACTTTGCCACTAAAATCGGTCAAAAACGTGGTCTTAGTGCGATGGTAATGTGTTGGTTTGTTCCATCAAAGAAGTTATAAAATGTGCGCATAATTTAAAAACCCTCAAAATGCAAAATAACAGCATTTTAAGTTCCTCTAAGATAACAAAAAAATTAACTATTTTATAGTTGCATTCGAACTGAAAAGAAATGAGGTAAAGAGTGTTTTTTTTTAAAGTAAACATACCAACTCAGATGGACCATATTAATATTAGTCCTATATCATTGATTGAAGAAAGAATAACTTTTATCGCATCGCCACCAAAGGGCACTAAAATGTGTTATACTAACACGATTTGATTTTATGATGTGCAATAGCAAAATTGAAGCTTCACGCTTCGAAAAAAGATGCAAACTTTTACAAAGAAATAATGGTAGAAGGTCTAGGCAAGTTTAGGAACGTGGAAGAACAACCGTCATAGAAATTGGGCAAGGAAAGTTCAAGAAAAAACAACGCAATAGAAACAAAACAGATGCATTCCGGATGAAAAACGAAAGTTTATTTCAATTATTCAATCCTTAAATTGTAGAAAATGTCATTTTCTTAATTTGTAAGAAGTTACCAAACAGTATAATCACTTTCTTCAATTAGTTCCACGCTTGTGTACAGTGCAAGTGCATTTTCAATGTTAGCTTCTATTTATGCATTTTCTGTGGTGCCTAATGGTAGCTCGTAGCCCATAATTGGTTATAATGTGCAAATAATGTCAAAGTTTAACATTGCTTTACTAAAATTAGTGTTGTCCATGATTTTTCATCATTTTTATCTAATTTAAGAGCTTGTTTCTATTCAAGTGACGCAAAAAAAACACTGTTTTTTGTGAAGTAATGCGAAAAAACGCAACTAGTAGCCATACGGTTTCTGTTTTGGGTTTTTCGTTTTTACAACATTGTTTGTTAAAAGTTCCTCTTTTAAAATGCAAAACTAAAAATTTACTAAGTTACCTCACCAAAGCGCCAATCGCTATTTTCTAAAGAAAAATTGTTGTTTCTATTCAAGTGACGCGCAGTGTACATATAACTAAATTCGGTGTATCAGAAATAGTATTTTTTTATATTATTTAAACAGTAAGAATTTCGCATCGAAAAAATTGTTCAAACTTTCTCCAATCTAAAACTGACTGATGATTCCAATTCCCAGAAGTTGTTGCAGCATCAAAAATGATCCATCAAAAGGTTGCGTATTGCTATAATTTTACATTCAACTCCCATTTTACTGACACCTTGATGTTTCAAACGATCCGCCAAGATGCTAGAGGCAAACATATCATAACACCTTATCATTGATTTTCGGAATTCATAATTGCTCACGCCAATATTCCTTATAACCCATCAACCATGGTTCTTCTCAAAAAGTATTTAAAAAAAGCATAAACCCTTATACATCAGAAAAACTTAAAAAACAAACTCAGAACAGACAACTTTGATGATGGCACCACATAATGGCGACGACGACGATAGCTTCCCCAATCACCTCTGTACTCGGCTGGTGGTCCAATTCAAATATGAACTCCACTTGCTTGCCAATAACAACCCAAATCCAACCCACTTAAGAATGATACTTCTTGACTTGACTGTAAACTGAATCGAATCATCAATCATGTGGCGCATGCCCTTAAATTAGAAACCGTTTAGTATATCCCAGCCATTGGTTAAACGTAAACGATATCCACAGTTAAACGCATTCAAAAGAAAAAAAAAAAAAAAACTTTTCAGAGGAGTTAACTGTTTATTCAGACCTTGGCCATAACAAACCATAAAATTTGTATACACACGTACCCGTTCGGTGAAATACCTCATCAATCCCAATGCATAGCGTTTATCTTTATAGGAGAATGTATACAAACTATATAGTTAGGTAAGGTACTCCAAACCATCAAGGATCAATGATTAATTGCATTCATTAATTTAACCAAGCCAAAACCCATTGAACTGCATGGGGCTTTGATTGATGTGAAAAGATCGCGGCGAAGTAAGTGGCACTGGTCGATGGTATTCACCAGTTTTGCACTCTTTTATCCTTATTATCCCATCAGCCACCATGTTCTCGCCATTGTCGTTGACCACCAACGTTGTTTGGCAGTGATTTTCAGTTGGAACCTGGTCCAGACAAACATGACTTTCCCAAAAATTTAAAATTAATTTTAATTAAGTTATGTCATCGACGAATTCACTGCAAAACTGGAATCCAAAAAAACATAAATATTGAGCTGTCCATGTCAATGTGACCATACATTATTTTAGTCTTAGTCTTATTGGTAAAAAAAATCCTTAAGGTGGTGTTTTTTATGGGGTTGACTATTGTGTGAGGAAGATTTCATAACGGCTGACATAAATTTTGTTTATATTTTAAACTTGGTGAAAAGGGCGAACTAAACCTAAAGTGTCTAATACTTTAAATGATAGAATGTTTTTTTTTTTTTCTGAGTCAAGAAAATCCGCACCCAAAGAATCAATGGTTCGTCTGATTTTTTTTTTCAACAAACTAGAATGTTTATTTTAGACGTTCGGTGCTATCAAATGAAAGAGCTATGAGCGTTCCGAAGAAATGTAAAAATTTATTTCGGAATAGAGTTGTTTTGAAAGTCATGCATACGAATAGTTTAGTTTTGAAACTTAGCAATAAAATTATTTTGCTTCATATAAGGAATAGTTTTGTTTTGATTTTCAAAGAATGTTGAAAAATCTGTAATGCATTAGTATTGATTCAAACCATAATATTTCTATAATATATTACTCTGGAATAAGTTGACTTTGAAAGTCTTCAAACACACTCAAAGAAAGAGGTAGAAAAAAAGTGGAATACATTGTTTTTGATTCTAGGGGACACACTACTACTATGGACGTTTGCAAAAATGTATTTTACCCGTTTGTTAAGGAAAAAACTTCTGCACAATACTTACATCTTTTTGCTGTTCCAAAAATTGTAAGATTTTCGAAATCAACATACCAATTTTTTTAGCATGGTCGTAAGCGCATATAACTTACGATTTTGCTTCAACATTGTTTTACAGAAGCCTTACACTTCTTGATGCTTTTGTCGAGCACGACTAATCCAACAACATCATAATCCTTAAGATTACACTTTGATCCAAAAATGCAGTTGATTCCTTATCGAACAGTGAAAACTACATGTTTCTATTTTGAGAGAATTATTGAAAAATAATTTTATCAAATTTTTCTGTTTTCCAATTATTTTTTTTTTATTTTTCGATTTCCTCAAAACCTAGAAGGCATACAAACATAGAGTTTTCACTATTCGATAAGGAATCAATTGAGGCAGTTTTCTGCATGAGTTAATTTTTTATTAAAATTCCGAGTCTGGACAGAATAGTACATTTTTTTCACCTATTCTTAACTTTGAAATTAATTATTTCAAAAACAATTGGTTTAAATATATTGATTTAAAAACATGAATTAAATGTACAGTTCTGCCTTTCGGAAATGGTATCATTTATTACTGTAAGTGTGTCAGTTGTTTTTTAATAATTTTTTTTATTTTAATAATTTTTTTTTGAAAATTGCACCTCCCTCCTAAAGGGGGGAGACAGACCCCCCTCCTATAGTAAAAAATCATTGTATTGAATTCCTCTACAAAAAAACAGTTATCAAATCCTGACGCCCAAGTTATCGTTCTACGTGCAAAAATAACATTTTTGTTCGGTGCCTAAACGTAATTCTGTATCTAGGTTTTTATCTAAGCCCATTTTGAACTGATTTTCAAAATGGAAAATAAATATTACCTAAGAATATATTTTTAAAACAGTATATTGTTTTGAAAACATAAACCTACTTTAAATTGATTTCAAAGTTGGGCAAATGACGAAAATTATGAAATTTTTTAACTTTGACAGCTTATAAACTCTAGGTGGTTTAACTGAATCACACGTTTTATACATTGTTGACAAGGTATAATTATCTTCTATCAAAAACAGTCAAAAATGGGTAAAAATTTGACAAAGCTAGATTTTTTTCCATGGGTGAAGGTCCAAAAAACCGTTTTTTGCCCTTACTTTAGATTTTGGGTGTGTTAGGGACTTTTCAAATACCGTTTCGTAGTAAGTGCGACTAGCTCTACAAAACGTGATAGCTCCGCTCGCTTATAATTTGAATGTTACACTGTAGGTATTATATTCAAATTGTATGTTTTCAATAATAAAGTTTGTAGCTCAGCTCTTTTGTTTCAATTTTAAATGAACTCTTTATAAAACTATATTTTAGCACATCTCGACTATAAAGTCTATTTCATTTAGTTTTCTTGTTTTTTGTTATAGTTGTTTTTTGTTATTTTCTTTTATTCATAATTTGTTTTCTTTTAAAAATATTACACAACACTTAAAACACTTTATTCATTTTTCTTAAACCGTCTTTTTACTTGAAATATTATCCATATTAATTCCCACTTTCAATGTTACCTCTATAGTAAAGCAAATTGCATGGAAATGAGAACTGATTACTCTCGATTTAAATTTAAACCCTTTTGTTATCGCCTCAAATTAGTTTCCATTTATGTTGCTTTAAGTAACACACCGATGTATCTTCGATAAGAAAAGATCTCCTACAACAAGAAACCAAAACGAAAGAAGGTGCCATGACACGAAGTTTAACCTCACCAGTGAGTTGTTGTTAATACAACCATTAAATATAGCTAATTACTCGATATTTACACTGCCACATGATAAGGTCTGCCCAGTGCTTCACCACTTCTCCGATTAAGCAATTAAGCGAGTGCGAAGCACGGTATCTCTGTTAAAGAGGGGACCTGTTACACTTAAAAGCAATCTTCACTAAATCGATTCTGTAATTATTGGCAATATGTTCGATTCGTTTGAGAACGTTTTCTCATGAGAAGAAAAAAATAAAAAAACGTTACATATGTGAGGATGTCGCAAGATGCAAGAGAAGAGTAATGTGACCAAGAATCTATTAATGACAAAAGAAATGTAAGCCGACCTCAACAAGTACCCTACGATGGAATTTTTCTTGGACTTTGTAATAATAATTTTTTTGATACAAGTGGCAACAAGTAGTTGCAGCTTCAGTTGAGGATCGTGCTTTTCAGATTCCTGTTTGTATCGGTGCGGTGCGGGCGAACGTTAACAATCTGGTGTGCGGGGGGTATCATATATAGCAATTCGAAGAAACCGCACGCAAGCACGGGGCACGACATCCAATAATAATGCATCATTGAAATCGTTGTCCCCCCGTGTTGCAAAGGACAGTATCACCGCCACCGCTGCTGCTGCTGTAACTGCTGCCGCGCCACCGCCACCGGCCGCTAAGGATTGACGCGCGCAGTGTTTGTTTTTTTAGGTAGGACTCGTTCTGTTATTAGTAATTAAGTGGGGAAATGGCGGTGTTGATGCCGCCTGGCGTGTGCCTTTCTCTCGCTGACTCATTATTACAAGCCCAGGCAAAACTGGTCTTTTGTTGCCAGCACCAGCCTCATAATATATTATATCCAAAGGATGCAGTTGAAAATTTTGATACGCAATGCAAAATGATTTGAATAAAAGATCGAATATAGGACATTGGTGTTTGGTTGGACTGGTCACTGGTTGACTTTTGGGCTGGCAGTCGTGTATTACGCATCAGTAGATTCTCGTGACGACGGACGCGACGCAACGGTGGCATTCAGTCAGTGGCCACTCAGCGCAATGAATTGTTACACCTGCTGATGTGAATCTTATTTTCCTGCATCAGGACTCAAGACTTTCTATTTTTTGTTGGTGTTCCTTTTTTTTTTTTTTTTGTGAACATGGAATCATATTGATTTGCATATATATGTATCTGTCGAGGGACTAAAATACCGTTTTTTAATGCAGTCCTTTGACGTAAGAGGAAGCTGTCAAGAGAATTGATTTTCAGAGAAGGATACGCTTAAGTTAAGCAAAAATGTTAAGTAAGCAGAGTTTTGGTAGCAAAGGATTAAAGGAAATTGCATTAATAACTTGATGGCAAATGCTATAAGGTATTAATCGGCATTCGTTTAAAAGCATGAAGGTAGACTTTAAGAGACTGGGCCCATCTTATGCAAAGGAAAGAAGAATGTAGCATTGAAATGTATTACATAAATGAACTTGGGAATTAGTATTACCATAAAATAATTTTACAAATCAATGATATATCACAAAATAAGTAGTTATACGCAATCATTAAAAAAAAAAATAAGAGAGAGAAAGAGACAATGAAGGAACTATTTTTACGAAATTGAGTCCTTGGCACAGCAGCACTTAATTTGTGATTTCCAGTAGTAAATCTATCTTAAACAACATGTTGCGAACGGAAGTCAGTTTACAAATCCAACTGAAGGACATTTATCAATACCTATTTTCAAAAGCAAATTATTTTTAAATATCAAATGCATTTTACTTAACATTTAAAAAAATAAATAAATAAATATAGTTTTTGAAAGAACATTTTAAAATAAAATAAAAGAAACTTTGCACTTCTGATGAAGTTGCGTCTGTTTTTAATTTTGAGAGACGAGAAGAAAAACTAATAACTATTTAGGTATTTATTTATTTTTTTTAAATGTTAAAATAATTATAATTTCATTTATAAAAAGTGAGTTAATTTATTGGTTTAAATTATTGTCATTATACACATCAACTACACTGAGGGAAAAAACAACTTGAAATCAACGAAAAACACGTTGATTCGACTATTTTTCGGAATGATTTTGCGTTTCATGATAGTTTTTTCAACATTAAATCAACGTTGAGCATATCTCAGTGTATTTCACTGATAAGAGCTGTTAAAAAATTAAAATTTTTATTGAAATAGATAGATATCTCCAAGAAACTTTTTGTTTCAGTTATGAAATGAAGCCTTTCTTTTGATCACGCACTCTATTAATTTGGAGGAATTTTTTTAAAATGGATTTTTTTTTTCGCACCTTGAATTTTTTTCGACAATCTGAAAAAATATACCAACTTGTAAATTTTTACCTAATGCATAGGCCCGTTCACTGTGAGCTCATCCCAATTAACAATTTTGCTTCTATAAAGTTTTATAGAAGCAAAAGAAGCATGTATAAAGCTTTATAGAAGCAAAATTGTTAGTCGGGATATCTGTAAACCAAAACTTGTATCGAGACTTTGGTTCCGAAACTTAGAAAAAAGTAAATATTTATATCGACCATGTCTATACAACATCTACAAAAAGAGCTAGAATTTTTGAACCCGATCAGTTTTCTAAAAAAAAAGCAAGAAAATCATTCTTTTTTCTCTTCTAACACCATTAAATCCATTTTTTTAAACTGCAGCCTATGATAAATTTTATATCATCAATTTTATTATTTCATCTTTTAAATGAGGCTTCAATCATATTTCTATGATGTCTACAAAAAAAAATTAGAATTTGTTAAAGTCAACCATGTCGAGATTTCAAACTAAGATTACGGTACTTCCTACACTGGTGACTTGTCATAGGCAACAGATCTCCACAGGTGTTTTGATGTACTTCTCAAGTTTTTACAATTTACAATTATGTAACTTGTAGAACACGTACCGTTATGTGTGATATATCAAATGAAAGGTAATATTATCGGCATGCGTATTAACTTTAAATAAAATTTGTATGTGCTCTTGATAAAAAGATATAACGTGTTTAGTAAAATATTATATTTTCACCGTTATCTCAAGATTTTGAATATGAAGTTGATTGAAATTTTGTCCAATTATAGCTTATTGTATATTACCTATCTACAGCATTAATTTCATTCATCTATCTATTAAAACAAAAAAGTTATAATCAATTGATTTTTTGTATCGCTTTTTCGTTTGATCTTGTTTCAAATCACTACGATACTAAAGAAGTTTTCACTTCAAAAATTAAAATCTAGTGCCAAAATCTGCCCAAGGTTTGGTCTGTTGTTGATCCAAAAGTGTTTTGTTTCAAATTGTGATTGGTGCGAAAAAAATATTCACCATAAGATTCAATAGAAACGTATTTACTGTAGTTCACTTCAGCTCTTAACCTGTATATACATAATTTGAACCTAAAATATCTTTCTTGATGTCTCACTTGATTCACTTACAAATTAAATTAATTTTCTAATTTCTTTCAAACGATATGGTGCCGTGAAATAACGCCGAGCGAAATAACGCCGAATTCCAAAATTCGGCGTTATGTCACTTTACAAAAGCGAAATAACGCCGAATTTCAACATTCGGCCTTATTTCACAATGATAAAGTGAAATTACGCCGATTCGGCGTTTACAAATTTGGCACAGGGACGTAAGGCCCATGGAATAACAGCCACTATTATTGTGGGGCTTACATCAAGCTTGAGTGAGACATAAGTTCCAAATTAAATGTGGGGCTTATGTCAAACTCAGAATTTTGGAATTCGGCGTTATTTCACGGCACTAAACGATAATGTTCATAATGTATGCAGCGCTTAGTACCAATAAAAACACCTGTGAGATATTATTTGCACAAAAAGCCACGCGTATTATGAATGGGACCCCAAGTGCAGTATCAATCTGCAAAATTTGCAACATCCTATGACTTTCCTTTGTCTACAAAAAAAATTGATCCTCCAAGAATTGAGAATTTAAAATTCAATATCAATTATAGGGTTAGGGTAGACGATATATGCGTGAAAATAGGTGCTTATATTATTTTAGCCTTCACACGTTCTTAGCATCTTGCATATAAACCTTATTTATATATTTTTTTCTTCTTTTAAGATTCCGTAAACAAAACCTTAGGTAGATACCTAAATTTACTTGATACGCTTTGAACACACATTTAACATGCTAAACATACTTATTAAGACCCTGTTTTGAGGTAGCATAGCACCTATATTATTTAATCAAAACTTCCAAATCTAAATGAGCTATTTGTAAAACACACAAATCCTTCTAAATAATCTCATATCGCCATGTTGAATGTTCCCAATTACTATTCAAAATTTTTAGACCTTAAGGCATAAAGATTTTTTGTTCCTATTTTTTAACAAATTCGAACCCCACCATTCATCTCCCGGTTTTATTGTCGATCGGTAAAAAAAGAGTAACACCTTGTTCAACTGGCACTACAGCACCACTGTGTCGCATGTTCTTGATTACAAAGCTATTTAAAGTCTTCGACTTATTTTGAGCTTTTAAGGTTCTTATAAAATCGAACCGAAAATTTGATTTAACAAGACAACTTCTAAAAAAAATGTAGGTATGTTATTTTTTTTCTTAACCATTTTCTGTTGCAAATTTGTAGTGCTCTTTTTTAATTACTTTAATCTCGTAAACAATTTTGATCGATTTATTTGTACGAATTGGCACATTGAGGTATATAAAAACTTTGGTTTTATAGTTTTAAACTTCAATTTTCTCACAAATCCAATACTTCCCCCGAAGAATCTTAATTCTAATAACAAAAGCAAAGCCCCAATGAAGATGAAGAAGACGAAATCCTTTTTCTCTAGTGTCTTCTTTGGTTTCTAATGATACGCTCTTTCGCGCATGAGCAACGAGCGAAAGGAAAACTATATCTAAGCGAGTCTTGTCAATGACTCGAACAGACGCGGTAGCGGCAACAATTGTGCTGGGTATAGTAGCTTCATGGAAATTTGTATAATTTACCAGAATGAATGAACCAAACGATGGCACAACACAACAACCAACCAACCAACGCTATAGACGGATGAAAGCAGACGGACTGGATGCAAATTTAATGCGAATTTCGTTCTGTTGATCATCGTAAATTATCGTCGGCTACGCCAACCTTGCCACACTGATGATAGGCGATAATAGGTTAACGCGGTTGCCACTTACCACTTAGTGTCAGAATTGGACAAACAAAGTTTTCGGCTGCGGTCGGAAGTCGTGGAATAAGTGGTTTTGCATTTAAGACGTGCTGCTGTGGTTTGCATTCGTTTAGTTTTGTAAACGTGCTATGATTTTTTTTTTTTTTTTTGTTTATTTTTTATTCTACCTTTTGGCTTGGCCAGACCATCAATGTATGCTTGTACAAATAATATGAATGTGATTTAAATCAAATTAACCAGTTGAAGGTGCCACTTTAGATATAGAGATAACGCAGGGTTTGAATTGATTGTGAAGTTTTTGAAGATTTATGGGATCTGAATAGTTACTAAGTGTTGGTTCTTTTGCATATCAATTCGAAAAAAAGTCTTTTACAACTTATAATTTAGTATGTTTAAAAAAAGAATATTTTTGAATAAAATTTCTTCTTTTAAAATAAATAGTGGCATCTGAGATGTTTAATTTTCGAAATTTGTAATATTTATCAAAGTATCTTATAGATGTTTTAAGGAATTGGTACAAATTTTCTTTTTTTCTCAAAAAATATGTAAAAAATACTTTTTAGGTCCCAAAAAGCATAATTTTATTGTTCTATGCATATGCTTTGCTTAACCAAACCCGAAAAATTGTCGAAGAAAAAGAAAAAATTCTTTACAATTTGTTTTTAAGAACAAAATTTAAATGGTGTATGAAGATTTTGCCATGTAAACTGATGGTATGCTGCCTATTGCAACATTGAATCAAGGGTAATGTGCGATGGTTTGGATTCAATGTTTGACTTCCGACCAACTGTGAGACAAAGCATGTTCCATAATAAAATATTACGCATACGTCATAGTGCCCCTATGTGTTCCTTTTAATTTAATGGCTAACTTGTAAGTGAATAAAGCTGACTTTTGATGACCTTTCACTGAATTTTAAAATTATACAGTTATAAATTTCTAATTCTATATTTTGTAACTGAATACAATTGAAGGGTCCAGGGGAATAACGGCACATGTACACTTTTTGTCAAAAATAAACTAATGATGAGGTCTTGTAGTATTTACTGAGCACTAACTGATGGGATTCTTACTTTTATAAAACAAATTTAAGCCTTGCTGAAAAAATAAATAAACTTTGTGCTTTTAGTACTAAGTTGTATGGAGAACAAAATTTTAAAATGCGTTTTTCTCGAAATGAGTTGGAATGGAGTTATGCTGGTTTTCCCCTAGACCCTTCAATTATTATAATATTGCAAAATTCGTTTTAACAACTTAACCCTAGTTTACAACGCATGTTTAAATGGTTATAACTTTTTTCTAAATCGTTTTTTCGACTTGGGATAAAAACTCAGTGAACGAAATACATTTTTGTTTACGTTTTTTGTCTTTTTTCCATTAAAGCGGTTTTATATTATTTTTTGGAATTTTTTTCTGAAAAAAAGTCACAAACCAAACTTGGGGTTCATGCGAACCCCAAGACTTTAAATGGACTATTAATTTTCAACAATTTTTATTAGGTATATTTTGGCAAAAATATACCTGTTATATATACGTGTTATCATAAAAAGACACCGCAACTGTCACCTTAATCAATAACAGAAAGAGATAATGCATCAAATTGTTGATAATGAACAATTAGAGGTGCATAAAAGCTTTGGGGTTCGCGCGAACCCCCAACTAGGGTTAATATTCTGAATTATGCCTGTTTCCCTCCAAAATTATTTTATGCTTATCGAAAACTTGACAATTGCGTCCACCTTCGCTTCATAACCGTAGTACCTTTTAACCAACGATTTCACTGATAGCAAAAAATGCTTTTACTTGAAAAATTGTAAAGTACGAACTTTTTTATCCACATATTATGCATATCACAAGTTTTTTAATAATTTCATATTGTAAGTATTTTAGACTAGTGCCAATCCGGTTTTCAGAGGGCAAAAATTAAAAAAAATAATAAGCAGCATATGAGTGGTGGAAAAATTTAGGGTAAATGGTGTTTGAAAGGAGAAAAATAAATTGCCAACAAAAAAATTTGCGGAAAGGGGGTAGGTGGGCGAAAAAGTGCGGTGGGTGTCAAAAATCGTGGTTTTTTACAATTTCTGTCAAAAGTAGACATCCTATCGAAAATAGTTAAAAGGAAAAGTTGTAGATCGTAAAAGTGTCTACAACTTTTACTCAAATCATTTTTTTATATAACCTCAAAATATTGAAAAAATGCAAAAATACAATTTTTTTATTTTTTATTTTTATCTTTTACAAAAATGGTTGGATTTTAATAAAACTTGGTCAAAAATTACTTTGTTATATTTTGTATCTATTTAATTTTTTTTTGAGCAAAAAGTTAATTTTTGGATTTTTGACGAATTTAATTTGAAAAAAATAGCCTATTTTTCAAACTAAAAAGTTACCGAAAAAATTTTTGATTTTTGAAAAGTTTGGAATGAAATCATTTAGATTAAAACCAATTATTTAAGATTGGAAAAACTATACTTTTGTTTTAAAAAAATATTAAAGAAAATTGAAAAAAAAAAAACAAAAAAGAAAAACGATTTCGTAAATAACAGTAGCATTGGTGAGAAATAATTTTCCATAGAAACTTAATTATACTTTTCTCATGGCCTTTGGCCTTCTTAATTAGAATCTAGCATTTGAATAGCTCTAACGTAAAAAGTTTTTGAGATATTGAATTTTGAACGTCCAAAACACTATTTTTATGATGTTTTGCATGGTAATATCTCAAAAACGTGATGTGATAGAATTTTTTTGACTTCGGATTCTAGCTCAGCGCACAAAAAAACATTCGAAAAATATATTTTGATTTCTATAAAAAAACTTTTTGACTAGTGAAATTGCACAAGGCATTCGATTTTTTTTGCCCTGTTCGATTTCACTAGTCAAAAAGTTTTTTTTATAGAAATAAAAAAAAAAAAAAACCACGATTTTTGACACCCACCCCACTTTTTCGCCCACCCACCCCCTTTCCCACAATTTTTTTGTAGGCAATTTGTTTTTCCCCTTTCAAACACCATTTATCCTAAATTTTCCAACCACCCATATGCTGCTAATAATTTTTTTATTTCCAAAAATTTTATTGGCACTGGTCTATTTACCTTTTTTTATGCATACGGGCCAGTGTTGAGTCTTTTGATGTGAATATTTATAAAAAAAATAATTAATTTTACCCTTAAAAAATTTTAATAAAAACATACAACAGTCGGAAAAAGTATTTTAACAAAATGAACATTTTTCTAACTGATGAGAATAATCTGTAACGGTTAAACATAAAATAAGGAAGTTGACAGTTACTTATTAAGTATATTATGGTGAATCTCATGATGGTCAATGTCAGTCATGTAGTTGGTATTATGCTTCGAGGCTGCATTTTTTGTATAAAAAGTACTAATTTTTGAGGGAAAAAAGTATTTTGACAAACGTTTTTTTTCAACGTTGGTAAGGTAAGGTAATGCATTTTACGTGTTTCAAGCACGTATACAACTGACAGACTTGTTAAGGCCCCGATTTTTAAAAAAATTGGGAAAAACGGCGGAACTTAACATTGAAATTAGTGCATCTTCTGTTGCAAGTCATAATTTCTGTGTTTCTGTTAAAAAATCTGTGGTGAACTGAATTTATCGCGGGAAACCAAAAATTACCAAATATACAAACACAAAAATACAACAATTATACTATTCAAAATTTACCTCAAATGGATAAAAAATGAAAAAAATGCACTTAAAAAAACTGAAGCATTTTGAAGAATTCACTTTATCGCGGATTGACTCCAAAAAGTCTGAATTTGGAAATGCCATTCTTTCATCAAAAACTTTGTAAGCGAAAGTACCCTTTGCATTGAGCTCGAAGAAGACAATTTTACCATATGTAATTTGAGCTTATATAAACAAAATTTGCATATTGGCAAGGTAGATGATTTAAATGTTGAATGATAATTTTACATAATTGACCATGGATTTAGGTGGAAATCGATAAAAATAGCCGTCTTGTAATTTGCACTGAAGATGTTGTATTTATTTTGGTAAAGTAAGAATAAAGTCATACCTACAGAAAATACCTACTTGTTTCTTTGTTATGACAATGGTAAAGAAAATACTATTTTTTTTTTTGAAAAAACGCTCTTTTTTTGAACTTGCATAAAGTCTTTTAAGGAGACTAAAAATATCTTACATATACAATTTTTATTATTCGCCTACAAGTATACTCCAACATTCTATCCACAAATCAATTTGAATGTCTTTTCTTGAGTTTCCGTTTTTTACTCCTTAAAATATGCTATAAAAAGATTAAATTTGTTTGACAAATAGGGTGTGATTTTTATTTTATACTTCTTGAGACAAAAAGAAATTAATTAAATTTTCCATTACCAGAATTTATGCTGTCGTTATAGGTGTGTTCTTGATTTCTTGATTTACTTTGTTGAAAGTGGACTTACAAGGGCGTTTTCTTTATTATCGTTACTTGTGGTTACCCAGTGTATTTTAAAAAGCAAGACAAAAATTATAATTGACATTTGTTCGAAGGCGCTTTAAGGACTCAATGAGGAGAAAAGATGTGATTTATAAAAAAAGGAATCAGTTAAATTCAGGTTCAAAAAGTAGAACCATTTTTAAGTAAAATTGGTTGTTGCATTTGGCTCACAAATTTATTAAAATGCATGCATAAAACAACACATCAAAAACTAAATATTTTGGTATTTCAAACATAGGAATTTTTGACGTGATAACGTCTTATAAATCGATGAAACATGGCAGCCATTACTAAAAAGTGAAGCCATTTTCTAACGTTCCACTTGAAATTTTTAGCAGTGCGGCAAAAATTTCAATTCAAAATTAAAAATAAACTATTAGAGATACAAAAATGTTCTATAGCTTATTTGAAAGATAATAACCTAAAGTTAAATAAATTTGAAGGATTTTAGAAAATTCAATCTTTTAATAGTGTAAATAGGGGTAAAACATATTTCAAAAAATTGGCTCTTTTCTTAACGCGACAATGTAAAGAGTTGTATTTTTTTTTATCATTTTATCAATAGATAAATTTATTGCAAGACTGACAATGGTATTGAAAAAATTCTAAAAAAATTCAAAACCAAGCTATTAATGGTTTTCTAAAACAAAAACATGATAGGTAGACCTTTGACAAAGTAGTGATTATAGGTAGGGTAATTTTTTTTAGACAATTTGAAAAACGTCATTCCAAAGATAATAAAAAAAAAAATTTGGGGTCTGATACGGATTTTTTTTAAGTCTTTGCGTTTCTAAATAAGAATTTTCGAAAAACACCTACTTATTTTGGTATTTCAAAATGGTTTTTGACCGAATAACGGAAAAAACAAGTTTTTTTGTCCCAAGTGTTTTGTCCTTTTTTAACCGTTTCTTGTTTTTATCTTCTTTTCTTCAACAGATAAAGAAATGAAATTTATATTATTATAGATAGATAATAGACAGGACTATATCTGTGCAAAATCTGGGATCGGGTCAAAATTCTGGCTTCAAAATTCTGCTTTTCAAAATTTTGCTTTTTTAACGAAAATTCTGTTTTTCAAAATTCTGCTTTTTTTCTATTCTGCTTTTCAAAAGTCTGCTTTTTAAAATTCTGCTTTTCAAAATTCTGCCAGCATTATACTTAAACAAAAAAATTCTGCCAATTCTGTTTTTTTTTTATAGCATATGTGCTGACTAAAGAAAAATACACCTCATTAATGTAATTCAACATTGGTACTTTCCTAACTTTTTTTGTTTAAGTGTCGAAAATATTTTTTAAAATGCATAGACTGACTTTCTTTCGAATAAAATCTATAACTTATTAGAACCGATGTTGTTTGATACAAAACATTCCCTTTCTTATTTAAGGGGGGAAATCCCTCTGGAATTTTTTATTTTTGCATTATTTTTTTTTTGCGTAATAAATTTATTTATCAACCGAAGAAACTATTTTCAGTGGTCTTAGCCTTAAATGAAGCCTCAAAAGTGCCTAGATAGTCCCGAAACCAATGCGCTCCGAACCTACTATAGTACGAAAACGAAAACTTTAAACGCATTTTTTTCGAAACTAGTTTTTTTTCGCGCCGTGCAATGTAACTCAAAAACTAATGAAGCTATCGACTTGAAATTTGAAGCAAATTACTCCTTAACTTATTGGCCACAACATGAACCTAAAAGTTGAATAAAATTTGTACAGTAAATATTTTTTTTAACTACTTCTTTGTAAAAAAAACATGGTTTTTTTCGTTTTTTTTATTTCTAATTTTTATTTTTCATTAAAAAAAAATAAATTTAGGTTCATGCAATGCGTATTAATATCATCTAACGGAAAAAAATTTCTTTTTTGATTTAATATGATTTCCTGGACCTGTGCATTGCACGGCGTAAACTAGAGGCGTCAACTTTGAAAGGCTCCAGAGCCGCCATTTTGTTATTTTTTCATTTCAAACAAAATTTTTTCAATACTTAATAATGTCAGTAATATCTTGTCTTTTTCCAAATTTCAATAAGTGCTTTCAGTTTTTCATAAAAAAATATTGAAAAAGGTGTCGTCCAGAGGGATTTCCCCCCTTAAATTTTTGATTATTCATCTTTATTTGATAAATAAAAAAAAATTTGAATTATTTTCGGGAATGTTTAGTATTAAAACAAAAATTAATATGCATTCAAAGAATGACAAATTATGTAGGTAAGTAATCAAATAAGCAGACAATTTATCAAGAAGATGATTTTACAGAATTTTGCAAAAAATTAAAAAAGGGTTTGGAAAATGTTAAAAAGCGCGCGCTTTTTAACATTTTCCAAACCCTTTTTAATTTTTTGCAGAATTTTGAAAAACAGAATTTTGAAAAGCAGAATTTTGAAAAACAGAATTTTGAAAAACAGAATTTTGAAAAGCAGAATTTTGAAAGCAGAATTTTGTTAAGCAGAATTTTGAAAGCAGAATTTTGACAAAAGAATTTTGACCCCGGCAGAATTTTGACCCCAACCCGCAAAATCTTAATCAATTTTGTAGTCACAATTTTGAGATAACGGTAAAATAAAGTTTTATTATTCAACAGGTTCTATCTTTTGATCTAGAGGAAATACAAATTTGATTTAACTTTATTGAGCATCATTTGATTGAAACGTCATATGAAAGGTGAAATTAAAAGCTTTTACATGATATAAAATTTTTGGGAGCGGGTCATAATTCTGCTTGTCAAAATTCTGTACGACAAAATTCTGTGGGGTCAAAATACTGTAATACCATAATTCTGTACGTCATTATTCTGTAAATACAAAATTCTGTACGTCAAAATACTGTATCAACAAAATACTGACATGCAAAATTCTGTTTTGTAAAATTCTGTACGGCAAAATAGGCAAAATAGTGCGCGCGCACTTTTTTACATTATCAAAACGATATTTTTTTACAGCATTTTTACAGAATTTTGATTTACAGAATTTTGATGTACAGAATTTTGAAAAACAGTATTTTGACCAACCAGAATTTTGCTATACAGAATTTTGACTTTCAGAATTTTGTTCCTACAGCATTTTGCACATACAGAATTTTGACATACAGTATTTTGGCATACAGTATTTTGAATACAGAATTTTGCAACATACAGAATTTCGAACCCAACCCAAAATTTTTTATAGGTTGTCTAAAAAAAATTGATTCAATAGCGTGAGAACATAAAATTATATGTTTTTTTTTTTTGCTTTTTTTGATGAAAATTGATCGAATTCAGAAAATTCTAGCTCTTTTTGGAGATGCCTAATAGAAATGATCAATATACATATTTTGATCTGAAGCAATAAGCTTTCAGATGGTATAAAATTTATTATAGGTTGTTTTATCAAAAAATTAATTTTTGGGTGATGGAAATGATTTTATCACTTTTTTCATAAGAAATGATTGTTTTTAATAAATTATTTTAATACTTTTTGCGCATTGTACAAATTTAAAAACAGTTTTATTATTTAGAAGAAATATTTGGATTTTTAATGGTTTAATTTTTTAATTACCGAATAATAGCTAAATCAATGTGGTTTTCATTGATTTCACGTTGTTTTATGGTGGCTTTTCCCTCAGTGTCGAACGAATGGATTTTGTATCTGGCATAGCCGTATTTAGGGGGGGGGGGAGGGGTTTGGGTGTGATAGAATTTTTCTGAGTTCGGATTCGAGCTCAGCACATAAAAAACCTTTAGAAAAGTATATCTTGGTTTCTGTAACAAAAACCTTGTTGGCCATACTCAAAATAAAAAAAATGCGATTATACTTTTGCAATGGAAGTAAAACTTGTTTTTATTTCTAAAAATTATAAGAGAAAGTAGCGGGACATTTTGTTATTTTCAATATTCTTGTTTTTTGATCCCCTTTAACAAAAAAAATAGTAGGGTATGGCTGCAATACTCGGTTTTATATAAATAGCATTTTTATATGGTGCGATTATACTTTTTCAAAGCACTGTATTTACAACATTTCGTTATCCTTTTGTTTTAAATTATAAAATTAAACAATTTCAGTTTATTGTTAAATTTCAAAGTGAAGTATAACACTGATCAACAAAATTAAACTTCTTTTTTGTTACAGAGACCAGGGTATACTCTTCTATAGGTTTTTTGTGTGCTGAGCTCGAAACCGAAGTCAGAAAAATTCGATCACATCACGTTTTTGAGATATTCCCGTTAGAAAATCGAAAATGCAGCTTTTTACCAGTTTTCAGGGTTATTTTTTAGCGTTTACTTATTTTTTTTTAAATTGAATTTGTAACAGTTTCTAAAAGAATTAAGTTTTGTCTCTCTAAATCCGTTTAAATCTTTTAAATATCTATTTTCTTCCTCGAGAAATCATAACTTGAAATCAAAGTGTTTGGGCATCTCATATTTATTTGCTTTTAATAGCAAATATCGAAAAGTTCTGTACCTATCGCTTTCAAATTTTGACACAATTCTTTTAGAAACTGTTACAAATTTAATTTAAAAAAAATAAGTAAACGCTAAAAAATAACTTTGAAAACTGGTAAAAATCGGCATTTTCGATTTTCTAACGAGAATATCTCCAAAACGTGATGTGATAGAATTTTTCTGACTTCGGATTCGAGCTCAGCCTATAGAAAAGTATACCCTGGTTTCTGTAACAAAAACCTTGTTGACCAGTGTAATTAGCTCATGTCAAACAACTTGTATTATTTAAAATTTTGGTTCTTAAGTATTGCTAATTTCATTTAGAACTCAATAGATAGAATGTACCTGTCAATTTTCTGCTACAAAATTTCAGTGCAAGAAAAAGTCCATTTTTCAATGATTTATATATTAAATTGTACGAAATCATTTTTTTTATAAAGCCTTAGAATGGTTAAAATTTGTTTCTTAAAAAAAATTTTATCACTCTTTGTACCTACAGAACTAGAGATGCCGCTGAATATTCGGCCATTTTTAAATTCGTTTACCGTAAGCAGGGCTTTTTTTAAACTTTTAACTACGAATTCCTCTCCTAAAAAATACTTAAAAAGGATATTGGCAAATTTTTCGCTTCTACACAGTTCAAATGACTATTTGATTTAGCGGGATTTAGAATCGACTGCAGTTACATATAGTTGATACAAAGTATTGTGATTTCTAAAAAAAATTTTGTTTGGTCTGAGCTAACCCCCCCCCCCCCCCCCCCCCCGAAATGAAATCCTAGCTACGGCTAGGATATCTGGTACAAACAATTTATGGTGCAGTCACAATTCTATGTTATAACTTATTAGTTCTTACCACGAAATCCGATTAAGTCTGCCATTTGAGTAAATGATGAAAAATTAGTTTCTTTTCTAGGTTCTAGTATCTACTAGTTTTATTTGACAAACGATCTTATGTTGCAAAAACAAATGTAACAAATTATTAAAAGTGATTGCAAAATATGCCAATGACTCTTTTCAGTTTTTTTTTTTTATTATTTTAAAGCATCAGAAAAAAATACTTCACAAAATTTGACATAGGTATCATTTCATGACATTCTGTCAACACTTTTTTGACATTTTAATTGACAGTTTAATTGAAAGATCTTGTCAGGCGTTGATTTTTACACTTGACTTGAACATCGCAATTCACAACACTCTTATCCTCAATGGTTAGGTATAATATCCGGTTTAAAATAGTGAAGACATTAAAATGAATCAATGCTAGCAATAAATTTTATATGCTAACTAGTTTTTGGAATAGCCACAAGCAATTTTCTGATTAATGTGATCAATTAAAGACATTGTAACACACTTTAATTGCCAAGTGCACTATCAGTAGCAACACCCAACGCAAAAGTGCTTCATTCATGATATATTAATTTATCAATAACAGCGGGAGCGTTGTATTTAAGCCAGTTTTATCTTGTCAAAACATTGTTTGATTTTACGGTCAAATTACTAGCATGTGAATGAAGATGTGTTTAGATTAATTAATAAAAATTTAATAAATATTATCTAAATGTTTGAATTTATATTTGAAGGGCACAAGAAATTTGGGTCAGAAATGCTGTAATATACTCGACCAGTCTGAAGCGTTTTTTTTTTACTTCGATGCATTAATTTTTTTGATATTAATTTTATATTTCTCTTTAGCAAAGTGCATTATAAGTTATTTGTACCATTATATTGGCCTTGTATCCATTTAATAGATTGAAACTAATTGCAACTCTCTAAAAGTTAACAAAAAAAAAAGCAAATTTGTATAATATTAAGATTTATTGAACCAACCTTAATATACTTCTGTTTCTTGTACAAAAAAAAAGGAAGTATACATTGAACTATTAACATGATGATTAAGAAATAGCAATCGTATTCTCAATTCAAGGAAATGCCAAAACACAAAATCCCGGCTAACTGAAATTTTAACAACAACCCACTTAGCCAAAGGCATCATTTACACTGTATGACGTCTGCTATTTAAACCATTTTTGCTTGGTTATTAACTTCACTTGACTCGTTTAATCTAAGAGTTGTGTTTTAATTTGCACTGGACCATGGACGTGTAATTTTTTCCGCAGATTTATTTTTTTTTTCTGATGAAAAGTGTGTGTTATCATAAAGAGAGTTAACTTGTCAATCATGGCTATTATAAAGTGAATGCTATGTAATTTTGAGGCGTTAATTTCTAAGACAAGTTTGTACAGGTACCTATGTTAAAGAAAATGCTTATTATAAACGGTATCAATTTTTAAAATATGTGTTAATGTTGCAGTTTTACAAGATAAAAAAAAAAAAAGAAACCTTTTTGTTTCAATGATCAAACTTGCGTGAGAAGCAATTCAAAATGAGAAAAATGATTTAATGATTATTTGTTTTTTTTTTTTTTTCATGATTAATAATAATTTGAAATTAATGTTCGGTGATTTGATAATTTAAAGGTTAAGGTCTTGGAACCCTAGCTTTAGGCTTCAAAACTAAATTACGTAATAATAAAAATAATAAAGAGAAGTTAAATTTTCGACTTCTCACGTATGCGGAAAATTACTAAATTTGAGAAAAGTTTTTTTTACAACTTGTAACAAAAACAGATGCACGATGTAAATACGTCAAAAAAAAAATAGTAAGAACCTAATAGGTTAAATCTTTGAAGAGAAAAGTCAAAATCCAGAAAACGGTTCGAAAAATAGTGTTTTTTATTAAAAAAAAAGGACTATTTTAGGAAGGTTACGAGCCATTTTTGAAAAAAAAAAACATTTTAGTCAAGTACCTATCGATAATTTCGGTCCTAATAAATTGATATTTCTCTCTATCTTCGCAAGCAACAACAAAAATATTTGAGTGAGCTCGTAAATATCTGACCACTCGGTTTTGGTACTCCCAAGTTTTCATGATCATGACTTTCTTCCTAGCCTCTAAATATCAAAGATATTTGATATCTATGTGTTAAGGCCCATTGTATTGAGAATATGTTAGATGAAATTAACAGAGAAATATCGATTAGAAATAATTTATTCGTAACTTCAAATTCTGAAAACTATAGCAAAAATGAATAACAGTATGCGAAACTATGCAACAATGAAGCATACACTAATTGGCATTCAAAGTTTCATCTCAAAACAAACCACTAGGTATATCAAACTACGCGGATGTGCCGGAACCGGTAGTTAAAGCATTTTGAAGCAAATATCATTGATAGCTGTGGGTGAATAAATTATTACAAAAAGCATGATATATAGACATTTCAAAGAAATTGATGGAAATGCAAGTTTCATGTTTGATCTAAATCAAAAAGGAAGGAGAACATACATAGTACATACATACATTAGACAGTGAAAATGAAAATTGGTGGCTTTCATTATGATAGCGTGATTATTAGGTACATATTATTCCAAGAAAATTCCACAGCTTTTGCTTTTGTAAAACTTAATCTGTAATTCATGATTTACAACGAGATATAAAATAAATATACTTTGCATACTTATTGGAACATTCTACATAATTATTTCTTATTTCGTGACCTTTTTGAGTAGGTACAATAAATTTTACTATCTTTTGTATTTTCTAATGCTTAGTTCGTACCAGTCGACATTTTAAATATTTATTTTGAAGCAGGGTATATTCATACCTGAAACGTCGATTGGTACGAACTAAGCATTAGAAAATACAAGAAAGACCTAAAAAGCCCACGAAATAGTAAAATTTATTTTACATAAATGTACCTACATAAGTGCTCAACTATTAAAAAAATTACACTGGTCAACAAAATTAAACTTTTTTTTTGTTACAGAAACCAAGGTATACTTTTCTATAGGATTTTGGTGTGCTGAGCTCAAATCCGAAGTCAAAAAAATTCTATCACATCACGTTTTTGAGATAATCCCGTTAAAAAAATCGAAAATGCCGCTTTTTACCAGTTTTCGAGATTATTTCTTAGCTTTTGGTTATTTGTTTTAAATAAATTTGTAACGGTTTCTAATAGAACTAAATCTTGTGTTTCTAAATCCGTTTAAATCTTTTAAAAATCTCTTATCTTCTTTGAGAAATCTAAAATTGAAATCAACGTGTTTGGTATATCTCATGTTTATTTACTTTTAATAATAAATCTCGAAATGTTCTTTGCCAATCGCTTTCAAATTTTGACACAACGTTCCATTTAGAATCTTGCAAGTTTTTATATTTGCGAAGGTGGTGAATCGCAGTGAGATACATCAAAGCGTGACCGTGTCAGATACTTATACTAAATAATTACTAGTGAGAAAAATATATAATTTTTTTTCTTGTTAAAAACAAGATAAGAACTTACTGGAATGTAAATGAAACGTTGTGTCAAAATTTGAAAGCGATTGGCAAAGAACATTTCGAGATTTATTATTAAAAGCAAAAAAATATGAGATATACCAAACACGTTGATTTCAATTTCAGATTTCTCAAAGAAGATAAGAGATTTTTAAAAGATTTAAACGGATTTAGAAAGACAAGATTTAGTTATATTAGAAACCGTTACAAATTTATTTAAAACAAATAACCAAAAGCTAAGAAATAATCTCGAAAACTGGTAAAAAAGCGGCATTTTCGATTTTCTAACGGGATTATCTCAAAAACGTGATGTGGTAGAATTGTTTTGACTTCGGATTCGAGCTCAGCACCCAAAAAACCTATAGAAAAGTATATCTTGGTGTCTGTAACAAAAACCTTGTTGACCAGTGTTATTATAATTTTGATTAGGTAATACGTAACCATGATGAACTGAACTTTTGGTAGTCTATCGGTGAAAAAAGTTGAGTTGGAAAATTAAATTGAAAGCTTCACTAAAGACACGCTCAAGTGATTGACATCAACCACTTGAAAGTATTATTTAAAAAAAAATATGTAGAATTTTTTTGTTTTTTTTGATAGATGAAAGTCAAAACTATTTTAAGTAGATTTTTACTTACATATTTGAAATTAATCTTATTGAGCATGTAAGGACCTATAATGCAACAATAACTGTCCAAAATTTGTGGGATAGTTATAAATTAACCTAATGGAAAATAAAAAACAGGTCACTAAAATAAATTAAACAATTAGAATAATAAGTCATCTTGTCACTCAATTTTATGGACTTACCGAAGTTTTTGAATTTAGTAGCCATGTATAGTATGTTCTTTGAGCTATGTATTGAATTGGAGGAACTCATGTTTTGTGAGGTATATCAACATCAATGTATCCCATAACTTTGATTAATGATGACGCTGCAACCGTCAAACTTTTTTAAAGAATCTTCTGAGTTTTTTTTTTCCAAATTAGTTTTTCTCCGACCATATTGAGATACAAAGTTCACATAGCCACCACTTTAGATACAGGTTCTGCTACTATTTTATTCAGGCATCCATTGTAAAAAAATTCTTACTAATTTTTTAGTAATTTTAATTATTTTTCTTACACTTCACTTACAACTTGACATACATACTTTGATGTTGCTGCTTCTAACTTGTCCGAATAAGTTGCATCGTCAAAACTTTTTGAGACAGAAACAATATGTTTGAGATTATTCATGATTTTTATTTTGAGCGATTATGAATTTTTTAAATTTTTTTTAGGAGTGTAAAAATCAGAAGTTTAGGGCCATTTGCTGATACGATACTTAAGAGTTTATGTTTGACATAAACCCTTAGGTACCACATATTGGTTTGCACCAAACCTAAACCTAAACATAAACTTCGATAAGTAGAACATTATTTATGTCTACGAAAAAGTAATACATAAAATATTTAGGTTTGACATAAGGGATTGAAGCGTTTTGAAAAATTATTTTTGAATATTTGGTTTTTTATAAATAAAAAAGGTTTTACAAGAAATCAAAAGAAAACGTAAATAAAAATGGATTTTGAAATTCTGGATGTGTTTGACGATGACATGGAAATCCTTGAAGTGATAGAAATTGGCATTCCTCGTCAAATATATGAGAGAAATGAATATTTTTCTTCATTTGATGAGCTTTCTTTTTACAAAAGATTCCGCTTAACAAAAGAAATAACCATTATGGTTTTGGAAAAAATAGAAATTTTGTTGGAGTGTCCATCAAACAGGTACAAGAAAGAGCAAAGTTAATTTAAATTTAAAATCATAAAAATAAATATATATTTGCGTTTTCAGAAACAATTCTATCGCTCCAATAAATCAACTTTTAGTCGCTTTGCGGTTTTTTGCAACAGGAAACCATCTTTTAAGCATTGCTGATTTTGGTGGAATGCATGTCTCAACAGTTTCAAGGATAGTTTTAAAAGTTTCTAGAGCCCTAGCTAGACTTGGAAATGAATATATCAAATTTTCAGAAAACGAAGCCGATATTTTGAAAACTAAGAAAGAATTTTTTGCAATAGCATCGTTCCCAAATGTTGTTGGTGCCATTGACGGTACTCATGTTAAAATTCAATCTCCCGGTAGATACTTTTTTTCAAATTATTTTGAAACTGTTTTCAAATACATAAATATGTATGTAAATGTATTTAAAGTTGGACCTGATGCAGAAGTTTTTCGAAACAGAAAAGGCTACTTTTCTATAAACGTCCAGGCAGTTTGCAATGCCAAAATGATATTCACCAATGTGGTGGCAAGGTGGCCAGGATCTAGCCATGATGCAACGATATTCAATTGTTGCAAAGTTAAAAATATCATGGAAAGACAGTCTGGCTTGTACTCAGATTGTTTTATTTTGGGTACGTCCAAAAAAAATGTTCGTATTTGTATGAATATTATATTTTGTTAATAGGTGATTCAGCGTATCCTCAAAAATCTTATTTAATGACGCCACTCCTCAATCCAAATGGTACAGCGGAGCAGTTATACAATGAATCGCAAATTCGTTCCAGAGGTGTAATTGAAAAAGCGTTTGGCATTTTAAAGCGAAGATTTCCCATACTGGCATACGGTGCCCGTTTGAAGTTAAGTACTGTCTTAACTATTATAATTGCAACTTGCACCTTGCACAACATTCTAAGGCAAAACAACATACTCGAAGACCCTCCTGAAAGCTTAGACTTTAATAATGAAGACCTAGAACGTGTTATTAATGCAGGGCAAATAGATGTTGATCACTCTTCCCGACAAAACAATGCAAGAACGAATTCTTCAAATCTTAACATGCAGAAACGTATGAATTTGATAAATGATTACTTTGGACGTTTGTAACTATTTAATCACTGTTGAAGGGCAAAATAAAACGCATATTTATTTAAAAAGAGATTGTTTTTTTAATAATTCATACACAGAAACAATAAAATCTTTAAAAACAACAAACATACAAAATTAAAATTCAGAAAATACCTATGTACATACATACAAACATTTGTATGGACAAAATAAAAACATGCATAAAGGTAGGTTCTGCGACTATTGTTTAGTTTTGGCTGATCTCATCAAAATAAACTTCAATTTCCTTTAAAACATTTTGGGCATCCTTGGCGGTGCAGCTTTCTTTTTTAATCTTTTTCAAAAGTTCAGTCTTAATTTGAATATCTAGCTCCATGGATTTTTTCTTCAGCTCATGCTCGATATTTCGTTGGTACTTGTTGTCAAAGGCTTCTTCTTTCAGAGTATCGTACTGCAACTTGGCAAGTTCTATTTTAATTCTTGATAGTTCAGTATACTGCTCTGTTATTTTAGTGTTTGGTACACTTGAAGCAACGGGTCTTTTTTTAGACATCCAAGGTGTATTTATCTCTTGGTTAATGCTTTCAAAAGATTTTTTAAAACCTTTTGACATAATCACTTTTGGTGTTTTTTCTTTTTCAACATCCTCACCGGAAATACTTTGTTCATTAGCCTCACTTAATTTGGGATCACAAGTTGATTGTATTGGGGGTTTCAGTTTGGGATTTATACCTTTTTTTAACATAGACGGTTTATAACTGCTCCAGTCGTTGTTTTGGTTTGGGTTGTTATCAATCTAAAATCAAATTATGTTGTCTTTTATCAATAAGAAAATTAATTAAATTCCATTTTAAATTACATTTTCACTTCGTTCATTCGATTGGCTATCTCCATCAAACTCGTTCTCCAAACCATGAACCGTTTTTGGATTCATAATGGAGATAGCAAGTTCGAAATTTGGGTCCGTTGGTTTGAACTGCTTTCCACCTCCAGTTTGCAAACATGAAAATTTTTCTTGAGCAGCTTCCTTCCTGGTTTCCCCTTTGTAGTTTGCATAGAACCGTTTAAGTGATTCGCCACTTCTATAGCAGGAAGCTCCGGATTGACTGTTGAAATTTGTTTCGATACGTAGCCAAGCACTTTCTTTATCCTTCCAAGTTGCAGCATCCGTTTTTTTATTTTCTATTACTCCTCTTTCTTCATACACACAATGAAGGAGCAATGATTTTTCACTCGATGAAAAGTTAGGATTTCTTTTTTTAATTTTTTGCGACATTTTTTCTCAAAAACACAATAAAACAAAAAAAATCAAACATTCACCGATAAATTTTCTTGCAAAAATTTTAAATTTGACATATCGCATTTTTCAAAGTGAACTTAGATGTATTTCAAATCTCTTTCTTAGCTATGATCGACATAAATTTTTATGTGCAACACAAATAGATTTGTGTATAACATAAAAGTTATGTGGAACCTGGCTATTAACTGGATTTATGTTTCGAATCAGCAAACGGGCCTTAGTTTCCTAGAAACAGTGATGATTTTAAAAGTATTTCAAAGTAATAGACCGGGCGGCGGCTGCAGAAACGCTCAACTCATCGAGCTAAAGAAAAATTCACTTTTGTAGCAAAAGATGACTCTGAGTAACTTCGAAAACCAGAGGTCCTCCCGTCCGCATCCTGGCAGGATTGGCGTAGCAGGGTGAAATCGGGTGCATTTTTTAGGCACCCTTCAACTCATCGAGCTAAAGAAAAAAATTGCCATGGTGGTCTTAGACTCAATTAGTGTATCAAAAAACCACAGGTCTTCCTTTCGGTAACCTGGCAGGAGTGGCGGTAGGGCGCATCAAAGTGGTCGATTTTTAGGGCCCTCCTAACTCATCGAGCTAAAAGATGAAATTGGTGTCAAATGAAAGGTAGAAATGTCTTCTTTAATAATTCAGAGGTCTTCCTGGCCAAATCTTGGCAGTTTCTGCACGCGAACAGCTTTAAGGTTGGAAACGATGAAAATGAGTTTTTTGTTAAAATCTTGTTTTGTTACCAAATCAAAGATAACAACATGAATTTACTAAATCCATAAAAAAAATTAGGAATAGATTAAAAATTTCTAAAAATAGGCCATTAGAATGTCAAAAAATACCTATATTTTTAAGCAATTAATCAAAAAGTATGCTCTGCATTTTTATAGTTATCAAACTTAAGTATGAAAAAGATGCCAAATCGAAGGTTAGAATGTCTACTTTTATATTTCATAGGTCTTCCAAGCCAAAGCTTGGCAATTTGGTCACGTAGACCATTTTAAGACCCGATACTACTAACCCGATTTGATTTTTTTTCTGTGTTGACCGACTGTGGGCCCTGGACTTGTAGAGCTAAGGGATGAAATTGGTAAAAATCGAAAGGATGGAGCTTCTTCTTATATAATTCAGAGGTCTGCCAAACCAAAAGTTGGTAGTTTGACCACGCAGTCTATATTAAGGTATACTCGGTTTTCTTTTTTTTTTGTGTTGCCCTTTTGTGCACGCGTCGAACCATCGAGATAGGTAAAAAACGAAATTGGTACCAAACGAAAGGTAAGAACGTCCTCTTTCGTGATTCAGAGGTCTTCCAAGCCAAAACTTGGCAGTTTGGCCAAGCGGGCAATTATAAGGTTGCAACCTTTTTTCTTTCTGGTTTTTTTTCTATGTTGACGCGGTTGGGCGCGCGTCGAACCATTGAGGTAGTTAAAAGACGAAATTGGTACCAAACAAAAGGTTAGATGGTCCTCTTTCGTGATTCAGTGGTCTTCCAAGCCAAAACTTGGCAGTTTAGTCATACCTGCAATTATAAGGTTGCAACATTTTTTTTTTCTCTTTTTTTTCTATGTTGACGCGGGTGGGCGCGCGTCGATCCATCGAGATAGTTAAAAGACCAAAGTGGTACCAAACATAGGGTTGGAATGTCTTCTTACATATTACAGAGGGCTTCCAAGCCAAATTTTGGCAGTTTCTTTACGCATCCTATTTTAAGTTGGGAACCTATTATTATCGCGATTTGGCTTGTTTTTTGCTGTGTTAACCGACAGGTGGACCCCATTTTATTTTTTCTTTTACTGCCTGTGTTCAGCGCTTGTGGTGTAGGGCTCCTGAAACCATTGAGCTAACGGAAAAGATATTTTCTTAAAGATTAAAAAAAGAAAAAAAGATCATTGATCTAATTTCCTGACCAAATGCAGTTTTAATGTCTAAACCTTAAACGAATTCCGTACTAGCGAACAATTAGTGGGAAACATACCTATATAGGGTAGGATGGTATAAGAGTGCGCGGTTGATAAGAGTGCGCAAAGCGATTTTCTACTGTTTGAAAGGGAATATTGAACTGAATGCACTTATTTTGGAAAGATCTAAGTGAGTTTGATCTACTGTCAAAAATTCATGCAAATGTGTTTGTAAACAGAGGTGCTAGTTAAGTTTAAGTTTTTTAGCACTTTTTTTTCCAATTTTTCTTGCCAAACAACTTAATTTTCCGCTTAACAACAAAAAATAACAATAAACAAAGTATGGGACATTGAAAAGTCGACAAAAAGAAACATTTGAGGAACACGTAAGATTGGTCATAAAGTGGATTGTGAAATACATATATATTCTTCGATTACATGTCTGACCGTGTAAAAGTGCGCACCATGATGATGTATAAGAGTGCGCGGGTTATAAGAGCAGTAAATGCTATCCAAGGCTTCAAAATAACTGGCATTTGTCCATATACCAGCAAACAGCAGCTAGAAAAAGCAATTCCAACCAAAAAGAAACCAAATACAAGTTTTACAAAAAACAAGCGAATGAAAGTAACTAGAAATTGTTGAAATTTTCTCATAACCATTAATCGGAGACTAAATAGAATGTTCCTTTTGCAGGGAGTGATAGGTCGATAAATACTCTGTTTATTTAAAGATAGGCAATTTTATTTGCGACTTTTGTGCGAACTTACACCTGTACGCAGCTGCGCATTCTTACAAACTAAGCCGCGCACTCTTACACAATAGTTTGTATAAGAGTGCGCAAATGACCTAATGTGGTATTTTGCTTATAACTTTTGAATTAATACATTTTTGTTACCAGTTTTAAGTTTTTTTCGTTGCTTTGATTATAAACTAAAACCTATATGTATATAAAAAAGTAGTTAAATTCTTTTTGTTACTGTTTACTCAAGTAGCACACTGGTGAATAAATTGGTGTAAATTCATTAATTTTGGTGTAAAATTGAGGAAATTGAAAAAATATGGTGTATTTCTCAAAATTACTGGTATAAAAATTATACCACTGTCTTTTCTGTAAAAAATTTCAACATTTTTTTAAGATTCCGTGCAAAAAATACACCGATATTCAGTTGTTTTTATAATATACCATTAATGGTGTATAAAATTATTCGATTCTGAAATCAACCAAAACGGTACATTTTGTAAACCAAAACGGTACATTTTGTAAACTCTCTTTGGTGTAGAAAGCACACCCTGTGGACATAAAATTCACCAGAATGCATAAGTAGGAGACGACATATTTTTCAATGGCCGCCATTTAAAAAAAGTAGACAGCAATTAATTAGTTTTCTATAATAGTATATTTATCGACCTAATTATCCCGCAATTTGGTTTTTTCTATGCGATTTATTATATTATAAAAGAACTCTTCTAAAAAAAATGTAAAAACAACAAAAAAAATAAAATTTTTGAAAAACTGATTTTTAAAATCGAACAAAAAAATCATTAATTCACTGATATTTTTGAGGCGCTCGATTTTTAGAGGGGGTAGTATGTAAAATTAGTAGACAGAATGTGTTTCGTTTTAAAATTAGGCAAACAAATTCATATTTAACCATTAGTTTCTTATGGCAATATTATGAAAGTGAATAAAAATTCATTTACATTTATTTCATGACAAATGGTGTGAATTAGAATTCATCACACTGTTTGAGGTAAAAAATAAACTTTGGTTCAAATTTTAAATCAGAATAATTTAAATGGTGTATTTTATCCGTAGATTTTTTGTGTATTCTTCAATTTCAAAGGGATAATTTTCACCAAAAACCAGATCATTTAATATACCACTAGCGCCATTTATACACCAAAATCGGTATATTTTTTTAACCACCGGAGTTTATTATATACGAGAAAATGGTGTATTTTTTATATTCAAAATGCATATCACGAAAGTGCAAAAAATACACCAAATATTTTGGTGTATTTTAGACTTTTGTGCTACTTGAGTATTTGGTGTTTTGTCTAAAATGCGCACACTTATACCACCTTACCCTAATGTAGATAAGTAACAAGTGGAAGTCAAATCTCTCCAGGAAATGCGGAGATAATCGGCGATATTCAAGAAAGTGCGCTACAAGAAGTAGAAAAAGCAGCTCCATGGTTGCATCTTTTGTGATGAGAAGATTATGGGAGGAAAGAATGTGCTTTTAACATGTTAAGTCCTTTCCGCCAAGCGCCTAAATCGTGAATTATGGACAACATTTTCTTGCAATTTTTTCTATATTGAGAAAAAGGATCAATGTAATATAATTGGGTGTAAAGTACAGAGCATTTCCTTTTCCTATCTCCGGAACTCAAATACTCAGACTTCGTGCAGTTTTCATTATGATGTAATTAAAAACGTTAATTATGTGTATATCTTCGGTACGCCTTCATTTAGAAAGTCTTACATCAGTTGCATTTCTGTGTCGAAAAGAAATACAAAAATCCATTTTAATGCTTTGCAACTGTATGGTATTGCATAAATTTGCGACTAATAATATCAATGTCATCCGAGATTAAAATCTCAGCTGCCTCACTTGCTGTACTATTCATTTAGATCATTTAAAGCTTAATTTATTGTGCCAATAATTGCAACTACTTTAACTTGCCACCAGAAAATATAATCAATTTCAAATCATTCAGAGTTACCCAGGCTATGATTTCCATTGAAATCTGTTCATATTTTATGGATTTTCTATACAGTAAGCTAATTGATTTGGCAAATTATCTTCCTCATTAAAGCCTACTCTAGCTGTTCGATAACCATCAACAAGCATACAATATTAAATTAATGTTTATGTACCAATGTCCTGCTGATATATAAAAAAAACTTGTATGTATTTGCATTTCTAACTTCGATCTAAAAAAAAAATTCAAGTTTTTTAAGTCATAAATTTTGTTTTGACATAATTGAAAGACAATTAAAAAAAAAAAGTAAGCAAGAAAGAAAGAGTTTCTGCTAAATAGACAATTGGATTTATTATGGATAATCAGAGGGGACATGAACCATGGCATAGAGACCATAGACGATGAAGAAAAAAAAATAATTGCATCACCATTATCACAGTCTAGCTGTGGTTTGCTGTGCAGAAGGCGGTTGACTTGGTCTTGGCAGTCTTGGCACACGTTCGCGCATTACGATAATAATCTTATTTTTTTGTAAGTTTAACGGTAATCACGTTTCTCTTCGGAAACAGAGACTGGGAGACAAAAAGAAGTTGCCTTACCTGATGTGTAGAGAGAGACCCTGATTCAGAAAATCCAACATTTGCTTCCTTGAACTTGGAAATATTGTCGTCGATTGTTGTTAACATCTCCTAATGCCTATACAACACTATTGATGGTTTTTATATATTGAAAGTGAAGTCTAGCTGATTTTGTGTAAAAAGTGAATTCATTTTTTTGTTGTAATGTTGTTTTCTTCATTATCGATCAAAGCTAACAAGATTGCAAAGTTATAGACTTGAAGGCTATGGAAGAGCGTAACTCCTGTGTATGGAGGTTTGGGTTGTTGTATTAGGAAATTCAACCATCCATTGTGGATTTTTATCAACATCCTTGTTTTGTTTTTAAAGTTTTTTTTTGCCGCATGGGACATGGTAGGTATCAAAGTATTGGATTGATGTACCTACCTTGAGATTGTTTTTGTTTAGCTTGCTGAGTATTGTAACGTGTAAGATATTTGAACAAGCGCGATGCGGACGTTAAGATACCTACCTACCTGCTCATTACAGTACTGAATTCAATACATCGATGGATTTAAGGCAATGTCAAGGGTGTTTAATTCAATTGTGGTTGGATTACGAAATAAAAAAAAAAAAACAATCACCATAAAGTCGAGTCGTGTTTTTATACCTTTTTAGAGCAGTAGGTTTTGGTGGATACACTTGGATGATTTATTTCATAATAATAACCCATTTTTCAAGATGTCAGTCTTTAAACATTTTTGTTGTCAAGTTGAATAATAAATAATAATAATTTAAATTCATTTCGTAATGGTAGGAAGGTAGGTAGTGTACAGACAGTGTCTTAAAAATTTGGTACTTTAGTAAGCATTAATTCATAAACGATCGATATATTCAAATGATTTGAAGTTAATGTTGTGTTGGTATTGTTTATAGAACAATGATACATTTTTTTAATTGTTTGAATTATTTTTTTTTTATACAAAATATTTTTGCATTTTTTTTATATTTCTAGGCCATTTAGGTATGTATTTGTGCATTATTTATTGCAATATTTAGATGATTTTGAAATTTTTTTACTGCAACATCTTGCCATCTACTTATTGTTGTGATTTTTGTATTGAAGATCGGTTTTTTTTTAAGTCTTTTGTCTTTTCAATAAAATGTACCATTTACCTACCAGTTGGATCATAATTAAATTTAGACAAAACCCATTACCAAAACCGAATTGAAAAAAAATTAAGCTTGAAAAAAAAAATCAAAACACTTCAAAGTATCTAATTAAGCGGCTTCATGCTGTTCACAATAATAAACTAAACTAATATAAACAAATTGAACGAGTGGGTATAGTAGTATTTTCTTTCTTTACTTTATGGCTTATGAATTGACGAACTAATTAAGACATAATAATGGATTGAAATAAATTTTTGCTTGATAATAAAATATATATTGAAAAGGATTTTTATTGTACTTTTATTTTTGGTTAAAAAGAAAAAAAAAACGCAGTAAAAAGTATGAAATATGTACATTCGTAAATATTTCTTTCTGATATTTAAATTGAAATTTACAAACTATAAAATTTTATCGGATATTAAAATATGTTATAGTATTATATTTGTACATATTTGAATGTATTTAATGCATATTCAAAACGGAAAATTGAATTTTCTTGTTTTTTTTTAGTAGGTATACCTATAGAAAAATAATTTCTTCAAAACGGCTATAGATTCTATTAATTAATGGTACCTAATGCAAACTGATTAAACAAAATTAATTTATCTACATACCAAAAAATATTTTTTTCAAAGTGAAAAAAGTCTCTGTACTACCTGTTGACGAAATGTACTTGAAAGAGGCCCCAGAAATTATTATTTTGAAATTTTTTCAGAATAAGTAGTATGAGTGTTGACTCATAACTTCAAGCAATTTTAACTTAAACAGAAAATATTTTTTTTTACTTTTTTCCAAAAAAATTTAATTTTTCAATATCGAGCAGCATATTCTATATACGGTTAAAAATTCTGGAGTATTTTTTAATACAGCTCTTGTATTAAAGCAATTTTCAATACAAAAAATATTACAATTTAATACTTCCAAAATATTAAAATTATTTTTAATCTTTTTGGTATTAAATTTCAATATTTAAGTATTAAGTTTACTACTTGTAATACAAAAATTATTAAAAAATAATCTCCGTGGGTTAAATTCTAATCTTTTATTGAATTTTAATACCGCTGTATTGGATTTTAATATTTTTGTATTATATTTGAGTGTATTGTATTTCATTTTAATATAATTATATTACATTTTAATATAATTGTATTAAAATATAATACAAATTTATTAAAAACTAATATAAAAAGTATTAAATTGTAATACGAGAATATTAAATTTTAATCAAACGTCAGCAGCCACAGTACACATAATAAGGTTATTATATTCCGAACGTTGTCAAAATTTGTTTGTCAAAAATGGGCACCAATCTGTCAGGTCGGCCTTTAATATTTATATTTTAATCGCAGTAAACAGGAAATTTGTTTTAGTTTAAATTTATAAAGTGTCATTTGAAAAAATTATAAATTAAAAAATAACAAATTTTCTTCGTGTTTCCTTGCGAAAAACGGTGAATTATTGTAAACAAATTAGTCGTGTGCCTGGTTTTTCAGTTTTTGTGCGTTTTCCGTCACTAAATAAAAGAAATAAGATTAACGGTAGCTGACATTGGTTTGGAAGATATTACCTTTTATGTGTACTGTGGTCAGCAGAAGCCATATTAAAAATGAAAAAAATCCTTTGTTTGAGGTACCTTTTCTAAAAAAAAATTTAATTAAAATTTGCAAATTTTTACTAATTTGAAGGCGCTTTGTGTTTTTTCGAAGCAAAATACATACATTACAGATAAATTTTGATCGGCAATAAGATTTTACATGCCACAGTTTGTGAAACAGGTAAAATAGAGAAAATAATATCACCATTATTATATTATTTATGATTAATATATATTTTCAGTAATGAATTAAGAAAAAGAATATATTTTATTAACTTTAAATACATTTTGTATTTGTATTATCTTTTATTAAAATTATTAGAAATTAATATAAAAAGATTAAGTTTTAATATACAATAATTGAAATTTAATACATTTGGTTTTAAATTCTAATACATATAAACTGTATTATTTTTTAATACAACTGTATTATATTTTAATACATTTGGTATTAACTAAAAAATTTTAATATTTGTCTTGTATTAAATTTTAATACATTTCTGGTGTAGACCTATGTGTAACCCAAAAAGTATTGAAAAATACTCCAGAATTTTTAACCTTGTATACATTATTTTATTTTTCTTACATTTTTACATTCGGAAGCAGATATTTTCGGATCAAGGGCTCGAAACAAGTTTTGGTTTACAGATATGGGTTCACAATGAGCAGGCCTATCCATTTTGGTCAAAAAATTACAAATCTATTTTTTTAAGATTTTCGAGAAAAAATCAAGGTACCCCTTGCTTAAAAATAAGGCATTTTTAAAAATTTACTCCGAATCGATCGAGTGAGAAACCAAATGAAAGGCCTCTTAAAGCTCTTTTCATAACTGAAAACCAAAAGTTTCTTGCATTTTTGGTTGCTGAATAATTTGCCATCGAATTATTTTATTTTTCTTATATTTTTACATTCGGAAGCAGATATTTTCGGATCAAGGCCTCGAAACAAGTTTTGGTTTACAGATATGGGTTCACAATGAGCAGGCCTATCCATTATGGTCAAAAAATTACAAATCTATTTTTTTTTATAGATTTTTGAGAAAAAATCAAGGTTAACCTCTTGCCTAAAAATAAGGCATTTTTAAAAATTTACTCCGAATCGATCGAGTGAGAAACCAAATGAAAGGCCTCTTAAAGCTCTTTTCATAACTGAAAACCAAAAGTTTCTTGCAGGTCTGGTTGCTGAATTATTTGCAATCGAATTATTTTATTTTTCTTACATTTTTACATTCGGAAGTAAATATTTTCGGATCAAGGGCTCGAAACAAGTTTTGGTTTACAGATATGGGTTCACAATGAGCAGGCCTATCCATTTTTGTCAAAAAATTACAAATCTATTTTTTTTAAAGATTTTCGAGAAAAAATCAAGGTTAACCCCTTACCTAAAAATAAGGCATTTTTAAAAATTTACTCCGAATCGATCGAGTGAGAACCCAAATGAAAGGCCTCTTAAAGCTCTTTTCATAACTGAAAACCAAAAGTTTCTTGCAGTTCTGGTTGCTGAATAATTTGAAATCGAATTATTTTATTTTTCTTACATTTTTACATTCGGAAGCAGATATTTTCGAATCAAGGCCTCGAAACAAGTTTTGGTTTACAGATATGGGTTCACAATGAGCAGGCCTATCCATTATGGTCAAAAAATTACAAATCTATTTTTTTTATAGATTTTCGAGAAAAAATCAAGGTTAACCTCTTGCCTAAAAATAAGGCATTTTTAAAAATTTACTCCGAATCGATCGAGTGAGAAACCAAATGAAAGGCCTCTTAAAGCTCTTTTCATAACTGAAAACCAAAAGTTTCTTGCAGTTCTGGTTGCTGAATAATTTGCAATCGAATTATTTTATTTTTCTACCATTTTTACATTCGGAAGTAAATATTTTCGGATCAAGGGCTCGAAACAAGTTTTGGTTTACAGATATCGGTTTACAATGAGCAGGCCTATCCATTTTGGTCAAAAAATTACAAATCTATATTTAAGATTTTCGAGAAAAAATCAAGGTACCCCTTGCCTAAAAATAAGGCATTTTTAAAAATTTACTCCGAATCGATAGAGTGAGAAACCAAATGAAAGGCCTCTTAAAGCTCTTTTCATAACTGAAAACCAAAAGTTTCTTACAGGTCTGGTTGCTGAAAAATTTGAAATCGAATTATTTTATTTTTCTTACATTTTTACATTCGGAAGCAGATATTTTCGGATCAAGGCCTCGAAACAAGTTTTGGTTTACAGATATAGGTTCAAAAAATTACAAATTACATTTTGGTCAAAAAATTACAAATCTATTTTTTTTTAAGATTTTCGAGAATAAATCAAGGTTAACCCCTTGCCTAAAAATAAGGCATTTTTAAAAATTTACTCCGAATCGATCGAGTGAGAAACCAAATGAAAGGCCTCTTAAAGCTCTTTTCATAACTGAAAACCAAAAGATTCTTACAGGTCTGGTTGATGAATAATTTGCAATCGAATTAAAGATAGGAGGCTGAAAATTCAACAGTATGATACCAATAGTATGTGGAACCAAACTAGGGGTTGGCCCAACGTTTATTTGAAAATTTTATTTTTCCCACACATGTGTGGACCACTCTAACATACATTCAAATACTATCATGTACATTACTTTTCAAAATCAAGACATACATACCTTGAATTGATTTTTTTAATTTCAATTAATGAACTCTCAAGTCAATCCATTGCTTGGAGGATTTTCTATCAAAAACAATTTCTATGGTTGATTTGTTTTGATTGATATACATAACGATTTTTTTTGTTCAAACAAACGTTAAAAGCGATTGGTTAGTTATTGTCTTAATTAAATTGGCTTAGCACCCTCAGGGCTTTCACATAATATTAAATTAAATTTCTTTTATCAAGCACCTAGTATTATTTTTTCTCAGTAGCATTATGAAATGGATTGGATATGAAAGCATATAAATTATTATGTATTATGAGCTTACAAAAAACAAAAAATGATTAAAATAAATCGAACTATGCAATTTCTTGATTTCAGTTTCGAAAACTCAAAAAAAAAAAAATCATTATTACAAAGTAACAAAATGTATCAATTATTATTACTACAGTTTAATATATTTTGTGTTTAACCTAGTTTACTTAGTAATCATTAGTAAATACCTTAAAGTTGTAGCTTTATTGCGTGCACATTGCGGAAAAACTTTTATTGACAGCTATCACCTTGAACTGTATGGGCAGTGAATTTTTTGCCATCGTCCATCATAATAATTTGTTAAAACATTTCATAATCAATTTTTTAATTGTTTGAATATAAAAAAAATTAAAATAATAAAAAATATTACATATGTATCTTTTGGTTCTTAAATCTTGACCAACGACAACAAAATGAAGTGTATCAAGGTGATTCATATTCATAAACATTTTTGTTTTAATTTGGCATACCCTCAACTTTGGTTATCTCCGCTTCAATGCCTACCTACTGTCGACTTGTATTGTCCGTTAAGCAAATTGACTTTGATTCCAAATTATTTCAAACAAACCACTCTTGTTGTGGGTGGAAAAATATATGTATCTACAATATGAACTATTTATTATACAAAGTAGTTTTATGGACAGAATGACAGGCCACGCCTTAAAAATAGTTTATGGAAGTTTGTTGGAAATTTCTGTTATAGATAAAAATAAAATAAAATTCCTTAAGAAAAATTATGTTAATATACAAGAGCACTCCTTTCTTTGACATAAAAGTTGGCTCAAATGCGAGAATAATTATGTTAATATAAAAAGTTGATTAGGTACTTTTGTTTAAATACCGATATTAAGTGAAACCTGCAAGTGAAAGTTTATGATAGAAAAAATAGACAAGTTGACGTTTAAAACGTGAAAATTTTTACATACCTACATAATTAGTTATTGCAATTTTTGCGGATATAGCATCTCTCTCAAAGCCAATTTTTCGAAAATAATTTCAGAAAATTATTTAAAAAACTACGGCATACGTTCGTTAACGTTTTGACTATTGCTCTCTCTATTTAATCAGAAGAAAATGATAGAGACATTAAGCGTCAATACGTTAACGTACGTATGACGCAGTTCGACCCCAGTTTTAAATTTAATTTTTTTAATTTTAAATTTTTTTCACTATTTGAATTTTTTTGAGTTCTTTATTACAAATAAATTAATAAATTTATTATAAATCATTGCCAAAATTACGATGTTGTTATTTTGATACTCTCCTTATAGGCAGGGTAAGCCTCAGAACATTTTTTTTTTTCAAAATTTATTGTTAATTAATTATTAATATTTTAGTACAAAATAAAAATGCCAAAATTGCATTGTGAAATGTAAAAAACTTATTTTCTTTAATTCTTGTGCGCAAGATTGTTAAAAGATAGTGGGCAGTTCCCTTAAAATGAAGATATTAACCTGTATTGCATATACAATCATAAAATCATTTATCATCATTAAACTTTCTAAAAACAAATAACTATTAAATTTTTATGACTATTTTTTTTACTATCAGAGCCTTGAAATATTATTTAAACTTAATTTTTGTTACTTGAATATTAATAATTAAAATATACCTATTTATGTTTAAAAATGTAAAAGAAAACATGGGTGAATTTTTATTATTCAAAAAAGTTTGCTGCTCAGCTCTTTCGTTTATTAAATTGCTTACTCTAATTGATCATTTTTTGACAAAAAGTGATGAAATTTGATACACTGAAGGATATTAGTATGCAAAATACGAATGTTATTTATAGTGGCAGCTCCAAATTGGTGGTCAGAATAAGCCTTTTAATAGAATTTTATGTTTATGTTAGAACTTTAGATAATTCGAGTTCGGGTGAATAACTAATAAGGGCCATAGTGGAACAAATAAACAATATTTTAAGCTGATCCAAAATTTGTCTGTCTGTTGCGATGCTTTGATCGAATCGTTGTGTTTTCTCTCTCCTCGTAAAAATCATAATATGTACCTACTGCATTTCATTTCATTAATAGCCAAACCCATTTTAGCCACCAGTAAGCACACCAGTTACAACTCACTTCGTTCTTCATTCTTCTTTCACCCGCACAACCAAAGAACTTTTGAAAAAATTGTGCCATTGATGTCGATTTCTGAACTAAACACAATTGGTTCAAGTAAGGAATACATCAATTTGTATACTTTAATGTTATATCTTCGTCTTCAAAGAACAAAAAAATGCAAAGGAAGTTCTGTTAATACTTTTTGTGATTAATAATTTTACTGCTCTATTAATTGGTTAATGAATTAAATAGTTCTTCTATCTTATTTCTATATTTATTAAAAAAATTGTAAATACACATCTACCTTCCAAAGTGCCTACATAAGTTGTTATCTGAAAAGAGTTAATCAAATAACCTAGTTCTAGCACTTATGTTACCCCACCCATTTTCATATCTAAACGCAACTATGTATTATGCATATTTTATTTTATTTAATATATGCATCATGTTCATTATTCAAATTTCATTCACTTAATAAAAACCTCCTCTAAGCTTTTTTTTTATAGAATTTAATTAATTTATATTTAGCACTTAACACAGAAGCAATTGAGCAAAATAAGCTGTTGGTGTTGGCGGTGGTTTGGGGAGAATTATTTGCTTTACTCGTTCTATATATTTCTTAATTTAATTTAAAAATAAAATGAATAATGAAGTACAACGGGCTTTTATCGGACAATCTAAAAGTTCACACCAGATATATTTGTTCCAATTTTTTTTTTGGCATAAGATGTGTATCTTTAAATCTTATCGTTTGAACTCTTTTTTAGTGGATAAGATAAGGCAATGACTTAGGATTTATTTTATGATGCTGTGATAATTATTATTGTATTTTTTTTTTTTTTTTTTTTGTATCTGAGATGAGATTGTTTATCTTAAATAATTACTTAAATATTCAAATTTAAACAATCAGGCATGAAGAAACAAGGAATATTCATTCAATTTTTTTGATTACTTATTTTTGGTTCGAGTTTACATCAATGTTTTTATAGTTATCATATTTAAATAAATGAGAATGTACACAGTAAATTTTAATTTTTAAATTTTACGTGCGTCATAGGAAGATATACATAAGTATACAGGACAAGTACTGAAGTCGATTTATAATATGAAATGGAAGTTTTAGTGGCTGTTTATTTTTAGTTTGGACTCATAAATTATGTCCAGTGTTCATTAACTAAAAAGTTATTTGTGTTATTTTTAAGACCTTTCACAATAATTTTACAATTTATTTAATATTATAAAAAAGAATAAATGAAAGTACAATTTAAATAATTTAATAATCCACTAGTAGGTTCTTAAACGTATTTGAAATTTTCGACTATGTTACTATATTCAAATAGAAAAACAAAATAACAGCCTTTAATTCAGGTGTAATTTTTACTTTTTTTTTTAATGTAAATAAATATTAATGATAATCATATAATTAAACGGCGAGCATAGTTTTTGTGGTACAAATTACCGGGCCCCCAAAAACCGAAGGGGCATAAATTATACACGGAACGAAAGAGAATGACGCGTAGATGTGCAGAATCACATTTTTTTTACTTTTTATTAACCCCGAGATAACGAAATTAAACAAATTAAAATTCGACACAAAATAAAAAAAAAAAACAAAAACAAAACAAAAACAACTGGAATTCTATTGGAAAATTTCCAATCGACTGGAATGAAATGTCATTCATGACTGAATGAATGAATGAAAGCATTCAGCGAAAATCAAAAAACATTAAGGTGGGTTCACATTGGTGCGTTGTTTTAAGATCGCACGTAAACTATGGTTAACTTTCATTGTTTTAGTTATCTAATGGCCCTATTCTGGCAAACCTCACAAGTTATGAGGACCTCACAAGGTGAGCTGATTTTGATTTTGTGAGGTTTTCGCGTCACAAAAACTTTCGAATTTGTGATCTGCTCTGAAGGAGGTCACAACTCACAAGTTGGATTTTTGCTAGTAAGAAGTTTGTGAGAAATAAATTCTTACAAAATCGAGTTATGATCACCTTGTGAGGTTTTTGTGACTTGTGAGGTTTGCCAGAATAGGGGGGTAGGTTTAGAAAGTAAGATGTTTGTTTTATTACCATGAATTTTTTTGTTAAAATCGAATTCTATTAAAATCAAGTCTATTACTTTTGTAAACACTTTTGATACCAATGAAATAATCTATTTTCGTCCTTTTCTCTCTTGAAAGAACATAAGAATTTGTCAGCAATTACATGAAGCCTCAAGAGGCGCGACTCTTTTTAAACGTAATGAGTGCAAAAGAGAAAAAAGATGAAAGAAGAAATTATCCGACCGGAGAGTCGTGGGTCGTGAGTCCGAGACTCTTTTTTGCCGTTTCTTTTTCCACTTTTTCTTTTTTCAACCCCTCACATTTCTTTTTGCTTCTTGGTGCAATACAACAACAAAAAATTTTATTTCAAAAGATAAATGTCAAATTTGAGTCCTTGACTCAAGAGGCATCGTGTAATAGTCCGCGCCTCACAGAATGATTACACACCCGACAAACAATTTTGGTTCTATAAAGCTTAACAGATGCAATTGTTGCTTCTTTAAAGCATCATAGAAGCAAAATTGTTAGTAGGGCAGCCACACAAAAAAAATATAAAAGTGCTGACCTGGGATTGCGACTAAATTTTTCATATAGTTTTTGGGCCGCTGAAACCGAATCCTAATTCCGTTTTGCTCCATCACGTCAGGTTTTCGAGATAACCTCATTAAATGTCACGAAAACAAAAAAAATTTTTCTCTGATCTGGATGTGCGAATATGTTAATCATATAGTTTTTGGATCACTGAATCCAGATTCGAAGTCAATTTCGCCCTATCACGTCAGGTTTCTGGGATATCCTCAAAAAAATGTCAAAACCAAAAAAACAAAAGTTTTTACCTGGGGTTGCGACTAAATTTTTCATATAGTTTTTGGGTCGCTGAAACCGAATCTGAAGTCTATTTTGGCGTATCACGTCAGGTTTTTGAAATATCCTCAAAAAATGTCTAAACTAAAAAAAAAAGTTCTTATCTGACATTTTTTGAGGCAAAGCGTTTTTCTTATGAGGTTCAGGGAAAACTAACAAAAACGTCTTTTTTGTTCCTTATCTACAATAACCTAAAAAGTAAAAAAAAAAGGGAAATTTACAAAATTAAATTTTTTTTATTTCTTTCTAGCGCTATTTGTTTTTGTTTATTAAAGCAAAAAATAAGCTTTTTGCATCATTATTTTTGATTTTAAGGTAAGAAAAACTGTCAAAAAATGAATTTGAAAATTTTGTAAAAAGAGTTAAGGTATAACTACAACGGCCACTTTTTGCAAAAAGTCAAAAAGTGAACATTTTCAAACTCATTTTGTGACAGTTTTTCCCATCACAAAATTAAAAATATTGATGCAGAAAGCTTATTTTTTGGTTTTAAAAAAAACAATTTTTGTAGTTTTTTTCTAAAAAAAAAAAAATAGCGCTAGAGAGAAATAAAAATTTGTTAATTTTGTAAATTTCCCACTTTTTCACTTTTTAGGCCATTGTAGTTATGCCTTTAACAAATTGTTTTTATACAAAAAAAATATGGTTTTCGCATTTTTTGTTTTAATTTTCTAGCCCGAAGAACCATACAAAAATGCGTTTGAAAATTGTCACTTTTGTACTTTTTCACTTTTTGAGCCAATGTAGTTAAAAGCCACTTAATGCAAAAAGTCAATAAGTCAATATTTTCAAACTCATTTTGTGATAGTTTTTTCGACCAAAAAATTAAAAATAATGATGCAGAAAGCTTATTTTTTGGTTTGAAAAACAATTTTTGTAGTTTTTTCCAAAAACAAATGGAGCTTGAAAAGAAATAAATTTTTTTACTTTTGTAAATTTCCCACTTTTTCACTTTTTAGGTCATTGTAGTTAAGCCTCAAGGCCTTAAAAGTATAACTACAACGGCAACTTTTTGCAAAAAGTCAAAAAGTGATAAATTCAAGCTCATTTTATGACAGTTTTTACGTTTCAAAAAAAATGTTTGGTAGTTTTTTCCAAAAATTAAAAAAAAAAAAACAAATATTGCTAGAAAGAAATAAAAAAAAAAATTAATTTTGTAAATTTCCCACTTTTTCACTTTTTAGGTCATTGTAGTTATGGTTTTAACATAAAAAAAACGTTGTTGTGCGACGCAGTTGTCGTGGTAATGCCTTAAGAATTTATTTGTTTGATTAAAAAATGTCGCTTCTCACCACATAGTACCACGGATTACCTTTTTACTACTGTATATTATGAAGATCTACACCTGAACGCACCTTTAATAAATGTGAACATATCTTTAATCATTATTAAGTGTCTGAACGCATTCATTAAAATTTTCCTGGAAGATTTGACATTTCTCAAACGTCAAGCTGAAAGTTTTCTTCGTATTGTTAATTTGAGAACACCAACTTCAAATAAAGAGTAAATTCTAATTGAATATCGTTTTTTTATTGCGGAAAAATATAAAATAAATAAAAAAAAAACCATTTGCGATCAAAATATATTTTTTCCTGGCATAGTTATTGTGAAAAAGTCAAATTACTGTGACTTTTCTTCCCGTGATTGTCTTCAGGATATTTTGTCTCTGTAAAACGACAGCATACGGCCAAAATAATTAACTTTCTACTTCATCTTCACTCAGATCTTAATAATATCTGCAATTTCCTATTGATTTTGATTTAATTGAATTTATATTACCGAAGAAAATAAACAAAATTATTGATCAAAGGAATCTCTGGTTTTATTTTGCAGAAGTTGTTTTGATTTCAGATTGACGTACGTGTTAAAATTGTTGTCAAAGGACACATAGACAATCGCAAAAAGAACTCGGTCTGTTTTCATGTTCCTACAAGCCAAATGAAAAAAAAAATGGTGTGAATGACAAATTTGAGTGAAGTTGGTGGAGGTTGAATGATTGACGGATGGAATTTGAACGAATGGAACATGAAACAGGTTGAATTGAATTGAAATGCAAGGTGCAAACACAATGCCCTTAAGGAGATTACACTTTGCATTTTCTTGTTCGATACTTTTTTTAACGTAGTTGAGCGTAGTTAAAACGTAGTTCAACAATATCTAAATCAGGTTTAAAATATATCAAAAAGTAGGTATATTATATATTCCTGTGTAAAAAGTGAAGTTAATCGTAAGAAAACAACAACAAATACTATAAAAAATAAAGAAACTATTTTGGTATTATTGTGTTCAAAATTGTTGCAAATAAAAAAAAAAATAAAGAAATTGGCACTCGAATTTCGAGGGCTGGGTCGGCTAGTATAATTAATATTATTAATTTAAAAAAAAAAGTTTGCTATACAGCTCTTTTGTTTTTTGCATTGCTCTTTTTCAAACCCACATTAAATTTGATTTTATAAAATAACATCTTTCTCACTATGGAATCCAATCGCATAAACTTAAAGTTTAAAATGTATTTTTAAAGACATTGAATTTTTGAATTTTTAAATATTGAAAATTAAAAAATACATCCAAAACTAACAAAATAAATTTAAAGAAATCTCTTAAAATTTAAATAGATATTGCATATTTCCTCAAGAAGACCTAAAGCCCGCTTAGGATTCAATAGTAAAAAAGAAAATATATAATAGAAATAAAATAATTCCAATTCACTTTTCAATTTAACTCAAAAATTTAATTTCCTCAGGTATAAACATTAAACACATTTTACTCATTAAAAAAAAAATGTTAACCTAACACAATTTCATCAAATTCATTCAAACACAAATAAAATGGAAAAAAGAAAATACAAATATCTACCCACCGCAATTTGTCTCAGATCTGCATCTGCACAAGGACAAGTAGGTACAGCATTCACAAGAAAAAAAGTTGGATTTAATAATATAGACAGATATTCAATATGCAATAAATAAAAATTTTCCACTTGGTGGTATAAAAAATAAATAAAAGAAAAAAAATGGTAAAGTTTTATTTTGTCTGTGGGAATAATATTTTTTTCAAAAAAAAATCAGTCAGTGGTAATGGCACTTACAACAAGCAGAGCATATCAAATTCCATTTCAAGGCCATTCTTAAAGAAATCAGATTGAGTTTTGTATTTTATTTTTTATTACACCTTATATGCTAATTTATTTTATTTTAAACTTATTTTTTCCGGTTGGAAATGGAATCAAATATTTTCCTACGCAAACAAAAAGGTACCGTTATAAGTGTAAACAAATATTATGCAATACTTTTAGCACTGTCAAAATTCGTAATCTCAATAATTAGTAGATCTAATAGGACCAGTTAAACATGTTCGAATGTAAAAGGGATATCAATCCATCTAACGAATATGTGTTTTCTCTCTCTGTTGTTGTTGACACTTATTTTCAGTACCTCCTTGCCATATAAAGCCAACCCACATACATAAACTAACGTAATTTAGCAATTTAAACTAGAATTTAAATTTCTGCGTTCAAAGTATAATGTTGCAAAATTTTTGCATAGCTTTGGTTTTATCTAGGCCTCAGGTTTACATTCAAAACCAACTCTTCCATAACCATTTGGTATAACGCGTGGTTATTTTGACCAAATAAGCAATGATGATGTTTAAATAGCATCACTTAGGTTTTATCTGATTGAAATTTTTCATCCGGATTTGAATTTTCACAATTCAATTAAATGAATCAAAACAAAATTGTGAAGGTATTGCAAAAACAGGAAGCTAATGCACCATCATGCAATCTAAAGGTGAGTCGTCGAGCCCACCCAATTGTATTAGATGTCCAATTTAGATTTATTACAGAAAGACTTTACGAGACGTTTGTTTTTTTGCGGTTATTTTTGTACAATTAACATTATTAAACAGTCATTTATGTACCTGCTAAGTCTTAAATTTTAAATGAATTTTAATAATTACAAAGAGTTTATAACATTTATGGACACTAAAAGAGCAATTATTATAGTAATGGAGCAATTAACTTTGGTGCACAATTTGAGATTTTTTATTGTAGCATATAGGAGGTGCATTATTATGTACATGTATCATTTAAGCTTGAAGTAATTTTAAGAAATGCAATAAAAAGCGTAAACACCTCATTTCAGTTTCATGGGAATTATGACAGTTTGGTATTCCAATGGTCTTGAAAATGATTTAAACCAAAAAAAACAACTCTAATAAATTTAATACCATCTGGCTAACATTTTCAATTAAGATTCAATTAGATTTATACCACTGCAAATACCTTACCTACTTGGTGTAAACAGAACTATAGTTATTAGTTACTTAATTCTTCAGTTATGATTCTTGGAAGTATCATTTAGTCACGTTAGTTGTTTTGTTTAACCAATAGTTTAGATTACAATACCGTTAAAATAATATTCTTATTGACTAAAATAATTACATTATTATATTATATTGTTATATTATATAATTATTATATAATATTGTTATTTATTAAAAAAAAAAGTAAAAGCCAAATTTTAAGCGAATTTTGCAAAGTCATTAGTTAAGTATTAAGTTTTTATTTTTTTACCTTTTCATATTTTCATTGTATATAGCAAGCAACAATAAAAGGCTAATCAGGAGAGCATCGTTGTTAAAATTCAGAAATAAAAAATAAAATGCACGACTGGGTCGCACGAACTTGATCTCATTGTATAAGTTGCTTTTAATTTAAGAATTCATTAAAAAAAATTAATTTAATTTTAGTATTAACTTTATAAGTAATGTAAAAGAATACATAAAAATTTGTTTTTAAAATTACGAAAACATATGTTTTTAAATTGTTTAACCTCCAAAGGAAGTATATCAAAGAATTGTATTTTATCTAAGAATTTTTAATTAATATGCAATACAAAATTAATATGCCGCTCTAAAGAAAGTATTATTTCACACTTGAAAACAAAATTTAAAGAAAATTTCAAAAAATTATGTTTAAAAAAAATTAAGTAGGTACCTACTTTTTTTATCTAAAAATAACTTTTTAATTTTATTTTTCTTATTTTAAAAATTTGGGATATTAAAACGTTTTCGTAAAAAAAATTTATTCGAAATCTGTTAAATCTTTTACGAGAAAATAAAAAATTAAGAAAACTGATTATATGACAGGTTCAAAAAATATTTTTTCGATTTGAGTCATCTGACACGCAAAAAGAATGGGCGTTTTCTTTAACGATTTATGCAGGAGTTGCATAGACGAAGAAGAAGAGAAAAGTGTTCAACATCTCCTGCGCACCTACCCTACTAATAAAAGTGGTTCGACTACTAGTCCCAAAGGACCCATAAGGGTCTAAGTGTGTGAGGTCTTATGCCCGACCACCACTATAAATATAACCTAACCTAACCTGAGTCATCTGGCATGTAATTAAAAATTAGGCTCTTAAAATAAAATTTTTATTTTCTATGGAATCTATGGTATCACCCAAAATTTTGAAGCAAACACCTTCAGTGGTTTGTGCTGAAACTTAAGACAGAGGAAGACAGACAAACAAACTGAATCGCGTGGCCTTAAAAAACAATATATAGAAACATGCATTTTTTCAAATTAATGTAGGAAATGTTGTTGAATTTTTTTAAAAGTATTTATCCAGTTTAAAAAAAAAACACATCGTTTTGAGCTGACTTCAACCTATAAAATTAAGATTTCACTAAGACAACTAATTTGGAAAGTGAAAGAAAAATCAAGAAAAACGTACCAAAAAATATTTTATCTCGGGTTTATATTCTAAAGAACACTTACTTGTTAATCATCGCTGCTTCAATATTGCCCTATAGGTTTTGAATAGACTCGATCAAGTCTTCTCACTTCTTCACTCTTTCAAACAAAACAAGTATTGATGATGGACTTTTAAAAACTATTTTACAAAATTTTTAACAGAAAGGAAAAATTCTCATTTTGTCAGTCAATTCATGTCTATGTCTATACCAAACACAACAGCAACTAATGATTACTAATCATTTTGAACAAAAAAAAAATCTTTAAATTAAATTTTAGTCCAGTAAAATTGGTCTTTCGTTAGAGGACCGTAAGCATAATCCATTAGTTCTGATTTTTGGCACAGTTGCTTATATATGTTGTTATGGCCCAATGAAGATCCTAAGTTTTTGGAGTCTAGTTTTGAAAACAACATTGTCAAAAGTGGAAAAACTGTCAAAAACAATCGCATTTTTCAGACTTTCTTAATTTAAGCTTTTAAACCCTAATTTTTTGGAATAATGATTGTGGCCTTAAAGCTCTTGGAATTTGGTATGATTGGAGCCCAAAGTAATTACTAAGGGTCTAATGTTTTTGATGTCCCATCATTTAAAATGTTATCAGTTTCGTTTAAATGCAAATAGTTAAATAAAAACTGATTTCAATACAAGTAGGAATTAGTTCAGTCCGTGCCAAATTTTGGCTTGAAAAAGCTGAATAAATTTTATTTCTTTGTAAATTTTTTTGGATATTAACTTTTATGAAAATTTTAATTTTTGACATCGAAAAAGAGCTCGTCCTTACAGTTTTAATCAAAAACGCATATAAATATAGGTTGGAACAATGTTGGCGGACAATGGACATTTAAAAATTTTTCCATAAATCCTTAAGATTCCTTTATTTCCTTGCAAGTAAGCGTTAATGGAAAATGTTTTCACTATACCACTGTTTTCAAAGTAGTTTTGATCTAAAAAAATCTATTGTATGCTTCTAAGACACACAATTTTTTAATTCGTAAAATGGACTGGTATTTGTAGGTATATGATCAAATGCACTTTTAACCTTTTTTGATTCAATAGGTATTAGGGTGCTTCTTAAAAATCAATTTTCGAAATAGGACACCCTTTTATTTTGTTCTTTCTGCCTTAATATAAATTGGGTCAAATTTGGTCCAATTTAAACACGCTCTAGAGGTCGCTACCACAATTCAAAGTTTTGAAAAAAAAACAGCAAATTTTGTTTTTTTTTTCAGAAAATTTTAAAATTTGTAATCAGAATTAAATACTTTATATTAAATCTTTAGCTGTTTTGAAAGAAACTTTGATAAAAATACAGCAGAATAAAAATGACGTTTATTTTATTTTGAATATTTTTGAATTTGACATTTTTTTTTTGTTATTCTGTAGAATATGAGCCTAATATCTTTATTCGTCAGACAGTTAACTGACTGTTTATTATAAGATTGAAAAATCGGGTCTTAAACGTACTTTGTATTGTTTTCCCTACTATAAATCATTAAAAAAAAATTATCGAAATTGATCATTTTTTAATTTACTTAAATCTTTAGTGAATGGTAATGGTAGCGACCCCTAAATTTTAATATTAAAATCGGAAAAATACCATATGATATGCTTATATGGTAGAACATAATGCAGGGGTGTCCCATTAAAAAATCGAAAACAAATTTTTTTCGACCATATAAGAAGCACCCTAATAGGTACAATCGGTACATATATTTTATCATTCTCGATGCTAAAACTGAATAACAAATTATGCTTTTCGAATGACAAGTGAATGTTAAAATTTGTCTAAAATTGCAAAAAACAAAAATATCCACATCTTTTCGAGTTTTCAACCTTCAATTACAAAGTGACGGGTTTTTCTTTCCATAGGGCAATTGTTTAAATAATTAAATAAAATAATTTATTACTGTTTAAGTCTGATCTAAAAATATATTCATCTATTAATATGAGAAACTCTTAAGCCATCAGCATCACTATTCAATTGGTTATATTGTTTCAATCATGTACTTATTATATTGTCTGCAATTGACAACAATTGCATACAAACAATCACCGCAAAATCCAACTAAAAGGCTACATTGTGACGCATTAAATAAGCCCATAAGAGAACGAGTATTTCCTTTTCGGATACTGGAATTCCCTAGTTCCGATTCCGAATCGATGTGTTTCATTAAATTTTTCTATCAAACGCGGATTCCGCGTTGTATATATTTTTTTTCGCAAATTACTGTCAATCATCTCTCTATAGGAGGCAGATATATACATATAATTGACAACAGGAGAAGTTCATTGTACATAAGTAGATACATTTATGTTGTTATGTATAGCAACAATGTATATCTTTTTCAACTCTACTTAAGTTCCTGTTTCAATTAATTTCACCACAAAACTAAATTCACTACCAAATCTATTTCAAAAACTAAATTGCCATCTAATACTCGTTTGAATTTCCTAATTAACATAAATTATTTGTAGGCTTTTTACAAAAGATACTCAATGTTTTCCTCGTTTATTGTTTTAATGGTTGATGATGGTGGCTTACTGTGTACAATGAGTTCTTCGTCTTATTCAAAAAGATTGATACATCATCTTATCTTGACAGTCATCTTTGGATTGACAGACGAAGACTTTGAGAACGATAATGAGACAATACCCGAAAGGCTTCAAAGCAAATATACATAAGAAAAAGTATCTTAATTTACATCTGAATGCTTTGAACTTTTTCAAGAGCACCTTATTGATCGAATTGAGCTTTTTTTTTATTTTGTATCTTTTCTTCCGTGATTTCTTTCTCTCTTCGAACTCTTTTTTCTTTGCAATTAAAATGTTGTGGATTGTTTTGTTTGTATAAAGCTTTAATATAAATAAAAACATTTGTAAGGAGTTAGTAAGTTACCCTTCCCAAGGCCGGCATCTCCATCTGCCCCGCCACTTTACAAACAAAAGCCTATACCAACACTCATACATGCAAGTTATCGCAATTGGTGTTAATTTGTTGGTGCGCGTTGTCCAAAGCAGTTGTAGTTACCGTTCAATTGATTTTTGTCGGATTCGTATTCGTAAGTAAAGTGCTTCTACTACTTGTCGCACTGTGTAAAGGCACACTTTGGCTTGATTTATTAGAAAAGTTCCAATGCAGCGTTGATCGGCGCGGCGCGTCGCGTTGGTGGCAGCTTAGTGGGGATCTAATAAAACTCGGTGCTAAGTACTTATGGGCAACAGTTACTGTTGGGACACTCACAGCCTTAGATCCTCGTAAAGAAAAAAAAATATTTGATCCAGTGATTTTTTTGGGATATAGTGTTTCAATCGGTGGACAATCACAGTGAAATTATTTAATTATAATTTAAAAAGGAAAAATGCAATTGAAATCGGGCAGTTTGCTGGGCACGCTTTTGGGCGTTTTGCTTTTATTACTTGTGGATTCGGGTTATGGTGCATATAAATTGCAAGAACGTTATAGTTGGAATCAATTGGACTTTGCTTTTCCCAATCAGAGATTAAAGGAAGAAGCTTTAGCTGTTGGGGATTATATTCCTCAAAATGCACTTCCCGTTGGAGTTGAACATTGGGGCAATAAATTGTTTGTTACAATTCCCAGATGGAGAGATGGTGAGTTTTTCAAGTGAATAATCATAATTGAATTGGATAATAAATTGAATTCAAACCGTTTTTGAGTACCTATTTGTATGATATTTTGAAAAAGAGTTTGAAAATTTTTAAAGAACATTAATTAAAAAAAAACTCTTCTATTAATAAAATAATTTTTTTTTTTAATTCACATCAAAGTATGGACAGTGTGATATTTTAGATGTGACTTTAGCTTAGTATTTGGTGGTCATTTTTATGAATTTGCAATTAGACTTTGTATCTTTTATCAGTCTCTAATTTTCATTTAGAAACCAATTTCGAAAAATACAAAAATTAACGTGTTTTTTAAGGTATTTATTTAAAATATGTACCATTGTTTTAGTGAAAAGGACAAAACAGTAATTTATTATATTTTTTAGTATAATTTATTTATTAATCTTAAAAAAATAATTTTTTTTTTTTGAAAATTATTTAATTTTTTCTAAAAAATTTTAAGTAGGTATACATTTTTTTCATTGATTCGGAACATTATTTAACATATTAGCAAATAGTTTATGTAAGGCCGAAATACAACATTTCAAAAAATTCGACGAATATTGAATTAAAAAAAAGTTTTTTCATTTTAAAAATACATTTTTTTTGCAAAATATTTTTATACGTGGTGAAAAATTTGTTTTAAAAGCAAAATATTTTTGTTGGCAATAAAATTTTTTTTAATGCACAAAAGTTTGCATAAAATTTCAATTTTTTAAATTTACAATAACAAAAAAAAATTTTTTTAAGGACAACACTAGTTCTAGATTTTAATAGAATGTCATTACGGATTTTTCAGTAAATCCACATTATCTATTAAACTAAAACAAAATATTTTTTAGAATGCTAACATTCTTGGTTTTTGAATGTCAGCATTCATAGAAAGAATTTTACCAATTTCCCTTGGGGTACCTACCCTTTTTTGTCAAATCTTTTCGGCATCAATTCTAAAAATTCATCTTTTCTTAAAAACAAAACTTTTTCAAAAAAAATAAAAAAAATATGTCAATGCATCTTATGAATTAATAAGAATAAATACTAGTCCCTCTTGTATTTCATCGGTGTAAAAAACCATGTGTCATATAGTTAAGTTCTATCAAAACTTTTATCGATATTTTTAAACTTTCTGACTCTTCTCTCCTGCCAAAAAAAAAGATACACCAAAACTCTTTTGATTCTTCATTATTGAGATATTTATGCATAAAAGCTTCTTAATTTAAATTGAGCTAAAAATCAATATGTTTGAGGGCCAAATCCATACAAAAGTAGGGTTCCCTCTTTAATGATTGCGTTTAACAACAAAACATTTATGAAGGGTTACTGTACACAGTTCTTTTACTCAGCATTTCTATTATCTCGTGTTCAACCACTATTACTTGTAGATATTTATTTGTATTCATCCATATCTATGATTTAAAATTGAAAAAAAAAATATGATTAAATACTTTTTTAGCAAGCATAATAAATTGGCCTTGTTTAAACGAAAGAGCTGAGCAGCGAACTTTTTTTTTATTTTTTTAACTTTTTTCAGTTAAAAATATATTAATTAAATAAGTAACAAAAGCACCAATAAAATTTACAATTTAAAAAAAAAATAAGCAAAGTTAAGAAGAAATAACATAATATAACAATAGATATATTTTTCTTGAGCTTTTTCGGGCGTAATGCCACATTTTTTTCCAATCAGTTGCATTTTAGCCTCGTTTTAATGCGAAATTATGATTTGGTTTGAAAATGTCTTACTGAAATTATTATTAATTTTAATTTACATTAGCAAACTACAAAGTAAATGAGTTCATTACAATATTTTGCATTTCATATCATACATACATGTTCATTATTCACATTGCTTTAATTTTTCCAGCTTTCTAGTATAATAATATAATGTGTTAATAAGATTCATTTTAATACAACAAGTATACAGTTAATTGAACTAGAACCCTGATTTATTTAGGTGTGGGACTTAAATAAGGCTTTTTACTGACAAACAAGTATAAAGTAGCTTACTTGAAACTTATTAAGAGATTGAAAAACAAGTCCTGATTCATGTTAGTTAGTTTTTTTCTCATGAATTTTTCATCAATAAATACGTCAACATTGGATGTAGATAATTTTTTTCTATGTGATTTGCTCTGAGAATAGGGGGCCCCATATTTTATTTTTAAAGCATAATCAGGAATTAAATCAATCCTCTTGTTCGTGAAAATGCTAAAATTTTCAAAGGACCAAAAGTGGTTAATAAAAGGTTATCCTTAGTTCCATTGTTTTCAAGAGTTGTTTGTAGTGGATTCGTTGAAAAACGCCAACTAAATCCGACCTACGAATTACTAGTATTTCAAAGGATTGACTTGTGAAAGTAGTTAATTTTTCTCCTGATTATCAATGGTCTTTGAAGAATTTTGATTAAAATGGAATTGAAACTAAAGCTCAGCAACAGTTTCAGATACAAAATTTTAACTAGGTAGACTCTTTTTTCTATATTTCTTCATGTGGTAACGTACGTATCTTGGAAACCAAACTTAACGAACATTCTGTTAATTGCAATGCGGGAGTTTTTGCAAAAATTGTATATGAAAGTACCATTTATAAATCAAACATTTAACATGTTACTCTAAAATACAGCAAATAACACATGGATGTTGTATACCTCATCATCAATCAAGTTTTGCTTTGTATTTTTGAAAGTATAAAAACACCTTCACTAAAAAGCTTATATAATTTAGCTATAGTTTCAGAAGTATATTTTTATGCTTCAAATAGGTTCATACATGTAACTACCTTGAAAAATCCCATACACGCCTTAAGAGTCTTAAACTCTTTAACATGACTCAAACACTAATTAACTACCTATTCTCTAGAGTTGCGGAAATCCACATATACTTTGTTCAAGTCTATTCGTTAAAGCAAATGGAACAATTATCCACATTTGATACAATTTGCTAAACATTTCGACCAGCAACATTAATACCAATAACATACAAAAAATTATATAAGCTTATAGGCTAACAAGGTTAATCTAAAATGTAAACCAACCCAAACATATCAATCATCCAAAATAGTTGAGTTTTATGCAAAAAAAAAAAAAAAAAAAATAACTACACGACACTTCAGGCTATGGTAAATAAAAATATATAAAAAAAAAAAATTAAATGATCTCTGTGCTCGTTGGATAAAACGATAATGTTCCGTTTGGTCATTTCATTAGTAAGTAGCCATAAAACGAAAATGTATATGATATGATTATTTCTCTCATAACTCGGAACTGGTTTGCCGGTCTTTAATGTAACTTAACCAAACCTCAGAGTCATAATAAGTATAACGTCATGCTTACAGCTTTTGGCCAAGTTAACTTTGGGTCAAGTTCAATGCCGATATCGGAAGACATTAAAATCTCTTCGATGATTGAGGAAAATTAAAAAATTCATGGAATGTTGACTTTTTGATTGACTGGGTCTAATGACAAGCTTGAGCAATAAAAAAATTAAATTCGATAACCGCATGAATTTAATCAAATGAATGTGACTGCAGGTGGTATTTTGAGGCATTTTATTAGATAAATTTGCTAAATCAGTGACTTGTCACTACTCTGTTTGGAATTATGCATTTTCCATTTGCAGCTGAAAAGAGAATTAGACAAAATGACACAACTATTTTGTAGCGAAATGTTTACACCTTCTTTATGTGAATTTCAGGAAACGCATTTATGTGATTTGAATGTGACAGATGAGTGATCAAAGTTGAAGCAATTTCATGAATTTTGTACCTCCAAAGATGATAAAAATGATGTCTCCTTAATCGTTGTTAAATTAACAAGTTGTTACTGGGGCAATTTGATTTAATAAGAAATAAAAATGATGTCTAGACAGTAGCTCTGAATCACATTAAGTTTAAAAAAAAAAATATAAAAAACATCAGCCAAGAAACTTTTAATAAAGTAGCTAAGGATTTGTTCATTATTTAGGTTTTTTTTTTAAGAGCTAGTTGAAACTATCTTCGGTGGTATCGTTTTCCTCTTACGTGGGGTGTTCGCACAAATCAGGCTTATGTTGGTGAAGCGCTCGTTGACGCAGTTAAAAATCGGGATATTCTGCCTGCCATTGTTAGAAGATATGATTTCGGTGTGTCTGTTAAAAAAAAATCAATGGAAAACCGAATTAATAGTGGCAAACTAGGAACAACTTAATAAACAAACACAAACGAACCAGTACTTTATAAAACCTGCCACTGAATACACAACGAAAAACTATACTAAAAAATGATAGGCACCTTTTTGGGGTGATTAACTTATAAAACATCGTATTCCTTCGGGAGAATTTCGTTAGCAAAACAACATATTTCAATATGGATAATATGGAAAATGGATTCTTAACCCTTCTGTCGGCACACGGGTACGAATTTGGTAGGACAAAAATGAAAAAATTACGATTTTTCAAAAAAGTGGGGTCACAAAAAAATGTCTTTATAAGGTTGAAAATATAATGTTTTGGAATTGAGAATACAATATTCGAAGTCCTCAGAAAATTCTACATCAATTTCATATTCTGGTTCTCTTTAAAATATTGAGACCGAAACCAGTTCTAGCGACATGAAAAAGTAGAAACCAAATTCGCACACCGTGTGCCTATCACTTCAAAAAAAAGAGGTGTGCCTACAAAGGGGTTATAAGAACATCGTAAGGTTAAATCTCTAAAAGAACACATGTGTTTAAAAAAAAAAACTTCGAAATCAAAAAATGATTCCAAAAAATACCATTCCACCAAATATATTTTTATGAACTATCTTGATCGTTTATATTCATATTGCAAACTAATATTTGACACCAAGTAAAAGTCTTTATCTTCTTTTGCGAAATATTGTTAAAAAATGTCTTAAAAAAAAGATTATCTGAATTTAAATTTGTCTTCAAAATTTTGTCCAGTCTGTGTGGCTGTTGCTAGATAATACTCAAAACTCCAGTGTGCTGTAAAAAATTGTGCTTCAAAGTTCGGACTAGAACATATTACCTGAAAAGAAAAGTCTTGATTTTTATAAGTCTATTAGAGAAATGTGTGACATACTTTTTTAGAAATGTAGCATATTCTTTGTAATATTATATTTAACGATTTATTGAAGTTGTACATATATCATAAAAGCTTACCAGATAATCAGCCCTATCGAGGTATCCATTCGGAGAAAGTTCCGAAACGATAGCCAGTTCCGATCGGAACTTACATTTCTTTCAAGGTATCCACTTCTGAGCAAAAATATAAAGTATACAATCGCATTCATTTGGCACATGTGTCAGCGTGATTTATTCAATAAATAAAAATCCTTGTGATGCTCAAGTCTTCTCAATACCAACCAACCTCTCTTGCTGAGGCTTTGTCGCTATTTTTTTATTAATCTACACTAAAAAATCACAATTATATTTATGTACATTTTTATATTTTTTTTCTGTGAAATTCAACTTTTCTGAAAATATTCCGCAATATTCAAAGCACAACTGTCAAAGAGAAGATTCTCCGATATGTCAATCGGAACGGATACCTCGATAGAAAATTCTCCGATTTCGAACAAATCGGAAAAAAAAATTACTCCGAACGTATACCTCGATAGGCTGCTACATAAGAAAAATTAAAACACAATCAACAAAAATAAATCAAAAAAGCACCTTAACACATCAATCAAAATTATGATCTCAAAAAGTGAAAAGTGACATTTACCATATACATACGAGTAATTTAAACTCTACTCATTTTTCCCATAACTTCAATTAAGCCTTCACAATTTTTTTTTTTTAATTCAACCTTAGTTTGTCAGTGCCAATATAGTTGAAATAGTTTTGCAATTAATAAGACCTTACTAAAGATTTCTCCCATGGCATTCTGCACGCTATATCCATGCTTTGAAATTCAATATTGATGGTTTTTCAAAAACTGCCAATCTTAATTTAATGTACCTGATATACTTTTATTAGTTCACGTTCATATTCTTTGCGGTGCACCAAAGGAAACCACAATTAAATAATTTTTTAAGCCAAGAAAAAAATCAAAACAAAAACATAATCAACTAACATTAATGTCTAATAATTTTGCAATGCCTGATTAATAGACAAAACGTATTTCAAATCATTTATTGGCTGTTACCGATTGAATAATATTTTTATGGCTATAACTTCTTTTTTGTGTTTTTAATTTCTCCAATATCTTGCCAAAGGAAATATATGCAAATGCAAATTATTGGCAATTGAATCTATGTACATTATAACTGGCAAAAAGTACATATTCTACTATTCCAAGATGTAAAAGTCTACCGGAGTAGTGCCTAGTTATAGTTTGGTGAATGCTTCACCTCACGTTCAAACTAATTATACCCGCGTGTCGATGTACGTGAAATCCATATCGACGAACTACAAACTAATGAATGTGAACATTTATAAATCCATCAGGCTGAAGAGAAGATGTAAACAGAAACCATTTGCATGGCTAAAACTGGTGCTAACCGCAGTGGTTTATCGCTTTGATGTGTTATTAAGCTTGAAAGTGTTTCACTGACGAGTGTTTCCCACGAATCGGTTACTCTATAGGCCGGGCAATGAGACCATGACGTGTTTTTTTTAGTTTCCCTGATGGTGCGCCAATGCCCTGATGGTCTAATACTTTTTAAAATTGAATTCACCGATATCTAGGCACTAGTTTTCAACAATGTATTGGTTTACTTTGGTTGCGTAATATTTATGACAACAATATTCCTGACCACCATCACCACCTGGCCACTTGCTGATGGGCATTATGGAATTATTAATTGCAAAGAATTATTATTGAAAACTTGAAAATGAACTGTATTTAACACTTTGATTTGATTTGATTAGTCAACAACTTTAATTGATGGAAAATAGTGTAATTATCTTGAAATAGAAAAAACAAAATTGTTGTTTTTGTATTTATAGTAAACAACATAACATGCAAGAAGTTAGAGGCCAGTTAAGCATTTGCAAAGAGCATGATTCGATATCATTTAATATGCCTTTGGTCAATAAACATTCGATTTCTTATGGGGCATAATGGAATTATAATTGGGAATTCAATAAATCAATAATGTGTTTTTTATTTTAAGCCTACCTAATGGCCTAGATAGATAGTGGCAGTAGTTTGTAAGACTATAAAAAATAATAGTTAAGTGTACAGAGCATTAACATACACCTTCCAAACTATTTTGAATATAGCTTCTGTTTTGCCAGATTTAATTGAAATTAAGCAATATTTTGCTCCTTTTAATTTACAAAATTGAATACGTACATTAATGAACTTTGTAAAGTGTCTTAAGTTGCTGATGAGGTTTCAGGCTTTCAAGTTTCGAATAAAAAATAAACTTATGTTTTCAAACTTTGTAAACTATTTAGGTACTGGTTTCTATAAGTATATCCTGGACTTGAAGTTTTAACACTTATTTCTATCAAAAAGTTCACTTTAGGTAGGTATAACTATCACCTCAATGTGTCAAAAATAGAGTGAAATAACATCTACAACAAAAGTTAATAACGTCTTGAAAAATAATGCAGTCTCAACATTTTATCCAGTGCCAAACAGGTTTTCAGAGTCCAAAAGCTAGAAACATTATTTTTATTAGCAGAATAAGAGCAAAAAGGATGTTATAGATTGATGTTATATAGGGGCAAAATCCAAAAGATAGTAGAGTGAAAAAGCGTTTTTTTACAAATTCTGGCTTATAAAAATCTGTGAAAATATTAATTATTGAGTTTAAAGTAAGCTGTAGTTTTGTTTGAAATTTAAGCATTTTTTACTATTTATTTTTGGAAAAAATGAGAAAAAGTTGATGCTTTTTTTTTGTTTGTAATTTTGAAAAATTTAGTGTAGCTTTTTTAAGATGGTCTCGAATCTAGCTAGACTCTAAACAATCATACTGCTATTCTGGAAAAATACTATTAAAAAATTTCATTTATTTCCGTATCAAAATATCCAACTAATGCTGAGCAAGGGAGATATAGAAAAATTTGTTTAACTAGTCTCAGTCTGTCGTCACGCAATAATTTTGTCTATGAAAAGAATATATTTTATACTTACTAAAAATAAAATGCACGACTGGGTCGCACGAACTTGCTCTTAGAGTTAAAAGTTGCTTAAATTTTTAAGACTTTTTATATAGAAATTTGGAATTTTGGAAAAAATAAAAAAATAAAATAAAATACAATCTGAAATTAAATTGCCCTCCAAAACAAATAAGCAGTTTTAATTGATATATTAACATGCAATTTTAGAAAAAAAATTTTCAAAATCGTTAGAGCCGTTTTTTAAAAAACTAATTTTTTATAAATAATTTTTTGGAAAAAAGTTTTAAAATAAAATTGGTATGCCATTTTGTAGAAATCATTAATCAACATCTAAAACCAAAATTTCAAAAAAATTCAATGTCCCGTTTTCGAAAATTTGATTTTTCAAACAAATATTTTCAAATTTTTTTTTTAAATCCAAAAATTACTTTTTTGGAAATTTTATTTTTAATATATTTATTTATTTAAATTTATATCATTTTATTAAATTATATACCTAAATGCTTTTTCACAAAAAGTTTCGTTGAAATCGAATAAGCAGTTTCGGAGATAATCAAATTTGAAGAAAAAAAAAAACGGTTCTATGGCAGGTACCGTTAATAATGATTTTCAAAAAAAAAATTTTCATTGAAAGATAGACCTTAGCTTAAAACTCACATTTGAATTTTTTAAACAAATCGTTAGAGCCGTTTTCGAGATATTTCAATTTTACTAAAATCGGTATATGATAAGTACAATTATTTTTGATCCAAAAAAATTAATTCCAAAAATCCCTCTGGAGAGTCGCCAAATAACGCTACATACGAAGTTTGACATTAATCGGTCCATCCGTTTAGGCTGTAGCTCCTTATACAGACAGACTAACAGACTGATAGACAGACAGACAGACGGACTTCCGGGAACCACTTTTTTGGCATTGTCTACCATCGTAATATCATGGAAAAATGTTATCTCAACTTTTTTTTTTACGAATGCATAACTTGATGTATAGTACCTATACATCGCAAGTAAAAATTAGTTTTTAAAAATCGGCCCAGTCGATCTTGAGTTATAAATGGTGTAATTTATAACTCAAGATCGACTGGGCCGATTTTTATGATATTTGATATATTTGACTCATCCTTCGTCGTTTGAATAGCAGAATTAGTATTAAAAAACGAAAAAAAAACAAAAAACTGAAAATAGAATGTTGCTTCGACTATAAACATTTTGAAAAGTCATAAAGGAATAATTTAATTAAAACTTGAAATTAATATAAAATTTTATATTTGACATAATAAAAACATCTCTTTAGTTAGTTTTGACCCACAAACGAAGTATGCCATAACATTGATTGAGTACCTTGAAAATCTTTTGAGCTATTAGCAAAAGAATAGGTAGATTTTTATACATATAATTTTTCTAATTTTTTTTTTTTTCAGTAAAGAATTTGGTATATCAATAAAAAGGATGTCTTAAATATAGAATTGAAAAGCATCAAAATTGACAAAGCTTGAATTTTTGAGCTGACAGAAATTTCAAACAACCGGTTTTGCACATACAAAATCTGTATAAAACGTACTAGATCCCTGAATAAGATATTTAATTTTTTTCTCACAAAATCTAGTTTCTTCAAAATGGTAATGTAATGGTAAACACAGTAATTTTCAAAAAAAATTACAATACCTCCAAAATTGTATAGATATGTACATGTGTTAATATTTTAGTCAAAGAAAACCCTTTACAGAACTCTGCAAGTAAAGGTAGCAGACTAAAAAACCTAAATTCAATAAAATTTTAATTATTTAACATTGTATTATTTATTTGCTAACTTGTAAAATTTTGGCCATAAACATGAAATAAAACAATAAAAAACAATAGCTAAGACAATTAGCGTGATAATGAAAACGTTCACACTTCGATGCTATAAATCAACTTACCGAAACGGCTACGAAATTGTAATAAAAAATTGAATGAATTAAACTGATTATTCGTTGTTGCTTGATTTATTTGTGCATAAATATTATGAAATCACACAACAATCATACTGGAACAAAAAAAAAAACAATCTAGACTAACTGATGACACCTTAATTAGGTATTTTAAAAAATAAATTAAAAAAAGACGAATAAATTTTTTTGGTTCAAACTTATTGCAATTTAAAAAATAAATTTAAAAAAAGCGAATACATTTTTTGGTTCAAACTTATTGCAATTTAAATTCAGAATAATATTAAGTAATACTACAAAAATATGGTATTGCTAAAATGTAGTTTAAAAAAAAAAAAAAAAAAAAAAAAATGAGCCTATTTCATCGTCCTTATGAATGAGGCGTTCAAGTGTAGCGTTTGTCTCTATATAAATGCTTTTTTTTGTTTTATTTCCAAATTAATTTTGCAATTATTTCAGTTTAAAAACTAAGCCAAATTCGTATTTTTTACAACGAAAAAAAAAAAAATACAAACTAAAATAGGAGTGACTCAACAAAATTAAAACACAACAAGAAATTTTCCTGACTTTTAAACTTTTAAAAGTGTTGTAAAAAACATTAATGTAATTCTTGGGTTGCATACATTTATTATCAGCACTTAATTTATCAATGTTAGCTTGTAATAAATAGATACAAAATATCTAGTCCGCTGAAAAAAAAAAATAATAATAATAATAATTGAAACGATGTCAAAAAAACTACTTCAAAGTTGAAAAGACCTGAAATCTACCCACCTGCATTATTTTTTTTTTAAATTATAATGTTGCATTTGTTCAAAACATTATGTTTGATTTAAATGTTCTTGAATAACTAACCAAACCAGTTAAAACACTTTAACATGTTTTGAATATTTTCTATTTATTATTATTTGTTGTACGTTTATAGGCGTGCCCAAATGTGTCAATTATCACTTATTTCAATAATAATCTATGCAATTATGCAGTTATGAATTTCTTTATTAATAAAGCAAATATCAAATTTATCTTTGATTTATTTTACATATTTATGCAAAAGTTAAAAACCTCCAATTTTCATTTTCTGTCTTATAAATATTCAAGAAAAATTCTACTTACTTTGAAAGGTAAATTACTATTTTCAGCATTTTTTTTTTTTTCATATTAACCTTTTTATATAAAACATAGTTAAGAGATTTATTGGCTTACTTTCTCATTGATTGATATTCATGATAAAAGCTGTGACTGTCATGGTTACTCATTTGTGTTTACATGAACTCGGAGTTCATATTCCATCTATACTATACCTACAACTCATTTGACGTCTGATTTCCGTCTCCGTCATAACACAACCCAGAGAAAACAAGTTCTAAAATGTTAACACAGCAAAAAATAAAAGTTAACAACCCCATCAGAAACAATACGACAAATCCTGACCATTTTAACATTAAAAAAGTGCTAAAATTAGCCTAAATTGACCAAAAACGATTTTTAATAAATTTGTTTGCATTTTTTATTAGATATTATTTTTGATTAACCGACCATAGTTAACGTAAATGGATTAAAAATTTATTATCTTATCCAAATTGATATAAGATAATGATCTAATAAATAAAATTTTAATGATTTTAATTTTTTTTTTTTTTTTTTTTGATATTGGGTAGGTAGGTACCTACCTAAACATTTATTTGTTAACCAAATCTTGACCCAAGCCAAAAATTAAAATTTACCAAAACCAAACAACGCATTGTAATTTATTTGTTGTTTCATTATTTGAATCACCATAATCTTACAATATCAATATTTTTTTTTGCATTTTAGTACATTAATTGAACATAAATAAATAATTATCATATCTGACGAAAGAATGCACTCTAATTACTTCATTTTGTGAGATTAAAGTGCTGATTGAATCAATAAATCAAAAACAACACAACTTGATTTGGCGTGAGCAAAAAATATACAAATCCAATATTTACATGTGCAATTGCAACGGATAGCTATGTCACTGCGTGTTATCAATCTATGAATACGAGTTAAATGGCCGGAACAAATTGCTCTAGACGTGACCAAATTGGCACACTTCTTCTAGGTATATTGTAAACACCTGGCTTGGAGTAGAGTAGACAGCTTGTTATCTAAAAAAAAAACTTGTGACATTTTAGTATGATACAGTGGGGCAACTAGTTCAGAATAAATAAAAAAATTTTAATTAAAAGTAACTTCCTATATGTAAATTTAAAGCGGTTAGGGTTTGTTTATAACCAACCAATATACTAGAGATGGGGCTATTTATAAAGAGTCCTTCGTATGTCGTGTTACACCGCATCAGTGAGCAAACATATTTTTGCTCATGCTACTCCAAAACATTGAAAACAGTGTTAAGCAGGAGTTTGAATTCCTAATACCTAATTGACATTCCTTTAGATGAGCTTTAAAGTCCGTTTCTAGAATTGAAATAAAAAATTCATATATTCTTTCACCCACGAATTGAACAATTCAGAAATTGAAATATTGTTGTATGTGAGTTAGGTACCGTTAATATATTATTATTTTCAAAAAAAAAAGATAGACCCTATTTAAAAACTAGCAATTTAATTTTGTAAAAACTAGTAGGAGCCATTTTTGAGGGAACTAAACTTTTCCAAAATTGGTATATGACAGGTTCTGTTTTTTTGGACCTACAAAATTAATTCCATATACCTCTCTATTCAAACTCCAAGAATCTTTAAATACCAAGTTTCAAGTGAATTGACCCATCTTTAAGCTGTATCTCCTTTTACAGACAGATTGACAGGCAGACGGACTTGCGGAACCCACTTTTTCAAATTTTCTATCAACGATAACATCACATTTGATTGTTTTCTTATCTCCGATTTTTTTTAATCATAACTTGAAAAATGAATGAGGTAATTTTATCATTTTCGTCGAGTTATAACACTTTTTATGTTTTTCGATGTTGTTTTCTTTAAATAGCATTACTTCGAAAACCTCAGCTGATTTTAAAAACATTCATTTTTATTCAGAGGTCGAATTACAGCATACGATTACGATCATTCGTTAACGTTTTTACTATTTGTGTCTCTATTTAATTAGCAGAAAAAGATAGGGACACAAAGCAACCATATGTTAACGAACGTATGCCGTAATTCGACCCCAGTTTTATTCAAACAAAAAGCAATAAAGTTTTAATCTTGACTCACAAGTTTTTTCCAATAATCTAATGTTTTTCAAATTTATTTTTATCTGTTTTAGTTTTTTTTCAACATTCAAAAGTTTTCTGAAAGTGATTTATTCAGACGGATATGACAGATAGAACGCTTCTCAGAACATAAAGGGCAGGTTCAGAAACGTTAGGGACTAAATGAATCGTTTATTTCAGAAACGACATAAGTCCATGAGCATAAACTTTTCAGGAGCAACAAAAAACAGTTTTTTACTTAAAATTCCACAACACTTCAAATTTAGAGTATGCCGAGTTATAATCTAGCCTAAGATGCATTTAGAAACCTTTAAAATATAAACTTTTTTTTAGGTCTTTGCGGGTTTTTAAGCCTTTAAAGTCGGTGGACTTATGTCGTTTCTGAAATAAACGAAATTTTTGTGGTTAAACTTTTGTTTTTATTTAGCTATAGTTTTTGAACCCTACTTTCGATTTTAATAAATTAAATAGCAGTAGATAGAGTAAATATTTACATTTTTATAGATGTATAACTTAAAGGCTTGCGTGTCATGATGTTTTCCAAAAAAATTTAAAACTGGTAAAATGTCATATTATTCAAGAGTTAAAAATGCTGCCACCACCAGAAATCTGGCTATAACTTTTGAATCCTGAGTACAATTTTAATGAATTTAATAGATATAGATAGAGTTATTCTTTACCTTTTTATAGATATATAACAAAAGGGGGTGCGTGTCAAGATTGCTGCCAAAATAATTTAAAACTGGTAAAAAGTCATGTATTTAACAGTCAAAAATGTTGTCACCGGGTGAAAATTTTCCATATATTTTGAACCCTTTTCTTTCAGTTTTCGTATTTTGGGGGATCTGACATACTTAATTTTTTTTTTCAGAAGATAAATAACTATACATAAATGAGAAATTCCAAAAAAAAAATTTTTTGGAAAAAGTGGACTTATGCTGTTTCTGAAATAAACGATTCAAATATTTAGGTAATTTCTCATTCTCTGATTGGTCACCTGTCAAAAAAAATCTTTCAAATTTAGGTAATTTTATTGGAAAGCTGACTGTAAAGTTAGGCAAGAAAATTTTCCCTAAAAATTTAGGAAAGTTTTTTTTTGTCAACATGACAGCTGACTGTTTTTAAATACAGAATTATTTTAGCAAAATTAAATCAATTTGTTTGAAAAACGAGTAAAAAGTGCATTATCGGTTATAATTAATATTATTTATTTATTAAATTTAAGTTAAATTTGGTGTCTGCCCCATGCGATCTGTAAAATTCTCAAATAATTTTTGAAATTTGACAATAGTGAAAAATCCAAACTAATTTTGGCAATTTACTCAAATTTCCGTTCAGAAAATGACGTTGCCTAAATATCTAGTCCCTAATATTTCCTGAACGTGCCCAAATTCTCTTCTTGATTTCAAAACAGAATTCACTCAAAATCACTAATATTTAAATAATTAAACGTCAAAACAAATTTCCTTGTAGAAAAGCAAAACAAAATTTATTTTATTATTCACCAATACAGATATACCTAAAATTTCAGAATTAAGTGGAAGCGATTCAAAGTGTTTTTTTTTTGGATTTCAGAATAAGTGAATACTTGAGTGAAACCAATCATAAACGACATAAGTAAAACACAAAAAGATAAACTTTTGATTCATAGACCTTGTTTTAGTTTTTTTTATGATAAATTACCCTACTGTAACAGACCACTTATGTTCTAGCGTGTATTTTGAAGTTGGTTAAGTGCCTGTTAATGTCAGAAGTACATTATTTTAACTCTTGTGCACATTCGTAACTAATTTGTTTCAACAACATAAAAGAATTAGACACATAATATTCTGACATACAGTACGAATCACTTGGTTAGGTACTTACTGTCTGAAAAATATTAACTAAATAAAATACTAAAATCAAAATATGTATAGGAAAATCTCTTTTTTTTAGAAAACTAAATTAAAGTATGCGATTGCTACCTATTCAAGAAAATTTTAAGTTTTGATTATTTTTAGTCTTTTTGGATATTTGCTTTCTTCGACTGATATTTGATACTGATTGTGAATGCAGATAAAACAAATTGCTAACTTTAACAGCTGTAAAAAAATTTTAAAAAAATTCAAAAAACGAGTGAGAATTATTAATAACCTAAAATTGGTTAGTGTACTTCTGAAAATAAAAACTATATTTAACTAGAAGCACTGCACTGCACAGAACTCAATTTGTGCTCGGTTATTATCAGTATTTATGTGGGTATTGAATTGCTAAAATTATATATCCGACAAAAAGAAAATTGTTTGTATTTTTCATTAAACTAATAAAAATACCTGTCACAAAAATTGATCAATGATCCTATGCCAGTTGCTTTAGGCTTAAGAAAAAAAAAAATGCGTATTTTTAATCATAATAAAGTAAATGCACGCATGTTGTATACAGGTTATTTTAATCTTTTTTTTGCTTAAAAATCTGTCGTCTGTCACAAGACTGCTGTATTTTATGAGAAATTGTTAATGTTAATCAAGTTAATGAATGAATCCTATGGCTAGACGTTAGACAAAATAAAAAACACTTTTAGCTGATTTACTGGTATTTTTGAAAAAAAATAAAAAAAAAACATTGCGGTCCGCAATATGTCTCGTCTGTCTATGGGGAATGTTAAATCAAGTAATTTAAGTAGATAAACAAAACATTTTTTTTTTTTTTTTTTGTACAAGAATCTAGTTTAGTAGGTACTTGGATGGTTGAAAGACTTACACCTTCGAGTTTAAAACTAGGTCATAGCTAAATATAAACGTTGAAGTTGCATTTGAATTGAATTTGTTTATCTGAAAATTTGAATCTTGTTGGGTGTTTGTTACGCAATAGGTAATCAGGATTATGTGAAGGAGAGTTCGTTAGTACTTGTACTTTTCGTGTGTAGTTAACATTATATTTGTGCTAGACTGGATATGGACAATACAGGAAATATTGAGCAGGTTTCGTCTTTTTATGAGCGTGGGTAAATCTGATTATTTTTCTGGTTTAAGATTCAATTTCAAATCATTAATAACTGTCTTTATAAATTACATTTGACTTGCAGCTACTTGGGAATGATAAAAGGAGTCGATTTTTGTTAGATATACAAGTGGAAAAACAAGACAAATATAGATGATTTTCAAGTTTTGTTTATATCTTTCCATAGACCAGCATACCATATGGCACATTATAAATAATGATAAGTGTTTTTTAACTTTTTTCGAAGTATCAATCAATTTAATGTTGCTTCATAGGAATTCCAGACAGTTAAAAGCACAAAGGATCTATCACCCGACGTAATTTTTCGGAACACACATTTTTAAACGTTTTTAAAATAATGGTTGCCAATGATCGTTGAATAGATCAGTGACCGAAAAAACTGTTTGAGGAAATTTCACACTCACCTTTTTGATTGATACTGGACGAATTACATAATGCTGGAAAATTTATGGATTAAAGTCAGTTCTTTTTCAACACTCATTCTCCATTAGGTATAAAAGAATTTCTGGCAAAACTAGAAATTAATCGAAAGTCTGTTCAGTTTGATTTGCGTGCGTGATTGATTGACCCTTTTAACAAAATTGATTCAAATAATACCGATTTAAGGCAAATAAGTTTGATGTCAAAACACTTTTTAACTGTTGATTTTTACTAGACATTAAAAATTATATGCAAATTGAAGAAAAAATAGAGTTAGTCTAGTGTTCCGGAAAAAGCTGGGGAGTGCACGGAGGAGTAGAGCCAGGGATTACTTTACTTCTGGTACATTTAATAATAATAATATAGTTAAATATAACAGACAAAAAGTTAAATTATACCAGGGCCCTATTGCACCAACCACTTTGCACTTTGCATTTTGCAAATTTGCACTTTAACTTTGCAAATTCTGTTGCACCAAACTTCAATTTGCAAAGAGGAAATTATTTTTTTTGAAAAGTAAAACAAAAATTCTTTCTTTGCAAATTTTGTTGCACCAACCACAAATTTGCAAAGCACAAAGTACTTTTCTGAAAAGTGCAAAGTTTTGCCAATTTGCAGAGAATTCCTCGATTTCGTTGCACTTTCCATATCAAATTCTGCAAAGTTTTGCAATAATATGCAAAGACAAAATTTCATTTGCGGATGGCCATTTCTCGTACCTATAAAGTTCGGGTATATTAAATGATAATTTAAAATGAATCGCTTTGAATGACTTTTTGAAGATAAAGAGTGTCAGTGTAATAATAGGTACGTGAGTGATGTAAAATTAAGAATGAATTTTTAAATTAGGAATAATTAACTATTGGGATTATTTAATTATGGTTACTATGTGAAAAGAAGTTGAAGTGGCATTATTAGAATTTGTTGTGTTCTTCTAAAAATCATTTAGGAACGCTTTGTTGTCAGATAATGATAGACTGTTAAACGAATTGTTTTTTAGAATAATTTCAATTCCTTTATTTTAACCGAAAATCATGTTTTTATTCAAAATTAATTTTCTCCCATCATTTACAAAATTCCATTTTAACTTAATTTTTCCGCTGATTAATAAAAGTAATACGAATGTTTGAATTGTCTTGAAAACCAAACATCTTATTTCTTAGATAAACAACTCACTAAACTCGTATCATGGAAGTGAGTTGGAAAAATTTACGAATCGTGACTATTTGACACTTGAAAAGGAGTTCAGGAACCATTTCAAATACCTATGTAGTTAGAAATTGTAACTAAACAATAGACCATTTAGTTCGATAATATTAACATAAGTAAACTATGGTAAAATAAAGAACGCACCTTTGCCCTCTGCTTCATGGCCACATAGCCCCCCTCTAGAATTGCCAAAAACCTTAATCAAATATAGTACCTATACCTAGTTAAAATAAGAAAATTATATTGATATTAAAAAATCCATTATTTTCTTCTCTAAACAAATTACAGCATATCAACAGTCTAAGTAACTATGACCAACAAAATAACAAATGATAGAGTAAAGTACAACAAAATTTCAAAAGATATCGTTGTTTAACCTTCCGATGACAACAGGGGTGCTATACCACCCAAGGCTTGATTTTTCTTTCTTTGTTTTTTTTTAGATACAAATATTGTTTTTTTTTTTGTGAATTATGTATTTTCTGATTCTGTTGAACCGTATGAAGTGTTATGATTAAAAATATGTATATAATTTTTATTATACCTAAAAGTATTTTTTTTAAATTTAATTTAAAAAAAAAACAAGATTTCAACCTTTTTTAACAACGAACAAAAGTTTAAACTATTTATTGCTTTACTTTGCAAATTTTCAAACTACGCAAAGTTCTATTTTTAGTTGGTGCAACGCCCGCACATTTTGCTTAGCAAAAATAACATCAAAAATTGCAAAGTGGGGAACTTTTAATTTTTCTTGCAACACTTTGCAGAAAAGTATTGTTTTGCAAAGTTGCAAAATGCAAAGTGGTTGGTCCAATCGGGCCCAGATGTAAAGTTATCCCTGGGTTATTTTTTTCAAACTACGGAATTCAGTTTTGTTGGTTATATTCCAGTGATCAATTAAACCGGAAATTCTCTATCCCCTCAAATCGGGCTCTAAAAGCAGATATATATTTTTTTTTTTTTTTTGAATTTTTGGAAAGTCACTCTTCAGTTTTAATTACCTACCTTTCTTTTTGGTAGGACGATTCTGTACTATTTTAGACCAGTTAGGAATTTTCTCCTGCCATTTGTTAAAAGAATTTCATCTTAAAAACGTAAGTCTGCTTTAATTTGTGGACAAAAAACTGGACTTTATAACAATGCAAAAATACATCAGTTCTAAATGGACAAAACATGGGTACAGTAATCATGTCAAAAAAAAAAAAAACAAAAATAAAACAAACAAACAAAACTTACATGATGTAATACCAAAGTAAAAAACTTTTTTTTCTAAATATACAAATTAAAAGAAAACCAATCCTTAAAAAGCCAAATTAAGTTTATCCCAAGGTACCGCAACACCTCACCTTAATAAACCATATCAAGTCATATGAATACAAAACAAAAAATGGTTTGACAGCATTGCTTCTGTAACTACATTGTAAACAATCAGTTTTTTTTTACTATACAAACAAATCAAATATCTTTTACGAAATCAAAACAACTCATATCTCATTTTTTTCTGCTCTTCAAAAGACTATATGAATGCGTAGATCGTAGGTATAATTCGATGAAGAAATAATGTGGTCCGAGGATTTAAAAGAATTTTTTTTTATATAATTATTATGTAATTGCAACAACAACAAAAAAAAAACTGAGATAAATAATTGCACCAGTTGCTTGTTCAACCAGACATCAAACACAACATAGTAATTTATTTATTAACAGATGTTGATCTTAGATAGCACGTCTTATAAGTTTATTTTATTTAATTATCGTTGGTTTACTGTTGATTATACGTTACCGAAACACATTAATAAAATTAAATATAAAAGAAAAAAAAAATTATATTAAGTAGGTAACCAATGAGTGTGTTGAATTCAAAAATATCGAATTGAAATAGAACTCGATTTGACAAATAAACAAAGTATACGGCCGTAGTTGCCAATAATTGGATCAGAGAAGGGCCTTTTTGAGTACAAATTTTAATAGGTTTTTAATGAATGTATTCGCTCGGTCTGAAACCAAGAATCCAAAATTTTTCAAACATCAGTTTTAAAAAAATTGAAAAATGACATCGATATCGAAAAACAAAGAAATGTCAAAATAGTTTAGAAGAATCTTTGAAATAGACAAAAACGGACACAGGAAACTATGAACAGAAAATAGCAAATTCTTAAATATTTTTTTTTTTTTTAATAACTCGTTAAGGACGCTTTCGGTCCCTTGTTAGCACTATGAGAAAAGCGCCCTAACAGTTACAGCGCCCGATTAACAGATACTACCGAAACTTGCCTGATGTTATAAAAATACTGTCAACACTGGTTGACATTTATCGAGTCATTGGCTTTTGATAAATGTTTCTAGTTAAAAAATAAAACTTCAAAATGAATGGAACCTCCTTAATAATCCTCATCTAACTGCAACAATGAAAATATTTTTTACAATAATTGTTGTTTTATTTTCCACGAATGAAGCTTTTTCCTCAATTACATTCCCAGTACTCGTACCCGGCTCGTTAGTGTTTGGTTTAATGAAAGCAAACAATGAGTTGTTAACTGGGAATACAGTAGCCGATGGTGAGTTAATTGGTTGTTAACATAACAAACCATTTCAACAAGTTGTCGTTCGTTCCGGTTTATATGATTATTTTTAGTGTGATGACTTTTGATAGCAATAACGACGAAGTAATGTTATTTTAAGACGGATGTTTTTTTTTTTAACTCTTTTCCCAAGATAGGATAACCAGTTTGTCACTTGGGATTAGGATAGGATTCAGCGGAAAGTTTTTTATAATGAGAATTTGAAAGAAATGAAAAATAAATTCGAAAGTAATAATTGTTGTATGAATGGACGATGATGATGGTGATCACCATTATCATCATTTTCAATCCTCGTTTACGTTGTATTCAATGCAATATTCAATAATGTTTTCTAGTTATTCAACACTTTTTAATGAGAACTATGCCGCAGAGTATTATAGGCGTTGGAATTATTTCAATTTAATTAGGTATATGGTCATGGAATTTTTTTTTTTTTTTTAATTTTGAAAACAGTAAAAATAAATTTTTGCAAGTAGTTTTACTTGAATTGCTTTTAAAATTATTTAATTGACAATTTTGTTTGAGATAAAAAAACATGTGTAAATGACATCCTTGATCATGAGTTAATCATATTACATATAATTTTGCAGCAATGAACTTTTTAATTTTGACAGATTTGTGTGATTGTTAACAAGTTGTCATTAAATTCATTTTAAACAAGTTTATGAAGAAATTATTTGAAAGGATTTTTTTCTAGCGAGCTAATTTAAGTATTCGTAAGAAAACCGAACTATATCCCTAATTTCAAAAAGGATTTGGGTTAAACGTACTTAAGAAATATTTATTTATAAACAATGAGAAAGCGCAAAATTTTTTAAAGAATAAAATTTTTAAAACAATTTGTTATTTAAGAAAATGTTAAAAATTTTTTCGAAATTTTATTGAAGTTAATTTCGAAAACTCGATGCGTGTTTGATTTTTGAAAACTTATTAGAGTAATTTTCAAAAATTACCACTATTTTTTTAAAACTTTCTTAAATTTATAATCATTTTATGTTAAAAAACTGAACTAAGTATAATTTTTTGAAAATTAAATTTTAGTTGTCTCCTTTTCTATGTTGGCAAGTACTTTTGAGACAGACAGTTAAGCAATTAAAAAATCAACTTTCACCATCATTGTGAATTTTGGCAGTCCTAATAAATGATTTATGGACATATCACCCACACAAGTGGGTCAACAGTCCATTACGGCCTTCTGACCTTGCACCGAATATTTTACGTTCGAATACATTTCCCTTATCGTTATCATTATGTAATGGTCCAGTCATTTCGTTAAAAAAAGAGTTCCCAGTAAAAATTTTCGGAAAATTCGGGACTTTTGATGACTTTTTGTCAAATTTCGAACTAACTCTTAGTAAGGCACTAGGCAGAACGACCAAAAAGCCCTCATCAAGTAAGCAACTTGTAACTGTTTGCTATTACTATCTTCCTTTTCCTTATCTAAAATACTCAATTTAAACCTTACCTTGAATAATTTAGTTTTCACAATGCAACAACGCCATCTACCTAAATATCTAGTGGTTATTGCAAATATTTGTCTAGTCTGTAGATAGGTATTTGTTTAGGCCTATTCACAACGTTCGCAATAAAGTTAAGCAATTATTCCACTTGATGTTCATATAGTGTAGTTGAAAAAAAAAAAAACTGATCAGATATGTTACCTGCTGGTAAACTGTCGAAATTCTTATTTATTTGTATTTGGACTAAATGATTCAATACTAGTCACAGATAGTCACACTATTTTGATTGATCTAGATGTGTAAATTGAATGTAATGTTATCCAATCCAAACATCATATAGATACACATCTCAGCTGTTTCACTAACATAACGTAGCTATATTAATCTTGTGTATCGGGAAATTAAACGGTTTCCAAATGAAGTTACAGAGAATGCTAACTATGCAAAAATGGTATCCTTATAGAGTATTTGTGTGAATAATATATACCTTGTTTGTGTGGTCATGTTAGTTGTTCCTAATAAAGTTCCAAGACAAAACAGTTGTTATATTATTCAACAAAAAAACAACTCCTTTTACCTACTCGTTATTCATGTAATTAAATATAATTATTATCTTTTATGATACACTCCTTTTTTTTCTCTATGAATTTTTTCCAGTTTGTAGGTAGGTGTTTGAAAAAAAGATATTTTAATTAACTTATATGAGAAACAAGTATTTACAAAAAAAAACTCAGATGGCTACCCTGCAGATTTTATTTATGAAAACATCCCAATGCAACAAGCCTTTGGTATTTGCAATGCTTTTGCGAAAAGTTTCCGTTAATCTTTTGTTGATCAGGCTTTTAAAATTGACGAAACATCCCGACAAAAAATTTTGGTTCTATTAAGCTTTACAGATGCAATTTTTTCTTCTGTAAAGTATTATAGAAGCAAAATTGTTAGTAGGGATGTTTTTGGAAATCTACAAAGCTATTCCCAAACGTGTTTTAACAATATCCCTGTACTAGAAAGAACTGTTTTAGAAATTCTTTCATCGTTAAATGACGATTGTTCAGTTGGACCAGATGGTGTTCCTTTAATATTATTGAAAAACTGTAGAAACTCGTTGTCTAAGTCCCTTGCGTATTTGTTTGAACTTACCATCAAATCTGGAAAATTTCCCATCATTTGGAAATCGTCATTTCTAATTCCAATTTTCAAGAAGGGTGATAAGACAGATATAAAGATTTACTAACCTATTTCAAAACTATCGTGTATTCCGAAGATTTTTGAACAAGTTGTTTGTGAGAGTGTTGCATTTTTCAGCAAGAATCTAGTTTGTGATCAATTAAATCATAAAGTTATTTCTTTCAAGCTAAAAGCTTTTGGTTTTCCGCCTTCTCTTCTTCCCAAGGGAAGCCATCTGGGTTCATTTCTTTTTTTACTTGCTATAAATAATGCATACATTCAAGTGAAATTCTCATATTTGCCGATGATATGAAGATTTTTAAGACAATAAAAAACAACCATGACCGGATCCTTCTACAAACTGACATTGACAGTTTTAGTGTTTGGTGTGAGAAAAACGGTCTCTCTCTCAACCCAGTCAAATGCCAAACAATATTATTTTATCTCGAAAACGAGTCCCGCCCGAATGCCTTCGATTATTGTATTTTCGACGAATTTTCCGCAAATCGTTTGTGTTACACTCTAAGCTTTTGCTCTCACAGTTTCAGGTGCTTTCAGAGTTTCAAAATATTATTTAAGTTAAAAAAAAAAAAAATATGTAGAAAAGAAGAATGAGGATGATTTCCTCAAAAAATAAAATATCTTTCTTCATACAAGGTTTTGAATTCTATCTATTTTATAGAGATTAATTTTAAGAAGAAATAAAAATGTAGGTATTTGTTAAATAATTTTGAAAGACTAGGTATGAATTTCGAATAAAATTATTTCTGCAATCCATAATTATCTAGGTATATCTACATCTACACGCATCCAGAGATTTGATTGAAATTTTGTACAGATGATTTTTAAGTGATTTCCAAGACAAAATTTTTGTGTTGCCAAAACTCGTAGGTAGTTTGGACTTTGAAATTATTTTTCAATTAAAAGAAAATATTGGATCACAAAAAATATATATTTCTTTTTCGAGGTTTTGGTCATTTGTCAAATCACAAACCTAGGTTTAAAAGTAACCAAACCCCGAAATTTTGGCTAGGACCGTTTCCAAAATGCCAATCCCATTTTTTTGGATTTATTTTCAGCATTTGGCCATTTTTTTTTTCGGTGTTAAATAAACTTGGCATAGGTATATTGTTCCTACATCCAATCCCAACTTTCCCTAATTCAATATTCTTATTATTACTTTATTAACTTCAAAATGCTCACATTTAAAAAAATGCATTCATAGACCAGAAAAACAATAAATCGATGAATGCTGCACAGTTCCAAATAATTCCAATCTTTTTTTCTCAAAAAGAACAAATATCGTTGCTGTTTTCATTTTCAAATTTGCAACAAATGGATGCCGCCAAAGTGTTAAACTGACACTTTTTTAAATGTCTTTTTATGGCTTTATCTCATTAGACTTTAAAGTGATTGATAAATTTTTTAAATTGTCATACTCACTCACTAGGAGTATATTTTATTTGGTGGCTATAAATCTAAATTTAAAATTTGAAATGGATACCTACGACTGTCAATCAAAGCTTTCATACAGTTATTTATAATGGTACAAAAATAAATTTCTATCTAATTCATATCACTCAATTTTGTATAAACAATTTAAATGAGACGGTATTTTTTTTTTCTTCTATTTATAGGCATTCCGGCAACTCTAACATACATTAACATGGACCATAGTGTGACGGGATCACCAGAACTGATTCCATATCCAGATTGGAGAAGCAACACAGCTGGTGATTGCGCCAACAGCTTGACCACCGTTTACAGAATCAAAGTCGATGAGTGCGGCCGTTTATGGGTACTAGACACTGGTACTTTAGGAATTGGAAACACCACAACAAATCCCTGTCCATATGCGGTTAATGTATACGACTTGGCGACAAACACTCGTATACGTCACTATGAATTCCGTCCCGATGACACCAATGCCAACACTTTTATTGCCAACATTGCCGTTGATGTGGGAAAGAGTTGCGATGATGCATTTGCTTACTTCTCTGATGAGTTGGGTTATGGTCTGGTTGTGTATTCTTGGGAGCAGAACAAGTCATGGAGATTCTCTTCGCACAGCTATTTCTTCCCAGATCCTCTCAGAGGGGATTACAACATTGCCGGTTTGAACTTCCAATGGGGCGAGGAGGGTATCTTTGGAATGGCTTTGACTCCAATTCGATCGGATGGTTTCAGAACAATGTACTTCAGTCCTTTGGCAAGTCATCGGGAATTCGCAGTGTCCACTAGAATTTTGCGTGATGAGAGTCGAGTTGAAGACAGCTACCATGACTTTGTGCCATTAGACGAACGTGGTCCAAACAGTCACACAACTTCACGAGTTATGAGCGATGACGGGGTAATGTTGTTCAATTTGATTGACCAGAATGCTGTTGGATGCTGGCACTCTTCAATGCCTTATTCACCTCAATTCCATGGAGTTGTAGATCGTGACGATGTTGGCCTTGTATTCCCTGCTGATGTTAAAATTGACGAGAATAAGAACGTATGGGTCCTTTCCGACAGAATGCCAGTGTTCCTTCTCTCCGATCTTGACTACAATGATGTGAACTTCCGTATTTATTCAGCTCCTTTGACAAACTTGATTGAAAATACAATTTGTGATTTGAGAAGCAATGTATATGGTCCATCAAACAGTGTTGCTACCAAACAACCCTCACTTCAGTATGGCATTAAAAATCTTGGTGTACCCAGACCAACAATTCAGCAAAGACCTGCCTTGCAACCTTCCAAGGGTTATTTGCCACCTCTATTGGGGCCAGCAATCTCGCCAGTGGGCTACACCACTCAGAAGATTCCAGCAGCTAAGGCTTTCGTTTACAATCAACACAATGGAATAAGCTACGAAACTGGTGGTCCCCAGACATTCCCAGGAATTGGTTTAAGAGACTTCCCGACAACCAGAAGCTCATGGTGGGGTCAGTAGAAATCAAAACAATAACGTTGCTCAGTGGCAAAAGAACGCTGTGATCTCAGCAAATTGGCATTGATGCTTAGATTGAATTTTATTTTAGGTATTTTGTCCAAGATCAATACTCATTAATTGGATACAAAAGAAAAAAGAAAAAAAAAACTCTTATTATATTATACGGGTTATAGTAAAAAAAGAGATGTGTACACTTGTTATTTATATATTTGTTGTAAATATTCTAATCATTTTAGTCATGATATGTTTTACATTCATCAGTTTATTTTTATATGTATTTGTGAGTTCATATTTAAAATAGAACAAAATTGAATAAAGATTTGTAATTTGTATAGACATTTTTGTGTGTTTATTTTATTTATTTTACAGAACTTCAAGCAGGGGTATTGGTACCGCTGTATCAGGTGTATCCTGAACATGTTTTTAAAAAAATAAAAGGACGAACACAACGAAGTGCTGTTTTTATGAGTTGACAGAAGTAAGTAAGTAAGAATATCAAATCGGGAATCGTACTTTAAGGTCAACGTTTACTATTGCCGCTCGAATACTTAAAAGCCCTACCCTGAGCAGCATGTTCGAAACCTTCGAAGCAGATAAAATGTGGTTTAAAATTGAAGATCCACAAAATTATTCCACAAGATAACTTGTAAGATTACTACGTCTCTTAGTTTGGTGGATATACTTTGTGAAGGAATCAAAGAAAAACTTATCTCAGAAATTGTACCTATATCTTATATGCATGTATATATGTATACATATGTCCAAAACGCGTCCATAACGCGTCTAAAACGAGTCCCAAATGCGTCCCAAACGCGTCCAAAATGCGTCCCAAACGCTCCTGAAACGCGTCTGAAACAAGTCCGAAACGCACCCAAAACGCCTCCAAAACGTGTCTAAAATGCGTCCAAAACGCGTCCGAAACGCGTCCAAAACGCGTCTGAAACACGCCTGGAAAGCGTCCGAAATGCTTCCAAAACGCGTCTGAAATGCGTCCAAAACGCGTCTGAAACGCGTCCAAAACGCATCCAAAACGCGTCTAAAACGCGTCCAAAACGCGTCTGAAACGCCTCCAAAACACGTACCAAACGCGTCCAAAAAGCGTCCGAAACGCGTCCAAAACGCGTCCGAATCGCCTCCAAAACGCGTCAAAAATTCGTTCGAAACGCGTCTAAAACGCGTCTGAAACGCGTCCAAAACACACCTGAAACACGCCTGAAACGCGTCCAAAACGCGTTCTAAACGCGTCCAAAACGCCTCCAAAACGCGTCCAAAACGCGCCTGAAACGCGTCTGAAACGCGCCTGAAACGCGTCTGAAACGCGTCCTAAACGCGTTCTAAACGCGTCTGAAATGCATCCAAAACGCTTCCAAAACGAGTACACTGAACCAAAAAGGTACATAAAATTAATGAATTTGTACATTAAATTAATGTAAAAATTCATGGCAAATGAGCCAATGTAAAAATTCATTAAATTTAAGAATCTCTTTAAGAACAAATTCATAAGGGAATGAATCTTTTTTAAAAATTAAGAATAAGTTCTTAAATTTTAAGAATTCTGTTCATAAACAAATTCGAAAAGTTTTGAACATGTTTAAGAAAAGTTTCTTAGATTTTAAGAAAAATTCATACAATTTAAGAATTATTTCTTAAATCTTTTTTTTTTCTTCTATAATTTAAGAACAAAGTTTAAGAAAAGTTTCTTACATTTTATGATTATTTCTTAAATTTTATGATTTTTTTTCATAAATTTCGTAAAAATTCAAATGAAATTTTGCTTAAATTTTATGAAAAAAATCATAAAAACTATGAATTTTTTTTAAAGTTATATGATTGTTTTCATAAAATATAATACACTTTTCATTAAAATTTATGCAGTTATTTATATAAATGCATATAATACATTACCATTCCAAGCCTTTAATTTGTTCCTAAAAAATTGTATTCCAAACAAACAAACTTCAAAAGAAAACAATCCAAAATCTAAAACAAAAAAATGAAAATTGTTTTTAAAAATAAAAGAAATTATTAAGTTTAAACGTTATAAAAATGTTTTATTGATTACTATCACTATAAATTTCACTATAAATTAATTTAATTTTACTTCTTTAATGGATGCATCATCTGGAAAGATAGAAAAAAGTTTGTATTAGTAAAATGAATATGTAGTATTTGGTTAAAAAAATCGAAATATCTAGAAGGTTAAATTATCTAATTCTTACCTTATTGTAATCGGCACCATTAGACTCTGGATATGAAAAAAAAAAAAAAATAAAAATAAAAAATTGAATAAGTTGGGGAAAGATAAAAATATAAAGAATTTAGGTACCTATGAGAAATGTTGATAATATTAAGTTAAAACAAAATTTAAATATTTAGAGAAATAAAATAAAATGCAACACTTACTAAATTCCATGTTTTGCTTTAGTTTCCAATGACAATTTCAATTGTACAGGATTTGTTGAGAATCGCCTTTAATATGGTTTTTATTTTGTGTTGATTTTTCCCCTTTGCCGGTCCAAAGTTGAAGATTACGTACGTGCCTCCATATTTCACAAAAATATCAAATTACGATTTTCAATTTTAAAATATGCACCTATAACAAAAAAAAAAGAAAATATATTTAATAAATAAAAGAAAGCAATTTTTAACATTATATGTTTTTATACTTATCTGAGTATATGAGGAAGAGGCAACAGGAACCAACAATATTTTACACTTTTGCAATGTACTTATACTCTTCAAAATTGTCTACGTGGTAAAAATGCTTAACATTATAAACAATATCGTCTTTTATTCACAAACTTTTATAACTTGTTTCGGCAACGACCGTCCACTTTGAATATCAGATTTTAAATTTAATACTCAAAGAAATCTTTCTAAGGCATAGATTCAGAACAACAGTTATTATTTTCTAGATTGATGAAAAAGTACATAGACTTTAAGAAAATATACTTAAACACTCAAAACGTAAGAATTTTTTCATTAATTATATGTATACTTTTATAATATTTAATGAATTAATTCTTAAATTTTGGAAAATTATGAATTTCTAACATAAAAAGTATGAACAAATTCTTAAATTTTAAGAATAAGTTCTTAATACCGAATACAGGATAACGGTAAAATATTCCTTGTTTTTTGATTAATGAAAAAATACATTCATTTTAAGAAAAAATGAATTAATTCTAAGAAAAAATACTTAAAAACACAAAATTTATGAACTTCTTACAAATGTAATTGCGAAAATAGATTTTTTTTCAATTTTAGAAGGGAAAAAAGTCAATTTTAAAAATTATTTTAACTCAAAATACAACTGAATGGAAAATAATAGTAAATTTCATTCATAAATGTATGTCCAGATTCTAAGATTCAGCAAAATATTCTTTCAAATTGGAGCTAGAAGTTTATGAATTTATTCATAAACCTTCGTATTTGTTCTTAAAAAAAATTCATAAAAAAATTTTCCATAGGAAAATTTTTATGAAAACTGATTCTTAAATTTTATGAATCTTTCTTAAAACTAAACTTTTTTTTAAAGAATTTGTGCTTAAATTTAATGAATTTTTCTTAAAAATGTATGAATTTTGGTTTATGAACGAGATTCATAGTTTTTAAGAATAATACTTTTTTCAGTGTAGGAAACGCGTTCAAAACGCGTCCAAAACGAGCCTGAAACGCGTCTGAAACACGTGCAAAACTCCTCCAAAACGCGCCTGAAACGCATCCAAAACAAAGATTTTATTATGTCAGTTAAATTAAAAGCTTAAAAGGGAAACCCGGCTTAAGTACGATTAAAATTTTACTTAACATAAAATTTTGTTTTGGAAAAGTGGCCTAAGTATATTCAATATTTTTTCCTTATAAAAAAAAGTGAAATTTATTTTTTTTTTAAACGGCTTATTTAGACATAAGCCATATCAAAATAAAGCGAAAAAAATAGCCTGTACTTAGGACACTAGACACTTCAACAAATGCAAATTTTTAAATATGCTCAAATTAAGCCGCTTTAACAATCTTGAAATGCAACTTCTAGATGGAATAAAAATAATGTCATGAAGCGGAAATAAAGCTTATTTTCTATTTTATTTAACAATTAAAAAAAAATCATTTTTGGCTTAAGTCCTTTTACCTTGTTCACAGAGATACTTGTATATGGATAACCCTCTACTGCATGAATTATGAACGAAGTGTAATAAATTTTTTTTTAACATTTTTTTAGCTTTATTAGGGGTTGAAAAAAGGTATTACATAGACATTTTTATTTTTGTATATACATATACATTTTAAGAAACATAAACCATATATGGGTCAGTATGCAGTAAGGCGATTTCCTGCAGAAAATAATAACCCATATATGGTTTAGTATGCATTCAAGGTATGTTTTGTAAAGTATGTTTTTATTGCAATGGACTCTTCTTATTCATGGAATTTATTCAAACTCTTTCTATAATCATTGTAGCAGAAGAACACATTCTTTTTTTACACATTGTGTACGTCTTCATTTCGCAAATTTTAACATATTGGCTTTTTTTTGCCATTCAGGGATATAGTCGATTTTTTCAGTTCGCACTGAATTCAGCGACTTTTGGCCTTGGTTGATGTTGTGAGTGAATTGAAGTTTCGGAATAAGATGGGGATGTACTTCCGTGACTTGTATAACTCCCTCACCTTTATTTTGTTAAATCTCTGCTTTGATTACCTGCCAAAGTTGAAATTAGTCCTCTTTTTCTTGACATTGTAGGTTTTACAGATTTGCATAAGTGCTTCGATATGGCTTGTTTGATGTTAAAAAGGGCCAGAATCTGAAGCTAGATCGTCATCACTTCGAAAGCTATCACCAGTTATAGCATTTACACACTTATTTTTTCTATAGAAAGTCTTCGAATTCATTTTACAAAAAAAAAAAAAATCCCACAAAAATCAGTAATGTAAGTCACCAACGCATGATAACCCATATATGGTGTTTGGGAAAACACGTCAAAAATGACAAAAATTATTATAAAAACAAAAAACTAACTTCGTAAACATATAAAAGTATAATAAATACATACGAAACATATTTTTAATTGGATGCAACTAATTTCTTTATTACAAAAAAAAAAAAAAAAACACTTGAAAAGTACACACTTTTATTCACTGATTTGCACTTTACACATGCTCTTAAAACAATGAGTTTATTTCAGAATCAATAATCTCTTACTGATAATAAAAACCGGTTTATTATAAAAAAATAGACATAGTTTTATTATAGTTTTTTCTTTTTGACATTTTGTGCAATATAACGGAAATAAATCGATATGAAATCGAAAAACCATATATGGGTTAGTATGCTGTAGAGGGATAAGGACATTTATATTACATACACCGATTTTCTGTCAAAGTTTTAACTCATAAAATACGGTTTAAGGTGATATTAGTATTGCATCAAATAATGTTACACTCCAAACATAAATCTCCAGGCATTGTATATGGAATTGATATACAATGCTCCGGAGTAATTTTGCATGTTTTGGGTTTTATATATTTTATTATAAATATGCCTATTTTTAAGACTCGCAATGTGTAATGTAAATTTTTCTTACAAAAATTGGTTTTTGTATCTGCTACAATACAAAAAAAAAAATCTGCGGCGAAAAACAGTGATACCTATTTCTAAATATGGTTTGTGTCATTACTATAATAATTTTTCCAGGCGAAATTAAACTATCTATTTCTTAAACCAATTGTCAATTTGGATCCAGTATAAATAATAAACGGTTGTGCTTTTTACTGAAGAACTCAATCTAAAACAGCACTAGATGTCACTATATTCATCAAAGAGAACAATATAAACTAAATTCAAATATTTTTAGTACATTCATTACATGAATAGTTTTTACTAGGTGTGTTTAATTAATCCGTTCTGCAAAGAAAAGAACGGAAAAGAGGAAAAAAGATCCCAAACGTCAAGTATGTTACATCAGGAAAAATCTTGCCTCAAAATGTTTTACAACCTTAAATTTTATGTTCCATCCTAAGTAACATTTTGGCTTGCATAAGGTCCAATTTTTTGATTCGCCAAGCTATAGTTTGTATAGGTTTAGTTTAAGGCTTGAGTACGCAAGTCAACCATTTTGTAAAGCAAGGAAGTCTCCTTAATTTTAAGACTTCCTAGAAGTGTTAAGAGGAATCATTGTAAATTTTAGTTAGGGAAAAGGCCTTTTTAGGACCTTTTTCAACCGTTCTAAAGTAGCCTCGTATTTTCAAGTGACAGAACACAGAAGAGGCCTGTAAGACCTGTTCCAAGAGGTTCTTTTAAGTATACAATGTTTTTATATATTTTTTTACATACATTTTCTTCTTGTAAGTATGCAATGTTTTTACTTACAAGTATGCAATTTTTCTAGTGCATTCGAAAAAAAAAACATTGCGTTTCAATATGAGGTATCAATAAAGCTCCCTATTTTCTACCTATATTTATGTTCGAGCATGGTCTACTGGTAGAGTGCTGCCAAAGATCATATAACTAGTATATATGATCTTTGGTGCTGCGCTGGTATGCGGAGGAACGTGGGATCGATTCCTGGCCGGGCCATATGTGAAATTAAGAAAATTTGTTCTTTTTCAACTAAAATAAAATTCTTCCCATTTCAGACAATAAGTATTGGAATGGTTAAAAAAGAAGAAAAAACAAAATAGAAAAATATTAAAAGAAAACAAATAAAATTCAATAAATTTTTTTTTTTAATTCATTAACTCAAGATCTTATAACAACCTCTATAAGGCCTTACTATCATCCAATGCAAGTGATAGTTTCCTTAGAGAAGCTTTAGCCTCGCTTAAACTATTCGATGTTTTGTAAAAAGGCCTCCATAAGGTCTTCTTACGCGCTTCGTCACAAAATATTAGCTTGTAGATTGCCTGTGGAGAAAGGTCTTGAGGATATTCAGTAATGTGCGCCAAAATGATTTGCATAAGGCCTGTCCTTCTTCTTACCCAAGTCAAAAAATAGTTTGCATTGAACCTTATACAAGTTAAATTGTTAATTAATACCTTCAGACGTCAGATCTAATAAGTAGGTAAGTCTCTCGATGGTCGTTTCTCCGACTGAAAAAAAAACACTCCATTTTTTGAATTAAAGTTACGTTTGTTTTTATTTATTTTCTCCTTTGGTTGTTTTGTTTTTTTTTTTTTTACATTACATTTTTCTCGCTTGTTATTCATTAATAATTTTTTTTTTGTATTCATTAATTCTAAGAAAATCTGCTAAATCTTTGACTTTAAATGATTTATTTTTTTTTTTTTCTTAATAGCTTATATAATATTTTATATTTAAGTTTTAATGTCATAACAACATGTAAAATTAATTATAAAATTTCAAATATATTATTTAAAATGTTTTTTTTTTTTTACGTTTCAATAGTAATTTTTTTTTTATATAATATTTTATTTCTTTGTCTCGATTTTAAAAGATTTCTATTTTTTTTTCGTATTGGCAATCGACCTACACATTTATATATATATTGTATATATATTTTTTTTTGTTTAATAATTTTTGGGGTGAATTCTCATTTTAATAATTTATAAATTGTTGTTGTTAGGTTGTTGTTGGTAAAAATACAAGTTTTAATGTACACATTGAGCTTTATAATGCAACGTTTTCGTAATAATTTTTCTTCAAATCTACAAAATATATCCAATAAACTTGCGATACACGGTTTGTTTTTTTTTTCTTTGTTTTATGTAAGTTTTTTTTTATTTTTAATATTTATATTAAAGTTTTAACAAACAAAAATTGTATCACGGCAGTGTCTTGTGTTTTATATAATTTTACATGTTGTTCTGTAAATATCAAAGTTTGTTTCTGTTCCTTTTTTTTTGTTCATATTTTTTTTTTTTTTAATATCTGGGTTTTTGTCTTTTTGTTGTTTGTTTTATTTTGTATAAGTAATATAATAATATGCTTCAAAGTGATTGGTCAATTATTATCATCAAAAAAGTTAATACTTTCTTAAATTAAATAATTAAGTATATAAGAAAAATGTTAACAGAGCGCCCATTGTCTGTGTGTGTAATGTTGTTGTTGTAAAAAGTTACAGTCAGAATTTGTTTTTAATGTTTTAAGTCCTTTTGAAAGAAGAAGTCTATTTATTTTGTTTTATATTTTGAATAATAATTTCAAGAAAAATATTTGTTAAAAATTTATTCAAAACAGCTAATACTTCAAGTTTTAACAAAATACAAATAATAACTACAAATTCTTTTGTAGATATATATTTGCTACCATGTGGTTGTGTGTGTATAAATAAGTTTTAATAAATATTGCACTGTTTGTGTTTTTTTTAATTATTTTTATTTAGTATTCAATCAGTAGTTAAAATTAAGTTTTAAATAAGTTTAACAACCAATTTATATAAAAAAGTTGAAAAATAAATTTGACAGCATAGGTAGATTGAATGATTTGTTTTGTATCGACAACATTTTGCACTATTAATGACATATCAATCGTAATATAACGCTACTTTAAGGTTTTGTATATTATATTTTTTTCGAAACTTTAAAAAGTATGTTTCAATTGTGGCAACTTTTTTCTTTTTTTTCTATAATATCTTTTTTTTTATTTTTGATTTTGGCCTTAATAATTTGGTTTTTTTTTTTTGGTTTTTTTTTTTTGTAAATTTAGGTGGGTTCTAGCTTCACCTTGTGCATGATGTTTGCTGATGAAAGGACGGTTTAAATGTGTTTTATAATAAAATCTAAAACAAGCTCATTATTGACGATTTTTTCCAATTACGTTAAAAATTATTTTTAGTTTGGCATGGTGAACTATTATAATAAAAATGGTCCATTTAGCTGAATATTCAGCAAGTGTTATAAGTTTTTATTTAACATGGTACCAGAAATCACATTTTGTTTTAACTCTCCAATCTAATTAAGATTGGAGTTATACAAAATATAATAAGTGTTATACCTAAAACTTAAATATTTCACAAAGTAATATCAAGCATTTTTTTTTTTTTAATAATATTGTCAAAAGTTTTTAGCAAACATCACGCACTTCTGTCAACATTTTCGTTCTACAATTATTATGATGTGTAAAATATATAATTTTACTATTGCTTTTTTGTGTTTCGAAATAAAATTAGTATTTATAAGAAATTTATGAATGTATATGAATTCTAACCATAACTACAATGACAGAAAACAAAACTGAAATTATATTCGAAATTTATATTGTTGAAATTTTTAACTTAAAAAAAATGTTACAATATTTTGACATTATGGATAATGAAAAAGTTCAGAATGTACTTTTAGTTGGTTTTCATTTCGAAAATGGAAAAATACTTTTGTCGAATTGATCTTTTTTTTTAATTGTTGTTAGGGGTGGTAAGGGGTTAAATTTTTTTCAAGGTCAAATAAAAATTTCTTATTTGATATATTCGAGTGCAGGTAAGTTGTTGACTTGATCCTCGGAAATTGGGTCACAACCCTTCAGTTGTTATTCAAAAATTCTAGAAATGTGAACGAAATTTTCACCAAACTTGATGAGTAAGGAATTTATTTCTCAACGGCAATCATACACAAAAGTCACTGAAAAAAGTTTGGAACTTAAATTAGCCTTGCACGTTCACCCGATTTTCATTAACAAACTATCAATAAAGTCAGGAAGTTTTTTATCTTCAAAAAAATTCACACGACGTTTTCGAGTTCACTTGGATCAATCAATAACTGTTTTAGACTAATTAATGGATTCCCTGTAATTAGCATCACAAAGGGATTCTTTTATCACTTTTTTCATTTATCAAACTGATGATTAAATCAATTCTCTTACGCATTTTGCCCATTCAACGGACAAAGCACTTTTTTTAACATGACAATTCACATTTCCCAAGTTTAATAGATTTGGTGAACCATTAACTCTTTGAAATCTATTCAATTTCTTTTGGGGGTGCTGAAAAAAAGCCTAACAGTTTAATATCGATACCTAACACTTACTCATAGATTTCTATCTTTCAAAACACCTCACAATAGTTTAAACACTATCAAGCAAATAATGGTAACCCAAATTTTTAATTTTCGACTGCTTATATGGTAATGCATAAAATAGTTCATAAAATGGAAATAATTGTATGCAATTTTTTATTAAAATATTGTATTTTCGTTCCATCTTTGTAAAAAGAAGCATATTTAAAAAATGCCAAATCTTCGCTTCTTTCCTGCAAAAACTTAAATCATCATTTCGAAGACGTACAAAAAACCTTCAAGTTCCAAAACTTTGGAAAAAATCGAAGGCCAGAATATTTCTAAATTTTGAGTTTTGAAACATACAAGTCGAGATAAAAAATTTCAGTTACTTTCCTGCAAGTTCGTAAAATTAACCTTTAACTGCTAATAGTATTTTTAACTGCGATATTGAAAAGGAAATATTGAAGTATTGTTCCTTATTCCAGTAGGAATACATAGAAAAAAACTCTGACCAAATTTAACGACTGGGAATTACAGTAATATTTTGCTCAAAAATTCACAACAATATTGCTGTTAGAAATAAACAAAATCAGAAAATAATGAAGTACCTAATAATTGTTATGATTCATGCGTGTATGTACATCAGTGTTGTAACGAAACAACACTTTCTCTCATGTGTGTGTGTAAGTCAGATAGGTAATGCAATGGATTTTTATTTTTTTTGTTTTCTTCATTTCTTAAACAGTTTGATATTCATTGATCTATGTTAAAGTTATATTTAATATATATAACTTATATATATATATTATTTATATATTGTTTAAGTTTTTTTTTTTTAATAAATTATTTTTCAAATCTAACACCTATACAGAGATGGGAACAAGTTTTTTTTTTAAATTTTTTAATTTCTTTTGTATTTATATTTCTGAATTAAATGTTATGCTTTTTTCGATTTGTGAGAATGTTTAACACTATGTTACCCTTAATTTAAAAATCTTAACGTTAATATATTTTTGTTTCTTAAAAGGTTACGATTTTATGTCGTTTGTTTTTCTTTTTTTTTTGTTTAATTATAAATAAAAAAATAAGTACACAACAAGTTTTTTTTTTTTTGGTATTTTTTGTTTAGTTTTATTGTAAATAATAAAGTAGGTAACGTTATTAAATATTATAAAATAAATAATTTAATGGTAAATAAATTTATATATATACCTATATATTTTCATTTTTTTTTTTTATTTATGACTTAGTTTATATACCTTTATGAAGTTTTTTTTTTTGTTGTTTTTATATAATTATTAACTTGAATAGATGAACGATATTGGATTCATGCTTTTATTATTTTGTATAAAGATTTTTTTTTTATATTTATTTTTGTTTTATTTGTTAATATTATTTTTGTTTTAATATTTGTTCGATTCGAGGGTAGAGTAGTACCTATACTAAAAGACTTGTTTTTAATGAAAAAATTTTTAATCACTCTGTTCCTGTGCATAAATTTGTTGGTATTATTTTTTTGCATTATATGTTTTTTTATTTTTTCATTTTCAAATATTATGCTTAGAATTAAAATCAGTATTAATAACGAGAAACAACAAACGAAAAAAAAAATTAAATAAAAATTAAATTATATAGAAAAATATTGAAGTACATTTTGTGTTTGTTTCTTTTTGAAATAAAGAAAATATTTTTTTTTTTTGTTTGGAGGTTGTTGATAAATTATTATAATATACATAATTTTATGTAAGAATCGTAGCAAAGGTATTTTTATTTTTTTTGTATGTGTTGGAAATAATAAATTTACTCCAGTCGTGCTTTGTATGTGGTTTTCCAGATTTCGGCGAGTGTTACGGCACTGTGGAATCGATGGAAAATGCAGAGGGGCAGTGTAACACGTTGAATTATTGACCATGGAACGAAGCCGTAGAAATCAAGTTGAACCTTAAATATAGAAAACAAATATTAATTAAAAAATATGTTAATATAATTATACGAAAATATTATTTAAGAGAAAATTTGCTCAAAACATAATTTAGTTTAAAATAAAGTGACTCTGAGTGCCAAAAAGAACAATTTTATTTTAAAACTTTATAAATACAAATACATTCAGCTTCTTAACAGTACAATACAGTTCTTTTCTTTTATTTTTTGTCGTCAACTCAATTTGATTCACTATTAGTCAGTGATTTAAGAACTTCTAGGGTCACTATGGTGTATACGTATTTTTTTTTTTTTATATAAAAGTGTATGATAACTGTGACTTTTGTTTACTTACTAACTCATTTCGACTATTTACGACAATCTTGGCAATAGAAAACAAGTCAACTGGACTGAAAACTGGATAATTTCCCAATGAATAAATGAGATTCATAGGAGCAGTACATTAGCTTTGAAAATTGCTCGAACTCAAATTTGGGAAAAAATCCCGATTGCTCTGCAAGCAAAATTGTTCTTTAAATTTAGTTGACGGTAATATTTTGTAGAAACATGATGATACCTAACCAGATTTACTTTCATTTTATAAAAATTGTCTCTATTCAATATTTATGAAATAAGACACTTATCATGACTTTTCGGTCATTATGTTAAACTAGTAAAAAATTATACATTACCATTTTGTTTTATGATATTTTACAAAATTTCAACTCAGAACTATCTAAACTCAGTAATAGGTGGTTCATAGTCAATTTTATTCACTTTTAGTCAGTGATTTAAGAACTTCAATGGTCACTGTGGTGTATACGTAATTTTTTTTATAAATTTTTTTTAAATAACAATTTATGCATATTTTGACCGTTGTTTAGTCTAATCTGTCGACTACAAAAATCTGTCAAGTGGAAAACAAGTCAAATTGCTTTTTTTTGACATTTTTGCAGGATAACTTCTCAATAAATAAATGAGGTTGGAAAAAAAATATTAAAACAGATGTTTCCATTTTCATAAGCGTCTGAATACAATATGACTGGAATCAATACTTACGGGATTAGCAAAGACCTTTTGAGCTTCAAACGTATAAATGGCAAACATTGAAACATTACATATGAGCAAAAATGTAACAATCTGTCGTCCTGGTTTGCTGCGATCATGTTCGGGCAGATGTACTCGACGTCTAGATACATCAGCAATAAATAACAATTGCAATACAACTTGGAATACAGCTCCAATGCCAGTGGTCATGACTAGAAGATTTGGTTCACTTTCTAGAGCTTTCAATGAACCAGCAATAACACTAAAGACTGAGTATGTAAATAGACCAAAGGCTGAAATGCGTAGTAGAATGTCGTTTAGATTACTTTGTTCCTCACAACGGAATTTCAATGATTTCACTCTGAAATAAAACAAAAAAAAAGTGTTAATTCAATGGTTAATATGGTTAAATTAACAATTTACCTTATAAAACCAATAATGATGGCTAGAACCGCAAATGCCATTAAAGCACAATGACTAGCGTCGGCTAGATAAATTGCCAGCAACGAAAATTGTGGATGACGAACGAGGACAAAGAACAAAATCAAACAAATCAGCGAACCAACCAAAAGCAACAATCCGAAGAAGAGACCCTTCGATGAGCCAACACAATCCACACGGCCAGAACGAGCTTGTTGGGCCATAGCGACAGCCCGCCGAGATAACATTACCTCCAAACGGTGTTCTAGATCTTCGTCATTCATGTGCCTTGGATAACGTCCAATATGCTTCCACATTACGTACAATACCACGGCTCCAATTAACGAGTATTCAATAATAAAGGGGTACAAATAAGGTGCCGAATCATAAACAATCGTTCCCATAATGTCCACACGCCCACAGGCAGTTGAGTTTAAAGTGCCAATGCTAGACGAAAGGGCTGCTGGATAAATATTGTCCAAGCTCTCGATAGCGTCAATTGGAACATTGGGTTCAGGATGCGAAATGCCAGAAAAAGTCTGATAGCTATTCTCAAGACCACCGAATAAGTTGTTCATGAGAACTCCGTTCTCAGTTGTAGACCCTGATGGAGTAGACGAAGTTAGAGCTGAGAAGAATGCCGAAAGGGTGCTAGAGGGTGTTTTGTAAGTAGTAAAGCTGGGCGTGCTACTTCCTCCTGTAGAGGCATCAAAGAGATGAGATGGAACTACCGTCGACTGGAAGAGATGTGTTGCTGGAGCTTCAGTTGTTGTTGATGTTGTAGTTGTGCTGGTAGTAGAAGTAATAAATTTCTTAAGTTTACGCGCCATAGTTGTACTGGCCCACGCCAAAGCAGCAGTGGTTGATGGCAACTCGGTGGTGGTAGTTTGTGTTGTCGATGGAGTACTAGCGGTGGATGTAGTTCTAGCTGTAGTCATTTCAATGTCATCACTTGTTAGACCCCGAGTCACACCTTCGGCGGTGGCCCGAACCATTTTGGACAAAACATTTTGTGGATGGACTGCCGAATCGGTTTCAATCATTTCAAAGTCATCGTTTGGTCCGATGTGGGTTCGAAGGACCGTTCCAGCATGTCGCAAGGTGTGACGTCTAATTGATTCCAGAATAATTGAATCCTCTGGAGTTGGACCACGACGTTGATGGTAGATAGTTATTTCATGCAGAGATTCCTTGACCATGGTTCGAATCCAGACGCAAATATTGGTTGCAACAACATGCATTAATCCAAAGCGAGCAATTACCTTAAAGCGGTGAATGTTGAGCTGCAAAATGATAATGTTAAATACGAGTTCATTGAAAAACTTTATGTCGACTTACTCTGGCATTCATGAAAATAAAGTACATTTGCATGAATGTGAAGACCATCTGCAACAATGGATTCACTCCAATCAGAATATGATGACATGGTGACTCGAATGGGATCTCGAAGAATGAACCAAACTCCAAGCCAATATAAATCATAGCTCCTAATCCAAAAGCTGGTAACATTTTGATACAGAAAATCGTTTATTTTTAGAAAATTGTAATTAAATAAAACTGTTAAATTTTAAGTACCAATTGCACCAACACGAAGGAAGAAGCTACCATGGGTGGGATCACTGTGGGTTGTTTTTCGTTTGCGGACATTCTTTGGGGTGACGGCAGCTTCAACTTCAGCCTGTGCGTCCTTGATTATTGTATTTTTTTTTTTTTTTTGGAAAGAGAAAAATTAATTTCCTGTTCTTGGCATGTTTATAGTACATTCTCGTATAATGCATTGTTCAATTTGTAATAAAAAAAAGTGTTATGGATGAATATGATGTGGTTAGGTTGTGTATGATACATCAGGAAGACATTTTGATTCCGTATACAATAATATAACAACCAGAAACAGTGATGAGTTTGATTGTGGAGGTTTTGCAATGCATTTGTGTTTGTATTTTTTTTTTTTTGTTAACAGTTTATGAATGTGGATTATTTTTGGTGAAGTAAACATATAAAATTATAATCACATGTAGATTGAAGAACCAGAACATTTAGTGACAAAATTCAAAGCTGACCAAATTTTGAACCTTAACTTTCTTTGACCTAATTTCGGCAATTTAATGGAGTCAAATAAGAAAGGACATTCATTTTGGCGCAGTAGTATAAAACTGACCCATATTAAAGTATAAGAATATTTTATAGCTTTGGAGCAAGTAAGAATTACACAGGTCGACAAAAATAAAAATATTTTTTGTGCTTGGGTTTAATTTGCACTTTTTGAGTTCATGGTAAACCAAAACAATAGATAATCACCCTTTCCCCTCCTAAGATTTGCTTTTGTAGTGTTGGGAGCAAAAATACAATTTTCATACCCTGTGAGCCTAACTCGAGTCTTATGAGCTATAGTGCAAGAACCGTGCATTGTACAAAAAAAACTGTTAAGGTATAAAATGTAGATAATTGAAAGATCTACATTTTTGCTAAGGCACTTTATTCGACTTAAATTATAAGAAAAAAGTTATGATGAATACAAGGGTTTTTTGCTCTGAAAAACCCTGTTTTTTGAGTTCAAACTGTAATATTTTTTGATCTAACTTCAACTTTGGAAACTTTTATACTTTTTTAAAAACTGCAATACCGGGATAAGTTTTAAAAATAATAAACCAGAGTCACACAATACAAATTTTTTTGGTCTTGTTGCTCTGAAATAAAAGTAAGAAATTGAGTTTTTACGAAACTTGAAACTGTTAATTAATTTGCAGAAAAATGGCGTATGAAATAAAAAATATTTTTATTAATTAATTGTTTCTTATTGTTAAGCAATGTTTTATTGAAAGAATTGTAAAAACAAAAAATCAATTATGGGCAGAGGAAGCAAAATACTGTTGCAAAGTAGGGAAATTTCACAAGAACTGCATATTTCATCGAAAACCGTAAGGATTTGGGCTGAACAAGCTACCAAATTCTGAGAGATCTTTCAAGACAACCTGTATATGCAACAAAATAATAAAAATACTATGCAAACAAATTAATTTAATGTTTCAATAAATAAAGAATTTCAATATGAATTAGTTTGACTACAGTTTGGATACAGTTATTTTTGTAGATTAAAAGTACCATCAGAGTGAATTACTTTTACCATAAATATTGAAAATAGAAGGTATCAAATAATGCCTCAAGCTCTCATTTGACAAAAATTCGAACAAAGCGAAAATTTCGATTTAATTTTTCTTTTTTCTTCTTAATTTTCTTCTTTTTTTATTTTTCTAAATATGAATATGATAACAGCATTAATTTTTTTTTTTTATGAATATCAAAACAGCATTAATATGAAGAAAATAAAACAAAAATCAGCCAAATCGGTTAACCCTTAACTATAGTGGTGGGTCCAGGGGACCCACATCAACTTTTAAAAAGTTAATAAAAACCGTTGAAAATGAATTTTCTCTTTTTTTTTTTTATTTTTTTATTTTTTTTTAAATTGTTATCTTTTGATGCTTAAAAACAAAATTTATAAAAAAATTCAATTTTGTATTTTATTTTATCATTTCAAAACACCACAAATTTTCACCACTATAGTTAAGGGTTAAGACGTTCTCGAGTTTTTGCCAAAATTACGTCTGACAATTTTTGTAAAAGACAGATTTTCTTGAATACTGGAAATTGCTCTGCTGACTTCAAAAGAAAATTAAATAAAAAAAGAAAAATGTTTTCCAGACGAGTATCAATATATGTATTATAATTTCATAGTCACAATCCAAGCACAAATTTCGTTTTGACCTGTGTTATTGATGGAAAAACTTAATAAGAACAAGGGTGATATATATGGTATTTGAAATGTTTAATCTTGCGATACCGCCATTCCGTATTTTGATTATCCAAACCGTTTTCTTGATTTCTGACTTTCTCTTAAAAGACCTTACCGATTTCAACAACAAAATTTTTACAAAAACGTTGTTGTAGTCTCAATATTAAAATTAAGAAAAATTTTTGGAAAACATATTTTTGCACTTTTAGAAAAATTTCAATTTTTTGAAATGTCAATTAAGTTGATAAAAACACCATTTCAATTGAGATAAATGGTAGTGTTTTTTTTCCAAATGAATGGCCATTACCACATAAAAACCTCCTATATAAGACACTACTTAAATCATGTCCATCTTACCAATGCTTCAAAATTTTGAACATAGAAAATATATGGATCTAAACTGATCAAAAAAGTCAGAGCCTTTAAACAAGTTAGCTATTATAAGATTGAAAAAACGATCTCAAAATCCAAAGTCCGGAAGTTAACCAGTCTAGACAAACATGACAATGTCATTCTAGCAGACATTCTATGATCTGATAATTTCCTTGATATATCAAATAATTAACTTATAAATTGTGGTGTCGGAGTGTAAAATTATTGAAATTATTGCAATGCGAAACCCGACCGATGAAAAGGTGTTAGGTTTCAAAACCTCAGACTTTATAAGAAAAATCCAATAAGCAAACAGTGAATCCCACAAAAAGGTTTTCCCAACCCTTAACTCGAAGCAAAATTCTCTAAATGAAAAAAAAAAAAAATAATAATAATAAATACATATGAATGTAAAAACACATGCTGTCCCCAAAATTACAAAACATCAAATCACAATAATTACTAAGCAAACATCAAACAAAAATAGGTTAATTACAAAAAATAAGTGAAAATATGACGACCACAATATTGCATACTCTCTTATTGAAGTGTACGTATATTGTAGTTTGCAGGCCTACGTCAAAGCCGTCAATTATATCGATGATACATTGACATGAGGTTTGAACCTTTGCAATACATATGTATAAAGATTAGAACAAAGCTGTCACAAGTCACACACTACACCAAAAGTATTCGAATATTAGCAAGCACATAATAATAGAAATTCACACCATTCGCATTGCGGTTTTAAATTGGATTGCAATTATTGCAAACCTTGGTTAAACAAAATATTACTCAACATTTTTTATTTAGATGAAAATAGAAAAGAATAGAAATTATGAAAATGAACAACAATATTGTTGCTTAATACAGTTATAGTTAGTAAAAGTGATACCACAAAGAATAAAAGTTATACAAGAAAGAAGTTATGGTTTTAGTAAGGAAATTGTAAGAGAAGATATTAGGTTTTATAGAGGTTTTAGAAGAGAAGATTATGTGACATTTTTTTTTTTTTAATTATATTAGCCGTTTTGTGAATTTCAAGTGGGAAACTTTTAGTGGAGTAACCAAAGCAAATTATTAGGGAACCCGGCCGAACAGCTCTGATTTTGACGAATTATTTTTTTTTAAACGTATTTAATTAAAAATTCTTTAAAGTCTATAGATTAAAAATTGCCGATGTTGCCGTATTGTTTTTTAAAATAATTTTTAATTTTTTCTCCATAAATATTAGGTATCAGTTGAATTCCGAAAAGGTAATATATATTACAGTTTTGAAAAAAAAAAAAATTACTTCAATTTCATCGGATTTTCTTGATAAAAACTGAATTTTTGCATTAAAATAATTGATTTTCTCAAAGATTTTGGCAAATAAGAACTTTAAACTTTTGCTATTTAACTTTAAACAATAAGGGCTATTGAATGAATAAAAAATAACTTTATATTTAAATGTTGAACTTTAAAAAAAAGTAGTTAAATTTTTTTCGAAAATTCTATTAAAAAAGAAATACTTTTTAATTTTTTTCATAAACCGTATTGCATATTGACATTTCCTTTTATAATTTCAAATCATAATAAATGTGGACAGACAAATTTGAAGATAAAAATGCATTTTATATTAAAAAAAGTTTTAAAAACGACATGTTAAAATTTTGTCAATAATTTTTTTTTTTTTTCAAAAATCTGAGTTCAATTACCATTCTTTCAAAAGCCCTTCATTCAATTAACTTAATTTTAATTTTACAAATATGACTAAGCTTCTAGCTTTTTAAAAATGTATATTTAAATATTGTAGGTGTTGCCGTTGTGTTCAAATATTTTGTTTTGTGTTTGAAGTCAATTAATAAGAAAATTGCATCTATCTCTTGAACGATGGAAGATTGTCCCTTACTCCCAAAATAATTTGTTTTCTTTGAATTTTCTAGACAATTTTTTGGCATCAATTAATTCATGAAATTTAAGCAAAATTTTTGAAAAAACCTTTTTTTTTGTTCACAAAAATCTTCAATTAAATTTAAAAAATCAAAGCGACTTTAGACTTTAAAGTATTTTTTATTACCGACGTTTGCAAAAAAAAAAGATCATCAAAATCTAAGCTGTTCGGACTGGTCCCCTAATATTGCCATTTTTTGAGCTTTAGTTACTCCACTATTTTCATTTGAAATGTAATTGTTCGCACGGATCTTAAAAGTTATAATTGCGTTCGCTAAACGGTATTTTGTTCAACACCAAAATGTAAGTGAAAAAGATTTGTCGATTGTAAGGCATTTCACCTGAAAAATAATTCATTATTATGGGAATTTTCCGAAAGAGAACAACATAGTACAGGATAAGGGTAATTTGATTATACCGAATAAAATTTTGCTCACGTGAACCTCACAATAGGACAAAACTATTAAAAAAAAAAATAAAAAAATGTCACTCAATACATTCACCTTCTAAACACCTAGTTACTTGTTTTAAATTTATTGCAAAACACTCAATCAATGGCATACCTGACTCAATAGCGACTGCCGAACCAAATCACGTTTCTTGATCGGAAATCGTTCCTGTGTGTTTGTGTATTTTGTATGTATTTTTTTTGTATTAATTTAGTTGATTCGTTTAGGTATGAAAGTATAGGTGTGTTTTTTTATTGAGTGATGAAAATTATTATTAAAAAAAAATAGTTTTGTTTCGAAAAAACTTTAATTTTGTTAAAAAAAATACTAATTAAAAAAAATATACATAAAAAGAATGCCCTAAAAATCATAATAAATTAATTCAAGAAAGTAAAAAAAGGAGTGGAAAACAAAATAATAAAATATATATATAATTAACATAAAACAATTAACAATAATTAAAAGTTATTCCAGTTAACACGAGATTTCACGAAACCATAATTTTTTATTGAACATATCACTGGACTTTTGTATTAAAAATTGCACTTATTTGTTGAATACAAATTTATGATTTTTAGGGCCCTCTGTATTGGAGTTCCATTTTAAGGGTAAAACATTTCAGAAGTAATATTATTTTAACTATTTTACATCAAAAACGTATAAATGATTTTTGTTTCCGTCTTTTGCTAGTGTAATTTTGTACTTTTCTTTAGTAGTAAAATAAAAAGATAAAAAAATTTCTACTAAATCATTTCAAATTTGTATTTAGATCCTTTGGTAGGTATCGTACACAAAACATTCATATGTTGCGTTTATAATAACATTACTTTTTTGGAACATTTTATAATAATGATAGGGACAAAAAATAAGTAGTTAGCTTCAAACTTCAAAATATCAAAAAAATATCAAACTTCAAAATATCAAATTTAAAGTTAAATTTTCTGAAATGTTTTATTCGAAAGGACACAATGTTAACATAAAAGAAAAAAACTAAAATAAAAAACAAAAAAAGGTGAACCTATAGATTTGAATATGCTGCGAAATGCAAAGCTTTTCAAAATTGAACTCTTCAAAATGTATAAAATTAAAACACGCCATCGAGTAGAACTGGAGCTTTATAAATATGTTATTGAAAAAGCTTCACATCAACAGCAGCACATGCATTATATTTTTGTTTATGTTTGGCACAGGTATAGGTTTTACAGACATAACCTTCCCCACTATGCTAGTTGATGGATACACGCATTTGAAAAAAAGTTTTTTTTTTAATACCTGATACGGGCTAGGCTTTCCACCTTTAACGGAATCCTTGTTTCCCTTTCCATCCTTGGAATCGGCTGGATCCGGTTTCTTTTGCTTTTGTTTCTTTGATTTTTTCTCCTTTGGTGGTGCTTTCGGTTTGCTGCCTCCGTTGCAGCACGTACTCTCTTTTCAAAATGAAGAAAAAAAAACATAACAAAAAAACCCATATGAAATGAAGAAACAACACTTTAAAAGCATAATCCGTTCTTGAGACGACAATGCGACAACTTTAATCTTAAGCCTAGTCAAGCATTTAAAAAAAAAAAAAAAAAAACTCAAACTCAAACCCTCCGGACTTACCTTGAAGGAGGAAACAGAAGACATACAGCAGGAAGAGTATACTGGCGCCATACAAATAGGTAAAGAATCCTTCATAGTATAGAACTGGTAAACGGTGTGTTGTCACATCACTGATCACATATGCAATACAAACAACGATTAGTATGATGGCATACACTAAACTGGTGACGATAAAGAGCGACGTCCTGAAAAAATCAAACAAACAGACCATTAGACTTGGTTATGAACCTGCAGTACTTTAATATTTTAAATATTTTTTTTTTGCTTTTTGTTGAAGATGTTAAAAAAAAAGATGGTTATACATTTAATTTTTTTTTTTAATTAAAGCATTATGTTCGTGTGAAAGTGTGCGAAGCCGAGACGTGTGTTTTTTTTTCTTAATAATTTGTATCTCCTTTCAAACTAGCAACTTAATACTTTTCTTCTTTACCTTGAGATTATCCCAAAATGACTTAAGCTTGAAAGATGCTGTGATGGGTGGTTTTTCTTACTGTGCAAATTAATAAAATGTGAATGGGGGTTGGTGTGGGTAAAGAACAATCATGTAATAATTTTTTTGAAAACTGATTTTACTAAAATTCTAAAAATTATTTAAAAAAAAATCGAAATAATAAAAACTTAAAATTTAAATTAATAACTTATTTGACATACGTAAGCTGTTGTTCAGAAGTGTGGATAAAATTTTTGTACATGCATATAATGTTAAGAAAAAAATATAAAAATATATTTTTATTTATTTCGGGATCTATAAAGCTATACAAACGAAAAGTTTTTCAAGACTCTAGGATTCCATTGTCAACAAAATCGGTTCTTATGTAAAAATGGCTTAAATTTTTTTTCTTCTGTCGTTTCCGTGTGATCGTCCATACAAAAATTTATCGACATTGACGACCGGCAAATTAACAGACTGATGATAATGTTTTTGGTGATGTAAGAGAGTCAACTCTTTGACCAATTTTGTTGTAGCACTATCTTGAAAAAAACATTTTGTTTGCATACTTTTATTCGTTTTCAGAAAGACTCATTTCCTTAAGCCTCAACTATGTATGTACATAAAAACACAAAGTGAAAAAAAGTACAAAAAAGAAATTCTAATTTTTCAAATAATTTATATTTTTAAATGTCACATCAAAAAATTTTTTTTTTTTTTTTTTTGTACTTCTGTTTACTTTTTATACTTTTGTTGCTTTGTGTTTCGATGTACATAGTTCTAGCTTTACTTTGATTAAACTTAAAGAAAATCTTAAATAAAAGTTCTGACACAAAAGTTAGATAATATTTCTTAAATGTATACCTTAATGGGAAAACACTATTTCAAAACACTATTTAAGTCTTGTAGAATATATTTATTTTTTATGAATGAATTTGAAAAACTGGGGGATACTTCATTAGCAAAACTCTAAAATATTTAAGAAAAAGTAGGTATAACAATGGGTGCCCTGCGAAAAACCATTCATTTTTTATGAGGGTAAGTTTTTTTTAATGATTTTGTTGTATAAGTAAGATAAAATTAGGATTACCTTTGTTAGAGTCAGTTTGTGAGGTAATCTGTACATTTCAGTAAGCATTGATTTTTTTTTTAATCGAAAATTAGTTGAAAGCGGTTGAGCCGTTTACGAAAAAAAATTAAAAAAAAAATATTTCTATGACAAGTACCGCTCATAAAGGGTCAAAAAATATTTTGTTTACTTCAAATATCCATCTCGAGAATCACCTAAGACCTGAGACGGGAAATTCATTTTTTTTTATGTAAGGAAATTAACGGCTTTAGTTTTTTTTTTTTGTTTTTTGAAAAATGTTAGAAGTTTTTTATGTACCTACAAAATTAGATTTTTTGAGCGGTATTGTGTTATTTTTTTCAATTCCCTGCTATACAGAAAACTAAATAACATATATACTAAGTTTGGAACTATAGTTTAACCATTTGAAAAATTGTCCTTTTTGTAATTAAAAAAACAATTTTAAAATTTGTTTAGGTACATCTCTTATAAAATTTTTCGTAAAATTATTCTTCTATTAACTTTTACATTAAAAGCCCGTGTGACCCATTCGTGCGTTTTATTGCTACCTGAAAGATCAACCCATTTCGAAGTCTCTGCTTGTTTTTATCATTAGATTTGATTCCCCAACCAAAATATCTTAGACAAGTTTAAATATAGATGGCGCTCGCGGAAGTGAAATAATTAAAAAAGACTATAACAAAAAATCACAAAATTCAAAACAACTGAATTTTTTTACTCTAAAAATCCACGCTCATCTCATTGAGATCCAGTCTTTCTATTATAGCAAAATAAATATGTAAGCAGCTTATTATAATAGCTTCCTGGAGACGGAATACGAGAGAATATTTCTGTTTGCAATAATTCATACTTAGCTTGACAAAATTGATTATTATTAAAAAAAAAACAAGCTAAACTGCTTTTGCATTAAAATTCTCAATTTTTTTTTTAAGATTTGGTACAAGAAATGTGAAATCAACTGATTTATCTTATTTCGAACTTAAAAATTATAGTAAAAGTCTTCAATTATTTTCAATTGTTTTCCATTCGTGTACTTAAGTGTGAAAAAAAAAATATTCATTTTCCATTACGTTTCGAGATTGAAAAATTCTAAAAAAAAAATCAAATTACATTAGATTAACAAGATAATTGTGGAATCTTGGCCAACCCTTTGTAAAAACTAACCAATTAGTGCAAAACAAATAATAAAAGCTTAAGGCACATAGTATTAGCTTGAAAAACAAAGGTGTGTGGGGCAATTTTCCAAACAAAAACAAAAATCGTTAAAAAAATGTTAGGTTCTAGAAACACGATGTACACTTAAAATGTCAGAATTAGAAATATTAATTTAGGTATAATAAAAAATACCTAATATGTATATAATTAAAAAAATGTTCAATGTCAGAAAATATATTTCATTTTTTTTTTTTCAAAAGATGCATAAATTAAAAAAAAGACAGTATTAACCTTGATCGTAAAACATTTTTGATTTTTACTTTCTTAGGCATAAGTAATTGTTTACTTTTCACAGTGCCTGAATTTTAATATTATTCTTTTAAATGGTTAAGCAACCTTTATTATAAAAAAGAAATTTCAGTATTGAGAATATTTTGGGATAATTTAGTTTTTGTTTATTTTTTAAATTTAAAAATAAAATCAAACTTTTCTATCAAGTACCTCTACCTATGCAATACTACAGATTCCCTAAAACGGGAAGTTATGACACGTGTATCAAAGTTTGGTTAGTGAAATCATAAAAAAAATCTTACACGAGTAATTAAACCGACTTATTTGAAAACCATCATGTATGTGCATAAATACTTTATAATATTCACATAAACATTATTCAAATTTACGTTGTAATTTTTATGGCACATTCAAACGCACAATTTTTAAGTTAGTAGGTTAACACTCTTGAGAGAGAAAAAAAAAACTCCAAAATGATTTTTCCAAGAACACAAGAAAACTAGGTCACTAAGTTCCCCATTGCATTAAACAAATTATAATGTATTTACATTCTGCGATTTTTTTAACACCACACATTTGTTATTACAATATCGTCCAACAGACCGGAGAAAAAGTACTAAACAGATCTTAAAGCATTTTCAAAAATAAAAAAAAGAAAATAAATAATTTTATTTTAGTTCTTAGGCACAAACTTATGAATACAAAACGTCCATAATGTCTAAAATTAACTTCATGATCCCACGCATGATTTCGTAATAATTGTTACGTTGTTTGTGTTTTTTTTTTTTTAGTTTGCAAAAAGTTTCAGTATATTTGATGTTGAAATGTTTACAAACATTACAGTCGAGACAATGAGAGCGTGTGCTTGACACAAATAAACATTCCCAGAGTAAATTATAAATATGAGATGGGGATGGCCCTATTTATTAAATAATTGGGGTTTTTAGATTTTGTATCAATTAGTGTTAATTTAGGCAACGCCATTAATTTTTTTTTGTATATTAATAAATGTGTGTGAAAAATGTGTATGGTGTCAACTTCACAGAAATTATAGTCAAGATTTAATCAGGAAAATATGAGTATCAGGTATTTGAAAAAAAACGACCTTTTTGACATTTTATAATTTGTGTGTAAGTTAAACCCAAAGCTAGCTTTCACTTGAATATGTGCGCCGAAGTCATAATATGTGCCACCTATACAATAAGATGGCACATATAAACCAAGTCAGGATAAGTATGTGCAACATCGTTTACGTTGAGCACCCATATTATTTCAGTACCTAGCTTTAGTTGCTTTTTATATCTAAGAACTTTGTAGCAAGCCCATTAACTGGCACTTGCATTTTTTATATTTTGTATTTATTTATATTTTATACCCTTTTGGGAATTACTGTTATTACATATATGATTTTACTTGTTAAGCGTTTAAAATTAAATTTCAAAAATAGATGCAATTATAAAGTAAACAAAAAAACACGTATACGCCACAGTGAACATACTAATTTCTCTAATACTCATATCATTGTCACCTTTTTAATAAAGTATTAAGTGTATAATATATATTAATATTTCTCAAATGTTATATTTATAGACTAACAGCCCTATTTATAAATTCATCATAGAGAGTACATAGCATTATGTACTCTTTATAATGTATTTAAACAAAAAATTGTGATTTATAATATTTATGCAACGTTGAATAAAGGTTGTATAAGCTAAACGAGTTTTTAGGTTGTTTAGAGCCTGAATAAGAATTTATTTAGCTTAAATGTCATTTGAACATCAAATAATTTTCAGAGAAAGAAAAAAATATCAATATTTGTATATATTTTTGTTTTTTCATTGAAGAATTTATTTTTTTGATTACATTTTCAATTAAAATTAAATTATCAACTAAATCAAAAAATAAGAAATTTGGAGATTTGTTCCTGATATAATTTACGAAATATAAATTCATGTGTGTAGGGTATTCATCTTTTTCTTATGTGCCTACATTTTCATACATGTGAACAATTTGTTATCAAATGAAATGTGTTTTTTTTAGAGATTTTCTTCTACATATGACATTGAGAACTTTCGCTCACGTTTTTGTTTATTTTTTTTTGTTTATTTTTGAATCAAATGGAGTTATTTTATCGACAGATGGAGTTGTTTGTCGAACTAATTTTCCATTTTTAGTACTTATTTGGACACAAACCTAGCATAATTATAATGGCTAAGAAAATGTTTTAAAAATAGAAATTTATGTAACGTTGCATAAAGGCTACATAAAACTTTATGTATTGTATAACTATGCAGCCGTTTAGAGCTGTTTAGTGAAATCTAATAAATAAGGCTGTAATTGTATTGAAAACATTAACCCTTATAATTCAAACGTTATTTATTTTTTAATTTGAACAATTCAAATTTTTTAAAGCTGTGAGTAAGTTTTTTTTCAACCTTAGTAGTTATAGTTCATAATTAATTTGGGCACTAAATTTTAATTCTTATAACAAAACTAAGGCAAAAATGGATAACCTGTTAAGCGTTTAAAATTAAATTCCTAAAATAGATTAAATTGAAAAGTTAGAAAAAAAAAAACGAAAAAAAACACGTATACGCCACAGTGAACATAATAATTTTTCTAATACTCCTATCGTTGTCACCTTTTTAACAAATTAATATTTTTCAAACGGTATATTTATAGACTAATAATTGTAGGAAACATTAACCTATTTATATTTAAACGTTATTTATTTTTAATTTTAACAATTCAATTTTTTTTAAAGCAATATGTAAGTTTTTTTTTCAACCTTTGTAGTTATATAGTTTATAATTAATTTGGACACTAAATTTTAATTCTTATAAGAAAACTAAGGCAAAACTGTAAACCGAGCCCTTACGGAAACATTCCTTAGTAAGACTTTCGATATCTAGATCAAAAGGTGGAAATTCGAAACAGGGATTCATTCAGAAAAATGATTAATCTAGTACTGAGATAGAAATAAGGGGAATACAATTTAGATGATTTTGTTAAATTGCAAGCAAAAATCTTATTCACAAAATTATAAATCAATATTTAAATTTAAAGAAGGTCTCGAAATTGATGTTAGAAGCCTATGTTTTTACAAAATTATGAATTTTTTTCTTTTGTATTACGAATAAGTAGCCCTGCTTATGAGAAGAAAACGAAGAAATGCATGCAAAAAGGATGTGCAAAAAATATTTGTTTTAGAAATTCATTGAGAAACAATATTTTTTGTTCTTTTTAGATTTTTTATTTCAAATCTAAACAAATCTAAACAAAAACGGGAAAAGAACACTCGCTTCAATCAAAAATAAATAGATAGAAAAAACTTTAAGTCAATTTTTGATATATGTACAACATATATGCAACCTATATAGGTACTATCGTCTGTTCGCAAGTTATCAAAGATTTTTAAATTGTTATATTATTTGATGTAAACAGCTTTAACGCAAATAAAAATCACAAAATGGCCTAAATGGTATTTTTTTTTTTTAACATACAAACTTATATTGTAGCATTGAACGAACTTAATTTTTTGTTCGTTAAAACATATACATAGTTGAAGATGATGTATTGTAACACAACAAAACATAATACGACAAAACAATACAACAACAAAAAAAAAAACACTTAAAATGTTCCCAATATTACAGTAGGGATTATTATGTCGTTATGAATAAGAACATCTGTATGAATAAGCAGATAAAAAATAATACAAAATAAGCCCTTTCGAAAAGCTACTTTTAGCATTTTTTTTTCTTGAAGGTTCATGTGGTTTTTATTTCTTTTTTCTCGAGGTTAAAATATCAAAAGAAGTTCATTTATAATCCAGGGTTATATTATTTCAAAATGAAACCCAAATAATTTATAATTTAGAATAAGTTAAAAATTCAAGAAATATTTGTTTCAAAACCTATGATTTGATATCCAACATTTTCAATCATAAATATGAAAAATAAATATGAAACATGAATACTTAAGCTTTAAGTTCATTCTGCACTAAAATAATAAGTAAAAGGCAAACTAAAAATATTTTTTTTTTTTTGATATTTTAAAAAATATACCTAGTATAAGTAGATGCATTAAAATTCTTAATTTCATTGTAATACATAATTTGCATTTCAACATTGCAATCTAGTTTAAATGCAGTTTAAAATAAAAAAAAATCCGTATAACATATTTTGGTTTTTAATAGAGTAAATTTTTTGAAATTTCTTGATATATATTTCGCAATAAAATAAGTTTGGAAAGAGTCCTTTCAACATTCAAAAGTGTTATTTTTGATTTTGCTTCACGTTTGACATAAGTCAAAAGTTTTGATAAATTAAATATTCAACGAACAAGAGAATATCTTAAAAAAGTTGCCATGTACAAATAATTTTCGATTCGTTATTTTCTTATTATAATTTTTTATTGTTTATTTAGAAAAAAATCGATAAAAGAGTTTGTATGTCACTTTTAGGGAAATGTGTACTAAGCAACGCCCAAAAATTTAACTAAAACAAACTGTGCCATCTTACGTATAAGCGTTTTTTTTTAAAGCCCTTAGAAATCGGCTTTACCTACGAGAAATTCAGAAACCTAAAAAACGCTTATATTGTATAGGTACTATAAGTAACAGTTTAAAAATAAATATTTTTATTTCAAAAATAGAGCCTTATTTGCTGCATTAAACACAAAAACATTAAAATCTTTAAAGCCGTTTTTGAAAAAAAGTAAACTTTTCTATTTTGGTTATTTGGCAGGTACCGTTATTTTTGGTCCTAAAAAGAAAATATTAATTTCTCCCTCTAGGAAATCTCCCAAAACTTTTGACACCCATGTTTGAAGGAAATCGCTTCAGTGTAGAGGTTAAGGCAGTGACAAAAATGTTTTTTTTTTAAGTATAACGAAAGATACAATAATAAGGTTCTATTATGGACATCAGTCGAAACACACATTTGAGCTTTAAGAGTTGTTTTCAACAAATTAAATGTATGTTATTCAGCCACAAACGCAAAATTTCTGTAAAGAGATGTTACAATTGCGTTGAAACTTCTTAAACCATATATTATTTTAAAGGCGTTACTATAAATGCCCTGTTTTTTCAATTTTGGGTTAGAAATCCTTCAACCTTGCTTTCGGTCACAACCGTTTGAAGAATAACACTGGTTTACAAGTGTTTTGTTGCCGAGGCAAAAATATGCTTTTCTGAAGGTTTTCGGTGTACTGAACTCGAATCCGAAGTCAAAAAAAACTAATCATCTCCCGTTTTGAAATATTACCGTTAGAAAATGCAAAAAAAACGTTTTTTTGAGTACTTCGGACCTTATTTTTTTATATCTTGAAAGATGGAAAATAGTTCTTATAGAAACCGTTATTAAATATGCTCAAACAATTTTCCTTATATAAAAAATAAGGTTCGAAGTACAGCATTTTCTAACGGTAATATTTCAAAAACAGAAGCTGATTAATTTTTTTTTTGACTTCGGATTCGGATAAAAGTATATTTTTGTTTCGGCAACAAAAAAAAGTTACATTTTGTTAACCAGTGTAATAATTGAATGATTCAAATGCAAAATATATGAAATGCACTTTATTGAATCCTGGCCTTATATTATTTAAAAAAAATCTATAATAATATTTTTTAAAATAAAAATTAAATTTATCTATAAAAAAACCATAGTACTTTCTGATTTAAATATTAGTGGAGTAACTATAAAGCTCAAAAATTGGCAATATTAGGGAACCCGGCCGAACAGATTAGATTTTGATGATCTTTTTTTTCAAACGTCGGTAATTAAAAATACTTTAAAGTCTATAGATTAAAAATTGCCGGTGTTGCCGTTTTGATTTTTTAAATTTAATTGAAGATTTTTGTGAACAAAAACAAATTTCTTCAAAAATTTTTCTTAAATTTCATAAATTAATTGATGCCAAAAGATTGTCTAGGAAATTCAAGGAAAAAAATATATGGGAGTGAGGGACAATCTTCCATAGTTCAAGCGATAGATGCAATTTTCTTATTAATTGACTTCAAACACAAAAAAAATATTTGAACACAACGGCAACACCTACAATATTCAAATATACATTTTTAAAAAGCTAGAACCTTCGTTATATTTTTAAAATTAAAATAAAGTTAATTGAATGAACGGCTTTTGAAAGAATGGTAATTGAACTCAGATTTTTGAAAAAAAAAAAATTATTGAAAAAATTTTAACATGTCGTTTTTTAAACTTGGTAGTAATATAAAATGCATTTATTTTCAAATTTTTTTGGCCGCATTTATTATGATTTCAAATTATAAAAGGAAATGTCAATATGTATTACGGTTTATGAAAAAAATTAAAAAGTATTTCATTTTCGAAGAACTTTTTTTAATAAAAGTTTTGAAAAAAAATGTAACTTATTTTTTTTTAAAGTTCAACATCTAAACATAAAATTATTTTTTATTCATTTAATAACCCTTATACTGTTTTGTGTTAAATAGCAAAAATTTAAAGTTCCTATTTACCACAGTCTTTGAGAAAATTAATTATTTCAATGCAAAAATTCAGTTTTAATAAAAAAAAAAAACCATTGAAATTGAAGTAATTTTTCATGTTTTTTTCAAAAGTGTGATATATTTTACCTTTTTTGCTTCGAAATTCAACTGATTATACATATTTATGGCCAAAAATTTGTTTTAAATAAATTCATATTTTATTAGAAAAAGTTTGGAAAAAAGTCATTTTAAATTTTTCTAATAACATTTTTTTTTTAATTCTGAGTTTGAGGACCATTTTTTCAAAAAGTCTTGATTAAATTTAGTGGATTTAAATTTAAGAAATAAGAATGAGCTTCTGGCTTTTTAAAAATGTATTTTAAAATATTGTAGGTGTTGCCGTTGCTTTCAAAATATTTTTTTTGTGTTTGAGGTCAGAATGTTAGAAAATTGCATTTATCGCTTAAACGATGGAAGATTGTCCCTTACTGCCTTTTATATATTTTCCTTAAATTACCTAGAGAATCTTTTGCTATCATTTGTTTTATGAAATTTAAGCAAAAACAAAAGGTTTTGTTAAAAAAAATTTATTTTAATTTTAAAAAACAACACGGCAACACCGGCAATTTTTAATCTATAGACTTTAAAGTATTTTTAATTACCTACGTTTGAAAAAAAAAATCGTCAAAATCAGAAGCATATACATTAGACTGGGCCAAAAAAATAAAATATTTTTTTTTTTGAAAGTTACTTCGAAAATCTTGTTCAGGATGATGAAAAAAAAATTTGGTGAAAATTTGAGCCGTTAAAAAAAATTTTAAGAGGTCTATCATCGGTGTTTTTTATTTTTATACATGATATGATGTTTTACAACAGAACTGCTAGACGATCAAAGTAAAAAAAATTTCTGTTCATTTTTTCTTATATAAAATTAAATTTCCTACAAAAAAGATCTTATTGAAAATTTTCGTCAGACGAGCCGTATTCGAGTAATTAAGCTTTTTAAATCGAAGTGTTTTTTCAGTTTGCCTGTTTCACTTTGGAATTTTGTGATGAGCAAATAAGTGAATAGAAAAATAAAACCTCGACAGATTCTTATAGGAAATTTAATTCTCTACAAAAAAGGTCTCATAGTAATTTTCCCTAAATTGAGTTTTGAAGAAGTTATTCACGATTTAAATCGAGAAAAAAATTTAAAAATCAATTTTCAATTTCAGAATTTTTTAATTCACTGAAAATTCAATATTTTCAAATTAGCTAGATGTTTTCTTGTAGGGAATTAAACGTTCTATAAAGTTCCTTGGCTGCAAATTAATTGCTTTAACCGTTAAGAAGATATTCGTATCAAAACCAATGCCCACTGATTTCAATAGTTTTCTTATGACAAGTATGCATTTGCGATTTGAATACGATTATCTTCTAAACGGTTAAAGCAATTAATTTGCTGCCAAGGAACTTTTTATAGAACATTTAATTCCCTACAAAAAAACATCTAGCTAATTTGAAAATATTGAATTTTCAGTGAATTAAAAAATTCTGAAATTGAAAATTGATTTTTAAATTTTTTTCTCGATTTAAATCGTGAATAACTTCTTCAAAACTCAATTTAGGGAAAATTACTATGAGACCTTTTTTGTAGAGAATAAAATTTCCTATAAGAATCTGTCGAGGTTTTATTTTTCTATTCACTTATTTGCTCATCACAAAATTCCAAAGTGAAACAGGCAAACTGAAAAAACACTTCGATTTAAAAAGCTTAATTACTCGAATACGTCTCGTCTGACGAAAATTTTCAATAAGATCTTTTTTGTAGGAAATTTAATTTTATATAAGAAAAAATGAACAGAAATTTTTTTTACTTTGATCGTCTAGCAGTTCTGTTGTAAAACATCATATCATGTATAAAAATAAAAAACACCGATGATAGACCTCTTAAAATTTTTTTTAACGGCTCAAATTTTCACCAAATTTTTTTTTCATCATCCTGAACAAGATTTTCGAAGTAACTTTCAAAAAAAAAAATATTTTATTTTTTTGGCCCAGTCTAATATACATATGTATGTAAGTTTAAGTTCAAATAATTTTAGAAAAGAATTTAAAATTATTAAAAAACACGGATGTTAATGAAAACTGAAAACGAAATATTTTTACAACGCAAACTTTTAAAGAAGAATGAGGGCACCGATTATACAGCGATTAGCGATTTGTTGTACTTTTATCCCAAAAACGTCATGTTTCGTCTAATACCACTTTGCCATAATAGCGACGATATGATCTAAACATTTTTTTTAAAGATTTGTAGGTATTCTTAAGACTCCTGTTAACTGATCAGAACAAATTTCCATAACGTTTTTTTTCATGGTTTTTTTCTCATTGCTTATAACAATTTTACAACACGAAAAAATCGAATTGTATTTTAAAATAATTAATTTATGAGACAAAAAAGAACGCTACGGTTGAAGACATTTGCTTCGATATATAGAAGATTATGATGGGTAAAGACAAAACCCTTTACTCGTTAAAATTTCTTTCTTTCGCTCTGGACTGAACTTGCAAAAGTCTTATTGAAAACTAAGTTTTATTAAGTCTTTAATAAGTCTTGTTGGTTTTACATTTTCAAACATAAGTCTTCAACAATTTCCATTATTTCATCCATTTATTAATATCTAAGAAATATGTCCCTTAACTATTTTGGATAAGAAATAAGACAAATATAAATGAATACATACTTATGTATCTTCTTAAAATTATTTTTATTATAAAAATTGTAATAATTTTACTAATAAAATTCAATTTTACTCATGTGGTAGGTGTCAAGGGTAGGTAGGTTCTATAGGTTTTATTACTAAAAGTGTTTTGAAATCTAGAACGCATTAGCACATACTGAAAAAAGAAAAACAAAAAATATAAACTACATGAAGATTTCAATAAGTTAGAGAAAAAAAAAACATTAAGGTGTATCTTTTTTTTAAATTTTGATAATTTCTTTTTTTTTTTGTTTATAAATTTACCATAACTCATTCGGGTAGTACATGGGATGCTTCTTGTGGCTTCCACGGTTTTCGTATGGAAGGCAACTTCGACTCATACCTGATGGATTGGTACCACTGTTTCTAATTGTATAACAATATGAACTGGAAAAATCATTAATTAAGATTTCTATAATTCTATTCATACATAGAACGGTTAACAATTAACATTTAACAAAAAAAAAAAACCAAAATACGAGCAGAAGTTTCTATATTATTTATAAATTTAATATGTATAAACAAAATAAATAACTGTTCAAGCAGCATTTAACAAGGAACATCAGGAGGTACATGTAAATGTAGGTAAAATAGTAGATTTATATAATTACATAAAAAGTGTAACAGAGATATTAGGTATGCCGGGTATATAAAAGGGAGAATCTACTACCATGGATATTTATAGATTTAAACACTGAACAGAGGATAGTAAAAGAATGCAATAAGAGTGGTTTTATAAGTATGAACATTTTTGTGCTACTGTTTCAATATTCGGAACAAACTATGTTCAATGCAACTACCTATGATGCTAAATTGAATTTCTCATGTGCGCAATTTATATTTTTAAGTTTTTGAATGTACTAGATTACTTGAAAAATATGTCCCATCTGATTTTTTTCCAATGAACTAAAATATCGCAGTTCTTAGTTAGTCAGACAACTGCGAACTTGTCTAACTTTGTTTTTCTAATTCAATATAAGTTCAAGTGACCTCAACTCCAAAAATTTATAAAGCGTTTCGCCCAGGTACGACAGTGGGCTCATCAGTTAGATCTGTCGTACCCTTACTAAGACGCCTTATTTTGGTCGATGTTTACCGACACTATACAGGGTGTCCCAAAAGTAATGGATCAAACGAAATATGCTGATAGGCCAACTTTAGGGCTCTCAGAATTTGGTAACTTGTTCATCCCAAATCCTTACGGTTTTCGATTTAATACAGTTTTTGTGAAATTTCGAAAAATCCCGACTTTGCAACAGTATTTTGCTTCTTCCGCTCACAATTGATTTTTGTTTTTTACAATTCTTCCACTAAAACATTGTCTAATAATAAGAAATAATTAATTAATCAAAATATTTTTTGTTTCATACGCCATTTTGCTGCAAATTAATTAACAGTTCCATGTTTTATTAAAACTCAATTTCTTACTTTTATTTCAGAGCAACACCCTGAAAAAAAATTGTATGATGTGACACTATTTTATTATTTTGAAAACTTGCCGTGTTATTTCAGTTTTCAAAAATGTATTAAAGTTTCCGAAGTCCAAGTTAGAACTAAAGATATTACAATTTAAAAGCAACAAAACAGGGCTTTTCAGAGAAAAATAACAAAGAAAAATAAACACATTTTCTCAACTGTTGTTTGTTTATTTCTTTTTGAATAAAAGCCTCGATTTTTGTTTGTTATTTTGCTCTGAAAAACTCTGTTTTTTGCATTCAAATTGTAATATCTTTCGTTCTAATTCCAAATTTGGAAATTTGTATACTTTTTTGAAAACTGCAATATCGGGACAAGTTTTTTTAATAATAAACCAATGTCAAACCATACAAATTTTTTGCGGCGTGTTGCTCTGAAATAAAAGTAAGAAATTGAGTTTTTATAAAACATGGAACTGTTAATTAATTTACAGCAAAATGGAGTATGAAACAAAAAAAATTTTGATTAATTAATTATTTCTTATTATTAGACAATGTTTTAGTGGAAGAATTGTAGAAAACAAAAATCAATTGTGAGCGGAGGAAGCAAAATACTGTTGCAAAGTCTGGATTTTTCGAAATTTCACAAAAACTGCATTAAATCGAAAACCGTAAGGATTTGGGATGAACAAGTTACCAGATTCTGAGAGCCCTTGAGTTGGCCTATCAGCATATTTCGTTTGATCCATTACTTTTGGGACACCCTGTATAAAACTCACAGCATGAATATACTGTGAATTATAATTATACACTACTGGAAAAAATTAAGGGATCAAAAAAAAATTCCAAATTTTTGGGCAAATTTCAACAGGCCGTTACTTCGAAAGAAATGGTCGTACAAGAAATCGATAAAGAAGGAAATTGTAGCTCCAAGTGTCTAGTTTTTGGATTAGAACTTTATAAATTTTTAAAATCCGCGGTTTTTGAGTAATCGTAGAAAAACCTGCAACAAAAAAATTTTCAAAATTTTTTTAGTTTTTTTTTTGGTCTACTTGCGTGGAAAAATTTTTTTTAGCTTAACCACTATAAGGATCGGATACTTTGTTCATTTAGCTTTAATTTGTTTTTTTTGAACACCTCGATACGTCCACTTCTCGCCGAGATATCGGTCTTCAAATGGAAAAAAATCCTTTGTGTTTGATTATCGATATCTCAGCAACCAATGATCGCACAGAAAGTTAAAGGTGGGTTTCAAGAACTTGAATGAATTCTCCTTAACGGCTAGCCATTGCTTTTCCAAAAAAAAATTTTTTCTTATTTTCACATGAATTTGAAAATGCAACAAAAAAAGGGCTTTTGGTGGTTTTTTGGAAAATCGAGCGCTAGATCGAAAATATTGAGGAAACCGCTAATGTTAAGTGTGCATTTTACAGTTCAATATGTCCACAAAAACCCTACAAAAAATCAAATTAATCCAGCCAGCCGTTTTTTTGTTTCACTCGATCGAATTTTTGAAAAAATTAAAGGATCACGTTTTTTGCTCTGAAAAGCTCAATTTTCTTTTCTCATTTTGTAATGAGAAAAAAAATTGTTTTTCCTAGCTTTTTCCACATTTTTGCTCCAGAAAAAGCTTAAATTTAAAACAAAACAAAATTCCAAAAAAAAAAAAAAATTTTTTTAAATAAAATTTTTTTGAATTTTTTTCTCTTGAAAAGGTCTACGCAAGTAGACCAAAAAAAAAACTAAAAAAATTTTGAAAATTTTTTTGTTGCAGGTTTTTCTACGATTACTCAAAAACCGCGGAGGTTAAAAATTTTTAAAGTTCTAATCCAAAAACTAGACACTTGGAGCTACAATTTCCTTCTTTATCGATTTCTTGTACGACCATTTCTTTCGAAGTTACGGCCTGTTGAAATTTGCCCAAAAATTTGGAATTTTTTTTTGATCCCTTAATTTTTTATAGTAGTGTAATTAGTGTCGGTAAACATCGACCAAAATAAGGCGTCTTAGTAAGGGTACGACAGATCTAACTGATGAGCCCACTGTCGTACCTGGGCGAAACGCTTTATAAATTTTTGTAGTTTAGGTCACTTGAACTTATATTGAATTATATTCAATCACTCCTTTTAAAATAAAAATAATTTTAATAATTTTTTATTATTTTTGTTATTTTTTTTTCTTCGTTATTTGTTTTTCTAATTTGGACAAGGACCAATGAGAAAACATTCACACATTAGCCAAATGAGATAATAACCACATTTTCGCTATCGAAACATAATCTAGTATAAACATGAACAAGAAACACAAAATTAATATTAAATCATTCATAGACTTAAAACAGGATATAGAATCAAACTTTTAAGAAACCTCGAGAAATTTGAATTTTAGCCAACTTTTAAGTATACATTAATTTGTTGGAAAATTGTTAAAATGGATAGACCTTTTGACATTCAAGTTAGTTTGTGTCAGTTTTGTAATTTAGCTCGAAACAAAGGGTGCTTTCATAATAATTGCATGGTTGCTTTGTTTACATGCGGTCATTTGCGATCAGACTAATGTCAGAAAAACTATTGGCGCATGTATTTTACTTTGAATTTATAAACACTTTTTCTGATTTGCGTCATTTGTCAAAATTTTTAAGTTGCAATTCAGCCTCTTCTCCAAAATTAACAATATATTATCTTAATTCCATCCTTTAAGAAAAAAAAAAACTTTTTTTTAAACATTTCTGTCAATATTTACAAATTTATTATATCCAAGAAATTCGCGGCTATTTTTATTATTTTGACTTTAACTTTGAATTTCCAATTAATATTTTGGCAGAATTGAGAAATAAAGAAAAGCTATATCATCTTTTACGTCATGTTCCTTCTTTCTTTAAGTTTAAATTCATTGCGCATGAGATTTTTTTCATTTGCGCTGCAAATATTTGCGTTTTACATTTATAAACACCTGACATTTGTCATTTGCATTAATGAACGATTTGCATTCGTCAGACTTGCGCAACCATGCATTTATGAAAGCGCCCAAAATCATCCCAAAACACAGAATTTTTTTTTAAATTTGTAAATAAAAAAATTGTAAAAAAAAGTCAATTATGGACTGGAAATGTAAAATACTATTAATTTTTCCTTTCTAAATTTCAACAAAAATTGTCATTAAATGGTTTTTCATCATTTTCAATTTGCACGACGCTTGTAATTTTTACAATTAATCAAAGTATCAAAGATTTATTTTTTTTTTCTGAACTTGAGTTTAGAAGTAAACAATTTTAATTTTTAAGTTGTTTTCCTATGTTACAACCACGGGTCGTAAAGAAATTTTTAATGGATTGTTTGAAACACACATTTGAGGAGCTGATTTCCAAAACCAGCTATCGGAAAAAAATCGGAAAATGAGATATGCATGTCATTTTTTAGGTCTTTTCAACGCGCGTCTGATTCAGTCAAAAATAATTTTCTAAACAGCACACAGAGATAGTTATTCAACGTCAAAAAACGACTTTATTTCCAAAACAGCCTATTGAACTAAAAAAGGTTTTTTCCAAAATGACCTATGCAAAATTTTCTTTCCAATAAGGCCTCTTCAGTATAAAAAATATCAATTTGGCGTATGATAAAATGCCACATTGCGATGATGGAGGAGTTACAAAAGTAGTTTTCGTCATTAATTAGTCCGTCCATCTGTACACCGTGCTAGGACCTAAACGGTCTAGCGATTTTAATTAAATTTTTTGTACTTAAGGTTTTTAGTAAATAATATTAATAATCTGTGTTTTTAGTTTTTCTCAAAAATTTGGATAATGAAAATGGCGTTGTGGTTTTTTGAGAAAATTGACTTATTTTTTAACTTATTTCGTACCAATTGTTTTCAAAATTTGCAGACTGTTATGTCTTATCATTAAAAAAAAATTAAGTATAGAGCTATTCAAATAACCAAAATAGACACGCCAAATTACAAGAGCAAGACCGTGCGGTCCAGAAACGCATTTTAATTCAATTTCATTTATACAAATTTATTTTTGTTTCTTGTTATAAACTAAAATAAAGGTTTATTTACAAAAAATTTTTAAAAAAAATCGTGATTTTACCTTTAAAAGAAGATTTTTTAAAGAGTTTTACTTCCAAAAGAGACATAATACAATTATACTTCCAAAAGCAGATATACCGACTTTTTAATAAGGAATTTTCAATATAAAGACTTAAGATATATTTGTTTTGAAAGATTTAATTTTATTAAAATTTCGTAAAGAATAAATTTGTAGAAGATTATTTTGCTCTATATCTTCTGTATTACGAAGTAATGGTTTTTGTCATTTTACTCAAAACTACCTTCAGGTCAGATAGCTGGTTTTGGAAATCACCTCCTCACTTCCTGGGAAATTCATACAAAATTCAGGTATTGAATACAATTTCAAGAAATGTGTTAAATAATGTAAACATATAGTGAAAAATAATGTAAAATAGTTAGAAGTAGTGAGTTATATGCAAAGGTCTTTTTTAAAATTCAAAAAGAAACTTTGCATATTCCCACTTGACAAACATTTTGATAATAATTTTCATCAAACTTATTAACTAAATGAAATTAGAATAAACATGAAGCGCAAGGAAAGCCTAAAAACTCGTTCTTCTCAAAACAAAACTTCAGTAAATCTCGTCATTAATTTGCCTAAACAAATGATATCACATTTCATGAACCACAAAGATGTAAGCTAATTTCAAGACTTTACGATAGGTATCTAAGGAATATAAGTATTCACTATGGAATTACTGCAGACATTCTATACTCCCGAGAAAAGGTATCTTTCCATAACGTTACTTTGAGGTTAGAGTGTGTTCCTAACCGTATTTTGCAAAGTACCTATTCTTATTGCATTCATTTAAATCACTGTAAAAATGTAAAATAAGTTGAACGATGAAAACAGGAATGAACAATTTAATTTTTAAAGATAAATCATTGAAAAGTTAAAAGTGGGTGTGAATTTTATAACAATAAAAAAAAAATCTAGCATAATTACTATAGAATTTCAGTGAAACAAGGAAAACAGAAATAATAAATGAAGATTTTTATTTTATCATCAGAAGATTGCAAAATTCAATAGGAAAAGATTTCCACAGACGTGCAAACAGCAAACTGACCTAATTTTTATTTATTCATTGTATTCAAGAGTTATATATTGTATATCTATAGGAGAAGATATTATACAAGTAGATTTATCGGGAACTACCAACTATAACAACTATACTACTATCACCGCACTGTGTTATAGTGTGAGTGTTGATTCGTTAAAAAACAAAAATATGAAACAAAAACTAACCTAACACCAACATATTAATCTGTGCTGTTGCAGAAACATTAGTAAGTGATTTTCCCGCCAAGAGCGCTACGAGAGTAGACAATAATGTAAAACGAAATGGAAATGTAGGTGGGTAGGCTGTGCCACACTTCAGAATCACAGATATAGGACTGTATAGTGGATTATTTATTTATTTTTTTTTAAATATTTTTTTTCGAATAAATAGCAAAGGCAAATGAACTCTCGGAAACGCCATTTAATGTTTGGTCTTAGTACGCATGACAGATCACATAGAACAAGGAGAGTTGATGCACATCCAGTGTTCAGTGTACCTACCTACACCCTAAGTTTTTTTTTCTATTTTTTTAATTTTTTTTTTTTTTTTGTAAGAAGCCAGGTTGTAGATTCATTGTAGGAGCTGACCTGTAGGGTTGATGTTACACAAAAAAGGAGCAATTAGATGGAACATTTTTATTATTTGTTGTGCATTGCGGTGAGTTTTTTTGAGTTATTGTAAATGTAGCTATTCATGTTGTAATATGCACCAGGAAAAGTTTGTTTATTTCATTTTTGGTCGAAATAACAAATGATTCGAATTTTTAAGTAAAAACAAAAAATAAATTAAAAAAAATCAACTCATTTATAAGCCCTTAAGCATAAAATATACGGACGGATCGACATTTATTCTTCTGGTAGTCTAACTGACGATTGAAAATCAGAGCTTAGTGTCTTTTACGTGAACTTTTGAATAATTTAAAATTGTTGTCTTCACGAAAACGAGGTGATTAAAATTGGAAAACAGCAAACGAACCCAACTGTGCACCCTCAGTACCTAGGGTTTATTAATTAGAAAAAATACCTAGGAGATAAAAATATTGGTCCTTGATTCTGTGGCAAATACAACATTTATGACTAAATTGTTCATTGCACCCTTTTTGCAGTTCTTTCGATCAGAGTGTTCACCTTTCAATAAACTCAAAATTTTCCAAAATTAGATTTCTGTTAAAAAATTCTGTCACAAAATTGGAAGAAACAAAATAAAAAAAAAAAAACAGTGTAAATGAGCAGTGTACCTAAGTATGACCTTGAAAAGATAACTGAAACGTAAAATAGATTCACTTGCTTTGAAACTCGGTGGAACAATTATAATATTCAATCTACCAACAAACCACAAGTAGACTTGAGCTATGTAGATGGAAAAGCTTATGTAGTAATTTTGCTCTTTCAAAATGATGGAACGAATTATATCCTCAAAAAATCTTGTCACTTTATGAGAGGAAAAAAAAAACTTCTTTCGAAGAATCATTAACGCTCTTCTCAAGTATCATGGGAGGCATCTTTTTGATACAGTAAAATTTTCAACACAAATGCCGAACAAATTAATGTTGGCTTAATATTTTTTTTTTTTTTTCAGAAACATTGGGTTGAGTCAATTAAGGTTCTTCCTTGAAAGTCCTCAGAAACAATTCCGATGTTAATGATTTTAGTGCTTTTATTTTTTATATTTATTAACAATCAATCGGATATTTTCTTTTGTTTTCATAGAAAATGTTTTTTAATATGATTCATATATCCCACACTAAAATAATGTTTAAAAATTAAATTATTTAAAAGGAAATGGTAATGTTTAAAATAACTGCCTTACTGTTAAATTAAAATAACATATTAACTTTTTCTATTTGAAGGAAGAATTTACTTAATATTTCTGTGGGAATAACACAGAGTTAAGCCTAAGTCAAAAAAAAAAAAAATTGAAAACCAGTCAACTCTTATCTGCATTTACTCATTAGGTACATACTTATAAGTTTTTATTTAAAAATGAAAATTACGGAAATTTAGCTAAGATTCTCGATTAGTTCAATTAAAATTTAAAATCATACAAAAATAAGATTGAAAAAAAAAAATTCAAAAATTTCTTAAGCCGGCATAAGCTACTCTGTCTTATTGCCACAGAAAAAAATAAAAACACTTACAAAAACAAAATTATATTCACCACACTTGATCTTACTTTTTTCGCACTAAGAGCCGACGCACGCAACGGACGCGTCCTCTTTGGCTGGTGGGATTAAACAGATTTAGACTGAGATCGTTTGCTCATAAATGCAAACAATTTTCACCTCGATTGCATTTAGGTGTGTTGATAAAATCTGGTGGTTCATATTAGACACATGGTCCATATTTGCTTTTAAAAATTGTTGTTTTCAAAATTGTTCAAAACTATAAAATTTCTTTTAGTGTCTCTCTTCCAACAGATTTTACTGTGACATAATTTACCATAATTAAAATAAAAAAAATGTAACTCAGTAATTATTGTTTTTTTGAACTATTCAATTTGTATTCATTTAAAAAGCAATAAAAATAAGATCACTTTAGGGTAGTGAAAAAATGGATACAAGTTATGCATTTTTTTTTTTTTGGTAAGAAAATATACGTTAATATATGCCTTAATCGTTGGATATTGATTTAAGGAAGCATAATGATCAGTAAATCATTTTTGGTAGGTATACATAGGTATAAACTCCTGGTAAGCCCATAAGAAAAAAAAACCCTAAAAACAAGCTGAATCTATGTAGAAAAAATTACGATGGCAAAATGCTAAAATTGATGAAATAAATCTTCAAAAAATGTATAAGGGTTATAAATTTTACAGAAAAGTTGGTTAAAATATCATACAACGTTCCAATATGAAGTAAGAAGAAAGGGATGCCTAAAACTCCTGGTAGAAGCAAAAGCAAAAACACCAGCATTTAGTTGGCCTCAGTAATTGAACAATACAAAACCGGGAGGCTTGGCGGAGATTTCTCATATCAACCCATCGAACCCCACTGGCGGATCACTAGTATGAATCAGATACGTGAGAGAGTTATGATCTCCTCGACGAATTTAAGGAAGAAAAAGAAGTTTACAAAAAATACCGCACATGAGATTTTTGTGTACCTATTAAAAAAGTTTGAAATGCAAATTGAGTGAATTAAAAAATAGTGAAATAATCTTTCCCGGCATTTCAGAAATCATGTGAATGATTATATTATAAGTCGTACTTATTTAAAAAAAAAAAATACTGAGGGAAAAAACAACTTAAAATCAACGAAAACCACGTTGATTCCATTTTTTTCGGAATGATTTTGCGTTGAAGATGAAAATTTTAAAATCAAAGTAGAACATCGTTAGTTTAAAGTGGTTTACCGTTATAAAACACCTTTAAATCAAAGTTGTTTCCACTTTAAAAAAAAAGCATCAATTTATTAAAAAAAAAAAAAGAAAATGGGCAGCCGCTGAGGATCGAACCTACAACTCTTGGGTTACTAGGCGAATGCTTCACCAACGTGCTATCTCACTGTTGAAAATTAGAGTGATAAAATGCAACAAAAGCTGAAGTCCGACAAAAATAAAAACATTTCTTACTTTGTTTCAATTTTATTTTATTGAACATCAACATCTACGTTGAAAATTTTACATTTTACTTTGCGTTTTTTCCCTCAGTATACTGACTAATACTTACACTGACCTTGAATATCTACTGTAAAAATAAGGTTACTAAAGTTATTATTAAACTACCAACAAGAAATCAATGATCTCTATAATACGCTAGTGGATTCATACCAAATTTTTGAATGTAGCAGTTTTGATCCGACTTTTTTTCTCTCTATTAAATGGCAAGTTTTCTCTGTTTTTCAATATACCTAGATAGAATGTCATCTTCAATTTGACTCAAAAAGACTATACGCTGTACAGAGGCGTACGTTTAGCTAGCGATGGGTTTCTGAAGAGATAGCCCATTTGTTAATAGTTTTTTTTTTTTTTTAATAGTATGATTTTTGAAATTACGTTTTAACTCCAAGAATAACTACCTTATTCTGAGTTAAGTCAAAGTTCATTTATAATTTATTTAAATAAATTATCACGGATGGGTCAAAATGATGGAAGTGAAAAATTTCGAGGTCTGAATAATTAAAAAAAAATTCAACTTCCTTTGATGATACACATTTTCATGCTCGAATGTTCGCTTTAGATTCCCTAGAGCAATTGTTTTTTTTTTTTTTTGCTATATTAGATGGAATTAAATAAATTTTTTTTTTAACAAAACAAATATATTTCTAGATGCATGTTTACTATTTTAGTTGGAAAATGAGGAAAAACTTTTAATTTAATATTATTTGATAAAAAAAATGCCTGGAATTTAAATTTTCCATCTTCATGATTGTGACTCAGATACGTTTTGACAATCTACCTACGAATTCTGAGCTATAATAGTTGTCCTAATTCTTTTAGGACAATGAACAAAAACAAGAAAGGTGGTGATGAATTATCTACTACTTAAAAGAATGATTAACTCAAACAGACCATCACGTAAAATAATTTTTTTCTAATAATTTTCGTATCTATTACGAGAATTTTTTGATAATGAAGGTCTTGTGGATTGTGGTTACAAATTAATTAAATTTTGTTGAAATATTGCTTAAACAATTTAAGAAAAATTGTTAGGTAGCTAAAACTTATGTTCATATTTTATAAGACAGTAAGTTTGAAAAATTATGGTCCCGTCCATACCATGTTATTTATGCTTTGGAATTAGTTGTTGCATTGTTTTTGAATTGCAAAAAAAAAAAAATAGATATAAATGTAAGTCAGTCTTGAAAAAAAATAAAATTATTTTTTATATATCTATTCAAATTTTAAAAAAAAAGTTTTACTATGTACAAATACATACATAATAATGTTGGAAAAATTTGTTTTAGTTATTAGATTTTTTTTAAGGTTTCTGGGAATACAAAAATTAACTATAGAGTTTTAAATCTACCAAAATTTTGTTGGAAAATTGCGTTTATGTACAAAAATATTGTTTACTGTCGAAAACTTTAATAATAACATTTATATTTTACAAAATATTCAAGCAAGTTGAATATAAACACCGTTTTTGGCTTTGGATTTTCTTATTTGAAAAATCAACAAAAACACACATCCCTTAAAAAAATATATCGCCATCAATCATTTTTTTTTGGTAAAAATACAAAAAGTATATGAGTAAATGATTTATGTATGTTAAAAGTAATAAAAACAAAAAATATATTAACCTTTGCAAAGGTTGTGGCATAACATTTTTAAGCTCCATCTCCTTGTTAGCTGCGTTGTTTTTCTCAGCGCTATCATTGCTACCCACTGTATGCGAACGAGATACGGGCAGAGTAGCCATGTTATCTCCACCCTCAACATCAACAGTGGCAACTTTTACTTCACCACCCATTTTTATTTTTTTTTATTTTGTTTTTGTAATTTTCACAAAATGTATCAATATACAGTTTTTCTTCTCTCTATATAGTTAACTTTTATATTTTTGAATTTTTTGATTGTAAAAATTTTGCGCACTTGTTCACATTCTACATAATTTCTGACACTTAAAATCGACACTATTTTATTTATTTCGTTTTCTGCGTGTAAATATAAAATGGATGAAGTTATTATTTTGTTTGGAAGTTATAATATTCGTTGTATAAATTTACGACCGTTTTTTTTTTTTTAAGTTTACGTTACAATACAAAATCAAGAAAATGGAAGAAAAAATCGTTTTAGAGTATTTTTTTTTAATAAATTAAAAATTATATTTTATTCATTGCAGCAAACTTGTTAGCAGGTATCCATTCCCGTTGTATCTGGTCCTATCATTCTACACCCCAGGAGAGGAGGAAACGAAAGCTTTTTCTGCGCGCTCAAGGACGTTTATGGAGGTACTAACCACCATCAAGCTTTGATTTTTTATGTATAATAAAGATATGTAGCTACTATATTTTGTACACACAAAAATAAAATAGGAAATTTTTGCAAACACAAAAAAAAAAAACATTATTCCTTTAAGATTTCCTCCACAATCCACACATAAATATTTTGTGTATCCTTTTTTGTGTTGAAATTTTAAGGATTTCATAGGCGGGGCGAGATGATAAAAAATCAAGACACAAAATGTCCTTATTTTTTTATATGAATTTTGTATCTAACAAAAATTTTAAATAAAATTTTATGGGAAAAAATTAACTTTGGGTGGGGTCATTTTATTTAAAATGATCTCCAGTAAAAAAAAAAATGAAAAAAAAACAGTTGCTCCCGGGCGACCTAGTGACCTCGGCTCAAAAGGTGGGGGAGAGGTATAGACAAACTAGCATACATACGCATATGTGTCAAGAAAGGACCAAATAATAACCCTTTTGTCTTGTTTTATAATCTCTGTTCTATAGTAATCTTTGACGGTTATATTGCGTGCTGAACTATTCAAAAAAGGGGATATGTACACTGCTTTTTTTGCAAATTGAGATTAATGAATAAGAATTTTATTTTCAGAAACAAAAAAAAAACTCGAAAACGATATTTTCATCTGTAATTTCTTTCACAAATAAAATTTATCACTTTTCAGGATTCAAATCCTTATTTATGGGTTTTAATTTTATTTTGTATTTATAAGATTATAAGAATAAAAAAAAAAAACAAATCACACTTCTTTTTTTTGTGTTTTAACCAACAAAGGATCACAAACTCGATACCCTATCCAGCTACTACTGAGCAGAGGAGAAATCAACTAAGAATCTAATAGCTACATCAGGAAGGGAGAGATGCTGTTCATCTTGATGTCCTGAATTCTGCTGCTGCGCTTTGTGAAAATATGTGGAACGCATATAACTTTCCACAATAAGATAAAAGGAAAATTGAAAATGTGTATTTGTAGAATACTAGACAAGGACGACTGCTGTCAATTGGACAAGAATGCACTTTTTTTTTTTTTGTTCGAAGGGGAACATTTTCCTATAGAGCGGGATATGATTTTCGAATTTGATTTTTCATCTTATATGAGGGTGAAAGAGTGGTGGCGAGGGTGGATATTATGAACAATCTTAGCAAGGGATGTAGAGTTTCAGTACATATTTTATGTTGAGGGAGGGTGGTGTAAATTTACTAACCCATGGCCAGGGTTGTAAATGAAATAAACTCGCATGAGATGCATTCTAGTTTTTGGGTAGTACTCGTTTTTAGGGGACGATTGTTAGGTTGTGTGCCAAATAGTGCTAATTGACCGAAATAATACACAAGGAGAGAAAAGACAAAAGACGAAGAAGAATGGGGGTTTTGATTGAGTAGATTGTCCACTGGCTTGGGTATGCTTTTGATAGTGACAAACAGGAGAAGTCATTGATTTTAAGTTCTTTTTTTTTCTTCTTTTTTTGAAATTTATTGCAAAAGGTTTAAATTTATTCTAGGTCAGAGACATCACCACGATGGAGATGGTTGGTATATACGAAAGTAGGTAGAGAAGAGAGAGATACCTACAAAAATGAAAAGAGTGTATTGTCCTTATAAATTGGGTACACATGTACTTGTACAATATTGTACACACATATTTTTATTGAATGATTTTATTTAGGTTTCTGATTTTGGATTGCATTGTTCGAACTTTGAAGTACATAAAATATTTTATGTAAAGACATTTGACAAGAATGTTAAAAATTTACACTGAAAACATATGTTTTGTTTATGTATGTCTTCGATTTTTTTTTTCTTTGTTTTTATAAATAAAAAAGTTATTGAAACATTTCTATACTTCCTTTTTCATTTAGAAATTTCATTGAATCATGTTTTTTAATTAGTTTCGAAATTTTGTGGGGGGATTTTTTTTTATTGACACAATTCTGCAGTCATGTAGGTATTCTCTACAAAGCTTGTACTATTCTTAAATATTCTCAAGAAAAATAAAAGAAAAAGCTTAAGTTTTATAAGGCAGTCCATGGGGAGAGTAGATAGGTACCTACGATAACTTAAGCGACAAGAATTGATAACGGTTTTTTTGTAGAGGGGTTTAATATAATCAATTTTTTACTATAAGAAGGGTCATCTCCCCCCGTTTGGCTGGACTAGAATTTCAAATTTCTGTCTGTGTTGAAACGTTTAATTTTTTTTTTCTCAGCTAAAATTCAATCGATTTAAAAACTTGGTTGAACATGGTAATAAATGTAAGATTTAAAAAAATTGATGAAAATACCATGATTTAGTTCAAGTAGGAATAAACAAATTAAGTACATGCGTAAAATATTTTTCAATGTGAAGAAAATGTAGGAAAAAAGTATTTTTTACCACATGTTTTACTATCGTTGGATATAAAAAATTGACTAAGGCCCAATTTATTGACTCTCCATTAAACTTAAATCGCCATTAAAAAAGGGAATTTTAAAATTAAAAACCAATTTCGTTTAATTCAGTCTCGTTTAAGGATTTTTTTTGAAGTCTGGCATCATTAACTAATTGAGCATTAAATTTAAAAGTAGTTTTAGTTAAAACACCAAATTCGACCTTTTAAGAGGGATTTTTAGAGCTAATGGAGGTTTTAAACAGAATTTCTATTTATTCACTCTCCATTGTGTCAAATGTCATTTCATTTATTTTTTTTATTTGAATTATTATTTTATTTGAAAAATGTCAAATGAGCTAGAGAATTATTAAAAAAACATCACAATTATGAAAAAAGCCAGACTAGAATTTTTTGTACCATAAAAAAGAACAAAATTCAAAGAAATTAATGCATTTCTTGTCTACTTCGCACAGATAATACTAGATCTACTAGATTATATTCTCCACTTCAAAACTAATCATTTTTGAGATGCTGCATAATACATACAAAACATACATAACATTGCAATTGAAGCCATGAGAAGAAGAGATATAAAGCTTACTTCTAAACCAATGACACGAGATGAATGCCGATAACACTTAAATTTAAGTTGTTATTTGACACCGATGGAAAAAATTAAAAATTTCACTTAACTCCTTCTTCTTCTCATGGTTTCAATTGTAGGTTGTAGCATTCTTTTGTTACCACTGGTATATCGTTAATCTCTTGAATTTTCTGGCGTTTTCAGCTGCAAAATACTTACGGGGCATAGTTTTTTGGTTTTTCTTCCAATTTAAATCTATTTGATTTGACAAAATTGTAGCTTTTGATAGATTATTTTTCAAACAAAATAAAAAATCCCTAGGATATTTTTAACAGAGTTTTAAATTTAAAGTTTCCATTAAAAGTAAGGACTTTAACTAAAGAAGAGTGAATTAAATGAATTTTTAATGATGTATACTAAGGTCCAATTTATTCACACTCCATTAAATTTAAAGTCGCCATTAAAAAAGGGAAATTTTAAAATTTGTATGCGATTTGACAGTTTTATAATTTTTAATGTAGCCTTTAAAAATAATGGAGAGTGAATAAATTGGGCATTAAAGGCGACAATAGTTTAACGAGGCCGTTAACTAAAGCGATAAATTTCAAAATTTAATGGAGGGTCAATAAATTGGCCCTAAGAGGCCCAATTTATTCACTCTCCATTAAATTTAAAGTCGCTATTTAAAATGGGAAATTTAAAAATTCTTATCCGATTTGACAGATTTTCAATTTTTAATGGCGACTTTAAATATAATGGAAAGTGAATAAATTGGGCCTAAGAAAGACCTTTTTCAGAGACCTGAAACTTCAAAAAATCGTTTTTGCTCTTGAGTCCAAACTTTGAGGGTATTTTGAAAAGTGAAAACAAAATAAATATATGTAGTTTTACTTTGGTACCGAGAAAAGTGTATATATTTTATTTTTTGTCTTGTCACACAATGATATTAATTTCGGGACCTTAGGGGTTAAGTTACAAAATTGCACTTTGTGGATTTTGAATAAGAATAAGCCTTTTTTTAATTTGGTATCAAAATCATAGTATAAGAGTAACTTTCCTATATAAATAAACGGTTCTAAGGGTATACTCTATTTTTCATTTTAAATTTAAATAGATCTAAAAAGAAAATTTTTTTTAAATATTAAATACATAAAATATTGCATAGAAAAAACTTAACTTAAGCTCCAAATCATGGTAGCTAATTATTTCACCACGGAATGTTATTCAAATTCTTCAACTTCGAACAAGTGGTGAATATAAATTTTATGATTGTGTACTTTCATACCTACTTAAAAAAAAATATCCATGCACACTCAAATGGTTATGCCCCCATCGAGTAAACCACAGCTAAAAACAAGGAAATTTATACAATACTTACACCTACACGTATTCCTTTCGTTTTAAAGGTCAAGTATTTTATATATGAAAAAAAAATAATTGAAAAAGTTTATTTTTGTTATAACTTGATTTTGTTATATTTTGATATTTTAAACAATTTCCGATAAACTTTAAGAAAATTAAAACAAAAATTAAAAATGGCATTATGACCAAGATAAAAAAAGTAAGGGAATAATTAGTTTCTGGTTTTCTGGAATTTCTTTAAAATTTAAGGAGTTAAAATACTTTGCCAACAAAATTTTAAGATTCATTTTTTTGAGCAGGTTGATAAGTTTGTTTCGTCCACTTTACTCTTTGTTGATATCACTTGAATTATTTTAACTCGGCGAAATGCACACGAAAGCAAAAATAAAACATAAGAGGTCGTTCAATCGTTTAATCGCCTTTTTTTCATAAATGCAACCCTTACCAGAGGGGATAAAAATATGAGGTTAATTTGGGTTAGATGCTGAACCCAGAAGTATGTACCTTCATATAAATTTATGTATGTATTTTATGTATCTTCTACCCACCCCAATTCTGTCTGGGATAAAGATGGGTGGTTTTAGGCTATACGAAGCAATTAGCTTGAGTTGTTTATTTGTAATGAATTTGACAGAAAAGATGAAAATAATCTACACAAACAGAAACGCATAAGAAAACCACCCTCATTTCAACAAACAAAAGAAATATTGAAATGGAACAAAAATAAAATAACACGTTTCTGGTTGAAGTTGGTCGACAAATTCAACAAAATCTACGCAACCAACGAACGTACGCTACGCAATTGCTTTAATCCTCACAACAATGACGTAGTAAAGTTCTTTGACTATTATTATAATAGACATGTAGTCCTTTTGTATTCTGCTTTCACTAATATACGTGATAATTTTTCACGCATTACATATATCTCAGTATATTTTGTCCCTTTAACCTTGTCGTTGACAGACACAGGATCTCGTAGAGCTAGTTATGGTGACCAACTTAATTTTTTTTTGCAATGAAATAATAAATAATGAAATAAATACATACATTTGAGGCACAACACTTCATGAAGGAGAAAGGTTTGGTGACTGACAACTTTTAAATATTCTTTAAAAATCTGAAACTCTTTCGATGATGTTTGATGATCTTAATTTTGAATACCAATTCGTTTTCAAAGTTCGAACAAGCATTCGGGATCTCTCAATTTTTAAACTCAACTTATTGTTTCCTTTATTGCAAATTTGGAGGTTATGAGGATTATATCGAATAAGAAAGTAGTTTTGTGTACTAACCCTGTTCAAACATTTGTTATATATACTTTGTCTTTTAAAACAATTTTTTTGCGTTAAATAAATTTAATAAAATAATGCAGATGGTCACCCTATTTAGCGCGTTTAGCTAATGTGTTGAATTTATGCGTGTGTTCTTTGGAATTTATGCACAACGCATTATTTTACTCCCCTCCGACTCAGTGAATCAGTTTATTCCTTTTTTTGTGAAATCGATAAAATAATGCATTTAAGGGTGCACCCATAAATAAAGTGGCAAAAAATAGATCGATGGTAAATGATATGGTTGAAGGTGGTTCTAGCGTCTAAAGACAAATTATGTTGGAAAATATAATTAATCAATTTTCTTTTTACATAGTTTTTTCAAGCCTAGACTACCTATATGTGTCTGCTTTAAATAATTTAAAATATTAAATAACAAATTACCTAATTTAAATTCATATGTTTTATTTATAATCCAAAATTTGTTTATGAAGAATTGGTCTTGCAAAAACAGATTTTTTTTTTTTTTGTTCAATTGTTCGAAAGATTTCAACACGATTATCGATTAGTTTTAATGTAATCCATTTTCTTCTATCAATATCAACCAAAGCATAAATAATGAACTTATAAATATGTGCGTGTACTCAATTTAATTACCTTTTAGCTTAATTAATAGTAGTCCAATCAAAATAGACGTTTTTTTCCTGACACTCGGTGAGAGGTGAAAATTGGTAAAAACCTTATAGTCTCATCATGAAGAATGAGTTTCTAAAAGATATTAATCACATGTGTGCCAAAAAAGTATGCTATTCAATTTTTAAATGTCGTTTTTTTTCATACAACTCTTTAACAGCGGAAGTTATTGAAAGTTTTTTTTGTGAGATTTTTGAAGGCCATTTAATTTTTGTACCATTTCAAAAATTCGTATAGAGAATAATTTCTGAAAACATTTTATGGATGAAAATATAGTATAGTCCTTAAAACTGGTCATAAAAAGTAATAGCTGTATTGTAAAGGAACATTTCATCTACAAACTGATAGCAATGGGTTTTCCGGTAGTTTGCATCCTTATCAAAATATTGGCCTTAACTTATGTTTTCGCTTTCGATTTTAAAAACGCTAGCCGAAACGATGAAATATATTGTTTAAAATAAAGTTGGAAATTTTTGACATTGAATTAAATTTAATTTAAATTTTTTCTAGAGCATACGTAAAATTTTTAAGAAAATTGTTAATATGTCTTTAAAGAGGAACACTTTATCTACAATTTTGTCTCAAACTACTTTTCGATAGTTTTTCTTAAATACAAATTTTTTTCGCAGAGAATTACACGATCTAGAAAATTTGCAAAATAATTTTATGATACCTGTCTTGGTTAAAAAGTTACAAACGGAAAACTATTTCTTTCGACAATTCAGCTTGAATAACTTTTTTCATACATGGGTTTTTGGCTGATAATAAATTCGATAGCGGCTACCGATATTAATAGTTACCAAACCACATAATCAGAAGAATTCAGAATAGCTATTAGAACCCAACTAGAACTACTTAAATTAGTTTGGACCTCAACTTTCCGTGTTTGGATATTATCGGAAATATTCACAAGAGTTTTTAAAACGCGAACATAAAATCAATCATTGGAGTATATAAAAGCCTCAAATCCTTTTTGATATCTTATTATTTATGTATTTATTAATAAGTATTGTGATTTTTTCAAAAAGTTCAATTTTTCAAGATTTAACGTTAAAAAAACAATATTTTTTTCTATTTATTTTTTCTTTACCAAAAAACATAAATTACAAAAACACCGAATAATGAATTTGTTATTTCTCATCTTATCTTATTGTTATTGTTAGTTTTTCACACCTTTAATGATTTCATTAACATTCCTTACGCTTCAAAAATATTTATTTTTGTTGATTTAAGTATTTTTAAAATAAAAAAAATTGCGAGTTCCCAAAAAAAGAAGTTATTTTCAGTACTATGATGATTGATGATCAATTTTATTTAAAATCATTTTTATTTTTAATATAAGATCTGAACATAGCCTTTGAAAAATCTCTAAAAGACGCATCACCCTGTTCAAGTAGCTAGATAAAAGATAGGTACACATTTATCAGTATAGTGCACCAGTTCAAACAGCGGTCATTGACATAATAATCTTTTATTTTGTCCCACAGGATAAACAGGAACATTCACAGTAGCAGCTTGTCTATTTATTAGTATAAAGGATTTACCACCAAAAGAATGCCTACATTCATCAGAGAATTGACGTCGTCGTTGACGGTGGTGATGGTACGTTATGGTACACAAACACACATATTCACTTCATGGAGTCTGTAGAATTATTAACCAAGTAAACTATAGTGCCTGAGAGATAAGCATAAGCAGTTGAAAACTTACCTCCATAATAATCACCCTACTTCGCACTGAAAATGCAGTGATATGCAATGACATTTTAAGTATTCACTGAGCGTCATCGTTGTCGTCGACGTGTCGTCGCGTCGTCGGTCGTATGGCACTCCTTTTCTTTAACAAATCTATTCACCTCCATTTTCTTTCTTTTTAATTTTTTTTTTGAAAATTTTATATCCTCTTAATGCGTGTTTGTATGTGTGTTTGTGTTTGCAAAAAGGATATAATATTAAAGAAAAACAATTGCACTTTAACCTCGAACTAGGCCACCATGAAGATGTGTGAAGGAGATTTAATTTAATTTGTTTGCTTTGGGAATGTTATAGTGGAAGAGAAGTTTTTATCAGGAAAAATGTAAAAATAACTACATTTAGTCTTTTTTTTACAAGAATTGATATAATAAAGTTAAAAGGAATCTATTTGATTTTAAAAACATCCAAGCTAACTTTAGTTATAAATATCAAGAATACGTAGGGTACTTTGCAATATTATTAAAGTCGAAAAATATCTTTAATTTTAATAAGATGAATAAATACTTTTTCGTTAAAATTATCTTTAAAACCACTTATTGATACTAAGATAATAAGTACATAAGTGAGGCATAGCCATGGTCGATAAACCAAAATATAATAACGTGAAGTTCATTTTGATTTTCATAGAAATTAAACGGATTCCATTAGAAATCTTATTGTTTTAAGTACATGGGATTTAAGAAGAGCATCATTTTTATTCAAAGTGCCTTATTTTTCTCCGTGAAGGAACCTAGAAATGGAAATACCAGATCCTACACTTTGGGTTGATGGGAAGAACCAGCATATTTCCAATGATGCTCTGCTCCTGAAAAGCTTATGAATACACTGGTTTACAAGGGTTTTGTTGCCGAAACAAAAATATATATATACTTTTCTGAAGGTTTTCAGTGTGCTGAACTCGAATCCGAAGTCAAAAACAACTAATCAGCTCTCGTTTTTGAGATATTACCGTTAGAAAATGCAAAAAAACGTTTTTTTGAGTTCTTCGGATATTATTCTTTTGTATAAGGAAAACTGTTTGAGCATATATAGTAACGGTTTCTAACTAAGAACTGTTTTCCATCTTTCGATACCTGTTTAAATCTTTTCAATATCTTTTGTATTGCCCGAGATATCTTAAACTGAAGTCAGTGGGTTTGGCTTGATATATTATAAAGAAGATAATGACGTTATAAAATTTATAAAAATACCAAACAATTGAGGATATCTCGGGCAGTAAAAAAGATATCGGAAAGATTTAAACAGATTTAAAAAGGTGGTAAATAGTTCTTATAAAAACCGTTACTAAATATGCTCAAACAATTTTCCATATATAAAAGAATAAGGTGCGAATTGCTGCATTTTCTAACGGTAATATTTCAAAAACGGGAGCTGACACCGAAAACCTTCAGAAAAGTATATTTTTTTTCCGGCAACAAAAAAAAAGTTTAATTTTGTTAACCAGTGATACCTATGATTCAGTGTAAAAAATGTCAAACTTCAAAAGATTACTCATGCATCACAATAAAATGAGCATGTCGGCGGTATGGACTCTCATGCTCCATTCTTTGCAGGAATTATTGCGGGAAAAATTGTACAATTGTAGACTTGAAAATGTTTTTTTTTTTATTCTCAACAAAAAAAAATCAAATTTATTCTTTCTCCGTAAGAAAATACGTTTCATTTGACTCCAATATTGGGTATTTTATGTTTTTTTTTTTTTAATTTGGCATTTTTGTCAATTGTCAAAAACAAATATAATACAAAATGGTCATTTCATCTTTAATGATTCAGTACAAAAATACCTATCGTTTGACACCCATATTGGTATAATTTGAATTTTGTTTATTCAATGTAATTTTGCACTGTGGTTCGTTTGTCAAACGTAAGTCCAGGATAGCCCGATTTTTTTTTAGTCCACTATTTTTTCAAAAGATACAACAAAAAAATTCACTTTACAAAAAAAAAAAATAGTACGCATACACCACAGTGACCTTTTAAATTTATAATTTAGAAAAAGTAAATCCACTGGTGTGCCTCAAATGTTATTTATTTTACTTAGAACTCTAACTTGATTGAATGTAATCCATATAACCATCTTGTTAAAAAGCTTAAGCTGATTTGTTTCATTTCACCTTGAAAACTACAAAACTCAAATATATTTTCAAGTGTAACAATCATTGATTTTTTCGGTTTGCCATAAGCACCAATTGTCCTTTTTACACTTTTTAATTAACTATGGTTATAAATATAATTTTAAAAGGCCACTGTGGTGTATGCGTACTATTTTTTTATTGTGAAGTGAAAAAAAACTCATGCTTATATAATTTTTAAAGTAAGCGTAGGATAGTGAAAATAAAAGTTGGGCTATCCTGGGCTAACCTTGGGCAAACAAGCACGGTTTTAAACTAACGATTATTCCACAGGGAAAAAAATCATAATTTTTACGGGGCTTTAAAATAAACTCTGCCAAACTGAAATTTTATTGCACGGCATGGTTTGCCGAAAAATTTCAATCACTTAACCTTGAAATAGAGTGCATTAAGGTAGGCCAAAACTGAACCAAATTTGAAAGCAGTTCAGAATAATTAAGTTCAACCGGTGTATGACGTTTAATTTATAGACTTTCAAAAAATTTTAAATGTATTCAACTGACCTGAGACCAGATTCTTACATAAAAAAATAGCAATCGAAACTGATACTGTGAAATATTAAAAAAGCGTCCTATAATAAACTTCATAACACTCTCCCCAAACATAAAAATAAACTTTCCCAAAAAAAGGACCAAAAAAGAGCTTTTGTCACTTATTATCCAGTTTTGGTCTAACATGGATTAATCAACCAAATATTTATGTTTAGGGAACTTTCTTCATAGATTTCTATAGGATTTAGGCTCTTCGTAAGGTAGCACGTCCTTTTTTTCTTATATTAATAATTCAACATTGAACGTAGGTACAATTTGTTTAAGTTGTTAACATTAAAGGGATTTATGTATACTTGGGGAATGATAGTTGTTAAATACACAGAAGAGATTTCATAGAAATATTTATGGTTTAGCTAGGAATTTTGGAATATTATAGGGAACTTAGGGCTATCAAAGTGAATGTTCATAGTTAGAAACTATTTAATATAACATGTTTTTTTCAAAAGGTAGGGTATAATAGTAATTTATTTTTTTCCTTCATAGTATTGTTTGAAAAGATAGAGATAAATAAATACAAGTTTTTCAAATGCAGTGCAATAAAGTAATATAATTCTAAGTGGTTTGGAACATAAGCGTGTAACTATGCTTGCCTGAAAACAAAAAACAAAAATTGTAATGTGCATTTTTTTTTAAATAGTAGAATATTAATCATTGTATTAAAAACCCCTAAGGAGCATATATTTTTTATTTAAAGAATAATAAAGCGCTAACACTTATAATTTTTTAATAACGGAACGTAGTAATTTATAGAAGCAAGGAAATTTGCTAACCAAAACTCCAAACAAAAATTATAGGTATAACTGAGAAAAATCATTAGTTCACATAATATTTTTGTTTATTCTCTAAACTAAAAGAAAACATAAATGCAGAACATAATTTTTAAATTTAATTTTGTTTGTTTTTTTTTTTTTAAATAAATTTTAACTTTGAATAAATGTATACGTATCCAACCTTTTTGGTGGTGGTGATACTATTGCAGTCTCCAGTTCACTGCTGGAATGGATTTTCGAAATAAAACTATTAGTTATCTCATCATAATATTCAAACTAAGGGTTGTTTTTGGTTTTGTTTTATTTTTTCAGAAATAAATATAAGAAAAAAAAATATAAAAAAAAAAATTAAACTATAATTTAAGCTTAGCTTTGTTGGGAGTAAACCAAAATAAAATGTGCTTTCACACTATTAACTGAAAAACTGATGGTGACAAAACTCAATGGAAATATACGAGGACAAAAAACAATATTGGATTTGAAACATAACAATAATGTGAAAGCGTTGCTTAAATATTTTTTATACAAAAGTATAATTCAAATAACTAAAATGGTGAACTTAAAAAAGCTGCACTTGTACATACAAACATGTATGCGATATTTATGAAAGAATGAGATTATGTATATGAAAAATATTTCAAAAAAACGTTTCTATGGATTAGATATGAAATTATGATTTATTGAACTCGCAAGAATGCCTGTTACAAATGCAGATACACATGCAATAATATCAATTTTTTGAGGTTATGACTAATTTTAGGTATGAAAGTACTCACTTTGCGTTCTTTGGGCCGCGTTTGGCATCAATTGGGAAATCGTCGTCGAAATCCAAATTGAAATCCTCTCCTAGATCACGTGGCACTAGTGGAGTTCTTTGGTGTGCTGGACTTGTGTGATAACCATCGGCATGGAGCTGTTTAAAATTTTGTATTATAAATATATTTTTATTTATCAAAATAACTATTTGCATTTGGAGTAAATAATTTTACAATGAAGTTTCAAAAAATTGGAATTAAGAAAAACAAGCACAAAATTATGAATAACTGATGCGGCAATTCAAATGAAATTAATGGCAATTTGAAGAGTTGCTTTTATTTGTTTCTTATTTAAGGTTAAAGACAAACAACGCGTTAAAATCAGGCAGGAAGTAAGTATGTATGTATGTAAATAAAAATTTTAATTTATTCTGAACGTCTTATTTGATTAATAAAACAAAAAAAAATTAATTAATAAAACAAAAACTACAGTGTTGTTAAAGAATTTTTTATTGTTAAAGTATAAAAAAGGAGCTGAAACATTTCGTTAAATAATTCACATAGGAAAAAGTAGATAGTGAGATTTTATGTTCAACATAAATTAATAATGTTTTGTTTCAGCAAACGGGCCTAGATAAATAAAAGTAATAACAAGATTCATCCTCTGTGCGACCACGTAGAAAAAATACAATTTTACAAGTCTTTTTTTTTTTTTCTTCAGTAAATTATTGTTTAAACCTGGATTGTAATAAAAATTCGTTTTCTAATATCCCAATCAACAAGATCCTTGTACCTACAATTTCTATGGTTTTGAGGTCAGGACATTGCGGTGGCCACTCCAGAGCATTGACATTGGCCATTTCCAAAAACATGTATACTAACCGGATGGTGTTTTTGGGGTCGTTATCATATGGAAATAAGCTATTTTTTTCGAAAACTATTTATAAACGAATAGAAAAGTTTTATTTTTAATTTATACTTCATTTCCCAGTGAAAATTTAAATATTGACAAATCGTTGGCGTAAAGCAAAATTGTTCTAAGTCACAAAAAGCAAATTTTACAGGGGACGATGTTTAAGTTTCAAATTGGTTTAAAGCGACAATTTTCTGCTCTTTTGCCATTGAAGATATATTTATTATAAAGTTTGTTCTTTTCTCTTGAATAAATATACAAGTTTACCTCATTAGTAGGTGCATACTATTTTTAACAAAAATTTTAAACTAAAAACCCAAAATTGGACATAGAACAATTCCTATACCTACAAGTACGTTTTTTTTCTTAAATAAAAGGTGGACTTAGAACAAAATATGATGGGACTTAGAACAATCAAGAATACTCGGGCTCATTTTCAAAAGACTACTTCCCTGTTTTTATTGTTCCATGTCCCATTAAATTATATTATCTGCGGAATGAAATTTTTTTGACAAAAAAAGTTTTCAAATTCGCAAAGAGCACCCTCAAATTAGTTAAACTGCATCATTAAATCATTTTCGGTAAAAAGTGGATTAAGAACAATTTTGCTATACGCCGACGAAATGTCAAAATTACGACGAATAATCTCAAATATGAAAACAAGCATACAATTTGCTTCTCACATACCTATCTATCGCTTCCCCCATTTGATTGTATTTGACAAATTAACATTGAAATCAAGTCCAGAAGCTTAGTTGTAAAAAGTTACAAATATTAACAACTTTTTAACAGTTTAACATTGTAATTTGCAATAAGAAACGATGTTGCGACGTCATTGTGTTTTTTCCACAAAAAAAAAAAAAGATGAATTAACAAATATTGAAATTGGCACATTTTTTTGTTGAACCAACAATTAATTCTTTAATTAAGTTAACAATGCTGTTTGTAGTTAACATTTTCGTTGTTGGCGTTTTAACAATAAAGTTCTTGTTTTTACTATTAAATTCTTAAAATTCTGGCAACTTTTATCATTAAAACAAGAATAAAAGTTCCATCTTAATAGCTATCAATTGCGTTCTTTTTACAAGAATTGCAAGTTGTTGGGTTTATTTTAACCTACGAAAATTGTTGATCCAAAGTATAAAGTTCTTAAAATTACAACTTTTTTTTCTGAGTGTATTATTTGTTTTTTTTTTTTTTTTTTTAATTCATAGAGGTAGGTATTTTGGAGAAAATAATTTTGATGTATTAAGTTGGCCTCCCTAGATGCCAGACATCAATCAAATTGAGATTATCTGATCAATTATAATTGACCCAAGGTTACTAAGAATTGTTCAGAGTCAATTGAAGACCTAAAAAATGTATAAAGTCGGACCTGGAATACAATACCTGCATCTTTGAGTCAATGTCTCGACGCACGGTGTGCAGCTGTAATAAAGGAAAGATCATATTATGAAATGTCATATCAGGCAGACGGCAGTATTGCCATGTCCTTATTCTTAACTATAAAAATTGTAAAATTTTATGATGAAAAAATAAAGAATATTATCTATCTATCTATCTATCTAATAAAGGAAAGAGGAAGTACTTATTAGATTAAGACTATTTCTTTGTAGGAGCAATAAAAGAAAAAACAAAAACATTGCACCAATGAAGAATTTTTCTTTTTTCCTTAAAAATGAGACAATGACCTAAACTGACCCCATAAGAAAACAAATCGTCATTATCCTCCAATTTTATATGCAAACTGTTTTAAAAAATTTAAGCAACTTGAAGCACTTTTTTACTTGCGATATAGGTACTATATATCAAGTTATGCATTCGTACAAAAAAAAAAAAGTTGAGATAACATTTTTCCATGACATTACGATGATAGACAATGCGAAAAAAGTGGGTCCCGGAAGTCCGTCTAACCGTCTGACAGACAGACTGTCTGTCTGTCAGTCTGTCTGTCTGTCTGTATAACTAGAGCCTAAACGGATGGACCGATTGACTTCAAACTTGCTATGTAGCAGTTTTTGGAGACTCTCCAGAGGGGTTTTTGGAATTAATTTTTTTGGACCAAAAATAACGGTACCTGTCATACAAAAATTTCTGAAAAGTTTAATTTCACGAAAACGGCTCCAACGATTTTGTTAAAAAAATTCAAATGTGAGTTTTTAAACAAGATCTATCTTTTGAAGAAAAAATTTTTTTTTGAAAATCATTATTAACGGTACCTGCCATAGGACCGCTTTTTTCAAATAGGATTTTCTGCAAAACTACTTATTGTATTTCAACGAAATTTTTTATACAAAAGCATTTATACAATTTTAATATAAGCCAAAAATAAAATTTTGAAAAAAATAATTTTTGGATTTTTAAAAAATTTTGAAATTTTTTTTTTGAAAAATCAAGTTTTCGAAAACGGGACATTGAATTTTTTTGAAATTTTGTTTTTAGATGTTGATTAGTTATTTCTAAAAAATGGCATACCAGTTTTATTTTTAAACTTTTTTTTCAAAAAATTATTTATAAAAAATTAGATTTTTAAAAAACGGCTCTAACGATTTTGAAATTTTTTTTTCTAAAAATGCACCTTAATATATCAAATAAAATTGCATACTTGTTTTGTGGGGCGATTTGATTTCAGATATTGTTTTATTTTTTTGAAAAATGAATTTTTGTTTTGTTTTGTTTTTTTTTTTTATATATACCTACATTTCCCAAGTTTCTATATAAAAAGTCTTAAATATTTAAGCAACTTGAACTCTAAGAGCAAGTTCGTGCGACCCAGTCGTGCATTTTATTATATGGAAGCGTTGTTTTATTTTCTGTTAAAATCGAAAATTCAAACCTGTGTTCAATTTTATCGGATTGAAATCCAATCTCCAAAATTTTTTGTTTCGTTTTTGAGAATTTTTAAATGTTTGAAATGCCAAACTGAATGTGTATCTATATTTATGATTGCGTTGCTTTAGAGAAATTATTAGGTATAATAATAAGATAATTATCTTTGAAAAGAAGGACAAAATTTTCTTCATATGTGTTTTTTTATTTAACCGTTTTTAATAACGCCTGTCAAAAGACAATTTGAAAAAACAAAATAAATTTTACTGTGCAATAATATAAGCAATGAATCTATGGTTCAAAAACAGTTTTAAAAATATGTAGAATTTAATTTAACTGTCCAACAATTTTTAAAAAATGCTTATATAAAATATAAAGCAAATGGTGTATACAAAATACAAAACCAATTTGCCTGTTTTTTTTTTTTTTTATTTTATCAGTTAATTAACATAAAATATTGATTATGTAAATGTAGGCGTAGAATAGTATAGAATCTTATAAAGAGGTGAGTATAGCTTAAATTTGTATCAACTGTGTCACTTATTTGGTTCCTTATTAAACCATTTCCAAATCACTGTAAAAAAGTCTGTTATCACGAAACTATTCTGAACCATTTTGTTATCTCTTTATTCAATTGTTTGAATGGAAAAATTGTATTTATTTATGTTTAATTGATCACATGACGAGAAAACTTCGGTTGAACAACAATCTTATGTTACCAAACGAAATCAAACTATTTTAAGCAAACACCAAACATTTTTTCAAAAGTATACTGATACTTAACTGGTCTTTCAAAGAAAAAATAGCTGAGAGCGTTACAGAATCCATCATAAGTGTATTTTAAAAATTGACACGGCAAACTTAGCAAGTCCAATAGAAACATAGCCTTACAGAATTTGAAATTCGAAAAAACACCACACACAAATATTTATCTTCAAATTCGATTTAACTTTAAAATGCAACAACTTGTTTACTTTTATGAATGCGTAACGTTAACTTTTAAAACCTACCTACCTATTTAATTTAATTTTATATTTTTTCTTGAAAAAATTCCGAGAAACAAAACACAATAGAACACTTCTAATTCGATTAAATGTCCGGAACCAACTAACTGCTTATTCTTATTTGAAGAAAATTTCATTTACGAATGTCCGACCTTGTATGAAACCTGCGGAAATTTTCGTATTTTCTTCTTTGTTTTACTAAATATAAGAACGAAACCCCTCTTAATTCCATATCCGCATGAAAAGGTATACGCAAATGAAAGTTTAAAGAATGGTGGCTTACTGTCTTTCTTGTATTCATTTACAACATGGTGATGACTAGTGATGATGTAAATGTCAAGCTTATAGGATATTTTCTATCGATTATGTCGTTAATTTGAAAAACCCACTGCTACATATATCGATTAAATTATAATAAGAAAAAAAAAAAACAATTCTTATTACCTTTGCCAACCACTGCTACTTTCAGTATTGATCCTTTAATATGTTTTGTAATAATTCAAAACCAATATGTTTGAAAAGATACATTAATATTTTATCCAAAATTTCAAGTTTGCTTGCCCAATTTCTACTTTTTTCGGAATTTGTGAAAATCGAGTTAAAAATCTAAAGTCGGGAGTACATAGAGTACATAAAATTGCCTTAAAAATCTTGCCAAATAAAATTTAGAACATAAATTTGTAGTTTAAAAAGTAAAATTATGATTTTTTTTGAAAATATTGTTACCGAATTCTGGTCTTACACACAATATTAAATCACTAAAAACACATTTAAGTGGCGTCGAGCTAAATTTTACCAGCGAGTTAATTTGCGTGTACACTAATAATCAAAATAAAAACGTGTTTTACCTAATAATTAGCCTTCTCCTACCAGAGCTAATACCTTCGTTGTCAAAAACACAGCATTGAAGTGACATTAGAACTACTGTAACAAAAAATAAAAACAAAACAAATAAAACCATATTTTTAGTTTTCAAATTTCTTTTTCAGCAACTTCTGAAAATTATGGATATTTATAAATAAAAACAATGTACAAATCAATAAATTAAAGAAATATTATTTGTAATAAATAGCCGCTGTCAACAAATAGATTACACTTTTGACTTGACATTTAATATGTTTTTTTTTTTTTGTATGCGGCCAAAATGACAGCGCAAACCATGAGGCTTAAAATCGATCATTGGTAAGGCCCAATAAAATCAATAGAAAGGTAAAAAAAGATATGAAGTTTATTTAAGGTAGAATTGCTGTTTTCGTATGACGAAATAAAAATAAATAAATACCATTATTTTCAATTTCTAATTTTCAAAATTGTTAGTTTGAGATATGTATTTATTTTTTTTTTTTTTTCAAATAAACAAGAAATAAGATATTTCTGAAAGCATTCACTTACACTTTAATAAAATCCATAATATCTATTACCTTATTATTTTCTAATCATGATTTTGTGTGTTTACATAATTTCAGTTAACTTTTATTACCAAAACTTTTAGTATAGGTATAATTTATTTCATAAAATATTTAAAAAGTTTTGAACAAAGAAATTTTTTATTCAAAAAACTTATTTTATGTTTTTTTTTTTTAAATAAGACAGTAGCAAATACATTTGAAATGGTCAACAAATGCTAACAGTTGGAAAAATCATCAAAATCAGACCAGACTCTATGGAGATCAAGATTATGAACAAAAAATTTACAAAAAATCTCCATCTCTAAGTTTTGTACCCTTTCAGAACTTTTCAGAATACAAAAACTTAAATAATAGGTATGGAAAAATTACCTAATAAAAAAGTCGGATTTCTTAAGAAAAAAAATTTTAACCCTCTACTGCATACGAAGCCAAATATGGTTTTGTCTGTTTGTATGCACTTTTTTCTTCTCTGTCACAAAAAAATGGTAAAGATTAAATACAATCCTCTTCTTTAAGTTTCTGGGAACCCATAGAGATAGTTTTTTCGTGTGTCCGACACAAAATAAAGGTGTATTTTATGATCACAGGTGAGTCGATCAGTCGTGTGCATTGAAATCGAAAATGTAGAATATATTCATACTTTAAGTGTTAATTACTGCGTTTGTTTAGAAAGTGAAGTGGAATTAAAAATTTATTTTTGATCGATTGTCTAATTGTGTATGCTAAGAACCAATTTTTGTTGAAAAAAAATTATTGGCCTGGTCTTGGGAGGGCAAAAAGTACGGAAGCCATATTTGACTTCGTATGCATTAAGAGGTTGTAAATCTACACAATTTGTTAAATTTTTTTGCTGGAAAATTTTGTTTCTTTACATTGTTATTTTGCTTGGAAGTTATGTTTTGCTTCAGAAATGGAGCCCCTTCGCCTTTAGAGACATTTTTCTCATGTTAACCCAATTTCCAGCGGCGTAACCTTTAAAATTTTAGGGGGAGGGGGGCTCACCTATAATATTTTTCAATCATTTTATTACTTTATAGTTTTTGTAAGATCTGGGAGTGGGTGAAAATGTTGGAGCAACACTAACTTCGACAGTGGAAAGAATGTGAACCAGAAGAAATGTTAAAAACGGACGAAAACAAATTGCTTTTCTCGGTTCCATGTCTTAAAATGAGCCAAATTTGAATTAATTCGTAACCTTTTGTAATACAATGTATATTTTTTTACTTTATTTTGTTTTTAAATGATAAATATTTATATTTTGATGTTTTTAATTGTATTTTTTACATAATCTGAATAAATAAAATTTGTAAGATTTCTTACCCCTTAATGCATACGAAGCCAAATTTGGCTTATAAACAAATTTTTTAAACAAATTTTTTTAATGAAAACCATTTTGAAACAACCCAAAGAACCCATGTAAAGCATTTTTTAATTTTTTCGTCCGCTAATATTAATTCATGCAGTAGAGGGTTAACGCGGTTATGGAATATTCTCAACAATGTTATACCAATTTGAAAAGAGAATTGAACACACCAACTTTTAAGGTAACTTGCCAAAACATCGTAGTGCATTTTTTTTACACTACGGTTCATTGAATTAGAGACATGTAAAATTGTTAAGTGCTTTGTTGGGCAAAAAAGTAATATTTTCTTTAAAACTGATGAAGCTGAGTTAAAATTTTTGAATGCATTTGGTAGCAGGGTTATACAAGGTCCCGTAACACAAAATATATGGCTCCGATTTTTTTTATTATTTTTCTGATAACAGTCACCACCTACCCTATCTACCGTTTTCGTTTCGACGTTGACTTTTGAGACACCCTGTATAAGTACAATTTATTGAAGTAGTCTCGAGACAAGAAAAATAGAACTGAGGAGGGTACTAAATACCTCCTTTCAGGCGGGAGGGACATTTTACTAAAAGGAAAGTTTAATAATTAAAAAAAAAAAAATCTATGCTGGAATATTGGATGGCAACCCTATTACTTTTTACTTTTTGCTAGACTATATTTATGAAGTCACACTCGTCTGGATCTTAAACTTATATTATTCATAAGAAAAATTAATTAAAATTAAAATAAATAAAAATATATTTTAGGTGAATTAAATTTGCAAAAAGAAATGTAAAAAAAGTGAACTTAATGTGAATAAACTTGCAAATTTAACCTTGTTGCGAAACCAAACGATGACAAAAGCATTCGCAATATTAACTTTAATTTAGAATACCTAAAAATCCCTAAATTCGTAATTTTTATAAAAATAAATTATTCAATATTTTGTATTGATATTTGCAATAAGTATCACAAGGGTGCAAAAATAGAATTTTATAAAAAGAACTGTTGTGTCATAATTGAAAAAAGCTTTAAAATTAAAGAAAGGACAATTGTTTTAATATTTAAAGGTATGTATGAATTAATGAACTAATTTAATTTACATGCATATTAAAATTATTTTTCTGTTTAAGAAACTTACGATATTATGATCAATAAATATTAGTGACCCCTTGAAAATGTAAAAAATGTAAAAAAAACAAAAAAGAAATTGTTCGAGTTTTATAACGATGAATGAGTGTAAATGCGATTGATGTAAATAAAATTATGTAAGTGTACAAAAAAATGACCAAATTGAATTCCAATTTTATGAAAACTTCAAAGCAAAAATATTTAGATTTTTTTAAAATTTTATATACATAAATGTGTATTTTGTAAAGTATTTTTTTTTTGTGTTTCAAAAGTGTATATAAGTTTATTTGAAAAAATATAAATTTATAATAGAAAAAAAAGTACTTATTTGGACAAAATACGTTGTGATTAGATAATACTGTTTTTTTTTTTAGGGGCAACCATACTCGTGCAAGGACCACAGCCGAATATAACAAGAAAATCCGATTTTTTTTGCTCGGGATACATGTATAAAATATTCACAATTAAATAAATTACAGAAAAAAATATTATAATTACTCATGAAAAATAAACATATAAGAAAAAATTGTATATATTAATTACAAATATTTATTAAATTATTTAAAAAGACAAAAAAATTAATAAACATATAAAAAATATATACAATCATAGGTACAGTATGAAAATTCCTTGAACGAGTTAAATTGCTCCCATACCTTAACAACCGTCCCGACCTGATTTGATTCTGCCGACTGTCTGTTGTCAAGCAAATTAGCACGTTCCATTGGTTCCAGAGCTACTGATTCACGCTGTTCACAAAGAAGACGTTCTCGCATTTCATGTATATAAGGACAACGCTGCATTCCTTTTTCTTAGAAAAGTTTTGTATAATATTGTCGGTAGGTATACGAATAAATACAATAAAGATATGTCGAAAATGTTTTCTTAAATTTGTTGTTGTTTGTTTTGATTTTTATAATATTAGAAAATGTTGTTGATTGATGATTGTTGTATAGTTTCTTTTTAAAAATCCATTATAAAGAGTTTGTAGTCTATATTGGTAGTATTAAAAATTGGTCCATCGAAGTTAACTGTAATAAGAAAAAAAAAAAATAAAATATAAATATTTTATTGATGAAATATCTCTAAGAGTAAAATAATTTTAAATTAAAAGGTCTCCTGTTTAAAAGGGTATGAAATGAACCTAAAGTTTCAATATATCTAAAAATTGTCTTGATAGTATTCTCCAGTAAAAAAGTTTCTTTGAGAAACGTCTCCATATGTCATGGTTGTATAAACTACGCCCAAAGTTTGCCAAACATCCAACGTCCATTAAATAGGTCAACATACTTAAAAAAAAAATATTCATCATTCTTGAAACATGAAATCCTATAAAATAAAAATTATTTTCAAACACTTTACGTTTCTAACACTTTTTTCACAAGTTGAACATTATATCATTTTCGAAGTAGTCTCTCTCTCATCTCATCTATTCCAAGGTTAAAGAACCTAGTTGTGCAAGTTTTTTTGAGTTCCAAACGATGTAATATTTAAGAATAAAAAAAAGAATACCACTTAAAGTGGCCTTGTTTTCTATGTATGTTGCAGGAAAAAAGTTCGTAAAGAAATGACAGCAGGCACTATCATATTTTTTGAGTGAGACGTCATTCTTTGCTGCTATATAGGTGAAATTGTTTTTGTTTTCTTCTCAAACATGACACAAGGCATGTGTTGTGTAGTGAACTGAGTGTTGTGTTTAAGTACAAGATAGAAGAATAAAATAAAATTCAAAACATAGTGGCGCTTGGAATGGCGTATACTGTACATCAAAGTGTTCACAAGAAAATTCAGTTCAAAATAGAAAGTACAAATTAGTGATATTCTGTTATATTTTATAAAGAAGTCTGCGCTAGAATATTTTGAATCTGTGCCAGGCATTTATCATTTTTTGAACATAATGGGCAGAGACTGGAAAAATGTTGAAGAATTTTCTCAAAAAGTGCAACAACCTATTAGATTCCATCACAGATTTTTGTGCAAGATAGAATCACTCATTTATCGACATGAGTTTTCATGTGGTTATTTGAGTAGAAAAAAAGTTTTTGCCATTCACACAGCAAGTGCATATGAAGATACTTACTCTTTTATGGTTGAAGGTTGCAAATGGTTGAGACATGACGATGTTAAAGGGACGTAGAATCGAATAAGTTTTGTTTTCTCGATTCCTGTTTCCTGACATGTTTTTTTTAGGGTTCAAAATTTGTAGTGAAGTTTTTTTTTTTTCAGAGTAAAAAGTTTGACACTTAAAGTATTTTAAGAATTTATAAACAGAATCGTAAAATTTTTTACAGAAGCTTTTTTCAGAAGAAAATATGGCTGCTGACAATGTTTTCCATGTACCTTTAGATCAGATCTGTGAAGACTCAACTGCGACCTCAATTTGAACCAAACTAGTCTAATTCGTTTGTCCATGTTTTTATCCAAGTTTGTCCACCTAAAATTTTCACCCAAAATTTTCGATTTTTTTTTATGGTAAGTCTTGAAAATTTGCACTGAAATATTGAAAATACCCTAAAATTATAAAAAATCGTTTTTTTTTCCAAAATTCAAACTGATTTTGTTTGTGCACCTTGAGTTCTTTACAAAAATCATCGCTTGTCCACTCTCCATTTATGAGGACACAACTCTCATACAAAATATCATTTTTTCTAAAATCCACAACAATTAATTTTTCTCAAAAATGCAAACGGCCATCGTTTTTCCACCTCGAAAAATGGATACAAACCAAAAATTATTGTTTGTCCACCCAATGTTTAGGAGATAATCAAAATACAAATTTTCTAAACTTCCCTACAAAAGTTACGCATACACCACAGTGTACTGAATATTTCAAAGTCCCCTCAAATCCCCAAAAATTACTTTTTTTCAAAAATTCTATTTTCACCTCGAGTTCTTAGTATATCTGTCTCAATAAGACTACCAGATTAGCTTAAGCTAAAAACCGAGAACCTCGATCATTACCCACAGGTTATAGATATTGGGCCATATTCATAATCGTTTTTAGACTGGGGTTTATCCAATGTTATTTGATTAGCATAAACTCCAGTCTTTCTTAGTAGCCAATTATGCAGCGTCTATGAATAATGAATATGCACCATTAACTTTTATTAACTGGGTTGCATTGGTAGTTGGATCAATCACTACTCTTTGATGTCTTTTAGAAAACTGAAACGTGACATCTTTTTTCGTGAACCAAAACTCAAAAACGATCATCAGAAATATTGGCTCCGTATAAAATTTATTTTATTTCTTGTAACAACAAATAATGAAATCCACCCAAAGCTAAATTTCATTTTACGCATAGAGATGTATGTACTTCATAAAGTCTATTTTATATAGGTACTAACAAATAAATACCACTTAATTAAATTAAATGATGAAAACTCAACCACAAACACAGAAATACCACTTACTCTTAATATTTTTGCTTTAAATATATTCTAACTAAATAAGAAGGTTCTTATACTAATTTAAATAAAAATTAACACCGGATATGATGTTTAATGTGCGGTTGTTAGATTGTCATAATAAATTCATAAGTATTATCTCACTGAACATTTGTATAAAAAAAAATTCATTAATTTGAAAAATATGCGACAAAACTAGTGAAATAGTTTACAAACGCTTGGTTAGAACAATAGGGCTAAGCTGTATTTCATTTTACGCCTGACTGATTTCAATGAACTCATTGAATAAAATCATTGCCACAAGTCTTGTCACACAAAAGTAGCTTTACATTCTACAATTGCAAAACAAATCGAGCCTATTAGGGGTTTGGTGGACACCGACAAAAAAATGAGGTAATTTTAAGCTTTTCATTTAAATCAATGATAAAATTACAGTGTTAACAACTATGATCTTGATTTATCAAACAGAATTAAAAAACAAGCGGGACATTAGTACCCGTAAAAATGCCTCATGATTTTATTAATAAAAATAACCTAACCGCTGATCTTTAGCAATATGTACATAACTCAAATTCACCTTTTCATTTTGTTTTTAAATCTTTTTGTTCAGTGTATTAACAAATAAGAGCAAAAAATCAGGGTATTGAAATCGAAAAAAATTGTCTCCATCGACTTCCACTTTCAACATATAACTTATTTGGTTATTTCCAATTAAATCGTTGTTGTCCACTGATAAACTATTTAGATACAAACATACAGTATAGACACATTTCTATAGATTCATTAGAGACCATTGGATACGTTGATCTAGCCATCCATCAGCTGATATTATGATGAAATTCATTACTGAAAGTGAAATAAAAATGTTGATCAGCACCAAAAGCGACTTATTTAAACTAAAATGACAAAACAATTTGCCGACAATCTGTTGATTGACTCGCTTTTAAATTGTGAAGCTATTTTACCATTGCGAATAAACATTTCCAAAAATTAATCAATTTGCTTGGTCTTCTAAACAAATGTGATGGTGCTGCTGACTTCAATAAATGATGTCACATGACAAATTGTTGATATTTTTTTTTTTTGTGGGAAACGAACCAAGAAGAATATTATTAATGGATTGAGCTTGTTGAATTTTGTTCGATAGGAATCGTCATAACTTATTATTTTGTTTTATTTGAAAAGAAGTGGCATGAGAAACAAGTGGCATTAAAAAAAAAAACTAATACCACATGTTGAACATGGGACCGAAAAAAAATGAGAACAATTTTTTAATTTTATTGCAGAGCTGTTTACCAAAAAAAAATAGTTCTTTTTTTCATCAAAAACTCCAAAACTGTATAGATAAAAAGTTTCCATTTTCAGAAGTCAAAATGAATATGGTCAACAAGTGACCTTAAATTTGTGGCTATTTAACAAGCAGCTTGAAATTTAAAAATAATGAATCTAAATGCTTAAGCTTTTAAATTTTCTTTTTTAAAAATAAAACACCATTTTCAGTATAAAAGTTAATTGAAAAAGTTTACCTTTTTTCACACGTGATGGCTTCATTAAAGAAGTATTTTTGGAAAATTATACACACACCCACTAGTTGGCCCCGAGTGTATTCCCAAATATTATCCATAAACCAACATTACCATATTGTTGTGTGTTGACTTCAAAATTCTATTTTTGTTTGAATAAACTCCTCCATACAAGGTAGGTATATTTTGTATACTTTTGTTGTTCTGGAGTATACGGTTAAAAATAATATTCAAATTGTTATTGTGTTAGGATTCTGGCCGGATCAATATTCCTATTTCCCTGTTTTTTATTTTTTTTCGCCTGTGTTTATATTTTATTTCTTTTTTTAGATGTGGTTTCACAATGAATTAATTTTGTTTACTAATAAATCAGTCAACAAGTTGTTGGAAGGAGGAAACTCGATATGATTTGTCAAGGAAAATTGAAGTATTCTTGGATGAACATAATTATCTATAAAATGCGATTTGTATTTATCAAAAAATAACAAAATTTATTTTTTTTGCAGGAAGTTAAATCTAGGAATAACTATTTTTGCAAAATTGAATTAATGTTGTAGAGAATGCGAAAAATGTGGGCCTCAAAAGTCCGTTTGTCTGTCATAATATCTGTCGGTCTGTACAACGGATGCATCAATTTACTTCAAACACTTTTTGGACAATGTATAAAACAGAGATCAGAAATAAATCTCAACCTTTTGAAAGGTTCCTTAATAACTCTTATTTGTCACCATTTTCTATAAAGGTCATAAAATAATAAAATAACATTTATTTTTAAAAAAGAAAATTTTCGGCCAAGGTCTGAGAGAAACCTTTACCTATTTTGTATTTTTTTATGTTTCGGTCAACCAGTGAGATTTATCGCTGAGAGAAAAAAATCAATCTCATCTGCAAATTTATCAATTTCTAGAGACATGGGAGTGGTGCCATATGAAAGTTTATATTCTCAGCTACCCCATAGTGGTATAGTTTTTGGATTTTTTTTCAAATTTTTTTTTTCGAAAAATCCCCGAATCTTTGAACTCTCCTGGAAGCTTAACCGCTTCAGAGCAATTTTTGGTAGTGATGCCAAATGATAGCTTGTGTCATGGGCCTACACTTTGCACATTGTTAGATTTAAAAAAAAACGCCTTCCATGTTAAACCACCACATCATGCCTATTTTTTCAGAATCGGGCTTAACTTTTTTTTTACCTTTAAGTTCTCCCGGTTTGAGAACGCGTGCACTTACAGGGATAGGAGTTGTACCCAAATGTAGGTTAGAGTCCCCGCTACCTTTTGGCATCAAAAAGATTTTTTTTCATTTTTTTTTTTTTTCAAAATTCCGAAATATATCCGTTTGAAGTTGGGCGGGCGAAAATGCTTTTGGAAGCTGAACGCTTTAACCTAGATATTAGAACATCGATCTCCTGAAATATTCAAAATTGCATTGGTTGTGCTTGTCGTCCCAGCGACTCAAATCAAAGTTGAAAACAAATTTTCGTCTTCAGATTTTACTTTAAACGAAAAGAGATATAATCTTGGGTCTAAAGAATTTTGAGAGTCTATTTAGTTCATGCATTATTTAATACATAAACTTAGAAAAAACATCCTTTTCATATTTATTTTTGCAATATAAAGACATTCTTGACATATTCGACATTTTCCTTTGAATTGACAATTTTTGATTTATTTTCAGCGAAAACAGTTAAAGGTTGACCTTTTCCATTTATTTTTGTGTAAAAATCTCAACCATTGAGAGATATTTAAAAAAATACCTACAAAATAAATCTCAACTGATAACCTTTATTTTTTATTTTAAAAAATAAGTCTCAAACCTTAACCGAAACTATTTAAAGTAATGTGGTAACTCTCAGAGAGAAACCGTTTGAAAATAAAGGTTGACTGTTATTTCTGATCTCTGGTATAAAAGGATTGTTGGAATTGATTTTTTTTTTTTGACCAAAAATACCAACTTTGCAAAAGTTTTATTTTATCAAAACCGCTCTTAGGTATATGTTTAAAAAAACCAAGTACACTCCGCTTCAACTGAATAAGCACATAAATTTTCAAAGGTATTTTGTCCATTTTTTCCTAAGATTGAGCTTTCATGTAACATTTGATGATGTTTACAGTTAGCTTGCGATGTTGAGAAACCAAATCAGAAAGAATAATTCTCAAAGTACCGCTATTTTTTTTCGTGTTCTCTTAAAAAGCGTCCCATATGGAAAAATGCGGTTTTTTTTGTGTCAACTGAATAGACACACGGTCTTTCAAGGTCAATATCTTCGTTGTTTATGAGAGTTTTGAGGTGTTTGGCATACCAAATCAAAGGTTGAAATGTTCTCAGTGAGATTTTGTCATTTAATTAAAATTTAAAAAAAAGTAGTAGATTAAAAGCTTTCAATACTGTCGACAGAGCTAAAATAAATTTGTTAACGGAACAAGTACTGACCGGGTCTGCTAAAGCTACCAAAATTGATCGGAGTTTTAGTGTGTTGCCTATTCGTACCTCAAAAATAAAAGTTCGTACAGGAAAAATATGAATTAAGGTAAAAAACGGCAAAAATAGCAGTTAATCGATGAGAAATTTTGAGATCTCCCTCCAAATCATTTGACTCTGGGGCGAAAATCAAACAAAAAGCTGGTGTTTCTGCAAGTGTTTCAACACTCCGCAGAGTAATTAACAGCACGGATCATTTTAACCCATTAAAAGTCCAAAAGAAACCAACTTTAAACAAGCAACAAAAAGGTATTCGTTAAGAATTTTCTAGACTCCATATGAGCTGGAAAAATGAGTGACGCAAAGTGGTTTTTTTCATTTGAAAAAGTTCAAATTTGATGGATTCATAATTGAAGTCATCGGGGCCATCAAAATTGCCCTTTTTCAAATGAAAAAAACCACTTTGCGTCACTCATTTTTCCAGCTCATATGGAGTCTAGAAAATTCTTAACGAATACCTTTTTGTTGCTTGTTTAAAGTTGGTTTCTTTTGGACTTTTAATGGGTTAAAATGATCCGTGCTGTTAATTACTCTGCGGAGTGTTGAAACACTTGCAGAAACACCAGCTTTTTGTTTGATTTTCGCCCCAGAGTCAAATGATTTGGAGGGAGATCTCAAAATTTCTCATCGATTAACTGCTATTTTTGCCGTTTTTTACCTTAATTCATATTTTTCCTGTACGAACTTTTATTTTTGAGGTACGAATAGGCAACACACTAAAACTCCGATCAATTTTGGTAGCTTTAGCAGACCCGGTCAGTACTTGTTCCGTTAACAAATTTATTTTAGCTCTGTCGACAGTATTGAAAGCTTTTAATCTACTACTTTTTTTTAAATTTTAATTAAATGACAAAATCTCACTGAGAACATTTCAACCTTTGATTTGGTATGCCAAACACCTCAAAACTCTCATAAACAACGAAGATATTGACCTTGAAAGACCGTGTGTCTATTCAGTTGACACAAAAAAAACTGCATTTTTCCATATGGGACGCTTTTTAAGAGAACACGAAAAAAAATAGCGGTACTTTGAGAATTATTCTTTCTGATTTGGTTTCTCAACATCGCAAGCTAACTGTAAACATCATCAAATGTTACATGAAAGCTCAATCTTAGGAAAAAATGGACAAAATACCTTTGAAAATTTGTGTGCTTATTCAGTTGAAGCGGAGTGTACATGTTTTTAGATAAGATCTTATCTTTAATGGAAAAACTTTTTTTTTTCAAATCGATATTGACGGTACCTAAATCTCTGACTACCTCCCAAATAACTGGTTACCTACATTTCAACGAATTTTCTTACGCAAAAGCATTTATACTGCCTTAATATAAATCAAATTCAAAGTATTTAAAAATTATGGATTTAAAACAAAAATTCAATTTTAATTTTTTTTTTTAAATACTAACTTACCCCACCCGCTTCGCTGAGTGCATTTGAATCATTTATTTTCAAAACATGATAAGTCCACTTTTTTTCAAAATTACATTATATTTTAATCTCAAATACAATTTTGTGATAGATTGGAGATGAAAGCAAAATTGTGTACCCATTTTAAAAGTAATTTCACATCCGTATATTTTCAAAGTATGATAAGTCCAAAAGCGTTTTTATTTTTTATCTTTTGAACTATAGCTCCAAAAATTAAAAACGAAACGGTATTTTGTACCTAGGCAAAAGTTCTACAAAATATATTTTTTATAAATTTTTCTACACACATCAAAAGAAAATAGAACGTTTTTTCTTCTCCTGCAGAATTTAAAATCATGGACTTATCATGTTTTGAAAATAATGATTCATTTATAAAAAAAATGTAACATGTGTGAAAATATATTCAAACCGAAAAGTGAATTTATATTCATTGCAGTGAACATTTCTAAATTTATTCTAATGTTTTTTGGTTAGATCAATACCTCATATTTTCAACAATGGACTTTGCGCTTTATTTATGGTTTAAGCGAACGTAAGATGAACACAAAATCAAAAAAGCAAGTCTGACGGAATCATTTAACATCTTTGTCTTTAAATTTTCCACAAAAAATTTTAGCGTCTATTTCGAAAACGGTTGATTTTACAGAAAAATGCATAAGGCAATATTTGTAGATAATTTTATGACAAATAATGGGACAATATATGGGAAAAACTGATTTTCGTGACCTTTTGACCTCTATAACGCCGGCACGATATCAATGTCGATTTTTCACATCTTCATTACAACGTCGTCGTAACGAAGGTGTATACCCAAATTCAGCCCAGTAGGAATTTTTCCGCAGATTGGGGTTAAACATGCCTAAAATTACTGGGCTATCGCATCGTGCTAAAGTTTACTTTCATTTAACGAACCGTGATTTTTGTAATTTTTATGTTTGAAAACTCAGTTTGAATCAAATCATTCCTCGAACTTGCATTTCAAACAAAATTCGTTCGTATTGTAGTTTGGCCTTCAGAATCAAGTGGCATTATTGTGTTGTCCAATAACATTACTTAGAAAATTCTGCCGCTGATATATATATACTTTATACCAGAAGAAGACAGATCCAGTGCTTTTTATTTTTAAGATGTTTTCCCCGTACCATCAGAAACCAGGTGCATATGAAAAACACAAACCTAAACACTGAATGACCATACCTTCTTTAATTCTTAACTTTTGGTACTGGGAAAACATCTTAAAAATAAAAAGCACTGGATCGTGCTTCTTCTGGTATAATGTATCTGCCTATATATCAGCCTTCACAAATCAGTTGACACAATTAGAAGTGAAAACGATGTAGTTAATTACCCGACGGAGTTATTGAATTCCTTCGATTAACCAGGAACTCCGCAATAGGAGCACCAATTATATTGCTCCGAAATATCAACCTACCTAAAACTTTGTAATAATACCAGTTTTCCCGTAAGGAATTTAATAGCAGCTCTGATTGAAGACCATATTTTTTGTGGAAAATTCAAAGACAAAGATGTTTTGCTTCATCGAATTTAAATGATTCCGTCAGACTTGCTTTTTTGATTTTGTGTTCATCTTACGTTCGCTTTAACCATAAATAAAGCGCAAAGCCCATTGTTGAAAATATGAGGTATTGATCTAACCAAAAAACATTAAATTAAATTTAAATTCACTTTTCGGTTTTAAAATATTTTCACACAGGTTAAATTTTTATTATAAATGCACTTAGCGAAGCTGGTGGAGCTAGCTATAAACGATAATAATTATAATAATTTTGAAATCCTGTCTGAATTAGGTAATTTGTTTACAAATTAAGCTAAGTTAAATTTTTTAAAAAGCGAGAGTGTTTCATCACTCGTACAAATTGACAGCTATGTAAAGATGGGAGAAAAGGTATTAATTTTTTTTTTATACAAACCATCTACACATTAATACCTTTCAAACAAAAAAAAAAATTAACAAAATCGGACCAGCCAAACGCGAGTTTATCGGCCACACACAGTTAACGAACTCTTTTTTATATATAAGATAAACTTTAAGAAATTGAATTTTTTTTTATTTTGGTTTTGGGTGTTGAATAACAATAACTTCAACATATTATATATTTACTTTAAAATTTAAAAAAATTACATAAGTATTTAAAAAAAATATTTTTAAAAAAATTTATTCGGTGTTTTTTTTTAGAAAATGAGGATGCGTTCCCCTTGATTAGATTTGTTTTTGTTCTTTTGAGTCACATTTTTTGCATCCCTTAAGTGAAGCTAAATATCCCCAAACGATTTCCAAAACCACAAAAATGTTTGACCAAAATATCACAAATTTGAATACATAAACTTTTGAACATTGTTTGACTTCCTAGATTGTGCTTTCAAATTTATTCTTACCTTGATCATTGATGTAGTTTTTGGGCTCCAACTTATCGAAGTAATTCATAATTTCTGCAGATTTTATGAAATACAAGTTGTTTACTCAAGGCTCAAATCAATTCTTAAGAAGCCGTCAAAATTAGAATCGGCAAAACATTCATTAAACTCAGGTGCCTACTCTCATGAAAAACCCAATGCTGCAGCATTTTCTATGAATTTTTGGTATTTTTTTTTTTGTCACAGCAACATTAATTTATTGTTCAACATGAAAAAAATTTGAAACAAAAAATTAACAATTTCATAAAATGACGACCAATGACAAACAATTATACCTTCATTTATTGTTTTTGAAATAAACTCAAATCCACATGAACCATTCTCAAGGTACCTTAAGTACCTAAACATTATTGCATAGATAACCTCTGAAATCAACATTATATTCCATAAGACCTTTCAATAATACGTAATCCACTAGCTACTTGTTATTCCTTTTCAAGTCTGTCTGCACTCGAATTGTAACAAAAAATGCTTTTATCGAAACAGAGCCCTTCCATTTGTTATTTCTACAATATTTACTTGTTTTTTTCTTTCTTTCTGGTTCATGCTTCGAGCTTATTACATTGACAATATTTTCTGCTTATTTTACGGTCTGCAGGGTATGCGATTTATATAAAAAAAAAAAACAACACAAGAATACACAAAACAAAACAAAAGTTTATTCTACATTGTTATGACTTTTTTTTTATATTCTGCATTTGAAATGAACAATATTATTGTGGTTGGTGTATTCACCAAAGATGCTCATTGTATGCCACATAAGTAGTATTTCTATAAAGCACTCACCTACTTTCTTCAAAAGATCTGGCTATAAAGGTTTATTGCACCAGAAAGCAAAATAAAAAGGCTCAATATTGTTATTTTCTTAATGTTAATACAAATACAATGTTAATACAAATTCTGTTATTTAATTTTTTTTAAATAAAATTAAATAATTTTTAAAAATTAGTAATTAAATTTGTAAAGAAATATTATAAATATAAATGTACTCAAATCTGTACAAAAACATGAATGTAAAATGGGAGCAAAGTTCTCCTTTGTTTGAATAAAGTCTGCTTAAAATTTCTCTCGATTAAAATTTGATATTGAATTTTTACTACCTTGTTAACGACTTAATTGATTTTAACGAAATAAGTGCATCTCTTAAAGTAGTACAAGTTGTATTTGTACTTCCATATCTTTGTATCTAGATTCAATTTTTTTTTAGATATATGGATCAGACGCATAATAACAATCAACACCGCAGAACAATTTCGTTAGAAAGTATAAAAATATATAAATTTACATGTTTCATATATAATTTTTCACATCTCATAAAAAATTTAATATTCGTCATGCATTTATTCCTTTTAATAGAGAAGTCGAAACAATATTTCTTATTTGGCTTTGTATAGACTAATTTAAATTATAATTTATTACCACTACCATCTGGAGACTAGAAAATGACCATGTCCAATCTTGGAAATGAGCCAATTGATTTTTTTTTTTTTTTTTAATTATAAGCGTTTAAGTATCTTGCGAGTACTTACGTATAGTGTATGGAAATTAAAGATACACCATATGCCCGTAAAATATTGTTTCACTCGCATTTTTATTTGGGTTACTTTACTTCTATGTTCTATCTTATCGATAGTGAATGGAATTTAAAATTTTTATATTAATAGTGGTGTATTGAACCTTTTTAAAAAAGATTTCTGTTTGAGATTCAATTTGTACTTGCGATGTAAATAATGTAGATATTATAGGGGAAGTTAAGAATTGACAATGACACATGACACTACCATGACGGAAAATGCAAAAAAAGTAAATTCCGCAATTCTCTCTGCCTGTTTCAAGCTATCTAGGGTGGTAGCTTGAAACAGGCAGAGAGAACTGCGGAATTTACTTTAAAATTGAATTTTTTTGTTTTGGTACAAAGCTAATGATTGATTTTAATTATAAATAAAAAAAGGTATTTAGTTCCCATATGACCAAAATCGAAAAAAAAAATTCTTTAAAACGGCTCTCAAGTTTTTGATTTAAAAAATACGTGAAAGTATTGTTGTTTTGAAATAATAAAAAAATATGTTTTTGAAATTTTACTAACAATATCCGCAGTTTTCTTCATTTCTGACTTTCTCAAAAACCACTTAACCGTTTTCAACGCAAATTTTTGCACGAAAACTTTTTAGTATCTATAATTTTAAAGTTAAAAAATCATTTTTTTCAAAAAAATAAATATTTTCAAGGAAATTTTTTGAAATTTAATTTTAATGTTAAAATTAGTACTTTTTTATAGATCGACACACCATAGTGAGTTGGAACGAAATTGGGTTAACAAACTATGACTTCAAAGGTGCCCCAAAATTTGTGTCCAGTTAATTTTACTGCTAAGAAGACTGCACTTTTTTTCAATCTATTAAAATATATTTTATGCGGAGCTCAACAATTGAGAACAATTGAATGATTTCATTCTTATTGCCTTGTTGGTCGTTTGGTAAGAAGTCGTTTTTTTTTATAATAATGTGGTAATTTTCCATGTGGTGCAATGGTACCATTTCAAAAGTGTTCTTTGTCACTAAAAAAAAAACACCCTTTATCAGGAAATATTTTTAGGAGCATATTTTATTATTTTTTTCTATGGTATAGTAAACGTGCATACAAAATTTCATCAGCCTACCACTTACATATTTTCAAAGAGTTATTTTGGCTCTTGTTCTTTAAGTAAATGACTATTTATAAAGAGTGCAATAACTTTTTAGGTGATGGTCCAGGCATATTGCTATTGGCTTTATTCGATCCGGCGATAAAAATTACCTCGAAATCATGTATTATATTAATAAAAAGGTTTCATTAGCTATACTATGATATGCAACAATGCGGGTGCAACACAGAAAAGCTCTTGTATCTACCCTCCTGGATATGTCTCTTAAGTTAGCAGAGCAAGGTCAGCAGAACATATGTTTTGTTATTGGATCTTTTAGTGCTTATTAAGTGCTAATTAAGTGCCCCAAAATTAAATTAAGTGCTCCACTACTTTTGGAGAAAATTAATGTTCTACTAACATGATTTAAAGTTAGCAGAGCAATTACCAGAAAATGCCCTAAACTGCTCGTAGAAAAATCGGGTTTGGTATAATATTTAGGTGCTAATTAAGTGCTCTACGAATCCCAAAAAAAATTTCCAAAAATAATTTTTTTTCCAAAAATAATTTTTTTTTCTGTGATTTTCGAAAAAAAAATTTTTTTTTTCAAACTGTCTTAAATAATTAAGTGCTTAACTAATATAAGGTAAGTACCCCATTTTCCTAAGAATTTTTCGAGATTTTCCATTAAAAAAAAATATTTTCGTTTTCCATACAAATTCATGTTCTGCTAGCTTGAATTTTGATTTTCTCAAAAAAAAAATTTTTTTTTTTTAATGAAAAATCTCGGAAAATTCTTCGGAAAATGGGGTACTTAATTCAAATTAGTCGAGCACTTAATTACTCCATTTGAATTTTGTCAAAAAAAAAATTTATTTTTTGAGAAAATCAAAATTCAAGTTAGCCGAACACGAATTTGTATGAAAAATTAAAATATTTTTTTTTAATGAAAAATCTCGAAAAATTCTTCGGAAAATGGGGTACTTACCTTATATTAGTTAAGCACTTAATTATTTAAGACAGTTTGAAAAAAAAAAAAAAAAATTTTCGAAAATCACAGAAAAAAATAATTTTTGGAAAAAAAATTATTTTTGGAAATTTTTTTTGGGATTCGTAGAGCACTTAATTAGCACCTAAATATTATACCAAACCCGATTTTTCTACGAGCAGTTTAGGGCATTTTCTGGTAATTGCTCTGCTAACTTTAAATCAAGTTAGCAGAACATTAATTTTCTCCAAAAGTAGTGGAGCACTTAATTTAATTTTGGGGCACTTAATTAGCACTTAATAAGCACTAAAAGATCCAATAACAAAACATATGTTCTGCTGACCTTGCTCTGCTAACTTAAGAGACATCTCCTGGATGGAATACAAGGTGGCCCAGTATCTCGAAATAACTCTTATATTAAGTACTACCAATGATATAAATTTCATGGTTTCATCAGAAAGTGCACGATTTTGTTTCTAAGCCAGCTCACTAATAAACCTTCGTATTTGTTCTTAAAAAAAATTCATAAAAATATTTTCCATGGGAAATTTTTTATGAAAACTTATTCTTAAATTTTATGAATTGTTCTTAAAAATAATTTTTTTTAAGAATTCGTGCTTAAATTTAATGAATATTTCTTAAAAATTTATGAATTTCGTTTTATGAATGGATTCATAGTTTTTAAGAATAATAATTTTTTCAGTGTATAGGAATTGTTCTATGTCCAATTTTGGATTTTTAGTATTAAAAATTATTAAAAAACAGTATGCACCTACTAATGAGGTAAACTTGTAGGTATGGATTATTCCAGAGAAAAGAACAAACTTTATAAAAAACAACTTGAATGGCGAACGAGCAGAAAAATGTCGCTTTAAACCAATTTGAAACATTAAAATCGTCCCCTGCTGTAAAATTTGCTTTTTGTAACTTAGAACAATTTCGCTTTACGCCGACGATATGTATACCTACGTAAATACTTTTTGCAATTTTTTTTCAATTTCCTAGTTTTTCGAGGCATTTTGTCAATCACCTTTACTGAGTTGAGCTATCGATTTATTTTTTAAATAAGCTGAAACTTTATTTCCTTGTCTAAATAATTCAAAGTGAACCTCAAACTTCAACCAAACCAATTTTTATTACAAACAACGAATTTTAAACAAAACACAAAAAAAAAAAGGATTCACACAACTCTTTCTACACCGATGTACAAAATGTACATGCTCCCCCAAAGAAGATTAACATTTGTTTTTTTTTTTGTTTTTTTTTTTTTTTTTTTGTCTGAACTTGAGCATGGCATTCGTTCAAAACATTGATATAATTAATGTTTACATGGAGTGCCCCACACCATTCCATTCAGTCTTTTATTGCATTCAGTCGCATTTTTGTCTGTGCTCGTATTTAAATCCCAAGACATTGCAATTGCGACAGACTATGATGCCTTTCAATTATATTTCGATTCCCCTTTGCCTTGGTTTGGTTTGGTTTTTATATTTTAAATTCAACCACCATGATACTTTATAATGAATGAAGGGAGGGAACCGGCCAAAAGAGAGGAAGCTATTTTTCGTCAAGCATCGCTAAGTTGCTATTGCTGTACTCAACATAATACTTCGAGATACACTTTTATTCATAAGATATGCCGCTCTCAGCCTGTGGTAACGTCATTCTTTCAAACAACAACAACAACAACAAAAATGAATTCTGAATAGAAAATGGAAGTAGGGGCACAATTAACACCATGAAAAGAATCATATTCTGATCTTATTTAGGTCATGCTAATTTGTAAGAAATTCACAGAAGGTGCATTCACTGACACTGATTCTTCACTTCACAACGGAAATGAGCGGAAATAAGGCATGCTGGTCATTATTACAGTAAGAAATGTGTGCCTATTATTTAAGTCAGGTTCTGTCCGGGACTTTCATGGAAGATGACTTTTTTGAGTTACTTTGAACCTAATGTTGGTTTAAGTACAATTTTATATAAATTTCGTATCGAGTTTGTAGTTTTTACATTGAAATATCTCAAAAATTTAACCATTTCTATCATACTTGAAAAATTCAGTTCACCAATGTTTCGTTATTAAACTAAACGAAAAACTCCTTTCTTCACTTCAAACACAAATGTTTCTTTGTTTACATTTTGTTTCAATAAATTAGTGCGGAAAATTGTTAGCTTAACCACTTTTCATAATGACCAATAGAATTTTTTTCCGGGTCATGATTTTATGCCTGTATTATCTAATAATAATACTGTAACTTACCTACTCCTATAACCAACATGTGCGTGCACAATACCTTGACTTTGTAACAATAAACAAAAGCCTATAATCTCTGCCTACATTAAAATCACACGCTTAGACAGACGATAAAGTGCACTATCTATATAATATTTTGTATATTTTGCCGGTTCAAGCGCCAAGCACCGGAAACACTTCAAACGAGAACCAGAAGAGGTAATTAATTTGATTAGAGCTCGAAAAGTGTTTGGTTTATGTCTATTATCATATTTTAGAATCATTTTTTCTCACCATTTATAGGGTTAATTTTAGAGATGTGGACTTCGTTTGAACTTTTTATTATTATAATTTTTTTTCCCAGAAGTTCGGTAGGTTTTGTTGACGTATATTGTAATTGTAGTTGCAGAGGTATGAAAGTTGTTGCTTCACTTGTTTTATTGGTACTTTAATTCTCTTTTTTGCCCTTTTTTGTTAATTTAAGGTAGGTAGGTACAGGTTGTTTATTGCTGTGTTTGAACTTTGTTTTTTTAGTGGAGTCATAGATCAAGGTCTTAGAGAAATAAGATGAACAAGATAAGTCCCTTTTGAGAAGAAAAAAAAATAGAAAATGCAAGAGAATATACCTCATTGTTTTTTTTTTTTTCAAACACAAGTTTTTGTTCCCATTTCTTACATTTGTTTCTAAATTTTGATGAGTCATAGATAATGTCTTGCGTTTATTCTGATGTTTTGTTTAATGTCACTCAAATGACATACTTTTGTGGCCAACAGATGCTTTTTTCATTCTATATTTAAAGTTTGTTATTGACCTTAAGTTTATTAATGAACTTAAGAAAAACTAATTTAAGTATTACAGGAATGATTCATACGTTAAATGTTCTGCAAAGACCAAATGACTTTTTTTATGGTAGAAAGTAATGTGAAATAACACTGGTCAATAAGTTTTTTGTCACAATAACCAAAATATACTTTTCTAGAGGTTTTTGGGTTACTGAGCTCGAATCCGTAATCAGAAAAATTCGATTAGCCTTCGTTCTTGAAATATTACCGTTATAAACATCAAAAAATATATATACTAATTCATTCTTGAAAAAAATCCCAAACAAATAAAAAGTTCTTCAGATATTTTAAAAAATGTCATATTGTCCTAACCTTGCGAGAAGAACCCGGACTTTGACCGACTATAAAATTGAATTTAACTAACTCACGGAACTCATTTGTATACCATTTCTTAGATAATTTTATTTTGAATAAGTCTGTCCTTGGACATTTTTGGTTTAAATGAGTAAAAATGGAGTTATGAAATAAAAACGGCACGACCTCTTTTCCAAGATGGCGGCTGTTCTCGATATCCTATCATCCTAAAAAAATTTACTTTTACGATAAGGACATACACCCAAACACATTCCATGAAAAATATTTGTCCCGCGAAAAATGCAATTTGATTTACTAATTTGCCTGGGCTATTTTGTTTCAAACTTATTGGAGTATTTTTTTCGTTTTTCAAGAGAAACTTTTCGTTGGTCACTGATTTTACAAGAATTGTTTTTCAGGCCATTGAAAACAGTAAAAGAGTTGGTATTAAATGTTCTCCTATGCAATAGACCAAAGCTAATGGCTCTCCGTCCATCCATTCGATCCGTATTTATAAAAATGCACATACACAAAATTGTACACAAGGCCATAAGGATGCAAATAAATTTTTTTGTTTGTCATATATTTAGTTTATATTAAATCAATCCCTTGAACTCTGTTTATTTTAAAAGTCTAAGGGCCGGTTTGTTCACACTCTATTATCTTTTAATCAAGGAATTTTGTATGGAATAATCCTTGATTAAAAGATAATCGACTGTGAACAAACTAGGGCTAAAAGTTACCAATTAATACGATTTTATCGACTTTTAAAAACTTGCTTTTAACTAAAAAAGTCAAAAAATTAGAAAAAGTGCTAATTTTTGAATAGGTACATTTAAGTTGTTTCTTGAAAAAAAAAAATTAAAAATTGCATATTATCAAAGGATTTTACCACTACTTTATTTAGTTTTTACAAAGTTTGGACGTACCTGCTACATGTACAAAATGCCAGTTGATTTAGTAAAAAAAAAATCGTCAATTTTTTAACTTTTTTTTCTTTGATTTGGTTAGAATTTTAGTCAAAAATAATTTTTTAAATTTTTTAACCATCTTAACAGAAAATTAAATTCGGTATGAAAAGTGTCTCTGAACCATTTCAAAGTAAGACTTGGTTTTCGAGTTAAATCAAAAAAACTCAAAAATGCACCAATGGATTTAGTAGCACTTTTGGCTGAAATATTCTTTTATGCCAAGGAATCATAATCAGCAATAAAAACTCTTGAACGAAATTGTTCCATTCAAAAGGGTCTATTCAATAGACTATAAATTAGTAATTCAATACTCAATTATTCAATAATTTTTTTGGAGTTATGAGGTGTTTTATGTTTCAATATAGAAGCCCTGGCTCAAGGAACTAAAAAGAGTTAAACAACCTGAAAACATTCAACTTCTGAGAAAAAGTATACATTTTTTTGCACTCCAAGAAAGGGTAAGGAAAAGCACAATTTTCCCTAAATATCGAGCCCTTCCTGTCAAATTATCGTTAGCGGCATGGCGCTTACGATGTTTTAGGATATAGAAAAATCTTAACTATCTTTTCTTACACTCATTGGAGAAAATCTTGATGTAAATGTTTTCTTTAGCAATTGTTGATAAACACAAATATCATTTTTATAAAAAAAAAAAAATGGGTCCACACTGCAAGCACCAGATTTCTTATAAAAAAAGAATTATCACAATCAGTTCACTCAGTCCAAAGTTATGAGGTAACAAACATTAAAAAAAAATAAGACAAATTTAATACCTCCTTTTTGGAAGTCGGTAAAATTTTCAAAAGCCAAACTATTAAATTTTCAAAATTAAAAAATGTGGGTACTAAGAAAATTTCCAAGTTAAATAGTTCAACATTGACTGAAAAGTACCTAAGGATCATTTTAATTTTATCAGAGTTATCAAGTTATAATAGGCAATCAGTTATTTAATCATCATTTACCGAGTTAAGGAACAACTATGCAACCATCAAACAATAAAAACTAAGCAAAATCAGAACCAGGAAACATAAAAAAAATACAAAAGAAACCATTTTTGAAGTTCGTATAAATCAAAATACATTTTATTTTCTATATCTTCCACACAAACATGAAAGCCACTTAAACAATACGACGTATTGCCCCCAATCATAATTGAATTGAAAATTGCCGTGACGCGTGCTATTGCTACTTGGGGGCTTGGAGCCATAATTTCATTGACAATTTAAAGAGCCTATTTATATGTATGTTCTGTGTGCTGCTCCTAACGGGGGTACTACTATTTATTTACTATATGTTACAAACATTGAGAATATTTCTAAACAAATTATCTAATACATGTGCGGTGAGATGGTGAGGAAAACTTTTGTGGTTTCTTATTGTGCAAGTTTGCCGTTGTCTATCCTTCGTTGTAGAAGAGGGTTAGAGAGCGCCGCGGTGAAGGTGATGTGAGTTCGCAAGGCGATATTATAATGAAGTAGGGAAAAAATAATTCGTTTGACAGTGACTATGTCTTCATTCTGTATGTACGCTCTGTTCATGCCTTACGTAAGCCCTCATATTGGTTTTCAAAAGCTGGTTCTTTTATTATTGGTTTGTAGAATATCGCACATGCTGTCGAAGAGACTATACTGCATAAGACTGAAAAATATGTTCTATTTCTTCCCATCAGGCTGAGTGTCTTAAGTCGTGAAGAAAGATTGTTTTTTTCTTAACTAGGTAGCAACAGACATAGAGTGTGTGGCGGTAGTATTTCGAAATAAAACTCAAGAAACTAAAAGTATCAAATGTTTTAAGATTAAATCAATACTTACATTGCAATCACTTTCTTTGACTTGAGAATTATGTGATTTTATTTTTTTTTATGTTACCTACGACAAAGTTTATTTGAAAAAAAAGTTACTCTATAAATGTAATCGATACGTTGCTGGATGAAGCATTAATCACGCTCTATTTAATCTGAAGAAAATGAAATTAGTAGTAAATCGAAACCAATGTTTGTAATGTCTATTGTTCCGTCATAAATCTATTTCTGTTCAATAAGATATATCTACATACCTACAAACACGTGTAATTAGAAAGTAATAATGTATTTCTGTTTTCAATTTTTTACTGGAATTGTGAAATTTTCTCCAAGTAAATCGAGGAAGGCTTTCTATTGTAGTTTTCAAGATAACCAAATTAAAGTTTTTCATGGTTAACGTAAGAATTTTTTTGGAACAACTTAAGAACAAATTTTTGTTCAAAACAAAAATAACATAAACTCCAACAGACAATACACTCATTAATTTTCACTTTTATAAAAAAAAATCATTATTTTTTCCAATGTTTCGACCTAACTTCTAGCCTTCTTAAGAGGCATTTTTTATTTAACAGAGGATATAGCCTACCCTATTCCAAAAACGTAGACTAAATTTGGGAGACTTTTACTGTAAAAATCATAACGATGGACGAAACTAAAATTGATAAAAAAAATATTTAAAAACAATGGCAACACTTACAACTTTAAAAGATACCTTTTTCAAAGGCCAGAATTTTATACTTAATTTTTAATTTCAAATCAAGTTATTTCAATCAGTAGTTTTTAAAATAATCGGATACAAAGTCAAAAATTGTGAAAAAATAGCTAAACAAACACATTGAATACTATTTTTGTTAAGACTGTGGATTTCAATACAAAATTTATTGATAAAGTAAACTTCCCCAATTAATTTATGATCAAACACTGAAAACCTTATGTTTTTATGCCTTACCTATAGTTTTTGAGAAAATTGAAAAACACGAAAACTAGGTACTTTTTTATCGCAGATTTTTAATTTTTTAACTGTTTTCAATAAATTTGGCATTACAGTGACACCATTGAAAAGGTCTTTGATATTTACATAGAGTTAGTTGAAAGTTCTGTGTATCTCCAAGAAAAACACTAGATACCTCGATAGACAGGCGGGTTCTCAGGATTTTAACTATACATACTTTTTGGGTCCTCTGTCCCGCTCACGCAGCTTCGTTGCTCCGCTTAGGGTATGTAAAATCACCAGGCAGGCGCCAATGTCAACAGCGTTTTTATTAAAAGTATTTTGCCTGGTCCCCAGTGTCAGAAAAGGAACTAAATTCCCCATTAACAATAACATCATTAAAACACGTGCAGTAAAATTTCTTCTTAAAAAAAAAGTAGTTTTCCTATTTTTCAATTTTCTCAAAAACTAGACGGCATAGAAACGTATGGTTTTCAGTATTTGATAAGAAATCAATTTACGCGAAAATTGTTTGAAATCCACAGTTCTTACCAAAATTGTTTTCAATGTAATTTTTTTAAACTCTTTTTCCCAAATTTTGACTTTAAAATCAATTACATATATGTATTTCAAAAACTACTGATTGAAATTACTTGATTTAAAAATAAAGTGTGAAATCCTGGCTTTCGAAAAAGAAATCATTCTTAATTGTAAGTGTTGCCTTCGTTTTTATTTTTTTTTTTAATTTGAGTAATTTTTTTTTGGAAAATTGCCCTGCCCTTCCCTCCTAGACATAGACCCTTCCCTCCCGTAGTTTGACTCCTCTATAAGAATCCGTTACTTATTTTCACGGCCTTAGTTAACGTACTATCTCCAAAAATTCATAACTTAAGTTTACCATATAAAAACAATTTTACCAGACCTTTCAATTTTTATACGAGTCTAAAAAGAATTTGACTACAAAAATTTTTCTATTCGAAAATTGACACAAAATGTCCATTTCAGTTAAACAAGTTCGACTGTATTTAAACAAAATAACATTTATATACATAGATAAGTGAGTACCCATATAATAGCGAATACTTTACAATAACAAATGCCCTTGCGATTTTTTGAGTGTAAACCTATTAAAGAAAACTAAACAAACTATTAAGTATCTTTTCTCTATGAATCTTATTCTTCACAAAATAATAAATTTCTATGAAATTTCTAACAAAAACAAACTCAACATGGATTTGAATTAAAATTCATTTAGTTAAATTCTGATTTATGTAATTTTATGGAAGTCGACTCGACTCGACTGTGGTATGGTTTTGGTGTGGTGGCGGTGGTGGCGGTGGTGGTGGTTGCGATGCCCATGCCCATTCCGATTGTGGATACTGAAACTGGAGGCCGTTTGAATTAATTGCCCAGCAGTCTTACGTAAAGTTTTGTTCTTATTCTATTAATATACACGCACGTTCATACACAAACCACTAGATTTATATTTTTTCATTAGACTGTGAAAAAAATATATATTTTTAAAGGTAGTTTTAACTCGACCAATAAATAAAATTTAAAATAAGGCAATTTGAATGTTGTTTTTTTTTTTTTATTCATTTCTTCTCCAACACGATTGTCTTGTCTACGCTGCTATACAAATAAAATTCTATCAAAAGTGAATTATCGAATCTCGAAAAGTAGATATGACATCAATGGAAATTTGCATAGCGCGTTCTATCGCAGCATTTCAGTTGATGTTGATGTCTGATTATGAATTGCAAATCAATCAATTAGTGATTTGTTATTGTTTCTTTTTTTTTTGCAAAAAAAGAGAAACATTTGTTTGACCAGTGAGGTAATCAGTAGTATAAACAAACTGGTTTGCTTAGATTTTTATCTTTCAATATTGGAAATTGAATTAAATTTTAAGCGCCAATATTTTTTTTTTGGGGAATTTAAATAGCTTTTATAATTATTGTATTCTTTTTTTTTATAATGAGAATAAATTTTATTTTAATTACCACAAAAATACTAAATGATAATACATTTTTATCCGTACAGAAATGTATACACTGAAAGAAAAAAAAATTGCATTTTTTTGTTTAAAAGAAATTGAAAATTGATAATACTATTCTGCTTGTAAAATAATTTGGATAGAGAAAAATGAGTACGGCAACCCTATACCTTGACAAGATAAGAACAAAGTTATACTATCATAAGATAAGGAATCAAGAAATTAAGGACTAATGGTAAAGATTAGATGAAAAATCAATTGGATCCCAACAGAAGACCTAGAGTGGGGTAGGGGAGGGAATAAGGGGAGGGGTTTAAAAGTATTTTTAATGATTTCTTGCAATAGTACCTACTATTATCGAAAAATATTATGTGTACAAATTTTAGATAGTTAAAAGATCTACAACTATTATTTACCTAGATCATTTTTTTGGGATCGGGTCAAAATTCTGGCTTCAAAATTCTGCTTTTCAAAATTCTGCTTTTTTAACGAAAATTCTGTTTTTTTTTCTATTCTGCTTTTCAAAATCCTGCTTTTTAAAATTCTGCTTTTCAAAATTCTGCCATTATTATACTTAACAAAAAAAATTCTGCCAATTCTGTTTTTTTTTTATAGCATATGCGTTGACTAAAGAAAAATACACCTCATTAATGTAATTCAACATTGGTACTTTCCTAAATTTTTTTGTTTAAGTGTCGCAAATATTTTTTAAAATGCATAGACTGATTTTCTTTAAATAAATTCTATAAATTATTGGAACCGATGTTGTTTGATACAAAATATTCCTTTTCTTATTCAAATTTTTGAATATTCATCTTTATTTAATAAATTAAAAAATTTTGAATTATTTTCGGAAATTTTTAGTATTAAAAACCTTTTCTTAATATTTTCAAATTTATTCATTTATAAAACAAAAATTAACATGCATTCAAAGAATGACAAATTACTAAGGTAAGTAATCAAATAAGCAGATCATTTTTCAAGAAGATGATTTTACAGAATTCTGCAAAAAATTAAAAAAGGGTTTGGAAAATGTTAAAAAGCGCGCGCTTTTTAACATTTTCCAAACTCTTTTTTAATTTTTTGCAGAATTTTGAAAAACAGAATTATGAAAAGCAGAATTTTGAAAAACAGAATTTTGAAAAACAGAATTTTGAAAAACAGAATTTTGAAAATCAGAATTTTGAAAGCAGAATTTTGTAAAGCAGAATTTTGAAAGCAGAATTTTGACAAAAGAATTTTGACCCCAGCAGAATTTTGACCCCAACCCCATTTTTTTTACATAACCTCAAAATTTTTTTTGTCTTTTATAGTCATGGAATTTGATAATTTTATTTTAAAAATGTGTTTCAGTTAAGCTTAATTTATTTTTGAAGAAAAATATTCATTTTTCAATTCAAAACAAATTTTTTTATATGACTATAAATTTTCAATTAATATAAAGTTATAAATTTCAAAACTTCATATTTTTGGTCGAAACTTTCACTTGAAGATATTGTAGAAAAGCTTTGCTGGCCTAAGCGAAATATGTTGAAAGACCAACTTTCAATACAAAAAAAAATAATTTTTAATGTTGCGATTTTATTTCAAAGTTTTTAAATATAATTTTTTTAATTTTAAACATTTTTGTATTAAAACCATTATTTTGAATTAAAAAATAAAACATTAAAATGTAATTAAAAGTATTAAAATATATGATAATTTTATTAACCACCAAAATTTTTTTAGCAGTGCACAATTTGAATTCAACAAAACATCATTTTTCAGAGCAAAAAACAAACAAAAAAAACACGTGCTATTAGAAGTAGCATATATTTCGTTATTTTTTATTTAACGAATACCTCTAATCTTGTTTACATAAAAATCCACATTTTATATTTAAAAATATTCTTAGTCTACAAGATAGACTCTAACTTCTGTTCAATTAATTGAATTAATATAAAAAAAAATAAACAAAAAATTAGGTAAACATGCGCTTAGAGCCATTTTAATAAGAAAAAAAAAATAAAAATTGTTTAAGTTTTTGCAAGTTAAAAAAAAACTTTTGGTTTATTAAATTGAAATTATTTTTGCTAAGTGTCATTCTAAGTAGGTACCTATATTAATATTCTTACACTACCTGTAATTAATATTCAATGCATTTTCCTTCCTTAAACAATGAAGGCAGCATTGGTTTTAAATGTCTAGTGATGAGCTCATGCACAGATATTGGTACAGTATGTACTATTGTTCTAAATTATGTTACAACTACATATTGCATATTCTCGCAAACACATCAATAAGTCTAAAGAGGATTATTGTTTTAGATATCAGTGGTTCTTAAGCTCTTTGAAAAATTATGATTTTAAAATAAGATTCCCTTTTCAGATCAGAGTAGAAAGGTAGTTCGTATAGGAATATTCAACTCGTGAAGAAACCAGCTTAACTAGCTGTATTAAAAGGCTGTAATAAAAGGTGCATGCAATACCTACCTAGAGACTCATTTTTTTCAAGAAAGCCCGTCAATTAAATTTTTTGAAGGTTTTGAATGAATAACAACAACTTTTTTTTCTCAAATTTGTAAGCTCTTTGTCCGTCAAACCTAATTGAATTTTGATAGCTATTTTCTAAAAAATTGCCTTTGAATATAAACTCCTGCTCAAAATTAACGCACACATTTTTCGTCTGAAGTTATACCCCTGCATCTTATTTTAAAAAGCTTTAAGATTCTTTGGTGCATTTTTTTGTGTTTTGTTATTGTTTAGCAAGTCGAAAAAATGCTAAACTGCAACAGTATTATCAACCAAAAAAAAGATAAACCAAATTTAACAATTCAAGGTCTGAAAACTGATTATAAAATAATTTTTATTTTTAAGAAGAAAAATTTAAAAAAAATGGAAGCGGGTGACGGTTCTTTCCCATAATTGTATGCAATACTTGGTTTAGTCTCCTCTAGCGCATATGACAACCTGGAGTCGTTTGTCCATTCCACTAATTAACTTTTGAAGGTTTTGTTTTAACACTTTTTTCACTGAAGTTTTCAGTTGATCAAGACAGCTTGGAGGTGGATTTCGGTCGCGAATGCATCTTTTCAATATTTCCTACACATGTTCTATTAAATTCAAATCCAGATTTCTGTGTGGTTAATCCGAAGCTGGAATATTAAAATCTTGAAGATATTCTCAAACTACTCTAGCATGCATTATCGTGCATCAGACTAAACTGTGGACCAAATCTAGGGGTGATTGGAACCGGATGCTATTCGAGGGCATCAGTCAAGTATTTTTGGGTACTTAACTTAGGTCTAGAAAGGCTCGCTAACTCCGTAGGTGTTGTAAAGCAGATTTAACTCCATGAAATTTTATGACTCTTCTTTAAAAGGTTCGGGGGTTAACAGACAGACTTCAGCAAATCTCTCCCAAAATCTTCCCGACAAACATTTTATTCCATACCTTTAATTTAAGATCACTATTGTCTCATTTGAGAAAATAACCATGATACTGTGGCATAAAGTAATAGCAGGACTTTACTTTAAAATAAATAGGATGTGCGTTAAATTTGAGCAGGAGTGTATGTACTAAAATTTTGCAAGCAAACGCGTTTTTTTTCCAAAAACGACAGATTCCAACAGATGACAAGACAAATTGAACAACAAACATTATATTTAGAAAACTCTTACCCCTCATAGATTCAAAGTCTAAACATTTGCAAGGAGAGGAGACAAAACTATTTTTACATACATAAATAAAGCCATTGCTCAAGAGGTGTGTCGTTTTAGAAATAAATTCATTCGTGTTATTTAGTAATCAGTTATATTTGTTCTTAGCGTGCAATATGCCTATAAAAGCAAAACCCCCGTTTCCCAAGAGGTTTCCAATCACCTGAGTGCACTCTCATTTACATGTTACTTTTAAAAGCCTAATTCCGTTAACACAGATAGACCAGTAAGACAACTATACCTACTCACATAAAAGCAAATAATGCACATCAATGTTTTTACATTCCCGCACCAACCTGTAGACTTATACCTTTTATTCAACTCTATATTCAAATTCAAAACATTAGCCCCTTTCTAATTTTAAATGTATAAGAATAAATAGCTATATATCTCGAAGTCTAGTTGTGGCACACGCTTATTAAGTGCTATCAACAAGGGGTTTGATATAATATTTTTGTAACTTATCCCTGCGTTTGTTTCGTTTCAATAACTATAATTACGGGTGTGGTAGTGTGAAAGTTGCCGTAAGGGCAAGGAACCCCAAGAAAGTTTATAGGTGTTTTGTTTTTTTTTTACTGCATTATCCTGATGGAATTGCTAGTTCTATTGACACTGTTTTCAATTCTCAAAAAGCATAAGGAACAGTTTCACAGTCAAAATTTAAATTAAAGCAAAATTTGAGCACATTTAGTTTGACTTAAGCTTCCAATATCTACCACTTAGATAAGTGACGCTTACTCGACTATGACACTAGCGTAATCATTAACTCAAGAGTGGTTTGGTACAAAAAGAAGAAGCCTTTAAGCTGTTTTGTATTTTTTGATGTTAAACGTTTTAGGCATGATACTTAAATATGTTACAATCTTAATGAAAATATTTATATTTTTTTATTCAAACAAATAAATTAAATACAAAAATATTTGAGTTAAGATTTTAATATAGACAAAAATTACGCATACACCACGGTGAATTTTTTAGTTACCTTTAATTTAACTACTGACTGAATAATAGAACCATGTGAATTTTTTTACCATTTACAACTGAAATTTTTACGGTTGTAGAATGTAGAGTCTCAATTTTGACTGTGTGGCTTTGATGATATCTATTTTGTATTTAGGTATGCAATTTTGAGATCTTATCTTATCAACTTTGATGTTTAGATTTTTTTTAAGGACTTTTGAATTTTTTAAGTGCAATTTTTGATTTTTTTAATATCTTCTAAACGTAGAGTGGACAAACATCGATTTTTCGTAAGTGAAAAAAAAAGTACATTTCGGGGATTATAGGGGACTTTGAATTTTTCAGTGCAAAACTTTGTTTTTTGAATAACTTTTAAATGTAGGGTTTACAAAAAAATTTATTTATGTTAATTTAAGAAAAAAAATGATATTTTATATAAAAGTTGCTTTAAAAAAAGAGGTTGTCTGTAAAGCCGGTTTACGGACGATGATTTTACGTGATAACGTCGTCAGAAAACAGGTTGTGTGCTTTTGTTTAAAATGAGTAAATTGAATTTTTATCTTCTCACGTCATTAATTAAATTTTTTTCCCTAACAACCTATAAAAAATTGTATACCATCTGAAAGCTTATTGTCTTAGCTCAAAATATATATGTCGATCAGGTCTATGAGACATTTACAAAAAGAGCTAGATTTTTTTGAACTCGATCAAATTTCATTAAAAAAAGCAAAAAAAACATTTATTTTTATGTTCTCAGGCTATGGAATCAATTTTTTTTGTTTGATAACCTATAAAAAATATATACCATGTGAAAGCTTATTATTTCACCTTTCATATGACCTATCAATCTCATTTCAAAGATGCCTACAAGAGAAGTTAGAATTTTTTAAAGTCAACCATGTCGAATTTCCAGACTGAGATTACGGTACTTCCCACATTGGTGGCTGTTCGGGGGGCAACAGATCTCCACTGGTGTTTTGAGGTTTTTCGCAAGTTTCTTGAATTAACATTGTGTAGCTTGTAGTTAGTCTACCGTTATGTGTGATATACCAAATGAAAGGTAATTGTATCAGGATGCTCAAAAAATAATAAAAAATGAATAAAATTTCTATGTGCTCTTGGTCTAAAGTTATAACCTGTTGAATTCTAAAATTTTATTTTACCGATATCTCAAAATTGTGTTAACGTTAATGATGGTCTATCATTACTCCGTATATTTTATTCCTGTATCTATTAAAGAAAAAAAGATAAAAAGAAAAAACGATCAAAATCGGTTAAAAACGGTAAAAAAACGTGTTTTTTAAAAACTTGTTTCTTCCGTTATTCAGTCGAAACTCACTAAATGATTCCAAGCACATGTATGCATAAGGCCAAAACCTACATTTCCTATAAGTTTTAAACAAGGTGTTTTTCAAAAATTCATATTTCGAAACGCAGAGTGTTGGAAAAAAATCCGTAGGTATCAGACGCCTAATTTTTTTTCTCATCTTTCACCTGGCATCTTTAAAATTGTCAAACAAAATTTCCTTTACCCAAAATCATCATTTTGTCATAGTTCTAACACGTGTACAACGTTCAAACAAAACGTTATAGCTTAGTTTCAAATTTTTTTGGAATTTTTTGTTAAATGCAGTTATTCTTAAATTAATATCATCAAAAAATCAATTCTCTACGACTTTTCGTCTTTCCGTTTTACCCCTGTTTACCCTATTAAATGACGGAATTTTTAAAAATACTTCATTTTAATTAAGCTTTAGATTATTATCTTTCAAATAAGCTATAGAAGATTTTTGTATCCCTAAGTGTTTATTTTTAATTGAAATTTTTTGCGGCACTGCGAAAGTGCGAGAGTGTAACGTTAGAAAATGGCGTCACTTTTTTGTGGTGGCTGCCATGGTTCATCGATTTATAAGACGTTATCACGTCAAAAAATGTTTTTCAAATAGGGTAAAAAAACAACGATTTTTGGTGTGTTTTCTTGATACTAAAGGTGGACAAACGATTGCAATTGGTTTTATACGTCTACATCAAAAATTAAACGCTGTAGAAAATTTTTTACTCCCTATAAAAAACAAACGAAAACCTTGAGTGGACAAATATGGACAAAGGGTGGACAAACAAATTAAAACGTTTTAGTGTTTCTAACAGTTAAAATGCAGATGAAGACTTATAGTTAAATCAATTCCACGTGATTTTAGAAAATATTCAATTCTGTAAATTTTTCTTGGTAGGTACAATAGTCATAAAGACTACAAAAAGTAAATTTTTGCTATACCTCAATGCTTCGTCAAAATTAGAATGGTTAAAAACTTGGTGCTCCAAATACTTCAAGAGGAAGTTTCTTTGGCGTATAATAATGGGGCATTTGGTTTCATCCACTTTTGAACCACCTCATAGTGTTTAAGGTTGGATTTTTATATGCTTTATCAGTTTTTTGGTTGAGACGGTTTAAAGTGTGGAATTGGGTTTCTTGAATTAAAATTTACCTCTATTGTATTTTTGAGTAACCAGCAGGTACCTAGTAGATACTAGATACCTACACAAAATTTGTCTTGAAGATTCCTCACGTATCTATTGTCCAACAAAATTTTTTTCGAAGATCCTTACTTCATGTTTTTAAATCCATCATATATGTAAGACATAGAAATTGAGCTGTCAAAGTTTATTTCAGCGCCAGCGCCCCCAAAAATGATGTTCTATTTGAAGTCTTTTATTTTGCCTGAAAATCCACACTTGTGCAAAGTCAACATTAAAACAATACACAACTCCTTTTGTAAATATATATAAACAACCACATCAAAGGATAATGCATAAAGGACATGAAACAAGTTTTTCTCTTATGATAATGATGAAGATGCTACATTTGAGCTATGAACATTTTTATTTGTAGATATATGTTAGACTCAACATTATAAGAACATTTATGCATCACATTCACATTTCAAACAGTACCACAGAAGTCATTGTTTTGTTTTGTTTGTTAAAGAAAAGAAGACAAAAAAAATAAATTTAGATTTTTATGCTTTTATCATAAAAATAGGAATACATGAAAAAGGATATACATATTACACACACACAAATGCTATCGTAACTCAACGAAAATACTCATCTAAAATATTTCTAATCTGGACATAATGTGTGTGGTAGAATGCGAACATGGATGGTAATGGCTATATATGTCAACTTTAGATATACGGCTGTATGTATATGAAAAAGGATATCAGCTTTTGTGTATTCTGATTAGGGTGGGTGTACTCGATATACTTCGTATAATACTATGTTGTTGTATTTTTATTCTATAGAAATATTTTTTGGGTAAAATTTGATACAGCTGCATAAGTGCGTGTAAAGAGTATTGTGGTTTCATTGTAGCTAAATAGTATAAGTATTTGAAGCTGGATAAGGATATGGTTACAGGATCAACGAGGAAAAGTGTTGAAAAAAGCAATATTAAGTAGTGAAAATGATGTCCCATATTTATTTCCAGATATTATTGGGGTGTAATAAAGAGATGTGTTTTTTTTCATATTTTTTTTTTTTGGGAAATAGTTCACTTGAGTACACATTTAAAATTTGAGTTCATATTTTAACTCATACTTTAACTCCCTTAGGTTTGGTTTTTTCTTGTACTTAGGAATAAGGCTTGACATTGGTTTTTTTTTAACATTAGATAAACAGGGTGTCCCGGAATGAGATAAGAACATGTTGAGGGATGATTCTTTAGGTATATTTTAAGAAAAAAATTGTTCTATAGTAACTCTCTATCTGCAAAGTTGATACCCTTTAGCGATGATTTAAGAAAACTCGTCTGCACGACCGTGGCTCAACATATAAAACTTTATTGTTGTCCGTAAGCCGTACCAGGAGAGTGTTAGGTTCCACGACCCCTATTTATCCAGTGATATTTCTTTTAGCAACACACATTCCTGAGATAATTAAGGCATGAAAATAATAACACCGAACCGAAAGAAGCCTGCACGACCTGATTAGATCTTCATCTTATATCACAGTCGCTGATGTTTCTTTTAGGCGGTTCTCCTTAATAACCATAGATATGTATAAGCCCTTGTGAATCTGCAATACGAATGAACGAAGCACGAATCCTACATAGTGACTGATATCTCCACCAATCCGGTAAAGTATGTCACCAAAATCTAGAAATCCATTCAATTTTATAAAGAATGATTGTAGTTTATACATCAACTTCAACTTATGAGTTGTTTTAATGAATTCTATAAGAGAATACGACGCACGTAAGGATTCGCTCGACATTTCAAGTTATTTCTGTCTTTTTTTTTTAAGTCTGCAAAGTAATATTAGGGGTATTTATGAAACCATCAGGTAAACGTTGTAAATGGTAGGAAAATGTGGTAAACGCAGCTGTCAAAATTTGTATGGAAAATCTTTACCAAAATCTGGTAAACTTTCCCCGCACAATTTTGTGTGGAAAAGTTTACGAACCTGAATCTGGTAAATGTGGAAAACTTTTGATGTTTAATTTTGATGATAAAATAAACTAAAATGGCTGCAAGAGATGTGAATTTATTTTCAAAAAAAAAAAATTAAATAGAAAAAAATATATTTTAATACTTTTTTCTCAGTTCCTAGCTCCAAATAGACTTTTAAATAAATCGCCGTCAACCGCATTTACTACATTTTGATTTTAGGGGCGTTCATGAAATGTGTTTGGTAAACTTTTCCATTTTCATGAATATCCATAACTATTATAATTATATCGCGATTTACTCCTATCAATAGATAGTTGATAAAAGTTAACTAAGGGTCAATTTTTCAATAGTCAGTTAAACAGTCAGTTAGTACTTATTCCCCTGATAGAGAAAAAATCATTTTTTCAACAGGCAGATAAAGCTTACTCCTAGGAATAAAACTATCTGCTTCTTTCAGAGACGAATAAAAATTATTCTAAGGAATAATTTCAACAACAAAATTGTGTCAATTTTCAAAGCTGTTTTGAAAGAACTTTGACAAAAAATACAGAGGAACACAAGAACACAAAAAAAAAAAAATGAATAAAAATGACGTTTAATTTTGAATATTTTTGAATTTGACAATTTTTTTTTGCTATTCTGTAGAATAAATTATTCTTGATTGAAAAATTCAATGTTGTTATCTGATTGTTTATGAGCCTAATAACTTTATTCGTCGAACAGTTAACTGACTGTTTATTAGAAGATTGAAAAATCGGCTCAAAGATAACTAACTTCCTAGACAGAGAATAATGAAAATCGTTGTTAATTGAAATGTAATCGAAAAATTCCATTACAATATTGACCAGTTTTCCCATTAAATTATGTTTTAAAAATATAAAATTTCAGTATTTTATCAACAATCAATTATTGATACTTGACAACCACAATTCGGTTCATAGTGAACCACTTGTAATCATCATTCCACATAACTTCCGGATGCATCTGCCCTTCAGGTGTTCAGAGCATATGTTAAGAAACCAGAATTCCATTATAATCTGTATTCTGTAACGAATCCTGATGAAAAACTCATTCAATTCATTTCTATACTGAAAAATATTACGTACCTACAAACCTATGTACCTATATTCATTTTTACATTCGTAACAAAGAACTCGACCACGATGGAATTCTTGATAATGGTTCCTACGTTAGTAGGTATCTTGAAAATGCAATGACAAGTAAAATATTTAAAAAAACAAAAAAAAAACACAAAAACGTTCATTGATAAAAATGTCAAAAATGTTCCAAAAATGTCATTAGAGTAAGGAATCGAAAGAATCCTTAAAAAACATTTCAATGGATGTATGATTTTTTGAGGAAGTGGAATAGACCAATAACCTTGCAAAAGAGCATCGCTCTTCCATCAAGATAGATATTTTTGTGTACATGCATAATCATAGCTATATGAATGTCTATATGAAATATCTTTGCTAAGTTTTATGAATGGACAAAAGTGTTGCGTCTATTACCAGGTACACTATAGTATCTACATCATTTATATAACCTAAAAAAAAATCCTTAATAGAGAACATATTTACCTACGTCTGCACATTGATTTTTCAAATTCATATTATACAATTATATCTACCTACCTAAAAGCTACCAAGTACATTCATATAACGAGTAAATATGCAAACGACAAAATTTTTCCACTTAAATCTCAGTACCTACGACTAAAGGTTACATCTTACCTTTTACATTCTTCTGTCGTAGACAGAAGAGAATAAACAATGACGTTGCCTACAGGTTACACTACTTGCCTTCATAAGCTCGGTAGCTATTGTATATCTATACAATACTACCACCCACATATTAAAAAAATCAATAGTTCTTCTAATTCTAATTGAATTCTTTTTTTTTTCAACCAGAGTGGGTAGGAATAAGCCGATGCTCTTAGCATTTGCACCCTTGTACAAATGGCATCGTAATGAAAATAAAAGAAAATTCAATCCTGTTTCCCGAGACCCCACCCCGAATTGATTGTAGCAAAAACACCACAGAAGAATTGCATGCAACATACAAGGATCCACATTTAATATCCGCATTGCAAGAAAAAAAAATAATATTATGAAGGCACCTCTATCCTCTAACCAACATAGTTCTTCGTTGTGGTTCAGTTCAGCGAGAAGGATACAAAAAAAAAGGATACGTTAACGATGCCTATGCATGAATTGAATAAAATGTGTAGACATGCCCAGCCTATAGCCTACCATACCCTACCATACCCTACACAATATTATGTTTCTTTTCTTCTCTTTTCTCACGTCAAAATCTTATCCAAGATCTAGTTATGTCAGCGACAGAATGAATTTCTAAATAGAAAGGACCGTTTTGGTTGTAGGATAAAATAGGAAAAAAAAAACTAAAAAAAATTATGCTTTTATGTTGTTGCTGCAAGTGGAATAATTTGCTACCGCCCCCACATCAAAAACTCAAACTATTCCCCATCACATACCGAATAGGCAGTTAGTTATATGAGAGTATTTGAATTGAACAAGATAAAATAATTGCATTCTTACCGTTAGATTCTGTTTTCCTTTTTTATTTTTTTTTTTTGTTCAGTTCTTTTGAAGACAGCTCTAACGGCTTTCTGGAAATTAGCGATTCCAGTTGTTGCTGTGTTGTTGTTATTGTCGTTGCTATATCAAAAGTTCAATGATCCTTTTGTTGACATCCTTATTTTTCTTTCTGTTGGAATTGCGTAGAAAGAACACAGTAGTGTATGGTACATATACGTAGGTATTTTTTTTTTTTACTATTATAAACTATTGATGGGTATATAAATCAAGCACTGGCACAAAATATTATATGTAAAAGAAATTCTCAAAATTTCACTTACAAATCCTAGCTGATATGATTTTAAAAAAATATCTACTTTTGCCTCGATACAATCAAAACAAAGTTGTACAATCAGAAAAACGGATTCGCCCGTAACTACAAAGGATGATAAATTCACATAAAAAATGTGCACCGCATCAATATTCTCAAGGAAAGGGGATGGATTAGTTTAGTCGGTAATGCAGTTTTACCGGCAGTCCTTCTCTCTACTTTTTCTACGCTTTATTTTTTTGTTGTATTCTTTTCTTTTTTTTTAACGGTACACAAACACACTATGAACTGGACTCTCACTTAATATACCACAACGACCACCCCATCGAACAACGAAGGCCAATCCTTTTCCCTATAGAGACATTTAACAGACCAACCACTTCCGCCGCCAAAAAAAAAAATCGTTTAACACTCTTCTTCTTTGCCTTGCAGAATAGTATATAACAGGAGTTTTAATTTTTTTAAAAGGTATTTTCCAAAAATGCACATACAAAATAGTAAAATCGAATATTTTTGATTATAATTTTGATTATATTTTTCAATTTTATTTTCTATCACTATAAACGTGAATTTGCACTATCATGTGGTGTACCGAAGTCTCCTGCTAAGATATTATTCCATCCGCACTATAAAAATCAGACTGAAAATTAAAATGCGAAACATCGACGAACAAGCCTCAATGGGCAAAACAAAGTTTTGCGGCGAATTTATCTTTATGTGTTATGTCTACACTCTCTACAACACACACTCTACAAACAAATTAACATAAACTGCCGTGACATAGAACACAAGACGACACAACACCACGGATAAACGATGAAACGGAATATATATATTAGAGTTGGTGAAGTACGTAAAAAAAAAAAAATAAAAATCCCTCCACCTTCAATGACCATGAGCAGACACGCCGAGCCGAGCCGACCAGTGTGTGGAGGAAAATAACATATTTGTTGGTAAGGTAGATTCCGTACAAGAAGAAACAAATCGGATAAGGTAACTTCGATTACAGTTCACCGTAACGTAGGCGTAACACATAACACATCAGAATTAAAGTATTCTGCTGTGTCGGATGAACTGGCTCATTTAATTACGTATGTTAAATAAAAATATTAAATTTGGTTGTTCTCAAATGATTTTTAGCCGCGATTGAAGGACTCGATAACGGTTTTTTAACTTAAAACTTGGTCTTATATCGGAAATAAAGTCGTATACTTGAAGTTTGTTCTTGATTTCTGAAATCAAGTATACTTCTCTACAAGTTGGTTGTTTTTTAGTCTAAGTAATTATTAAGTGTTTCATTTTATCTTTAAAAGAATTAATGAATAAAATTCTAGAGACATAGAACTGTAATTGATCTGTGAAACATTTCTTTTAAAGTTCCCTTAGTTCCTGAAAAAGATCTTTTCAAATTCTGTTTAATGCACATGTTTCAAATGAACCTGGCCCATTATTAATCTAAACGCCTTTCTATCTTTTTCTACTGATTGAATAGAGACAAACATAGTATGATCGTAGTCATATGCCGTAATAATTAATTTTAATTTTAATTTTAATTTTAATTTTAATTTTAATTTTAATTTTAATTTTAATTTTAATTTTAATTTTAATTTTAATTTTAATTTTAATTTTAATTTTAATTTTAATTTTAATTTTAATTTTAATTTTAATTTTAATTTTAATTTTAATTTTAATTTTAATTTTAATTTTAATTTTAATTTTAATTTTAATTTTAATTTTAATTTTAATTTTAATTTTAATTTTAATTTTAATTTTAATTTTAATTTTAATTTTAATTTTAATTTTAATTTTAATTTTAATTTTAATTTTAATTTTAATTTTAATTTTAATTTTAATTTTAATTTTAATTTTAATTTTAATTTTAATTTTAATTTTAATTTTAATTTTAATTTTAATTTTAATTTTAATTTTAATTTTAATTTTAATTTTAATTTTAATTTTAATTTTAATTTTAATTTTAATTTTAATTTTAATTTTAATTTTAATTTTAATTTTAATTTTAATTTTAATTTTAATTTTAATTTTAATTTTAATTTTAATTTTAATTTTAATTTTAATTTTAATTTTAATTTTAATTTTAATTTTAATTTTAATTTTAATTTTAATTTTAATTTTAATTTTAATTTTAATTTTAATTTTAATTTTAATTTTAATTTTAATTTTAATTTTAATTTTAATTTTAATTTTAATTTTAATTTTAATTTTAATTTTAATTTTAATTTTAATTTTAATTTTAATTTTAATTTTAATTTTAATTTTAATTTTAATTTTAATTTTAATTTTAATTTTAATTTTAATTTTAATTTTAATTTTAATTTTAATTTTAATTTTAATTTTAATTTTAATTTTAATTTTAATTTTAATTTTAATTTTAATTTTAATTTTAATTTTAATTTTAATTTTAATTTTAATTTTAATTTTAATTTTAATTTTAATTTTAATTTTAATTTTAATTTTAATTTTAATTTTAATTTTAATTTTAATTTTAATTTTAATTTTAATTTTAATTTTAAATTAATTACCTTGTGACAATAGAACTTACATGGGAAAAGTGGATTTGTATAATTTTATGGTCGGTATACAGTGATTTAGCTGCAGCTGAAGTTCGTAGTACCTGTCAAAGTTGAAAGATACAAAAATAATGTAGGTACTTCTACCATAAATGGGTAGCTGAACCCGTAGCTGTAGCTGAACCCGTAGCTGTAGCTTGATCCTTGATGTGAAGTACATAATGAGCGAATCTATACTTTTATTCTAAACATTTGACATCCAATTTCAATCGAATTTCGAAACGAAAACCAAATACCAATACCAAAAAAGAATGAACGTTCGAAAAGACCGTTTCTCTCATTTTATTTGGAACAAAAATGAAACAGAACTTTAAAAAATTGAAAAAAAAACGAACGATTGGAAACGAATGGAATTTTCCTATTTTATTCACAACATAAATGAAACAGAAACCAAAATGATTGAAAAAATGAACGATTGAAAAGAACCAATCATTGAAGTGAACGACAGATGAACGATTGAATCTTTTAAAATGAACGAGATACGATTAACACAGCTCTAGTTGCTACACAGTGAGCGATTTGAACGACATTTTTCACTACAGCGAATTTTTTAAGCTACAGTTCCATACCCCATTTGTATATATTTCTATTTGGAAATAGGTAAACAAGTCTGCATTAAAGACATTTCAATAAAAATAAAAAAACAAAGAATACAAATCACTCCTCCCGAAGTCTTTAATGTCTCATAAAAAAGAATTGGTTCATAACTCTACTATTAGGTACCTATATGTACGTTTTATGGGAAATCTAAGCGCCACGAAAACCATTGAAATTGAGGGTAGTTTTGAAAAGCGTAACAACTTAAAAAATTGTGTTTGTGTTTAGCTTAGTGCGGAACCATTTCTGATTAGTTCTACAATTTATTTTAATTTCCCATTTAACCGATTCGGATAAAAAAACATGAAACATGCAATGGTTTGCAAATGCGCTATATCTGGGCAAGAAACTAACTATGTATAATATTATTTTTTCGCTATAATACTTTTAGTCTATTACTTTTTCTAGTGCACTACCTTATCAGCGCAACTATTAAAAAATGAAAATCTCTAAAGAGGGCGGTATAAATTTTGAGTGACAGTTGATTATTCGAGGTACAATTTTGAATTCGAGTTTAAACTTTAAACAAAAAAATTTTAGCAACTTGATGGTTCACAGATAATTTTTATTAACTATAAGTTATTAGAAAATATCTTAGATTCAAAAGGTATAAGTAGGTATACCTATCCCGACTTTTCACGAGTCGATTTTAACCACATGATACATATGTCTCACGGCTTAAGTCGACTAGGACTCTAGTATGGGGATTGTCACTTTAGTCGCGTGCGGCTAAACTAGTTCCGCGGAACTATCTAGAATTTTAGTTTTTTTCAGGAAAATGCATCAAAAAAAGAAATAGTAGGTAATGAATATTTTTTCCTGATGGCCGTTTAAAGCGGCCAGCAAAACTTATGTCATTTGACACAAACTTAATCTACCTTTTAAAGCGGCCAGAAAAACGTATGTCAGTAGACACAAACTTAATCTACCTACTAGTTCCTGGAACTAGTTCCGCGGAACTATCTAGAATTTAAGTTTTTTTTCAATAAAATGCATCAAAATAAGAAATAGTATGAATTTGAATATTTTGAATATTGGCGCTCAACTCGTTCGCATCCATGTGTGTTGGCTTTGGATGAGAATTCGATGACATGCGTGTGTGTATTGTGTATTTCAAACAGAGAAAGCCATATATTCGCTTTCGTTTTGTTTCTTGTTCCTCTTCTTCTTTCTTTCTTTTGTGTGTGGCTGTGTCTGAACGATGGAACTGTTTAAATTAATTTTGGGGAACTAGTGGAACTAGTTCCGAGTAAGGAACTAGTTCCAGGAAATATTTGGCTCCGGAACTATCCATCTCTAGTCTGAAACGCGTCTGAAACGCTTCCGAAACTCGTCCAAAACGCGTCTGAAACGCGTCCGAAACACGTCCGAAACGCGTCTGAAACGCGTCCAAATCGCATCTGAAACGCGCCTAAAACAAGCCTGAAACGAGCCCAAAACGCGTCTGAAACGCGTCCAAAACGCGTTTAAAACGCGTCCAAAACGTGTTTGAAACGCGTCCAAAACGCGTCCAAAACGCGTGCATAACGTGTCTGAAACGCGTCTGAAACGCGTCCAAAACGCGTCTGAAACGCGCCCAAAACGCGTCTGAAACGCATCTGAAACGCGTCCAAAACTCGTCTGAAACGCGCCCAAAACGCATCTGAAACGCGTCCAAAACGCGTCTGAAACGCGTCCAAAACGCGTCTGAAACGCGTGAAAAACGCATCTGAAACGCGTCTGAAACGCTTCCGAAACGCGTCCAAAATGCGTCTGAAACGCGTGAAAAACGCGTCTGAAACGCGCCCAAAACGCGTGTGAATCGCGTCCGAAACGCGTCCATAACGCGTCTGAAACTTGTCAAAAACGCGCCTGAAACGCGTCCAAAACACGTCTGAAACGCGTCCAAAACGCGTCTGAAACGCGTGAAAAACGCATCTGAAACGCGTCTGAAACACTTCCGAAACGCGTCCAAAATGCGTCTGAAACGCGTCCAAAACGCGTCTGAAAAGCGTCTGAAACACGTCCGAAACGCGTCTGAAAAGCGTCTGAAACGCGGCCAAAACGCGTCTGAAACGCTTCTGAAACGCGTCCAAAACGCGTCTGTAACGCATCCGAAACGGGTCCATAACACGTCCGAAACGCGTCTGAAACGCGTCTGAAATGCGGCCAAAACGCATCTGAAACGCGCCCAAAACGAGTGTGAATCGCGTCCGAAACGCGTCCATAACGCACCTGAAACGCATCTGAAGAGCGCCCAAAATGCATCTGAAACGCGTCTGAAACGCGTCCAAAACGTGTGTGAATCGCGTCCGAAACGCGTCAAAAACGCGTCTGAAACGCGTCCAAAACGTGTGTGAATCGCATCCGAAACGCGTCAAAAAACGCGTCTGAAATGCGTCCAAAACGCATATGAAACGCGTCCAAAACGCAACTGAAACGCGTCCAAAACGCGTCTGAAACGCGTCCAAAACGCGTCCGAAACGCGTATGAAACGCGTCCGAAACGCGTATGAAACGCGTCTGAAACGCGTCCGAAACGCGTCCAAAACGTATCTGAAACGCGTCCAAAACGCGTCTGAAACGCGTCCAAAACGCATCTGAAACGCGTCCAAAACGCGACTGAAACGCGTCCGAAACGCGTCCAAAACGCGTCTGAAACGCGTCCAAAACGCGTCTGAAACGCGTCCGAAACGCGTCCAAAACGCGTCTGAAACGCATCTGAAACGCGTCCAAAACTCGTCTGAAACGCGCCCAAAACGCGTCTGAAACGCGTCCAAAACGCATCTGAAACGCGTGCAAAACGCGACTGAAACGCGTCCGAAACGCGTCGAAAACGCGTCTGAAACGCATCTGAAACGCGTCCAAAACGCGTCCAAACGCGTCCGAAACGCGTATGAAACGCGTCCGAAACGCGTATGAAACGCGTCTGAAACGCGTCCGCAACGCGTCCAAAACGTATCTGAAACGCGTCCAAAACGCGTCTGAAACGCGTCCAAAACGCATCTGAAACGCGTCCAAAACGCGACTGAAACGCGTCCGAAACGCGTCCAAAACGCGTCTGAAACGCGTCCAAAACGCGTCTGAAACGCGTCCGAAACGCGTCCAAAACGCGTCTGAAACGCATCTGAAACGCGTCCAAAACTCGTCTGAAACGCGCCCAAAACGCGTCTGAAACGCGTCCAAAACGCGTCTGAAACGCGCCCAAAACGCGTCTGAAACGCGTCCAAAACGTATCTGAAACGCGTCCAAAACGCGTCTGAAACGCGTCCAAAACGCATCTGAAACGCGTCCAAAACGCGACTGAAACGCGTCCGAAACGCGTCCAAAACGCGTCTGAAACGCATATGAAACGCGTCTGAAACACGTCTGAAACAAGTCCAAAACGCGTCTGAAACGCGTCCAAAACGCGTCTGAACCGCGTCCGAAACGCGTCCATAACGCGTCCGAAACGCGTCCAAAACGCGTCTGAAACGCGTATGAAACGCGTCTGAAACGCGTCCGAAACGCGTCCAAAACGTATCTGAAACGCGTCCAAAACGCGTCTGAAACGCGTCCAAAACGCATCTGAAACGCGTACAAAACGCATCAGAAACGCGTCCAAAACGCGTCTGAAACGGATCCGAAACGCGTCCAAAACGCGTCTGAAACGCGCCGAAAACGCGTCTGAAACGCATCTGAAACGCGTCTAAAACGCGTCTGAAACGTGTGTGAAACGCTTCCGAAACGCGTCCAAAACGCGTCTGAAACGCATCTGAAACGCGTCCAAAACGCGTCCAAACGCGTCCAAAACGCGTCCAAAACGCATCTGAATCGCGTCCAAAACGCATCTGAAACGCGTCTAAAACGCGCCTGAAACGCGTCCAAAACGCGTCTGAAACGTGTGTGAATCGCTTCCGAAACGCGTCCAAAACGCGTCTGAAACGCATCTGAAACGCGTCCAAAACGCGTCTAAACGCGTCCAAAACGCGTCCAAAACACATCTGAATCGCGTCCAAAACGCGTCTGATACGGGTCTGAAAAGCGTCCGAAACGCGTATGAAAAGCGTCCGAAACGCGTATGAAACGCGTCTGAAACGCGTCCGAAACGTGTCCAAAACGCGTGCAAAACGCGTCCAAAAGGCATCTGAAACGCGTCCAAGACGCATCAGAAACGCGTCCAAAACGCATCAGAAACGCGTCCAAAACGCGTCTGAAACGGATCCGAAACGCGTCCAAAACGCGTCTGAAACGCGCCGAAAACGCGTCTGAAACGCATCTGAAACGCGTCTAAAACGCGTCTGAAACGTGTGTGAAACGCTTCCGAAACGCGTCCAAAACGCGTCTGAAACGCATCTGAAACGCGTCCAAAACGCGTCCAAACGCGTCCAAAACGCGTCCAAAACGCATCTGAATCGCGTCCAAAACGCATCTGAAACGCGCCCAAAACGCGGCCAAAAAGCGTCTGAAACGCATCTGAAACGCGTCCAAAACGCGTCTGAAACGCGTCCAAAACGCATCTGAAACGCGTACAAAACGCGACTGAAACGCGTCTGAAACGCGTCCGAAACGTGTCCAAAACGCGTGCAAAACGCGTCCAAAAGGCATCTGAAACGCGTCCAAGACGCATCAGAAACGCGTCCAAAACGCGTCTGAAACGGGTCCGAAAAGCGTCCAAAACGCGTCTGAAACGCATCTGAAACGCGTCCAAAACTCGTCTGAAACGCGCCCAAAACGCGTCTGAAACGCGTCCAAAACGCGTCTGAAACGCGTCCAAAACGCGTCTGAAACGCGCCCAAAACGCGCCCAAAACGCGTCTGAAACGCGTCCAAAACGCGTCTGAAACGGTTCCGAAACGCGCCCAAAACGCGCACAAAACGCGTCCAAAACGCGTCTGAAACGCGTCCGAAACGCGTCCAAAACGCGTCCAAAACGCGTCTGAAACGCGTCCGAAACGCTTCCAAAACACATCTGAAACGCGTCCAAAACGCGTCCTAAACGCTATTTGTTATTTGTGAAAACTATTTTCTCTAAACAATATCTACCACACAAATTCTTCGGCACGCCACAAAAATGTATTTCCACCATCAAAATGCACAGCCTCAGCCTTGTGCATTTAGAAAAAAAAGTAATACAAAAATGATACAAAAACAACCACCAGTTGATTTGGAAAATAAAGGTATGCTGATTACAAAATTGATAAATTATAAAGTTGTTGATTTTTCTGTCTTTTAGTGGCGATCAATTCCAGACATCATTGACTGAGTTTACAGCAGCTTCAGCCTTGAGCATTTAGAAAAAAAAATCAAAACAAGATACAAAAACTACAAACAAAGTGCAGACTGCAGACGCAGAGTATTTTTTTCTTTTTCAAGAAAGGATCTTTTTTTATATATTTTGTTTTCAAAAAAAAAAACTATTTTGTGTTTTTCCAATAAAATATTAAATAATAGTTGTTTAAAAGAATTGTTTGTTTGTTTTGAAGATTTTTTTATTTTCAGATGAAATTAAAATATGGATTTTAGCAGTACGGATATAAACCCATGAAAGTGCTCCAAAAAAGTACTTTAAAAGTACAAGTTTCAGTGCTTTTTCTGTAGGTAAAAAAGTACTGGAAAATGTACATCAGAACCACTTCCAGAAGGGGAAACCGACGAAGTTACGAATACCAGAGTTACGGGCGACAGAGTTACGAGCGTCAAAGTTACGCGAAACCGAAGTTACGAAAAACTATAGTTACGAATTCTAAAGTTATGTTAAGCTATGACATGTGATTTTTGGGTTGGCAACAATTGCGAGGAACGATATGGAATTATGGAAATACAAACAAGAGATTAACATTTTTCTCATTGGTCAGAACTAAAAGAGTAAAGCGAAAATGGGTGTTATTTAATCTTGTAAAATTTTGATTGGATAGGTACCAATAGATATACATATAGGGTTTTGTTTTTGTAAGAAGATCTTATGTAAGTTTGGGGGACATAATTGAAATTAACTTCTTATTTGTCCAACTAATATTGCACCTACGTATCGATATTCTCTTATTTATGTTTCCATAATTCCATATCGTTCCTCGCAATTGTTGCCAACCCAAAAATCACATGTCATAGCTTAACAAAACTTTGGAATTCGTAAGTCTAACTTCGGTTTCGCGTAACTTTGACGGCCGTAACTCTGTCGCGCGTAACTCTGTTATTCGTAACTCCGTTACCATTTCCTTCCAGAAGTGCTTCGCTGATGCACTTTTGAAGTACATTTGTCTGTACTATTAATGGAGGGGAAATTTATTTCATCTTGCATGCAAGAAAGAGATAGCTGCTTCACGTATTCTTATATACAGAAAGTATATGACTGAGTTACTTCTTTTACGTACATATTTCATCGGTTTTTTCTGTAGTTCTGCGTTTGCTGGGAAAACACATCTGAAACGCGTCCGAAACGCGTCCAAAACGCATCCAAAACGCGTCCTAAACGCCTCCAAAACGCGTCCTAAACGCGTGTGGGTGGTTTAGTTTTTTTTTTTAATTGATAACACTGGTCAACAAGGTTTTTGCCACAAGAACCAAAATATACTTTCCTAGTAGTGTTGAATGTGTTGAACTCGAATCTGAAGTCAAAATTTTTTGGCATCCGTTTTTGAAATATTACCGATAGAAAATGCCAAAAAACGTCATTTTGGCTGTTTTCGAAGTTATGTTTTTATTTGGGGTAGTTCATTATGAATAAATTTGTAACGGTGCCTATATTAACTTCTAACTTCTCTGCATGCACAATCTCAGATTTTTCTGACATATCATCTGATTGCAACATGAAGAGCTTTAATGGCACCATCTCGTTACTAAACTCGGTTCGATGTCGTTGGAATAATATTCGAATAGACCAGTATTTGTCTTGGTATTTAAACGTGATATATTTTGAGCTGACTGTTCTGGGTTGATTTTCCATTTTTCCCTAATCAAAAATACCGAAAAAAAAACAGGAAAAAATCCCTCAATCTGGCATCGCTGGGTTGGGAACTTCAGGATGGGATGGGAGTCATAATTCATTATAAACACGTGTATAGAAGATCAGTGGTAGAAGTAGAAGATCATGTGGTAATTATAGTACTAGATCAACTCATGAGTAAACTACCACCTCCAATGGAACGGGGCTAATGTTTAATGATTTGCAAACGTTTTTTTATTCTTCTTTTTTCTTATTTTTACAAATACAAATGTAATGCTGTTTTTTATTGAAGGTACAACTCCCGTCAAAAATCCGTGTATCAAACCCTCCTAGTGGGTGCCGGGCGGTAATGATCACCACAGTTTTATCTTGTACGTTTTTGGCAAGATGGTGATCAGCTAAGGTCAGGTTGCATAGCTGTATTATTCTTAACTCCTCAATAGTTAAATAATCAGAAATGCAATTTTACCATCGATACAAGGTTCCTAATTTTCAGTGGTGGGGTGAGCGTGCACATAATCCGTGCCGAAGAAATGGAAGGCTTGGGGATAAACCAGTCGTGAACGAGCTCTTTCGGATGCCTTGGCAGGATCCGTCATAATTTTTGCCTTGCCCCGGTAATCGGCTCTGCCGGGGTTGACCTTTTCTTTCCGACCTACTCGTGGGACCTTAATTTATTTTCAAATCTTTTAAAATGGACAGAGACAAGACAGACGCAACAACATCCGAATTGGAGGATGAACTCTTGGCATCAAGCCAAGAGACCATCGTGGATAGCTCGGAGACTGCTAGAAGTGCTAGCGCTCCTAAGCAACCTCCACACCCCGGAAGCACAGCTGGTACAAGTAGTACCTCTGTGCCTCGACCATATAAAGCCCAAATAAATCCGTCGGGTAGCAGTGCTACCGACACAAACCTCAAAACAGCGAGTTTGCATCGTAGAGTGGACTTCAAGAGGGCTACCTTCTTTCTTAGCAAGATTGCTAAAAATAAGGAAGCTGGAACTCCACACGAAAAAGATGCCGCTGATAAAATCAGGTACGAAAAAATTGTTGAAGAGTACAACAATCTTTTTGTTCATCCCGAAAAGACCGCCAAGAGAAATAGATCTCTTGAGGAGGGTAACCCTCCTCAAAAGAAATCTAAAACCGGCGGCACCAAAAAGAAAGGGCCACCTCAGGGAGCGGCGCAATCGCGCACTTTAAGTGAGATCGTCAGGGACGATCTTCAAGTGGCGATTGTAGATGAGCTCTCCACTGACAACAAAGGTCTGATGTCAGTGTGGAACTCCATCGAGGCCAAACTCTCTGAGATGGTCTTCCTCTACACCCTATAGGCAAATGAGGGTCCCTACCCCAGTTTCGACTCTGGTGAGATGCTTAGGGGATACAGGGTAATTAAGTGCGAGGATGGGTTTTCTAGGGATTTCCTTAGTAAAAGTGTTGATGAGATCAGCAATAAATGGGATGGTTTGAAGCGGTGACGTGAAATAACACCCTACGAAATAAGGCCCCATTTGAAATGCGGCTTTATTTCCATGGAAAAACCGAAATAACGCCCGACGGGCCTTATTTCAGTTGCAATATAGAAATAAGACCCCATTCGAGATAGAAATAAGGCCGCATTTCTGGAGGAAGCGAAAACTTGCTTTGTGTTCATAGTACCTACCTATAAAGTGATAAGTGAGAAGAATATTGGGAGGGGGATGCGGCTTTCTTATGGGACATTACTTCACTAAGAGTAGGAAATAATTTCACTTTTTTTGGGAAGTTAGTTCTCGCTGAATGTGAGAACAACAATTTTTTTTTTTTGGAACGAAATTCACTTTTGGGTGAAGTGGGTGGTGGAAAATAATTTTTCTTTTTAATACTGTATCTTATTAGATGAGGTGTCTTTGGCATATTTTTTTTTACAAAAGTCTGCACTGAAAAATGAAAATGGGACTCTTTTTTTCTATTACAAACTTTAAAGAAATAAGTAAATCAAGAATACATTTAGGAAATTCAAAATAAATAAAATTGAGTTATATACTTACTCGTAGTAACATAAGTAGATTCAATTTAATTCCAATGTTCAAATGTGAAGCGGAAAAAAATTCTTCTAACCCGAATTTTAATGCGAAGCGGAAAAATTTTTTGCCCACGTGAGGATCAATTTTGAGGTGTGAAAATTAAAAATTCGCGCGAATTGGAAATTGGAAAATTGGAAAAATTTTTTGCCCATGTGAGGATCAATTTTGAGGTGTGAAAATTAAAAATTCTCGAATTTTCCAATTTCCAATTCGCCCGAATTTTTAATTTTCACACCTCAAAATTGATCCTCACGTGGGCAAAAAATTTTTCCGCTTCGCATTAAAATTCGGGTCAGAAAAATTTTTTTCCGCTTCGCATTTGAACATTGGAATTAAATTGAATCTACTTATGTTACTACGAGTAAGTATATAACTCAATTTTATTTATTTTGAATTTCTTAAATGTGTTTTTGTTCTTCAAGTTGAAGGGAGAAATATTTTGACACACATTTGGATAAACTTATTTCCCACCATAAATGATGGAATATAACGGAAAAGTAGAATTATTACGCACAACAGATGAAATTTTTAAGTTAGTTCCCTGCACCGATTCAAGGTGGGTGTTAGGTTGGGTGTGAGCATATTTTCTTCAAAATTTTAAAGTTTCTAGGAAACTAAAAGAAATATTGAATTCACTCAACCTTGCCTCCACCCCAAATCCTATAATATGTCCTAGGAAGGGGGAAAGGCGTTGTAGGGGGCTGCATCCCCGCTTATTCATCTGACGTTTATACGCTCTGAACTTCAAATAACATTTAAATTTTTTTTAAAGAATGAAGTTTGGAAGTTCAGATGTTCTTGTTTTCTACTTCCAAGTAGAAAAAACGAAATAAGGCCCGACGGGCCTAATTTCGTTGTTGAAATGGAAATAAGGCCGCAAGCATTGTCAGGGCCTTATTTCCATTACAAATGGAAATAAGGGCCGATGCGGCCTTATTTCGTAGGGCGTTATTTCACGTCACCGTTTGAAGCTCAAGCTTATCCCAGCTAAGGAGATTCCTAAACAACCACTAGCTCGCATTTGGCTGCCCCTCATGAGTATCAAGCCAAGTGGAACGGAGCTGATCCGCAGTCTCCAGAGGTTAAACCCGCTGATTCCGATGCATGACTGGGCAGTCATTAAGACTGAAGAGCCACAAAAGAACAGCGCGTCTTACCTTCTGAGGATCTGCGAGGTTAGACGTGGGGCTCTCGAAAAAGCCGAATTTAAACTCCGCTTTGGCATTAGGAATGCCAAAATAAAGATTCTGCAAAGTCAGGAAGCGGACCCTAACCTTGTTGAGGATATCGTCGAGGATGACGATACCCCCAAAGAGGCAGGGTTCTCCGGCGAGAGGCTGGTAACTGACGATGCAGAATCCAATATAAATTAAAAACATGCTGCACGTCGTTCAGGTTAATCTGAAGCACTCTAAGGTTCATTTTCTTCACTCGGAGTTGAACATAACTTGAGAATTTTGAATATAAAAATTCTCAAGTTTTGTTCAACTCCGAGTGAAGAAAATGGACCTAAATGTGCTTCAGATAACCTGAGAGTTTTCCTAAACAGCCAATATGACCTTTTTTACAAACCCGTCAGTTCGAGCCAAGGTAAGCCAAGAACATGTATTTTAGCTAAAAAACACTTAAAAGCTTTTTTGTGTCCCAATCTTAGCACCTCTGATTTGACCGTTGTCAAATTAGAGGGTTCAAATACTGATGGACTACTTTTGGCATCTGCGTATATGGCACATGACCAGCAGTCACCGCCGGAGGAAGTACGTAGGCTGACAACTCAAGCCAGTACAATGAAGACAAGCCTACTCATCGGGTGTGACGCAAATGCACGTCATACTCTTTGGGGTAGTTCTGAGAGCAATGAACGAGGTGAGTCTTTATTTGATTATATCATTGAAAATAAAATAACCTTACTCTTTGCAATAGAGGTACTACTCCAACATTCACGTTTCCTAGTTCAAGGAACTATGAAGGATGGGAGGATGTACTAGACATCACTATTACAAATAGCAACTTCAATTTGCAGGTTGAAAATTGGAGAGTATCCCCTTTAAAATCCTTTTCAGACCATAGTTGGATTCTGTTCCAACTTAAGTTTGAAACCAAAATCCCACCCCCTTATAGAAATCCCAAAAGAACTGACTGGAAGAATTTCGGTCAAGTTTTTAGTGCAAAGTTACGCAATATACCCAATATAAATACAGATTCGGTGAATGATCTCGAATCAAAGGTAATGACCTTTGAACGAGCAATGATCACTGCCTTTAAAGTCTCTTGTCCGGTGAGACATAGTAGCAAAATATTTCCCCCTTGGTGGAACGAAGACCTGTCTAATCTGAGGAAAATTACTAGAACAATCTTCAACATCTGCCATAAACACAAATTCTATGAACCCTATAAAGATTGCTTAAGAGTCTACAAGCGTAGCATAGCAACAGCCAAAAAGGAAAGCTGGGAGGAATACTGTCACTCCATAGAAGATATTAAGGATTCTGCCAGGCTTAGCAAGGTTTTATCGAGGGAACACTCAAATCCCTCGTTTCTTAAAAAGTCTGACGGATCCTGGACAATATCTCCAGCTGAATCCTTAGAATTATTAATGACTACTCATTTTCCGGGGTGCGTTGATAGCACCTCTGAAGTGAACATAAATCCCACTTTGCTATCAGTTACGACTGAGCAAGTAAACCCCTTGATAACAAGAGAAAATATAGCTTGGGCTATTAACACTTTCTCTCCGTACAAATCCCCAGGCCCTGATGGTATTCTGCCCATTATGCTGCAAAATCAGCAAGAGATAGCAGTTCCATGGCTTGAAAAAATCTTTAAAGGCTGCCTTCTTCTTAATCATGTGCCCAAGTCTTGGAGACAAGTTAGCGTGGTTTTCATACCCAAAGTGGGCAAAAGAGGACATGAATCCGCGAAGGATTTCCGGCCAATAAGTTTAACATCTTTCTTACTTAAATCCTTAGAACGAATCTTAGAAACTCATATTAGAGACATTTTTAAAAGATGTCCTCTAGCCAGTTCGCAGCACGCTTATATGAGGGGCAAATCTACGGAAACAGCCCTCCATGAAGTCGTTCGAACAATTGAGAACTCGATACACTTTAAAGAATATACCCTAGCTACCTTCTTGGATGTAGAGGGAGCTTTTAACAATGTCCTAACCGAATCTATTCTCGAAGCCCTAGTGACTTTTGAAGTAGAAGACTATATCAGAAGTTGGATTATTTCAATGCTAAAAGAGAGAAGAATTCAAGCAAGTTTAGGAAATTCAAACTGTTTTAAATGCGTTAATAGGGGTACGCCTCAGGGTGGCGTTCTTTCCCCCCTTTTATGGCTCCTTGTCATGAACAATATCCTCGTGAAGCTTGAGAGAAGTGGAGTGAAGGCAGTGGCATATGCGGATGATCTGGTTGTACTTGTATCAGGAAAGTTTTTACCTGTGATCAGTGAAATGACTGACACGGCTTTGAGAAAAGTTAGCAACTGGGCTACAAGCTGTGGCCTAGGAGTTAATCAAAGTAAAACGGAACTGATGCTTTTTACAACTAAAACCAAAATCCCTGTCTTCCCTCTACCTCAGCTCAACGGCCAAATCTTATCACTTTCCTCTAGCGCCAAATATTTAGGTGTAATTTTGGACACTAAACTGAGCTGGAAGCTTAATATAGAAGAGCGGGTTAGAAAAGCGAGCATTGCTTTCTATGCCTGCAGTAAAACCTTTGGGAAAAAATGGGGTCTTAAATCAAAAATGATTCTATGGACTTACACAGCGGTTGTACGACCCATTCTTACCTACGCACGGCGCCATTGTTTGGTGGCCTGCACTTAGTAAAGCTTATAACACCAACAAACTTAACAAAATCCAGAGAACAGCAAGCGTAGGGACGACTGGAGCCCTCCGGTCGTGCCCCACGGAGGCTCTAAACGTTCTCTTGCACCTCTTACCCATAGACCTTCATATTAAATACCAGGTCTCTTGTAGCGTTTTAAGGCTAAAAGAAACAGGTAGTACAACAAATTTAATACCATCGGATATGTTTCTGACACCCACGGACTACTGCACCCCTATTTTGAATACTGTAATGAATTGCAAGGTCAGCTTCCCGTCGAGATCAGACTGGGAAGAGGGCATTGTGACGAGAGGCTTCGACACCTGCATTTTCACTGATGGCTCAAAAATGGATTGTGGGGTCGGTTCGGGTGTCTACTATGAATCCCTCAATATCTCAAAATCCTTTCGACTACCAAACTTTGCCAGTGTATTCCAAGCGGAATTGCTGGCAATTAAAGAAGCTTGCAAATTACTTAGAGTATATCCAAATCAAAACCAAAATATAGCTATACTAACAGATAGTCAGGCAGCTATAAAAGCAATTGCTTCGGTCACGACACCCTCCAAATTGGTTTAGCAGTGCAGAGAGGAACTCTAATTGCTGAGTGGAAGCCTCACAATCACTCTCATCTGGATCCCAGGTCACAGTGGTTTTGAAGGCAATGAAAAGGCGGATGAACTGGCCAAGCCCTTCATGAGTCACTAGCAGAAATAGTTAACATTCCCATAGGAGTCATGAGGGCGATATCTTCTTAAAATATCTAACAAAAGCTAACAATAGGTGGCACAACTTGACTAGCTGCGTCATATCCAGAAAAATCTGGCCCACCTATAATAAATCCAAAACATATGACCTAATCTCTAGACCCAGAAAAGATATCAGCAGAATCGTTGCAGTGTGCACAGGACATTGGCCGATAGGGGAACATGCAGCAAAGTTGGGTATACCGCACAATACCTACTGTCGCAGCTGCTTGGACCAGCAAGAAAAAGAAACGGTCTTCCATTTCCTATGTCAATGTCCAGCCCTTGCTAGGAATAGAGCACTCTCTTTGGGGAGTGAATTCTTTAATGTCATAGATAACATCTCAGAATCAAAGATCAAAGACTTGATCTCGTTCCTAAATGCAACAAAGTGGATTTAGGACTGCCTAACACTTGTTTTTCCCTTTTTTAAAACCAATTAAAAAATGTATTTCAAATAAATCCAATTATCACTCACAGGTTTCATAAGTTTTGGTATCAAAACGGCGCATCCTGCGCTAATTGGGTCAATCAAACATGGTTTGCCTTGACCGCCATCTCTACCTACCTACCTACCTACAACTCCAAGAAATTTTGTTTGTTCGTAGTCGGGGCGAGGGGCCCCTAGCTGAAGTGGGGCCCCTAGGCAGCTGCCTAGTTTGCCTTGAGGCTAATCCGGCACTGCTTTTGCGCGAAAAATATCACACCGATTATTATTTAATTTCAATGTTAAACAAAACTCATATTTTATCTGCAAGAAATTTTATGGGTTAAGTTTTTCAGGGGAAGGAAAATGAAATTTCTCTCTAATGAGATCTTTTTTGACGAAATTTTGGTTTGAAATTTGAACATGTGTTTGTTTTGGGGCTTACCCAAACGGACTTATTTTGAGTGAACAATCAAGGCTTGACCACACCACCGCACCGGAAGGGTATGCGGTTGCGGTAAAGGTAATTTTATGAAAAACACTCCACACCTGAATATTGATGTTCCAGTTTGGAATATTATTCATAGAATTACCCGTACGGCTACCGCATACCTTTTCGGTGGTGTGGTGAAGTTAGGGATGGGAAAAACCGGCCGGCTTAAACCGGGTTCGGTTTTTTTGCTTCGGTCAACCGGTTTTTTTCTTTTTTTTTTTGTTCTCCCGGTTTAAACCGGTTTTCGAAAAAAACCGAAAAAAACGACTGAAAAAATAACATCGACAAAAAAAGACCCGACGAAAAAACCGGTTTTTCCAAAAACCAGTTTTCTGGACTTATTGTCCAGAATAGCAATGAACTGTAAAATATTTTCTTGTTATTTTAAAACATTAAGGGCCAGTTTGTTCAGAGTCGATTATCTTTTAATCAAGGATTAGCTATTCCATAGAAAAATCTTTGGTTAAAAGATAATCGAGTGTGAAAAAACCGGCCCTAAATTACATATTTTCAGAAATCTTTCTGCCTGGATATGAAACGTAAAATTTGTAAATGGTAGGATTTGAGTTTTAAATTGTTTATTATGAAAAGTAAGTGATCAGAAGACATTCTGTGAAACCAAACCGTACATTTCTGATGCAGTGTAATAACACCCGCAGCAGTATCCCTTATTTGGACTATGCAATAAGTAACCTCAGAAAAGGGTTTATTTCCTTTCTAAAGTGGCAATAACACCCACTACAAAATACATTAAGACCCGTGGTTGTTTTTGTCAAACTACAATTAAACAAAAGTCCTATATTCATTGAAGTTGCGCTTGAAAGGACAGAGGACATGTTGCCCCCTGCAATCACCATGCTTGTTAAAGATTTGAGGTATGTCAGAAGTTGGTTATAAAGTTAAGTTAAGTCTGGTATTTAAATGATTAAGATTTAAATGAACTTTGCAGAAACCAGACTTTTGTTCTTCCCCAAATCCTATAGTGTATCCCAGCAGAAGGTTCAAGGTTGCAGGGGGCAGAATACGAACCTCAATGTTTATTTTGAGTAGGTACTACAATTGATTAAAATTGTTCTCATTTACAAAGTGCACAATTATGCCACTAAGCCAGCTAACCAAAATAAAATCTAAAACCTTATACTTTTATTTTCTGGAAGGTTTTAATTTTCTTAAAAAAAAATAATAATAGATAATTCTCTCTAAACCTTAAACTGATATTTTTAAACTCCGATTTAATTTTGATATTGAAAGTTTCATGAAGACACATTGCATTGTATTGGTATATGTATATGTATGTATCTGAAAAATAGATTTTTATTATTTTTTTTTCTCAATTCTTTTAATCTCTTGTGACTTTTATTCAATTCACATACAAAAACCTACTACATACCTATGTACAACATTTTGAAGTTTCAAGAGTATTCTCTGACTGTTATTGAATTTCACCCATTATCAGTATATAAGGATGGCTCATTCAATCGAAAGCACAATGGGACGCACGTATTGCGTGAGTGTGCCTTTTGTTGGTGCCTTAAGGCTGACGTTTAGAATAGGATTCTCTAGGGTTCCCTGGAACACCACTTCAAATGAATATTAAGAGAATGTTTCGTATATTGTATTTTGTTGGGTTCCCTCTGCTTCTGCCTTTGCCTCTAGTCCTTGCTTGCTCTTGCCTTACGGTATATCATATGCATGGTCCCAAAATAGGAGAATTCAATAAAATGTCGCACGAGTTGAGTGCATATTGTGTTGGTAAATGCGAAATCTATAATAAAATAGAAAGGGAAACGGAAGCGTGTTCCTATATTGGAAGTTTAGGTATACACAACAGGCGAAGCAATTATCACCTTTGCTTCTCTCTGTCTTGGTGTTGATGTGTTTATTTTTTTTTTTTTTTCTTAAGGAGGGCTTATCACGAAGTTAAATTTTATTAGATCCTTAAAAAGTATAAGGAGCTGATTTCTTGATAAGAACGTGTTGGATTTTAATCTGATTTTTAACAATGAACGTTTACTATTGTTATGTTTCGTATATAAAGCATATGTAATAGGTTGCTTGAACTTGCAGACTATTTCATGTTTTTTTTTTTTTTTTTTTAATTTTTGTTCAAAATGAAGCCAAATCTAGTTAAAAAGCAATGTTATGAGAATTAATTACTAAATAACCCATTTATTTTAAACAAAATGATGTCAAAGTGAAAAAAGAAAAAAAATAATATAAAATAATAAAATTATGTTTGAAAAAATCCTGGAAAACCGTAGTAAGATAAAAAGAAAAAAAATACACGACTGGGTCGCACGAACTTGCTCTTAGAGTTAAAGTTGCCTAAATTTTGAAGACTTTTTATATAGAAATTTGGGAAAAAAAATAAAATCTGAAATTAAATTACCCTCCAAAACAAGTATGCAGTTTTGATTGATATATTAACATGCATTTTTAGAAAAAAAATTTTCAAAATCTTTAGAGCCGTTTTTAGAAAAAACTAATTTTTTATAAATAATTTTTTGGAAAAAAAGTTTTAAAATAAAATTGGTATGCCATTCTGTAGAAATCACTAATCAACATCTGAAAACAAAATTTCAAAAATTCAATGTCCCATTTTTGAAAATTTGATTTTTCAAAAATTTTTTTTTTTTAAATCCACAAATTATTTTTTTCAAAATTTTATTTTTGACTTATATTTAAATTATATTAATGCTTCTTCACAAAAAGTTTCGTTGAAATCGAATAAGCAGTTTCGGAGATAATCGGATTTGAAAAAAACCATTCTATGGCAGGTACCGTTAATAATGATTTTCAAAAAAAAAATTTTTCATTGAAAGATAGACCTTAGTTAAAAACTAACATTTGAATTTTTTAAACAAAATCGTTTAAGCCGTTTTTGAGATATTTCAATTTTACTAAAATCGGTATATGACAAGTGCCGTTATTTTTGGTCCAAAAAAATTAATTTCAAAAACTCCTCTGGAGAGTCGCCAAATAACGCTACATACCAAGTTTGACATTAATCGGTCCATCCGCTTAGGCTGTAGCTCCTTATACAGACAGACAGACAGACTGATAAACAGACAGACTGAATGACTTTCGGGACCCATTTTTTGGCATTTTCTACCATCGTAATGTCATGGAATAATGTTATCTCAACTTTTTTTTGTACGAATGCATAACTTATCAACAATTGTTCCAAAAATCATTCCCATCAGCATCGTCTCCAAAAATTGTAAAAAGAAAAAAGTAATAAAGATTTTTCCATAAAAAGCGATATAGCTATTTTGATGCAATCCTTAGGTTCTAAAATCAGTGTTGCCAGAGCCAGCTATTTATCGCCAAACAGGCTTTTCTTCTTCTTCTTCTTCTGCTTCTTCTTCTTCTTCTTCTTCTTCTTCTTCTTCTTCTTCTTCTTCTTCTTCTTCTTCTTCTTCTGCTTCTTCTGCTTCTTCTTCTTCTTCTTCTTCTTCTTCTTTTTCTTTTATCTGCTCCTTTATTTCATTACTTGAGAGAATTCGGAAATGGGGGAAGCGCGGCAGGAACATTCTAAACCTTCTCTGCCTATGAAATAGAACTGAACTTTAATATAAACAAACATTTATAAACAATTATTGTATTTTGATTTAGAAACACTTCCTCTATTTTGTTTACTTTACGTTATCATTTTCTTCCACCATCATCAGTAAGTAAGTATATTACCGCATACATAATTATAGTTACTTCAGAACATTCAAACATTATTAAAACTGACTGCATTTTCTTCACAGTAATAACCTACATTCTCAAACCATCTAGGGAATATACAATACTTTAAGCCCGACAACAATATCAACCAACAATGCCACCGGGAAATAAAGATAACAATACTAAAAGATGCCGACATAAGCTTGAGCTTCAACAGAAAATCAACAAAGTTAACAAAACCAAAAACAGCAAAATATATTAAGTGAAACCCCCATTTCTTTCCGCCTTACTCTTTCATTACTCTGGTTGGAACACAAAACCAAACCAGATATTATAAAATGCATCAAGAAGAAGTCAAGGTAGGGTAGAGAATATTGTCGAACCCTGGGCTGTGGTTCGTGTCATTTAAACTGCTACATATTCATATTATTAGCGCTGGATGGATGACGGTTCGTGATCGTAACGTAGGCGGAACAAATTCAACATCAGACATCACCCAGTCCCTACACTCATTTTAGGGGTACAAAAAAAAAGCCCACCGACCATCTTTATAGTGATGATACCTACCCCATCAGTTCCTTCCTATCTTTTTGTTCCTCAAATATATTTTGAAAGTGGGAGAAGAATTTAAATTTTTGATGTGGTATGTAAATGTTTACAGAGCGTGTAAGATTCATTACCAATACGTTTCATACAAAAAATAAAAAGAAGAAGAAGAGTCTTTCGAAAGAGCAAGGCGTTTTGTTTAGCATACCGACTCATAAGCTTATATTGTAGCTAACGTTTGGAGAGGTGAATTTCACAACGAGTTACCGATCTGCACGTCTGGAATGTAAGGTCTTGAATTAGACAATTCGAGACCTAGCCTCTGCAAGGCATAACATATAGGTAACTGGAACAGTCAGCATAACTGGAAGGAGCTGGTACATCTCAAGAAACAAGAAAGAAAGTTGGAGACAGGACAGAGCCTTGTGGCATCCGGTTTTTATTAAACTATTCACGAGGAAGCTTCTTAATCAACGTAGTTGAGAGTTACCGATACTGAATTCGCACATTTCTGAAAAGAGAGCGCTGGAAATTAAACTCAAAAAAGTTGTCATCAAACTCCTTGAAGTTCGATGGTCATTCGAATCAGGGTTCCCAGGTTGAGGGGAAAATCAACATTTTTGCCGATTTTTTTAGACGAAAGGGATAAAATAGGGGACGGGGATAAAAAAAGGGAAAAAATATCAAAAAGGGGAAAAATTTAAACTTACAAAATCGTTAGACACAATCTTTGAACAATGGAATCAATTTAAATAAAACTTTATTTCGAAATAAACTATCGTATTCCACGCTAAGTGGATTTTTTAATTTGACAGCTCTACTAAAATCAAGGGTGCTTCCATTTTTTAATTCACTCCTCAAAATATTTCATTAAGGGAATCTGTACTTTTTTGGGTATATCAAACGAAATTTTCAGCCAGCAAGTAAAGTAAAAAAAAATTTATACTTAAAAATAGACATCGTTGTTAAAAAGCCTGCCTTAAGGCTTGGCCACACCGGAAGGTACATGCGGTAGCGGTACGGGTAATTGTATGAAAATAATTCCAAACTGGAACAACAACGTTTAGGTGTGGAATATTTTTCATACAATTACCCGTACCGCTACCGCATATGTACCCTCCGGTGTGGCCAAGCCTTTAATCGGCATAATATAACTCAATGATTTACAAAAATACATTAAATATAGAAAATAATATCCATTTTTTATTAAATTAGCACTGATATTTTAGATTTACCCTCAAAATAAAATTTATGAAGTAGTTCCATACTTCATAAATTTTATTTTGACTGTTTTTAGTTTGAAAATGAAATACAGGGTGTCCCAAAAGTAATGGATCAAACGAAATATGCTGATAGGGGAACTTAAGGGCTCTCAGAATTTGGTAACTTGTTCATCCCAAATCCTTACGGTTTTCGATTTAATGCAATTCTTGTGAAATTTCGAAAAGTCCCTACTTTGCCACAGTATTTTGCTTCCTGCGCCCATTATTGATTTTTGTTTTTTAAAATTCTTTTATAAAAATATTGCCAAATAATTAGGAACAATTAATTAATCAAAATGTTTTTTATCCCATACACCATTTCGCTGCAAATTAACTAACAGTTTCAAGTTTTATAAAAAATCAATTTCTAACATTTATTTGAGAGCAACACCGCAAAAAAAATTTGTACGGTGTGAAAATGGTTTATTATTTTAAAAAGTTGCCCTTTTATTCTAGTTTTCAAAAATGTATAAAAGTTCGCAAAGTTGCAGTTAGATCGCATAATATTACAATTTCACAAGAATTGCATTAAATCGAAAACCGTAAGGATTTGGGATGAACAAGTTACCAAATTCTGAGAGCCCTTCCCCTATCAGCATATTTCGTTTGATCCATTACTTTTGGGACACCCTGTATGTATGTATTTTGAGCTTCATTTTTGTTAATTATTTTTATTTACTTAAGTCCATTATAAAGTTTTTATTTTTATGAATAAATTAATAAAAAATAAATAAATAAAAAAATTAAAAAAAAAATTAATATCTACTTGCATTTTTTTTCCGGAAAAAAGGGGATTTTTTTTACGAAAAAGGGGAAAAATAAACGTTTTGGTGTTAAAAAAAGGGGATTTTTATTTAGAAAACCTGGGAACCCTGATTCGAATAGGTACTTTGCTGTCTTTTGATTTTTAAGAGGTAGGTAATTTGAAAAAAATCAATTTGATTTTTAAGAAATTGGTAATTTGAAAAAGTTTTTTGTCATAATTTTTGAACTAATTGTGGGCTAACGAAAAAAAGTGTATAGAGGACAATTTTTACACTGAAAAAAAAAAAAAATAAAAATATTTTTAAGAGGTTGGTTATTTGAAAAAAGTTTTTTGTTATAAATTTTGAGCTAAGGGTGGGCTAAGAAAAAACGTGATATAATTTGGTTAAATTACCAAGGTAAGTTGAAAAAGGTCTAAAAAGTTCTATTCGTGTACCGTAAAAGAAATCACCTCACACATCATTTTATATTTTTTGTTGTTACTTTTGAAAAATGTTTGGATAGATTTTACTAAGCATGTAGCATTTCTAGGTGCTTATATGGCAAACTAAAAAAAAAAACAATTATGTTTAAACTTGAACAAATATTTGTATTATTTGCTTTTTAAGGTGAAATGAAACAAATCAATTTAAGCTTCTTAACAGGAATGTGTAAAGGTGTAAAGGTGTATACGTACTTTTTTGGTGATGTGAATAAAAAGTAATGCTTCCAAATTTTTAAACTAAGCGTAGGATAGCGAAATTAAAAGTTGGGCTATCCTGGGCTAATTTTGAGCAAACGAATCACAATTTTTACACTAAAAAAATTATTTTTTGCGCGATTTTGGATATCAAAAAAAAAAAAAAATAATTTCGTTGCAATTTTAAAACTGGCAATCGAACCAGGGAGGTTTTAAAAAAAAAAAAAACATTTAGGGGTGCCAACTTCACAAAACCTAAATCCAGTTGTCATATACATTTACCATACATCTTTCCCTTCCTTAAATTTGATGAAATTCACCTATCATTAAATAAAATAGATACGCTCTACGTGTATATGGTTATTTGACTAGGCTTCTCTCTTTTGGGAGTTTTCTCTCTTGTTTCAAACGTTCCACTATTCGAGCAAATTTAAGCAAAAAAAAAAAAAATATTCAAATTCAAATCATAAATTCGTATTAATTTCAAAAAATGAAAATACATTACACACATGTACAATGTGACAACAATGAGATGAACAATTTTCCTAGGCACCTCACATTCCAGGCAAGCCAAGTGTATCCTTCCAGAGCTTGTATAATAATTCCTCGTACGTACATACTCATATAATCTTTATTTGAGGAAAATGTAGAAAACATTTTTTGGAGAAAGTATAATATCGCATCGTCTACCTATATAAAGCGTCATTTGAATAATACTCGAATTAGGTTTGGAACATTTTATATACAGAATTATTAAAAAGTTAAACAAGACTGAAAAAAGTTTTGTGACTTTTTATGCAAAATCAGTGCACCTTCTTTGAAAACGAAAACGAGCAACAGTTTATTTTACAACAATATCAGATACTAACATAACCTTGGCCTGATTTCTGTGTATTATTAAAAAACGAAGATCCTTAAGTTTTTCACATTACTTGATTCCATTTAAAAAAAAAATGCTCTATAACAAGATTTAACGATTGTAAAATGTTAAGCATTCAAAAGGCACAGAACCAGAGACAGATTTTTAAACGCACGTAGTAGTTGTTAAAGCAAACAGAAACACAACAACAAAAAAAAAAAACTTTTGAATAAACTGCACTTAAGAAATTGAATATTTTGCATTTTAAAAGAACAAACTTGAAAAGGAAGGTAAATGAGATAGGTAAAGTATTAGTTTGCTATGCATACTTGAGGAATGTATGTTTTGAAAAGTGTTTGCATTTCTACATGGCAATGGTACTCTTGACATGAACGAAATTCATAAAATGTTTTTCTTGAAAATTTCGAGCACTTAAAACATTTTTGAATCATTAATTAAATTTTTAATTGTAATTGGATTGAAAGCATTTTGTTTGTGTTGCATTTAGTAAAAAAAAACTTATTTAATAATGACCCTTTGGAAAGCTTCTTAAGATAGAGTTGTGTATAGTATAAAAGAGCTCTTAGGAGAAAAAACTTAGCTACAGACTTATTACAATTATTAACTAAGCATTCAGTTAGCTGTCACAGAAATATTTAAACAATTTAACTGCTAACTGGCTTTTAATATAAAATAATATACGACATTGCAAATTTAAAGAACTATGAAGTTGATATAAGAAATCCGAGAATAAGGACCAACTTCCAATTCAATAACAACTGTTTGTTCTTTTTGTAGATTTTTTAATCCTTAAACCTAAATCATATGGAATATTGATCAACGGAGGGTTCTTATCCAATCAAGCCCTTCTCGGAGATTCTTCTGAACCTATAAGACGGAATAACAATGTGAAGTGAATAATGGAATGTAAAAGTCAGCTTGGAAAACTGAGAAGGTACACTTATTGTCCCAACAAAAAAAGAAATTATGATGATATGGTTTCCTTTTGACAAGGTTTAAATACGCTTAAGGATTTTGGTATAGTTTAAACACCACAATTATTTTAAAACCCCAAATTTTGTTTGCAAGAGTTTTACAAAGGTACATTTAAAACACAAGATGCCAATATATCGGTAAGTAGGTATCAATATTTTAATTCTATCAACTATATCAAAACTATAGAAAACATGTACAGTAAGACCCGGATAAGTGCCTCTCGCTTAAGTGCCTAACCCGCATAAGTACCTTTGTTTTTTTAGAACCAAAATTTTAAGGATTTTTTCATATAAAATTCATCTTTTAAGAACCTTTCGCTTAACTGCCTTCCCCGCTTAATTGCCTGGCTTCTCAAATACTTAGAATTGAATTTACTTGCAAAAAATTCTTTTAAGTACACATTTGAAACAAGTTTGAACTGTAAGAAAAATTTTGTTTCCTAAACCGCTTTAAAATTGAAAAATTTTACTAAAGGTAGAAATTAACTAGTTAGCTATTTTAAACTTTCAAAGTAATTTTGTTTTGTGAAGATTATGTTTTTAGTAATCAAATATGTTTTTTTATTATTAAATAAATATAGATATAAGTGCCTATGAGCACTTAAGCGGGTTCTTGTACGTACCTTACCCTATTAAGTGCCTATCTAAATGGGGGATTTAAGGTGAGGTACTTAACGGGGTTTTACTGCATATATAATCACCCAATTATGAACTTTATTTGACTTTAACCCTTTTTAAATGCTTGTATTGGTTCCTTAAAAAATATTCGATACAAAAAACTCATGGTTTTGTCATAACCTCCGTGTTAAGTCACTCGCTGTGATGTTATGGCGGTTCATAGGTACGTAATTCATTTTTGTCTTAGGTCTTAGAATCACATGTGCTTCCAACAGATAATCTTCTTGTGTTGGCTCGATAAAATCACAGATTTCTCCGGTAAAATCACGGATTCGCTCCATTAAAAAATATGGATTGCTTCGGTAAAATCACTGGTTGCCCGGTAAAATCACGGATTCGCTTCATTAAGAAATATGAATTGGCTCGGTAAAATCACTGGTTGCCTAGTCAAATCTTCGGTCGACCCGATAAAATCACGGATTGCTCCGGTTAAATCACGGATTGCTGCGGTAAAATCGCGGATTCGCTTCATTAAGAAATATGGATTGCCTCGGTAAAATCATTGGTTGCCCCGTAAAATCACGGGTCGACCCGATAAAATCACGGTTTGCTCCGGTAAAATCACGGATTTCTACGATAAATTGAGGGGGTTGTTCGGTAAAAACCTTTGGAGTTATCTTTTAGTTAACAAGAATTTTGAAGACTTTCATTTGCATACATATTTTAAGTTAATTCATTAATACTAATCAAAATTTAGAAATTCGTACGCTCATATGTTTGAACATAAATAAAAAAAATATTCCCAAAATTTCGAGTCTTAATTCTAACCTATGCATCCAAGCTGCTGAAGATTCTTATGGGTTTTTTTCCCTTGAACAATAAACTTGGCAATATTATTATTCAAAAAAATTTCCTTGGACCTAAATGAAATTCGGAAGTATTACCATATTAAAGACGGTTATGTAACCGTGAACCGCTGAATTTTATTATTAATTTTATAAGCAATGTAAAAAAAAAATCATGTGTGCAATTCACACGCGGTAGAAATGAAACCTTAAAAATATTTTTTCTTGAAAAAAAAAACCGAAAATATCTGATAAACTTTTTTTTGTTTTATCACCTTTAAATCCATTTTTTATGACAACTTACAATAAATTTTATATCATCCAAAAGCTTATTGTTTCAGCTCGAAATATTTATATCGACCATATCTATACAACATCTTCAAAAAGAGCTAGAATTTTTTGAACCCAATCAGTTTTCTCAAAAAAAGCAAAAAAAATCATTTCTCTTCATTAAACACCATTAAATCCATCATATAATTAAACGGCGAGCATGGTTTTTGTGGTACAAATTACCGGGCCCCCAAAAACCGAAGGGGCATAAATTATACACGGAACGAAAGAGAATGACGCGTAGATGTGCAGAATCACATTTTTTTTTACTTTTTATTAACCGAAATAACGAAATTAAACAAATTAAAATTCGATACATCATCATATAATTAAACGGCGAGCATGGTTTTTGTGGTACAAATTACCGGGCCCCCAAAAACCGAAGGGGCATAAATTATACACGGAACGAAAGAGAATGACGCGTAGATGTGCAGAATCACATTTTTTTTTACTTTTTATTAACCGAAATAACGAAATTAAACAAATTAAAATTCGATACAAAATAAAAAAAAAAACAAAACAAAAACAACTGGAATTCTATTGGAAAATTTCTAATCGACTGGAATGAAATGTCATTCATGACTGAATGAATGAATGAAAGCATTCAGCGAAAATCAAAAAACATTAAGGTGGGTTCACATTGGTGCGTTGTTTTAAGATCTCACGTAAACTTTGGTTAACTTTCATTGTTTTAGTTATCTAAGTTTAGAAAGTAAGATGTTTGTTTTATTACCATGAATTTTTTTGTTAAAATCGAATTCTATTAAAATCAAGTCTATTACTAAGGTCCAATCTTTTGTAAACACTTTTGATACCTTTTCTCCTTTTCTCTCTTGAAAGAACATAAGAATTTGTCAGCAATTACATGAAGCCTCAAGAGGCGCGACTCTTTTTAAACATAATGAGTGCAAAAGAGAAAAAAGATGAATGAAAAAATTATCCGACCGGAGAGTCGTGGGTCGTGAGTACGAGACTCTTTTTTGACGTTTCTTTTTCCACTTTTTCTTTTTTCAACATTCCCTCACATTTCTTTTTGCTTCTTGGTGCGATACAACAACAACAAATTTTAATTCAAAAGATAAATGTCAAATTTGAGTCCTTGACTCATGAGGCATCGTGTAATAGTACGCGCCTCACAGAATGATAACACACCCGACAAACAATTTTGGTTCTATAAAGCCTTACAGATGCAATTGTTGCTTCTTTAAAGCATTATAGAAGCAAAATTGTTAGTAGGGCAGCCACACAAAAAAATATAAAAGTTCTGACCTGGGATTTTTCATATAGTTTTTGGGTCGCTGAAACCGTATCTGAAGTCCGTTTTTCTCCATCACGTCAGGTTTTCGAGATAACCTCATAAAATGTCACGAAAACAAAAAAATTTGTTCTCTGATCTGGATGTGCGAATATGTTAATCATATAGTTTTTGGATCACTGAATCCAGATTCGAAGTCAATTTCGCCCTATCATGTCAGGTTTCTGGGATATACTCAAAAAAATGACAAAACCAAAAAAACAAAAGTTTTTATCTGGGGTTGCGACTAAATTTTTCATATAGTTTTTGGGTCGCTGAAACCGAATCCGAAATCTATTTTGGCGTATCACGTCAGGTTATTGAAATATCCTCAAAAAATGTCTAAACTCAAAAAAAAGTTCTTATCTGACATTTTTTGAGGATATCTCAAAAACCTGATTTGATACGGAAAAATAGAGTATGAATTCGATTTAAGCAACCCAAAAACTATATGAAAAACCTAGACGCAACCCCAGATAAGAAATTTAGTTTTTTTTGGTTTTGACATTTTTTTGAGGATATCTCAGAAACCTGACGTGATAGGGCAAAATTGACTTTTAATCTGGATTCAGCGATCCAAAAACTATATGATTAACATATTCGCACATCCAGATCAGAGAAAAAATTTTTTTGTTTTCGTAACATTTTTTGAGGTTATCTCGAAAACCTGACGTGATGGGGCAAAACGGATTCGGTTTCAGCGACTCAAAAACTATATGAAAAACTTAGTCGCAACCCCAGGCCAGAACTTTTATTTTTTTTTGTGTGGCTGTGTATCAAAAGATAATTCGAAAAAAGAGTCAAGCCTCTTGAGCAAACAAATTTTAATTCAAAAGATAAATGTCAAATTTGAGTCCTTGACTCATGAGGCATCGTGTAATAGTACGCGCCTCACAGAATGATAACACACCCGACAAACAATTCGAAAAAAGAGTCAAGCCTCTTGAGGCTTCATGTAATAGCTGACTTTGACAGTTCCTTTACCATATTACCAAGTTTTCACTTTTAGACGTTTACATTTTTTAATAAAAGTCACTAATATTTTATCGCCGCATGGCAAAGCGTTTTTCTTATGAGGTTTAGGAAAAACTAACAAAAACGTCTTTTTTCTTCCTTATACCTTCCAGCAGAAAGCTTATGTTTTGGTTTAAAAAACAATTTTTGTAGTTTTTCCCAAAAAAAAAATAGCGCTAGAAAGAAATAAAAAGTTTTTACTTTTGTAAATTTCCCACTTTTTCACTTTTTAGGCCATTGTGGTTATACCTTTAACAAATTGTTTTTATACAAAAAATATAGCTTCCGCATTTTTGTTTTAATTTTCTAGCCCGAAAAACCATACAAAAATGCGTTTGAAAATTTTCACTTTTGTACTTTTTCACTTTTTGAGCCAATATAGTTAAAAGCCACTTTATGCAAAAAGTCAATAAGTCAACATTTTCAAACTCATTTTGTGATAGTTTTTTCGAACAAAAAATTAAAAATAATGATGCAGAAAGCTTATTTTTTGGTTTGAAAACAATTTTTGTAGTTTTTTTCAAAAACAAATGGAGCTTGAAAGAAATAAATTTTTTTAACTTTTGTAAATTTCCCACTTTTTCACTTTTTAAAAGTATAAAGGCTTGGCCACACCGAAGGGTACGCGGTAGCGGTACGGGTAGCGGCAACGATATTTGTATTAAAAAAATTCCACACCCGAACGTTGATGTGTCAGTTTGGAATTTTTTCCATACAAGTACCCGTACCGTTACCCGTACCTCTACCGCGTACCCTCCGGTGTGGCCAAGCCTTAACTACAACGGCAACTTTTTGCGAAAAGTCAAAAAGTGATAGATTTCAAACTCATTTTATGACAGTTTTTACGACGACAAAATAAAAAATAATGATGCAAAAAGCTTATTTTTTGGTTTCCAAAAAAATTTTTGGTAGTTTTTTCCGAAAATTTTTACAAAAACAAATATTGCTAGAAAGAAATAAAAAAAATTTAATTTTGTAAATTTCCCACTTTTAAGGTCATTGTAGTTATGGCTTTAACATGAAAAAAACGTTGTTGTGCGACGTTGTTGTGAACGCACCTTTAATAAATGTGAACCTATCTTTAATCATTAATAAGTATCTGAACGCATTCATGAAAATTTTAATGGAAACCTTACCACAAATATCATTCCAAACTGGAAGTGCGATAAATAACGCCCTCTCCCTTCCGGAAATTTAAACTTTTACAAGCTAAGCTAAGACGAGAACCTACAAAGTATACAATGATGTGAATATGTGAATGACAAATTTGAGTGAAGTTGGTGGAAGTTGAATATTGAATGATGGAATTAAATGAATGGAACATGAAACAGGTTGAATTGAATCCCAAAATGCAAGGTGCAAACACAATGCATTAAGGCGATTACACTTTGCATTTTCTTTTTCGATACTTTTTTTACGTAGTTGAGTGCAGTTAAAACGTAGTTCAACAATATCTAAAGCAGGTTCAAAAAATATCAAAAAGTAGGTATATTATACCTGTGTATTTTGTCTTCAAAAAGTGTAGTTAATCGCAACAACAAATACTATACAAAATAATGAAACTATTTTGGTATACCTAATTGTGTTTAAAGTTGTTGCAAATAAAAAAAAAATAAAGAAATTGGCGCTCGAATTTCGAGGGCGGGGTCGGCTAGTTTTATTTAAATGACAACCTATAACAAATTTTACATCATCAATTTTCTTTCATCTTTTAAATGACGCTTCAATCATATTTCTATGATGCCTACAAAAAAAGTAAGAATACTTTAAAGTCAACCATGTGGAAATTTCAAACTGAGATTACGGTACTTCCTACACTGGTGACTGGTCATCGGCAACAGATCTCCACAGGTGTTTTAATAAACTTTTCAAGTTTTTCAATTTAAGATTGTGTAACTTGCAGAACACGTACCGTTAAGTGTGATATCGTCGGTCTCATGAGAAAACCTAGTAACTCCCAAAATCAAAATTTTACAGGAGAGACGAAAGAGTAAACAAACAACAGAGTAGTTTGGAAGAAACGCGCTGTGCAAAATTTGAATTTAAGTCTATTTAGAGTTTTCGGAATGACCCCAAATTTTTTGGGTTGCTCCGCTGACATATTTTCTAAAGAATGGCATTCAAAAGTCATTTTTGAAAAAAAGTGGAGTTACGAGGTTTTCTTATGAGACCGACGATATATCAAATGAAAGGTAAATTATCAGCATTCGTATTAACGCTAAATTTTTATTTGCTATAGATCAAAAGATATAAAGTGCTTAAAAAAATATTATATTTTCACCGTTATCTTAGGATTTTGAATATGAAGTTGATTAAAATTTTGTCCAATTATAGTTTATTGTATTACCTATCTACAGTATAAATTTCATTTATTTATCTATTAAAACAAAAAAGTTGTAATCAATTGATTTTTCGTGTCGCTTTTTCGTTTCATCTTGTTTTAAATCACTACGATACTAAAGAAGTTTTCATTTCAAAAAAGGTTTATTTTTTTTTCTTTAATTACGAGATTTGTTTGGAAAAAATCTCTATGTCGAATGTATAACTCACCATTTTATTAAAATTAAAACTGCAGTTAAAAATTAATAATAGAATAGCTATTTCACAATTAAAATCAATTGAAATCAATTCAAGTGACAAAAACATTTAAGCACCATCAACAGATTACACCTACTACGTTTGAATTTTTAAGATTTCCTCTTATCAGCTATGTACTGAAAATTTTCGGTTCCCCATCTTCACTTTCCTATATAGCCAGACAAGATGCCATTTCAAACCAAAGAATAAGCTGCAAAAACTTTTTTTATTTTTCTTGTTACTTTACATTGTTTGCATTTTCTTGACTTTTTGAAAAAGATTTACATAAGATTGCATTGGAAAATTTTATACATTTTTCAACCAGCAGAAGTAAGTTTGCATCATGTGGAAAAACTATGTTGTGTGCAGACTGCTCAAAGAACTCAGAGAGACTTTTCGCCAAGGAAAGTCTTAACCAATGCAGCTTATGCATTCTTTTTGGTTTGATCGTAGGAGATTTTTTTAGATTTCGTCAATTTTTTTTTTCTTATTTTATTTCGATCCAAAGAATGACGAACTAAAATCAAGGATTTAATTTCGATGACATTGGCATCCAAAGTGAAGAACACTTTGCATTTTTTTTCTTAGTCAATATTTCCATATATAAAAGAAGAGAAGAGGCACTTTGCACTTTGTTAATATGTGTGGCTTTTGTTTCTTGACTTCTTTAGACTTTTAAAGCACCAAAAGCTGCTATGCCTGAATATATACATAAGTCGGTAAAATGGCTCTTGGCAACATTTCGACTGAAAAATAAAAGGCACAGAATAAAAAAACAAGTCCTTCGGCTAATGCAATGGCTTAGGGTAAAGTTTTCTATGTATCCTTTTTTTTGTCGCTTCAAATCACAAGGTAGTTTTTTTTTTGTTGTTGCCTTTTTTGCTTTTTTGTGATGTAGGTCCTTTTGGGTATGGTATGATTGAGTGGCTGCATGCAGTTTCCAGTGTTGAAAAAAAGACACAAAAGTGCTATATGTGCGTTGCCTCTCGTTCTTGTCGCTTTAATAGTGAATTTGCCATCATCCGGTGTGGCGACAAATATAAATCCCGAAACAGAGTGTAGGTTACTGCATAATGGATACACACTGACTACAACTGTGGCCCGCTCTACGGGAGCCACCTACACGTTGTACCCATACTACACGATTGCTTAAAAGTGGATGATTTATTCACAGGGGCGTTGTTTGTGCCATCGTGGTAATTTGTTTAAAATACTCCTCGTAAAGCTGGTATACTATATGAATTGGGGACTTAAAAATGAGCAAAGCTTTTTCATACGATATATTCTGCAAGTCCAGTTTAAGTTTAAGCATTGCATGTGAAATGGAGGTTTATTTTTATTTTTTTCATTTTTTTTTACTTTTTTTTTTTGTAGTCCCATTAACAAAATGAATCTGTATGGAGGAGATAAAAAATATATGCTCTTTCATATCCATAATACTTAAAAAGTATTTTTTCATGCAATTTGGTTTATATTTGTGTTAATAAAACCAACCATAAGCGAATGAAAATATTTCTTTTCAGCAAAATTAAGAATAAGCTGATGTTTTATTGGAAAACTTTTATACTAGGTGAGGAACATGAGGTCATTTCGATTGCAAGATTAGAGTGATCGCACTTTTGTTTAGAGCAGGATGGAAAATTTAGGGAGGATTTAGGAAAATTGACAGGTCTTAAATGTTCTCTAAGGATTAAATTATAAAAATTATATGTTGGTTATTTAATAATACTCTCTAGGACTTATCAAATATTCTTTTTTGTCTCATGATTTTCAGTTTCTGAACCAAAAAAAAGTCCAAATTTTGGCGCAATTTCACCATCGTAACTTAAGGTAATTACAATGTTGTTTGTAGTTAACTGAATAGAATTCCATTAGTTGACTTTAGTTTTATCGGAAAATATGGTTCTAGTATGTTAATATTTCACATAGTAAATTTTTTACAACCAATTGTGTAACTTCAAAGCCAGTAATCAACATAATTGTTTCAATACCAAAAAAAAGTTACGTATACGCCACAGTGACTTTTTAATTTTCAAGTATAAACAAAATGAACAAGGAACGAAAGTAAAATGTTGTAGCTTATATTTTATTTTTAATAGGTTGAATGAAAAAAATGAATACATACATATGTAAGGGTGGGTCAAAAATATCGAAATTCTTTTTTTCGATTTTGTACTCCAAAAAAACGATTGCTAGACACCTCTAAAATATACACACCAAATATGAGCTCTTTATATTAATAGGAAGGTCCTCCGCTTCGCAATTTTCCATTTTTACATCAAGCTTCTACTAAAAAAAAATCATTTTTTTATTAATTGACTTTTTAGCAAATTTCTTTACATATTTTTGTAGAAAATTGAACACTCTACAAAAAAGGCCTTATACACTTTTTTCAATTATCTAACCGTTTAGTAGATATATTTGAGATCCAAAAAAATCGAGAAAATCTTTAAAAATTCGTTTTTTGTTCTTAATTTTTTAACAAATTGAAAAATTCTAATAATCAAACGCGCATAACATATTCTTGTAGAAAACAGATTGCTTCACAAAAAGGGTCTTATTAACTTTTTTCTTTAATCTAACTATTCTAAAGATATTCGAGGTTAAAGTTAAAAAAAATTATAAAAACAATTTTTAGTTTTAAAAATTTTCCAATTCACTGAAACTGCATTATTTTCAAATTATCAAGATGTATTCTAGTAGGGAAAAGAGCTCATATTTGGTGTGTATATTCTAGAGGTGTCTAGCAATCGATTTTTTGGAGTACAAAATCGAAAAAACGAATTTTGAATTTTTTTACCCACCCTAAATGAATGCAATTTCAAGGGGACAAAATATTTAAGGTAACATGTAATTCAAAAAATAAAGCTGATGATTCTTTTCTGAATTCAGATCCAGCACACCGAAAATTTTTAGAAAATATATTTTTGTTTTGGCAACAAAAATAAATTTTTCTTTGGAAATCAGCGTTATCTAAAATTCTGAATATCGTAGTCTTGTAACTTGGTAGAACGGCAACGCTGGTAGTTTTTACAGGGAAAACATTTGAAAATTCTAGATTTTCCACTCAGAGGGAAAAAACATATGGAGAGCTAAGAGCTGAAGTAAACCAAGTCACAAAAATTGAATTCGGAGATATAACGAGTTAGAGTAAATACGTTACCACTGGATCTCATGAGGAAAATTTTCCTTGAACAAAAGACAATTTGAAGCGAAACACTTTTTGATCAAAATTATGACAGATCTAAATAGATTAAAAATCTTGCTCAAATTTTGCTACTAGATTTGAATTTTTGTTTTTTTTTTTACTTGGTCCGTTACAGCTTTGAGACCTCCATATTATATGTGTAAAATATTATGTGTAACACTCTTGGGTAACTAACTTGCTTCTCCATTCTTGATTTTAGGAATATCTCAAAACAGAACGACAGAAATTTAAAAAAAAACCATACATACGAGTATATTTCATTATCATTCATTAATTGTAATCAAATGTCTAATGTTATCTCTTAGCTCGATTTGTGCACCAATCTTAAACTTGGCCTATCGCTAGATAAATTAAATTACAATCTTTTTGAATAAAAACTTTCATAAAAACAAACAAGGAAATACCCGATCTCATTACCATAACTATTTTCATAGAAAACAGATTGTAACAAACAATTAACGTTTATATTCTTTGAAAGTCTATACTCAAGATGGCATAATTTCCAAAATGGACTTATCCGCTTTTCCAAGAATAGGTACCTATATACATTTTTGAAACAAACTAAACTAAACAAATTGCATTTTCCCGCAATCTAATTAAATTCATCTTCGATTTAATTCTATAAAGACAACAATCAGCTGTGGCAAGAGTTTCCAGTTAATAGAAAAATCTAATTAAAAACATCAAATCTTGAGAAATTCAATGGCATTTTCCATGACATCGTCATCGTGTTGTCTTCGTCTCAGCCATAACCTTATACCGAATTGAATCACCCCTCCATACTACTCTTCTCCACCCTTTATACGAAATATATAGACAAAACTGTCCTCTTTATTTTGATAATAAAATTGTTAGGTAACCTGGGTTGGCACTGAAAAAAAAAGGACCAACATTGAGGCTTTATACACAGTAACAAGGAATCATCGCTAACAATGTGAATACTTATCAAATTTTGAAAGTCTATTTCATTTGTTGGGAATCCTGTTTTGCATACGAAATTGACGGCAAATAGATATACCTATGTAGGTAGTCAATACGTAGAGCGAAGCGTGGAGCGTAGGTATAGAACGAGCAGAGGATACTGCGCTGCTTATCTTCAATGTGAATCACGTACACCTCTAGGATGACTGTTTAGCACACTAATAAAATGAACTGCTATAGATAGCATCGCATCGCATCGGCAGAACTTTGCATTCATAAATTCGGTGTAGGTACGAAGCTTCTTCAAAATTTGGGGATATATTTTTTTTTATATAGTCATGAACTTTTCATTGTTAATTTAGCTTGAATGTACGCGATGTTGTGAATTTCATTGTTTTTGTGTGTATTTTTTTTTGTAGGTATGTAATTTCTTTTTTTTTTGTGGGTAATTTTGAGAGTTCCTCAATTGTTTGTTTTTTCCTAAGGTCATGACTTGGACAAACTGAATTTTTAAGAATAAATTAATAATTAGTCCCCGAGAAATGTGTCCCTTCAAGGAATTTCAAAATAAAAGCATTTGAAAAAAATTGTAATCAAATAGCTATAATCAAAAACGTTGATAAAAAAATTGAAGTATAAAGGAAATCCTTCCTGTTTTCAAAAATTTTTTCTACCCTATTCTTGAAAGATGCAGTCCGAAAGCTGTGTTTACGTCAATACGGATCGACTTTTAGATGCACAAACCTTTTCATCGAATTTTGTATCGAATTTTGCGACAATGCGAACCACGCGACACAACCCGACACAACGCGACACAACGCAATACAACGCGACACAACGCGACACAATGCGACACAACGCGACACAACGCGACACAACGCGACACAACGCGACACAACGCGACACAACGCGACACAACGCAATACAACGCGACACAACGCGACACAATGCGACACAACGCGACACAACGCGACACAATGCGACACAACGCGACACAACGCGACACAACGCGACACAACGCGACACAACGCAATACAACGCGACACAACGCGACACAATGCGACACAACGCGACACAACGCGACACAACGCGACACAACAGGACACAACAGGACACAACGCGACACAACGCGACACAACGCGACACAACCCGACACAACGCGACACAATGCGACACAACGCGACACAACGCGACACAACAGGACACAACAGGACACAACGCGACACAACGCGACACAACGCGACACAACGCGACACAATGCGACACAACGCGACACAACGCGACACAACAGGACACAACAGGACACAACAGGACACAACACGACACAACGCAATACAACGCGACACAACGCGACACAATGCGACACAACGCGACACAATGCGACACAACGCGACACAACGCGACACAACAGGACACAACAGGACACAACGCGACACAACGCGACACAACGCGACACAACGCGACACAACCCGACACAACGCGACACAATGCGACACAACGCGACACAACGCGACACAACAGGACACTACAGGACACAACGCGACACAACGCGACACAACGCGACACAACGCGACACAATGCGACACAACGCGACACAACGCGACACAACAGGACACAACAGGACACAACAGGACACAACAGGACACAACAGGACACAACAGGACACAACGCGACACAACGCGACACAACGCGACACAATGCGACACAACGCGACACAACGCGACACAACAGGACACAACAGGACACAACAGGACACAACGCGACACAACGCGACACAACGCGACACAACCCGACACAACGCGACACAATGCGAAACAACGCGACAAAAGGCGACACAACGCGACACAACGCGACACAACCCGACACAACGCGACACAATGCGAAACAACGCGACACAACGCGACACAACGCGACACAACGCGACACAACGCGACACAACGCGACACAATGCGACACAACGCGACACAACGCGACACAACGCGACACAACGCGACACAACCCGACACAACGCGACACAATGCGAAACAACGCGACAAAAGGCGACACAACGCGACACAACGCGACACAACGCGACACAACCCGACACAACGCGACACAATGCGAAACAACGCGACACAACGCGACACAACGCGACACAATGCGACACAATGCGACACAACGCGACACAACAGGACACAACAGGACACAACGCGACACAACGCGACACAACGCGACACAACGCGACACAACGAGACACAATGCGACACAATGCGACACAACGCGACACAACGCGACACAACGCGACACAACGCGACACAACGTGACACAACGCGACACAACCCGACACAACGCGACACAATGCGAAACAACGCGACAAAAGGCGACACAACGCGACACAATGCGACACAACGCGACACAACACGACACAATGCGACACAACGCGACACAACGCGACACAACGCGACACAACGCGACAAAAGGCGACACAAGGCGACACAACGCGACACAACGCGACACAACGCGACACAATGCGACACAACGCGACACAACGCGACACAACGCGACACAACGTGACACAACGCGACACAACCCGACACAACGCGACACAATGCGACACAATGCGACACAACGCGACACAACGCGACACAACCCGACACAACGCGACACAATGCGAAACAACGCGACAAAAGGCGACACAACGCGACACAATGCGACACAACGCGACACAACGCGACACAACGCGACACAACGCGACACAACGCGACACAACGCGACACAACGCGACACAATGCGACACAACGCGACACAACGCGACAAAAGGCGACACAACGCGACACAACGCGACACAACGCGACACAACGCGACACAACGCGACACAACGCGACACAACGCGACACAATGCGACACAACGCGACACAACGCGACAAAAGGCGACACAACGCGACACAAATCGACACAACGCGACACAACCCGACACAACGCGACACAACCCGACACAACGCGACACAATGCGAAACAACGCGACAAAAGGCGACACAACGCGACACAATGCGACACAACCCGACACAACGCGACACAATGCGACACAACGCGACACAACGCGACACAACAGGACACAACAGGACACAACGCGACACAACGCGACACAACGCGACACAACGCGACACAACGAGACACAATGCGACACAATGCGACACAACGCGACACAACGCGACACAATGCGAAACAACGCGACACAACGCGACACAACGCGACACAACGCGATACAATGCGACACAACGCGACACAACGCGACACAACAGGACACAACAGGACACAACGCGACACAACGCGACACAACGCGACACAACGCGACACAACGCGACACAACGAGACACAGTGCGACACAATGCGACACAACGCGACACAATGCGAAACAACGCGACAAAAGGCGACACAACGCGACACAATGCGACACAAGGCGACACAACGCGACACAATGCGACACAACGCGACACAACGTGACACAACGCGACACAACGCGACACAACCCGACACTTGCTTGATAAAAACAAATTCCTTATCAGTTAACAGAATGATAAAGTGTTTTATTTGTTCGGTGATTTAAACGTTTTTGGAACGCTTCAAAATGGGTGAATGTAATCCAGTTACGACTCCAGTGAGTCGGGAGGAAGAAAATTCATCAAAATTTAAAGAAGTTGAGGAGCAAGTTCCTTATAGAGAAGCTGTTGGGAGCTTGATGTATTTGGCAACAGCATCAAGACCTGACATTGCCTTTGCGGTAAGTTCTGCTGCAAGAAGAATGGAAAATCCTACCAAAGATGACTGGAATAGCGTTAAACGTATTTTTCGTTATCTCCGTGGTACAAGCAAGTCATTCATAAGATACCAAAGCAAAAACAAACAAAAGCTAGAAATATTTAGTGATGCTGATTTTGCGGGTGATCTTAAAACCAGAAGATCAACTAGTGGTGTAATTGCAATGTTTGCTGGTGGGCCTGTTTCATGGACAAGTCAACTTCAACGTACAGTAGCCTTATCAACAACTGAAGCTGAGATTATGGCTGCAAGTGAAGGCGCTAAAGAAGCTATGTGGCTTAAACATCTTTTGCAAGAACTTCTTGGGCAAAAAGAACCGGCACCAACATTGTATATTGATAATGCAAGTGCTGTTAAATTGGGAAAGAACCCAGAATTTCATAAAAGATCAAAGCATATTGAAGTTCGCCATTTTTATGTTCGAGAGCGTTTTCTTGAAGGTGAAATACAATTGGAACATATTCCAGGATCTGATCAACTAGCAGATTTGCTTACAAAACCTCTTGAGCGTGTTCGACTTCAGATGCTGCGGAAGAAAATAGGTATTGACCAATTACAATAGTTTTTATATTTTTTGTTTGGTGTTTTTGGAGGAAGTGTTAGAACGTTTAAATCACCGAACAAATAAAACACTTTATCAATCTGTTAACTGATAAGGAATTTGTTTTTATCAAGCAAAATTTTATAAAATGTATTTATTATTATCAAATGAAAAACTAAACATAAAGGAACGTTTGTTAAATAAATTTTTAAATTATTTGATTAAAACGGTCTTTTATTTAAAGGACATTTGAACAAGGTAATCTTAACAGACACAACGCGACACAATGCGAAACAACGCGACACAACGCGACACAACGCGACACAATGCGACACAACGCAACACAACAGGACACAACAGGACACAACGCGACACAACGCGACACAACGCGACACAACGCGACACAACGAGACACAATGCGACACAACGCGACACAATGCGAAACAACGCGACAAAAGGCGACACAACGCGACACAATGCGACACAACGCGACACAACGCGACACAATGCGACACAACGCGACACAACGCGACACAACGCGACACAACGCGACACAACGCGACACAACGCGACACAACGCGACACAACCCGACACAACGCGACACAATGCGAAACAACGCGACAAAAGGCGACACAACGCGACACAACGCGACACAATGCGAAACAACGCGACAAAAGGCGACACAACGCGACACAATGCGACACAACGCGACACAACGCGACACAACGCGACACAACGCGACACAACGCGACACAACGCGACACAACGCGACACAACGCGACACAACGCGACACAATGCGACACAACGCGACACAACGCGACAAAAGGCGACACAACGCGACACAACGCGACACAACGCGACACAACCCGACACAACGCGACACAATGCGAAACAACGTGACAAAAGGCGACACAACGCGACACAATGCGACACAACACGACACAATGCGACACAACGTGACACAACGCGACACAACAGGACACAACAGGACACAACGCGACACAACGCGACACAACGCGACACAACGAGACACAATGCGACACAATGCGACACAACGCGACACAATGCGAAACAACGCGACAAAAGGCGACACAACGCGACACAACACGACACAACGCGACACAACGCGACACAACCCGACACAACGCGACACAATGCGAAACAATGCGACACAACGCGACACAATGCGAAACAACGCGACAAAAGGCGACACAACGCGACACAACGCGACACAACGAGACACAATGCGACACAATGCGACACAACGCGACACAACGAGACACAATGCGAAACAACGCGACAAAAGGCGACACAACGCGACACAACGCGACACAATGCGAAACAACGCGACAAAAGGCGACACAACGCGACACAACGCGACACGACACGACACAACGCTACACAATGCGACACAACGGGACACAACGCGACACAACGCGACACAACGCGACACAACGCGACACAATGCGACACAACGCGACAAAAGGCGACACAACGCGACACAACCCGACACAACGCGACACAATGCGAAACAACGTGACAAAAGGCGACACAACGCGACACAATGCGACACAACGCGACTCAACGCGACACAATGCGACACAACGCGACACAACGCGACACAACAGGACACAACAGGGCACAACGCGACACAACGCGACACAACGCGACACAACGCGACACAACGAGACACAATGCGACACAATGCGACACAACGCGACACAACGCGACACAATGCGAAACAACGCGACAAAAGGCGACACAACGCGACACAACGCGACACAATGCGAAACAACGCGACAAAAGGCGACACAACGCGACACAATGCGACACAACGCGACACAACGCGACACAATGCGACACAACGCGACAAAAGGCGACACAACGCGACACAATGCGAAACAACGCGACAAAAGGCGACACAACGCGACACAATGCGACACAACGCGACACAACGCGACACAATGCGACACAATGCGACACAACGCGACACAACGCCACACAACGCGACACAACGCGACACAACCCGACACAACGCGACACAATGCGAAACAACGCGACAAAAGGCGACAAAAGGCGACACAACGCGACACAATGCGACACAACGCGACACAACGCGACACAACGGGACACAACGCGACACAACGCGACACAACGAGACACAACGCGACACAATGCGAAACAACGCGACAAAAGGCGACACAACGCGACACAACGCGACACGACACGACACAACGCTACACAACGCGACACAACGGGACACAACGCGACACAACCCGACACCACGCGACACAACCCGTCACAACGCGACACAACGCGACACAATGCGACACGACGCGACACAACGCGACTAAAAAAAAAACTAAAAAATGTCAAACCAATAGTTATATTTATGTTAGCAATGTTTCATGTAGAAGATTATAATAAAAACAAAACAAAACAAACAAAAAACAATTCTAGAAAAAAATGTTTCGCTGTTACCAACTTTTATTATTTCGCTTTGGATGTATGAAGATATAATATTCTCCTACCCACAAATTAGATTTGTGTTCTTACGGGTGTCACCATATTCATTGAACCATTAAAAATGAAATTATCTTCCACAAAATGTTTCATATTATATACCTTTCCAATACAGGGTGTCCCACAGTCACCGCCCCAAATGAAAACCATGGATTCCTGAGGTCATTTTAAGTCGAAAAACTTAAGAGCTAATTTTCTCGTTTTCGTCCCGTTTTCGAGTTACCACGGTTTTTATGATTTTTGCTCTCTTGTCCTTTAACTGGCCTTATCTTTGCCAAACTACGTTTTATGTGAAAGATTTTGTTTACAACCAATCAAGAAATTATTACAGTTTTAGTTTGTCTCAAAACTTTTTTTTCTGCGGACAACCGTTTCTACACAATTTTGCATTAAACACAATTTTCTTCGTTTTTTAAGTTGTTTTTTACACTTTCATATCATTTAAGTCAAAAAAACACGTTAATGAGTATTAATTTTTTGTGCTTTTTATTAAAGCCCAGTTTATTTTCATACAGAATATAAGTTTTATTTCATAAAAAAAGGCTACTGAAAGTAATTAAAAAAAATAAACAAACTGAGTGAATTAAAAAAAAAATAATTTTTAAGTACAAAATTAATTAAAACTTTTTCTGAGCTTTATCTATTTGTTCTTTTCCACCACAATAGCTCAGAAAAAGTTTTTAATTCAATTCAATTAGTTTTTAATTTAAAAATTATTTTTTTTTTAATTCACTCAGTTTGTTTATTTTTTTTTAACTACTTTCAGTAGCTTTTTTATGAAATAAAACTTATTTTTTTTATGAAAATAAACAGGGCTTTAATAAAACGCACAAAAAGTTAATAATCATTAACGTGTTTTTTTTGACTTAAATGATATGAAAGTGTAAAAAACAACTTAAAAAACGAAGAAAATTGTGTTTAATGCAAAATTGTGGAGAAACGGTTGCCCGCAGAAAAGAAAGTTTTGAGACAAACTAAAACTGTAATAAATTCTTGATTGGTTGTAAAAAAAATCTTTCGAATAAAACGTAGTTTGGCAAAGATAAAGCCAGATAAGGGAAAAGAGAACAAAAATCATAAAAACCGTGGTAACTCGAAAACGGGACGAAAACGAGAAAATTACCTCTTAAGTTTTTCGACTTAAAATGACCTCAGAAATCCATGGTTTTCATTTGGGGCGGTGACTGTGGGACACCCTGTATATGTAGATATTATTATCTTTTCTTTTCTCAGAAAATCAAGAAATTTATAAGAAGAAGGAGTCATTCTGCTTATAATAGCAACTGTCAAATCAATTACTCACACTTTCACTTCAGCCAAATTAATTCTTGGAGACAAAGGCCTTTTTAATACTTCAAGCCCTTCGAAATCAATTGAAAACTTAACACATATTGTCCTTTCGAAATAAGAAAAACCTGCATCCTTCATAAACAAAACCAAAAAACCCTTTCCCATATATTATAGCAATTCAATATGTATGTAAAAATATATATCTATAGAATACACCTATTAACCTGTCATTTGCACTCAGATACAATGTATATATAGAAAATATTACAAAATATGCACTATATTGAATCTCCGTCGCATATGGAAGTGAGTCTTATTAAACTTTAAAATCAATAAATAAATAACTCCTTCTACTTTGTTTCTTCATTTTTTTTCTTTTTTTGTTGTTGTGAAAAGTTGAGCATCAATTGACATGAAATTCTAACCTTTTACTTGGATAACCCCCTACCCTCCGCAGCATCCTGGTGGGGTTTTTATTGAATGAAAACTATACCATCAGAAACCCCCAACCTCATCACTATCACCATCGCCAACCTCAATATAGTGAAATCTTGTGGCAGGATATAAAAAACAAACCGTTTTCCATTTCAGCCATTATTAACTCTTGGCACATTTTTTTGCTTGGCGTTGTTTTTGTTGTTCTTTCCTTTCTGTTTTCATAGCATAAAACTGCCATTTTTTTTTTCTCCATATAGTTATGTATCCGGATCCGTTCGGTTGTTGTTATTGTTTGTAGTCAATCTTGATCCTTGTGAAGTCGTTGTTGACTGATTTTTTTTTTTTTTTTTTTTAGTTTTTTTTTATTCTGATTTTGCGGGTATTGAGCTCTGAAGATTTCATTTTGGATCCGAGGGCAAATAGCTTAGACAAATAATACATATTTTTCTGGCACACTAGCACAGCACAAGCAAGCGGATAAAATGACACTGGCACACATTATTGTCAATCTCAAGTGCTGGACAGATATAATATGTTCAAAATCTCTAGGAAACAATTTCAAAAATTATTATTTTCAAAATTAATAGATATCTGGTATTCTGGATTCAGGGTATCAGCTGAGCTAATCAATGGAATTGTGTCTTTTATTGAATAACAAAGAATTCTGTGATTGAAGCCTTTAAGATTAAATGCATAAAAAGTACGGGATTATACAAGTTAAGCTTGTTCACTGTTTGTAGGATATAATGTCATTGGACGCACTATTACGATACGTACGTTACGTAGTAAACATTCATACCCTCAGGTGGCGGAAATAAAAAATTCGTTACACCATGAGCATATGGGATGCTTGATGCTTATATATTGGACCAAATGTTATAGGCTATATAGCAATCCTTTATATTCGTGCTGCTACTTGTATATACGTAAAGGACGAATTATACGAAATTGGTTGGCCGAATCTCCCTCGACATTTTTTTTTTTTTTGTGCACGAGTCGGGTTTGAGAAAAAAAAAGGACGATTGCAATATTTAGGTCAAATTTTTTCAGGTCACGTTCGCTTTTCATCACAAAACAATTTCATTCGGATAAATATACGAATCGAAATAAGGGGCCAAAAGGATACGACTATGAGAGTAGGTATGTGGGTTTGGCAGGGAGGAGGTTGAGAATGAGGATTGGATGACGAAGAAGATGACGATGACGACGAGTGTATTCCAGGGTGTATGGTTGGGTTTGAATTAATTTATCCACTGCCTTATTGTCCCAATGGGAGTTAACACTGGGATAGAATAATTTGGATATTAGGTATACCTAAATAACTAATAGCCACTTAAGGATACATCGAAATATGTTCTATTAAGTGTATGGGACGGACATGACCACATTGTAGTTATACTCTAAGGAGAGTTAATATGTATAAAAAATTATTTGGTCTGAAAAAGTCTGGACTACTGTTTAATAGAAAAACAGTTACTTCTTTTCTAAAAAATATTAAAAAAGCTTATCAGATGTTACGTTTTCAAAAGTAAACTAATAACAATAACCATAAAAATGAATTTCTTAAATGGAGGAAATTTCATTAAACACACTTTTTTTAAAATCGAATTTGAGAGATTAATGAGAATAACATTTTTTTGTAAGTAGAAAATAAAACAGGTGATTTGGCAGCGTATATTTGCTTAAGTTGCTTAGAATTATAGATTTTAGCTTTGTGGTAATACACTAGCCCAAATAATAAGGGAAAAAAAAATTGTGATTTTTTTAGTGATTTTCGACAGGATGTATCTCACTTAAAAATTATCGCATTGACAAATCAAAAAGCATGTGAAAGCTACATTCGTCTATTTTTAGGATTTTATGACTAAATATTTTATTTCTAACAGAAAAATAAGTTAATCGTTGGAACTGTTCAAAAACCAAAATTTTAAATTTTTTTTGTTTTTACTTTTCTCATAAAAAAGTGGGAAAATTTTTTGTGATAAAATGATAATAATTTTTAGAAAGGCTATTTATTTGGCTTCAAGATTATTTTTGTTTCAAAATTCTACGATTTGTTATCAGACTACAATATCAGTCCTCGAACCAAAAACCATACTTTTGACTTTGACTATCAATATCTCAACAACGGATCTCTCCACAGAAAATTTAAGGATACATTTGAAAATTTCATTTAATTCTCTACAAATAAATTAAATTTGCTTTGTTAAAAAAAATGTTTGTGTACATTTGATATCAATTTAGAAAATCTATCATAATAGGCCTTTTTTCATAACTATGGGTGATAAGATTAAACTGAGGCTAAATTATTGAAGCTTAATAGTAATAGACCTTAAATTAATTTGCAAAGTTTCAGACTTATTCATCAAACAGTTTTTCTGTTGTGAGAGTTTGAACTTTTGAGATAATTTAAAACACCACATTTTTGCAGCTAAAAATGACTTACTTCTAATGACTTTTTTATGAGCAAAATCAAATTCTTTGGAGTTTATTTGACAAAATAAAGAAAATTAAAAGATTTCAAAAAAACAAAAATAAAAAAAAAAACAAAAAATATTTTTTGAACCACAGAGTACAATTTTGTATCTACTAAAAGGGTAAAGTCTATACCAATCTTTAGCTGACAAATAGACGAGCAAGTACTCGGCAACCCTACACAAATGTTAAGAAAAACAATTTTTTTTACAAAAATGTATGGAATAGTTAAATTAAAAAGATAACATATGATGTCTAATGTCACACATTTTGACTGTTAAATAATATTTTTAGTATGTATTTCTTAGCATTTGCATAGGGTTGCCGAGTACTTGCTCGTCTTTTTGTCAGCTAAATATTGGTGTAGAGTTTACCCTTTTAGTGGATACAAAATTGTACTCTGTGGTTCAAAAAATATTTTTTTTTTTTTTTTAACGTTAATATGGTTGCCATATTTGTAGGCCAACATTTCTTATATTATTTTATTAATTTTTTCACTATTTAAGTTTTCGTTTGGCATTTCAAAAATGGTCTTATTTGATCATACAACAAAGATATGCAATATACCATTATTTCATTTAAAATAGGGTTGCCACATAGAAGTTCCCATTTTAAAAGCGGTAACCCTATTTTTTTCATTTTCTTTATCAACTTATCTCTCATTTGACACCAATTTTACACTCTATCCGTATGAGCTAAGTAATTCGGCGGTCGCCTCTCCGTCTATTACCTATTTTTACTGTGTTTTACATATATGGCTATAACTTTTTTCCCACAGCGAATTGAGTCTTGGCGCCATATAAACAATTGATCTACGCAAAAATACCTTTCCAATGAGATATGACTCATCATTATTGGTCTCAGGGCCAGCTCCCATACAAAAATTACCATTGTCCTTTATCAGAAATATTTGTATCAAAAGAAGACATTTTGCTCTATACATATAGCTACCTACAGTCCATTTGATAAAACATTTTTTTGTTATACCTACAAGGAATCAAAAATCTTTTGGTTCCTGAGTCATTTAAAAAAGAATCATTTAAGAAAAAATCTTATGTAGGTACCTATTTTTCATTTCCCGAAATTTCTTAAAAATATCAAAAAATTGATTTTGCCATTTAGAGAAAATGTTAATCAACACCAACAACGGTTCAAAACACGATATCCCGCGATAGGAATGATATAAAATCATAACCTTAAATGTTTTTGAGATCAAAACAAAGTATGCCAAGAATTTAAAGAATTTATTTTTTTTTGAAAATCGTTAGAGCGATTCATGTCATTTAAAAGAAAATATTAAGTGACTAATTAAAATTTTTTTTTTTTAAATGACTTTTCAAAAAATTAAATTAAATTTTTTTTTAAATCCAAAAATATTTTTTTTTGAAAATTGAAATGACGCAACAACAAGTTTTTTCGTTGAAATCAGTTAATTCTTTAAGAGCTAAATTGTCGCATAACATGTACCTACTCTTTTTTATCAAAATCGTTTGAGCCGTTTTTGAGAAAACGGCTTTTCCCATTTTGACCGTTAATTTTGGTCCAAAAAATCTAATCTCATTTTTTCCTCTTAAGTACCAAGTTTAAAGTAAAATAAAATAAATAATGCTGATATTCTTTCCAAAAAAAAAAATTATTACTACGATTTTATATACATAGATTTTACCCATTCGATGCACTCAAAAACTGATCTTTTGAGGGTTTACTCATTGCGGGCAAAAGAATCGAAGTCAAAAATTCAAAAAAATGTATTTTTGATCTGTTTACGTTGAAAAATAAAAAAAAAAAAAATAAACGTGTTACAGAAAAGATTAATAAATCGCAAATAAAAAACTAAAATTTCAAAAATCCAAAAAAAAAATGCACACCTATAATAACTATTTATAAGTAGGTATAATACTCATTTTTGTCCAAAAAATCCAGACTGAGTATTAAGATTAAAAATTTATCTCTTTCACAAAACATTGAAATCCTTTCAAAAACTATAACACAAAAAAAAGGCGCAACTAAACCGGATAGAGATTTTACCAACCAACCTTTCACTAATTACACATCCTGCAGGACTGCGCCATTATAACATCCATTCAACCCCAGTTGTTGTTTTATTTGGATAAAAGGTGCAACACAAAATATATCCTCTGCGTACAGTTTCCTATACTCTACTCATATACAATCCTCTTCCACTCCCACTCTTCACCACCAATTGAACTCATACACTATACCAAACTGTACAAATTTTACAACGGAAAACTTAATACCACGAAATTTTCTGTGAGACAATGCAATGGCAATCATATTCAGGTTGGCAAATTCCCAAGACCAAAACAATCACCTGCCCCCGTTTAAGCACACCAAAGAGTATTCTCTGTCCGAGGATAAAATCCATGTGTAACTTTTTGCAGCTAAAAGCCATCCTTGCCACACATGCCACATATGCGATGCCCACATAGAGAGTGTAATAGTTGTATGGAGTAGAACGCACGTTCATTGTCCTCTGTATGTCCTGTCCATGGCTCTCGAAATATATGCAAACAAAACAGCAAAGGCATACCTATACCTATCCTATTGAATTGGCGCCCAACGAAAGCCTATTGAAATCCAATCGCACTTAAATTCAAAGCATTGTGACTTGGAGACTAAAGGACTAATTGGGGTATCCCATTGAAGCTTTTGTGTGGTGAGTTCCAATATTTCCACTAAAAACTACAAACATGCGCTGTACCATCATGACTGAGTGATTTCCTTGAGTGCAGATTTCTTTTAAAATCCACAAAATGATGCCAGACAGGGATGCTTTGGGAGAGCTTTTACAACGCAAACCTCCCCAATCGTGATGAATAATCCTCTGCTTAAAGTTGAATTAGTCAAAAATCGTAGGTGCTACACGCCGGATATTCGGGGATTCATCTAATCGTGACATATGCTCTGTTATAAGGTTAACCGGTTTGACGCGATCACGTTCTCCTCTATAACGTCTTAGCTTACACATGAATACAGTGCGTGTGGGATTATGGGAATAATAAAATAATTACTCTGTGTGACATCAAAAAAAAAAAAAAATTGTTATAATTAATTTTACTTGTGGATTACCCGTTGTATGTAAGTCGCCAAAATAAAGGCATAAATTGTCTTATACAAAAGTGTTTGAAAAAAAAAAATTGGAAAAAAAATGTGCATTCATCTTTGAACTTCAAAGTTCGTTTGGTGTTAATAAAAAAGATAAACCAAAATCAAAACTAAAATCTAAGCTGCTGGATAGTGGACTTCATTGAAAAGGTTATTTCATAGATATACGTTAAGGTTATCTCTTTTGAATAAATTTGCCGTAAAGTTTTTAAGCAACTCTACGCGCGATTTTGTCCTTTCTTTATTTTTTTTTTCTGCTGGATATTAATGAGGACAAGGAAATGAAGAGAAAGACTTGGGAAAACGAGTAGAAAACAAAAAAATAGTTGTTTCTCTGAAACTTTGCCAAAAAGTTTTTTTTTAGTTTTTTTCTTTTTTTATTGTTTTATCTTTTCTTTCCAGTAAGTTCAGTGTTTGTAGTTTGTTTATATGCTGGCTCTTTTTATTTTTGTGCAGGATAAAAGGGTTATGGTTGTGTAGTATTCTAAAGCGATGGAAAGAACTTTTTTTTTTTTGAGAGAGTTTATTTTTTTTGCGGTGCATCAAAAGATAATTCGAATAGAAAAGTATTTACTGGTTTATGTGAAAACGACGACGATCAACTTTCTCATTATGTTCATTTTTAGTGAAAGTTAATTATTTTGGAAAAGTTATTTTCGAGGGCAATGTGGGTTTTTGTGTTGAAGAAGTGTTTTTAAAGAATGGTAAAAATGAAAAAGGAACGTTTTTTTGGAATATAAGACTGGTGTTAAATTACTAATTAAATTTGTAGTAGTAGTTTCTAGCAGTTGTATAATTAGATATTTTTAAATGGTAGGTATAAGAGTGTTAGTTTTATATCAAATTGATAATTTCTGTTTTCCCGTTTATAGTTAGATATTTGAAACATAAAATAGCTTAAACCTCTGAATCTTTTATCTTGAGCGGTCTGAATCATGATATTGTTTTTGCATTTCTGGATCGCAGTTAATGTTATTTACTTTGTGCCATAGCCTTTTTTCGTGATTTTCAGAAAGCTTAAAGAATTTTTTTTTTTCTTGAATCGGATTAGAGGCATTTTTTTCAAAACAAACATATTTCAAAAATAAAAAGAAATGTATGGTATGTCGTTCTGCAGAAATTAATAAAAACAACATTTTAAGAAAGAAAGAAACAAAAAAGAACAAAATTTAAACCTTTTCTTAAAAAAATTCAAATTTTTTTCTTAATAATCTTTCTTAAGCAGCTTTGACCAATAAAGGAATCACATATATACGTACGTGGAAGTCATGAATTTTATTTTGATGAATATGACCGACAGTTAAAATGGCACCATCAAAATTTTTTTGCTAATGCGGTTTAAGAAGTTGATTGAACCAATTTCAAAAAAAAAAAACGTTTTTGGCGATTTTTGTTTTTTTTTTTTTTGATTAGTATAGTCTTACAAAACGCCGATACACAAAAATATAGAGGAAAAAATTGAGGACTTAAAATATATTTTGCTAGAAAAATACCTATTCATATACCAACTAGAGCTTAACGTTTTTTTTTTTTCTATAAAAATTTGTTTGTACTAAAATTTGCTTTTTTTTGTATCTTCTTCTTCTCCATTATCAATGACTGTCATGATTTCGGGTGGGTTAAAGATCTCCAAGTTTACTATACTTCAAATTAAGGCCTTTATGGGCCTGACTCTGCTTTGCGATTGTGCTGGAACATGGTACACTATTTCCCTTTGAACAGGGTACTCAAGGATTCTTCTACCACTCGGTCAAAGAAGTTGACAGAGTTTTCTCGCAACTTTATTCACCCTAACCTTTAATGTGTCATCATTACAAGATTCTTCAGTATTGATCATAGATCCTAGATATTTTAACTTTTCGCAATTTCCCAATTGCACTGTTCTATTCCAATTAATATCCAGAATAAGTCTGTTTTAGGTCAGTAAATGAACAACATAGGTATTCTGTCATTTTCGCAGTGCGTGGTAAATGATTTACCGATACTTCAATTTCTCTTTGTTAGGATGTTTTAAGAATAACTTATTTACCCTGGAACAGAGACGTACGTTGAGTTGCCGGGGCCCCGGGGAGAGTATACATTTTGGGGCTCCTTTGATAATTGGGGGCCCCTTTGATATAGAAAATAGAAACATATAAAAAAGTACGTATACGCCCTAATTTTTGTTTGGGCAATTGATGTATCATTTGTTGATTGCTAAGATTATTCGAGTAGAATTTTTTGGGGCCCTAATATAAAATTTAATTTTTCTTTCAAAAAACCGATTTATTTTTTTTTGGGGCCCTTGAGGTAATATTTTGTTTGTGAGATGAGATGGGCTGTCATCCATTTCATTATGCATTAAACTGAAGAATATAATTTTTCTCTCTTGTTTCCGAAGTGATTTATGTCAAATATCTTATCTTTGTTTCGTTACTTTTATAAAAAGTTGCCTTTTATGCATTGTCTCCAGTTAGGGCCCTGGCGTGTTGGGGGCCCCGGGGCACAGCCCCGCTTACCCCAATGGTGTGTACGCCCCGGCGTGTGGAATCTTTAAAAAAGAAAACAAGTACTGTCACCACCTATTACAAAATGTTGTCGTTAGGTATCCACAAGTAGCTGTTGTTGAGCATTGTTGATAAATTTTTATGAACGAATTTTATCATTATTCTTCCTTATTTGAGCGGAAATAATGTAAGAAAGCTGCGAAAATATTGTAAGTAAGTAAGGTCAGGTTGTAGTAGTTGTCAGGCAACGTACCTGACACACTTAGACTCTTAAGGATCCATTGTGATACCATAAAACAGTAGCTATAGTGCATGGCGCAATTCTTGAAAAGCTTGGCTTGCAGCCCGACCAGATTTTTCTTCCAGTTCGCGAATCTTTGAAATTTATACGAGAATCTCACATTATTTTTGTAAATACAAACAAAAAATAGTGATATGTTTCATAAGTCAATATCTAGGAGTATAGCAATCTGACACTTTTGCAAGGGGACACATAAGGATATACTGAACATATAATAGCTTTTTGTCACTTTCCTAGCATTACATGTCATGTCACTTTCAAGAAATATAACAATATCCTTGAAATACCTAAATGTGAAGTAATGCTATAAACAGTGAAGTACCTATGGAACTGCAACCCCCCTGCTTGGACCTTTATTATAAGATTTTGGGTGGGTTCAAGAGTGAGTGCAAATTAAAAAAAAAAAACTTTGCATGTACCTACTCAACCATGCACCCACTCCAAATACTATATTGAGTCCAAGTATATCCCTATACTAAGCTCATTGTTTCTATAGCATAAAGACTCAAGGGTATATGGCGGAATAATGACCCTTTTTAAATGAAGTACATACATATTGGGTAAGAACCCCCTTGTCATATTTTTACTTTCTATAAAGGTACTTTTATCAAGTTATGAATTCGTGAAAAAAAAAGTTTAGATAACAAGCATCCATCATATAACGATGACATAAAATGCAGAAAAAGTGAGTCTTGAAAGTCCGTCTGTCCGTCTGTCTGTCTATCAAGGTGTCTGTCGGTCTGTATAAGGAGCTACAGCCTAAATGGATAGGCCGATCTACTTCAAACTTGTTATGTAGTAGTTTTTGGATCCTGTATAGAGGGATTTTTGGAATTAATGGACCAAAAATAACGGAAACAGTCATATATGTAGCAACTTTGGAAAAGCTTAATTTTCTCAAAAACGGCACCTACGATTTTTATTAAAAAAGTTTTTTTTTTCAAAAATCCTTATTAACGGTACCTCCCATAAAACGGTTTTTTAAATTTCAAATATCAATTTTAAAGAATTTTTTTATGCAAAAACATTTTTATTGTCTAAATAACACTGGTTAACAAAATTAAACTTGTTTTTGGTGCCGGCACAAAAATATACTTTTCTGAAGGTTTTCGGTATGCTGAACTCGAATCCAAAGTTAAAAAAAAATTAATCAGCTCCCGTTTTTGAAATATTACCGTTCGAAAATGCAGTACTTCGGACCTTATTCTTTTATATAAGGAAAATTGTTTGCGCATATTTAGTAACGGTTTTTACACCTTTTCAAATCTGTTTAAATCTTTCCGATATCTTTTTTACTGCCCAAGATATCCTCAGTTGTTTGATATCATATAATTAAACGGCGAGCATAGTTTTTGTGGTACAAATTACCGGGCCCCCAAAAACCGAAGGGGCATAAATTATACACGGAACGAAAGAGAATGACGCGTAGATGTGCAGAATCACATTTTTTTTTACTTTTTATTAACCGAAATAACGAAATTAAACAAATTAAAATTCGATACAAAATAAAAAAAAACAAAACAAAAACAACTGGAATTCTATTGGAAAATTTCCAATCGACTGGAATGAAATGTCATTCATGACTGAATGAATGAATGAATGAATGAAAGCATTCAGCGAAAATCAAAAAACATTAAGGTGGGTTCACATTGGTGCGTTGTTTTAAGATCGCACGTAACCTATGGTTAACTTTCATTGTTTTAGTTATCTAAGTTTAGAAAGTAAGATGTTCGTTTTATTACCATGAATTTTTTTGTTAAAATCGAATTCTATTAAAATCAAGTCTATTACTTTTGTAAACACTTTTGATACCAATGAAATCTATTTTCGTCCTTTTCTCTCTTGAAAGAACATAAGAATTTGTCAGCAATTACATGAAGCCTCAAGAGGCGCGACTCTTTTTAAACATAATGAGTGCAAAAGAGAAAAAAGATGAAAGAAAAAATTATCCGACCGGAGAGTCGTGGGTCGTGAGCCCGATACTCTTTTTTGACGTTTCTTTTTCCACTTTTTCTTTTTTCAACATTTCCTCACATTTCTTTTTGCTTCTTGGTGCAATACAACAACAACAAATTTTAATTCAAAAGATAAATGTCAAATTTGAGTCCTTGACTCAAGAGGCATCGTGTAATAGTACGCGCCTCACAGAATGATTACATACCCGACAAACAATTTTGGTTCTATAAAGCTTTACAGATGCAATTGTTGCTTCTTTAAAGCATTATAGAAGCAAAATTGTTAGTAGGGCAGCCACACAAAAAAATATAAAAGTTCTGACCTGGGATTGCGACTAAATTTTTCATATAGTTTTTGGGTCGCTGAAACCGAATCCGAATTCCGTTTTGCTCCATCACGTCAGGTTTTCGAGATAACCTCATAAAACGTCACGAAAACAAAAAATTTGTTTCTCTGATCTGGATGTGCGAATATGTTAATCATATAGTTTTTGGATCACTGAATCCAGATTCGAAGTCAATTTCGCCCTATCACGTCAGGTTTCTGGGATATCCTCAAAAAAATGTCAAAACCAAAAAAACAAAAGTTTTTACCTGGGGTTGCGACTAAAGTTTTCATATAGTTTTTGGGTCGCTGAAACCGAATCCGAAGTCTATTTTGGCGTATCACGTCAGGTTTTTGAAATATCCTCAAAAAATGTCTAAACTCAAAAAAAAGTTCTTATCTGACATTTTTTGAGGATATCTCAAAAACCTGACATGATACGGAAAAATAGAGTTCGAATTCGGTTTAAGCAACCCAAAAACTATATGAAAAACTTGGACGCAACCCCAAATAAGAAATTTAGTTTTTTTGGTTTTGACATTTTTTGAGGATATCTCAGAAACCTGACGTGATAGGGCAAAATTGACTTCGAATCTGGATTCAGTGATCCAAAAACTATATGATTTACATATTCGCATATCCAGATCAGAGAAAAAAATTTTTTGTTTTCATGACATTTTTTTAGGTTATCTCGAAAACCTGACGTGATGGGGCAAAACGGACTCCAGATTCGGTTCCAGCGACCCAAAAACTGTATGAAAAACTTAGTCGCAACCCCAGGTCACAACTTTTTTTTTTTTTGTGGGTGTGTTATCAAAAGAAATTTCGAAAAAAGAGTCAAGCCTCTTGAGGCTTCATGTAATAACTGACTTTGACAGTTCCTTTACCATTTTACCAAGTTTTCACTTTAAGACGTTTACATTTTTGCATAAAAGGCACTAATATTATATCGCCGCATGGCAAAGCGTTTTTCTTATAAGGTTCAGGGAAAACTAACAAAAACGTCTTTTTTGTTCCTGATCTACAATAACCTAAAAAGTGAAAAAAAAAGCAAATTTACAAAATTAAATTTTTTTTATTTCTTTCTAGCGCTATTTGTATATACAAAAAAATATAGTTTCGTTTGAAAATTTTCACTTTTGTACTTTTTCACTTTTTGAGCCAATGTAGTTAAAAGCCACTTAATGCAAAAAGTCAATAAGTCAACATTTTCAAACTCATTTTGTGATAGTTTTTTCGACCAAAAAATTAAAAATAATGATGCAGAAAGCTTATTTTTTGGTTTGAAAAACAATTTTTGTAGTTTTTTTCAAAAACAAATGGAGCTTGAAAAGAAATAAATTTCTTTTACTTTTGTAAATTTCCCACTTTTTCACAGTTTTTACGACGACAAAATAAAAAATAATGATTATTTTATTTTTTGGTTTCAAAAAAAATGTTTGGTAGTTTTTTCCAAAAATTAAAAAAAAAAAAAACAAATATTGCTAGAAAGAAATAAAAAAAAAAAAATTAATTTTGTAAATTTCCCACATTTTCACTTTTTTGGTCATTGTAGTTATGGCTTTAACATAAAAAAAACGTTGTTGTGCGACGCAGTTGTCGTGGTAATGCCTTAAGAATTGATTTGTTTGATTAAAAAATGTCGCTTCTCACCACATAGTACCACGGATACTACTGTATATTATGAAGATCTACAACTGAACGCACCTTTAATAAATGTGAACATATCTTTAATCATTATTAAGTGTCTGAACGCATTCATTAAAATTTTCCTGGAAGATTTGACATTTCTCAAACGTCAAGCTGAAAGATTTCTTCATATTGTTAATTTGAGAACACCAACTTCAAATAAAGAGTAAATTCTACTTGAATATCGTTTTTTTATTGCAGAAAAATATAAAATAAATAAAAAAAAACAATTTGCGATCAAAATATATTTTTTCCTGGCATAGTTATTGTGAAAAAGTCAAATTACTGTGACTTTTCTTCCCGTGATTGTCTTCAGGATATTTTGTCTCTGTAAAACGACAGCATACGGCCAAAATAATTAACTTTCTACTTCATCTTCACTCAGATCTTAATAATATCTGCAATTTCCTATTGATTTTGATTTAATTGAATTTATATTACCGAAGAAAATAAAAAAAATTATTGATCAAAGGAATCTCTGGTTTTATTTTGCAGAAGTTGTTTTGATTTCAGATTGACGTACGTGTAAAAATTGTTGTCAAAGGACACACACACAATCGCAAAAAGAACTCGGTCTGTTTTCATGTTCCTACAAGCTAAATTAAAAAAAAAAATAAAGTGTGAATGACAAATTTGAGTGAAGTTGGTGGAGGTTGAATGATTGACGGATGGAATTTGAACGAATGGAACATGAAACAGGTTGAATTGAATTGAAATGCAAGGTGCAAACACAATGCCCTTAAGGAGATTACACTTTGCATTTTCTTTTTCGATACTTTTTTTAACGTAGTTGAGCGTAGTTAAAACGTAGTTCAACAATATCTAAATCAGGTTTAAAATATATCAAAAAGTAGGTATATTATATATTCCTGTGTAAAAAGTGTAGTTAATCGTAAGAAAACAACAACAAATACTATAAAAAAATAAGAAACTATTTTGGTATTATTGTGTTCAAAATTGTTGCAAATAAAAAAAAATAAAGAAATTGGCACTCGAATTTCGAGGGCTGGGTCGGCTAGTTTTTATAAATTTTATAACGTCATAATCTCCTTTATGATATATGAAGCCAAACCCACTTACTTCATTTTAAGATATCTCGGGCAATACAAAAGATATTGAAAAGATTTAAACAGGTATCGAAAGAAGGAAAACAGTTCTTTCTTATCTATAGAAACCGTTACTAGATACGAAGAACTAAAAAAACGTTTTTTTGCATTTTATAACGGTAATATCTCAAAAAAAACGGGAGCTGATAAGTTGTTTCTGACTTCGGATTTGAGTTCAGCACACCGAAAACCTTCAGAAAAGTATATTTTTGTTTCGGCAACAAAACCCTTGTAAACCAGTGTAATTAATCAAAAGCAAATAGCCCAGTAATTTTAGGCATTTTTTTTTACCCCAATCTGCGAAAAAATTCCTACTGGGCTCGTTTTTGGTATAGACCTTCGTTACGGAGTTGTTATGAAGATGTGAAAAATCGACATTGATATCGCGTCCGCGTTAGAAGTTATAGAGGTCAAAAGGTCACGAAAATCAGTTTTTCGCATATATCTCGTGACCTGTTGCTCGGAGGTCAATAGGGGTCTATAGAAAATCTGTTCGTCATAGAATTATCTACAAATATTGCCTTATGCATTTTTCTGTAAATCGTGACCTTTTGACCTCTATAACTTCTAACGCGGACGCGATATCAATGTCGATTTTTCACATCTTCATAACAACTCCGTAACGAAGGTCTATACCAAAATCGAGTATTAATTTTTCCGCAGATAAAACCTAAAATTACTGGACTAAAAATGTAAAAAAAAAAATAATTTTTGGATTTAAAAAAAAATTGTATTAATTTTTTTTTTTTTTTGAAAAATAAAATTTTTGAAAACGTGACATTGAATTTTTTTTTGAAATTTTGCTTTTACGTGTTGATTTAAGTTTCTACAAAATGACAAAGGTAACCAATTTATTTTAAGATTTTTTTTGTCAAAGAATTCTTTTAAAAAAATACTTTTTTAAAAAACAGCTCATCTTTATAACATTAATTAAACTGCATACTTTTTTGGAGATCAATTTCATTTAAAGAGTTTTTTTTTAATTGAAGAACGAATTTTTTTATGCATTTACCTACCAAATTTGTACACAATAAGTTTTTAGTTCTAAGAACAAGTTTGTCGTATTGTATCTTTTCATCTAAAGATTGTCACAAAAATTTAAGTATTTTTCATATCTTCTCAAATCGCATGTTTTTTTCACCGCTTCCAAAAAGGACATTTAAATTTAGCATTATATTTGTAACATTACATTTTGTTCAAACACTAACAAGCAAAAGTATGGATATGGAATCACCCATACTCAAAAAAGTTTTTAATTTTCATTCAAAACGGCTTATCTCTTTTTTTTATTTGTTCTTCATTGTAAAATTTTCGTTCAAATCAAAGTTAATATCCTTAACAAATTCCACATTAAGCTATTTCTTGTTGAAAACGAAATCAAAAAATACCTAACATGAACGAATGCTTTGCTAGCTGTCTGTAATAGTGCGTGTGCATGACCATATACCATCATATTTAACTTAACATAATTATCTTATTGAATTTTTCAAAACTGAATTTCCAAAAAAGTATTTCCTAAAATATTTTACTAAAAACAATTGAAAAACCATTTTTTTTTTTTTAATTTGAAAAAAAAACTGCTTTCAACAATAACTGAAACCTATGATTGCGCCAAGGATATCTGGAAGCAACCCTTTCATGTTTTGTTTACTTTGACAATACATATGTACATTCAAAATTATCATATCGTAACCTTAAGACTTGCTGAAGGATGGTAGGATGTTCTACTAAATGTTAAGGAATGTTGAATTCAATTCAATTTTCTAAAATGAAAATAATTTCTGGAAGCAGAAAACTATATCCAGGCTAACCTTAATAATTTTTTTTCTTAATTTTTGGCTTTAAGTGTAAGTGTAAGCAAGGCATTTATGAAACAAACCCAAGGATATCCTATTTACATTTCCCAGAATTCATATTACATATTTGAAAATACATATACCTACCTAATACGTAAAATTTCTCCAGAAGAAAAGCAGCAAACAAAAATATTTAACTTTTATTTCTTAAGAACCCATACAGACCAAGTAGTGTACAGTACAGTACATTGTACAACTACTGCTGTGGTTTGTGACCACAAATTAAGTGAATGGAATACATTGCTATATTCAACTTAATATTTTCTTAGGATTTCATTTCTAGATGAGAAGATTTTGTTTAAATATAAAGTCCAACCAATTAATGAACAAATAAAACTTAATTAAAGAAAATTCTAATAATAATAATAATTGTAGTAGAGAAATTTCATTGGAAGTGTTTGAATACTTAATTAACAGCTTCAATATGAATATTTTAATAAATTGGTCAGTATGGTCAATTTTTTTTTTAAACCATGGCAACTGGAAGATTGCATCAAACGCAGTGATTGCACAATATACCCATGTGGTGTTTATTTTTAGCTCCTTATTCAAATAAAATCGAGGGTTTATTCCATTGTACAAGGAAAAAGTAAAAACAAAAAATGAAAAAAACAAAAAACGAAAAACCAATAATGAGATGGGTATTTCTCAGTATTTTTACTCTATATGGGAAACGTTTTATTTTTGTGTGAAAAATATGAGGTTTTAATAATTTAAATTTAAAAAAAGTGGTTTTCATACAAAATCCCTCTTTAGATGAGTTTAATGATTTAAAAAAAATTAACCGTAAGAAATACTGTATTTTTTCATATTTCATGTAAAGAATTAAGACCTTCTCTAAAATACTGAATTGATAGCGAATTGGTTAGTGTTTTGGTTAAAATCAAGGATTCATGCATTGCAGAAAGGTATATAGCTAAGCTTTTAATATGACTGATGGTCGACAAAAAGACTCAGAGAAGATATCAACTTAATGTAAAGGTAGTAACAAAAGCTGATATTTTGTAGTTTTCGGGGATGAATATGTTATGATACGGGGGGGTATTTCAATTAAAGTAAAACGATTTGGTTTGGTGGTGTCGTAAGGAAGTTTTACTTCGCATCTATACATCTCCGATGTGTTGGTGGATCCTGCGGTTTCTTATGCTTTTGCATTGGATAAGAATTGGAGGAGCTTAATCGAAGGATTAAAGCCAAAAATTGATGGAGAATGCAAGAAATGTAGGTGTCGCAATTTTATCGGTCATTCTGTCTGTGTTTGTGCCACTGAAAGAAATAAAATGCACGTATGGGTCGTACGAACTTAATCTTAGAAATTTGGAAAAAAATAAAATTCGTTAAAAAAAAAAAATTAAATAAAATCTGAGTTTAAATTGCCCTCCAAAACAAGTATGCAGTTTTAATTGATATATTAAAATGCATTTTTAGAAAAAAAATTTTCAAAATCGTTAGAGCCGTTTTTTTTTAAACTAATTTGTAATAAATAATTTTTTGGAAAAAATTTTTAAAATAAAATTGGTATGCCACTTTGTGGAAATCACTAATCAACATCTAAAAACAAAATTTCAAAAAAATTCAATGTCCGGTTTTCGAAAATTTGATAAAAAAAAAATTCAAATTTTTTTTAAAAATCCAAAAATTTTTTTTTTGGAAATTTTTCTTTTGGCTTATATTAAAATTATATAAATTCTTTTTCACAAAAAGTTTCGTTGAAATCGAATAAGCACTTTCATAAATAATCGGATTAAAAAAAAAAAACGGTTCTATGGCAGGTATCGTGAATAATGATTTTCAAAAAAATTTTTTTTATTAGAAGATAGACCTTTTCTTAAAACTTCCATTTGAATTTTTTAAACAAAATCGTTGGAGCCGGTTTTGAGCAATTTTAATTTTACTAAAATCGGTATATGGGAAGTACCGTTATTTTTGATCAAAAAAAAAATAATTCCAAAAAATCCTCTGGAGAGTCGCTAAATAATGCTACATACCAAGTTTGACATCAATCGGTCCATCCATTTAGGCTGTAGCTTCGTTTACATACAGACAGACAGACAGACAGACTGACAGACAGACAGACGGACTTCCGGGACCCACTTTTTTGGCATTGTCTACCATCGTAATGTCATGGAAAAATGTTATCTCAACTTTTTTTTTTTTGTACGAATGCATAACTTGATATATAGTACCTATATCGCAAGTAAAAATGACGTAGAAACGACATCAGTCTGATATTAAAAGCATACTTACTCTAAAATACAATATTTGTATTTATATGTTTGAATTAAAATTGATTCTCAGTCCAACGAGGTACTTTATATGAAAATTGGTAGAGAATCGAGACCGAAACAAACATAGTTTCTGAAATTTTAGACTCTAGAGCATATGAAGTCTAAAATTTTTACCAAAACTATAACTTACGTTATATAAATTATAAATATCGTTGAAAAGGCTTAAATGTTAGCGTTAGAATATTTAAAATGACAATGCTAGAGTTTTTGTAATATGTAGCTGAAGGTTAAGAAAGGGTCATAAAAAGGTGACGTATACGCCCCAGTGTCCCCATTTAAGATGATTTTGAAATTAACATCGAAATTAGTGCATCTTCTGTTGCAAAGTCGTAATTTCTGTGTGTCTGTTAAAAAATCTGTGTAGAACTGAATTTATCGCAGGAAACTAAAAATTACATACAAATATAACTAGGTATACTATTTAAAATTTACTACAACAAAAAATGAAAAAATAGACGCATTTTGAAGAATTCACTTTAAATCGCTAATTGACTCCAAAAAGTTTGGATTTGGAAATGTCATTCTTTCATCAAAAAATTTGTTAGCAAAAGTACCTACCATTTGCATTGAGCTCGAAGAAGTCAATTTTCCCATATTTATGGGAAGATAATACACTATTTATCTGATAAAACTTGACTCAACCTATACGCTCTAGCTTTTTGGTACGTTCCTCCCGTATATCCCTCATCTCATTGGTTGCCAACCTAAAAACCATGTTTTATAGCTTTGGTGTTCATAACTCTGGTATATAACTAACTTCGGTCTTTCATAACTTCGGTTTTTCGTAACTTCGGTTTTGCGTAACTTTGACGCGCATAACTCTGGTATTCATTACTTCCTCGGTTTCCCGTCTGTCCATGGTCATTTCTGGTTAAAATTAGTAATAATGGAGCCATTGAAAAACAAAACGGTCCCAACTTCTTTTCCAAGATGGCGGCTGCTCCCGTCATCCTATCCATAAAAAAAAATCCCGCAAAAAATGCAATTTCATGACCATATTTTGACTAATTTGCTTGGGCTATTAATGTTTATTTATATGTTGTTTTTCCTGTTTACAAGATACTGAATTTCTTCTTTTCCAGATACGTTTTGTTTTTTTTTTTTAAGCAGAATTAATTAAAATTTATTGGAAGTCTTTCATTTCTCCTAAAACAAAGAACAAAAACAAATTGACAAAAGACAATGAAAAAAAAATGTATTAAAAGAAAATAAATATTTCCTCCGAATATTTCCTTTCCAAAGAAAAATGTGCTTTGTTTTTTTTTTTCTTTGTGCTATAAATAATCCCCAAAATGTGTATTTTGTTTGTTTTTTTTTTTATTTTTTTCAAAATTCCAAACTTCGAATGTTGATTTCCAATCCAAGTTCCATGAAAAACGAATCCGTCACTGACACAACTACACTTGCAGATCGTTTTTCTCAATCTCTCTCAAATATGTCAACATGAGATTCTGCCTTCGGTTTGGGTATCAGCTGTGTATGAAGTCCTGCTGCAACCCTAGAGCACAGAGGAGCATGCAAAATAGCATTAATTGAGTTAAAGGACATGAAATGTGAAACGATATTAGAGCTGTCGGCTGTCGCACTGCATCAAGCAAGTACTTGGTGCAGTGAAATTCAGAAGAAGTATAGTTTTTTTTTTTTTTTTGCATGTTATTTTGGATAATTTCCAATTTCAGGATTTATGGTATTATAGATGTCGAAGAGAGTAGAGAAGAGATTCATTTTTTTTTCTTGTAGAATTTGATTAATTGTATCGTTATTATAGACTCAAGGAAATATCCAGATGATTGAACTGTAAAATTAATCTACAAATCTATTCAAAACTGAATTAGTTTATATATCTATTGATGATGGTGATTGATCCATATAATAGATATTGAATAGTGTTGGAATATTATAGGAAGTTGAGTATTGTAGCAAACTTTCATAGAAATAATTTTGTTAACCACAGGAAATAATTAGTAATATAGAATATTTTTCACACAAAAGACTTGAATTAAGCATTTGTAATATAAAAATAAAATCAGTCATAAGTTACCTTTAGTGCAGAAAATGCCTAAAGTATTCAGATAAGTGTCAAAGCATCATCTCTTATATTAAGAATGTTAGTGTCAATTTATCCCACTCACATTGATTGGAAAACTGACATTATTTATCCCCCTAAAACAATATGAAGCTAAATACTACTACATATTTCTTCGCCATATGTTCGACTTAGTGGCATTTATGTCACAATTGAAGTTCGTGTAAACTGCCATTATTCTTTCGGTAGAGAGTTAGGTGAATATCATAACCCTGTTTTTTTTTGACACTCGTGAAATACATCTTTTGGCCTCCATTTTGGATTTTAGTTTTTATTAAATATCTCGACTTTTGTTCATCCTAGGTAAAAGTTGGTTATAAAAAACCGTAGTCAATTAAATTTCGTTTCTTTTATGTTAAGTACACTTTTTTGATGTTCTGAATATTAAAAAAGTTACAAGCCAAAAAAGTAAAGAAAAATACGAAAAAAAAGAAAGGTTTTAAGTTGTGAGCACTTATTATTATCAAAATTATGAAAAAAAAAACTTTCTTTAACATCTTACTCAGGCCTGAGGTGGAGCGCCTCTCCCTAACTACGTGTTAATGAGGTTAAATGTCGAATTAGTATTTCTTTTTTTTTCGTTTATATAGGAATATAAAGGATTCATCGTATCGCAAAAACGTATAGGTACGCACTATGACTTAAAAAAGTTAGTTTTGAAATTCAAAACCGGTTGGAAACAGCATTGATGAGGTCTTAAAGGATGGTCCTTCAAAAAGTAAAAAATGGGATCGGGTCAAAATTCTGGATTCAAAATTCTGTTTTTTTTTTACGAAAATTCTGTTTTTCAAAATTCTGCTTTTTTTCTATTATGTCTTTCAAAATTCTGCTTTTTAAAATTCTGCTTTTCAAAATTCTGCCAGCGTATTTTTGAACAAAAAAATTCTGCTAACTCTATTTTTTTTTTATAGCATATGCGCTTACATCTCATTAATAGTTATTCAACTTTACTACTTTCGTTACTCTTTTTGTGTAACTGTCCCAAACATTTGTTATAATGCATAGACTGACTTTCTTATAATTTACATCTACAAACCGTTGAAAACAATTGGAAACTAAAAAGAATGATACAAAATATTCCTTTCTTAATCAATTTTTCGACGGTCACTTTTATTTGATAACTTAATAAATTTCTAATTATTATTTTTCGAAATTATTTAACAATAAAAATCTTTTCTTAATATTTTTGAATTTATTGATTTATCAAACAAACAATGATCATAAAAAAACTGACAGTGAGTAAGTAATCAAATATGCAGCTAGGAGATAGTTAAAAGCTCGTGCTTTTTAACATTTTCCAAACCATTTTTTAATTTTTTTGCAAAATTTTGTAAAACAGAATTATTAAAAGCAGAATTTTTAAAAGCAGAATTTTGAAAAACTGAATTTTGAAAAGCAGAATTTTGAAAGCAGAATTTTGTAAAGCAGAATTTTGAAAGCAGAATTTTAAAAAAAGGATGACCCCGGCAGAATTTTGACCCCAACCCTAAAAAAATTCTTTAAATTGCTTTGAAAAATCTTGAATTATAAAATTTTAATCTCGCTTACAAATAAAAATATTAAACCGTTAGCCATACTTACGTATGTTTAATTTTTGTGAAGTGAAGCTGATTGTTAATCATTCTAACAAGAATTGGGAACGGACCTTTAAATAAATAGGACAACGAAGGAAATTGATCTATGCACCTTTCCAGGACATCCACTTATTCTATTTCTATAATAAAAAACTGAATTATTTTATGTGCCTCAATAAACTTTAGTACTGCAATATAGAGTCCATATAAATTTCTCTATTGATCTCGAAAAATGACTTCTCAAATAACATTTCAAAATTTTAAGTCTCAATAATCCATCATCGTTCAAGGCTTCACTATAAATAACCCCTTACCCCATATACAAATAATACAAACTTCAGATAATCGTTTCAACAATAAAGATTTTTATCTTATATTTCATAACATTTCTATATGCACACATCACAAACACACACACACACACAATCATATAACGAATCTCTTTAATATTCCTAACACAAAATTCATATAAAAAAATTGTATATTTCTCGATGAATTCCTAAATATATAAAACTACAAAATCCTCGAGAATTTTTACAACTCCAAGGTATACCAAAAACTATAACTCACAGGCCAGCTATAGAGGCTTGGCTTTGGTATTATTTTTCACACAAGTTTGTATTCATATGTGAATGTAATGTTGGTTATAGGTGTATAGGTAGGTTTTCAAAAATTCAGAGTTCTTAGCTGATAATAAAATATGAATCGGAATACATTTCCGGTCCTGACAGTTCCGATTCTTGAAAATAAAAACACAAAGAATAGAATTTTTTTGTGTATAGTTGTAGTAGGTTACCATTTACCATCATCAGAGAAAAAGAGAGAATTTTTATTTTGTTTGGGTTCTCCTTGGTGCGATATAAGGAAATGATGTGAAATAAAATTCAATGTGCCATTAGGCTTAGGTACTTTCATTTGGACGGCTACGACTCTTCTATGTATAGATTCTTTTTGCTTACTATAATACTCCTCTTATATATGAATGTTCTCTCTTCCCATAGAAATGTCCTTCCATAGTATCTATAGATTTGTATGTGAAGTGTGCGCTCATGGGTAACAATATAAATTTCGTTTACTCCATTTTATGCACAAAAGGATAAGAGAAGTGAAGGCAGATTTAGATGAAGTGAAGATTGAAACACATAAACTTACTTTGAAATCCTTTTCAAGAGATGGATTGATAGCTCTTTTTCTATAAATCCATACAAGACCGACTTAAACTGCAATATACATTTATATGTGCGAAGAAGGTTATAATGATATAGGAACAGAAGAGAATCCTACAAAATGTGGTGTATAGAAATATCATGATCATTTTTATTTTGTTTTTATCTTAGTCATTCTAACTGTTATTGATATTGAAGATATGAAACAAAATTGATGCAATCAAGGCAAATATTGTGTAAATCTTTGAAAGAGATATTGAAATAGGTTATGAGGTTTTTTATTTTTTTAGCAAGCATTTTTTGTTCGATAAAATGGGTCAAATGTAATTAATGTAGAACTATACTCATATTAGTTATCTTACGTTCATTTTATATTGTGATAAACCTTATTTAGGACTAAGGGTTAATAGGTAATGCGGTGATAAACATATTGTTCTCATAGAAATACAAGTATTATGTTATAGGTATAAATAGATGAGGATATGTCAAAAAATTATTTTTTTTTCCATATTTTACTTCTAAGCTAATATCTTTGCTCCAGTTTGTCGTAGACCACAAAATAAACATACATTCTCTTCCTTATAATATTTTCTATCGTTGTATGTAATTTCTTTGTATTAAAGTGAGTTACTACAAAATGGCAGCCAGTTAAAGTCAAAAATTCTAGTTGTTAAAAAACACATTTTCGTTTTTATTTCGAAAAAAGCTTATACGAGTATTATGGTTAACATTTTTCTAACATATTTTGTAGCCCTCTTTATTACCTGCATTTTACCAAAGATCAGCAAATATTACCGAGCAATTGATAAATGAACGCAAGTAAAACCGGTGCGAAAACACCCAAAAATATCGTTTTTTTGATAATAACTCGGGTTCGGGATGTCCTACGGCAAAAAATAAAGCAATTAATTGTTCGTTACAACATTTTCTATCGATTTTGTGCACATTCTTTTTGTTTAAACAAATAAAAAAATAAATAATATTAAGTCGAAATTGTTTTTTTTTTTATTTAGCAAATTCTTGCCTTATTATTTTGCAAACGATGCAAGTATTGGCTAACAAAATAAAATACTATTGTAGTCCTTTAAATTATCTACAATTTAAAAAGTACATAGCAATATAAACTTTTTTTAATTCTCATTTTAAATCAGTCTATAATTTCTAGCTTTTAGTCGCGTCTGAACAGTTATGAAATCGTTTAAAGATAAAAAAAGTTCAATTATTATTTTTTAGCGATAGAAATTATGTATTCATCAGCTTTTTAAGTTTTTTTTCTAAACAAAAAAAAAGATACGTATACACCACAGTGACCAAGTTATAGTTAAACGGGCCTAAAAAAAAGATAATAGAAGGCATGTAAAATTTGTATATCATGATTATTCCTTACAGTTTAATCGCGTAAATACTACAGTAAATACTACAGTTAAAAAAATTTTTTAGAAAAAAGTAGTGTTTGTGATTTTCAGTTTTCTTAAAATGTTTGAAACATCTATCTGATTTGTAATTTTTGACCATACATTGATAAGAGCATTGAATTTTAAAAACAAAAAAAAACGTCTTTAGGAGTTTTGTTTTCCCGTTTTTACTTCCGATATAGTTACTATAGAGCAACACTATCAGACATTACATTTCGATGAAAGAGAATGCAAAAAACTGCTAAATCTATCTATGTGTCTGTCAGTTTGTCAGGTTCTATCTTGACTCTTGAGTTACGATCTAAACCACTAAAGGGAATTCAAACTTCCTAGTTAAAGTTTTAGTGATTTCTAAGGCGGGAAACTTAAATTTTGTTTAAGGACCAGAATTAACGTTATTTGCCATATGACCGAAATAAAAAAATTGTCTTTTTCAAAAAACGGCTCTAAAAATTTTGATTAAAAAGATATATTATTATAAATTTATTTTTGAGCCATTTATTAATGGTAGATACCATAAAACCATTTTCTTGATGTTAGAATTTCTGCTAAACGACGCAACCTATTTCAATGAAATTTTTGTACAAAAATGTAACTTTAATGTTAAAATTTGGTTCGGGTCACAATTATGTAGGTACATGTGCCAGAATTTTGAAATACCTACAGAATTTCAGATTTAGAGAATTTTTAATGAAATACAAAATTATGTTCATACAGAATTGTTGACCATTTTTATTCTTACAGAAATTTGGAATACAGAATTACAGGCCGTTATAGCTTATTATAGGTCATATTAATAAAATATATTTAAAAAATTATCTTTGAATTTTTCAAAAATATTTTATGGTTTTAAAAATTGGCCATTAAATTTTTTTGTGTTGGTTTATATTGTATTTAAATTTAAGATTCATATCAAATTTTGAAAATTTGTATGTACATATTTATTTTTAAACGGTTATAACGATTTTTAATTTTTACTTGCTCTGTAGGGCAAGTATTGGTTTCGTGTCGAAAAAAAAAATTGAGGTTTTAATCAAAACCAACATTACGATGATGGAGAATCTCGTTTAGAACGTATACCACCCATACAAAAAAATACGATATTGCGAATTTCTCGAAAACGGCTCTAACGATTTTGATTAAACTTTGTATACGTAATATTTAAAGTGGCAATAAAACTGCATTTTTATTTTTTTTCAAAAAAGTCAAATAACAAAAAAATTTTTTTTCCTTTAACAAAATTTTGCCCAAATGTCGGCTCTTCCCCAAATATCAATATTGTTTTATTTTAGTGCCAGCTTTTAAAATCTAGAAGTAGACTAACATAAAATTGCTTTGAACTGCAAGAGCAAGTACGTGCGACCCCAGTCGTGCATTTTATTTTTTATAAGAATTATTTTGTTATACACGTTTGTAGGCCAATAGGAGTAATTTAAAACGATTTTTATATTATTATTTAAGTTTTAATTAAATTGAATTACAAGGAGTTATCGGAAGTGTTGCTTCGATATTTGTTGTTTTGACAATTCAGGTTGTTTCATATTAATTGCGTTCAAGAGTTGATGAAATGAAAAAAGCAGTGGAAAAAAAAATCATTCAAAATTTCCACTTTTATTTTTATTTTCAACAATTACTGCATTTTAAGACTAACAACTTTTCTTAGTCTAAGAAAATTCTTGAGTGTGCATTTGGTTTTACTTATAAAATAACACAAATTCATAAAAAAAAGTGTCAATTCTTTCCCAGGGGCAGTAATTCAAGACTATGTTGATTAATTAACTTCATATTTCTTACAATCAGAAAGTATGAACTTCATTACTTTAACTCGCCCCCTCTAAACAGGACTGTAAAACAAAATTCTATGCTATTAAGCTTTTAGGTCAAAGGTCTTCTTCAATTGTCTTTTAAAATCTTGATAACAATTCTAAGAACACAGGCGCAATCCTGAATAAGGATTAACAAAAAAAGTACAAAAAAAACTTTGAAATTGTAAAAATTAATTTAATTAAACCTCAAATTTCTTTGGTCAACACCCAATGCTTACCTAAAACATTATAACCCATTCCGGGAATAGCTGAAGATTAACATTTTATTTTTCTTTTTTCTTATCTAACAACGATGTGAGTTTGAGTTTTTACCTGATGCATGAAAGGAGAAAATTTGTATTTAGTTAAAAAAATTGTATTAAAAATTCTTTTTATTACGAATGTTTTTGTTTTGTTTTTATCTTCTTCTCGTTATTCTCTTCTTCGTTAGCTGACCAATTTCGTAGAAGAAAAACAACACAAGTATTGCACCGTGTCAAAAATTTTGCCTTAGAGTCCTTAGATCAAACATTTTTTTTTTTTTGTTTTAGGTATTAATGTGGGTATGTCCGAATTGAAATGAATTAAAAATCCAAGAGAGCCAAGAAAAAATTAAAAAAAAAAAAATAATAATAAAAAAAAAACTTCAAATAAACGAAAGCATTTGGATTATGGTCTCTCGCTGGACTTTGTTGAAACCCCCCAAAGTTGTGAGTTTTTTTTTTGTATGCTCATTTTTAATTAAAATAAGAAAAAAGGCTAAGACTTGGCCATTGCCAACGACTTGGAGTTCAAAAGATAAGAAATATTTTTGCGCGAGCAAGGCGCGCTGATAACATTATTAATTTAAGAAAATTAAATTCCTTTGACTTTGTGTTTGTGCTCCAGTAAGCGGCAAAGAGTATGAAATAAAATTAAAAAAAAAAAATCTTCTTTCTTTTCAGATCGAGAAAGGAAAGAAGGAAGGAAGGAAGTAAAGCATTGTGGTAAGACAGCAGCGGCAGGACAGGAAACTTGAGTAAGGTCAATACAAAAAACGTTTACGCTCAATAAAACTCCAGGATACTCAATAAATATTACAAAAGTTTTCAATACACATAGAGAAGAAACGAACGACTGCTGGCTGATGTGCTTGGCTTGGGGAGAGAGTTCAACTAGACGGCAATAACGGACAAAGAAAAGTCACAGAGTTATTCATTTTGAAAAAAGTTGTGCCGGGTGCTGGCTGGTAGTAAGAGAAAGCCCAAGCATACAAGACAGGAACAGAAGAATACAAAAAGGACTACGGTTGACACAATCGACATCTTGCAAGCCTCCCCCCGGTATTCTCGACATAATAATACGATTATTGTTAATGCTGCCCACCGCTAACCCAACGAGAACGACTGCTGCTGCTGCTGATCCTGGCATTGATGCTGATGCTGATGCTACGCCTGGCTTAATGTTTGCACAATGTTTTGAAAGGCGACAACCTCTTCCGTATATTGTTGGTGTTACGACAAAAGGCTAAAAGTTAATTGCCTTATAGTGACGGGCTAAGGGGGACTATAGTAGTATACCTAAACGTGAAAAAGGAGGACAATAAAGGACCAAAAGGACAACGACAAACTTCAAGTGGGTGGCTTTGGCTCAGCTCTGGGTTGTTGTTGGTTGGGGAGAAAGACGAAACAACTAATTTCTGTGTTTTGTTCTTGTGTGTTTATCTCCTTCTAAACAGCAGTTTTTGCAACTCAAGTTGCGGTGAGGTGTGGTGCGGTGCGGTACGGTTCGGTATATAACGGTACGGTGTGATGGTGTCCTTGAGCAAATTGGTTGTCTTTCGGTTATGTTTGTTGTTGTTGCCTCAGTGAGAATTGTTGTCGTGCGAGATATTATATTTAATGCAACCGAAGGCAAAGGAGACGAACAAGGACTTTTGACGTCGTTGTCGTCGTCGCCGTCATCTTCGTCGTGTAGAGGAAATGTTAATATCCCTTAATAGGGAGATTATTGGGGATAATGTTTCCGTATAATTGCTGGGGATATTCGCGTAATTGAAAATTAATATTTGAAAATTTGTGAGCACTTTGGGGCGTGTGGGCGCAACAAAGAGGTGTAACTCATTCCTCTTTTACTTTCATAGATAAATATATATACTAACTCATATCTTCACATACATATACGTGTTTACCTAGTTATAAGAGATATTTGTAACTCAAAGTGAAATGTGGCAAAGTGCTTATTATAAAATGCGTATATGTGAGAGTGTTGAAGAGAAATTATAGAGAGTTGTGTGTTTTGTTCCAAAAAGGCAGCCGTCGTTGGGCTTATAGAAGACGCGAGTTAATTAAATCACTAGGTTAACTCGCTCTGATAATTAAAAGGGGAGACAAAATTTCCTTCCAACACCATATCGAATACCTCCTACCTCTCCTGCGTGCCATATAATAAAGTTGGAAAATCAGAAAATTGAAACTGAAATTCCAATCAAGAACACAAGAACGATTTGAAATTAGATTTTGATGGTGACAGATCCACAATCCACCTAACGGATGTTTTCTTGACAGGTGAGTTTAATGGAAATTGTTTATCTTAAATATTCATAAATTTAAGTAAGATTATAGCAAAAGGATTAAAAATATAATCTATGCTTGGATAAACTTTATCCCATATTGTTAAGATTTATGAGTAAAATGTGTTGAAGCAATTTAATATGGTTTTGATAATTTTTTTATAAGACTGAAGAGTTTAAGACAGGATGTATAGCTTAAGATCTCGAACGTATTAGAAAAAGAGTTAAAAAGTCTGTCAATTTGTTGTATTTCAACATTATTTAGTAAATTTTGGCTTTGTTAAATGATAGTATCCATAAATTTGACTTGCAATAAAGTATTTTTTTTTTATTTCACTATTTTGCTATTTTAGTTCTGATTTAGCTAGAGCTATTTATAAATGAAAATCAAAAGTTTTTGACCACGAGTGTGATTTTATTTCTTAAAGATAATATTTTTTTACAATTTTAGCTTAAAACTGTCTTGTACACTTCTAAACTTAATTTACAAACATTTTTTTTGTTTTCTTTATAAGTATAAATTTATAAAACACTATAGTTATTGCAAAGTTATCAAAGAAAATCGGGCCCAAAGTCAAACATTATCATGGGTAGGAAAAAAAGAATGCCTTTTAAAAATTAATATCTGATCAATAAAAAAAGATAGTAACATTTTTTAAATGCAGTTACAAAGAAGAGAATTTCTTCTAAAAATCATTAATGAAGTTTCTATCATAAGTATTAACGGAGAAATTAACATTAACATTAGTAAGGGCATACCAAAAAGTGAGCGTTTTCTTAAATCATCGCTAAAAATTTATTTTTATTTTTTTTTCCGATTTTTGCAAGTTAACCCCTTGCCTAAAATAAATACATTTTCAAAAATTTACTCCAAATTCATCGAGTGAGACATCAAAAGAAATGTCTTTTTAAAGCCTATTCATAACTGCAAACCAAAAGTTTCTGCAAGGTCTGGTTGCTGAAATATTTGCCATCGAAATATTTTTTTTTTTCTTCTGGAGCTGATATTTTCGGATCAAAGTCTCGAAATTAGTTTTGGTTTGCAGTTACGAGTTCACAATGAACAGGCCTATCTTTTAAGGTTAAAAAAATAAAAATTTCTTTTTTTCGGATTTTCTTGTAAAAAATCAAGGTTAACCCCTTGCCTAAAAAAATACATTTTCAAAAATTTCCTCCAAATCCATGGAGTGAGACATCAAAAGAAAGGTCTCTTTAAAGTCTATTCATAACTGCAAACCAAAAGTTTCTTCAAGGTCTAGTTGCTGAAGTATTTGCCATCGAAATATTTTTTTTTTTTCTTCTGATGTAGCTGATATTTTCGGATCAAAGTTTCGAAACAAGAGAGAGTTACTGTAGAACAATTTTATTCTTAGAATATAACCAAGAATCATCCCCCAAAATACATACTTTTATCTCATTCCGGGACACCCTGTATAAAAAATGATAGTTGAAGAAATATTTTTTTCTTGTTTCTTTCTTACCGCAATTAATCGAAAACTAATTTGTTAAGTGTGCATTGCGGACAGATAAATTTATATTTTCTAGAAACCAAGCATTTTTGTATCGAGCAAGGACGCTCTGTCTCCTGTTTTCGTTGTTATCATACTAACTTAAAAACATGCACTTGAATCTCAAATATATATTTAAAAAAAAGAGGTTGTCTGTCAAGCCGGTTTACGGACGATGATTTTAGGTGATAACGTCGTAAGAAAACAGGTTGTGTGCTTTTAAAATGAGTCAATTGAAGCGTTTATTTATTTCAAACAATCATAATTTACAAGAAAAAGCCAAAAAAAATTACTTGTTTTGTTTTCTCATTATATTAATTGTTTTATTTTAAAAGCTTACCAAAAAAAACCATTTTTAAATTTTTACAATGCGCAAAAAGTATTAAAATAATTTATTAAAAACAATCATTTCTTATGAAAAAAGTGTAAAAATCATTTCCATCACTAAAAAATTCATTTTTTTTTTATATAACAACCTATAATAAATTATTGCTTCAGATCAAAATATATATATCGATCATGTCTATTAGGCATCTACAAAAAGAGCTAGAATTTTTTGAACTCGATCAATTTTCATCAAAAAAAGCAAGAAAAAACATAGGTATAATTTTATGTTCTCACGCTATTGAATCAATTTTTTTTAGACAACTTATAAAAAATTTTATATTATATATGTAAAAGCTTATAATCTTATTTCTGCGATGTCTAGAAAAAAAAGTTAGAATTTTTAAAAGCCAACCATGTCAAAATTCCAAACTCCAAGATCTCCACAGGTTTTTTGAGGTATTTCGCAGGTTTTTTAAATTTAACATTGTGCTTGTAGTGAATGTACAGTTATGTGTGATATACCAAATGAAAGGTAATATCATCAGGAGTTAAATCAAATTTGTATTTGCTTTAGATCAAAAGATAGAACCTGTTGAATAATAAAACTTTTTTTTACCGTTATCTAAAAATTGTAACTACAAAATTGATTGAAATTTTGCACAGATATAGTCCTGTCAATTATCTATCTACAATATAATTTTTTTTATTTATTTATCTGTTGAAGAAAAAAAAAATAAAAATAAAAAACGGTTAAAAAAGGTCAAAAAACTTGGGACAAAAAAACTTACTACATGTTCTTAAGATTTTTTTAATGCTACAAAAAATTAAAAAAAAAACTCACTCAAAAATACCCCAAAATAAGTAGGTGTTTTTCAAAAATTCATATTTCGAAACGCAGAGACTTAAAAAAAATCCGTATCAGACCCTTAACTTTTTTTTATTATCTTTCGAATGACGTTTTTCAAATTGTCAAAAAAAAATTCCCCTACCTATAATCAGTACCTACTTAGTCAAAGGTCTACCTCATGTTTTAATTTAAGAAAACCATTAATAGCTTGGTTTTGAAAATTTTTAGAATTTTTTCAATACCATTGTCAGTCTTGCAGTAAATTTATCTATTGATTAAAAAACATTCAACTCTTTACATTGTAGCGTTTAGAAAATAGCCAATTTTTTTTAATTTTTTTACCCCGATTTACCCTATTAAAAGATGGAATTTTTTAAAAATCCTTCAAATATATTTAACTGTAGGTTATTATCTTTCAAATAAGCTATAGAAAATTTTTGTATCTCTAATATTTTGTTTTTACTTTTGAACTGAAATTTTTGCCGCACTGCGAAAGTGCGAGAGTGGAACGCTAGAAAATGGCGTCACTTTTTTGTGGTGGCTGCCATGGTTCATCGATTTATAAGACGTTATCACGTCCAAAAATTTCATAATCTATTGCTTAGAATACCTATAATCTTTCAAAAACAATGTACCTACATATAAAAATCTTCTTCACCTTGTCCTAATTTTGTTTAACCTCAAAAGATATCTCAGAGAGGTCCTCTTTTCAAACACATGAAACCAATATATTCCAATTAAAGCAATTTTCCAGGAAAATTTTGTTGTTCTAGCATGTAAACAAGCAAAACTTGACGTTTACTAATTAATTCTTCAATGTTGCATCTGTGCATCCACAAAATGCAATCTACCGCAACTGAAGTACATTTAAAACATGCACGCAAGTAGATTATATCTAATTACAACTTACACTCTATCTTCAATCTTTCTCTCTATCTATCTACTATCAACAATATGTCGGAGTGTGAACCGACACTTGATTTGGCTCGCAAAGTGTGATGTTAATAAGGATCTCTAAATTACTCACAAACCATATCACTATGCTACTACTACATCGATTAAGGTCGAGGAGGGATATTGCTTAAATTAATACGAGGGGCTTCGCATCTAATATGGTTGAGGAAAATGTCATCATAAGGTTTATTAAGAGGCTATTCTTATCAGCTTTAGTATAGCTAAGTTAACACTTCCTTATATAATGATGACATTCTCATTGTGTCATTTATTGAACTTATATACTCTTGGCTACTTTCCTATACTCAACTAAACTATACATAAAAATGGGTTCTATCTTCCGTTCATGTTGATGGCATTCGATGTTATCCAAAAGTATCTCTGGTGTGTTTGTGTATGTTTGGGGAAAGCCTTGACTCTATAACAAATGGCTATGAAACTTATTTTTGTATCCGTTCGAGTTTTATTTTCGCCTTTCACTTTTGTCGATGGAATAGTTGAGATAATTTCGTGAAGAATGCGATTGGCATTTTCCTTTTTTGTTTGCCTCTCATTCTAAAGGTTAACAACTAACTTGCCTGCTAACTAGACCTGAATTAAAGCACAGGTCAAGAATGAAATGATAGTATCAGTTTATAAATTGGTTTTAGTTATTTTGGAAGGTAAAGATAATAGGCAAATTAAATGGCTCACACACATGCATGCAGGGTGGATTAGTATGCGATTTAAGGCGACAAAAAAGCAGAGGAAGCAAGGACACCTGAAGTGTTGGCTATATGCCTGTTAAGGGATAAAAGAATATTTATTGTTTGGCAGAGGGCAATAGTGGTCTGCTATGTACACATTGGTTAGATCAAAAAGAGGTACATATTAAAAACTGGATTTATAAAATTTAAAATATGTGTGTACGTTTTTTTAATATAATCTGGAAAGTATACAACTTTTTATTTGAAATCATTTTGAGATTGGAAGTCATTTAAAAAAATTTAAAGAATTGATTGGAACAAGAATAACAACAAGATTTAGCAGAATAAAAAAAAAACAATGTTAGATCACAGAGTTCAAGAGCTCCAAGCTGAACTATTTTCCTTTAAATTCACATTTAAGTAGATAAAGAAAATATCTGTACCCAGAAGCATTTGTTGCGTAGCTTATAGAGACATGTTTCCTTTGTTGGTATATAATTAATTAGTGATGGGAACTATCGAATAAAAACTATCAAACTATCGATTGTTGTAAAATATTCATTCATTCGATAGTTTTAAATCATTCATTTAGTTACTATTTTCATTCGAATAGTCTTTTTTCTACGATAGTTTTTTCATTCAAATAGTTTTCTTAAACGATAGTTTTTTCATTTGAATAGTTTTCTTAAACGATACTTTTTTCATTCAAATAGTTTTCTTAAACGACAGTTTTTTCATTTGAATAGTTTTTTTATACGATAGTTTTTATTCGATAGTTTGTTCGATAGTTTTTATTCGAATAAATAAATGAATGAATGAATGAATGAACTATTCGATAGTTCAAATCATTCAGTTACTAACTATCGATAGTTCAAATCATTCTATAGTTCCCATCACTAAAATTATATAATGCAGAGTTTAATCTTTAGATAATAATCAATTGGAAATGAAAGGAGATTGATTCTTGAGTTGAAAAATTGGTAAAATAAACAGAGAATTCTAAAAATCTCTTAGTATTTTTGATGTTATTATCCAGTTCCATATAGAAGCTTGAGAATTGGCTACTATAGCAACTATACCAATTGATAAATAAAAGCATGTCTTAATGAAACTCCAAGTGCAGAAAAAGATCATGAGGATTTGATTTAGTTTCGATTTCAATCAATTATTTTGAATTCGGGAACTTTTGTAGAAAATTGTAGTAAACGAAGAAAGGAGTCAATTGAAAATAAGCAATATGAAAAAGTCTAGGATTCTTATAACAAAATTTTTAGTTATTAAGTTAAATTCTATTTAGAAGGTCATTTTCCATTAGTTATTATACTCAAATGTAAAGATATTTGTTCGTTAGAATAAAAACCTCACAAAATATGTGTAAATTTGAAATAACAAGTATGCAAAATGTAAAACAAATGAGATATTGCTATGAATTAAATTGTGGGAGGGAATGAACTAAAGGTTGGATTCAGAAAGAACTCTAAAGATTTGAAGAAATTCGTATACAAGATGTTTTAGGCCCATTTGCTGAAACGAAACTTAAATATTTATGTGAAACATAAACCCTTAAGTTCTACACAGCCGTTTGCACGAACTTCAAATTGAGTCATAAATTCCTCTAAGTTTAACATAACTTAGGGGGAAGAAATAGTAGAACATAAGTAGTTTACGTTCTACTTAAGCATATTTATTTGGTAAAAAAGGGAGAATCCAGCTCAATAAATGATGCCATGGTACAAAAGTTGAGAAAAATTAAATAAAATAATATCAGTTAACTTACTTTTATAAATAGTGACCATCTGCAAACGCAAAAATTCACTGAACAAAATTTTAAGGGAATGTTAACCCTTTTTTTGTTTTATTCTCAATTTTAGTTTTGACGCACACATACATTCACAAAACACATACACATTCACTAAAATTAAGCCATTTATTAAACTTAACACCAATTTTGTTAGACTTTCACTAATTTCACCATATTCTATTAATTAAAAGGCATTTTTCACGATATTTTTGATAAATTTTCTCAAAAAACAAATAAAACTAACTGACGTTTTTATCGATTTGACAAATTTATTTGAAGTTCTCAGCGATTTCTCGCATGAAAGTAAATCATTGCTAGGTTGAAAATAAATATTTTTTAGGCCCATTTGCTCATACGAATCATAAATTTGAGTCTTAGCTAGATCGAACATAGCACTTATGTTTTACTTATTTTATTCCAAGTTTCTAAAAAATATTTATGTTTATCCTAACAATGATTTACTTTCATGCGAGAAATCGCTGAGAGCTTCAAATCAAATTGTCAAATCGGCACAAACGTCAGTTAATTTAAATTGTTTTTGAACAATTTACGAGAAATAATTTAACAAATTTGGTTATTCCGTCTGTTTTTATTGAAGAAAAAGTGAATAATAGTGAAAGCGGTAAAATAAATGATGTTTAAGTTAATAAAAACAAATTATTCATTTGAAGGATTATTTCTGTGTATGTTTTTGTGTGTCATTGTGTTTGTTTGTATTGTGTGTGGAAATTTTGACAACAAAATGTTAAAAATTGTATACGAATTTGTGCGGCAAATTGTACCACCTGCTAATGGTTAACACTTATAAAGTAAGTTAAACGTTCTCAAACTTATAATTATGGTTCACTTTACACCCAAAATCATTTTTAAGGGGTGTTTTTTTCTTTTTTTCCCAATTAAAATTGCTAAAGTAGAACTTAGAACCCTTATGATCTACTATTTCCTCGTCCTTAATTATGTTAAACTTAGTCAGATTTAAGGGTTAGTTTTAAGTTCGTGCAAACCGGTATGAGGAACTTAGTCCTTTATGTTTTACTTAAATATTTAAGTTGCGTTTCAGCAAATGGGCCTTAGCAACGTAGAATAAACTAAGTAAAACATAAGAGATATGTTTGACCTAACTAAGGTTAGAATTTATGACTAGTATGAGCAAATTAGCCTTAGAATTTAGAAAAATTCTCCAGTAAAAAATATGATGAATATTAACTTATATGATTCAGCATAAATAGAACAATAAAACTGTTAATAAAAAACTGGAAAAAATGTTGTACTTTGCGATTCAGTCCATAAAATCTACACCCAATCTGGTACTTGAGCAAAATAAAAAATAATTTTCAAAAAGGAAAAGTACTCCTCTGTTTAGAGCTGTAAAAAAATATCTGAAATTGACCGAAAAATTACTGAGTAAAAAATTGTTGAAATGTGAAAACATTGAAAAACGGTTTTTTGACGATAACTTGAAATTTCGAGGGTCTAGGACAAAATTTCAAGTGCCGAAATATGATGTACTCAGTAATACCTACAATCTCTGCTAGGTCACTTCCAAAGTAATTAACATAATTTTTATTTTGTAACACAGTATAGTTATTGAAATTTAATAACTTCTGTAACTTTTGTAAAAGCTTTATAGATATCAAATCTTATAAAAAATTAGTATTTTTTGTGTTTTAAATTTTAAAACTGCTGATTATGTCACAAATTTGTGTCAGTTACTCACACAAACACACCCGACACACACTAAGTCACACACGCAAACAGGGATACACCTACGCAAACACACAAAAAAGAATAAACAAAAACAAAAAAAAGTTACGTATACACCACAGTGACCGTAAAAAATTTAAAATAGAATAAAAGAATTGTTAGTTGATTATATCGCAAATTTTAACACATACATAGACACACACACACAGATAAAACTACACACACACACACACACACACACACACACACACACACACACACACCATCTCGGTGTGTGATTCTGTGTGTGTGATTATGTATGCGATAAGAATTTACGATATAATCAACGGAAACCTGCTCGGTGTGTGCTTCTGTCATTTTTGTCCGTTCATAATATTTGCAAGTTTTCAAATCTGTTACTTTTTTATTCTGTTTATTTGTTTAAATTTTTTCTTAGAATTTTGAGTTTGATGACTCAGCCAATGACACAATTTTTAATTCAGTTTAAATACGTTTTGAATCCTTACTTCTTAGAATTTAAAACTCATTTAAGTGTTTCTTTTCGTAATACAAGCAATTATTTTATTCGGTTTTATTGACATTTTTCAGCCCCTTGTTTTCACTTTAACTTTTGACAATTGAGATTTCTGAAGGGATGTCAATTTACTAATTACTTATCCATGTACCGAATGACATTTGATGTTGAATGAATGACATTGAAGAATCTTGTAGATATGTAACTTGTTTCATATTAAGTGAATGAATTTGAGGTATATATAAATGTTGATTACACCATAATGTTGCTAAATTTAACTCGTTAAAGTTAAATTTCTATCAATTCTGAGTGTTGTCCCTTAAAATGAAGTAATCGCAGACTCTTTAAATAAATTAAACAATGACAAAGTTTGTACTAACAATGTTGACCATCATTTCACAAAGTGGTACGCAAAATCGATTCGCTTGCATTTAAATATTTATTTATAGAAATTGAAATTAAATTAGATTGCTTTTGTCTTTATATCTCAATATATTATGCAGAGATAAAGTAAAGGAAAAAGTCTCTACCTCCCACGATGAATCGTAGGCAAAAACTTTAAGATCTCAACTGGGATTGAATAAAGAAAAATAAAAAGAAAAAAAAAGTTTCGACTTTTGTCATATTGAATGTAATAAAACAGTATTATATTGACTCCTTAAAAAAAAAACTTTACTTCAAGAATAAACCTACCTACAAGTTTTTCGCACAACATAATCTATTGTTTTTGTCCTGTTCAAAGTACACCTGGAAACAAATAACTTTTTTTTTTGGGGACTCATGGGATCGATTTCCCTTAAAGTTTGTTTCGATTTTTATGTTAGAGGTGACTATAACTTTTGTTTTATTCTTTTTTTTTTGTTTTTATTTTGTGACAAAAATACAATTATAGGGATAAGAAGGACTAGGCTATCGAAGAATGTTAGAAAATAATAGTCAAGGCAGGTATAAAATTTTATTGCAAATACCATAAGTCAAAGAAATGTGTTTACAACAAGAACTAATAAATAAAGAAACATTTGTAGTGGAAATGAATGATTTGACAGGCTTGACACTTCTAATGTGTGTAAGGTGTGTATAACTACAAGGATGTTTCATAATATTATGTTTTTGTAATGGTCTTCTATTATTATTTTATTGTTGTATGCTTAAGAGGAGTTGATCAGAGTTTCTAACTAACCCTTCGTTAAGTTTTTCTAATTGAAATTCGATTCTGATTAAAGAATACAAAACTTGGTGGTACGCACATTGGTAGATATAATAGGGACATTACATAATTGTATTTATTTTGTTGTACAAATAAGAGATGCTTTTTCGTTTGTAGTTTCAACTGTTTTTATTTTTTTTTTTTAGTTTAGTTTTCAAAACAAGATGCGAGTTATTAAATCTCAATGGTAAACCTTATAATGGTAGTTTTGACCAGTTTTGCTCACTATGTAACACCAAATCCAAAGAAGACTGTTTCCATTTCATAAGTATATGTCCAATTTTGAAACACTAGAGAATCGCGTACTTTAAAAAAAGTTCACGAGAGAGTTCAATTACTAAATGGATCAGACTGGGAAAAACTTATCAACTACTTAAAAGAAATCGAAAAATTCAGAAAACTAATAATGTCGGAATATGCATAATCTCTTATTTGATATTTAAGTTAATATATGTAAATACAAATTGTAACTGTTTTTTTTTTAAATAATGTATAATAATTAATAAATTATTATTGAATCTGCTAGTCGAGCTGACGGCAAAGCCAAAGCTTATAAATTCAAATATCTTTTGTAACAAAATATTGTAAATTGTAAATAAATGAATTCTTTACTTACTTACTTACTATTTTTTTTAATTTTTGAGTTATCTTTTTATATCAGTAGCTCAAATAAGTACTTGTTTTTTTTTTTTGCCGACAATATTTTGTCTGTCCGCTAAAGGAATGATTTCTTAGAAGTTAGGTTGAAATTTTGTTTTTAGAACAAAACAAGCTATTACTGCCATATAGTCCATTTAAGGATATGATAAATAGATGTTGGCCGATTTTCAGACCTAAGCGATATGCAAAATAAATTCCATAAAAATCGGTTTAGCAGATTCATAATTTTTTTGTAGCAAATCACCACAACAAAAGAATCGAATCGAATCGAAATTGTTAAAATATTTTCATCCTTTTAAAATAAAAAGAACTATTTTTTGAAGTGAATATTGCTTTGGACTTTTGAAAATCAGAAGTTTTACAGCAACATGAAAATATATATAAATATGTATGAACATTATAATTAGACTGATTCAAATAAAAAATTGTTTTTGTTCATAGTTATGTACATATGTATGTATATCGAAAAAGTTGTTGGAAATGATGACAATAAGGAACTGCCATGGCGCATGGAAAATTTGAGTTTCAAATTTTATAACTTTTTAATGGTTTATCAAAAAGTCTAGAACAAGTCATTTTCTGCTATAAAATTGAACGCTCTACAAAAAAGCTTTTCTAACTTGGTAATTTCATCAAAAAATCGGAAAAAATGAGGAAATATTATATCTTATACTTTAAAAACTTCGAAACGCATCGTTAGCGTCAAAAATACGGCGAATAAAACGGTAAACCTCGGAATGAATTCTAACAGAAAAATTGTTGGCTCAAACTTAATTCAAAGAAAATATTATGGGAGCCAGTCGCGATTTTTGAGGTCAAACTGCAAAATTTAAGAAACAACACTTTAATATAAGGGCAATATAAGGGAACCCGGCCGCCCGACAAACAATTTTGGTTCTATAAAGCTTTACAGATGCAATTGTTATCTGTAAAGCTTTATTGAAGCAAAATTGTTAGTAGGGCGAACAGCTTAGATTTTGATGATCTTTTTTTCAAACGTCGGTAATTGAAAATAGTTTAAAGTGTATAGATTAAAAATTGCCAGTGTTGACGTTTTAATTTTTTTTAATTTAATTGAAGATTTTTGTGGACAAACAAATGGTTTTTCAAATTTTTTTCTTTAATTTCATAAATTAATTGATGCCAAAAGATTGTCTAGGAAATTAAAGGAAAAAAAATATATGGGAATGAGGGACAATGTTCCATCGTTCAAGCGATAGATGCAATTTTCTTATTAGTTGACTTCAAACACAACAAAAAATATTTGAACACAACGGCAACACCTAAAATATTTAAATATACATTTTTAAAAAGCTAGAAGCTTAGTCACATTTGTAAAATTAAAAATAAGTTAATTGAATGAAGGGCTTTTGAAAGAATGTCAATTGAACTCAGATTTTTGAAAAAAAAAAATTACTGACAATATTTAAACATGTCGTTTTTAAAACTTTTTCGTAATCTAAAATGCATTTATTTTTCAAATTTTTTAGGCCACATTTATTATGATTTGAAATTATAAAAGGAAATTTCAATATGTGTAACAGTTTATAAAAAAAAAAAAAAAAAAAAAAGTATTTCATTTAGAGCCAATTTTTCAATCTTCTAATAAACAGTCAGTTAACTGTTCGACGAATAAAGTTATTAGGCTCATAAACAATCAGATAAAAACATTGAATTTTTCAATCAAGAATAATTTATTCTATAGAATAACAAAAAAAAAAATTGTCAAATTCAAAAATATTTAAAATTAAACGTCATTTTTATTCATGATTGTTTTTGTTTTCATTAGTTTCACTGTATTTTTTTCAAAATTCTTTCAAAACAGCTTTGACAACTGACACAATATTTTTGTTGAGATTATTCCTTAGAATAATTTTTATTCGTCTCTGAAAGAAGCAGATAGTTTTATTCTTAGGAATAAGCTATATCTGCCTGTTGAAAAATTGATTTTTTCTCTATTCTTAGGAATGAGTACTAACTGACTGTTTAACTGACTATTGAAAAATTGGCCCTTAGAAGAACTTTTTTTAATAGAAGTTTTGAAAAAAAATTCAGTTTTTATCAAAAAAACCTATTGAAATATTTTTAAAAGTGTGATATATATTACCTATTCTGCTTTGGAATTCAACTGATAATATTTATGGACAAAAATCTTTTTAAAATAAATTCATATTTTATTAGAAAAAGTTTGGAAAAAAGTCATTTAAATTTTTTTTTTTAATTCTGAGTTTGAGGACCATTTTTTCAAAAACTTTTAATTTAATTTAGTGGATTTAAATTTAAGAGATAAGAATGAGCTTCTTGCTTTATAAAACGTATTTTGGAATATTGTAGGTGTTGCCGTTGTTTTCAAAATATTTTTTTTGTGTTTGAAGTCAGATTGTGAGAAAATTGCATTTATCGCTTAGACGATGGAAGATTGTCTTTAAGAATATAAAAACAAAGATTAGAAAATAAATACATAAATAGAATTCTGAGCTTTATTTTTCACTTTTTTCCTGCTGTGGTATTCCAAATAAAAAGAGGGTACCTGTTTCAAGGTTGAAACACATCAATGGCAAAAATCCATTCACACAACTGCATCTGCATAAGTGTACTAATTCGAGTGCCGTTAAAATAATCCAAAACCTAACTTTTTATCACGCGTGTTAAGGAAAGTAATCGAGCTGCTGTAATTTTTTGCCCAATATTCAACCTGAAGTATTTCACGAAAAACAACTTTTCTTAGAAAATCGATTAAAAATCATGTAATACCTATCATTAAAATTCATGAACTTATTAGAAAACAAAATTCCATATCAATATTTATGTATTTCGAAAACCCTATTGCATTTTATAGTAACATTTTTGCATGCACCAATTGCATCGCACACTATTGCAATATATACAAAACAAAATCACAAATTCATATTCACCAGTCATCAGCCATTGATCCAAAAACTTGTTACAAACTCCAATTACATATAGCTTGTATAGTTTTGCAGTTAATTTGAATATTACATTGTACAAACCACAGTTACTATAGCAGCCATACATATATATTAAACCCCCACACATATAGATACCATGTATCTATTATGTTACATTGAGCGATACAGTGCCGCATCGTTATATTCGACACGATTTTTGTGTCACTTCAAAAAGTTGAATTTTAATTGAAGTCTGTTAGTGGAAGTTTTTGAAAATTCCTTTCAGATGGTTGAGTAATCGGCATGCAATATGGAATATGCATAACTAAGCTGACAGCTATTTGTAGAGAATGATGGCATCAGATGCCATGATGCTGAAGCTGAATGTGAAATTTATCAATGTAGAATGTTTGTATGTCTGTCTGTCTGTATGTTGAATGCAATTGTAAGTAATCAATAGGTACCTACCGTCAAGTTATAGTCAAACATATACCTATTTTGTATGAGTATGATTGTATAAAGAAGAAAAAGGACGATGATGATGATGATGACAAGGAGTCAGTAGTCAATTAGTAGAACGTAGAATTTATCAATCAGCACTCTCTAATTGTGTAAGAATATCCGATTTATTCGATTTTCTGGGTCTTCGCCGGCATCAATTCAAAACCGATCTGAATGAGTTTTCCCACTTGTCATCTGTCTATGTAAACGAGTAGTATGTGAATGAGTTGAGTTCGATGGCAATAAAAATGTTCTTTAGAATTGTATATAAAATGCAGACATTACTTTTAGTTTGATTCTTTTTTACACTTTTTTTTATGAAAAATGATAAAGGAATTTCTTAATTGGTAAAAGTTTTATGATTGTGTTATTGTTTTCACCCTTCTTGGTACATATTGTCCATGGCCTAGAAAGCAAATTATTGTTCTCTGATACTCAGTTCGTTGAAATTTATCATATACATACCCCAGTTTTTGTATTAAAAAGCAATTTTTTTAAGGAATATGGTTCAATGGAAAATTGTAATTTGTAATTCTGTCCATTTGTTTGAACTTTGTTATTTTGGAAACTTCAATATTCAAATTTGTAATTGCATTTTTGATTTTACAACACATAAATTCTTAGAAATTTTTTAAGGCTTTTCCAAGATCTAATAATGTTATGGTCTTCAAGAAAGTATTTTTTAATTTTGTACACTATATTATATAATTTTTTCAGGTTTGCAGTTATGTATATAATTTTGATCGGTTAAGAAAGAGCACCTGGGTACTCTAGCGCGACAATTTTTTTTTTAAGTTTACATTTTACTTACATAATATATTCAGCAAATTAACTGTCAATTTTTTTTTTTTTTTATTTTCAACCGTGATTAAAGAAATGCATGCTAACTTTATATAGAACGTGGCTAAAAAAGAGGTTGTCTGTAAAGCCGGTTTACGGAGGATGATTTTACGTGATAACGTCGTATAATAACAAGTTGTGTACTTTTGTTTGAAATGAGTCAATTAAAGCGTTTATTTATTTCAAACAATCATAATTTACAACAAAAAGCTAAAAAAAATTATCTCTTTTCTTTTCTTATTATATTAATTTTTTTATTTTAAAAGCCTACAAAATAATCATTTTTAGCAAAAAAACAAAACCGACTTCCATGGATCAAAACTGGGTTTTAAAATAGCTCCTATGGCTTAAAATGAACGAAATTTAAATGGGACCACACTGCAGCCACCAGCTTTCCAATACAAATTATCAAAATTGGTTCACTCAGTCCAAAGTTATGCGGTAACAAACATAAAAAAAAAAAAAAAAAACAATACAGACGAATTGAATACCTCCTCCTTTTTGGAAGTCGGTAAAAACCCAAAAATTGCTTCTAAAGAATAAAACCATTTTTGAATTTTTACAATGTGAAAAAGTATTAAAATAATTTATTAAAAAAAATAACAACCTATACAAAATTTAATACCACCTGAAAGCTTATTGCGATCATGTCTATTAGGCATCTCCGAAGAGAGCTAAATTTTTTCGAACTCGATCAATTTTCATCAATTTTCATCAAAAAAAGCAAAAAAAGCATATCATTTTATTTTCTCACGCTATTGAATCAATTTTTTCAATGACAACCTATAAAACATTTTACATCATGTGAAAGCTCATTATTTCAATCTTATTTCTGCGATGCCTAGAAAAACAGTTAGAATTTTTTTAAGCCAACCATGTCTACATTTCAAACTGAGAATATGGTACTTCCCACACTGGTCTGTTCATGATCAACAGATCTCCACAGGTGTTTCGTGGTATTTCGCAAGTTTTTTAATTTAACATTGTGTAGCTTGTAGTGAATGTATAGTTATGTGTGATATATCAAACGAAAGGTAATATTATCAGGATGCTCAATAAAGTTAAATCAAGTTTGTATTTGCTCTAGATCAAAAGCTATAACCTGTTGAAAAATAGAACTTTATTTTACCGTTATCTCAAAATTTTCACAGATATAGTCCTATTTTATTATCTATTTTTACTATAAATTTAATTAATTTATCTGTTGAAGAAAAAAATATAAAAATAAAAAACGGTCAAAAAACTTGTGATAAAAAAACTTGTTTTTTCCGTTATTCGGTAAAAAATCATTATAAAATACCAATTTTTTTTTAGACTAGATGTTCTATAAGCTTGAGATTTTTTGAACGCTACAAAAAATTAAAAAAAAAAAAAATTAAAAAATCACCCAAAAATACCCCAAAATAAGTAGGTGTTTTTCAAAAATCTATATTTCGCAACGCAGAGACTTAAAAAAAAATCCGTATCAGATAGAGCTGTAGCAAATCGTATGTATTCGGTACTAAAATGCGGGTATTCACTTCAGTAACGAGTAACGAAACGTTACTTTCTAAACAGTATCGTTACTCGTATGTTTCGTTACTGAGTACTGAAGTAACGAAACATACGAGTAACGACGCGATTCCAGTTTCAATACTAAATCCGATGTAAGAGATACGAAATGAAGTGATACACTCAATTTGTCGCATTTCGCATCTGGTGTTGGTATCGTAACCATAGTCAGAATGCTAACTGCAGATAATTATCTGGAGTTTACTTTTGTCTCGATTAAAATAGTAGTGCCAAGGTTCAATAATCATTGTGTTATCGATAATTTATACAGAAATATCAAAAGACACGTTTTTGTATTTTCTCTATTTGGCCGAAATATGTATATCCACGACGCAACCAATCTGTTTATGGCCTTGGTGTTAATGGTATTGATATTTAGCTTAAGAATGTACAAAAGTTTTTTGGTTTTTTACAAAATTAATTTATTTTCGGTGCAAAATTTTCAACAAAAAAAAAGCAGAGAAAACGAGGTTTGAAAATCACTCTCAATAGAAAAAATAAATGAAAAATTGTTCGACATGGTTGTATTGAAGTGTTAATATTTCGAGATCTGCGCGTTGTACTTTTGAAATAAAGGTCTCTAAAGAATTGTGAAAAGATTACAGAACGAATATAAACAAAAAATTACCCAAGTTTTGTCTAAAAATTTTTAAAAAAAATCAAAAAAGTTTCCACGTTTGATTTTAAAAAAAAACGAAAAAAATTCAATATAGCTACCTTTAAACTCTTATTACATGAGAATGCCGCAACTAATTTTAATGTTTATGACCTTAAGTTGTAGCTTAGATTATAGAAATTGTTTTTGTTTTTTTTTTTTTCAAAAAAAAAAAAAAAATTACACAATTATACCACTGTACGAAACATACTTAAAATACCAACATACGAAACGTATCAAATACATGAAATATACGAAATGTACGAAACACACGAAGCATGCGAAAGTAACGAAAGTAACGAAACATGCGAAACACACGAAACATACGAAATATGCGAAAAATGCGAAACATACGAAAGTAATGAATAACGATATTATTGATGGGGGTACTAGTATCAAAAGTAACGTATACATGCGGGTACTCATTTTGTCGTTACTTTTACAGCCCTAATTTCCAATCCATTGTCAGTCTTGTAATAAATTTATCGATTAAAAAAAAATTCAACTCTATAGAAAATATCCATTTTTTTGTAGTTTTGTTTTACCCCTATTTACCCTATTAAAAGATTTAATTTTTTAAAATCCTTCAAATGTATTCAACTTTAGATTATTATCTTTCAAATAAGCTATAGAAGATTTTTGTATCTCTAATAGTTTATTTTTAATTTTTAATTGAAATTTTTGCCGCATTGCGAAAGTGCGAGAGTGGAACGGAGAAAATGGCGTCACTTTTTTGCGGTGGCTGCCATGGTTCATCGATTTATAAGACCTATTTGAAAAAAAAAACAACAGCGAGGCAATTTTTTCGAGTTTTCATTTAAGATAAATTCAATAAAAATAAAAAAAAATTCCAAAACTATAAAGCCGTTGAAGGAAAGATAAAGATTTGGTGAGAGTCGAACGTCTCTTTTTAATATTCTATTTGGAATCAAGAGAGAGCCACCATTAAAGGCTACACTGAGGGAAAAGCTACCATAAAACAACGTGATATCAATGTAAAACTTAATTTTCAAATAGAACACTGTGGTGTATACGTGTTTTTTTTTTCTTTGCATTCAATGTTTTTTTTTCAATGTTGGCAATTAAATTTTAAAAAAAGAAAAATTAAGTCTATCATTCAGGTATGTGAATGTCCTCTACTTACATATATAAATTCAGTACATATGTATCTGTTTAAGAATATTGATAAAGATTTTTTAAAAAGTTTATAAATTTTTCCTTAAGTGAAAACCTTGATTTGTACTTGTATTCTATAATATCAATAAAACTTCCCTAATAAAAATAGTTTTATCTTAGAAGAATTAGGAGTATACAATTTTGAGAAGTATTTTAATAAAACTTGTGAACTAATGGCACACGCTCAATTTATCAATTTCTGATTCCTAAAAATACTGAACCTTAATTTTTTGAAGTTATACTTCTTATGGGAGGGTGGGTATGAAAATTTACTTTTTGACAAAAATGTCAAAGGGATTATGACGCGATCACCCTGGGTAGCAGGGCTGTCGTTTCACCTTTAGAGTAGGCAGTACTTTAGTATTTAAAAATGCAGTACGCCGCAGTACGGCAAACATAAAACACACAACACGTTGCAAGTAACATGTTTCATGTGGCAAGTTGCATGTGGCAAGTTGTATGTGGCAGGTTGCCTGTGGCAAGTTGCATGTCCCAAGTTACATGTGGCAAGTTGCATGTGGCAAGTTGCATGTGGTAATTTCCATGTGGCAACTTGCCAGGGTTGCAAAAAGCTCACATTTCAGCTCAGCTCACAGCTCAGCTCAAATTTGAGTAGGTACCATAGCTTTGCTCATTTGAGCTGAGCTGGAAGTGAGCTGAGTTGAAAGTGAGCGCCCCAACTTCCAACGCCTATATCTCGAAATTTTGACCCTGTAGGTCCACGCGTTCTCAAACCGGGAGAACTTAAAAGTAAAAAAAAAATAGGCACGATTCTGAAAAAAAAGGCATGATGTGGCGGTTTAACATGGAAGGCGATTTTTTAAAAATTTGACAATGTGCAAAGCGTAGGCCCATGACACAAGCTATCATTTGGCATCACTCCTGAAAATTGCTCTCAAGCGGTTTAGCTTCCAGGAGCGTTCAAAGATTCGGCGATTTTTCGAACAAAAATTTTACCCCAACTTTCAAACGCGATTTTCTCGGAATTTTGAAAAAAATCGAAAAACCGGATTATACCACTATCGGGTAGGTGAGAATATAAGCTTTCATATGGCACCACTCCCCTGCCTCTAGATCAAAGCGTTCAGCTCCCAGAAGTTTTTTCGCGCCCCCAACTCCCAACGCCTTTATCGCGGAATTTTGAAGAAAATGAAAATAAAATTTTTGATGCCAAAAGGTAGCGGCGACTCTAACCTACATTTGGGTACAATTCCCATTCCTGTAGGTCCACGCGTTCTCAAACCGGGAGAACTTAAAAGTAAAAAAAAATAGGCACGATTCTGAAAAAAAAGGCATGATGTGGCGGTTTAACATGGAAGGCGATTTTTTTAAAATCTGATAATGTGCAAAGCGTAGGCCCATGACACAAGCTATCATTTGACATCACTCCCAAAAATTGCTCTCAAGCGGTTTAGCTACCAGGAGAGTTCAAAGATTCGGGGATTTTTCGAAATTAAAAATTTACACCAACTTTCAAACGCGATTTTCTCGGAATTTTGAAAAAAGTCGAAAAACCGGATTGTACCGGAATTTTTTTTATGATAAAAAAGAAATATTTTACTAAAAAAATAGAAATATATTTACTATTAAAAAAACCAAGAGAAAAGATCACGAAAAATTATCTATTTTATTGATAAAAATATCCATGTGGTTAAATAATTCCATTAATAACTAGAACCAAACATCTTAAGCTATGGTGTTTTATAAAAGTTTAAAATATCTTCAAATTTCATTATACTTTCCAAATAAAAATCAATGTATCCTCTCACCCAACAGCTCAGCTCAACCATCAGCTCAGCTCACTTTCAGCTCAGCTCAAATGAGCTGGAGCTATGGCACATAGCTCAAAAGTGAGCTAGCTCAAAATTTGAGCTGAGCTGTGAGCTGAGCTCAGCTCACTTTTGAGCTTTGTAGCAACCCTGCAAGTTCCATATTGCTACTACTAGTGCTGAAGCACACACAATTCTCATAAAATTGAAAACTACATGGACGCAAGGAGGATGAAAGAATTAATTTATTGTTCACTTGATAAAAATGTAAAAAACCTAAGTGTGGATTAATTACTTCATAATAGAAATTAAAAATATCAAATGAAATTCATTTACATATACTGAATGAGAAGTATAACTTCAGTCGCGTGTACATGTGTACACACACTCTTTTTTTTAACTTCCTCCTGCCCAAAAACTAATTTTGATTTTTTTTTTAGAAATAATTATTATTAGTACCCAACTTAAAACACATTTACTTTTCATATTTCATGTCACTTCTATGATCCAGCAGAAGTTGAAGTGTATGAGAGTGTAAAAAAAACATCAACCCTTAGTTCTAAATTAACTTTATTTTTCAAATTATGTGGAAGCAAATATACCTTTCTAATGCAATTTTGAGCCGCCACTACCTTTATATCATACAAACTGAGGAATGCACATGCACATTCCTTTTTTTTTTAACTCTCATTCTCTCTCTCCTAATTGCTTCTCAAATAAATTGCGTCAGTAACATTCGCATTCAATTATTTCTGTGCCCATCAAACTCCACATACATATAAACTATATGTACTCTCTTCGTTGGTATTGCATACTGCATAAAACGGCAAAGAGTGATTGCAAAATTTAATTTATTACATTCCCATCTTTGCTGTTGACAGCAAACTTCCATCTTCTCCTGTTTCATGTTCCTTTTTCTTTATATATCAACTCTACTATACTAGGATACTAGTTGTACCGCACACCACACCGCTCCCATCATCGTCATAGTTGTTGCGAGCAGCGCAGCGCCACCACCACGCTTTGGGAAATGAGAATGAACCATCTAGACGTAAAAGGAATGCAACCTTTATGCTGTGTTTTGACGAAGGAGGTCTACATGAGCGTATCTAACTATACCACCTGTAAATATTTTTTTAATAATATTAATTTGATCGTTAAAAATGAGAATAGATGGGGTCAGATGGATGCCAGAAAATTTTTAGAACCCAAAATAATTATGCCTTTAGAGCAAAAAATCGCAATGTCGTTGAATCTTGACTTATCTTTATGTTCTTAGCTTTTAAGCTCTCCTTGTTGTAGACGTATATTCAGCATTTTACTGTGTGCTGAATAAATTCGAAATAATTTTTGTGGCAGATGTCTTATTAGCTGAAACTTCAACTTTTTGATAAGCATTTTTCATTTCCCATTCAAAATTTACGCTTCAATATTTACCATTAACCATTTGTCATTTATCACTTATCACACATCATTTATCTTAAACAACCTATAATACATCGAATACTACTTTCCACTTGTCACTTATCAATTATACATTATCACTTATTCTTTATCACTTATCTTTTATCATTTATCACATATCACTTATCTTATCATTTATCACTTATCACCTTAATCACTTTTTTCATATCATTTATAATTTATAACTTATTACTTATCTGTTATCATTTATCACCTATCACTTATCTTATCATTTATTATTTTTTAATAATCACATTCTACATATAATTTATAATTTTTCTTATCACCTCCTGTTAATTCCACTTTTCACTTATTTTATATTACTTATCAGATCACTACTTATCAATTTACGACTTAATACTTGCACTGCTTTCATATTCTTCGTCTCTAAATAAGGGCCCACTTTAACGTAGAGCCTTAATCTAATATGCACGTCTACCATACTGTGCCAATCCTGATGCCGCTACCGAATACATATGTAGTTATAGCAAAATCCATCAGAATGCAAGGATTCATTTATCCCATCAGACAGGATCCTTCTAATGCAGTTTTGTGCAGCTACTAGTGGTTTTATATAAGTGAAATGTTATCCTTTTTACCGTTACTAATTAAAAATTGTGCTGTTGACAGAGTGTCAACAACTCAACTCATTTCTTAGAGTACACAAGCAAAAGTACAAAGTTAATCATATTTAGTTATTTATGGGATGAGTGCACGAATGAAGATGAAAATTGTGATGCGGGGAGTATAATGTAGCTGAATAAGGAAGTGCCCCGGAAATGCCATCAGGAAGTCAAAAGTGGAACTTAAACATCCTCCACCCACTCCCACACCTTCTACTCAGTCAAAAGTAATTAGTAGCGGAATGCAAGTATTCTGCATTGTCTACCAGTTAAGCTGCTAAGGCTCGTATGTGTGAATTTAAGTAAGCAATAGTTGTTTTGTTCCCTAGAGTCTTTGTCTATTTCGTCGTCGTCATTTCGTCGTCGTTGTTGCCCCATGCCTCTAGGGCATTTGTGGATCTCTCTGTTTCAAAATGCATTCATAAACAGAGATGCAGCAAGCTCCAGCAACGAAATGTTAATGTTTATATACTTTTGTCTAGTCTGTCCTTGGGCATTACTTGTGATTTGTTATTCTGTTTTTGTATGTGGTCTTCATTTTGAGCCAAAGTCAAGTATTTTAGTATTTCCCTTGAGGAAAATCTCTCAAGACCTCACTCTCCCAATGCATATAGATGGGAATGAGAAGTTGGAATGATGGGATGCACCTTTCCAAACATAAATATACAAAACCAAGCAGATTCGTATGTATATAAGCAAAAGTAAAGCTAATTTACTGTTTGATGTTGTTGTTGTTCTTGTTTTTGTGTGTTATAATTTTTGGTAGGAGGCGGAATGTCCACCTTCTTTTATACACTTTTCGGGGATTTATGCGCACAAGCTTGTGGTATAAAGATAGAGAAGCCCATTTATAACGGCATAACATAAATACTGAAATTCAAACCGAATTTAATTACATACCAAAATTTTAATGGAATGAAAAACTTATTCTGTGGAGAGTTGGAATACTTTTGTAAAATGAAGGTGTGTGCAGGTATTTCAGAGAGCTGAGTTAGGGCATTATTTGATGTTTGTTTAATTAATATTTGCTCATGGGCATTATTCAGATTATTTTAAATATTTGTTTTTTTTTGTTGTTTGAATCAATATTTTTATATTTGTATTCTTCTCCGATGTAAGTTTAAATGAAAATTTAAATTAAATTAGATATTTCGATAATTATATTGTTTTTTTTTTAATTTTGTGGTTTTATCGTAACCCAAGAACTTGAATAAAAATGACAAATCCTTATTCGTAGTCATTTTTTTTTTTAGGTAATTCCACATTTTTCAAAAATTGTTTCGTATTGCAGCAAATTTCTTTTAATCAAGCCGAAACCCACGAGAAAAACATGATACACTGATGAAATTCGGTACATATGGTTTAAGACAAAGCAGAAACAAAGAATCCATAAAGTTCTTTAAAATATTTTTGGTGAAAGGGTGTTTTTTTTTTAGGGATTGATTTATGTGTGAGAAATGTATCATAACAGCTGACATAAATTATGTTAATTTTTTAGACTTGGTGAATACGTTTCTTTTGTTTCAAGAACTATAATAAAAAGAGTCTACAAAATTATCCTGAGTGGAAAGGTTTTTTTTTTTTGTTAAGAAATGATGAAATTCAGAATAAGTACCACAAATTATAGGCAAAAAAAGGGACCCAATAAAAATTGGTAAAAATATTTCATTTGTAACAGAAAGTCAGAAACCAAGAATCTAAGCAGTCCATAAAATATGTTGTTTTTAGCATGGTAATAACGAATAAAATAAATCTATACATTTTTTTTCATGTAAAAGGGTGTTTTTTTAACTGTGTAGACAAAATGTAGGTATATTTAAAAAATAATATTGCTACCTCATTGAAATTCAGCACCAACGTTTTTGAGATTCGAAACAAGTATCTAAAGTATCAATGACTTAAAGAGTGTTTTTTTTTTTTAGTGTAAAAAAAATTGCCGGGCCACCCTAATAAAATTTGGTAAAAACGTTGTATTTGGGTTAGAAAGCAAGAATAAAGAGTTTTCATACAAAAATTTTAGTTGAAAGGGTGTTTTTTCAAAGTGAGAGTAAAATCTGTAATTGGTCCGAAAAAGCTCAAACAATTATGATAAAGATAAAATTTTTTTGTATATTTTTGCAAATAAGATGGTAGATTTTGTGATGAAAAAAATATTTTTTGAATCGTTTCTAATAGCAGATAATCATAAAAGCATTTTTTTCTTTCTGGATTTCTCACACGGAGAAAACAGACCACATAGAATTAAGTGATTTGCATGGTGCATGGTTTTAAATTAAGATGACACCACCTTAAATTAAGGTAACAAGTCACATTAATTTCTTGAATGCGCAACTAAAAAAAAAAACGGGCAGCCATTAAAATAAGATGAAGTTCACATTAAATTTAACCGAGTTTAAGTGGAATCACCTTATTTTAAGCGGATATCACCTTATTTTAAGGTGTTGAAATTTAATGTGCACATCATCTTATTTTAAAGTACCATTTTATTCTCCGTGCATAATCGACTAAGTGAATTGCAACGAAAATTTTAATATGGAAGCTTTAAAGTTAATGTTATTTTAACATTTTCGAAAAACAACATGGTTTTTTTTTTCAAATGTTAAAAAATATCCCAATTGTTAGTTTTTATTAAATGTTAATTATTGTCTTAAAACTAAAACCAAAATGGATTTAAATTAGTACTCCTGCTCAAAAAAACTGTAACATTTCTCTTTTGTAACACGATTCATCAGCCACCCTCTATTTTTTGCTGGATTTCACATGTTAATTTTATATTTTTGTATTAAAGGTACCTACCTAATGTTAAATATCTTTAAGGAATCAATTCAATAAAATGGCATGCAAACACAGATAATTCATTAAGGTAATGTTGATTACTAACCAGATATGATTATAAGTATTTGTTTGCTTAACAAGTTTCGATCAAGAGAGCCTTTAAGGTCAGTTCGAAAGGTTAAATTAATTTTCTTCAGGATATTATACGATTGTATTATCTTCCCCATACACACATTTTCAATTTCTTACTGCAACAAACAACTACTTTGTGAAATTTGATATAATACAAAATTCATTCTTAATTCTTTGCAACTGGTTGATTACTCATTTACATTTCAAGTAGATTATATCAAAAGCACTATTCACATTCCAATATAACCTTAAGGCCCCTTTGGCAGTATTTTAAACCTTCCCTTAGGAAAAATATTCGATTATATTGTGTAATTGATATATTCTATTAAGCAATACCTAATAATTTGGTGTCCTTAGATGTGTTTAGATCAATAAACTTTCAATTTGTGTAAACAAGCTAACAAAACAAGCATTCACATGCCTCCTATAATGCTTAAAGTCCATTCAATCGAATATAATCTATCTTTCTCCCACCCAAAAACATAGAGATTTATTGAAAATACATTTACATAATATCTTATTACTCTTGCCAAGATATGAAAATTTATATTCACTTCATTTAATGCCATTATTTGTCTGATTTATTTTAATACGATTTTAAAAGGAAGGAATTTGTGAGATTTTAGATTTTGAGAAGGTTATGCTATGCATGAAAATTAGTAACAATATGATTGTTTTAAATAATTAAGAAAATAATATTTAAAAATATAAAAAAAAAAACAGGAATTATTTATTACATAGACATAATCAATTAGAAACTATTTATACAAACACTCAACAAAAATAAATCCTTGAACCTGACCTAAATTTAAAAAGCCTCTGCCGTAAACATTATTTTTGTTGTTTAAAGAAATAGAAAACAAAAACAAGAAACATTCAAAAAGAAATGCTGAGAACTTGACAAAAAATTGGTTCACGTAAACTTTAACAAAGTCCTTGATTTCAAAGTATTATGCTTCACTGCCATGATTGTTATTCTACTAATCTTTTCGTTTTTTTCTTTGTTGTAAAACAAATGTAATGTACAAATGCTTTTAATAAATTTCAGGATTAACTCCATCGAATTCTAAATCCATTTCTTTACACCAAAGCGTTTGTGCAAGGATTCTATTGTGTGTTAGAATGCCTACTGCTTTTGTACTTTATATTCAACCAAGGGCGTTTTTTTTATCATTGTAGGCCTTAGACGCAAAAAATTTTATTACATGCATTTTTCAAAAGAATTTTTCGACGAAAATTGTTCGACACTCGATATTCAAAGTAATATTGTTATTTCTTCATTTTAAACTTTTTTTTCCAAAAACTTAACGGACTTTGATGATTTTTTCTGCGTGCTTTTGTAAACATGTAACTTTTAATTTAACACATCAGTATTTCAATAATTTGATGAAAATTTGATATGATATGCTTTTTTGTAATATTTTTTGAAGTGAAAACTTCTTTAGTATCGTAGTGATTTGAAACAAGATGAAACGAAAAAGCGACACGAAAAATCAATTGATCACAACTTTGTTTTAATAGATATATAGATGAATGAAATTTATATAGTAGATAGGTCATTAAATAAAGAATACTTGTGCAAAATTTCAATTAGTTTCATATTCAAAATTCTGAGATAACGGTGAAAAAATATTTTTTTCCTAAACACTTTATATCTTTTGATCTAGAGCATATAACAAATTTATTTAACTTTAATACGCATGCTGATAATATTACCATTCATTTGATATATCACACATAATGGTACGTGCTCTACAAGTTATATAATCTTTAGTTGAAAAACTTGAAAAATACCTCAAAACACCTGTAAAGATTTGTTGCCGATGACCAGCCAGCAGTAGAGGAAGTTCCGTAATCTCAATTCGAAATTTCGACATGGTTGGCTTTAAAAAATTCTAACTTTTTTTGTAGGCATGGTAGAAATATGATTGAAGCTTCACATAAAAGGTGAAATAATAATGATATAAAATTTATTGTAGGTTGTCATATAAAAAAAGTGAATTAATACAAAAAAAATTATATTTTTTCGATTTTTTTTTTTTGCAAGAAAAATGATTGTTAAGGTTTCACTTCAATAACGTGTGAATTGCACACATGATTTTTTTATCAGCACCTAAAATATAGTTTAAAAAAATTCAAAGTTCCGTTTCACAAAATCGGTTTTCCATCAGGAAAAAATAAAATGTTGTTTGTTTTCGTTTTCGTAAAATTAACATTTCAAAGGTTTTTGAATGTAATAAAAATCATCTGTACTAAATTTGTAGAAAATTTTCCTTCCCGGTTAGCCAGTACCATGGCAGAACGATTCCTGCAAGATATAAGTTGAGTTATAATCCTGTACCTAATAAAAACATTATTTCCCAAACATTTGTAAATTGTTTAACTAAAAAAAAAAAAATAGGACAACACATAGACAAATTAGGTACACGATAACTAGTATTTATTCTTCAGATAATTTTTGTAAATTCATAAAAAAAAACATTAACTTTAGCTTTAAAACATCTTAAATAATGCGTTTATTACCTTTCTTTCTTTCTCTCACCGGTGCACAGTGGTGCATTTGGTGTTTTTTTTGGCGTCAAAATTCATTTGCACGGCCATTTCTTAAGGAAATGTCATGAAATTTGGTACACCGAAGGGTACTTGTATGGAGAAACGAAAAAGCTGCCAACTTTTTTTTATTCGAAATGGAAGGCGGCTCCAAAATGGCGGCCAGAATAAGCCTTTAAATCAAATTTTCTATTTTTAAAAAGTATATAAGCTAGAAATTTAGCTTAATTCAAATCAAAAAGATTTTAGATGTTAAATATAAAAATTAATAGATTCACATTCTATAAAAAAAATCAAAAATTTTTAAAACAAAGTCGAAAAAGTGCCAAATTGCATGGATATTTTTGTAAATTATCACCATTTTGACATCTCTTCTATTTATGTTTCGTAAACAAATTGAGTATTTTGTGGTTATATGGTTGCCAACTATGTTTTTATTAGAAAACATGATACCTATATTGAAAAAATTTCAATGTTCAATAAAACTGAGAATTTATTTTTTCGGTATACCAAAAGTACAAATCCGATGACAAAAAAAAATAAGTGACGTCACATTTCATGGATAAAAATTCACGATTTTGTACAGTACAACACTGTAACCTGCATTATTGACCACAACTGCAATCCAAATCTAAATTTTAAAACACTGACAATACAGAAAAGCTAAAATACAAAAATTTTGAAAATCCACAAAACCCAAATTTTGAAAATCCAGAATTTTTCAATTTAATATTTTTACATTTGTTTTTTGTTTCCCATGGCCTATTGCACCAAATACCTACAATTTACAATCACAAATTTGTCGTTGTATTTTTTTCAAACAAATTTGTAACTTTTTATATGTGTTTAAGAATTGGTGCAAAAGAATTAGTTATACCTAATTACTTAACAATTTTTGTGAAAAATTGCTTGTAAATTGTAAGTGTCTTAAAACAACTCAATAAAAAAAAAACACACAAATATTACTTGCTCCGGAAACTAAAGAAAAAAGAGAAAACAAAATCAATGAAGCAAGTAATTATTGTTATTATTGTATGTGAAGCCATTAACTGCAATCAAAATGCGCCTTTAAAACACACAACATAAAGTATGAGTGTGAGTCCAGCTCTGACTTCACTTACCTTCATACATATATTATATCTACGTAGTTTCAGCCCATAATAAAATCGTATTATTGTACTTACTACCAAAATAAATGGCAGGACCTTTTTATTACCATCACCTTATCCGTAGTTTTGTTCGTTTCGCATTCGCATTCATATGTGTAGCGACTTTGTTACCGCTTGTTCGAGAGAGAGAATATGTATTTATGTTATTATTATGTTTATGGTGCGTTACGGCCATGCTGCTGGGGTGTTCGTATGAGGGTGTTCTGTGCTAGCAAACTTAACAACCGAAGTGGCAGCAAAAACATCCCACAACAAGAACAGCGACAATCCTGCCTCCCTGGATGATATGGTGTATATCTCTCGATGTTGAATGGAGCCACAAAGCCAGCAACATCAGAAAGTAGCATCGAATTCAAGCTCAAATCCTGCAGGATATAACCTGACACACATGTGTTACCTTTACCTACACAGCATCATACAGCTACCGGAGAATATGTGTGTACTGTATAGTATACCCAGTTATTTTCGGATTAGGGTAATTTGTGTACTGGAGCTGGATAATTTGTTGTGTTTTGTGGGCCAACTGCTTTATTGCTATTGCGAAATTTGTTGCGCTAATGAATATAATTTGCAGTCTTCACTTTCAGTGAAGTGATGGCCCCTGCCATTCCAGAGTTTTTTTTTTTTACTCTGCATTATATCTGCAAATGGACAGAACGTTAAGGCATTATTCATGATGATTGCTATTCATCTTTTTTTTATGTTTTTCTTTTTTTTTTTTTGCTTTTTGTGTTGTGATTCTGAATTAATTGTTGATTTCATCTTCGGTTCAGGCGTGTTGGCTCACATCAAGAGGGGGCTTAGTTTTTGGGATTAGGGAGTGTTTGGAGATTTTTTTCTATTTTTTTTCTCGTTTTATTGTATCCTTTTGATCTAGGGTAGGATGGTATAAGAGTGCGCGGTTGATAAGAGTGCGCAAGGCCATTTTCTACGGTTTGAAAGGGAATATAAGATTGAATGCAATTATTTTGGAAAGATCTAAATGAGTTTGATCTTCTGTCAAAATTTCATGCAAATGTGTTTGTAAACAGAGGTGCTAGTTAAGTTTAAGTTTTTTAGCACTTTTTTTTCCAATATTTCTTGCCAAACAAATTAAATTTTCCGCTTAACAACAAAAAATAACAATAAACAAAGTATGGGACATTAAAAAGTCGACAAAAAGAAACATTTGAGGAACACGTAAGACTGGTCATAAAGTGCATTGTGAAATATATATATATTCTTCGATTACATGTCTGAGCGTGTAAGAGTGCGCACCATGATGATGTATAAGAGTGCGCGGGTTATAAGAGCAGTAAATGCTATCCAAGTCTTCAAAATAACTGGCATTTGTCCATATACCAGCAAACAGCAGCTAGAAAAAGCAATTCCAACCAAAAAGAAACCAAATAAAAGTTTTACAAAAAAACAAGCGAATGAGAGTAACTAGGAAATATTTAAATTTTCTCGGAACCAATAATCGAAGACTAAATTGATTGTTCCTCATGCAAGGAGTGATGGATTGAAAAATACTCTGTTTATTTAACGATAGGCAATTTTATTTGCGACTTTTGTGCGAACTTACACCTGTGCGCAGCTGCGCACTCTTACAAACTAAGCCGCGCACTCTTACACAATAGGATGTATAAGAGTGCGCAAATTTCCTAATGTGGTATTTTGTTTATAACTTTTGAATTAATACATTTTTGTTACCAGTTTTAAGTTTTTTTCGTTGCTTTGATTATAAACTAAAAACTATATATAAAAAAAGTAGTTTAATTCTTTTTGTTATTGTTTTATTTGGTATTTTGTCTAAAATGCGCACTCTTATACCACCTTACCCTATGATAGCTGAGCTGTGTGGACGAACGCACAATGGAAAAAATAGAGGGAAGGGAAAAAAAATAACACAAGAGAACAGAACAATAAAATCCAACAAACACAATGACCCCCGATCCGACATGCTTTCGAATATAAATCAATCCTAATCCCAGATATTGATTGAAAGCATTGGAATCAATTGATTTGACGATTTTGGGCGCGTTCAATTGGAAGTAATAGTGATGTTGATGTATAAATTGATGTGTCGGTCGGTTTACTGTTGTAGCTAATTTGGTTTAATTTGTATGAGGTACTTTTTAGTCAATAGACCATAAGACTTTGGAAGTAAGGAAAGAAAAGAGCGAAAATTTGTGGATTTCTAGAATTGGTTTAATTGGATTGCAGCTAAAAAATAGTTGGACTACTTCAGAGAAGAGTTATCTTCAGTAAAGATTTAATAGCGTTCTGATTGCAGTAGGTCTCAAACAAGGCCCTGTTTCATAAAAATATTAGGTAATCTAATTCATTTGAGCTCGATTAGTAGGTGGCAATCGTTTGAAAAAACTTAGCTCAGATTTTCGAAATATCCATATAAATCTGGAATCTTGAAAATACCCAGTCTTTTGATCAATGTTTTCGGTAGAATTTACTCGGCTCTCAACTAGAATTTGAATTATATCTTTTAGAAACACTATTCCATCGTTATTTAACATTTAATACATTTTGATTTAATGATCTATTCAAGATACCAATTATCACACACAGTCTTATAATTTCTATGGGCTATTAGTTGACCATCTGCGTTTGCCGAAAAACTACTAGCCTGTAATAACTACTTGAGTAACGAGTAATTGTTTTTAAAAACGTTAAAAAAAAGTACGTATACGCCACAGTGATCACTGATCACCAACCTTTTTAATTCTTTTTCATTGGCCTCTAAAACTAAATAAATTTATATTGTTAATAGAAACTTAGGATATTCACTATGCAATAACTCTGCGAAAACAAAAAAAAAAAAATCATGTGTGCAATTCACACGTAGTTGAAGTAAAACCTTAAAAATCATTTTAAAAAAATCAAAAAAATATAACTTTTTTTTATTCCATCACTTTTTTTGATATGATAACCTACAATAAATTTTATACATCTGAAAGCTTATTTTTTCAGCTCAAAATATTTATATCGACCATGTCTATACAGCATCCTACAAAAAGAGCTAGAATTTTTTTAACCCAATTAGTTTTCATAAAAAAAGCAAAACAATCAATCTCTTTTCTCTTCAAACGCCATTAAATCCATTTTTTTAAAAGACAACCTATAATACATTTTATATCATTATTATTTAACCTTTTATATGACGCTTCAATCATATTTCTACCATGCCTACAAAAAAAGTAAGAATTTTTTAAAGCCAACCATGTCGAAATTTCAAACTGAGATTACGGAACTTCCTCTACTGCTTGCTGGTCATCGGCAACAGATCTCCACAGGTGTTTTGAGGTATTTTTCAAGTTTTTCAATTAAAGATTATTATGTGTGATGTATTAAATGAAAGGTATGCGTATTAAAGTTAAATAAATTTGTTATATGCTCTAGATTAAAAGATATAACGTGTTTAGAAAAAGAACATCTTTTCACAGTTATGTATCTCAGAATTTTGAATATGAAATTATTTGAAATTTTGCACAATCATAATTTATTTAATTATCTACCTATCTAATGTATAAATTTCATTCATCTATCTATTAAAACAAAAAAGTTATGATCAATTGATTTTTTGTGTCGCTTTTTCGTTTCATCTTGTTTCAAATCACTACTAAAGAAGTTTTCACTTCAAAATAGAAAATGCATACTGTGAACTGTGATAAATAATATTACTGGACAAAAAAAAGACTTTAAAAGTCTATCCCTTTTTATTTCAAGTTCTGTGTGATTTGACTAGTAGGTTATTAACTCCCTAGTCCTTATTGTGATGCAAGGCCGAGGGATGCTGACTTTGTTTTGTAAGACATACGGCCTTGGATTCAAAATGTGATTAACTTTAATTTATTCATTATATTTATTCAATTTATTTATTTAAACATAATATTTTTACCTTAAGCCTGTTTAAATTTAAACATCTTAAAAGGTCAAATGTTTATGGAATACTTCAAGTCTAAACGCGCTTTTTACAGTACAAAAAAATGATTGTATACTTCTCAAAATCACTACTTTTGAAATCATTACCTTCTTAGAAAACATGAAGTTTATTTGTTTAAATTCCTATTGAGGTTATTCTTTTAATAACCTCTTTTAATTGATTTAATTTAGTTGCCTTTCTTTGCTTTGTACTATTTCAACTTCATTATTTAATAGAAAGCTTAATCACCCATAATACTCTTCGATGGTTGCGGTTAAGAAATTTCATATTTTTTGAAGAAAGGGCAAAATTAAATTCAATAGATGAGAATTTCTTGTTACTAAGTATGTTTCTAAAAAAAGTTATTATTTCTAAAATAAACCCTAATAATATCGGAGGCCAAAAAGTTACAGTTCTTAAAGGTTAATAATAATGATTTCATTTTTGTTAGTTTATAACAATTTATTTATCAAAGTCTTGTATATAAATGAAACAACCGCTTTGAAACTATGTATTTTTATCCAAGACATTGTAAATGACACATTAATATTTTGTTTCTATTGTCAATAATGTTTGTTTATTCATAATACAAGTACACATCAAAAGTTAATTTAATCAAAATCATAATAAAAATAAATGTCAAACCATCATACCTAATCACATCTACTTGAATAAAGTAATTGCCTAATGTGATGCATAAATATCCATTGTCAATGGCAGCGTTAAGGTTCTAAAAATTGTCTAAAGCACCCTCTTAAAGACAATTCATATTATAATAATAATAATAATATTCGCATCCACCCCCTTGCGCTTTCATCCCCATTAACCAACCAGCCATCATCAGGGCAAATCATAAAATAAACAAGGAAAATTGAGAAATCAGTGCAGAATATTTCTGTCTGTCTGAACAATCTCAGGACCATCAGGACCCCAATTCGTGTTTCGCACATAACTTGTGAATTCTATCGCCTAATGAATATTATTTTTATTGACAAGTCATGCAATCGGCAAGAACTCGCTACAAAAATATTTGTTCGTGAATAAATTCAGTTTGCGTTCTTCTTTCTGTTTGACTTATTCTCCCGGTGTGTAAGAGGAAGTCTGTTTGTGTTCTTATTCTATGGCAATACAACAAGAACAACATATACCAACATGTACATTGGGGTGTTCAGCCATCAGCCCAACTAAATAGAACGCATACTATGGGGTAAATATTTGTCCCCTCCCCCCAACTATACTCTTTTATGTTCTGTGTATCTCAATTGAATATCCTTCGAGAGAATTTTAGTTGAGATGTGCGCACCGCGCCGAAGGTTGAAAGAATTAAAGTTTGTATCTTCTAGTTCTTGTTGCATGGTTTGGGTGGGTTAGGGAGTTTCTTTTGAATAAATACAAAAAAGGAACTTCAAACAACATAAAGTTGGTTTGAGATTGAATGCGAAACAACTTCGCATCGATTGCCATATGGTATAGAGAGCATATCATGACGGTATCTAAAGAAGGGGTATTCGAGACGGAAAGTCAAAGGATATTTATCTCTTGTATGTAATGAATTTGTACTTAGCAACTATACCATCACAATTAAGGTAGATTTTAACATTCGTTTTTAACATTCGTTACTGATGATATACATACGTACATAGGTATCGGTAATATTAGGAGAGTTTTTTTATTTATCTATATAGATTTTGTGCAAAAAAACGACATCGGGATTTTTGAAATGCTTCCAAATGTTTGGCACCACTGTACATACACTTTTGCAGCTGTCTGTCAAAAATGTGCCGTGCTCATGTTCTTTTAACTCCGTAGTGGCCATCAACGGCGGATCCAGGGGGGGGGGGGGCACGGGGGCACGTGCCCCCCCCCCAGAACTGGTTCATACTTTAAGCAAATCAAATTAATAGAGTTGTTAAATTATATGAATAATTACAGAAAGTACTTGAGTGAAACTCTTGTCTATTTCTGGCTGGAAATGCGAATTTTATTGTTTGTTGCATCCCTTTACCACCTCACAAATAAATAAACGAATAACTAAACACGAAATTTTTTTTCAATTTTCTAAGTGTTTTTTTTTACTTCAAAGTGATTTTGGTGAAAAATTTTGATACCTATGGACATCAACAACCAAGGTATGAATGGTATTCTAAAAAAAAAAATAATTGTATATTAGACTGGGCCAAAAAAAAAAAATATTTTTTTTTTTGAAAGTTACTTCGAAAATCTTGTTCAGGATGATGAAAAAAAAAATTTGGTGAAAATTTGAGCCGTTAAAAAAATTTTAAGAGGTCTATCATCGGTTTTTTTTATTTTTATACATGATATGATGTTTTACAACAGAACTGCTAGACAATCAAAGTAAAAAAAAATTCTGTTCATTTTTTCTTATAAAAAATTAAATTTCCTACAAAAAAGGTCTCATAGTAATTTTCCCTAAATTGAGTTCTAAAGAAGTTATTCACGATTTAAATCGAGAAAAAAATTAAAAAATCAATTTTCAATTTCAAAATTTTATAATTCACTGAAAATTCAATATTTTCAAATTAGCAAGATGTTTTCTTGTAGGGACTTAAACGTTCTATAAAAAGTTCCCTGGCAGCAAATTAATTGCTTTATCCGTTAAAAAGATATTCGTATCAAAATCAATGCCCACTGATTTCAATAGTTTTCTTATGACAAGTATGCATTGCGATTTGAATACAATTATCTTCTAAACGGTTAAAGCAATTAATTTGCTGCCAAGGAACTTTTTATAGAACGTTTAAGTCCCTACAAGAAAACATCTTGCTAATTTGAAAATATTGAATTTTCAGTGAATTAGAAAATTTTGAAATTGAAAATTGATTTTTTAATTTTTTTCTCGATTTAAATCGTGAATAACTTCTTTAGAACTCAATTTAGGGAAAATTACTATGAAACCTTTTTTGTAGAGAATTAAATTTCCTATAAGAATCTGTCGTGGTTTTATTTTTCTATTCACTTATTTGCTCATCACAAAATTCCAAAGTGAAACAGTCAAATTGAAAAAACACTTCGATTTAAAAAGCTTAATTACTCGAATACGGCTCGTCTGACGAAAATTTTCAATTTGATCTTTTTTGTAGGAAATTTAATTTTATATAAGAAAAAATGAACAGAAATTTTTTTTACTTTGATCTTCTAGCAGTTCTGTTGTAAAACATCATATCATGTATAAAAATAAAAAACACCGATGATAGACCTCTTAAAATTTTTTTTAACAGCTCAAATTTTCACCAAATTTTTTTTTCATCATCCTGAACAAGATTTTCGAAGTAACTTTAAAAAAAAAAAAATATTTTTTTTTGGCCCAGTCTATTGTATATGCAACTCTATTTTTTCATACAGAGGGGTTGAAGTGCACACTTAAAAAAATTGCAATTTTTTCGTTTTTTTTTTTTAAACATTAGTGTCTTTAAAATAGCGCAAAATGCCACAACATTGCATAACCTATATATTATTGAACTGCTAGATATGTAGAATAATCTTGCATTTCCAGAGTTTGCCCAAGTATGCACCCCCGAAAATAAAGGCCCCTTGAAAAAAAAAAAACTCTTCAAAAGCGACTCTTACTTTTAGATTTTAATAAATATTATGTTTTTGAGTAAATTTCTCCAGGGATACCTTTAAAAATATGGGAAGAAATAGTATTCCAAATTTTAAAAGTATCGGTGCAATAGTTATGAGGTGAACCGGGTTTGAAAACATTAGTTGTGGGGAGAACGATTTAAAGTTTTGAACTCTGGACTAAAACGTTCGTAAGCAAAATATTTAAATTCTCATAACTTGGTCAATTTGACTCCAATAGACCAACAATTTGAACACAATATTTTTGAGATATAAAAAATTTTAATGCAAATAAAAAAAAAAAAAAAACTGGGTCTCCCGGGAAAAAAGTAGCTATGTTTCATTTTTTTTTTTATTCTTTGGAACTTCAATATTTATTAGAATGTCTTTAGTAGTCTTTAGTATTTGACTAAAAACTACCAGGTCATTAAATAATGGTATAAATATGTCCATAATATTGCAAAATTTTATACAAAATCAATTAAAAAACGAAAATATTTTTTTTTAGAAATTTCATCTTTAAAACTTATTTTCTCAAAAACCATTTAGGGCCAATTTTTCAATAGTCAGTTAAACAGTCAGTTAGTACTTATTCCTAAGGATAAAGAAAAAATCAATTTTTCCACAGGCAGATATAGCTTATTTCTAAGAATAAATCTATCTGCTTCTCTCAGAGACGAATAAAATTATTCTAAGGAATAATCTCAATAAAAATATTGTGTCAGTTGTCAAAGCTGTTTTGAAAGAATTTTGAAAAAAATACAGTGGAAAACAAGAAAACAAAAACAATCATGAATAAAAATGACGTTTAATTTTAAATATTTTTGAATTTGACAATTTTTTTTGTTATTCTGTAGAATAAATTATTTTTGATTGAAAAATTCAATGCTTTTATCTGATTGTTTATGAGCCTAATAACTTTATTCGTCGAACAGTTAACTGACTGTTTATTAGATGATTGAAAAATTGGCTCTTAATGAAACAACTTGAGTCAAAAAATAAAATAAAGAATAAATTACTTACTTTAAGAGCCAATTTTTCAATCTTCTAATAAACAGTCAGTTAACTGTTCGACGAATAATGTTATTAGGCTCATAAACAATCAGATAAAAACATTGAATTTTTCAATCAAGAATAATTTATTCTACAGAATAACAAAAAAAAAATTGTCAAATTCAAAAATATTCAAAATTAAACGTCATTTTTATTCATGATTGTTTTTGTTTTCTTGTGTTTCACTGTATTTTTTTTTCAAAATTCTTTGAAAACAACTTTGACAACTGACACAATATTTGTGTTGAGATTATTCCTTAGAATAATTTTTATTCGTCTTTGAAAGAAGCAGATAGTTTTATTCTTAGGAATAAACTTTATCTGCCTGTTGAAAAATTGATTTTTTCTCTATCCTTAGGAATAAGTACTAACTGACTGTTTAACTGACTATTGAAAAATTGGCCCTAAGAAAAGTAATAGCACAGGATTGTACGTACATTTTATGATTTTTAATATTTTTTTTTCTCCCGACTAATCGGGAGGTAAGTGGGTAAGCACTTAAGTGGGTTTAGTAAAAATGCTAAGTCTATTCATTTGCATCTTGATAAACTAAGAAAACCTGCAATTGGGTGAAGCTAATCACGTGTGCGAGGTAGCGCAGTGCGTAGTGTACTGGCTTCTGAACTCGCTTGGTCTAGGTTCAATACTCAAGTGTGACGGAAGAAGTTTTTCAAATCAAATGAAAAAATCACTAGACTAAGCAAGACACACAAAATGGAATAAAAGGAGTCTGATGATCGGATTGGCATCCGTGAAACAGTACTGTAACTCTAGCCATAAACACTTGGTGGTAGCACCTTCAAGATGTTGTTGTTGTTCAAAGATTATAAAAAAGTAATTAGTCGTTAGGTAACAATACAAATGGGGTAGTGGGGAATTCCCAGTTAATTTGTGCAGGTAGGTGCGTAGTAGAAACATATCCCTAAAAAATATGCAATAATGCGATTTGGGATGATTGTTTTTAAAACAAATTACTATTTTTTCGGGTAGGTATATTGGGGAAATTACAAATCGGCATGAAAGGGTTAAAGGGAAAGTTATGAATGAAATGTTTTAGTTCAAAAGCTGATTTCTTGCGAGAACAATATTTAAATATTAATCTTCTGAGTTCATTAAAAAAAGTAATAGTTTTATAAAAAACAATGGAAGAACAAAGTAATAGCTTAAATCTTAATAATAATATATTTTCTATTTGCGACAAAAGAAACTGCCGAAGTAAGGTATGGTGGACTTTTGGCGAAATAAAAAATCAAAATGGTGATACTATACCAAACTTTGTGGCATGCAGATCGTGCAAAAAAGTGATGAAAATTTTTAAAACAACGACGAACCTTTTGAGGCACAGATGTTTTAAAGAAAGCTTGCCAAATATAATTAAAGAAGTGATTGTGTCGATGGCCGATAAGAAAGCAGTTTTTGATGTGTCCGTGAAGGCGTGAAGCTGTGTATTGAAGATATTAGACCGTTTTCTACTGTAGAAGGCTCTGGAATGCAGGCATTTGTTAAAGAGTGTATAAAAATCGGTGCTAAATACGGAGAACATGTTAACGTGAAAGACATGCTTCCCACTGGAACAACCATAAGCAACAATATAAAAAATATTAAAGACAAATTAGTGGAAATAGTCAAAACAGAACTCCGGTTTTATTAAAATCTTTTCGGCAACAACAGATTTGTGGACTGACCTTTTCTGAAAATTCAGAAAATTTAAGTGATTTAAAATACAAAGTAAAACATTATTTAGTGAATTTGTTTCATCCTGAAAATCAAAAACCTTTATGAAGCACATAAAATCTTGAATCGTATTCCCGCAACATCAGCAGCATCAGAACGAGCATTTTCATAGGCTAGAAATAGAATTACAGAAAAACGATCGAGGTTGAACCAAGAAACTGTAAATAATTTGATGATTGCGAACTTAAAGATGATTCCAATTTAAATATTTTTTTTTTTCATAAATACAAGTGTCATAATTTTTAACTTAATTAAATTTATTCAATTTTTTGTATCTAGCATTAAGTTTTATTTAATTTTTCTTTTTTTCTGTATTTAATTTAATTTTATTCTAATATGTTTTTCTTCATTTCATTATCTTGTCAAATTAATTAATTTAAATAAAACCAATGTAACTTGCTTTTGTGTACCAAACTGATTCTCTTTTATTTATGCTACAAGAAAAACCACCCTCGAACACTATGAACATTTTCTCTCCAATTCAAGTAATTTCGATCACATTGATCATAAACATTTTGTTCACGTTCATTTTACTCGATTTTACTCGAATAGAAAAATGATCGTTTGAACTCGTTTGAAATGTAGGATTGTAGGATTACTTACGAGTCATCATACTCCTAAACAGGAAAGCTCGAACATATTTGAGTTGTGTTGATTCTGTTTGTTCGAGATCGTTTTTTTTCGAGTAAGCACTCGATGTTCGTAAACAATACTCGACTCGTTTGGTTCTCTGATGGCGACATGGCGACAAGGCGACAAGGTGACATGGCGACAAGGCGACATGGCGACAAGGCGACATGGCGACAAGGCGACAAGGTGTCATGGCGACAAGGCGACATGGCGACAAGGCGACATGGCGACAAGGCGACATGGCGACAAGGCGACATGGCGACAAGGCGACATGGCGACATGGCGACAAGGCGACAAAGGGACAAGGCGACAAGGCGACAAGGCGACATGGCGACAAGGCGACATGGCGACAAGGCGACATGGCGACAAGGCGACATGGCGACATGGCGACAAGGCGACATGGCGACATGGCGACAGGGCGACATGGCGACAAGGCGAAAAGGCTACATGGCGACAAGGCGACATTGCGACAAGGCGACATGGCGACAAGGCGACATGGCGAGAAGGCGACATGGCGACAAGGCGATTGGCTGATTTTGCCAATCCGTCCCTTGTGCCCCCCCCCCCAGAAAAAAATCCTGGATCCGCCACTGGTGGCCATTACATCCATGTTGGATGCAACAAAATTTTTTTAACAAAAAACCAAAAATCATTCTTAGCTAAATTTTAAGACTGTGCCCATTTACATCAGTTGCGTCGTTCTTGTTTTATAAGCGTTTGAAGGTAGCCATATTGAATTTTTTTCGATTTTTTAAAAATCAAACGTGGAAACTTTTTTATTTTTATTCCTAATTTTAAGAAAAAAACTTTGGTAGGTAATTTTATGTATTATATTTGTTCATATAAATATTTAGGTCCTTGATCCACATGAAAAATTAATTATATCGATGTCAAAATTTCAAAATCGATGTCAAAATTTCAAAACCCAAGACAAAAATTGAAAACGTATTATATTTGTATTATTGTCTACAAAAAGCACGCTCAACATTTCTTTTGAAACATCACTAAAAAACTAACCTTTAGTTTTTTTTTTGTGGCAGGATCTCCTAAAAGAAACGAAGCAACACTTAGTTTTTTAATCTTAAAAAAAAAAAGAAAAAAAAGATTGGTTTGTGGAAGCTCGTTAACTAATAACACCCCATTCGAGAGCGTGTCCTTGAACTATAAATCCCTTGAAAACTTGAAATTACTTTCTAGCGCGAGTAAAAATCGATCTGATAGAAAACGTAGCGGTAATTTTTTAAAATAAATTGTCAGGTACCTTCATCTCAAATAGCACAGTGGTGTATAAATTGGTGTAAATGCATTAATTTAATTGATAAAATTGAAAAATAAAAATAGTGTAGGTATTTGTAAAAAATTATACCATTGTCTTTTCGATGAAAATTTCAACATTTCTTTTAAAATTCCGTGCAAAACATGCACCGATTTCAGTTGTTTTTATAATATACCATTAATGGTGCATAAAATTATTCGATTGTGAAAGCAACCAAAATTGTGCATTTTGTGCACTATACTTTGGTGTAGGAAGTACACCTTGGAGAAATAAAATTCAATAAACTACTAAGTGGGAGACGCCATATTTTTCAGAAAAATGACATTCGACATTTTAAAAATAAGGACAGCGATTAATTATTATTTTACTATATTACTATATCGACTAAATTATAGCGAATTCTTAATTTTTTTTGTTTCGTTTATAAGAGACCGCTTCTAAAAAAATGTAAAAACAGTAAAAAAAAGTATAATTTTTGAAAAACTTTTTTTCAATAATAAAAAAAAACTATTAATTCATTGAAATTTTTGAGGCGCTCGATTTTTAGACGGGGTAGGATCCAAAATCAGTAGACAGAATGTGTTCGTTCTTAAATTCGGCACTCAAACTCATATTAATTCATTATTTTCTTATGGCCATATTATGAAAGTGAATAAAAATAAATGTTCATTTATTTTATAAGAAATGGTGCAAGTTTTAATTCATAAAACAGTTTTGAGATTAAAAAAATAAATTATAATAATTTTAATGGTGAATTTAATGCATAGATTTATTGTTTATTTTTCAAACTCAAAGAAATAGTTTTTCACCAAAAACCAGATCGTTTTTTATAGCACTAGCGCTTTTTATATTCCGAAAATCGGTATAGTTTTTCAACCAACACCGGTGTTTATTATATACGAGAAAACGGTGTATTTTTTATATTCAAAACATAATCACGAAAGTTAAAAAAATACTCCTAATATTTTGGTTTTTAGACTTTTGTGCTAGTTGAGAGAGTAAATTTACCTTGTCATATTATTAGGCCCCAAGCGAAAAAAAAATCTTTTTAATTTAGGTATGTTTGCTCGATTTTTAAATTTGTTTGATCATATTTTTTATTTTTTTTTTTTTAATCATTTGAATTCATGATCAGAATTACTAGACCGATTAAATACTTCTATTTTTTTTAATGAGGAATAACATGACACTCTTTAACTTTACGGCAAGGACTCCATCGAATTTAAAAAAGAAAATACCAAAGTTGTAGAATCAAAGCGTTCCTAAGCTTCTTTTTATGTTGTTTTTTTTTTAACAAAAAAAAAAAAGAACCTAATCAATTCTCATTAAGAATGAGGGATATTTGATTATTTGTATAACGTATAATCAATAGTCTGGTCTTCTACGAAAAAATCTAATTACGACACCTTCGTTATTTTTAAGAAATAGACTTTGTCGATGAGACCAAAAAGTTTACTCAAAACAACATTTTTGCGCATGTTTTATTTTCGCACTTTTCAAGCCTTCTAATAGAAGTTAATAGAAAACCAGACGTTATATTCCAATCAAACATCCTCCATTCATAAAAAGAGGAAATGTATGGATAAAATTATTGTGAAGCTATAATTTGTTATTGGTTTCAGGATAAAATTGAGATATTGTTCAATCCCTTCTCACTGGAAGAAGCATTTTCCTGTCTCGTGTCCTTCAACTGTCAACTGCATAACAGCACTGTAAGAGAACCTAGCTGCATCATGCTTAAGGTCAAGTGTATCAGACCTTTCTGGGTCTTTATTCCAGCCATGTGTAGTTTTTCTATTCAATCCACTATTGTAATGAGTACCATTTTTGATAACACTCTCTATTATTTCTATTGTTTTCACCAACAAAAAAAATCCTTCTCATTTTATTCAGCAAACAAGCAAGTCAAGCGACATTACAAATTCTATTCTTCATCCGCCTCTATTATTAAACCACACTTAAATAAAAGAAACATCATTGTAAAACATTAATTCAACAAACGCCCGGCCCCTCAAACAACACGTCCTTGAGCCTTGATATCTCTCTCCCCCTTCTTCAACACAATTCCAAAGTCTTATTTGAAGTACATACATAGTCGATGTAGGTACCTAGAGTCCCGCACATGATTTCGATTCGTATAGGTAGCATTTTCATAATAATGCTGGGAGGGTAAAAATACCACCCTATACACCCTATATCTGCGAAAGGGCACAAGCATAATAATAACAATAACGATTATAACAGAAGATATAATAATGTATTTGTACTTAATATTCACGACGATGATCTCGATATGGGATATGATATGGCATCTTGGCCATTACCGATGCCTATCATATTGTCCTAAGCCTTAGACGGACGGGCTCATTGAGAGAAGAAATTGATTGCCACACACATGGCATCGGTTTGTTTAATGATCAAAGGATGATCTTTGCTTTTATGCTTGGCATAGTTGGGGTAGACCAATTTCATCCAACAATTATATTGGTGGCGGCTACCCTTGCTCCCTTTAATAACTACTCCCCCATTGATTTTCCATAATCTTTGGGTACTTTTGGCATCACATGTATACATACATACTCGTGTAGAAGCATACATTTAATGCGTGCTCATAAAATGGAAGCAGCACCATCAAAATCCAACACCTCTTCGCCGCCCTTATGATGCTTTCCACCGACCGATTCTCCAGGCTGTTGTTAACCCAAGATGGAGTCGTGCCTCATCTGCGAGGACGTGATTGGAAGTGCTCTTGGCAAGGGCTGTTGACAATGACGCCCGTCCCATCCCGTTTGCCTCCGGATAATTGTTTACATTGTGGAACAATATGCGCGCTATCTCGAGAATATGAACTGCTGAAGGCTTAAGTATTAGCGACGGATTTATTCTTCTTCACAATTTTCCAATCAATTGGGATTTCTGAAATTTAATTTCGAGTGAAAAGCCACCGCAGGCACAGGGTGTTTATGTTTGTGTTTGTGTTTTTTTGTGTGTGTACACTTGTTTCAGGGGCGTTATGCGGTTTCTTTTAGGAAAATTTAATGAGAATGGAAGTGGAAAACACTCGCTGCCGCCTGCTTGATGCTTTTGCGATATCTATAGTGTTGTGCTATGGCTGGCATAAGGATGAAAAGCAGTCGGGGGCGGTTGCTTTTTCTTGAGTTCTTGAGTGCAGGATTAGTGACGATTGTTGTGTGCTCTGTGCATTGCATGGAAGGAAAAGTGTATATATATATATAATTTTTTTTTATTTTTTTGTGTTTGTTTTTCCACTGCTGATGCTTCTGCTGTTGTTGTGTCCCTTTAAATGTGTAAATGAGTTCGAAGTTCTATGATGGCGAAGCCAGAATATAACGTGGGTAAAAAGATTTCCCTTGCAGAAATGTAGGAGAAGAATGCGCGGGGCAGAAGGGTGTAGAATGAGCGTTTTGCCCGTTTTAATTACGGTTCATGAATTCATTTTTCATGTTAACGAATATCGATGTTTTGGCTTTGTTGAGATAAATGAGTTTGGAAAACTGTTTTATCGCACGTATTAAAGGGGCTTAACGTAAAAGGGATTTAGAGATATAAAATCTGGATGTGTTGTAGGTATAAGATAAACATTTCTATCTATACAAATGTATAAATGAATGTTTAAATCACATACCAATTTTATGTGTGTTTATTTTTCGATTGCTTTGTGTTGTGAAACTTAAAGATTATGAGTTATATAAAAAGTTTTGCTGTTAAATTTTCAAGAATAAAACTTAAAACAAATGGGGAAGTTATCTTTAAAGCTGTTAAATATTTATTGAATTTATTGGTTTTGATAATATCCCTAAGAACAATTTATTGATACCATATTTGAATCGTTTATTTCAGAAACGACATAAACTTTTCAGGAGAAAAAAAGTACTTTTATTTTTACTTAAAATTCCATAACACTTCAAATTTAGAGTATGCTGAGTTATAATCTAGCCTAAGATGCATTTAGAAACCTTTGAAATATAAACTTTTTTGTAGGTCTTAGCGGGTTTTTAAGCCTTTAAAGTCGCTGGACTTATGTTGTTTTTGATCAAAAAGAAATTTTTTTGTTAAAACTTTTGTTTTTATTTAGCTATAGCTTTCGAACCGTACTTCCGATTTTAATAAATAAAATAGCAGTAGATAGAGTAAATCTTTACCTTTTTAAAAATGTATAACTTAAAGGCTTGCGTATCATGATGTTTTCCAAAATAAAAAAAAAAACAGGTAAAATGTCATTTAATTCAAGAGTAATTTCAGACCTGAGTTCAATTTTAATGAATTTAATAGATAGGTATAGAAAGACTTTTCGTCAGTAATTCGTCACCTTTTTTATAGATGTATAACAAAAGGGCGTGCGACCGTGCGTGTCAAGATTGCTGCCAAAATAATTTAAAACTGGTAAAAAGTCATGTATTTAACAGTCCAAAATGTTGCCACCGCGTGAAATCTTTCCATATATTTTGAACCCTTTACTTTCAGTTTTCGTGTTTTGGGGGGTCAGGCATACCTATTTTTGTTTTTTTTTTTTCAGAAGATAAATAACTACATAAATGAGAAATTTCCAAAAAAAAAAAAAATTTGGAAAAAGTGAACTTATGTTGTTTCTGAAATAAACGATTCATTTATGAGTTAAGTTCAACATACGCATATTTGTGGTAATATCATTTTTAAGATATTTCCTGCACATTTAATTACTTTTGAAATTGCGATTTTAAACTTTTAAATACCATAATTTTTGAATGCATCTAACGGTCGGAACATTAAATAAGATGCGTATCGAAAAGACAAGCTTCTTATAAGCAAATAAAACATTTTGTGATTAGCCAACATTTTAGAGCTAGTACCCTAGATGTTTGAAATAAGCGAAAGTCCAACATGGGGCTTGCCCGGGGCCATCCAAATGCCCAATCTTAATACCAATAGACAAAATAATTCTCCCAACAACTGAGAGACCACCTTCCTCTTGAAGTGAAAACTATCAGCAGCTCAGAATCCTACCCGAATTGCTGCAAAAAAGTTTTCATAAAACTTGCATAGAAAGGTACGCAAAGAAGAGCAAATGCTTTGATTTCCAGCAGAGCAGGAATCAAGGCAGCGAATGAAAAGAACTGAAGGCTCAAACATCAGCTGCATAAGGAGAATAAAATAACCGAGCTGGAGTCTACACACCATATGAGGACGTTGTGCCAACGTGACAGGCGTAACGCGTAAGCACCATAGACAGGTCCATAGTGTAATGATAACGAAGGAGCTGACAGGTGTTCAAAGCTCAAAACCTTCTAAGTTCGATTGAGGATCAGCTGCGTTGGTAGAAAAAGCTTTTCCTTAGGCTTTAAATAAATAAAATATTATTTAAGGCCCCTGGTGGCACGTAACACTTGATGTAATGCTCTGGTAGATCGGTAAGTTTAGGCTCCTAGTGGGCACGCTCTAATTAATGGTTCCCCAACTACTGATTTACTTTCCAAAACACCTTACAACTAGTTGGGATCAAAGTCTGAAAAGAAAACTTAATTTAAAACAATTTTCCTTTTCTGGTGCCTGATCCTGTTTGTTGTTTACTCTTGTTGGTCATTCTGGTTATAAATTTAAGGGATGATTCTAAGAAAAAATTGTTTTATAGTACCTATGTCTCTAACTCCAAAGTTGGTATTATTTTTTTGATGATTTAAGAAAACGCTAACTTTGGTTAACGCTAATGCTAGAAACTTTAAAAGGTCTTAATTTTTAGAAAATATATTATCTTTTGTAACAGCTTTTGCTACTACTAACATTTTGTGAGCATTGTTAAAGAAAAAAACTTTCAGGCCAAGATGCGTGGGGATATTCGTTTTTGTATTTATCTTACTTTACATTTTTTTTTCCAGCCAACATGATTGCAGCTCTATATCAAGTTTTTATTATTTTAATTTTCTGTTGCATTTTTTTTTTTTTTTATATAAAACTTTAATTAGCCAGTAAATGCAATTTTAAAGATACAGTCAAACACAGTGTTGGACATTGTTTGATGAAGTATGGACCTTGACTAAATTGAAACTGAATATTCAACCAATAATGTTTTATTTACAATGCGTACACATTAGGGTGTACCAAGTTTTTTTTTTTTTAATTACAGTAATAAAATTGATTAAAATGTATACTTTTTTCATTCAAAAAGTTAATTTGAGTTCCTTTGTCGATAGTGACTTTAATTGGCTTTTCCCCACAAAAAAATTGTTTCTAATACCTATTGCATTTTCTTGTTATTCGAGAAATCCTTAGTTGTATAAGAACCTTAAAAGCTGCTAAAAATTTAGTTTTTCATCTAAAATCATTTTCAATAAATTTGAGAGAAATATAAAAATATATAAAACTTCAAAATGAATTTTGAATGAAATTGACAAAAGTTTCCGCAAAGAGAGATTTTACGGATTTTTATATAAAAATGTGCGCCTATCTGTATTTTTTTTTTTTTTTTTATTATTTTAAATTTAACCAATTTTTTTTCTGAAACTTAACATAAAAGTACTCAACAAAAGTTTATTGTTTTTGGCTACATTTAATGATACACCCTAATACACATTATCAGAGAAAAAAAAAATTCTCAAATGATAATAACTTATTCCCAGAGAAGAGTTCTAATTAAATGCATTTCCCTGTTTTAAGTTTACTTTATAATTTGCATTCAGTATTTCTTTTTTTTTTTGTCCATTTTCGTTAAGTCTGGTGCACTTAAATAGTTTTCAACTCAGTTGTCTAGAGCACCAGTCATTTTCATGGGTTGGTTTGCTATGCATATGCAAGAGTTTTGCAATGGTAAGTAAATCCCATTCTATTTCATCCTGACCCATTCCAGTTTTACGGGTGGTTCCAGTCTTCTAGTTGAATGTAGTACACACAGAAAAAATAATTCTGCAATTTCGAAAAAAATTGGTATTCTGCTCATTTTTACTACTTCAAAAAAAAACAGCGTTTTTGAATCTATATTCAACTTTTTTTATGTTCGATCGCCACGTAAGTTAAAATGTCTTTGTTACCTTTCTTTGTCAATTTTTCTTCGCTGATTATGTTGAACTAAAAACTTGGATTTGGTCTTCGATTGTTGGTTTCGTCTTCTTTTTCATCTTTAAAAAGTGAAATAAGGTCAAACTGAGCCTTTTATTATCCTTTATAATGAGATGATTTCGGATATTTAATTTAAAAATAAATTTGTTTAATTTTTCTTTCCGTGTAGGTATAGTAAATATCAATGAGATGCGAAATAATACATACACTGAAAATAATAAATTTCGTAAAATTACGAAAATTGTTTCATACACTACATTTTCGTTGGCCCAACGAAACTTTCGTTGGCTCAACGAAAATATGTAATTTTTCGTAATATGAAAACCTTCATCAATTAATGAAAACGTTTCATACACTTTTTCTCCCTTTTTAGTGCCAAAAAATCCAATTCAATGAAAAGATTCATCAATTAACGAAAAATTTCATACTCATTTTAAAGAATAAAAATAAGAATTTTTTCCTTGCTTTATTAAAGTTTTAATTAAGTAACGAAAAAATTCATTAACTTATGAAATTCAACATTAACTAACGAAAATCTTCATAAGCTTATGAAAATTCTTCATATACTAATGAAATATTACATTGGCTTATGAAAAAATACATCAGTTAACGAAAAAATATCGTTGCCGGGTGCATTTCTGTTTTATGGACTAAAAATTTAATCTTGCTGGATATAGTTCACATTAGGTTTTTGTTTAAAAATCTATGTAAGTTGAGCTGAATATAAAAAATATTTGCGTTTTGACAAGGTGTCTCACGGATAAGTCAAGTGATGAGTCCAAGTGAGCTCTACCGGGTCGAAACGCCAATTTTTTGTTTGGACTGTTAATAATTTAACAAGTATAATAAATATATACCTACTATAATCTTAAAAAAAAAATTATTAATACAACGAAAAGTTTCGTTAGCTAACGAATATTTTTTCGTAATTTAATTAAAATATTCATAAAATTTACGAAAAAATGCGTTAGCTAACGAAAGTTCTTTCATAAATTAATCAAAAAATACATAAAAATATCACCGTGTTTAATTAAATTTTACGTTAATTGATGAAAAACTTTCGTAAAGTGATGTAAAAATTCATTAATTCGCGATCGAAAATTTTAATGAAAAATTTCATTAAAATACGACAGTTTTCGTTAGTTGATGAAGTTCTTCATTAACGTATGAAAGCCATTTCGTTGAGCCAATTAAATTTTTCACCGGCTGAAAATTAATTAAATTTTCGTTGGCTCAATGAATTTTTTCGTTGTATTTACGTAAGGATTTGGTTCAGTGTAGGTACATACATAATATTATATACATATTTTTTTTTTTTTTATTTGTGGTTGTTGGTCTGTAAAATATTTTATTCATGACTTACGCCCAGAGATAACAGGATATTGCATTGAATTTAAAATATAGCGTGAGCTTGGGCCATCGTATCCTACTATTTGTAACGGTTACTATACTCTGTGCGCGAGACTTAATGCAGTAAAAATAAAAACTATACCACGAAGCCGCAAAAGTCAAGGAGCAGACGGTTGATATGTTAATTAATATGAAATACGAGTGAGCCATGCAAATTTTATTTTTTTTCGAGTAGAAATCGGTGAGGGTCTAAGAGAAATGAGGAGAAGGGGAAGTAAACTCAGTCGGAACAGTGTTCTGTTATAAACATCATAGAACGAATGAAGAGGACGTTTGAAACTTTTTTTTTATAGAAAAGACTTGTTTTGGTCATAGTATAGCTACCTATAAGGACGATGAAGGTTTTAAAAAACTTTCATTAATTTGAATTAAAATCTAATTGCTATTGAAATGAAGGAAAAAAAAAAACTGTGAAACATTTAAAAATAATTTATAACAAAAAATGCTATTAGAGTAAGAGTCAGGTTGGTTGTGAGAAAAAAAAGCTTTGAAGCTTATGGATTTTTTTAATCATATTTTAAGAAATAATTTATTCAATATTTATGACAAAAAATGAAATTGAGTAGTATAAATATTGCATCATAAAATATTACCAAAACGTAAACAACTTTAAAGTCATATGACACTACCGTTCAAATTAAACTTCTTTCACAACATTTGCAGCATTAATTTTGAAGTCATATTATTTCTTTTTAGACCACTTTAAAATATTTGTAGTCTATCTATATGGCAATTTTTTTCGCGTCAAATAATTGTGTATAGAAATAAATGTAACGGATACGCCACAGTGACCCGTAAATCGTTTGATTTTTTACTGAATGATCTATTTTGTATTTTTATTATTTTGACTTTGACATAATATTCGATGATATATTTTCGTTAACATGCTCGCTGTTGACTTTGAAGTTTGGAGACATTTTTCTTATCGCTTCAGCTTAGACATTTAAATATTATTCAAAAAAATAGAAAATATTAAAATCTAAAAAACACTAGTTTTTTTTTACTTTTTTAACACTCTTAGTCCAGTAATTTTAGGTTTTATCTGCGGAAAAATTCCTACTGGGCTGAATTTTGGTATACAGCTTAATGACGGCTTTGTTATGAAGATGTGAAAAATCGACATTGATATCGTGTCCGCGTTAAGAGTTATAGGGGTCAAAAGGTCACAAAAACTAAGTCTTATCAAAAAATATTCAATGCAAGAATTGTAGACCAGATTATTATATATAAAAAGTGTCATGACACTTTTTTTCCTAAGACCCACCGTTTCTTAGGTATAACGATTCAAAAAGTTGAAGTTTAGTTGTAATCGTCATAATCCTATTCCTAAAAAAAAAACTCCTAACTGAAAAGTTCCTGAAATTTCATTATTTTTTTAGCTTGAATTTCGTTCCTCAACTGTTAAGAATATGGGGAAACCAAAAAAAAATGGAAATTTTCGCCATTTTTCGGATTGGGGCCCTTTTCCCGAAACCATTTCCCTGGGAATTTTTGTTTAGAATATGTCTGAAAATATACAGGGTGTGCAATAGAGAATGGACAACCCTAAAACGGCTTATAGCTACACTTATGATTGTTCTAAAAACAGATAGAAAAAAGTTCTATCGCAACCAGTTCATAAAATATGGACTTTTTTTAGTTCAGTGTATTTTAAATTTTATCATCTTGTGTTTTCGTTCACTACAAACCACGAATGAATGAATTTTATTTATTTCTTTTTTTATAATTTTCTACAATAATTGGATGAGTACATAAACACTTTAAAAATTTCATAGCTATTGCACATTTTCGTAAAAAAAATTTTGAAATCTGTTTTTTGATGCAAAATGTAAAAAAAGTATTTTATGAAAAATTTTAAACACCTGTGGTATAAAATAAATCTATAGAAACCTAGGTGGCCATCTTTCTTAAAAATATTCTCCTTATACCAGAATATTTTTAAGAAAGTTGGCCACCTAGGTTTCTATAGATTTATTTTATACCACAGGTGTTTAAAATTTTAACACCTGTGGTAAAAAAAAATAAATATTAAAAAAAAATAAATAATAATAAAGTAACTATAATGTTAAAGCTTTTCATTCAAGAAATTTAAAATTTGATATTTTGAAGAAATTTCATAAGTATATAATGTTAAAGCTTTTCATTCAAGAAATTTAAAATTTGATATTTTGAAGAAATTTCATAAAAAGTATAAAAAAATTAAATTTAAAAAAAATAAAAAATATGCCATTTTATTTCTTGTATAAAAAGGTATTTTTAGAAAAAAATTTTCGAAAATTGTAATAGCCGTTTTTTAAAAAAATAATTTTTTATATATAAAAATTTTTTAACATTTTTCAAAAAAAAAGTTGGTATGCCATTTTGAAGAAATAATTAATCTACACATAAAAACTAAATTTCAAAATGTTTCATTGATTCGTTTTCAAAAAATTGATTTTTCAAAAAAAAATTTTGAAATATTTTTAAAAAAAACTAAAAATGCGTTTTTTGAAAATTTTCTAAAATTTGAATATTATCTTTACTTACACACTTTTGTATAAAAATTTTCATTTAAATCGGGTTAATGTTGTACGAGATATTCAGAAACGAAAAAAACCGTTCTATGACAGGTACCGTTAATAACGGTACAAAAAATATTTTTTTTATTTAAAAAGTTGGCTATTATGTGTAGTACTACACACAAAAATTTTAATCAAAATCGTTAGAGCCGTTTTTGAAAAAAATTAACTTTTCTATTTCCGTTATATGGCAGGTACCGTTAGTTTTGGTCATAAAAAAAAAAATTTCAATTTCCCCTCTAGGGAATCACCAAAAACTGCTAACCACCAAGTTTGAAGAAAATCACTTCTCTCGTTTAGGCTGCAGCTCCTGATAGAGACAGACACACAGACAGACAGACAGACAGAATTGCCGGACCCACTTTTTTGGCATTCTCCATCATCGTAATGTCATGTAAAATTGTTATCTCGAGTTCGATTGTTTTACGAATCCTAAACTTGCCCTATAGTACCTATATCGCAAGTAAAAAATCTATAGGAACGCAGGTGGACAACTTTTTTTGCACTTTGGTACCAATAACTTCCTAGTAACTCTTGATTTGATAAAAACTTTTAATATTCTGCACTTCCCTTTGGATGCGCATATTTTTAAAAAAGTTGCCCACCTACGTTTCTATAGGTTTTTTTTATACCACAGGTGTTTATTTTTTTTTTTTTTCATAAAAATTGCATCGAAGAACGAATTTCAATATATTTTTAAAGAAAAAGTGCAACAGCTATGAACATTTTTAAATGCTCAGAAAATTATAAATTTATAAAAAAAAGAAATTTATAAAATTCATTTATTCGTGGCTGTGGTAACCGAAACAAAAGATGATGAAATTTAAAATACACTGAACGAAAAAAGCTAGTATTTTCTAAACTGGTTGCGATAGAAATTTTTTTTAATTTGGTTATAGTACAATCATAAGTTTAGCTTTCAGCCTATACAGGGTGTCCGGTAAAAAAATTTAAGTAGTAAGGATTTAGACGAATTTAGCCTACTTTCAATGGATAGATCAAAAAGCGTAGAGGGCATTTGCTTGTGTGTATTTTTATAAAGCTTGAAGAAAGCGCTCAACCCTTTTTTAATAGTTTTTAGTGTCAAATTATATCTATGTTTTATTTGTTTAAACTAAAATTGCTAAAAACTCTTTTTTGACCACACAATTGTACAGATTGGATTAATTTTTTTTAATGCTTACATTATTTTCTATTACTTAAAAATGAAATTGAATGTCATATTTTTGTAATCAATCTGATCGATATTCAAATCAAAAATTAATTTTGAAATGTTCAACACTAGGTTAACCATCTCAAACGCAAGGTAAAATTTATTTAAGCTCACTCACGGCTGTGGTTTAAAATACTTTTTTGAATAAATCAACCACACATTAAACACATATTAACATACATTTTATACATAGATAAAATTCATAACAGAAAATAATTTCAATATTTGCCCTAAGCCTCAAAGTGTCTTTTTTAATATAAAATCAACAAAAAACTCATTGGCATAAATAAAATTATTATTATTCAATCATTTTCACATAACAATCACAACTGTCCTTCAAAATATCTAATTCAATTAGAATCGCTTGTTGAATTGTGTATTGGGTTATGTTGGTTGGGTATCTACATCCAACGCATTTGACATAATCAAATCAATATTTTGTAAAACAACGATTTGACATTAATTGTGCAAATGACATTTAAGGGACATCTCTGTAGTTGAATATACATATGTAAAGAAGAGTATGATGTCAGTAAATGTGCACATCAAAGGAGTTTAAAATTTATGCTTTAATGTTCACAGGGTGTTTTTGAAATAACATTTATAAAAAAATTCATAAAGTTTCCCCGTTGTTTTTAAGTTTGTTTTGAATAGAATAATGAAAGCATGTTTGGTTTTCTTGAAACAAAACCTTAAGTTTTGATGAAACAAAAATTGGTTCTTGAACTACAAACCCGGAGACATGAAAAACCAACTTGAACAAAGTTTAACCAAACCATCTTAAAGCTCATGCAGTCAGACAAAATCACATTTTCGTCATTTACATAAATACAAAATTTTACTTTTACAAAAAAGAGGTTGTCTGTAAAGCCGGTTTATGGACGATGATTTTACGTGATAACGTCGTCAGAAAACAGAGGTTGTGTGCTTTTGTTTAAAATGAGTCAATTGAAGCGTTTACTTATTTCAAACAATCATAATTTACAAGAAAAAGCTAAAAAAAATACCTTTTTTATATTAATTTTTTTATTTTAAAAGCTTCAACAAAAATTATGCAATTTAAAAACCAAGTTTTTTTTTTTAAGAATAAAACCATTTTTAAATTTTTACAAGCGCAAAAAGTAAAAAAATAATTTATTGAAAACAATCATTTTCATCAAAAAAAGCAAAAAAACATGAATTTTTATCTTCTCACGTCATTAATTCAATTTTTTGCCCTAACAACCTATAAAAAATGTTATGCCATCTGAAAGCGTATTGTCTTAGCTCAAAATATATAAATCGATCAGGTCTATGAGACTCGATCAAATTTCATTAAAAAAAGCAAAAAAAAAAAAAACATTTATTTTTATGTTTATATGAATGAATAAAAACAAAATGTAATATCAGAAAAGTTTAATAAAATTTCTATCTGCTCTTGGTCAAAAGTTATAACCTGTTGAATTCTAAAATTTTATTTTAAAGTTATCTCAAAACTGTATTTACAAAAATGATTGATTGAAAATGATTTTGCACACATATAGTCGTAGTCATGGTCTATCATTACTCCTTACACTTTATTCCGGTATCTTTTAAAGAAAAAAAGATAAAAATAAAAAACGATGAAAATAGGTTAAAAACGGTCAAAAAACATGCTTTTTAAAAACTTTTTTCTTCCGTCATTCAATCAAAACTCACTAAACGATTCCAAGTTTTTGCACATGTATGCATAAGGCCAAAACACATGTCCTTTAAGTTTGAGATTTTTTGAACGCTCCGAAAAAAAGCCAAAAATACCCCTAAAAAACAAGGTTTTTTTTCAAAAATTCATATTTCGAAACACAGAGTGTTGGAAAAAAATCCGCATTCGACGCCTAATTTTGTTTCCCTCATCTTTAACCTGGCATCTTTAGAATTGTCAAAAAAAAATTTCCTTTACCCAAAATCATCATTTTGTCATATCCCCAACACGTGTACAACGATCAAACGAAACGTTATAGCTTAGTGTCAAAATTTTTTAGAATTTTTTCTTAAGTGCAGTTATTCTTAAATTAATCTCATCTATCTATAGCAAAAAAAATCAATTCTCTAATACTTCGCGTTTAGATTTTAGCCCGAATTTCATCTTTCCGTTTTACCCCTCTTTACCCTATTAAATGACGGAAATTTTAAAAATCCTTCATTTGGATTAAGCTTTAGGTTATTATCTTTCAAATAAGCTATAGAAGATTTTTGTATCTCTAATAGTTTATTTTTAATTTTGAATTGAAATTTTTTGCCGCACTGCGAAAGTGCGAAAGTGTAACGTTAGAAAATGGCGTCACTTTTTTGTGGTGGCTGCCATGGTTCATCGATTTATAAGACGTTGTCACGTCGAAAAAAAACTTGGTAAACATTTGTTTATTATTTCAAAAGTATGTTTGACAGCTAAAAATAATTAAAGTATGTACCAATTTGTATAGTTTAAAAATAATGAAAAATCATCAACACCCTGTTACAATACAAAATTCGCACTGAACGATGATAAATAATTAATGTCTATTCATGTCTCTTTTTTTTTTTGTTTTATTTTTAGATCGTTCCAACACAACACTCAAAACGTGAAATGTGCAATTCTTGGCTGCTAACAATAGTTATAATTGGATGCTTATGGAATTCCCAGCCTCTAGAATCAGTGAAATCATGTCCAGCCGAATGCATTTGTCTATCTCAGACGCAAGTAAGTGAAATCCTCTCCCAATTAGAGTGTATTTTTTTCCCTCTGTTTTATATTTTTCTCCATTCCCTTTTTGATTCTCATTACTCAGTGGCATAGAAAACTTACAAAACAAAAAGCAATAAAAAAAATTCCTACACACATACAACAAACCCCATACCTTTACTCATTCGTCCTTGTTCCTGGGCGGCTTAATTTTATTTTCTTCTTCTATCGTACAATTTTTTTTTTTTCATTTGTTTTTTATTTGCCATTTGCAGGTCCTTTGTAACACTGGCGGACTTGAACAGATTCCATTACGGCAATTGCCATCGACTGTGGAAAATCTCGCTCTAACCAAAAACAATTTCCCAGTCATAAAACCGGATTCGTTTGCTGGTCTGCGAGCATTGAAGAAGCTCTCACTGGATGGTAATAACATAACGAAAATCAAGCAATTCGCATTCAGAGGACTGCCACGTCTGAAAGAGCTTTCTATCCAATATACCCCGTTACAGACGGTTTCACAATTTGCATTTGCCGGCCTGCAAAATCTGTCCACCATCCTGCTCAGCCATAATCAAATTATCCGAATCGAAGGCAATGCATTCGCTGGCACCTCCAATGTTAAATTAATTCTGCTCTCCAACAACCCCATGCTTAGAATTGAAACGTCCGCCTTTTCTGGCCTTACCAGTGTCGGCCATTTGATTCTACCATCGGGCATACGCATCATCGAACCGGACGCTTTTTACGGCATGGATACTGTTGGTTTGCTAAAGCTCTCTTACATGGATCTGAGAGAATTGGCGCCCTATACATTCCGTGGCTTATCGAATGTACTGCTGCTGACCCTGCAGGAATCCGACTTGGGTGTCATCTGTGCGGATGCATTCAGCGACCTCAAACAAGTGGAAACACTGCAAATACTGAACAATAAAATTGATGCTTTCGAGGAGCTCAACATAACCTACACGCAACAGATAAAGTTCCTTAAGTTGCAAGGCAACCACATCCTAGAAACACCCGATCCAAATTCAATTATCCTGGATGGTGTGGACAATCTTTCGCTGGTGAACAACCACTTCCCCTGTGGCTGTCACATACACACGTTGCTGGATAGTCCTTTGGTCGAGGGCGCCTACAACCAGAGCGAATTCTTGTCGAAAAACTTCTGCATATCACCGCTGGAGGTGAATGGCAAATCCATGAGCGAATTGGATCTGGACGCCATTGGCAGGTGCCAGGACCAAGTGACAAAGGGCAATCTCGGATCATCTTCGATGACACTAAATGTAAATGAGATGCTGACGCTGATAGCCTTGTCGATTTACTACCTCGCCATACACACGTTCCACTGGAGGAGGAGGTGGTATGTGTTGTTACACTCGAAAAAGGATTGCATCACGACGAACAAGAAAAAACCGTTGTCTTTTGAGGACGAAGAAGACATCATGAGCGCCGCACATAACAACGACGACGATGACAACGGATGTGTTACAAGGACGATTTGTCGTCCTTGTCGTGGCAGGAGTAGGAGTCAGAGTCGGAGTCGAAGTCGAATCCACCATTGTCGTTGCCGGTGCGGCGGAAGTAGAGGTCGAAGCCATTGCTATTACCGCTGTCACTGTCGTCTTCTTTGTTGTGCAGCAGGTCGTCCTCCCAGCTGTCAGAAACTTTCGATGAATATAAATAATAGTGGATGCATCGTTAAGTTGTAGCAATGACAATGCCAAAGAATCGAACGTTAATCGAATGTGGATCGAGTGCGTTTGCTGTTGTTGTAGTTTGTTGTTGCTTTTCATGTTGTACAGTTTAAGTTTGTGAATAGGATATGTTATTTTTTTGTGTTCCTTTTTGTATTTTAGGTATATTCTTATAAGTTGTGCAAGACTGTTTTTTGTATTTATCTGAGTGTGAGTGTGTGTGTGTATGTGTGAGTGTATACAATACATCTATAAATACTATGCTTGACACAACAACAAACAAACAAAAAAAAAAAACTAACTTTTCTCATGGATAACTGTGAGATAGAAGAAAACGGAAACGAAAATTGATTATTATTGATACCATTGGTGTACTGGGGAAGTGAAAATGTTATTTCAACGAGTGAAGAAATGAAGGAAGTACCTACTTCTTCCTTCTTCAATTTCATCTTGAAAGTTGTTTTAAAGTTTTTTTCTTTTTTTTTCTTCTCATTTCATTCGCTCTCTTTTGTTAAACTTGGATATTTGTGTCGGGAAAAAAAAAATACAAAAGTTTTATAGGTATGTTTTTCTTTTCTAGGTTTTTCTTCTTTTTTTTAATTTTAAATGTTTGGAAGAAAATTAAATTGGTAATTTAATTTATCTGATAGTTTTGTAATCAATTGAAAATGAATTGGCATTTGGTTTGGTAGATGCGACAGGTATAAAGGAAATTGTTGGTACATAGTTTAAGGAACAAATTATTGAACTTTTTTTTTTTTAAACGGGCAAATTTGGTGAGGAATTACTGTGAAATGTCGTTATGTTTTTATTTTATTTTAATGAAAAGGATATTGTGTTGGGTGTACTTGTAAAAGAAGAAGTTTATTTTTAAAACAAGATCTTTAGGACTTCTAATGTAAACCAAATTTTCTGAAAGAGTTTAAGATCAGAAATCAATGAAAACAAAAATTTCATCATTATCAAAAATATGTGATGGATTTTTTATTAGGATAAATACAAAGAAATAAAAAAAAGATAATCCAATTCTGTTCAAAAATTCGAAGTTTCTTCAACTTGTAGTACAGAGTTTTCAGTACAGTAGGAAATATACTGCTGAAATGTAATTTTTGCATGAGTATTTTATTGGTTAAAAAGGGAAGCTTACGGAATAGTTGAAAGCGTTCTTTTTTTACATTGGATCTTTTAAAAACATTTAACTAAGGTATCATTAATTTCTCTGAAATATCTTATACTTATAAAATTTAATAAGAACGTTAAAATTGAAAATTAAGGTTCAAAATAATTGATGGCCCAAAAGGGATAAAGAGAGTTACTCATACTTTGGATATTTGGTTCTGCGATATCTTTAAAAAAACAGTTTTCTGAATTTCTGACTCTAACGTAAACTAATCAACAATTTTAACTAAATATTTTTAAACGTTTAATTTATCGTGTTATTGAAATTCAACAAGATTTTTCTATAACAATGTTGAAGAAAATGGGATCGGGTCAAAATTCTGGCTTCAAAATTCTGCTTTTCAAAATTCTGCTTTTTTAACGAAAATTCTGTTTTTCAAAATTCTGCTTTTTTTGTATTCTGCTTTTCAAAATTCTGCTTTTTAAAATTCTGCTTTTCAAAATTCTGCCAGCATTATAATTGAACAAAAAAATTCTGCCAATTCTGTTTTTTTTTTATAGCATATGCGCTGACTAAAGAAAAATACGGGTTGGGGTCAAAATTCTGCCGGGGTCAAAATTCTGTTGTCAAAATTCTGCTTTCAAAATTCTGCTTTACAAAATTCTGCTTTCAAAATTCTGCTTTTCAAAATTCTGTTTTTCAAAATTCTGTTTTTCAAAATTCTGCTTTTCAAAATTCTGTTTTTCAAAATTCTGCAAAAAAATTAAAAAAGGGTTTGGAAAATGTTAAAAAGCGCGCGCTTTTTAACATTTTCCAAACCCTTTTTTAATTTTTTGCAAAAATTTGTAAAATCATCTTCTTGAAAAATTTTCTGCTTATTTGATTACTTACCTTCATAATTTGTCATTCTTTGAAAGCAAATTCATTTTTGTTTTATAAATAAATAAATTTGAAAATATTAAGAAAAGGTTTTTAATACATTTCCGAAAATAATTAAAATTTTTTTAATTTATCAAATAAAGATGAATATTCAAAAATTTGAATAAAAAAAGGAATATTTTGTATCAAACAACATCGGTTCCAATAAGTTAAACATATATTTTATTTGAAAGAAAGTCAGTCTATGCATTTTAAAAAATATTTGCGACACTTAAACAAAAAAATTTAGGAAAGTACCAATGTTGAATTACATGAGGTGTATTTTTCTTTAGTCAGCGCATATGCTATAAAAAAAAAACAGAATTGGCAGAATTTTTTTGTTCAATTATAATGCTGGCAGAATTTTGAAAAGCAGAATTTTAAAAAGCAGAATTTTGAAAAGCAGAATACAAAAAAAGCAGAATTTTGAAAAACAGAATTTTCGTTAAAAAAGCAGAATTTTGAAAAGCAGAATTTTGAAGCCAGAATTTTGACCCGATCCCGAAAAATACACCTCATGTAATTCAACATTGGTACTTTCCTAAATTTTTTTGTTTAAGTGTCGCAAATATTTTTTAAAATGCATAGACTGACTTTCTTTCAAATAAAATATATGTTTAACTTATTGGAACCGATGTTGTTTGATACAAAATATTCCTTTTTTTATTCAAATTTTTGAATATTCATCTTTATTTGATAAATTAAAAAAATTTTAATTATTTTCGGAAATGTATTAAAAACCTTTTCTTAATATTTTCAAATTTATTTATTTATAAAACAAAAATGAATTTGCTTTCAAAGAATGACAAATTATGAAGGTAAGTAATCAAATAAGCAGAAAATTTTTCAAGAAGATGATTTTACAAATTTTTGCAAAAAATTAAAAAAGGGTTTGGAAAATGTTAAAAAGCGCGCGCTTTTTAACATTTTCCAAACCCTTTTTTAATTTTTTTGCAGAATTTTGAAAAACAGAATTTTGAAAAGCAGAATTTTGAAAAACAGAATTTTGAAAAACAGAATTTTGAAAAGCAGAATTTTGAAAGCAGAATTTTGTAAAGCAGAATTTTGAAAGCAGAATTTTGACAACAGAATTTTGACCCCGGCAGAATTTTGACCCCAACCCGAAGAAAATTCTTCGATCTGTTTTAAAGAAATCGATCGACAAATAACTAAAATTTTTTTTTAATCCTAAAACTAGTTTTTTGAAAATTTTACAAAATTTCAACAATACGACTCTTTTACGAGAAAGTGATACAATAACCCTCTGTAGGCACACCTATTTTTTGTGACGTGATAGGTACACGGGTGAGAATTTGGTTTATACTTTTTCATATCGCTAGAACTTTTTTAGGTCACAATATTTTATAGAGAATCAAGTATGAAATTGATGTAGAATATTCCGAGGAATTCGAATATTGTATTCACAATTCAAAAAAAAAATATTTTCACCCTTATAAAGAGACTTTTTTATGACCACTTTTTTGAAAAATGGTAATTTTTTTATTTTTGTCCTGCCAAATTCGCACCCGTGTGTCGACAGAGGGTATATTGATTCGATGAAAATCTATTCAGATCTTTAAAAATGTTTTCCATAATTTTTAGTTATATGGCTCATTCTGCGTTTACAGTGCTTAGAAGTGGCATACCGTACCGATGTAATTAATACTTATAAAAGTTAAATTATTGCGTATATCCTGACGAATATGTTGCATAACTTTTTTATAGTACCAATTAAATAAAATTCTTCAAACACATAAAATCTATGAAATCTTGTTAGAATTAAAAAAAATAAAAACATAAAACTGTAACAGAACCAAAAGAAAAAAAAACTCAAGTAGAAAAAATAATAATAAATAAAGACATGCTGCTGACACCTTTCACATGACACTTCTTTTTTGCTATAGAAACGTGGGTGCCATACAAAGTGTTTTTCTATAAAGTGTATATCTCTATTAGTATTCACCAGTGCTCTTAGAATTGTAAATTCGCTTTTCAAGTGAGCGATATAGCGATAACATAATAATATGAAGAAGAAGAAGAAGAAAAAAAAAGGTTTAAGTAGAAATAACGGTAGGTAGCTTATACCTACCTATATGCAATAAAAGGCTTTAATGTGTTTTCAATTGATGGCAATGGTAACACATTGTGAGCATAAAGGTAGCGTGTGTGACATTTGGAGGAAATCATTTTAAGTGAAATGTAAAGTTATTATTATTTTTATTTTTTGTGATGTTTTTTTTTTTTCTCGTATAAATTTAAAGTTATGTACTTTATATTGTATAGATTATAGAATAACAGGAGTCAGGATCTACGTATTTTATACAAAAAAAAAAAGTATCGCAGATCTGATATAAGATTAACAAGCTGATGCATTATATATTATAACAGGCATTATTGAATTATATTACAGCTGTCAAAAAAGTAAGAATTTATTTTGTTATTTTGATGTATTTAACTCTTTTTAAGATAATTTATGAAAATCAATTTTAATAGAGTTTTGAATTTTATAGACGATCCATATGTTTTCAAAGGAAGTAAAATAAATCAGCGAAATATTTATCAAAAAAAAAAAAAAAAAAACTTACTCTTAAGTATTTATATTTTTTTTTAAATATTTTTAAAAAGAGTAACTCTAACCATTTCATTGCTATTTCCCTCCGAGAACTTCTTTTCAAATTCTATCTACATACCTTTTATTAGTAAATGTATATACAAATGGAGTAAATTTATCTAAGGACCATTCAATCTTTGTAAGCAATTATTTCAATCCAGTAATATTTAATTTGAAAAATAAAACCTTTATCTATGTCAAGAGTTTTTTTTACAATCCATTACACTCTTTTTTCTAAAATACGTTACCCAAAATCCTAAAATAGCAAAAAAGCTACCCTTAAAATTTACAAACAAAAAAATAGTACCTCAACCCAGCTGTGACTATGGGTTTAAAATATTATTTACTTCCCTACTCCGAAATGTCAACTTTGTTTCTATTCACTCTATTTAAGCTTTGGATGTAAAGGGTGTTTATATTGTTCTGTTTTTAATGTAATTAAATTAATATCATATGTCTGACTCACACTGCCCATAATCTCGTAAAAGGCCTTTACTACATTTTTCATACTTCTGAGTTATAGAAGGAAAAACTAAACCGCTTGCCGCAATTTGTATAGAATTTTCAAATATTTTAAATTTTCTGGCTAAAAAAATAAATGAGAATAAATCAGAGAAAATGTTCTAATGTCAAATATGCAAAAAGCTAAAAGCTTATTCAGTCGAGTAAAATTAAGCATAAAATTGGTAAAATATCGGAATCTAGGGAAAGTCGATGAATCTGTAAAACTAGTATAGGTCTGCATTATTAAAAGGTCAAATAAGAAAGTTAAAACAAAAAATTTCACCTCTCTCGATTACAACAATTTTTAAATACCGTTTACAGTCATTCCGTATGAAAGCGTCAATCGGAATTGCTGTCTCATTTTAGATTTTGCTCAAACCTTGTAGGGATGTTCTCTAGGACTGTAAGGAAGCAAACCCATTATGATTTAATTTTAAGTTGCGTTTAATTTTAAGTTGGCGAAAAACCACGAAAAATCAGCAAAATTACCAATTTTTCAAAAATTGTTTTTAATTCACTGATAATTAATACGTAATTTTTAATAATTATTCAAAAATTACTATTCTTAAGCTTTAAAATGCCGTTTCAAAAAGTATTAGGTACAGTTTATGAAAAAAATTAAAAAGTATTTCATTTTCGAAGAACTTTTTAATAGAAGAATAACGAAGAAAAAAATAACAAAAATTATAGTACAGGAAAGTTAGTAAAAAAACAAGCATATTGTGGAACGAAATATAGGACGGCTGAATTTTTCAAATCTGAAAGAGGGGTATTAGAAAAGCTTAAGTCCTGGTTTTCGGGACGCCACCCCCTGGCGAAATCCGCCATTTTGGAAAACGCGAATCGCTCTATATCTCCAAAACTATTTATCCTAGAGAAATGATTATCAGACCAAAGTTCTTGGAAATTTAATTATCTTTTCCTTTGTAATACATTATTTTTCTGAGCGGGCAATAGTTTTGAGGTTATGTTGTTTTAATTTATTTTTTTTCGGTTTTTTTAAGATTTTATCATTCCCGGTATTAGTTACATACATTTTTAAACAGTTAAAGTTATAAACCATCAAATTTCCAATAATTTGGTATATTTATGAAAGTCATGCGATGTATGAGTCGAAAGTTATTGATCTGAAGACTGTAGTCTAAGTACAGGAAAGTAAGTAAATAAAACAGGCATTTTAAGAAACGAAATATAGGGAGGCTGATTTTTTCAAATCTGAAATAAGGGCATTAGAAAAGCTTAAGTCCTGGTTCTCGGGACACCAACTCCATGGCGAAATCCGCCATTTTGAAAAACATGAATTGGTCTATATCTGCTACACTATTGACTTGACCGAATAAGTTACTTAACCAATTGTAGGTAATATAAATATCATTTCTTGTACATTCACTGTTTTTCTGCGAGGACAACACTTTTAAGGTTACTTTGTTTAATTTTTTATTTTTTCGGTTTTTTATATTTTTCTCTCTGATTAAAGTTGTAGAACATCAAATTCCATTAATTTGGTATACCTACTTTTTTGGTATTATTTTAATGCAAAAATTCAGTTTTTATCAAAAAAAAATCCAATGAAATTGAAGTAATTTTTTTTTTTTTTTCAAAACTGTAATATATATGTATTACCTTTTCCTGTCATTAAATAATGTCATTTAAAATTTTTTAATAACGTTTTTTTTCCAAAATTCTGAGTTGAGGACATCTTTCAAAAACTCTTGATTAAATTTAGTGGATTTAAATTTTACAGTGAGAAATGAGATTCTGGGTTTTTAAAAACGTGTATGTAAATATTGTAGGTGTTGCCGTTTTGTTCAAAATATTTTTTTTGTGTTTGAAGTCAGTTTGTGAGAAAATTACATTCTTGCTTAAACGATGGAAGATTGTCCATTACTCCCATATATTTTTTTTCCTTAAATTAACTAGAGCATATTTTGGTATTATTTAATGATTTTTAAGCAAAACAAATGGTTTTGTTAAAAAAATTTAATTTTAATTTAAAAAAAAAACAATATATCAACATCGGCCGTAACCTATAGAGGTTAAAGTATTTTTAATTACCGACACGTTTGAAAAAAAAAGATCATCAAAATCAGAGCTGTTCGGTCGGGTTCCCTAATAATTTCCTTTGGTAACTCCACTTATAAGCTTTACTCATAAATGAAATCCAAGAGTTTATTTGAAATCTGAGTTATTTTTTATTTATATAAACATGTGACTTGTGATAGCTTCTCGTGGATACCTGGCATCCGTTTGGGGCCCCGGGATACTGCCTCGCTGGCCTCAATTGTGTGTACGTGGAGCTTTTACTGTACTTGCCAGGTCTTCTAACTTAAATTCTAGTGTTATGTTAGAAGATATCATTAACGATTTCAATGTTTAGGCTACGTCTCCATGAAACCGATGTGTTTTCAGAATGAAAATGTCTACTGATATATTACACTTAAACCAAGGGTCGAGAGTTTGAAAACGGATTTAATTGATGTCCAATAACTGTTTAGAACCTGCTCTAGTTGGTACGAATTCGTGATATTTTTTTCTCAAGATTCTTTTAAAGACAGCTACTGGCCCATTCCCATTGACAACAAATACTTGTTCATTTGTGTATTTTTCAAAAGATTGGTAGGTAATTTAAATAAATTTCACTCAAAATGAAACAAATTAAAATAATGAACAAGTATACCTCCATCGCTTAAAAAACACACCCTTTAAAACACTCATCAACTCAACTGTAACAAAAAAAAAAAAAAATATCATGAATATAAAAACAGATTTAACTTTTTTGCCATTCATTCCATTTGAACACAAAAAAAAAATATGTTTCTATTTCTATTATTCAAACCACAATCCAGTTGACCGCAATTTGAGTTTCGCTCCTTTTAATCCTAAAAAAAAAATTGCCACAAAAAAATATAACTCCTGCAAAACCGCACAATATCTGACTGTGACCCAACTAAAATTGTGTTGATTGCTGCGTTTTGTAACGTTTCTGCTACGTTGGGGGTGTTAAAAAGGCACCAAAAAGCCAAAGCTTGATCAAACCGATGCGATGAGCCGTTTGAATGTTCGATATTTTTTTTTGTATCAATTTAAAGTTTTAAATGGAAATCAATTTTGTTTCATTTTTTTTTTTATTCTTACCTTTTAACATTTTGACGGAGTGGATGTTTTTATAGTCGATGTTTGGTAGAGTAGTTTCTCTCAAACGAGTGCAATCATTTTCTTCTTTTTTTTTTTTTTGTGTGTTGCATTGGTGAAAACCAATTAGGGTTTTACTGGAATTATAGAAAAAAAATCATTGCCGATGGAGTTTTCAATGAACTTGTTCCATTACATAAAAATGCTTTAATTTTGTTTTGGATTTTCTTGTGTATATTTGTTTAACCTGGAGGGGAAAGGACAAATTGACAATCATTGATTTTTGGTAAATAGCAAAAATTCATGATAAAATCCAAGCGGGTATAAGTTTTTTCTCGATTGAGTAAAATTCATTGATCAATCTGTAAAAAAAAATAATACAAACATTACCTACCTACCATTAGCTACGTATAAATATTTTTTTTTTTTTTTTTTTTTGGGAAAGGTGCATTTTTCCCAATTGAAACAATCTAAAAGAGAATACATGGATATTGAATTAGGGAGCAAAATTGTACCTTTAGACTGTTAAACATATTTCACTTCAATTTTTGTTAAAAATAGAAAAAGTAATATAAAAGAAAAAATAATATAAGCCAATTATTTAGAATACTTAAATATTCCAAAAAAAAAAACATTAACTTATTTTAGCAAATTAAAATTGGTTTTAGTTTGATTCATCCTTAAAAAAATTCAAAAAAAAAATGTATGTACCTAAATAAAAATACAAACAATAAAAACACTTAAAAAAAAAAAACTTATACCCTGCAGTTTTAGAATTCCATTAATACAATTAAATAAGTTAGAAAACAGAGTTAAAAGGTTAATTCAAGTGCAACCGAATCTAATTTCATTCTTTTTAATGCTTAGTATCTAGTTGTATACCTAATCCATTTATAAACAATTTATTCAACTTACTTCTAATACAAGTTGCAAATTTAATGAAAAAATAAAACTTTTGTGTTGCACTTTCCGACACAAGTAAATTTTCCTTTAGGCTAAATTGGATTGTATATCCAACTTTATTGTTAACCTATGTAATTGAAATCCGTTTTTCATATATTCACCTTTTTTGTTTGTTTAATTGTTGGGAATAATAATATGCAAGTTGAATAACATGTATTTGCTCAAAGCACTTTCAAATGAATAAGTTTGAATTTACAGTTTCATAATAGTATCAGCAAAAAACAAGTTCAATGGACAATGAAATGCAGATTTTTCAATCATCAGTTATATTACCAAAAAAAAAAAAAATGTGTTCTAGAAAAAAGCTCCCACTGAGTTTTAACTGATTATAATCAGCCTTTTGGTAATGGTATCACTTATAACTGTAAATGTTTCTGTTGTTTTTTAATAATTTTTTTTTAAATTTTAATTTATTTTGTTAGAAAATTTCCCCTCCTAAAGGGTGGAGATCAGGGTTCGGACTTCAGTTTCAAAATTTCGAAACAACTTGAAAAAAAAGTGAAGTAGATCCAAAATTTCGAAAGTAGATTTCAAAATTAAACTTTCAGAACATTTATTTATTAATTAATTATACGTAAAAAATTACGCGCTGGAACTGTATGAGTCTCAATAAAATTAATTATAAGAAGTTTGTCTTTTAATTAATTTTAACATTTATTTACTAAAATTTATTCTAAAAAAATTATTTTTCAACAAAGTTATTTTTCTTAACTTCTGTTTTATGTTCTTTTCCAAAAAACCTTTCTCATCTAGTGGTTGCAACGATGCTGTGGTTACCTTACGGTTAGTTCAGCATAATCTAACAAATTTTTGATCAGAAATTCTTCAAAACCAGTCAAAATTATATTGATACATTTTATTTATATCTTGATTTGGAATAATAATTAACCTTCACTCATCTTTTGAGATTTCAGTAGAGCTTTATTTCTCAATCTCGACCAGATTTAAAATTGTGAAATCCCTTTCTCTAATTTTTCTAAATTTATTGTTTGAAAAATATTTTTCAAGAAATAGAAGTTGTTCCTGAAAAAAAGAAGTATGGAAGTAGATTTAATTTTTTTCCCAAAATCGAAGTAAATCTACTTCGATTGACCAGGTCCGAACCCTGGTGGAGATAGACCACCCTCCCATAGTAAAAAATGATTGTATTGAACTCCTCGACAAAAAACCATTATCAAATCTTTTCGCCCAAGTTGTCCTATACAACGGTGACCATCCGTCCCGGTTTACCCGGGACTGTCCCGTATTTCTACAGCTTGTCCCGGGTTTTTATTTAAGAAACCCGGGACGTATAAGTGTCCCGTATTTTGTAATTTGTCCCGTGATTGTCCCGTATTTGCACATTCTCTGATTTTTTTATTCAATATTTTAAAGACTTTGTACGAAAAACAAGAAAACAGTGATTGGAAATTAAAATTTTTCTAGTACGCTGCTGAAGCAAAACGAAAAATTTTCTAAGTCTCCAAAGTAAAAAAACGATAAAAAAACTCTCCATATATTCTAGCACAGGTAAGAATTTCGTTGCCTAAGCTGCGTACTGTCCAACGAAAAGCAAAATTTTCGTTTACGATTTCGTTGTGATGGTTTTGTATGAAAATTTTCGTTTTGCCTCTAGACTAGGCTTTAGTTTTTTTTAAATGTTCGTCCACTCGTATTTAGTTCCAGCTTCTGTTTGTCAGGTTGGTACACCAGGAAAAATGTTTGCAAATAAAGAACAATATATGGAAGAGTAAAGAACCCAGATAAGTTTCAAAACTTTTAAGGACATGTTAAAAGTTGTGTTAAGGTTTATACAATTTCAAAACCATTTAAATAAAAATGTTAAAAAATATATTTTTAATCAAAATCGGGAGAGCTGCCGATTTTGATTAAAAATATATTTTTTTAGAAGTTATAAACAGACATTATTAAAAAAACCATTTTCTTGATTTCTGATTTCGTAAACGACTTAAATGATTTCAACAAAAACGCTCCCTAAAAATCGTTTAGGAAATCTTAATATCAAAAAAAGGGAAAATTATGAAAACTCATTTAAAAAAATTTTAATTTTTTATCCGTCCCGGGTTTGGCTTCCAGAAATATGGTCACCGTACCTATACTCCATGCAAAAACAACATTTTTGTTCGGTGCCTAAACGTTCAAATTTCTGTATCTGGGTTGAAATTTTAAATTTTTGTTCTTATCTAATTTTGAATCGATTTTCATAAAAAATACCTAGTTTGATTTGGAAATAAATATTTTTTTTAAATATATTTTTAAAACAGCATGTTGTTTGGAAATATACATAATTTATATTTCGACTGAAAAGGTAAAGTATCTTAAGTCGACTTAAGATGTTTCGCGTTTTTTTTTTTAATGAACCTCTATGCCACCCTAAAGGCCTACAGTTCTTTCTTATCGGCATCTTTCTATCTCACCCCTTTGTTTTTGTTTTATGCACAAAAACAATTTCATCTTATGTTCAAAAGACACACATATTCAAAACCTTAAGTAGACTTAAGATTATATTGGGTTAAGACTTTTTTTTTGTTATTGTGAAATCTTAAAATATCTTATCTTGGCTTAAGATATTTTCGAGCGTGCAAGCAGAAACAAAAGTCACCCTTAAGTTGACATAAGATAAAATATTTTAAAAAATTCTGAAAGAGTATGAAAAGGCAAATCATCTTAAGTCAACTTAAGATTTTGGAAATTAATATAAAATACAATATATCGAAAAGCCAAACTATCTTATGTCATATTTTTCCTTATAACGGGAAAAATATTAAAAATATCTTTTTTAAAATAAATTTCATAAAAAAGATCATAAAATTTGACATCTATGTAAATGTGTTATACAAATAAATCTACACTTGAAAGAATTTTTGGGAGGCAGCTTTGAAGTGTTTTTTTGCTCTCCTGAAAAATCACCAAAATTGACATAAGATACTTTAACTTTTCAGTCGAGATATACTTTAAATTAATGTCGAAGTTGGGTAAATGACTAAAAAAATGGTATTTTTGAACTTTGTCAGCTTATAAATTCTATGTGGTTTAACCTAACCACATGTTTTATGCCTTGTTGAAAAGATCTAAAATCAAGGTATTCTATGTAAAGCAATCTAAAATGGGTACAAATTTGACGAAGCTGTGATGAAGGATGAAGAGCAACTAGCTCTACAAATCGTGACAGGTCTCCGCCCGCCCGCGTATATTTTGAGTGGAACACAGTGTTATTATCTACAAAATTGGGGTTTATGGTGATAAGTTAGTTGAGGAAGGTATTTTTCCACTAGAGTTCAAAGCAAACGGTAACCGTTCTGTCGTTCTTGTTTAAGTGCTTTTACCAAAACGTTGTCAGTCATATTTTCTTGTTATATCAAACTACACAAATTAATTACCAAGATCTACTTTTGTTGCTCAGAACCAGGCTTGAACATTCCATAAACAAATAACGTTATAAAAAGATACTAACCACCACCTCTAATGAGCCTTTCAGAGCAGTCAGTAGTTTGAAGCTAATCATAAGACAAGTCATCATGAGCATCAGTGCATCCCATCAAAGGACACTTCATCATAAGGGGGTTTTTCATCAAGAGAATTAATTTTTAGGAAAAATAAAAGCAAAATCCTTCAGACGGTGTCCTTTCTTAAAACAGATTATTCAAATAAATTGAATAAATTTTTTTAAATGGAAACATGTGATGACATTTCATGATGGGCTGGTCATGATGAGTTGTCTTGGTATGATACGTGCAGTGATACTGTCTTAAGTTTTTCTACTTACTTTGGAAGTGGTCCCAAACAATTAAATTCAATTCTATTCTAGACTTTAGATATGTATGAAAATGTGTCAAGAAAAACTACCACAATATTACTAATAACTAGGTTTTTAGGGCTTTGGAGTCTAGGGAAATTTTGTGGCGGGCTCCTTTTTCAAAAACAGGAGCAATGAGTTGATGAAGTTGTTCTGTCATCATAAAAAACAATAAAAACTGAAATGTTTAAGTCCTAAGCTCATATCTGTTTCAAGGCATTGAATTACAATTAATATAAATCCTCATCATAAAATATTATGAAAGTTTGAAATTAATTTTTACTTGTCATTTGTCAACTTACCAACCAACGCAACTTTATACGAAATAACGAATACATTCACATATAAACAAGGCGACGAAGAATTTCTAAATAATTTCAAAATAACGCAAAGTTAGGTATAGTACTCGGTGGAATCAGTTTGAATGGTTTTGTTCTTCTATATAGTGTGTAATGTGGAAATGGCAATAGTATAGGTCTATAAATCTATGGCTATGGCACATTCGGCACATAATTAACCCTGGGGAGTTTCCATTTCTCTATCTCTCTGTCTCTGAAACAGTGATTACAGTGTGAAGAGAACAATTATGAGCGTGAAATACCACAAATTAACCACACGAGATTCCATTCTACTTCTACTCGTATAATAATTTCCAACATTCCCGCACCACCACCACCGCAGCCCCCCGCGACGCCAGCCACGCCACCACACTCGTTTGCGGATTCCAATTCGAATGCGAAGGAAAGTAATTTAGTTCAGGAATTTTGACATTACATCAGTGATGCTGATGACTTTGGGATATTATATCGTGATGACGACGATGGTGGATGATTGAGTGTGTATGGTAACTTTGGGGAAGTTACAAATTATTTCCATTGGCTTTAGCTTTAAGGCATTATTTTGTTAATTAATTAAATTGATATGACTTGGGCACATTGGATGTGCGCGATGTCTTAAAGATTATTTTTTAATGAATTTTTTTTGTTTCTATTCTAAGATTTTTTGTTTTTTAATTAATTAAGACTTGGGGGCAACCTTTTTCAATAATGAAAATGTTGACACATTTAGATCGTGAAGACAGGAAATCTTAACGCATACCGTCTTAAATTTATATGAAAACTTGTCATTGCCGCACAGTGTGTCGAGCCCATACAAAAGTTTATCATAAATACTTGCAACTAAGTTTTTGGAGTTTTAATATCTTTTTTTGTGTTTATGGCAGGAATAGAAAAAACAGTTACAAATTAACAAATTAAACAACCTATTACTTTTTTTTAGTATAATTTATGAAATTAACATTTATTGAAGAAGCCACACAGAGAAAAATATGACCCGCTAAAAACTAACAGATTGCCATATTGTTTAACAGTCCATACATTTCATAAGGAAATCTTATTAAAATCAACGATTAATAAGGTTTTTTTAAGGAGATTTCTTATTATTTTTATAGAGAAAATCTTATTAAAATTTGACTGAAAAGTTGATTTTTTTACAACTTAGCACTTGAACAAAAATCGCGATCAATATTTTCATGGAAGGTTGGTTCAGGTGGTAAGGTGGGCAACTAATGATTTGAAGTCTCCAGTTCGATTCCCAGCCCGGTCATCGTTTTTTTTATTTTTTTGCAGATTTTTAAACAATAGGGAAAACCCGATTGTTTTAATAAGGTTTCCTTCTTGGATGAAAACCATAGAGAAATCTTATTGTTTTTGTTCTATTTTATGTGGTCTATTTTTCTCTGTGCACTTGTGAGCAAAATTTATTTTTTTTTTTTTTGTTATATAAACAAAAATATACTTTTCGTGAGGTTTTTGGTGTGCTGAACTCGAATCCGAAGTCAGAAAAATTCTATCATATCACGTTTTTGAAATATTCTCGTTATAAAATCTGAAATGTTGTTTTTTAACAGTTTTTGAGGTTATGTTCTTTAACGTGGTGATTTATTTTAAATAAATTTGTGACAGTTGTTATAAGAACTAAATGTTTTCATTTATAGCCCGTTTAAATCTTTTCAATATCTTTTTTCTACTTTGAGAAATCTTAAGTTGAAGTCAACTTGTTTTGTTTATCTTCTCTATACAAAAAAATCGTATGTTTATTTGCGTTTCATAGCAAATCTCGAATAGTTATTTGTCAATCGCTTTCAAATTTTGAAATAACGTTTTATTTGCATTTTCGTAAATTCTTATATCGGCGATTTTGGTAAATACTCTATAATATACAGTAGAGCGTGGCCGGGTCAAGTAATTATATTAAAAATGTAGTATGCAGAATAATATGATTTTTTTCTTGTTGAAAACAATATTTAAAATATTTTTAATTACATAAACAGCTTTTTGTTACTTATGTATGGTTAAAAATTATTAAAAACATCGATTTTTTCATTTTTGTGATTCCCTTGAAGCTGTTTCTCAAAAAATGAATTATTTTGAGTACTTGACTCGTAGCACATAAATGTGAATATCTCTGGTAATCGCAAACAGAAGCAGACCAAACTTTGCCAATATTAAGTATAGGCCTAAGGCAAGATAATATAAAAAATTATCGATATGATTTTCAATGTTTTTTTTTTTTTAAATTAAGTTTAAAAATTAAATTTTTTTTTGTTGGCCATTTATCAAAGAAATTTTAATAACTCATATATAATTTTATAAATTTAAATTTTTTTTGTTATACGTTTTACAACAATACTCAAATAAACAAAATAACATTAACAAAATTTTTCAAACATTCACCAAACGTGAAATATACACTCTCAAAGATTCGCATAAATTCCTCAAAATATTTTCGATTTCCGATGTACTCATGTTTCGGAGCTTATTTTGAATACATAACCTGGGTAATTTTCTAAGATAAATATGTTTTCATATGAGTTGACACTTCTAAATTATATTTCAATAGCAAAAATATTAACTTTTAACAAAAAAAAAGTGATTTATGATAAGGGGACGACATGTCGCGACACACTGTGTGCCGGTTAGGTTAGGTTAAGTTTAAATAATATAATCAATAAATTTTTGGGACTTCCATCGGTTAGGTCATTTATAAAAAAAAATTCTTATTTAAAAAGTAAGACCTTATAATATAAAATAAGGTTTTCTATATATGTAGGTCCACAAGTATATAACAGGAAATTGCATAATTTCGGTATAACACTTCTTAAATGTTACTTTGTTCAGTCTTAATTTGGTTCATCATTTATGACTCCTTTATTTAGTCTTTACTCTTACTTTGTTAGAGGTGCTAGGTTCCTGTTTCTCCTAGGGATTGTCAAAGCCTAAAGACTAAAAGAAAATTTTTCTGTTCTCTTTTTTCATAGTGTTGCTGGGATATTTATGTCCGATAGTAAATATGTATGATAAGAATAGTGAAATAGCTATTGTTTGAAATTTAATAACAGAAACAATAACTTTAAGCAAACGTTTTCATTTTTTATCGGTATAACCTTTGAATATTTATATTATAGACATGGAACCGGGAAACAATCCGCTATGAATGAGATAGCAAAGAAATACCTGAAAATGACTTTTTGGTTACTAAGTAACAAACACTATAATAAATAAAATGCACGACTGGGTCGCACGAACTTGCTCAAGTTGCTCAAATTTTTAAGACTTTTTATAACGAAATTTGGGAAATGTAGCCATATAAAAACAACAAAAAAAAATTGAAAAAAAAGAATAAAACAATAGGTATCTGAAATCAAATTGCCCTCCAAAACAAGTTAGCAGTTTTATTTGATATACCTATTAAGGTGCATTTTTAGAAAACAAAATTTCAAAATCGTTAGAGTCGTTTTTAAAAAACTTATTTTTTATAAATAATTCTTTGGAAAAAAAGTTTTAAAATAAAATTGGTATGCCATTTTCGAAAATTTGATTTTTGAAAAAAAAAAATTCAAAATTTTTTAAAAAATCCAAAAATTATTTTTTTCGAAATTTTATTTTTGGCTTACATATATTAAAATTATATAAATGCTTCCTCACAAAAAAGTTTCGTTGAAATCGAATAAGCAGTTTCGGAGCAAATCGGATTTAAGAAAAACGGTTCTATGTCAGGTAATGTTAATAATGGTTTTCAAAATTTTTTTTTTCATTAGAAGATAGGCCATGTCTTAAAACTTACATTTGAATTTTTGAAACAAAATCGTTGGAGCCGTTTTTGAGCAATTTCAATTTTATTAAAATCGGTATATGACAAGTACCGTTATTTTTGGTCCAAAAAATTTTATTCCAAAAACCCCTGTGGGGAGTCCCCAAATAGCGCTACATACCAAGTTTGACATTAATCGGTAAATTCGTTTAGGCTGTAGCTTCGTATACAGACAGACAGACGGACTTCCGCGACCCATTTTTTTTGGCATTTTCTATCATCGTAATGTCATGGAAAAATGTTATCTTAACTTTTTTTTACGAATGCATAACTTGATATATAGTACCTATATCGCAAGTAAAAATGTTTTTTTATGTTAGGTATCTTTACTTGTATTTATGTTTATTTTTCGCTTTTGTAAAATTTTGAAAATAAGTTGAATCTACGAGGCTGAAGAAATATTTTTAATGATTTGGATTCTTATATGAAATGATTTTGTTTTTCTGCATATTTATTAACACTCATGACAAGAAGAGGAAGATTTTGTTTGCTTATTGCGAGTGAAAGTTTTTATTTAATTTTGATTAGGGTATGTTAGTCTCCATCTCCAGGCCGTACATTGTCCTCGTACACTGTGGCGAATACTTAATTTTTTTTTATTAGCAATTATTCTTGTAGCTCAATTTTGAGCTTTTTGAATCTTAATAATGATCAAACTCTAGAAAAAAATATTTTTAAGAAATTCTTAGGGAAAACAACTATTTTGATTTTTTTTTTAATTTAATTTATGTTTATTCTTTAATTTGTCGAAGATTGACGCAGCAGTTTATTAATAAAGCCTTTCTTTTTGTTTAAGTATATTTTTTACCTTACCAAATGAACTGAAAAATAAACACACAAAACTTTTGCCCAGGTTCCAATTTTATAGAATTAAATTTAATCTGTTACAAAATGTATTTCCTCAAAAAGATAAATCCTTTCACTTCTGTCTGTTTTCGTAAACTTTTTCGATAACAACAATCCAAGAAATCCCAAATGCACTACGTCCAGAAATCTATCCTTAACTTCCATTTACACATACACAATACCCAGTAAAGTTGTGTTGCATAAACGAAAAAAAAGGAACAATTTTTATTTCAAAAAGTTTCCTATTGATTTCATTTGACAAAAAACTGAGACAGACCATTGCATTGGATTGCAATGGAAGTCGTTTCGAGTCGAGTTTGAAGTGGAAGTCGATTGAAGATGGCGAAGCGAAGCGATGCGCTCTCTCAGAATCAATTATGGTTGCAAAACTATACATATAGAAATAATTCTAGAACAACACAAGCGATTTCATTTCAAGATATGAAATCATTTCACAAATACAAACGAATTGGATAGAATTGTGTTGGATATAGGGAGAGTAATACTATATACCTTTAGAAGTTGTACTTTGCAGTTTGTCAGAGAAGATAGTAGTAGTAGATAGTTCGTGATCCAATCTTTCTTTCAAAAAGCGACTTGCTTCAACTAAAATGAAATTAGATGATGGCAATGGGATGGTGGGATGGATGTACGATCGAGAATAGAGAATTGGGAATGGAATGCTGCTGTTAATTTACTGAAAGTGCTTGTATACAAATGGATATGCCTTTTGCAAAAGCATAAGGACGTGTAAACAGGATTAAAATCATTTAATTTCCTTTTTGCCACTGTCGATTCCAAAATAAACATATACACAATCATACATACATATTTTGAAAGGATGATGATTTTCTCCTTTTGTTTGCATTTGAAATGGAGGAAAACTGTCTGCGGTAAACCTTAATCGAAACAGAAACCAAAACCACATAAAACACAGTAAATGTGTCTTTACTTTGACATATTGATTTTAATTTGTGTCATTAAATTTCTTCCTTGGACGTCTTTAGTATTTACTTAAGAGGGAAAAAAGTCTTTAAAGAAAGTTTCACATACCTTAAGGTGGGGAAAAGAAGATGAATAAACAAACAAAACTCCTTTACAAAAATATATAGGATGGGTAAAGCTGAGGAAAACTTTTGAATGCACCAACTCCATATGCAGGAAGTTAGCAAATATTCCTTCGAGGTTATCAATACCAATACAATGCGTTAACAAGGAAAAACTATCATGTATTTAGTTAGGTACTGTATTTGAGAGTTTCATTCAGGTTTGATGGTGCAAGGGGCAAGACTGCAAATAATGGATAGAATAGTTATAGACACATATAGATAAGGATATGAATATATTCACTGAACCAAATCCTTACGTAAATACAACGAAAAAATTCGTTGAGCCAACGAAAATTTAATTAATTTTCAGCCGATGAAAAATTTAATTGGCTCAACGAAATGGCTTTCATACGTTAATGAAGAACTTCATCAACTAACGAAAACTGTCGTATTTTAATGAAATTTTTCATAAACATTTTTGATCGCGAATTAATGAATTTTTACATCACTTTACGAAACTTTTTCATTGATTAACGTAAAATTTAATTAACCACGGTGATATTTTTCGTTAGTCAATGTATTTTTTGATTAATTTATGAAAGAACTTTCGTTAGCTAACGAATTTTTTCGTAAATTTAATGAATATTTTAATTAAATTACGAAAAAAATATTCGTTAGCTAACGAAACTTTGCGTTGTATTATTTTTTTTTTTTAGTAGATTATTGTTAAATATTCATTGGACTTATTAAATTATTATTAATTTAATACAGTCCAAACAAAAAAATGGCGTTTCGACCCGGTGGAGCTAACTTGGACTCATCAGTTGACTTATCCGTGAGACACCTTGTCAATACGCAAATATTTTTTATATTCAGCTCAACTTACATAGATTTTTAAACAAAAACCTAATGTGAACTATAACCAGCAAGATTCAATTTTTAACCATTAAAACAGAAATGCACCCAAGTCTACGTTTTTTTTTTTTTTTTTTTTTTTGTAAGGCAACAATTTTTTTTCGTTAACTGATGTATTTTTTCATAAGCCAATGTAATATTTCATTAGTATATGAAGAATTTTCATAAGCTTATGAAGATTTTCGTTAGTTAATGATGAATTTCATAAGTTAATGAATTTTTTCGTTACTTAATTAAAACTTTGATTAAGTAATTAAGTAAGGAAACAAATCGTATTTTTGTTCTTTAAAATGAGTATGAAATTTTTCGTTAATTGATGAATCTTTTCATTGAATTGGATTTTTTGCCACTAAAAAGGGTGAAAAAGTGTATGAAACGTTTTCATTAATTGATGAAGGTTTTCATATTACGAAAAATTACATATTTTCGTTGAGCCAACGAATGTTTCGTTGGGCCAACGAAAATGTAGTGTATGAAACTATTTTCGTAATTTTACGAAATTTATTATTTTCAGTGTTGATACCTTGAGATACCTATAACTATCTTATTCAAAGCACATTTTCCTGGAAGTTTTTAAAGGTTAGAACATAAAAATCAGTTTTGTTTGTGAGAAATCATCTATATTTTTGAAAAAGGTTTTAAACGATGATTAGAGTACTATAACTACTTCGTCGAAACGATTGTCTGAAATCGTTTAGTATACTAAGGGTGAGAAAAGTGTTGTAAGATCGATCCCTACTTGCAACCTTTTTTTTACTTGCGATATGTAGGTACTCGAGCTCTTCACTGTGGGAAAAAACAACTTTAAATCAACGAAAACCACGTTGATTCAACTATTTTTTGGAATGATTTTGCGTTGATGACGAAAATTTTAAAATCAAAGTAGAAAATCGTTAGTTTAAAGTGGTTTACCGTCATAAAACATATTTAAATCAAAGATGTTTCAACTTAAAAAAAAAACATCAATTTATTCAAAAAAAAGAAAAAATGGGCAGCCGCGGGGGATCGAACCCAGGGCCGGTTTTAGGGGGGGGGGCAGCCTGGGCCGTCGCCCAGAGGCGCAAGTACTGAGGGGCGCCGCAGGCGCCCCGAACTTTTACAAAAGTTTTATAAATAACGAAGTCTATCCAATCGATGTTTTATTTATTTTTACTTTCACAAAGGCGCCCCAATTTTTTTCTATTTTACTTTTTCAACGGCGCTCGTATTGTTTGTTTTAAACTTTTTGAAGAATGAAGGCGCCCCCCAGTTTTGAGTTAATTTGTTTGGCTTCCGGAAGGACAATGGTGTCCAAAATCTTCATTCATCTTTGAAGAACAAGGCGCCCCAATTTCTTTTGAAAGACTAAAGCAATCTTAATATTCCTCCAACCAATTTAATTTTTGCAAAGGCGCCCCTATATATAAAACACTAAATCATAGCTGGTAATATCCTGGCTGTAATATTGAATAAAGAAACAGAAGGGAGACAGACAGAATCCCGAAATTAAAAGTCCAGGAAGCCCAAAATCCAGAATACCCTAAATTCCGAAAACCCGAAAACCCGAAACCCCAAAATCCCGAAAACGCAGAATCCGAAAATCCCGAAAAACCAAAATCCCGAAAGCCCAAAATCCAGAAAGGCCAAGCTTCTCCATTTCTCATAAAAAACTACGTTTGTGTGTGAGAATAAAAGAATAGATCTGTTCGTTGTTCCCTCCTCCAGGGCACTCAAGTCATGTCAATTAACTGTCAAAAAAATCAGAGTTTCTCGGGTTTTCACTTTACATCGAACGCCTTTAGTTTCATCAGCGAACATCGAACACAGAGGAAATAACTCTGGTTGAAAAAGGAGCTACAAAAAACGCTTGACAACGAATTCGGAGCGACCCAGAGTGCCCTAGAGCTCACAACGAACAAACCTAATATTTATAAAGGTATGTCGTTTTCGATTGGCCGTCCGGAAGCGTCCGGAATCATTCAGAAGCCTGCTACAAGTTTTTTATTCTCCTACTGAAAAAAAAACAAAAAAATTATTTGATTTTTCACCAATACAGATATTAAGATTCAGAATTGGGTGGAAGTGATTCAAACTTTTTTATTGGATTTCAGAATGAGTGAATCATTGAGTGATTCCAATCGAAAACGACATTAATGTAGCTAGTTGAAAAAGTTTTTGAAAAAATATTGTTCAAATAAAACCAACTGTACCTACTCTTTAAATGTGTTTAAACAAAAAAATCAGAAATAAAGGTAAACTTGTCAATTGAGCCTAAATGACATTTTTTTTAAAGTTAACCTTATGTACTTTAATAAACTGCACATTGTCAATAAATGCATTAACAAGTATATGAGAGGTAAGACATAATCTGCTATTGCTTTTTTCGTGATTTTAAAAATTGTTTTAAAATGAATTTTTTTTTGAGAGGCGCCACTTGCAATCTTGCCCAGGGGCGCCGGTAGTGCTTAAACCGGCACTGATCGAACCTACAACTCTTGGGTTACTAGGCGAATGCTTTATCAACGTGCTATCTCACTGTTGAAAATTAGAGTGATAAAATGCAATAAAAGCTGAAGTCCAACAATAATAAAAACATTTCTTACGATGATTCAGTTTTATTTTGAAGAAGTTTCATGTTAATTTTTTCAACATTAAATCAACGTTGAACATTTTACATTTAACGTTGCTTTTTTTTCACTCAGTGTTCAAATTTGGAAGTTAATAGATTTTTTAATTGACATTTTATATTTTTTTCTTCGAAAAATTAATTTTTTGAAGACGGGTTAGTGAAATATTTCGAAATTTCGTTTTAAAGTGTTGATTAGTTATTTCTTTAAAAATGGCATACCAATCTTTTTTGAAAAATGTAAACAAATTTGAGTACCTACACAAAAAATTATTTTTTTTTAAAACGGCTCTAACGATTTTCAAAATTTTTTCTATGAATTCCTTTTCATACATGAAATCAGATGAAATACTTTATCTTGTGATCAGAGTCATTTAAAACGGTGCTTCATTAATTACACGTTGATTTCAACTTAAGATTTCTCGAAGAAGAAAAAAGTTATTTAAAAGATTAAAACGGATTTAGAAAGACAAAATTTAGTTTTTTTTAGAAACCGTTACAATTTTATTTAAAACAAATAACCTAAGAAATAACCTCGAAAACTGGTAAAAAGCGATTTTCTAACGGGATAATCTCAAAAACGTTATGTGATAGAATTTTTCTGACTTCGGATTTGAGCTTAGCACACAAAAGACCAATAGAAAAGTATATCTTGGTGTCTGTAACAAAAACCTTGCTGACCAGTGTTATAAAAACATATTTTATGTATTTTTCTACATTATAGGAAATACTTTAATAGAATAAAATTGTAATTTTCGCTATATTTTTTGTTTCATCAAAAGCTTTAACGTAAGAGCTACTTTTACCATAAGAAAAAGTATGTGCGACCCAGTGGTGCATTTTATTTTGTTGGTAATATGTGGTTTTGTAAGGTTGATTTTATGTTGTAGTTTTTTTTTTCAATTCCAAAAATAGGGGAGATACAAAATTATTTTCAATTGTTTATATTGAATTCATTTTCAGTAAATCTAATCTTAAACTTAACTATCCCAGTTTAACCTTTTAAACTTTTTTTTATTGAAATTATGTTAGTGTTAGGTATGATTTAGTAAAGTAGATATTTGTTGAGCCATTGTTATTGCACTTAAAATATTTTGTTTTTTAGTTCATTACTTTTGCATCTAAATGGTGCTATATTTAAAAATTTAACATAACTGATAACCAACAAATAAAGAAGATGCTTCATCATAAGGTACCCCATTTCACAAAACATGATAAGTAGTTTAGAAAATATGAGGGAAAATACCTAACAATACCTGAACAGAAATAAAATATAAAAATTACATTGTTAATGTAAGAGAATGTTTCGAATTGATTGTAAGGTAATTAATAACATATAATCACCCAGCTCTCAACTCCAAATTTTTTTTTTTTTTTTTTTGTAGTAAGTAACTAAACGAACAGAAACCCATGTAAAATACCGAATACAAAAATATGGGTACAATTAAAAAACAATGAATTTGTTTGAACGTTTTCACTATACGCACCTTTTTTTTTGTTTTTCTTTTATATTACCACAACCAACAAAAATCCTTCTCAATGCATATTGCTCATATCCTAGTTCTATGGAATTCAAATAGTTGCGGTAGTAGTAGAATAAAATTCCTGCTGTTGACCTTTTGGCCAAAGAAGTTTGTAAACAATAATTCAGCTTTTGTTTTCGTCTGCAAAATACTTCAACAATTTTTTTGTATGTAGGTACGTGTATTTTGCCAACAAGGACCTATATCAACACCAAAATAGATGACATTACATTTCGGACAGTTGGACAATGGCTATTGTTTAAAAAAAAAAAAATTCTTCGCTATAAAACTGTATAGGTGCTATATTGCTCAAGGTTAATGGTTAAGTCTGTGAGCCAACTTCCCTATTGTTTAAACCAACACTCGAACATTTTTAGATGAATCTGCCAACATTTAAAAAAAGGATATTTCCACGAGGCCCTCTGTATATTTGTATAAAATGAATAGGACATTCCTGTCTCTTGTTTTTGCTTTAAAAGTATACAACAGAAGTAAAAAAAAAAAAACTACAAAATTCAAAGGCGACAAAATCATTTGCTTAAACCTGTCCGTCACCATCAAGCAATCACATTTTTTTTGTTTTCTTCTTTTTTGGTGAGCGAGCGGTATTGTCGAGTTAACGTCACGCTTTTGTCCGTTTAGAACAAAGCTATCTCGAAAAACTTCTTTAGGGTTTTGTGTTTTACCTAGGTTGTTGTTTGTTTTTACTTTTTTTTTTAATTTTTTTGCTCTTGACGTCTTTGTCTAGGACATTTTAAGTGGAACAAAAAAGAGCTGCGAGGATGTTAAAAATCACTCAAACACTTCAAAAAAATTAAGACTATATAGAAAAAGATATGGTCGTGCTCGGTGTGGTTATGGGGTTTTTCATGTAGCTATACTTGGTAGGTAATAGCAAAAAATTCAATTGTTTTTGCATCAAGTCATTCCGATGGAAGACGAGGAACAATAGAAAACCTGAAAAAATCAACACAAAAGGATCATCGCTTTGCAAGTTCAACTGGTTTTTGGCGCTTAAGGGTGGTGGTTGGTTGTACGACTAATGGTATTATTTGATATTTTTGTTCTTTTCTTTGAAGAACTGACTGATATTCCAGTTATATTGATAAAAAATAATATTCACATAAGTTTTAAAGAAAAGTAGAAATTTGGCTGAGGCACGATAACAAAATTTGGAAATAGCACCTTCTTTTCTGATTTTCACTTTAATGTATCTAGTATTTCAGTCCTATGCATACAACAACACTTAAATAATGAAGATTCTTTCAATTTCAAATTAACTTAAAAGGGCTAAAAGCTAGTCGTATCAATTTGCCAACTACATGATGTCAAAAAGCACAGATCAGAAATAAATCTCAACCTTTGGAAAGGTTCCTTAATAACTCTTATGTGTCGCCATTTTCAATAAAGGTCATAAAATAACCTTTATTTTTAAAAAAAGAAAAATTTCGGTCAAGGTCTGAGAGAAACCTTTGTTTTGTATTTTTTTATGTTTCGGTCAACCAGTGAAATTTATCGCTGAGAGAAAAAAATAAATCTCATCTGCAAATGTATCAATTCCTAGAGACATGGGAGTGGTGCCATATGAAAGCTTATTATATTCTCAGCTACCCGATAGTGGTATAATCCGGTTTTTCGATTTTTTTCAAAACTCCGAGAAAATCGCGTTTATATGTTGGGGTAAAATTTTTTTTCGAAAAATCCCCTCATCATAAGAACGCTCCTGGAAGCTAAACCGCTTGAGATACAATTTTGGGAGTGGTGCTTGTGTCATGGGCCTACGCTTTGCACATTGTCAGTTTTAAAAAAAATCTCCTTCCATGTTAGTCCGCCACATTTTCCTTAAACAAAAAATTTCGTGCCTAGTTTTTTTGATTTTTTAAGTTCTCCCGGTTTGAGAACGCGTGCACCTACAGGGACGGGGGTGGTACCCAAATGTAGGTTAGAGTTCCCGCATCATTTTGGCATCAAAAAATTTTTCATTTTTTTCAAAATTCTGAGAAATTTGAAGTTGGGCTGGCGAAAACGCTTTGACCTAGATATTAAAACATCGGTCTAGTGAAATATTCAAAATTGCATTGGTTGTGCTTGTCGTCCCAGCGACTCAAATCACAGTTGAAAACACATTTTCGTCTTTAGATTTTACTTTAAAAGAAAAGAGATATAATCTTGGGTCTAAAGAACTTTGAGAGTCTATTTAGTTCATACATTATTTAATACATAAACTTAGAAAAAGCATCCTTTTCTTGACATCTTGACATATTCTACATTTTCCTTTGAATTGTCCATATTTGATTTATTTTCAGCGAAAACGGTTAAAAATTGACCTTTTCCATTTATTTTTTTGTAAAAACCTCAACCATTGAGAGATATTTTTTATCTTTGATTTTTAAAAATAAATCCCAAACCTTATCCGAAACTATTTAAAGTAATGTGGTAACTCTCAGAGAGAAACCGATTGAAAATAAAGGTTGACTGTTATTTCTGGTCTCTGTCAAAAAGGATTGACCATCAGATCAAAACAAAATGTGCTATCTTTTCCGCATTCATTTACAATTCCACTCACAAAAAAAATTCCATAAAAGTGTAAATTCGATTGGACCGTTTACGAAAATTCAAAAACGAAACAATTTTTTTCGAAATAGTCTTATAAAATAAAACTACTTATTTGAAAATTTTGTTTTATTTTTTAATTTTTTTTTAATTTAATTTCAACTGCTGTATGAAAGTAATCATTTTTATTAAATTACTACAAAAGTTAATGTTGCAAAATTACAAGAATAGTTCACCATGACCTGATCGCAGAAAACAAACCACATGTCAGATTAACTAATTTATAGCTTAGAATATCGAAAATACTTTAAAACTGACTTAAAAGCCTGCCAAATTAAAATAATCTTGTAAATAAATTAAAACTTATAAGTTAAAAAATAACACTAAATGTAAAATAAAAAAAAAATAAATATATATATCTCTATCATCGAAAATAATTTAATAATAAGAATACAAAAGAAAAAAAATAATCAAGATATAAATTACCATAGTCAATTAAAATAATAACCGTGCTTTAAACAAAGCGCACAAATCAAATAAACATTCAAAACAGTAACTATAATATTTTCCAACAAATAAAATACATTTACATAAGATTTTAAATAGACAGAAAATAATTATAAAAAAAAACAAAGCCAACTATAGCTTAAGTATACGAAAGCAAACATCCTGTAAAATTAAAACTTTAATAAAATAATATCATCGCTCAAACATAAATTACCTATACAAAAATAATATCATAATGCATTTTATATAAAAAGCAAAATAGTCATATAACTATCTAAATTCCTACATAACTATATATATTATATAAACTGTAAAATGTTTAGGTAAATGTGAACAGTGCCTATTAAAAGAATGTTTAAAAACTGACTTGTATAATAAAAAAAAATATTTAATAAGTTTATTTATTATTTAAAGAAAAAATGAATTAAAATTGAATTTTTATTTCTTTATTTAAAAAAAAAATGCTTTTAAATGTAAAACTAGAAAAGTTTTTTTTGTAAGCCCTATTTATAATGTTAAAAATTAATTTTATAAATGTACATATCATTATTTAAATAAAATAATAATTTATTGACTATGGAAGTGACAAAAAAAAATAATAATAAATAAATTGTTACACAAAAGAATACCTAAAATTAAATGTATGTAGTTTAAAAATAAGATTCTGTTAATATGTTTCGTACTGAATGCATAAAACTTTAATTTTAAAAATAAAAAAAAAAATACTAAGATAAAGAATAGATAAATTTAAATATAAATAACTGCTACAATTGAACTAAAATAAAATACAACTGAAGAAAAGATTCTTGGTTTAACGTATTTTTTTTGCATTACAATAAGAGAAAAATTCAATTAACTCGTAAGTAAATCAAATTGGATGTGAAAATATCCAATAAGGCGGATTTTTTTCAGAACGATTATGCAATAGCTAATACATATAGGTACATATGTATAAGGAAAAATTAACTGGTAAGTATATAGCAAATTCGGCAAAACTTAGACTCTTAGCAATAACAAGATTAGATTTTGTTAAGATAAGGCAATACAATTGAGTGAATACTCCTTTGCCAATATGAACTGAAGGTAGTAGATTTTAAAAATTTATGTAGGTAAGTTGAGCTGAATATTAAAAAAATTTGCGTATTGACAAGGTGTCTCACGATAAGTCAACTGATGTGTCCAAGAGTGAGCTCCACCTGGACGAAACGCCAAATTTTTGTTTAGACTAAAGGCCATACAAAGCTATATTAAATCGGTAGTAGATTTTAACCGATTTCAACTCAATACAAAAATTCACAAATTTCATTTAAAACTAACAAAAAAATTGGGGTTGAAAGAAAACTATCTCTTATTTTTGTACTAAGATGCCCGATTAATTTTACAAATGTAAAGAAAGTACTCAATGACTCAAAAACCAAGCACAAGAACTCTACAAAAATTAAAAAGGAATCTTCTATGAGGAATTCAACTGCAGGTTACGTTCACATGTGTCGGCTTACGACGAAAATTGACTTGTAAAAATCGACATATGACTAGTTCTGCATATTCAACTACCAAAACGCCTTTAGTTACGTCCCTTACTTTGGCGGACACTTTGTGGAAGAATCAAAAAAAAATTTATCTCATTAATTGTAGCTAATTAAATTCTAATTTGTTGCGCAAACCAAAAATTTGTAGCTCGCATAGATTTTGAATTATTGAATTTTCCGCTAAAATAAGTCTGAAGATAAGACAAAATATGAAATGATTGAAATTATTGAGTTTAGTTGACCTCCAAATTTGTAGCTTTTTAAATGCTTTTCAATTACATAAACATGGTTTTTGTAGCTTAAACAGTTTTTTTGTTATTCAAAATTCCGCTAAAATAAGACTGAAGTAAGCGGACGAAAGTAGAAAAATTAATATTTTTTTGACGCCCAAAATTGTAGCTAATTAAATGCTAATTTGTTGTGTAAAAATTAATTTCGTAGCTCAAACCGTTTTTAAAATATTCAAGATGTTGTTTTAAAAAGATAGCTCAAAAGTGACCTTCCAAAATTCAAAAAAATGAGAAATTCAAAAATGTTTGAAAAACAAATATTAATTTTTGTACTTTCGTCCGCTAACTTCAGTCTTATCTTAGCGGAATTTCGAATATCAAAAAAACTGTTCAAGCTACAAAAACCAAGTTTATGCAATTGAAAAGCATTTAAAAAGCTACAAATTTGGAGGTCAACTAAACTCAATAATTTCAATCATTTCAGATTTTGTCCGCTAACTTCAGACTTATTTTAGCGGAAAATTCAATAATTCAAAAATTATTCGAGCTACAAATTTTTGGTTTGCGCAACAAATTAGCATTAAATTAGCTACAATTAATGAGATAAATTTTTTTTGATTCCGCCACAAAGTGTCCGCCAAAGTACACTGAGGGAAAAGCCACCATAAAACAACGTAAAATCAATGAAAAACACATTGATTTAACTATTATTCGGAATGATTTTGCGTTGAAGATAAAAATTTTAAAATCAACGTGGAAAAAAGATTAATTTTTGATGGTTTCGTAAGTCAAAGTAGCTCATCTTTGAAACAAAGACGTTTCAACTTCAATTAATTTTTTCCCTCAGTGTAAGGGACGTCCTTTAGTTTATATCAGAGTTTTAAAGAATCATTATTTTTAATGCATTTGTTAATTGCAAATACAAAATTGTTGCTTTAAGAAAAAAATATTGCATTAATAAAAAAGTATTGCAAGATATTTTGCATTAAAAAACTGATTGCAAATAAAAAATTGCAATCAGTTGTTTGACCACACATTAGGTTAAATAATATTATAGCTGAAATAGGTAATGTCGAAAATGTAAGAAATTCGACGAGTGTTTAGTTTTGACTTTTTTTTCAATGCAGAAATCTTTTTATTTGCAATACATTTTTTCTTATTGAAAAATATTATTTTATTTTCAATGCAAATATTTTTCACTTGCAAAGCATTTTTTTTAATGCAATTTTTTTTTATTTGCAATAAATATTTTTATATTTAATTTCAAATGCGTGTTTTTTTTTGTAATTGATATTTTTACCGACTTCCAAAAAGGAGGAGGTATTCAATTCACCTGTATTTTTTTTTTATGTTTGCTATAGAAACTATAATAAAACCATAAAACCCAGTTTTGATCCATGGAATTCGGTTTTGTTTTTTTGCTAAAAATATTTATGTACAGTTTTGAAAAAGAAAATTTTATTTTAAACGCTTTTGAAGCCATTTTGGAATCAGGTGAGGCATAAAAAGAAAGATCTCTTAAAACTCTATTTATAATTCAAAACCAAGAAATATTTTGAAGGTTCCTGAGATATGTTCAACCAAATATTTTTTTTTACATTCCGAAGCCGATTTCTTTTGGTTTTGAATAAGAGGTATGAGTTCATAATCAACAGGCGTATGCATTCAGGTAAAAAAAAAATAAAAAAATATTTTTTTTTTTTGATTTTTTTTTGTAAAAAAAATACATTTTAAAAAAATTCCTCCAAATTCATCGAGTGAGATATCAAAAGAAAGGTCTCTCTTTAAGATTTATGCATAAATGAAAGCCAAGAGTTTTTTTTATTATTATTGCTGAATAATATTTTATTTATATAAAAAAAAATTTCTTAACTACTTTTTTTACTTGTGGGGCCCTGGCATCCCAGGGCAGTGCCAGTTCATAAAAGAAATTCTAGCTCTTTTGAAAACCAAAAGTTTAGATTGCTTTTTTTCTCGAAAACAGCTTTAACCATTTTGATATAATATTCATGTTAGAGTTAATACCAAGCTTAACCTTAAATGTGGACTTATTTATCAAAAACTGAAATAGATTTCAGTTCAAAAAATAGTAAAGCCACTATGACTCCCACGTCCTCATTTATTTACTTAGAAAAAAAAGCAACTTTAAAATGAACACATAGCAAGCTGTTCCAATTTCTTTTAGTCATCTCTTGAAAAGATGTTCTTGAACAGCGTTAATTCCAAGGACACCAAGCCACGCATTTAAAACCCCTCCTTTTTAACATTACAAAAAAAATAGTGGTACATATCCCATTTTAAATACATAAAGAAACGCCATTCTTATTAAAAAGTTAAATTGATATTACCGCTTTTAAAACAATGCTATTATCAAAAGGAAGAAAACCTTCTTATATTTATGAAACATCCCTCAATACTTATACACATACAATTATTATTAACTTCTTAAAAGCAAAAAATAAAAAATAAATTTTTTGCTTTAGAAGAAGAACGTCATAATATTTTCCATTGAGACCTCGTCATTGATGTCATTTTATTGCATACGTATGTATGTGATTGTAAAATATTGTTCACACTCTGCATCAATAGGTATTCTTTATAGTTAAAAATCAGAATACTTACCTGGGAAATTAGATGAATGTACATATCTATGAAAAATATTGAATTGGAAAAATTATTTACTTATCTTCAGATACTGCAGGAAAAAATAACTTGAAAAGAAAACAAGTTTAAATAAAATGTCGTCTTAATAACACAAAATCTTGAGATTTGCTGCATACCTTCAACTTTGGATTTCGAGGAATTGGAGCTTTTGCATAGATTTCTTAAAGAAAAAAGAGGTTGCCTGTAAAGCCCGTTTACGGACGATGATTTTACGTGATAACGTCGTCAGAAAACAGGTTGTGTGCTTTTGTTTAAAATGAGTCAATTGAAGCGATTACTTTTTTCAAACAATCATAATTTACAAGAAAGAGCTAAAAAAAATACCTTGTTTTATTTTCTCATTGTATTAATTTTTTTATTCTAAAAGCTTACAAAAAAAATTACTTTTCCTTTTTTTAAACAATCGTAATTAAGAAGAGAGAGCTAAAAAAAAAATACCTTGTTTTATTTTCTCATTATATTAATTTTTTTATTCTAAAAGCTTACAAAAAAAATTACTTTTCCTTTTTTTAAACAATCGTAATTAACAAGAGAGAGCTAAAAAAAAATACCTTTTTTATTTTCTCATTATATTAATTTTTTTATTCTTAAAGCTTACAAAAAAAATTATGCAATTTAAAAGTCAAGTATTTCTTCTTAAGAATTAATCATTTTCATCAAAAAAAGCAAAAAAAAAATGAATTTTTATCTTCTCACGTCATTAATTCCATTTTTTTCCCTAAAAACCTATAAAAAATTTTATACCATCTAAAAGCTTATTGTCTTAGCTCAATATATATCGATCAGGTCTATGAGACCTATCTATCTATCTATTAAATAAAAAAAGATAAAAATAAAAAACTATGAAAATCGGTTAAAAACGGTCAAAAAACGTGTGTTTTAAAAACTTGTTTCTTCCGTTATTCAGTCAAAACTCACTAAACGATTCCAAGTTTTTCCACATGTATGCATAAGGCCAAAACCTACATGTCCTACAAGTTTGAGATTTTTTGAACGCTCCAAAAAAAGCTTAAAATCAAAAATTACCCAAAAATACCCCTAAAAAACAAGGTGTTTTTCAAAAATTCATATTTCGAAACGCAGAGTGTTGGAAAAAAATCCGTATCAGACGCCTAATTTCTAATTTTTTCCCTCATCTTTCACTTGGCACCTTTAGAATTTGCAAAAAAAATTTCCTTTACCCAAAATCCTCATTTTGTCATAGCCCTAACACGTGTGCAACGTTCAAACAAAACGTTATAGCTTAGTTTCAATTTTTTTTAGAATTTTTTCTTAAATGCAGTAATTCTTAAATTAGTCTTATCTATCTATAGCAAAAAAAATCAATTCTCTACGACTTCGCGTTTAGATTTTAGCTCAAATTTTATCTTTCCGTTTTACCTGTGTTTATGTTTACCCTATTAAATGACGGAATTTTTAAAAATTTTTCCTTTGAATTAAGCTTTAGGTTATTATCTTTCAAATAAGCTATAGAAGATTTTTGTATCTTTAACAGTTTATTTTTAATTTTTAATTGAAATTTTTTGCTGCACTGCGAAAGTGCGAGAGTGTAACATTAGAAAATGGCGTCACATTTTTGTGGTGGCTGCCATGGTTCATCGATTTATAAGACGTTATCACGTCAAAAACTGTTGCTTATGATTGGCCGAAATAACTATAGGGCCGGTTTGTTCAGTGTTCACAGTCGATTATCTTTTAATCAAGGATTTTTGTATGGAATAATCCTTGATTAAAACATAATCGACTGTGAACAAACTGGCCCTTAGTCCGTTTGAGTGGGGGATACAATCTCACATTTTCATTAGTACCTTTACCACAATGTTTGAGTCTGGGTGGGCTGAATTTTAACAACTCATCTCCGAGTCTCGCTGAAAGCCTCAGGAACAAATTTCTGTTGAAAAAGAGCGCTAGTTCTTGGTCTCCTCAAACAGAGATTCCCGACTGTGTTGCGTTGATATAAGTTTCACATTTCTTATAGTAGTGGAAAAGTTTGGTTTCTGACACTATTGATGAGGCGTAGATTAGTGAATCGTCTGCAAAAAGTAAGTTCTGACACTCATTTGGTTGAGGTTTTTTGTACCTTCTTGAGCTGTAGATGAATGGCACTAGCTTCGATCGTTAAGCGATTCAGCTTTGATTGATTTAATTAGAAAATTGCAGCTTTTGAGTTGAACGAAGTGCAAGACCATTTTTTAGAGGTATCTATACATAAAATGGGTACGTAGAAGGAAATACTATTATACTTAGTATGTCTGCTTTTTTTTAATAAAAATTGATACAGAATTGTAATGAAAGACATGGGTCACTGTGGCGTATGTGTAATATTTTTTCTCCATTTTTGAAGTGAAAACTTCTTTAGTATCGTAGTGATTTGAAACAAAATGAAACGAAAACGCGACACGACTTCAACTTGTTATAACTTTTTTGTTTTAATAGATAGATGAATGAAATTTGTACTGTAGATAGGTAATTAAATAATATATTATTGTACAAAATTTCAATTAATTTCATATTCAAAATTCGGAGATAACGGTAAAAAGATGTTCTTTTCGAACACACGTTATATCTTTTGATCTAGTGCACATACAAATTTGATTTAACTTTAATACGCATGCTGCTAACATAACCTTTTATTTGATATATCACACATAACGTTACGTGCTCTACAAGTTACACAATCTTAAATTGAAAAAAATTTTAAAATACCTCAAAACACCTGTGGAGATATGTTGGCGATGACCAGCTATCAGTGTAGGAAGTACCGTAATCTCAGTCTGGAAATTCGACATGGTTGACTTTAAAAAATTCTAACTCCTCTTGTAGACATCTTTGAAATAAGATTTATACATCATTATACAAGGTGAAACAATAAGCTTTCACATGGTATAAAATTTTTTATAGGTTGTCAAACAAAAAAATTGATTTAAAGCATGAGAACATAAAAACTGATCGATATATATATTTTGAGCTTAGACAATAAGCTTTCAGATGATATAAGATTTATATAGGTTGTCATTATAAAAAACATGGATTTGATGATAGAATAAAAATAGGTAGATTTTTTCTATTTTTTTATTTTTGCAAGAAAAATGATTTTTTAAGGTTTCACTTCTACCACGTGTGAATTGCACACATGATTTTTTTTTTTAATAACACCTCAAATTTAATAATTTGAACTTGGAGTAGCTGTCAGATGCATGGAATAAAAAAAATAATAAAGGTTTTAGTATTTTTTGTCTGCACATGTCCGACTCTCTCTCCAAGACTCAATCTAGTTTAACAAAAATACTAAAAATCACAGCATGGTGTCGCAACAATATTCCCTTTATTAAGTAAATCCTTATCCTCAATCAAGTGACTCTGACCGTATTAAAATAAGAGATGAATATGAAAACAACAACAGCAAAATAAAAATAAAAATAAAAATAAAAAAATATGAAGTCATCAGATAAAGGATCATCTTTCCTCGTCCTCGGTGACATTCAACATTTTTCAGTGTCCCCATTTCACAGCAGTCTATCTGTAGTATTTCCCATAACCACATATGAATGCAACGAGTATATCAAGGATGCTAGCTAAAGCTGAAACTGATGATGAGGAGTAGAGATATACACCATCCAGGATACTACGAATGCGTTATGTCATTCAACAGTTTGGCTGGCTGCTTTGTGAATATGGTGTAAGAACTATAAGAAAGAATATAATACTGTATCTATATATGAACACATTATACTCTTGCTCGTATAGAGAAGAGTATGAGAAAGAAAAGAAAGCATCTGTAGAAGTGATGTAGAATTTTGTGTTGGAAAATGCAACGACTTTTGTGATTTTATCTTTGCCACGTAATTCAATTGAAAGTTTTTGAATCACAAATTTAATTGAAAACCCATTGAAATTATTTTATTTTCAACACCATTACATGGAAACACACCTACTACTATCTACAACATTTATACATACCTTATATAGCAGCATTGAAACTAAGGGAAATTTAATTAAAGTAAAACTACAAAAAAACCTTGTAACTGAAGTGCGCTTTAGTTCTTTAAATCAAGAGTCAATGGAGGGTAAGTAGACCGAAATGTCAGGGATGCAAAAACATGATTCGAGGACTTTTCTTGGACAGTTTTTTTTTTTTTTGAGGAATTCAAGAGGAACCTAGTTTATCGTTTGGAAAACAGTCAACAGAAGATAAGAGGAAAAATATAAGAATAAGAATAATTGGGTGCAAATATTTTATTTTTTTTTTTTTTTATTTTGTATGGAAATTAATTTTTTTTGGGAAATTTAAAAAAGAGTAAATTGTTATAGAGGTTTAACTAGCCGTTTATTGTAAAAATTATTTTACGAAAATATTCAGTTTTGGACAAATCAATTAAAGACTTAAAAACATTATAAAATATAAATTATTACATTTATTTTGCCTCTTAAAATTGAACCTAATCAAAAATGCGAATTTCTGTTGATCCCTCCCCTGGCGCCAATTTGTGGTTTGTTTTATTACTCACAATTTTGACACTGTCAGAAATTTTTTAACACAAAGTCTCGTTGTTCAAAGTGTGTGAAAGCCTTCAACAAAACTAGATTGATAAATTGATTTTATTCGAAATACAGTTTTACGAAAAAAATGAACAGAAAATTACAATTACCTTAAAACAATAAAATCCAATAAACACTCATGTGAAGAAAAAATAAACTTGCACAAAAAAGAAACAAAAAAACAAAAAACAATTTATTAACATAAGCATCGTCATTTTCATCTTGCTGATGTAATTATTCATTTAAAATAAACTCTTCGGTTTTCCACTGCCACACAGCACAGAAGTCAAAAAATACCAACTGCCCATTATGCACTTGAATAAATATTTATCAAGCAAAAACCTCTTTAAAATTCATCTGGCAAGCAATTGCCATACTCTCTTCGACCGAATAACACACCAAACGACGAATCATTATACGTTCGTTCTACTCAATAAAAATTGCGCACCGGAAACCAGCCTCAGCAGAATCCTTAACAGGACACCAGTAAAATCCTTTCGCAGTTATTTTTACAGCTCAATAATTTCATTTGTTGTGGTAGTTTAATACCGACCAACTTCCTTGTCTGTTCCCTGAATGGGTACATTAATTTCAACTTTTTTTTTTATTTTACTTTTTCAAAAAAAAAAAAAGGAGAACTCAGACTCAACAAACATACAACACATCAACAACAACAAAAAACGACATAAACGAACAAATTAAATTTTCGAAATTGACACACACATACATATTATAATAACCCCCATGCCCTTTGAGCAATGCCGATGCCGCCGCCGACGCCGACACACGTTGACAAAACAACGTGGCATAGCCCAGCAGACATCACATTAAAAGCACTTTATAACGCCATTACACACATGACGAGGACGGCCATGAATAACTTTATTCCTGCGACTTTATTCGCTGCGCGTAATTAAATTTTTACTATTGCATTTTTCATAGGCCATTACAGGCAGAGTTGAGTTTATTTCATGCTTAGTCGACTTTTCGCAAAAAAAAAAACTTTCAGGCAATAAAAAAAAAAAAACTGCCACAGACACGAGGCCAAAAAGTATAACACTTAGTCAGTTTAAAATTCCACTCAAATAAGTATCAGTTCTTCCATTATCTTCCCAGGAAATCAGAAAACTTTTATCTTGATGGTAGAAGTCTTTTGGTCTCGGTGGCGTATACGTAATTATTTTTATAAGAACAAATTCTTTTTTCTTTAACAAACAAACATAACTGGATACCAATAATCTTGGTTTATCAATTAACAAGAATATAGACAATTATTGAAAAAAGGAGTAATTGAATGTTAAAATAAATACTTTAAAATAAATACATTTCTACTAGATTTAGGATTTTAAAATTGCATTTTTTTTTTTATTAAAAATTTCTTTTCTTGGAAAGTCATAAGTTATGATAAATATTGCAATAATAAAAGAACCGAGATGGTGCGCACATTACACCACGAGTCGAAAACGCATCCAAAATGTGTTCAAAACGCGTCTGAAACGCGTCCCAAACGCGCCTAAAACGCGCCCAAAAAACGTCAAAAACGCGTCCGAAACGCGTCCAAAATGTGTCCAAAACGCGTCCAAGACGTATCCAAAACGCGTCCAAAACGTGTTCAAAACGCGTCCGATTCGCTTTCAATTATTTCACTTTCAAAAGTACAAATTATCCAAAACGCGTCTGAAACGCGTCCGAAACGCGTCTGAAACGCGTCCAAAACGCATCTGAAACGCGTCCAAAACGCGCCTAAAACGCGTCCAAAACGCATCTGAAACGCGTCCAAATCGCGTCCAAAACGCGTTCGAAACGCGTTTGAAACGCTTCCATAACGCGTCCGAAACGCTTTCAATTATTTCACTTTCAAAAGTTCAAATTATTTTTCACATAAAAGTTAAGATTTTCTGAAAAAAAACACAAAATTTACCGTAACTTTTTGTGGTTTCAACTAAACTTGCTCATACTTACAGACATCAGGCATGATCTATCTTACTAGAAGCCAATTATTTTATATTACAAGTGTTGCCAATTTTATTTCATACAAACAGTACAAAAACAGTCTTGCCTCAACTTCCCCTACAAGAAAACACAGCTCTTAAAATTTAGTTATTCTTTTTTTAGCTTATTTCTACACCACAATTCTTTCACAAAGAAAAAAATAATTTTTATGACCTTAAACACAACATTCAAAATAGCAAGCAAAAATCCAATTCCAATAACATCGAGCAGCGTTGCCAGATTCCCCGATTTTTTTTTTATTTCTCCAGATTTGTTTAGCTATTTACAATTGCCCGATTTTATGTTTAAAAATTAGGTTTTCTCCCGATTTTTAACTTAAAAAAGTATGTGCATACTAAACATCGTCACTTTTTTCATAAAAACATTTTAAAATTTTATTTTAAAGTTGGCAGAACTTCACTTAAACGTTTTAAAAATTCCTTTTGTTTAATTGGTTTTCTTTTTAACAGTTGTTGGTTTAAATCTATCTGTTTTATTCACTATTTGGTTACCTATATAAAATGGAAAAAAATATTTTTTAAGAATACAAACAGGGTCATTCCGCAATTCATCATCGACAGACGATATCGTTATGACGTCAGTCTTGCTTCTCTTAAAAGCGATAATCAATTTTTATCAGACGATTGAAAAATTTCTTTCCGTAGATCTATAATCGTAAAAAATATGTCGTCAAAACCGCAGCGCTAAGACGATAGGTAAATAGGCCTCGTTTTCATTTATTTGTTTTGGACGTTTTATGGATATGTTATGTTCGATTTAACCGAAGTTTTTAGGAATTTTTTTTTTCATTATTACACCAGAGCGGGGCTATACAAATATTTTTTCCCACATTTTTTCTTTAAAAATAAACGTTTTAAAATCGTTTGACAGTTCAAAATACGCGATGTTTTAGACAAATTTAATTTACTTTTATTCTACTAATGTAAACAAGAAAATTCTCATTTGCTACTTGGAAAACGAACCTAGCCGGAGTAAGAGGCAAACACCTTGTGCCCTATAGGCTAATACGACTATTGAATTTAGAAATTTTTGGGTACTGTCTAAAACAGAAAAATATAATTTTTCAACATTTTTAAATTCGATTCCTGTTTGGGTGTTGTAGATTTATTTTTGAATCTCAAACTGTAAAGCTAATAAAAACAATGATCTGATCCGGATCACTAGGAAAATAAAACACAACTAATAGAAAAATCAATTTGCCTATATGAACAAATCTTTTTTTTTATCCGAAAAATTTAAATTTATTTAATATTTCAGTACATTGAAAGACCATAAAGATATCGTCTAATAAATACACTTAGACAAGTCTAAACTTTGAATTTCTTATAAAAAAAAAAAAACATCTGTCTATAAAGTAATGAATAAAATAGCAAAGTTAGCCATATGATTTAACCTTGAATTCTTAATGTTGTATTGAAGGGAGAGATTGTTTCCGCTCAGAATCATATTCAATGGTCCACATCGATAGCTCCCTGGGTTTTCATATAAAGCAAATTTTCGTTAAATACATTTATAGAGGTATGCTAAACTGATTTTGATCTACATCAAAAAGGCAATGAACCGAAATTGAGTCTGGCATATTTTATATAAATGGGATTTTTCCTTAGTTCCTGAAATTGTATTCAATATACCTACACAAAAACAAATACAACTCCTGAGAATGGCATGTTATTCGCTAACTGAAAAGAAGATTTGAATTTTTAAAATAAAAATAACTTTTTGATAAAAAGCGTAGGCTGAAAAGTGAAATTCAAATTTTATGGTTTTTTTTTCTAATCGAAGGGGTTCAATAATATATAAAAGCGTTTTTAGCAATGATGACCACATATTTTAATTTAAAAATCAAATTGAAACACAGAGGTTATACGGAGCCAAATTTATTTCCAATAAGCACTTATAACACATTTAATTATTTATTTTCTGTACCTACCCTTGCCAACCGAAACCAATGTGCAGCAATAAATTGGGCTAAAAGCGGACGAGCATCGAGCAAGGCAAAGAGTGTAGTTATCTATCGCTTGGAAAATTGGTTAACCAATGAATTAAATTCACTACCAAACTCGCGGTTTAATTGCTGTGCACTTTCTACATGATAAATTGCCAACCCAACATGGACCATGTACATAGCTTCCAAAATTCAGAGCCCCAACTAATGCATCGAAATTCGAAAGCTATACATGCTACATGGAGCAGTCAGGATGACTGCCTGGCTGGCTGGCTGACTGGCCGCTCGAATGCCAAGAGTTTCGTGGCCTCGAACCGAACATTTTACTCCAACAAAACAAATAAATGTTCGTGATGGTGATGCTGAATTTCGCAGAATCGTGTATTGGGCTCGCGATTACCATTTCATGCGTTTACTTGGTTGCCAATTGAACGTTTAAGCGAACCGATATGTACCTATTTGCATGTTATGCACACAGGGCTGGGTCCAGTTGGATGAAAATCCTTTCATATCAGTTATTATTTGGAGAATTTGTTTCGAGGAAATTATGAATGAACAATGCTATCATTGAGTGGCTTAAGTCGTTGATTTTAAAATGAAGCTGTAATGAATAGAAATTATATTAAAAATCGCTCGCCAAATACGAGTAGCTTTGGTTTACAGTTTTCAAACTAGACGCCTGAAGCAATTAGGTCAAATAGTCGAAATTGTAAGAAATTCGATGAATATTAAAAAGAAAATATTTAGCTAATATTTTTTTTTGCAATAAAAATTTTTTTTAATGCAAAATGTTTGCAATAAATATTATACAAATTGTTCTTTCCAAAAACCTACACTTAGTTTGTTTAAACAATAGACTTATATACATCATTCAAAAGGTCTGGAAATCTTCTTTCCAAAAATATATAACATATTGAGAATTGTTAAAAAATGACTGAGATATTGATAGATTACATCGTAAAGTCGTAAAGTAAAAATGGTTTTTTGTAAATAAAAAAAAAATGGAGGGTTCCAAAAATATAACAAAAATATTTGTATGCATTTGCATTATTTGACCATACGAACATCCTACACTATGAAATTTGTCGGGTGTATTTTCAGTGTCGCACCGTGTTATTAGTAGTACCGCCGCCGCTTTGATGGTGTTTAAATAAATCTGAAAAGGAAAAAAGTCTAGGTTTTTTCCGTGGTTCCGTCTGTTTGTCTTTGTCTTAACATGCTTACTGGTATTACTGATCGTAAATCATACTGACAGGAAAAAAAATACTTTTATTCCTGTTAGGTAAAAGGGAAGCATGTAACGCTTCGGTACCAAGTGGGTTTTCTGAAAATATGTCCTTGTTGCACTGCAAATAGTAACTATGTACTATAAAATGACTTTTTAAGTCACTTGGAGTAGTCCAAAAGTCAGGGTGTCCTAAAAGTCAACGTCGAAACGAAAACGGTAGATAGGTTAGGTGGAAACTGTTATCAGAAAAATAATTAAAAAATTCGCAGCCATATATTTCGAAAAAAAATCAAAAAAATGGCCACCCTGTGACGGTCTTTCATGTGCCGTCACTACAAATTTTAGCTTTTCTAATTTTTTTCTTTTGCTACGGAACCTTGAATAAGGTTAAGATTTGTAGTTACGGCACATGATAGACCGTCACAGGGTGATCATTTTTTCGATTTTTGTTTTCGAATGCCCATAACTCTCAAAATATATGGCTGCGAATTTTTTTATTATTTTTCTGATAACAGTCACCACCTAACCCCTCTACCGCTTTCGTTTCAACGTTGACTTTTGGGACACCCTGTATATGTATTTAGTTTTTGTTTTAAACTTTTTTTTTGCTTTTAAATGACCTCTCAAGAACAATTATTTTAAAAAATATAGCTCAAGGGAGTTTGTGTTTTAAGTAAATTGTCAACAATTTCCACCAATAAAAATGCTGTATGTAATTTTTTCCGGGTCAAAATCTAAATACCCTGGTGTAGTAAAAATTATTTCAAATACTCTTCAACATTTTTAATGAATTAATTTTCAAGCATCGTATTTGACGGTTTTGACTTTTAAACGTCAATATTTAAAGTTGTTGATTTTTAAAACTTTTTGTGTGTACATACATATGTGACTTTCAAATATGTATTAATGATATCTATCGATTGCAATATCAAACTTGTTTCCTTTTAGTTTTTTGACATTTTTTAAATTCACCTTTTTTAAAAATCCTCTTAACTGGTATTACGATCAGAGAAGGTCATTCAATGAAAGGATCTTCTACAATAAATTTATCAGGCAGTAATGTGAACTCAAAACGATCGACCAAAATGCTTTTTTGATCTTACATTGAATTTCTCTGTCTTAGATAAAATACTTTCTGAGCACTGTAAGGAAGCATTTTTTTTTAACTTAAATAGAGGCCCTATTGATCTCCTACATAGAAATCCAGCACCGTTACGTGCAGAATTTTTGGTGGCACATCCTTTCTCCCCATAATACCAAAACCACCTTGGTTTTGGTTTAAAGGACTTTGCAAAACAAATTGCAAATAAAACGGCATTGGTTCTCTTCAATTCACCAATTCAAAAAGAGAATGAATATTAAAATTTTAAAATAAAAAAAATTAAAAAAAAAAAGTGGAAAATATATACTGATACCTGCATGAATGAAAAATAAAAGAAAAAAGAATCATAATAATAATAAAGATACTCGTACCTATGCCTGGTCTTTATTCAGTTTATATGCAACAACCAGTTGCCAATTCAACAGAAATTGCTTGGATTCTGTTCGGGCATTGCAAGAGGGACTTATGTAGATATATTCCTCCCCTACGTTTTGGTGCATTTAAACAGGTGGCACTGAAGTTAATTGGCGTTTTATTGCCTTGATTAAAGTAAAAGTCCGAAGCCACATAATGTGCACCGGGCCATTAGTTTTAATGAAAGTTTACTCGGGAATGCAGTTAAAATGGGTTTTCTAGAACCAAAATAGAATTGGCCTTTTACGAAAAAAACAACATTATCCTTAAGATCTCTTAAACATTGGATTTTGTGGAAAAAAAAAGTGTTGGAAGTGTTTTTGAATTAATTTTGTTGTTTTTAAGAAGTAAGAACTCACACGTGGTTTTATGCTAATGAAAGGGAATCGGTTGAAAAATCGAGGTTTTTTCAAACGATTATGGAGAAGTATAAAATATTTCTTTACAGCTCTGTGTGCATTTTACATACACTTTAAGTAAAATGAAGGAAAATTTGAATGGCTTTCAAACCTTGAAATATTTCAATGGAAAATAGAGTTTGGTTAAGTATTCCGCACTATTCCTGCGGTGCGACTGAGGAGTGAATGCTCGTGCTTCGCAGTAAAAAGATTTGGCATCATATTTAAACAATTTGCAAGCGTGGCATTCATGATTGAAATATTTTAATTTTATTTTACATTTAATGATTTTATTTTACATTAAGTGTCAACAAAAATTAATTTCTTTTTTCAAAATTTCTTTCTTTTTGTTAACTTTTCTTCTTTTTTTTTTATTACAGCTCTCTCTTATTTTTTTTTTTTTTTTTGATAATTTACATTCCCTTTTTAGCACTAATTTCTCTCTATTTTGTATTTTAAGCTATTTTTCCTTTATTAGCACTTTTTTATATTTTTCACTTATTTCACTTGTTTCTCTGTTGCACCTGTTCTCGAATGTAATGCTATTTGCACCTATGCCTAGCCACTTGACGGACTGTAGAGCAAACGAGAAGGGATATCCTTCCCTCGCAATTTTTTTAACTTAGTTCTTTCTCTTGATAGATCTTTCTATGTAGAATTGATTAAGGATTCTGGTAACAAAAAAATCCACTTGACAGATAAAATCTAACCTAATTGAACAAATAAATGTCTGTGTTTAATTCGATTTTAATATAAGACATGCGCCAAAATTTTACCTTTTTATAATTTTTTTTTTTGACGTGATAACGTCTTATAAATCGATGAACCATGCCAGAGACCACAAAAAAGTGACGCCATTTTCTAACGTTCCACTCTCGCACTTTCGCAGTGCGGCAAAAATTTCAATTAAAAATTAAAAATAAACTATTAGAGATACAAAAATCTTTTATAGCTTATTTGAAAGATAATAGCCTAAAGCTCAATCTAAATGAAGGATTTTTAAAAATTCCGTCATTTAATAGGGTAAACAGGGGTAAAACGGAAAGATGAGATTTGAGCTAAAATCTAAACACGAAGTTGTAAAGATAGAGAGTTGATTTTTTTCGAAAACACAATTTTGAGATAACGGTAAAACAAAATTTTAGAATTCAACAGGTTATAACTTTTGACCAAGAGCGGATAGAAATTCTATTAAATTATTTATGAGCATCCTGATACAATTACCTTTCATTTGGTATATCACACATAACGGTAGACTAACTACAAGCTACACAATGTTAAATCAAGAAATTGCGAAAAACCTTAAAGCACCAGTGGAGATCTGTTGCCCCCCGAACAGCCACCAGTGTGGGAAGTACCGTAATCTCAGTCTGGAAATTCGACATGGTTGACTTTAAAAAATTCTAACTTCTCTTATAGGCATCTTTGAAGTGAGATTGATGCGTCATATGAAAGGTGAAATAATAAGCTTTCACATGGTATAAAATTTTTTATAGGTTGTCAAACAAAAAAATTGATTCCATAGCATGAGAACATAAAAATAAATGTTTTTTTTTTTTGCTTTTTTTAATGAAATTTGATCGAGTTCAAAATATTCTAGCTCTTTTTGTAGATGTCTCATAGACCTGATCGATATATATATTTTGAGCTAAGACAATAAGCTTTCAGATGGTATAAAATTTCATTTAGGTTGTCGGGGAAAAAAATGGAATTAATGACGTGAGAAGATGTTTTTGCTTTTTTTGATGAAAATGATTGTTTTCAATAAATTATTTTTGTACTTTTTGCGCATTGTAAAAATTTAATAATGGTTTTATTCTTAAGAAGAAATACTTGGCTTTTAAATTGCATAATTTTTTTTGTAAGCTTTTAAAATAAAAAAATTAATATAATGAGGAAATAAAAAAGGTATTTTTTTTAGCTTTTTCTTGTAAATTATGATTGTTTAAAATAATTAAACGCTTCAATTGACTTATTTTAAACAAAAGCACACAACCTGTTTTCTGACAACGTTATCAAGTAAAATCATCGTCCGTAAACCGGCTTTACAGACAACCTCTTTTTTTGTTGGGTTTTGAGGTTCTCGTTCACGTTATATTTTTCTGGTCTTCGAGTAGATGAAAAATGACGAATAACAAAAAAAAAAACTTAGAATGACCAACCTTGAAATTGTGAGGACAAGAGGGTAACTTTCCGATCAAACTGTAGAAAGATGAATGATGTTACAGAAAAAACTATGGTTATTTTTCCAACTTTTTACTCCGGTTTAAGTCAAATTCTTACCTACAAGTTTTCTTGAATCGGTTATTTTTTGAAAATTCTTATCAACAAGCCAGTGCTTGGACGTACCTACTTTTCGTCCTATTCTGAAATGCATTAAAACACTGATTGAGTCGACGTTGGCGTTGAAAACAAAAAATGTTCTTCTAATTACAACAATGCTAGGTAGAGAGCATATCTATGAATTCTAATTTGGGTTTATTTCTCTATTTTTCTTAGGTACCAAATTTTTCTAGACTAGTAGATCAAGATTTTTTGTTTTTTAGTCTTGAGTTGTTGCAGCACACCGAGTAAACAAAATTGATTTTTAAATTGCCCGAGGCCGCACAAAAAATTTTAGTTTAACAACAATTATTCTCGTATTCTTTTTTTTTTTAGTTCTTCTGACTTGCTTGACTGACGTCTTGAATGAAAAGAATGTTATCAAGAGGATATTGCATTCTAGTCACATGGTGATTAGGCCTGGAATAATCTGAAATGGATCAAAAACGGAAATGTTTAGCTTTTGTGTATGTGGCAAATTGAAAAAATGTAGTCCGTTTTTTGTTAAAAAAAAGTTATCAAATAACTTTCGGTTTAGCTAAAATAAATGGGATGAGGCTATCCTGATGTTACAAAAAAAAGTCTCTTTTATTAACATTGAACAAAAAGTTCTAAAAAATACACCGTTAATTTCAAGAAATCAATTAAAACTTGTCTGCATTCCTGACACAGTAGTGTCTACTAGCTGCTCAGTAAAAATTACAATATAGGTATGTTCGCATTTAAAAAGTACAAAAAACAGATGATTTTTAAAAAAAGTATTTTGGATGAGGCTATCCATGTGTTACGGAATGTACCTATGTATCTTATTATAAATAAGTAAAGCTTAAGTAAATAGTAAGATCAATAAAACAATATTGAATTGGATTGAAAGGCCTTCCCTACTAACAATTTTGCTTCTATAATGCTTTACAGAAGCAACAATTGCATCTGTAAATCTTTATAGAACCAAAGTTGTTTGTCGGGTTATTCTTTACTTCAGATAGTGAACTTTTTCCAACATGAAACTTTTTCTAATATGAAACCTTGAGTTAAGGATCTTATAACAAAGGCGGTCTCAATTAATGAAACATAAAAGCTGTAATGTTTTCAAAAAAAATAAATAAAAAAACTCCGTTAGATAAGCTAATTGGAGTTCATGCTGAAGACCATTGGTTTTTTTTAAAGCAATGGCAAAAAACTTCTTCCATAATGCTCTTTAACACATAATACTCGAAAGTGAGCCAGATAAATTTGATATACCTATTATTTTCTTTTCCAATTTTATTTTTATGAAATTATAAGAAAAAAATTAGAAAAAGAATTTCAAACAATAATTATTATTATCTATTATGAGTGCAGCGCGCAATGTTTGAAACACACTCTCATACATACATATATTAATACATATATATGTCTTATAATGAATTAGTATTCGCTTAACATTTTAATGAAATTTTCTTAATTATACTTGATTAACATGGAAAAGATAATACTATCTCTGAGGTAATTAAGTGTGTCTACCTTTATCCACTTTGTATGTTCAGTAAACTGTTTTAAAAAAATACGTGACTAAAATGCAAAGTTTTATTTGCTATATTCGTGTCGTTTGGTTGGCTGTTGGGTCCCTCTCCCTATATAACTATACCCCTGCAACATTCCCCTTTTTTTTCTCGACTTTAGTATATACTTTTAATATCAGATCCCAGATACGAGCCGAACCAAAAACCGAGAGAGCCGAACTAACAGCAGGAGTAGCAGCCATAGCAGTCGACGGGATTTGGGAAAATGAAGAGAAAGTGCACCAGGACAAACACAAACACTAAAACAAAATACTTTGCAAACTTAATGAAGGCTTTAATGAATTTTGATAAAATGTTCTTCAGCATGAATTATGCATTGCAGGGCGAAATTTATATATATACTATATACGAATATTTTCATTTTCTTTTTTTTTTATTTTTTATTATTTTTGTGCAAATATGGGAAGGATACCGAAAGTGTGACACACCAACACCACTAACAGCAGTAGCAGCAACTATACTGGCGGTGCTAGGGGAGCCGCTTTATAGCTACTGGCATCACCAGCATTATAGCTCTGTGCCATACCAGATTTGTGAGTGAAATGAAACTTTGTGGCTTAAGGGAAATGTTGACACAAAGTGTATGGTAGACTATTAATAGGGTGACCATGTGAATAGTTAACTGATTTAAGAAGTAAGATTTTAACAAAAGCATTTGAAGAAATGTTCATATATGAATGTTTATTTGAACCCAGAATTCATAAATTATATTGTTTCAGTCTTTAATTTCCTTTCATTTTTTGTATCAAAAATATCAGAGTGCTCAGCAATCTAAGCAACCAGAACATTATTCGTCATATTATATTTTCTATGTTTATGATGTAATTTGTTGGAACTATGTACCATGGTTAGATAATTGAGAAAAAGTGAAAAAAAAAACTATTTCTCATTCAAAAATTTTTTTTGATTTTTGAGAGATTGGTAATTTTAAAAAAGCGTTTTGTCGTAATTTTTGAACTAAGGGTAAAAGTTACTCTAATGTTAAAGTTTTTCATTGAACAAAATAAGGGAAAATTTAAAATTTGATATTTTCACGGAATTTCGTTAGTGGTGCAAAAAAATAAAATCTGTTTTTATAAATAATTAATTAAATTTTCGAAAATCGTTAGAGCCGTTTTTTAAAAAAAATAATTTTTTATATATAAAAATTTTCTAACATTTTTCAAAAAAAAAGTTGATATGCAATTTTGAATAAATAATTAATTTACACATAAAAACAAAATTTCAAAATTTTTTACCAACTAGTTTCCAAAAAATTGATTTTTCAAAAAAAACTTTTGAAATATTTTTTAAAAATCCAAAAATGTGTTTTTTGAAAAATTTAAAATTTTTTTAAATAACGATTGTTTAAACGTTTCTGTATTAAAAATTTGGTCGAAATCTGTTTTGTCGTTTTTGAGAAATTCATAAATCCAAAAAACCGTTCTATGGCAGGTACCGTTAATAACGGTACAAAAAATATTTTTTTTTATTATCAAAGGAGGATCTTATCTGTAACAGTAAGCAGAAAAATTTTAATCAAAATCGTTAGAGCCGTTTTTGAAATAAATCAACTTTTCTGTTTCCGTTATATGACAGGTACCGTTAGTTTTGGTCCTAAAAAAAAACTTCAATTTCTCCTCTAGTTAATCACCCAAAACTGTTAACTACCAAGTTTGAAAAAAATCGCTTCGGTAGTTTAGGCTGTAGCTCGAGGTTCTTACAGACAGACAGACAGACAGACAGAATTGCTGGACCCACTTTTTTGGCATTCTCCATCATCGTAATGTCATGTAAAATTGTTATCTCGAGTCCGATTTTTTTTACGAATCCTAAACTTGCCCTATAGTACCTATATCGCAAGTAAAAAGGACAAATTTTTACACTGAAAAAAAAAAACAAATTTTGAGGATGTGACCAATAGAACTATATATTAGCCGTTTATACGATTATGTTTTAGAAGCTTTTTTTGTTTAGATTTTTGTTTGTTTATTTGAATTGAAAAGCCTGATATGGTTAGTTAAAAAAGCTTATATCGTGAGTTCTATTAACCCCATAGCCGAGATTGAGGTGTCCAGATTTAGGAAAAATAATAGAGCATCAGCTTTTATATTTATAATTTAAATAGTATAAATTTAGCCCATTCACATTAACTGGAAAACTTACGTTATTTAACCCCCCAAAAACCGTATAAAGCACAAAATTAGAGTTGTCAGACCTTTGAAATCGACATTAACAGGCGTATGGCTGCAAAACTGCGTGCTTATATTTTGGTTATACCTCTACTCCCAAAATTTTCTCGGCCTACTAGCAAAAAAACAGCTTTTTTCTTACTTTTGACTAGTACATGGAGAGTTTCGGAGTTAGATTACTTCTACAATACGATGGTGACAATAAGGATTGTGGGCTCATTTTATAGGTAATTATAAGTTCTACAATTCATTCTTGAAGAATTATCCAAACAAATCAAAAGTTCGTCAGATATATGAAAAAATGTCATTTTGTCCCAACCTTGCGATACAAACCCGCACTTTGACCAACTATAAAATTTTATTTAATCAACTCACGGAATTGTTTTGTATATCATTTCTTAGATAATTTTATTGTTAATAAGTCTAACCTTTGTCATTTTTTGTTAAAATGAATAACAATGGAGCTATTCAATAAAAACGATACCAATCTCTTTTCCAAGATGGCGGCTGTTCCCAACCTCCAATTATGCCAACAAATTGACTTTTATGATAAGGACAACTACCCGAACACATTTCATGAAAAAAATTTTGTCCCGCGAAAAATGCGATTTCATGCCCATATTTTGACTAATTTCCCTGAGCTATTTCACTTCCGTCAGTTCCGTTTGTATGACTGCATTTCAAAATATCAATCTTTAACGCGTTATGTCAATTTATTTAAAATACAACTGATAAGTATTTGTAGGGTTTCTTAGAAAATTTGAAAGTTCTGTATGGAACAAAAAATAAGAGAACTTGTCCAATTTCTTCAAAAACCGGTTCAATATTTTTGAAAATAAAAAACTTGCGTTTATGTTAAAACAAGGTATATCTTTTTTTAAAAAACAGTTTCAAAAATTATTATAAAATAATTAAAGAATTATTATAAAAGTTACTCTCAGTCTTGGTTCATCTCATTCATGCAATTTATTTTGGTATGGTTTCTCAGTAAGACATATAAAATATGGTCACACTATTTAAGGAATAAGAATAGTGTAGCGGTAGCACGAGACAGCCAAGGCGTTTTCATTTTCGTATCGAGTTGATATACAAAAGTATATTTTGACTTGAAATGCAACTTGGATATTAATGTATACTTTCAGTTGGTTTAATTACCGAAATTAAATTCATGTGGCACCTGCAGCTGCTGCTGCTGCTTCTGCTCTTTTGAAAAGAAGTATGTGTAAAGTTTTGGCAAGCCTAGAAGAAATATCTTTGATAAAAGTTATGAGCAAGCAACTTTCTCGTATTTTACTTATTTGTGTTTACTTTTTGTTGTATATAGTATGCAATATGCATTGTATCGTATAGGTAGTTTATTTCAAATGTGTTGAAACGACTTGACGTAAATGTCAACCTTTAGATATAGCAACAAAATTATGAAAAGTTATTTCTTCGAAAAAATAGGAGTTTCTTCTCGTGATTAATTTATAAATTCTATGTTCAGTAAAATTTTTGACATGAAACAAGAATTAGTATACAACAGTTGATTACAACACATGGGTCAATTTATTTAGACTTGGTAGTACAAAATAACCATACATTCGTATACATTAATTATTTGGCAATTAGGCAAAATAAAAGATTGTTTGAAAAATCAAACACGACAAGTCATTATATTTAAAATAGAATTTTCAATATTTGTCAAAAAAAAAAAAAAAAAAAATAGCGTTTTTCTAAACCAATTTCAGACTTTGGTCAAAAGATATGGGTTTCGCGAAGTTGGGAAAAAAATATGTTTGGTTGGAAATATCTCAAAAGATAGACTTCCATGAAACTTTTGGTTTACCTACTTTTTCATATTTTAAAATTGGCATCTGGCATTTTTTTTATATAAAACAGAGTTTCCGCCTACTGATTTCAATAGTTTTCTTATGACCCGTATGCATTGCGATTTGGATACGATTATCTTCTAAACGGTTATAGCAATCAATTTGATGCCTGCAACTTTTTTGTAGAACGTTAAAGCCCTTAAAGAATTCATCTTACTTATTTGATAATAATGACTTTTCAGTGAATTAGAAAATTTTGAAAAGTATAAATAATGTTTTTATATTTTTTTACTTTGGCCTCGCATATATTTCAAATGGTTAGATTAATAATTAAAAAAAAATCATGTGTGCAATTCAAACATGGTAGAAGTGAAACCTTAAAGAATAATTTTTTTGCAAAAATGAACATCAAACAAATTTACCTATTTTTTTATTCCATCACTTTTCAATTAATTTTTTTTATATGACAACCTATAATAAATTGTATATCATCTGAAAGCTTATTATTTCACCTTTTATATGATGCTTCAATAATATTTCTACCGTGCCTACAAAAAAAGTAAGCATTTTTTAAAACCAAGCATGTCGAAATTTCAAACTGAGATTACAGTACTTCCTACACTGATGACTGGTCATCGGCAACAGATATCCACAGGTGTTTTGAGGTATTTTTCAAGTTTTTCAATTCCAGATTGTGTAACTTGTAGAGCGCGTACCGTTATGTGTGATATATCAATTGAAAGGTTATATTTACAGCATGCTTATATATAGTTAAATCAAATTATTATGTTTAATAATTATTATTATTATTACAGCTTTTCACACACAAAGTTTGAATCCTCAAAGAAATAGTTAAGAAAAAACAAAATATCAAACATAAAAAATCTATATTAAATTTCTGCAACATCAAAACCGCAAGAGATGACTTAAAAATGTTGACACTTTATCAATTAATGCCTAACAATATTGGGATTAAGTAATTACATTTACCTAGATATTACTGTGAAGCTAAACAGAGGATTAAAATTATGCACACAAAAAAAAGTGCCATAGAGGATTAATCTCACATACACATATGTATAATTAGACTAAAAGAGATTTAAATATTATTTTCCAATAAGAATCCCTTTACTCATTTTAATTTTTTATTGTTTTGTCTCATCAATAAATTTATTGTTTGTTAAATGATTATGGTGATAATTTGTAGTATAAATTCATGATAAACATTTTTAATAAAAAATTCTATGCTTGAATTAGCTTTATAACATAAAATTTTAATAATTAATTCAAAAATATAATTAAAACAAAACTAACGGAGAATTCCGCAAATTTTATCTGCGGACCGGACATATTACATAAAATCTAAAAACACAACAAAAAAAAAATTTATATGAAATCCGTATAAATTAAATTACCGCTGAAAACCAATCACGGATTATAATGATTTATCCTTATTTAAATGCACAGCATAATAATAATTATTATTATATTCAAAATGCTTCTCCCTCTCTGATAGTTCTATTTTATTATTCGGTCTATTTTATAAATGAGGACAAAACTTGGCCGCATTCGCTATTTCAAAGCTGATGTAAGGAAAAAAATTAAAAAAAAAAAAAGGCATTTTAAGAACACTATGACAGTTGACATAGATTATAAGCATAAACGACGACGAGACAATCAAGTGAAGTCTCTTCATTATGACAAATAATTGTTTATAATTTCTTCTTTTAGTCGTTTGAGGAAGAATAAAATTTGTGGTAGATATTTGTACATGAAAATCTTATGGCAATGTACAATGAAATTAAAATAAGTCTTTTAGTAAAGATGAAAGTTTACCTTGTTTTTTTAGTTTGCAGTTTTCAAAAAAAGCGCATATAAAAGTGGTTGATATAACTTTCCACTGCTACGGGCCGCATATAGAACGAGAGTCCACAGCAAAATTTACGAAGTGAGGTGTAGTATTACCAAAATGTGAGTATGAAGTTTTATAGCTTTAAGCGTTTTAAGATCGAATTTAGATTAAAAACAGAAATTGAATTCTTAAAGAAAAAAATAAAAAAAAAATCTTGACCGCCGCACCACAGCTGCACCACCGCCGTTTTGCGGAAAATGTCGGTGCACCACCGCCGCACCACATCCGCACCATTTCATTTTGTATGAAAAATTTGCCGCACCATGATACATAATTTTGGATTATTAAAAAATAAAAAAAAAAAAAACTACCGACGAGAAGGAGATTCGAAGCCGAGTGTCCAGAGCACTTTCAATTAAAAGTCCAACGCTTTTACCACTCGACCACCAAGTCATGTTTGTACGAACTGGCAATTTGTTACTTAAGTTAAAATAACTTTGAAGACGACTTAATTATTTGTATAAGTATGAGAAAATAATTTTTTTCATTCAAAATGATGGTGCGGACGTGGTTTAGCGGTTCTGCGGCGGTTTAGAAATTTTTAAAATGGTGCGGACGTGGTGCAGAGGTGGTGCGGTGGAATTCCGTTTTTCCAAAATCAATCGCCGCAGAAAATGTATTTTTAAAAAATTCCTTCAAATTCATATACCTACCTAGTGATATATCAAAAGAAAGGTCTCTCTAAACCAGAGACCAGAAATAACAGTCAAATTTTATTTTCAATCGGTTTCTCTCTGAGAGTTACCACATTATTTTAAATAGTTTCGGTTAAGGTTTGAGATTTATTTTTAAAAATCAAAAATAAAGGTTATCGGTTGAGATTTATTTTTTATTTTTTTTAAATATCCCTCAATGGTTGAGATTTTTACAAAAAAAAATAAATGGAAAAGGTCAACCTTTAACCGTTTTCGCTGAAAATAAATCAAAAATGGTCAATTCAAAGGAAAATGTCGAATATGTCAAGAATGTCTTTATATTGCAAAAATAAATATGAAAAGGATGTTTTTTCTAAGTTTATGTATTAAATAATGTATGAACTACTTTTGATGCCAAAAGGTACCGGGGACTCTAACCTACATTTGGGTACAACTCCCATCCCTGTAGGTGCACGCGTTCTCAAACCGGGAGAACTTAAAGGTCAAAAAAGCCCGATTCTGAAAAAATAGGCATGATGTGGCGGTTTAACATGGAAGATGATTTTTTTAAAATCTGACAATGTGCAAAGCGTAGGCCCATGACACAAGCTATCATTTGGCATCACGCCCAAAAATTGTTCTCAAGCGGTTTAGCTTTCAGGAGCGTTCAAAGATTCGGGGATTTTTCGAAAAAAAATTTACCCCAACTTTCAAACGCGATTTTCTCAGGATTTTGAAAAAAAAAAATACCACTATCGGGTAGCTGAGAATATAAGCTATCATATGGCACCACTCCCATGTCTCTAGGAATTAATACATTTGCAGATGAGATTTATTTTTTTCTCTCAGCGATAAATCTCACTGGTTGACCGAAACATAAAAAAATACAAAATAAAGGTTTCTCTCAGACCTTGAAGGAAATTTTTCATTTTTAAAAATAAAAGTTATTTTATGACCTTTATTGAAAATGGCTACAAATAAGAGTTATTAAGGAACCTTTCAAAAGGTTGAGATTTAGGTATTTCTGATTTCTGCTTTAAACTCTATTTAATTGGAGTCAGATAGCTTGGAATCAATGTTTCGAAACTAGTTTTGGTTCAAAGATAATGATTTCACGGTGATTTCCAAAAAAATTCAAGGGGTAATTTACTTTCGCTACCGTCTCATCTGTTAAGAGTGTAAACAACCAAGCTAAGATTTAATTAATCGTCTATGCTTGTGTAAAGAACGATTACCTAATCCAATATCAAGCTATTCCACTTAAAGCACGGATTGCTTCTATACAGTAACTTTATCTTCATTATTCAATAACAACCAGCTTTTTTTCACAAATACCTATTTAACTTAGCGATCTCCACATTTCTATTATTTGAACTTTGACATTATAAAATCTCAACGTGTGACATTTTTGTATATCCACACCGAATGATTTTCTGTTTTCTGATTAGAAAACATAAATCAATTTCGACTTCTCCAAGCAAAGCTCCCACACAAAGACTCTTTTTGTACTTCTATTCTACGTGATTCCATTTCCTCGTACTTTCTTGCAGTAAGTTCATATTTCTCAAGAATATTGTTAAATGTTAACGTAAGAATTTTGTCAATCAAACAATTATTATTCCAAGATATGGATTAAGATGAAAGTTTTTCTATGAAAATCCATAACCCACGGCAAATATCTCTAATTTCTACCAATTAACCTAGTTGATTACTAATTTATTGTATGTACAATTCACCCATCTCTCGAGCAAAAGAATTCTCCCATTTTTAATGCTGTCCAAGAAAAATGCTAAATACTACATTGTTCTCGGACACTGGGTATTAATGAAGGCACGTCTTGCTAAATGTTCGTCATAACGTAGAAACTTTGCTAAGCAATCAAAACGATTGGGGGATAGTGTCGGTCTTGGTCTTGGCAAAGTGTGTAAAGCATATCTCTTTTGGATGTAGCTCCAGTACACTCTCGTCTCGTATTACTCCTGGAAGCACACCAGTTTCCAAGTCCCAGCCATTCTGAATAATGTCAGAGCTGTTAACCTTTACTAACATTGATTACGTGCTCTCGCCACCACTACGCGTGCTTAGGTCGAGAGTTCTATTCCCATCCTACTCCGATTTTCAACACCCAATTTTCTTTGCCTAGTTCCTACTCGAAATTTGCTGGCTCTGGAGGAGCCCACGGCACTTTTGCTTTTCATTTGATCATTGGCATAAGGCACCGACACCGGGAGATGCCTGGAAAAAAATTACAAAAAAAAAAAAGCTGCCATCTTCAGCGCATACTTAAAGGTGGAAATTGGAAAAAAATATTTCTGAGTCATCATAAACGTTTAAGAAGCTTGTTGAAGAAGAAGACAAGTGGGGTTGTTGTTGGTATAGATGGTAGGTAGGTATTGGAGTGTTGAAGCTGAAGCTGATGTGATGCCAAGCTGTTGAGGATGAGGGAGTGGAAGAAAAAATAATATTATGATAAAATTAAGTTTTTCCTTATGGAAAAAGTATGTGAGTGAATGAAAGCATAAAGGAGTAATTATGTGCCCATCTCCTTTATGCGAACAGCCATGGAGCACCCGCCATTGGAGGAGGACATTTCCTTCAAGTTAATGTTTCTATTCATTCAGCACAAAATGGTCTTAGGTGGAGAGGATATCCACTTATAGGGACAAACTTGTTTAAACAAGGTTAATTGGGTAAAAGAATGGCGTCGCTCCATCTGTTTAAAATTATGGAATTAATATTGGTTGGAGAGATGAATTAATGAATTTTTGTTGTTTTTTTTTCTTTTTTTTTTTTTTTGTATTATTTGATCTGAAGTAGGAACTTTTGTACTGCTTCAAATGAGTGGTGGATTGAAGTGAAAAGCTTTGCATGATGTATTTGTTAGGATTACAATTTAATTAATTAATTACAGAATACAGATAACACAACCATCAGATTAAAAATTATCATAGGATTTGTAATAAAATAAATAGTATGGCATTTATATTTGACAATATTATCAAATAGGTATATTTTAAGTTTGATTGTTTATAGCTTAAATGGATTAGAGTAATTATAATTGGAAGAGAAAATTGACTTTTTGATGGATCATAATAAACACACACAAGACACAATGGTAGTACTAGTTGACTTATTTTTTCAATTGACAACTATAAGAGTACCAACATTTAAGAACAGGATGATTCGGTGGATTTATAACAATTCTTGGATTTTTTTTACTGTATACAGTAGTCGGCGTGACCTTAAAACCAAGGGAAACGACATAAGTCCATCGACTTTAAAGTCTTAAAAACTCGCTAAGACCTAAAAAAAAATTTTATATTTTAAAGGTTTCTAAATGCATCTTACTCTAGATTATAACTCGACATACTCTAAATTTGAAGTGTTGTTGAATTTTAAATAAAAAACAGTTTCTTGTTGCTCCTGAAAAGTTTATACTCATGGACTTATGTCGTTTCTGAAATAAACGATTCAAGTCGAATAACAAAAGTTATTGATTTGAATAAATCATTTGGGAACATTTCTGAAGGTAGGTACGATTAAAAAGGCCTAGCAAAGGGAGTTTAAATAGAAACAAAAACTAATTATTCAAATTAAAAAAAAATTGTATTAAAAGATCCGTCCTGTAGTAACACAAACTTCTGTATATCTAGAGCAAGTCCGAATAGCCACATGTCCGCATATCCAAATAAGTCTTTGTTCCGCCAATATTCGACAAATCAGCTGGTGCGTATTCACAACCAAGTTATCGTTGAGTCCTTAAACTTAAACACTTTGCCCATTTTGGCAGTGCTTTTTATCAGCCATGACAGTATGCGGGAAAAGAAATAGGAGCAACGTTGGCTTCGTCATCGTCATTACGTAAATTCCGGAATTGATTTTAACACATTGTAAACATCACTTGCGACTTTATTCTAGGATGTAAATTTTACGTTCTCGAAAACTCCTAACCTCATTCTAGTAACCCACTATTTCTTCACCATCTTTTTTTTGTCAATGGTACCAAAAAATGGTTCTCAGTTCTTACAGGCTTTTAGTTCTTATTGATAATAGTGAAGGACTTCGTTAGAGCTAATTGGAGGCTACAACGGGAAAAAACCTCATGTCTGACGTCGAATTTCATCACAAGATGCTTCGATATGTTTAAATCAATTTTGGCTCCTCGCATAGTGACAATAGAGTAATGTCAGGCGTTAATCGCAAAATGGTCAATATGCTTGGGGTTTAATTGATCCGGAGATTGACTTGATCGTTATGCGTTATCTGCCTTTTAGTAGCGTTGGATCTCAACTAGTTGTTCAGATTCATAAGGACATTTGTTGTCTTGATTTTGTTTGCAAGCTTCATCATTAGTAAATCTGTACATTAGTAGAGTAACTAAAGCAAATTATTAGGGAACCCGGTCGAACAGCTCTGATTTTGACGATTTTTTTTTAAGCGTAGGTAATATATTTAAGGTCTATCGATTAAAAATTGCCGATGTTGCCGTATTGTTTTTTTAAATTAAAATTAATTTTTTTCTGAACTAAACCATTTTTTTTGCTTAAATTTCATAAAACAAATGATAGCAAAAGATTCTCGAGGTAATTTTAAGGAAAATAAATTGCACGACTGGGGTCGCACGTACTTGCTCTTATGCTTAAAGTAACAATAATGTTAAAGCTTTTTATTCAAGAAATTTAAAATTTCATAAGTAGTATAAAAAAATTAAATCTGCTTTTATAATTAATTAAACTCCGTTTTAAGTTATCTTAAAAAAAAAAAAAAATATGCCATTTTATTTCTTGTATAAAAAGGTATTTTCAGAAAAAAAATTTCGAAAATTGTAGGAGCCGTTTTTTAAAAAAATAATTTTTTATATATAAAAATTTTTTAACATTTTTTAAAAAAAAAGTTGGTATGCCATTTTGAAGAAATAATTAATTTACACATAAAAACTAAATTTCAAAATTTTTCATTGATCCGTTTTCAAAAAATTGATTTTTCAAAAAAAAATTTTGAAATATTTTTAAAAAAACCAAAAATCATTTTTGTGAATATTTTCTAAAATTTTATTATTATCTTTACTTACACACTTTTGTATAAAAATTTTCATTTAAATCGGGTTAATTTTGTACGAGATATTCAGAAACGAAAAAAACCGTTCTATGACAGGTACCGTTAATAACGGTACAAAAAATATTTTTTTTATTTCAAAAGTTGGCTCTTATGTGTTGTACTACACACAAAAATTTTAATCAAAATCGTTAGAGCCGTTTTTGAAAAAAATTAACTTTTCTATTTCCGTTATATGACAGGTACCGTTAGTTTTGGTCATAAAAAAAAAATTTCAATTTCCCCTCTAGGGAATCACCAAAAACTGCTAACTACCAAGTTTGAAGAAAATCACTTCACTCGTTTAGGCTGCAGCTCCAGATAGAGACAGACACACAGACAGACAGACAGACAGACAGACAGACAGACAGACAGACAGACAGACAGACAGACAGACAGACAGACAGACAGACAGACAGACAGACAGAATTGCCAGACCCACTTTTTTGGCATTCTCCATCATCGTAATGTCATGTAAAATTGTTATCTCGAGTTCGATTTTTTTTACGAATCCTAAACTTGCCCTATAGTACCTATATCGCAAGTAAAAAATATAAGGAAGTAAGGGACAATCTTCCATCGTTCAAGCGATAAATGCAGTTTTCTAACATTCTGACCTCAAACACAAAAAAATATTTTGAAAACAACGGCAACACCTACAATATTAAAAAAAAAAAACATTTTTAAGAAGCCAGAAGCTCATTCTTATCACTTAAATTTAAATCCACTAAATTGAATTAATAGTTTTTTGAAAATTGGTCCTCAAACTCAGAATTGAAAAAAAAATGTTATTAAAAAAATTTAAAAACGACTTTTTTCCAAAATTTTTCTGATAAAATATGAATTTATTTAAAAAAAATTTTTGGCCATAAATATTATCAGTTGAATTACGAAGCAAATAAGGTAATTTATATGACACTTTTGAGAAAAAAAATTAAAAATTCAATTTCAATGGGTTGTTTTTGATAAAAACTGAATTTTTGCATTAAAATAATTGATTTTCTCAAAGACTTTGTCAAATAAGAACTTTAAACTTTTGCTATTTAACTTTCAACAATAAGAGCTATTGAATGAATAAAAAATAACTTTATGTTTAAATGTTGAACTTTAAAAAAAAAATAAGTTAAATTTTTTTCAAAACTAAAAATTAAAAAAAGTTCTTCGAAAATGAAATACTTTTTAATTGTTTTCATGAACCGTAATACATATTGACTTTTCGTTTAATAATTTCAAATCATAATAGATGTGGCCAGAAAAATTTTAAAATAAATGTTGTCAATATTTTTTTTTTTTTTTTCAAAATCTGAATTCAATTACCATTTCTTCAAAAGCCCTTCATTCAATTAACTGAATTTTAACTTTACAAATGTGACTAAGCTTCTAGTTTTTTAAAAAATGCATTTTTAAATATTGTAGGTGTTGCCGTTGTGTTCAAATATTTTTTTTTGTGTTTGAAGTCAATTAATAAGAAAATTGCACCTATCGCTTGAACGATGGAAGATTGTCCCTTAATCGGAAATATTTTTTTTACTTGAATTTCCTAGACAATCTTTTGGCATCAATTAAGTTATGAAATTTAAGAAAAATTTTTTTGTTCGCAAAAATGTTCAATTAAATTTAAAAAATCAAAACGGCAACACCGGCAATTTTTAATCTTTAGACTTTAAAGTATTTTTAATTACCGACGTTTGAAAAAAAGATCATCAAAATCTAAGCTGTTCGGCCGGGTTCCCTAATATTTTTGAGCTTTAGTTACTCCACTACATAAGAAATAAGCAATTTGGGATGAATATCTGGACAGATACAAAAGGATCCGTACTCCAATCCAATTAACTTGGGCGATAACGGTCAAAATATTCGTCCATCTGACCTACAAAAAGTTGGTACCTACTGACTGCTGATTGAGCTTACCTAAGCTACTTTCAATAACTTATTAACAAGCAAACACCAATGAATGAAGATTCAGAATAGAATCCACAAGAAAGGAGACTATTTGAACAGCGCCACCTACAGGGATAAATATCACTTTTAAATACTGCACGTGAAATATTTTTCATTAAAAAATTCCAAGAATGTCACAAAAAATTACTTAGAAGTTTAATTAAATTTACGAATATTGTGCCTTGTCTCCGAACTATCTGCTGTTGATGAAAACATTTCTTTGACGTACAAATCAAAAAGAAACAAAAAATCATACAGGTATTCAACACATAGGTAATATCAACGTAACACAGCATCTATTTTATTGAAGAAAACTAAGTACTGCCATTGAAGCAAAATATCAAAATAAACTTCTGAAAAAATATTGAATGTGACTAAGTCATCAAAAAGGAAGAGCCACAAAATAAAAAATGAAGAAAAACGAACACACTCTTCTCCTTCTCCTACGAATCAGTTCTATAAACTCGTACAAGAAAATTTTGCACAAACCTCTTTACAATCCAGTTGTTGAGTCCAGATCAAATAACATTGGCCCCAAAGAGAAATAGCTTGTCCTTTGTCGGTGGTCTGCAAACAAAAATTTCAGAAGTCCAGCACCAGCATCAGCAGTCTCGGTTAACTTTGATAGTCAAAGAAATTTTATTTGAGAAAGATACCATTGGACGAGTAAATTTGTTCATTTCGAGTGCCAAGCAAAGCTTATACTATTTAGACTGCACTGAATGTGGAATGTGCAACCTCAATTTGTACCTACCTACCTACCTACCTAACCTGATCCAAGGCAACGTTTGCCAAAAACTATTTACCGGAATAAAATATAATTTCGATATTTTGATTATTTTGTTGTGTTTTATTTTGCTTGAAAAGTGTAAAAGCATCCTTAAGAGAGGAACATCTTTTTGTTTGTGAAATTTAAAATTTACAACTCAGCAGACAATTGTGTGAACATTTTTTCGAAAAAAATGTCATCGTTTGGAATTTTCTATCTGTGTGATATCTTTGAAATGCTCAACACAGAAGGGATTCATTATGAAGAAAGGACTAGGATTTTTTTTTTTGTTTAATGTGGGTGAAAGTTTTAATTAATTTTAGTGGGAAATCCAAGAACTCAATAAATAAAAATTACGAAAGGGAAATCACATCCGTTCTTATTTTTGTCAGTTTATTAAAATCTAGTATTCAATAATTTTTTAAGTATCTTAAACTTAAATTTTGCTTTGAATTTGAACATCTCCGAACGAAGTAAAATTGTGTTCGCGAGTATCGGAATATTGTGTATTGTTTCTTCATATATTCATATATTTTCATTGTTTGCAAATTTTTAAAGTCGTCAAGGAATATCTCGTCTCGCTCTCTGCGAGAAAATGAGTCACGTTTTATTGTGAATGCAGTACGTATACACCCGGGTGTACTTTTTTCACAAAATTTACAAGATCTATAAAATTCAAGATATGTGCCTACATATGTATATGTTGTATACAATAATGTATGTTGAACATTCTGAAACGCACCGTAATTAATGTAAGCTCACCTTTTACAACAAAAATATGTCAACCTTGGCAAATGTACACTCAAAAAAAAAAAAAAACAGGAATCGATTAACCTACCAGAATTGACAATTTCAACAAAAAACGGTTTTGAAGTCGATTGACAAATCTTCAAGCAAATACTAAAAGCATTCTAATAATGCAAAATAAAAAGTTTCTTTTACTGATTTGACACAGTTTGCTCTATATTCAACTTTGTTGTCAAATTTTTTTTTAATTCTTTCATGGAATATGAACATTTATGCCAAATCCAAAATCGAACACATTTTCAGAAATCAAATTTCTTACTCATTTATTGTTATAAAAATGAAAATTTTATTTTGACGCCGCCATTATGAAAATACAATTTTGACATCTTTTCATATTCTTCATATATTAATGTTCTTCATTTCATTATTTTTCGTCAAGTATTAGCAAATAATTTTTTGACGCCAAAAAGCTTAAGAGACACTGTGCTTTGCCAAGCATTTCCACATCTTAAGCAGGTTTTCTTCTTTGATTTTTTATGGAAATTTGTAAAAAAAAATTAATTTTTAATATCTCGCTTAAACACTCAAAGCACCCTACTAACAATTTTGCTTCTAAAATGCTTTACAGAAGCAACAATCTGTAAAGCTTGCTTCTAAAATGCTTTACAGAAGCAAACATCTGCAAAGCTTTACAGAACCAAAATTGTTTGTCGGGCAATTGAATTAAAACTGCATTTTTGTATACTAAAATAAAATGCACGACTCTTGTCGCAAGTACTTGCACTTGCAGTTCAAAGCACTTTTATGTTAGTTTACTTGTAGATTTCTAAAAGCTGGCTCTATATAAATTTAAAAAAAAAAATTAAATTGGGGAAGAGCCGACATTTAGAGAAAAATATTGTTAAATAAAAAAAAAGGTTCTATTTGACTTTTTTGGGAAAAATAAAAATGCAGTTTTATTGCAATCGCTTTGAATATTCCGTCTACAAAGTTTAATAAAAATCGTTAGAGCCGTTTTCGAGTTATTTGGTTTAATTTGAAAAATTTGTTTGGGAGGTACACTTTTTTGCAATTGCTTTGAATATTACGTCTGCAAACATTAATCAAAATCGTTAGAGCCGTTTTTGAGTAAATTGGTTTGAATTGAAAAACTTGTATGGAAGGTACACTTTCTAAGCGAGGTATAAAAAAAACAAAAAAAAAACAACTTTCAGAATTCCATAAAAATCATCATCCACCCGTTTAGGCTGTGGAAATGTGTACAGATGGACGCACAGACGCACGGACCTAATTGCGGGACCCACTTTTTCGGAATTCTCCATCATCCATCATTTTTTTCGACACGAAACCAATACTTGCCCTATAGAGCAAGTAAAAACTCAAATATGGAAAAATGACGTAGCCATTTTTACTTAAATTGAATGGCGCAGAATAATTTATTCAAAACTTATAGTCAGAATTAAATTTAAATCCTAAACGATATTTTGCATTAAATTTTGGAGAACAAAAGTTTTTTTTTAACTATTTTTTGGAACAGTTTTACAAAAAAACTACATTTTAAATAGTAAATAAAATTAACAGGTATTTTAAATTACAAGAGCAAGTACAAACTAAGTCATAAAAAGTTTTAATCATCTCTTAAATTTAAATACCAATTCCTAATATGCAATAATCTCTTCTCTATCAAAATGTATTACAAAATTTTGATAGATACTTCAACAAAAAGGCTATTTAATCCTCATATCCACCGTTTTACTCTTTAAACTTGTAAGTACCTTTATCTATGCTAAGCTCAAGGTATAAATTTCAAGCATTTGACAAAAATGACCAACACACAACATTTTGTCCGTTCAAATGTTTTAACCCACAAAACTAAAACCCACACACACAAACCTATACATATTTTATTGTTGCACTCTTCATCTCTCCACTCATGATTTTCTATTGAAACGTCAAAAATAGATCAATATCGTTCGGTTTTTTTTGTTTTGTAATAAAATTGTTGAATTTATTGTCAAATTTTATTGCATTTCAATCGAAAATTTATAAAAAAAAAACAACACAACCATAAATACCAATATGTGGACGAGGGGATTTTCTTTTGAATTTTCACAAATTTTGTATTTATGTCCTAATAACAGCAAAACACATATAGATACGAGTTCGATTCAAGTGGTAAGAAGGAGAGAGCCTTTTTTTTACATATATTTTTGTTAATGCCGTTTACGTTTCATATAACCATAACGACAATACTCTCCATGATGGGTATAAGCTCCTAACGCTAAGGGTGCAACTTCCCATCGGGATAAATCTATTTGACGAGGGTGAAATACCCTTGATAGCTGTTGGTTTATACACTTTGACGTATTTCGCTTGTTTAGAAATAAATACCATAAACCCTTGTCGTATTGGTGCGTTGTTTTAAGGGCTCAAATAACTTTTTACTCGTGACATTTCGGTTGTTTTAAACATGCACCATGCACTTTTAGCCATTTCCATATACTTTTTTTTTTTTTTTTTGATGTGGTTGTGCTGTGGTGTATGGGTGGGTGTGAATATTAGAACACTATAGGTACATCTAACTAAAAGGACTTGAATTGCAGTGCTTCAACAGTGAAATTTAAGGACTTCAAAGAGCTACTCTTAGGAAAAACTTTACTTTTTCCAGTTGCATGTCTAGTGTAGTTTTATCCTTTATATTTTCTACCATCTGGACCATACCCGAGCGCACACACAAACACAAGAGGGTTGGTTTTTTAGTTGGTATATAGGTGTATTTATATGTAGATATATGAAAACTTTGTTAGCGTTGTCTCGCTATGTGCACATCTTTCGTCGGAAAGCTCTAAAATAAATGAGATATTAAAACTTTTGAATTTAAATAATTTTAAGTGGGTAAGTATGTGATGGTGGCGCCCCTAAAAATGCAATAGACTGAGACTTTTTTCAGACACTCTCTTTCTCTAGAGGAGGACTGTAGATGGTGATGATGATTGCTTAGTTAAGAGGGTTGCAAGAATACATAATTCACTTCAACTTGGTTCTTGTTGCAACCTTTAGGTTGAGTTGAGCGGAGCGTTTTGAGGATGGTTATGAAAGAAGTTTTCTTTATTATTTCTTCTTTAAAGATGGTAACAACCCGAACCAAAGAAAGTAAACCATTTGCCTCTTTGGCAACAGAATTCTATTGAAATTGCTATAATTATTTTGAATAAGTACCCCAAAAAAACGGTAACTTTTCATGTCTACATACACTTATGTAGACTCTTTTTGGTTAGATGTCTTAGAAGATGGGTAGCCTTTTTGTCATTAAAATTAGTATTGAAAAAGATTTTAGACCATATGCAATTATTATTTATGAAAGTTTTAGTTGACAATTATTTCTTGGTCAATTAAAGTCACCAGATATTAATAATATGGGAGATATAACAAAATAATATAATTGGTTTCTCGAAAATTTAACACCAAGTTAGACGCAATCTCAAGAAAATAATACTCTTTTGTGTTTATTGCTTAATTATTCCAGGAAATACATATTACCGAAAAAAAATCATTTTAAAAAATTTCCTCAAAATCTATTAAATAAGACATTTTTAAAAGAAAGGTCTTTTTCAGCTCTTTTAGTTAATGAAAACCAAAAGTTCGTTTGATGTTTGGCTGTTGAGTTTCGGAAAAAAATCCAAGGTAAGCTACTTGGCGAAAAAAATACATTTTAAAAAAGTTTGAATTAAATTTAGGTATCTACAAAAATTACAAATCTATTTTTTCGAATTTTCGGAAAAAATCCTAGAAAAAATACATTTAAAAAAAATTTCCTCCAAATCTATTGAATGAGACATCAAAAGAAAGGTCTCTTTAAGTTCTTTTAATAAACAACCACCGAAAGTTCCTTTGAGGTCTGGTTGTTGAATTATGTGCAAGAAATATTTTGTTTTTGCATTCGAAAGCAGATATCTTGGGATATACGTCTCGAAACAAGGTTTGAATTAAAGGTATGAGTTTATAGCGAACCGTCCTATGCATTTAGGTACAAAAACTACAAATCTATTTTTTTCGGATTTTCGGAAAAAATAATTCAAGGTTAACCCCTTGCCGAAGAAAATGCTCTTTAAAAAAATTTTCTCCAAATCTATTTAATGAGACATCAAAAGAAAGGTCTCTTTAAGTTCTTTTAATAAATAACAATCGAAAGTTCTTTTGAGGTCTGTTTGTTGAATTATTTGAAAGAGAAATATTTTGTTTTTGCATTCGAAAGCAGATATCTTGGGATATACGTCTCGAAACAAGGTTTGAATTAAAGGTATGAGTTCATAGCGAACAGGGATATGCATTTAGATACAAAAATTAAAAATCTATTTTTTTCCGATTTTCGGAAAAAATCCAAGGTTAAACCCTTGCCGAAAAAAATATATTTTAAAAAAATTTCCTCTAAATCTATTGAATTCAAAAGAAAGGTCTCTTTAAGCTCTTTTAATAAATGAAAACCAAAAGTTCGTTTGACATCTGGCTGCTGAATTATTCAGTAGAGAAATATTTTTTCTATCACATCCCACCCAAAAAACATCAGCTATTGGAAAATTTTAATTTGACTACATATATCATGAACATGAAGAATCAAAAGAGTTATTACTAAATGGTGAAAGGTTTTTTATTTTCTCTTAAACCAATTCTTTATAGGGTTCGTCGTCGACTTTTCTCAATTTTTTTTCTTTAGGTACTCAGTGCTGTTATAATCTCGATGTCAAGGTTTTCTTAACACTCTAACTCTCGATTCGAATCTTCGATCGTGACAAAATGGTTTGGGACACTGTGGCGTATGCGTAACATTTTTTTTAAAGAAAAACTGAAACATCTTTCGCTGACAAATTTGATATGTAAAGTGTAAAAATTTAAAGTTTATATTAAAATACATATAATACAGTTTCATTGAATTGTTTAACGTGAACACAATCACCCACTTTTCATGTTTAATTTCTGAAATTATTAAATTCCTCAGCTTCAAGAATCCTTAACTATAAAATTTTAATTGATTTCGATCATTTAAGTAAAGAAAATAGCTTTGTATTTTTATAGGCTCAACCCATAGTGATACTCCTTTAAGAATCATTTAAAACCATGAATATATTATCAAATCCAAGTTTTAATGTTTTGTAAAATTCATTTCATTTAGTATATAAAATATTTTAATGAAAGTCATTTCGATTTAAATTTTCCAGATTCTCATCCATTTTAATACATTTAAGGTCGACGACCATACTAATATCCAATCTTAATTCAACAATACAAAACCTTATTTTATACACACCCATTTTCTGCCTTTTTCTATGTAGGTTGGTCCCCTTTTTACCACAATTATTGTCAACTAAATTAGAGGTAAATTTCAGAACAGACCAAAGGGACGTTGAATAACGTCGTACATATACAAATCGAATCCTGGAACTGATGGAAAATTAACATCCCAAAGGAAGCGGATGCTTTATCTAAATATGAGGTCCTGTACCGCTGAGATTGAAATACACAAAAAAAAAAAAAGGGATAACCCAAATTGAATTTTCTTTGGTTCAATCAACATTGAGGGTGACGCGTTAGCCTTACCTTCATCGGCACAACTCCCTCGAGACAAGAAAATATACCGAGTTTAAGAAAGGATAAATAAAATACAATATTTGCCAACTAAGGAGTTGTCGTATATCTTAACTATGTATCGGTATGTATATGAATGAGTAAACAATTTTCTTTCAATTGCTATGTTAAATAAAAAAGAAGAACAGAACAAGGAAAAAAATTCTGCGGAAAAATGCAAAATACGAAAACAAAGAAATTTTTTTTTTTTTTTTTGGTAATAATTCACCATTTTGTATTGTTACTCAGTTTGATTACAAAGAATTTAAGCAATAGCCATGGCAAAATGCCAAAGGATGGAAAATACAAAAAAAAAGATAAAAACTAAATTGGATTTTTCAAAGAAACATAATAATGGCAATGAAATTTATTGTGTTATTTATTTCAAAAACAATATAATTTAAAACAACTACTTGTAAGTATCTACTACGCATATTTTGCTTTTGAGTTTGATTATTCAGTGGAGTTAGAGATACAAAAATCTTTTATAGCTTATTTGAAAGATAATAACCTAAAACTTAATCCAAATGAAGGATTTTTAAAAATTCCGGCATTTAAAAGGGTAAACAGGGGTAAAACGGAAAGATGAAATTTGAGCTAGAATCTAAACGCAAAATTGTAGAGAGTTGATTTTTTTGCTATAGATAGATAAGACTAATTTAAAAATAACTGCATTTAAGAAAAAATTCTAAAAAATTTGGAAACTAAGCTATAACGTTTTGTTTGAACGTTGTACACGTGTTGGGGCTATGACAATATGATGATTTTGGGTAGGGAATATTTTTTTTTTGACAATTGTAAAGGTGCCAGGTGAAAGATGAGGGAAAAAAATTAGGCATCTAATACGGATATTTGTTAAACACTCTGCGTTTCGAAATATGAAATTTTGAAAAACACCTTGTTTATTAAGGGTATTTTTGGGTAGTTTTTGATTTTTAGCTTTTTTTTGGAGCGTTTAAGAAATCTCCAACTTATAGGACATGTAGATTTTGGCCTAATGCATACATGTGAGTCGTTTAGTGAGTTTTGACTGAATAACGGAAGAAACAAGTTTTTAAAAAACACGTTTTTTAGGGTTGGGGTCGAAATTCTGTATGTTGCAAAATTCTGTATTCAAAATACTGTATGCCAAAATACTGTATGTCAAAATTCTGTATGTGCAAAATGCTGTAGGAACAAAATTCTGAAAGTCAAAATTCTGTATAGCAAAATTCTGGTTGGTCAAAATACTGTATTTCAAAATTCTGTACATCAAAATTCTGTAAATCAAAATTCTGTAAAAATGCTGTAAAAAAATATCGTTTTGATAATGTAAAAAAGTGCGCGCGCACTTTTTTACATTATCAAAACGATATTTTTTTACAGCATTTTTACAGAATTTTGATATACAGTATTTTGCCGTACAGAATTTTACAAAACAGAATTTTGCATGACAGTATTTTGTTCATACAGTATTTTGACGTACAGAATTTTGTAATTACAGTATAATGACGTACAGAATTATGGTATTACAGTATTTTGACCCCACAGAATTTTGTGGTACAGAATTTTGACAAGCAGAATTATGACCCGCTCCCGTTTTTTTACCGTTTTTTTACCGATTTTCATCGTTTTTTATTTTTATCTTTTTTTTAATAGATACAGGAATCAAATATATGGAGTAATGATAGACTATGACCACGACTGTGTGCGAAGCTTCATTCATTTTCGTAAACACAATTTTGAGATAACGGTAAAATAAAATTTTAGAATTCAACGGGTTATAACTTTTGACCAAAAGCAGATAGGAATTTTATTAAACTTTTATGAGCATCCTGATACAATTACCTTTAATTTGGTATATCACACATAACGATAGACTAACTACAAGCTACACAATGTTAATTCAAGAAACTTCCGAAAAACCTCAAAACACCAGTGGAGATCTGTTGCCCCTCGAACAGCCACCAGTGTGAGAAGTACCGTAATCTCAGTCTGGAAATTCGACATGGTTGACTTTAAAAAATTCTAACTTCTCTTGTAGGCATCCTTTTAAATGAGATTGATACGTCATATGAAAGGTAAAATAATAAGCTTTCACATGGTATATATTTTTTTGTATAGGTTGTCAAACAACAAAATTGATTCCATAGCCTGAGAACATAAAAATAAATGGTTTTTTTTTTTTTGCTTTTTTGAATGAAATTTGATCGAGTTCAAAAAATTCTAGCTCTTTTTGTAGATGTGTCATAGACCTGATCGATATATATATATTGAGCTTAGACAAAAAACTTTCAGATGGTATAAATTATTTTATAGGTTGTTAGGGAAAAAACTGGAATTAATGACGTGAGAAGATAAAAATTCATGTTTTTTTTGCTTTTTTTGATGAAAATGATTGTTTTCAATAAATTATAATTTTTTTTACTTTTTGCGCATTGTAAACATTTAAAAATGGTTTTATTCTTAAGAAGAAATACTTGGCTTTTAAATTGCATTATTTTTTTTGTAAGCTTTTAAAATAAAAAAAAAATAATATAATGAGAAAATAAAAAAGGTTTTTTTTTAGCTTTTTCTTGAACCTAAATTATTATTGTTTGAAATAAGTAGGTAAACGCTTAAATTGACTCATTTTAAACAAAAGCACACAACCTGTTTTCTGACGACGTTATCTCGTAAAACATCGTCCGTAACCGGCCTTACAGACAACCTCTTTTTTTCAATATTAATTTTTGCAAACAGATTTCTTCGGATTCCTAATTCAGTAATATTTTCTCTTTGAACAAATTCAAATCCAAAGACTTTCCTATAGACGTAAATCCTATATCGCTATAGGAATCAAAATGTCTGACTTTACACACTATATAAATTCCCAATACCAAGGATAATCCTCCGAATTAAATGGTTGTTAAGTTACCAAAGTGCTTCATATTGAATGGCTCATGTTGGCTTCTGTAATTAAGTTCTAAGGTAAGGTTCTAAGGTGTTTATACGTTGTTATACAGGAATTTATATGTTATCTTTGGATATATTATAATCCCCTTAAAATTTATAAACCATCCTTAACTTATGTGTATTTCCTTGATTTGGTTAACTCTCTAAATTTTAAGCCATAAAAGAACTGTCTTTTTTTCTGTTATAAGCATTTAAGCAAATTTTATTTATCTGCTCTTAAAAATATGTTGGTTGAAAAAAAAAAATCTTCAATAGGTAGTTCAAAAGCGCAAATACACTAACTACACGTATGCAGTTAACAATGAATTTATAACTTACTTTATTTCATACGTGCGGTTACTGCCAGAGGCAACATACTGTGCATTATCCCTTTTTCTCTTGAATAGCATTTGCTTTTGCGGTATCAAACAAAATAACTCATCCTTCTCTCCTTTAGCATTTGTTCAAAGGAGCAAAATAAAAACAACACAGAAAATAAAATAATACAACGTGAAAACAAAGCCGTAAACAAGTTAAGAGGAAGAAGTGGGGATTTTTGTTTAAAGCATTTTTCAGACTTGTTTTTAATTTAACATTAATTAAAATCTGTCTTTTTATTTATTAAAAGGAGAAATTTCATTAAATGTTGCAAATTAATAAATAAATAAAACAAAATAAAATAAAAGGTCAAACAATAGCTACGCAAAAAATAGAAACGATCGTGAAAAAGATTGAAAAGCAGTGTGATCTTCAAATCAACGAACATTACCTTTGTAGATACATTTACTGCTGCGGAAAAAGATGATATTTTTGAGATTTAATTTGCATTTAAATTTGACCCAGCAGTTTGTACCACCCCCAATTTTTTTTGCTCATTCGATAGATCATTGGCTGAATATCATTACCCTGATTTTTCGCACTCGTGAAATTCACCTTTTGGCCGCCATCTTGGATTGTAGTTTTTGTTAAATATCTCGTCGATAGAAATATATCCTACATAAAAATGTTATTCATACAAAAAACGTAGACAGTTAAATTTCGCGTCTTTTATATCAAGAGCACTTTTTCGATATTCTGAACATTAAAAAAGTTACAAGCCAAAAAAGTAAAAAAAAACGAAAAAAAATGGCAATTTTAAAGTTTGAGCACTTTTTATCAAAATTATGAAAAAACCTTCCGAGAAAAGATTATTCACCTTAAAATTCTCTACAAACCTTTTATTAAACTTTTTTTTGTATCGCTATAAATACAAAAGATATTAATACTTCCTAGCCCGATCAATCTAGACATTTTATCAAAGTTAATTTAAGTACAAGATTTTTTGATGCAGTTAGGTTCCTTTGATGGAGGAGAATATAAAACCACAGTTTTACACCAAAATTTGATATGGCGTATCCCCGAAAATGACCCCTGACCCCTAGGTAGTACGGAAAAAGTGATTTCACGATTTTTTGATGCAGTTAGGTTCCTTTGATGGAGGAGAATATGAAATCACAGTTTCACACCAAAATTTGATATGGCGTATCCCCGAAAATGACCCCTGACCCCTAGGTAGTACGGAAAAAGTGATTTCACGATTTTTTGATGCAGTTAGGTTCCTTTGATGGAGGAGAATATGAAATCACAGTTTTACACCAAAATCCAAAATTTGATATGGCGTGTTCCCTAAAATGACCTCTGACCCTAGGAAGTTCGAAAAAAGTGATTTCAGTCGAAGGCTTTCATAAGACCTGTTTCAAGAGGTTCTTGTAAGTATGCAATGTTTTCATCTCTCAAGTATGCAATGTTTTTCACCAATAAGTATGCAAAGCTTTTATCCTGCAGATATGCAATGTTTGAAACGCTTTAGAAAAAAACATTGCATTTTTATGTGAGGTTTTAATTAGCTCCCTTTTTTCCACTCATCTTTAATATTCCAGTATGGTCTACTGGTAAGGTGCTGGCTAGGTATGCAGAGGTACGTGGGATCGATTCCTGGTCGGCCCATGTGATGAAAATAAAAAAATGTGTTCTTTTTCAATTAAAATAATATTCTCATCATTTCAGAACAACAGAAAAAGCTGTGGAATTTCCAAATAAATTAAAAGAAACAAAGTAGGAAAAAATTAAAATAAAAAAAAATAATATGTAGAAAATACAAAACAGAAAAAATCAAAAGAAAATTAATGAAATTCAATTAATTCTTTTTTTTATGCATTTTCTACAACATTTTCTACATCACCTACAACAACTTCTATTAGGCCTTATTATAACATCCTACGCAAGTAATCCGGTTTGTGCATTAGATAAACATTCTCTAGAAAGACCTCCGTAACTCCATTTCAAGCTGTTTGTCATTACCATAGCATTGGATTAGGCCTACTGGGGAGACCACGTTAAAAAAAACGCACCTACAACTCTACCTCTACGGTGGTGTGGAAAGAAGTTAAAAAACTTCTTATTTTATGAAAATTTATGTTTAACAAATTTCAATTATCTCAAAAACTAGAAGGCATAGGAACATGATTTTCAGAGTTTTATAAGAAATCAATTGAAGCAGTTTTTTACTATTTTTTTTTATTTTGATATTTTTTTTTAGAAAACTGCCCCTCTAACCTAAACGGGGGAAGATAGATCCCCCTCCCATAAAAAAATTTATTGTAATCAACCCCTCTACAAAAAACTAAGTTATCAATTCTTGGCCCTAACTTTATCGTACTCTCCCCGTTTAAAGGGTAAAATTGGGGTAAAAAATGGTAAAGAAGGGAGTTTAAGAAGGGGTATAGTTGGTGCAATGGGGTTGCTCCCATAGAGAGTTTTTATGAGCATGATGTGAACTTTAACATACTAAAATTTTATTAAATTCGATTGAGATCACTTTTTCAAACTACCTAGGGGTCAGAGGTCATTTTGTGGCACACGCCATATACAATTTTGGTGTAAAACTGTGAATTTATATTCTTCTCCATCAAAGGAACCTAACTGCATCAAAAAATCGTGAAATCACTTTTTCCGTACTACCTAGGGGTCAGGGGGTCATTTTCGGGGATACGCCATATCAAATTTTGGTGTAAAACTGTGATTTCATATTCTCCTCCATCAAAGGAACCTAACTGCATCAAAAAATCGTGAAATCACTTTTTCCGTACTACCTAGGGGTCAGGGGTCATTTTCGGGGATACGCCATATCAAATTTTGGTGTAAAACTGTGATTTCATATTCTCCTCCATCAAAGGAACCTAACTGCATCAAAAAATCGTGAAATCACTTTTTCCGTACTACCTAGGGGTCAGGGGTCATTTTCGGGGATACGCCATATCAAATTTTGGTGTAAAACTGTGATTTCATATTCTCCTCCATCAAAGGAACCTAACTGCATCAAAAAATCGTGAAATCACTTTTTCCGTACTACCTAGGGGTCAGGGGGTCATTTTCGGGGATACGCCATATCAAATTTTGGTGTAAAACTGTGGTTTTATATTCTACTCCATCAAAGGAACCTAACTGCATCAAAAAATCTTGTACTTAAATTAACTTTGATATATACTGAAATTTCGTCTAGGATGATCGGGCTATCCTGGAATTTTTTATTTTTAAGTCTCTTCATTTCGTAAAATTTTTTTTTAATCGCTATAGAAACAAAAAATGTTGTATAGCTGAGTTGTAGAAAATTTTAAGGTGAACAATCTTTTTTTTCGGAAGGTTTTTTTCAAAAAATGCTAAAGAAATTGTCATTTTTTTCATTTTTTTTTTTTTTACTTTTTTGGCTTGTAACTTTTTTAACGTTCAGAATATCGAAATAGTTGTTAATATAAAAGACGCGAAATTTAATTGTCTACGTTTTTTGTATAGAAAACTTTTATGTAGGATATAAATAGAAATCGAGATAATTAATAAAAACTAAAATTCAAGATTGAGGCCGAAAGGTGAATTTCACAAGTGCGAAAAATCAGAGGTAATGATATTCAGCCAATGATCTATCGAATGAGCAAAAAAAAATTGGGGGTGGTACAAACTGCTGGGTCACCCATATGAACATCATAAATGCACTTGACTAAATATAATAGCTCGCAGAACTCCAACTTTTAAAAACAATCTGGACTAGCGGATCTGGAGAGATCATTTGTCAAGCAAAAGAAAATATGTCCATTCAGTATACAATTTTTCCGATAAAAAAAAATAATGTGAAAAAATTCTCTCCACTAATTTTAAAGTAATTTGGGTTTTGAACATCGACAGTCAGCCTTGAGGCAAGTTGAGATTTTTTAAGAATGAAATTGGAAATAAGGACATTGAAAATTTAGAAGCTTTTCGTACCTAAAGATGAATTTTAGCAAACTTATATTTTCATTCCCTCTTTTCATACCTTCCTAGCAACGGTCATGTGGAAAAAAATTGAAGTCCTACTTTGTCCCTTATTTCTGGGCAAATTTTTTGTTTATATCGTTTTTTTCGCGTAGATTGAAAAACTTTATAAAGACGGAACACCAAAGGACAGACGAGAATAAACTTTATTCTATTTTATCTTATTATATTTTTCGGGTGATAAGAAATAAAACAACGTTTCCTATCTTTTCTGTTTTTAGCTTTGTTTTTTTGTTTTTTTTTTTTTTTTAATAGCGTGTTTCGGATGGGTTATTGGATGGTTTCCTTTTTTTCTCGCTTGCCATAACTTTCTTCTGAAGAATCAGGAGCAGCCAGGACCATTGGGGGTGAAAGTGCAACACTGTGTCACGTTTAGCAGTTCTTTACAGCAGCACGTTGCAATTGTAAAATCCGATGTTGCAAGAAATCTTCAACACATACCTACACAAATATATAAGGATGTGTATAACATGGGTAAAGGAAACCTGCAGAAGGAGCATAGTGAAACACTTGTGCCCTGGACAGTAGTCGGCCAGCGGCACTAGAATAAAAGCCAAGACACACAACACACAAGATTCTTGTGCGTAAATGTTGTATATGTACAATATACATTTATATAAATGTATTTGAACGTGTGTTACTTTATGTGGTGCAGAAATATTCGTTGGCATTAAAAAAAATTTCTGTTTTTTTTACCATTCTTTCATCTGATTCATAAACCTCATTCAGTTCCCTTTGTTGTATTTCAGTGTTCAGTATTGGAATATACGACATAACCAAGCCATATAGTACGAGTTTTCCACTTGCAACACTTTGGAAGAATCGACCTAGAGACTTCAGACCTCGAGCTTCAGGCACATATCGCGTGCTCTCATCTGGGTACAATATGATTTTTATAAGTTCTTATGGGTTTTGTATTCATGTGTGAGTTTGTAACATTGGACAAGTAATACAAAAAAAACACCACCTATACATTTATAGTAACCATATTTGTGATAGTGATGGTGGCTTTTGCAAGGATTCATTTAACCAACAGTTACAGACCACATTTAGATGGGCCAAAGGGATATAAAATGAAAAAGTTGAATTGGACATAAATGAAAATTTACTACACATTTTCGTGTCATTTTTGGTTTCTCTTATATTTTTCTATTTTCTTTTATTTATCGGAGTTTTTTTTTTTTTGCAAATGGACAAGACTTAATGCATACTTTGCAAAAGAGGGTTTTCTTTTATTTTTATCCGTTTTTGGTATTTACCGACGCTGATTTAAGCTGGCTTTGATGGATTTCTTTGGGCGAAAGTATTACTTAAATAATATAAGTAAATTTCATTGCTATGATGCATGGCTTTAAATACAAATTTTTAGTGCTGATACTTTGGTTTTTCTGTCTACTTCAGTTTATTTATGAATTTCTATATGGATGGCCCATCGGTTTGTACCATCTCATACCCAAGTTGAAAAAGTAATAATTTTCAAATATATTTCAAAAGTATCTTTCTTAGTAGTTTCATAATATCTATCGAAAAAGTTGTAATAAAATAAAATAAAGGTAATTAAAAAAACAATTTAATAATTTTTTTCTACGAGCCATAGAAACGGAGATATTAACAAAACCTAAAATCCAAAATGGCGACCTAAAGATGAATTGCACAATTGCGGCAACTCAGGTTTTGGCTGTCGACCTTTCATTCTCTATGATTTGAAAAAAAAAAAAAAATTAAACTTGTCCGCCATAAAACGAACAAGCAATATCTTTGTCTTTCGAGTAAGGGCTTTTGAATTAATTTCTTTTGCAAGTTGAAGCGGTGGAATTGGCAAGATTCGATAGTTAACTTACACGAACGTTAGATCTATCGGAATCAGAAAACTTTTAAACATGAGTTTTATTCTCAAGAAGTAGGCGTAAAGAATGCGCCATGTATTTACAAAAATATTTAGTTCCGTTATTTTTGTAGAAGATCTAATAGAGAACTTCCACAAAAACGTGTCTGCTATTGAGGAAGATATCTCTAATACAAATGGTTTAAAATAAGAAAAACCAAAAGATTCGTTTTTAGAATAGATGAATACCTACAGGTAATGACCGAAGGAACAGTCAAAATTTTGATTTTTGACAAAATGATGGCTTCCCAAACAAAAAAATCGTTTTTTACCAAGAAAATTTACACCGTTTCGAAAAAAAATGCGTTTAAAAATTTTGGGTACCATGTAAACTAAGTTAAAAAGTCTTCACAAATACACTTATTTCTCCGAGAATAATTGGCGTATCAATGTGAAATTTTCGGACAATCTATTATTTATATTTAAGTTGGGTTTTTTTGTACGTTCGCTAACCGAACACAACGGCTGACTTATTTTCTTATTTTTTTTTAAATCAAAGAGGCATAAGAGGAGAAGGTTTAAGGCAAAAAAAAATTTACACGACATTGAAAAAAGAGGCTATTTTCTAAACGGTAAGTCGTAAAGAGTTGAATTTTATTTTAAATGATAGACAAATTTATTCAATAGTTAAAAAAGGTATTGAAAAAATTCAAAAAAAATTTCAAACGCAAGTTGTGAAGGTTTTTTTGCAGTCATAGACCTTCAACAAAAGACTAATTAGAGGTACGCAAAATTTTGCACAGAAATTTGAGGTACACCATGAGAAAGATATTAAAAAAAAACAATTCATAGGCCCTATATTTTGAAATAAAAATTTTTAAAAAACAACCTAATTTTAAGGGACATTTTTGAGTAGTCTTTTATTTTTTTGGAATTTTTAAAAGTCTGCAAAAAATCTCAAACTTATATGAAATATAGGTTTTAATCATGCGCATGCAAGAGTATTTTGCATAGGCCACTTTTGCTAAAAGTTTAAAAGTTAACATTTTTAAACTCATTTTATGAACTTTTCAAGTTTAGATCCTCTTTTTCATTTGAAAATTAACTAATTACAGAGTCGAAAATTAGAAATAAATACAAGAAATGGCGGAACAAAGTCCGCCGGGTCAGCTAGTAGGGTTGGGGTCGAAATTCTGTATGTTGCAAAATTCTGTATTCAAAATACTGTATGCCAAAATACTGTATGTCAAAATTCTGTAGGTGCAAAATGCTGTAGGAACAAAATTCTGAAAGTCAAAATTCTGTATAGCAAAATTCTGGTTGGTCAAAATACTGTATTTCAAAATTCTGTACATCAAAATTCTGTAAATCAAAATTCTGTAAAAATGCTGTAAAAAAATATCGTTTTGATAATGTAAAAAAGTGCGTGCACACTTTTTTACATTATCAAAACGATATTTTTTTACAGCAATTTTACAGAATTTTGATATACAGTATTTTGCCGTACAGAATTTTACAAAACAGAATTTTGCATGTCAGTATTTTGTTGATACAGTATTTTGACGTACAGAATTTTGTATTTACAGTATAATGACGTACAGAATTATGGTATTACAGTATTTTGACCCCACAGAATTTTGTCGTACAGAATTTTGACAAGCAGAATTATGACCCGCTCCCCAGCTAGTATTCTTATATGTACCTATATACATTCAAAATATGCAAAATACATTATTTGATTTTTTTTCAAATTACAATTAGAAATAACCCCTTAAATAAATAAAATATAACTCATATCTCAAAGAAACACTTGAGCAGATAGAGCTTAAAGATCCCTTTCTTTTGATATTTTTTTTCAAAAATCTGAAAAAAAAGGGTTGGGGTCGAAATTCTGTATGTTGCAAAATTCTGTATTCAAAATACTGTATGCCAAATACTGTATGTCAAAATTCTGTATGTGCAAAATGCTGTACGAACAAAATTCTGAAAGTCAAAATTCTGTATAGCAAAATTCTGGTTGGTCAAAATACTGTATTTCAAAATTCTGTACATCAAAATTCTGTATCAAAACGATATTTTTTACAGCATTTTTACAGAATTTTGAAATACAGATATATTTAAAAGAGGGTCTACTATGAATTTTTAAGACATCAACTTAATAAAGAGGCAAGCTACTAATGCTGATTAATCTAGGTACTTTATTAGGAGCTACGGAAAAAAGTGAGAGAAAACAAAACTACACTTATTTAAAAAAACAATCTGTATTAAACCACGTTGCATACCTAAAACGGATTGAAAAAAAAAAAATTAAATTTATATTGATTTTGACATTTTTTTTGTAAAATGTATTTTGTATGTTTAAGAAAAGTTTGATTTGTGTTCCTAGAATTGATTTACTTTTTTACTTTAATAATTATTTTTGTATAAAATTACAACTTTACTGTCAATAATTATATTTAAAGCTACTTTTTCGTGTTTTTTATGAAAGGAAATTTCTTTAAAAATACTGTATTGAAAATATAGTATTTTGCCGTACAGAATTTTGCAAGTCAGTATTTTGTTCATACAGTATTTTGACGTACAGAATTTTGTATTTACAGTATAATGACGTACAGAATTATGGTCTTACAGTATTTTGACCCTACAGAATTTTATCGTACAGAATTTTGACAAGCAGAATTATGACCCGCTCCCAAAAATAAATTTGTTATTTTTTACCTTACCTAATTAACTGGGTATAGATTTCCTTCTGACAATTTTTTGTTCTCACGTGCCCATATAACTACCTAAGATTTGGTAACTTATTTGCCTTCCCATATTTCAAAGAGCTTTCAAGCTAGTTTAGAAGCAGCAGATAGTTTCTTGGCTCTTCTTAACAATCTTCATATTTTATTTTGAACAATTGCCTGTTGTATCTTTTAATTTTTTTATTTTTAAGGTCCTTTCTTTCTCCGCAGAAAATATAAATAAAGTAGATTTGTTTCGACAGAATAATTATAATATCTAGTTGATGAATTAAAAACCAAAATAACTTCTTTGTTTCTATTTCTTCTTCAAAAGGAATATTTTAAAGGAAGCTCTTTCAGAAAAAAAAATCTTCGTCATTCAGCGCTTATATAAAAAAGAAAAAAAACAACACTCTTCAGACAAATGCAATGTTCTTCTATCTTTTTTAAAAATACAAACTATTTCTTTTTCGTATGTATAGGTATCTATAAGCTAACATGACAAAGTAATAAACTTTAACGATTTCCATTGATGGCAGCATGCATAAAAAGTTTTATTATTTTTTTTTTTCTCTCTATACCCATATGTAAAGTTGTTGAACTCTTTTTTGTTGTCTGTTTTTTTTTTTTTTTTTTTAATTTTATTTGCTCTAAATAACAAACACAAAAACGAAAAACCTTTAGGAGAAAAGTTGTATATATTCTGCCAATCGCACCGACAAAAACGTCCCGAAGAAGGAAGAGAACATTAAAATGCGTATACTCGTACATAATAGACAAAAAGCTAACTTGCCCATCACTCCAACACATGAACAGAGAAGAACCACGGCAGTGATGACGACGACAACAGCTTCGACGACGACGACGTCATTGCCGTTAACTTTCGACCATTACCCATTATTATGCGCGGCAAAACCATCAAAGAAAAACACAATATCCTTTGGCAGGCAACAAGTTTACAGGATGTGGTGTATGATGCAGCTCAGATGCTTTTTTTTTATTCTCTATAGAGATACACTGGAAAAAAAAAACCGAAAATTTATAGATATGGAAGAAGATAGGTTCAAGTTTGATTTTGTATTGTTCCATTTCTGCAGCCAACTGAAAGGGAGCGGGTCATAATTCTGCTTGTCAAAATTCTGTACGACAAAATTCTGTACGTCAAAATACTGTATTTTCAATACAGTATTTTTAAAGAAATTTCCTTTGATAAAAAAAACACTAAATACTAGCTTTAAATATAATTATTGACAGTAAAGTTGTAATTTTATACAAACAAAATTATTAAAGTAAAAAAGTAAATCAATTCTAGGAACACAAATAAAACTTTTCTTAAACATACAAAATACATTTTACAAAAAAAATGTCAAAATCAATATAAATTTTTTTTTTTTTTTTTCAATCCGTTTTAGGTATGCAACGTGGTTTAATTCAGATTGTTTTTTTTTTAAATAAGTGTAGATTGGTTTTCTCTCCTCCTAATAAAGTACCTAGATTAATCAGCATTAGAAGCTTGCCTCTTTATATAGTTGATCTCTAAGAAAATTCATAGTAAACCCTCTTTTAAATATTTTTTACAGCATTTTTAAAGAAATTTTGATATACAGAATTTTGATGTACAGAATTTTGAAATACAGTATTTTGACCAACCAGAATTTTGCTATACAGAATTTTGACTTTCAGAATTTTGTTCGTACAGCAGAATTTTGTTCGTACATACAGAATTTTGACATACAGTATTTTGGCATACAGTATTTTTAATACAGAATTTTGCAACATACAGAATTTCGACCCCAACTGAAAGCTGGTGTTTCTGCATTTGCGTGTATCAGTATTTTGTGGGCCTACATTTCTTCTTAATTCGCTGTCGTATTGTTCCTTCCGACATGGCAACATGGCGACATAGCAACATAGCGACATGGCCACATGGCCACATAGCGACATAGCGATATAGCGGCATAACGACATAACGACATGGCGACATGGCGACATGGCAACATGGTGACATAGTGACATGGCGACACACACTGGTAAAAAGGGACTTTTTAGGTGGACATTACTCATAAACTGCATTAAAATTGTAAATTATCTAGTACAAGTGCTGAATATATGTTTATTAACAGTAGAGGATTATTTTCTGCAGATTTTAATAATTATTAGCTAGTTTCTACATTTCACATTTACTCGAAATAGAATTGAAACATGTGTTTGAAAATTATATTATTGATTTTATTTATTTTCGAAGTTATAACTAATAAAAAAAAAAACTATTCCGGCCAGTAAACTCTTAACTTTACTTCTGCTTCGATATCAGCTGAAATAGTTTCGAATAGTTTTCGATAAGAAATTAACAAAATTGATCAAAAAATCTATTTTAATCAGATTTTCTTTTTTCATTTAATTTTAATTGATTTCTGACACCTATTGTGCACACAATCCAACTTCAACTGGCTTTCGATTTTTATCATTAACCATAAAATATATGTAGGTAGGGGAAATACGTCCAAAATGACATACACGGCCAATATGACACACCAGCCTTAACTTGAAATGTGTACCACATGTAACCCTACCTCCTATCTCAGTAGGTGAAACCAATGAAATTTGAAATTCTGTCAAAATAACAACTGAATTGACAGCCCCAAACCAATAATATAAAGTAAAGTGTGTTTATAGGACCTATTTTATTTTTTATGGGGTTGGACTAATTTTGTTTATTTTGGGAGTTGTATGCAGCTTTTTTGAATATTTTATTGGGTATAACGACAGTTTACAATTTAAAGTTAAAAACTTTTTACTATTTTTTATGAAATCAGGGTTTAAAACAGTGTTTTGTATAAAAATGTGTCAAAACTACGACATGGACAAAATGACATACCCTACCTATGGCCAAAACGACATACCTTCAACTTCATAGAAATTGTTGTTGTTTTTTTTTAAATTTTAACTTTAAATACGTCAATGGGGTATAAGCAAACTTCCGACCGCCAATCATGGTTCAGGCGATGCGGGGGCCATTGAAGCTTCTAATGAAAACAAAATGGGCGGGTTTGCAACATCAAAAACATTCAGTGTCCCGCAGGCTACATTAAGGTGAAACATACTGGACACCAACAAGTTTTTTAAGTCCTATACAAAGGATTAGGTGGATTCAAGTTAGCTTTCCTTTGAAAATCTACACTTGCCAACTAATTTTTGTATTTTTTCATATAAAATGCCATATGTCGTTTTATCCATATGACCTATGTCATTTTGTCCATGCCATATGGACAAAATGAATTTCGATACTTTTTTTTCAAAGTTTTAATTTATTTAAATTTATTTATTTTTTTAATACAAAAACTATTATAAAATATTCCTAATAATATAAAGAATGAATAAAAAATGCAAAAATTGTGTTATACACCACGGGTATTATTTTATTGACGAAAAAGCTTATGGTATGTCATATTGGACGTACTTCCCCTACCTATATTTCTTAAATAGATAAAAAATTATAAATTGGTTAAAAATTGACGAATCTGTAGTTTTATTTTCAATGTCGAAGTAAAGTCAAAATCGTGCTTTTTGAAATCATTTTGAATGCTTGAAAGCAATATTGATTTGAGAAAAATTAGGTTATATACCAAAAGTTATGTATTTCTAATTAGTCTTAATAATCATGATCAAAACTACATATTTTTGAATAACCTAAATCCATTTGAGCTCATGCGCCGTTACTTGTGTCACTAAAATTTAAATCACACTCATGGGGAACCACAGCATAAAACTGGTCTGAATTTTTTTTTTTTTTTCTTCTTTGGGCTTAAAAGTCATATAACCCATTTCTCAAAAAAAAACTGAAAAGTTCTAATTATCAAAACTTTTAAAAATAATCTGTTCATTCACATAGTTGCGAACATCAAAATCCTTTTCTTGAGCGGTTTGTTCTCTCCAGATTTTAATTAAATCATTCCGTAAAAATTAAATTTTCAAAGAAAATTTCCAATATAGCACGCTTATGGTTGTGTATGGCTTCAAATATTACCGTTGTGTAATCTATATGAATTACTCGTCCGGACAACGAAAACCGGAAGGTGGGCAAAGGTGGGCAAAAAAAGTTACAGAACTTCAAAAATTGTATAGACTCTTAATTCTATCAAATGGTTCTCCAGTGTTTATTGGGTATTGTTAACAAAAAATTCTTTAAGTGTTGCATATACACATATAGTGCTGACAACTGTTGACAATTCTCAAAAAAAAAAATAAACTCGGTTGAAAACAAACAGAGCTAAAACACGTAATCTTAAAAAAAATTGCATTATGTGCAAAGTCCTGGAATCATCTTTTGCTTTGAAAAGACTGCTCTGTTAAGCTGGAGAAATTTTCTCAAATGAAATAAATTGGGTGGTTTCATAGTTGTCAATCATTCCTTATAACTGTGAAAAGTCCAGTTTTTCTCTTAATTGCATTCAAATTTCAACCAAATGTCCACCTAGATGGATAATTTTTACAACTGTGCGACATAGGGACATAGCGACATAGCGACATAGTATAGTGGTTTAAATAAATTGAAAAAAAAAAAATACAGACGAATTGAATACCTCCTCCATTTTGGAAGTCGGTAAAAATGGAATAACTTTAGTTTTAACTATTTTTTAATGTATTAAAATCTTTTAAATGTATATTAATTTTAAAGTAATTTTTCAATTTAAGTAGCTGATTTTCTTAATTACTTCTGCAAAAAAGATTTCTTTCTGCTTATAACATTATTTGTTGATCTTTTATTGAAAAGTTGGGTGTCTTACTATCCATTTTAAAAATAAGTTTTTCTCAGAGTGCACACCACCTATACAATCTGCCATTCACAAAATAGGTTTTGAATGCTGGCAAACCTGGCCTTAAGTGCTCTTTGGTAATAGTATTCGGAAACAACTATCTCTATATGCATATAATACATACATACATGACAGGACAACAAAAACGGCAAAAGCAGCTAGTTCCTCCTCCACATCCGCATCCATCAACACACACCCACATGTGACTGCTTTAGCTAAAGGTGGTCCCAACGGACTCTGTCATCGTCCCCGTGTTAGCAAAACAGAATAATAACAGATGTCTTATTAGCATATAAATGAAATTGGAATAGTTATAACAATTGCCACCGTTACTTAGTTGCTGAGTTGGCCTGGCCAGACCAGGCCAAGCCAAGCCAAGCCAGAACCAACAGACACGCTCCTAGTGATGATGATGATGCACTTTGGTTAAAGTTGTTTTATACAAAACCTTCAAGATATAAAACACTCTCAAAGCAACAACTTGCCAATTTAAATAGATAGTACAACAACTATATTTGGTGATACTCAGCGTTTATGTTTATTATCTCTCCTTGTAGTTTTATAGCTTTGCATGATGTTGGAAAAAGATTGAAAACTTAAAGGATATTAAGTTTGCTTTAGAATTGAATTCAAAAGTACATACATACATTATTTTCCATGCATTTTTTCTTTCTTTTTTTTTTATTTGCTGGATGAAATGGAAAAAAAAAAAGTTAGCCTTGAAGCAATTTTATTGACGCTATCAAAGCAATGGAAAATGATTTGAAATGGAAATACATTTATTTTTTATTGTAGCTTGGGGGCAAATAAATTGATTTAAAACAATAACAAATGAAATTCAAGAAATTCCATATTTTTGTGAACGTGATTTTTTGAATTTTTATTTTTTCGTTTGAGGCTATAATGTTCGTATATGTGCAGAAGAAATGTACTTACCATTTTGTACATATGATTTGAAATGATGTTTAAATAAGTATCTCTTTATGTCCTCATTATTCGGAATAAAATATGTTTGAATTTACTGAGTTTGGAGTATCAACCCACTCCCAGCAATGCCTTCTTTAAAGACTTTTAAAAGACTTGCATTGATTGTGTTTAGGATGTTTGTCATTGTCGCATTGTTACTCGTACATTTTTTGTCGATAGCCGAGCTTTCTCGATGTCTGATTTTCTCTAAAAAACGTAACCCATTTCAACGAAATAAAGAAATTTACAAAAAAAAAACATAATTTTTGGATTAAAAAAATATAACCTTTTTTTTGAAAAATCAATTTTTTGAAAACGGATCGATAAAACATCTATTTTGACGGAATAAGGCTAGGCGCACACATGCGATTTTGATCGCGCGATTATTCAGTCGCAAATTAGATGATAACAATTTCATGTAGACACAATTTTCAAATTTTTAATCGCGGGAAGCATGTGTGTAACCATTGAAATCCTTGTGATCCATTTTTGCGACTGAATAATCGCGCGACTAAAATCGCATGTGTGCGCCTAGCCTAAGTTTTTACTAAGAAATACAGGATTTTCAAATTTTTAATAATAATCCTTTTTATCAAAAAAACAAAACTGACTTCCATGGATTATGGTTTTTCTCATAGTTTCAAACGCCAGAACTGAACGAAATTGAAATTGACCACACTGCACCAGCTTTCCAATCCAAAAAGAATTATCAAAATTATTTCACTCCGTCAAAAGTTATGAGGCAACAAACATTTAAAAAAAAAGAGGTTGTCTGTAAAACCGGTTTACGGACGATGATTTTACGTGATAACGTGCGTCGTCAGAAAACAGGTTGTGTGCTTTTGTTTAAAATGAGTCAATTTAAGCGTTTACCTACTTATTTCAAACAATCATAATTTACAAGAAAAAGCTAAAAAAAAATCCCTTTTTTATTTTCTCATGAAATTAATTTTTATTTTAAAAGCCTACAAAAAAAATGATGCAATTTAAGAGCCAAGTATTTCTTCTTAAGAGTAAAACCATTTTTAAATTTTTACAATGCGTAAAAAGTATAAAAATAATTTATTGAAAACAGTCTTCTTTTTATCTTCTCACGTCATTAATTCCATTTTTTTCCCTAACAACCTGTAAAAAATTTTATACCATCTGAAAGCTATTTGTCTTGGCTCAAAATATACATACATATATCGATCAGGTCTATGAGACATGTACAAAAAGAGCTAGAATTTTTTGAACTCGATCAAATTTCATTAAAAAAAGCAAAAAAAAAAATTTATTTTTATGTTCTCACGCTATGGAATCAATTTTTTTTTTTGACAACCTATAAAAAATTTTATACAATGTAAAAGCTTATTATTTCACTTTTCATATGACGTATCAATCTCATTTCAAAGATGCCTACAAGAGAAGTTAGAATTTTTTAAAGCCAACCATGTCGAATTTCCAGACTGAGATTACGGTACTTCCCACAATGGTGGCTGTTCGGGGGGCAACAGATCTCCACTGGTGTTTTGAGGTTTTTCAAAAGTTTCTTGATTTAACATTGTGTAGCTTGTAGTTAGTCTACCGTTATGTGTGATATACCAAATGAAAGGTAATTGTATCAGGATGCTCATAAAAATGCTAAAAAATGATGCTAAAAAAATTTAATAAAATTTCTATCTGCTCTTTGTCAAAAGTTATAACCTGTTGAATTCTAAAATTTTATTTTACCGTTATCTCAAAATTGTGTTTACGAAAATGATTTACACATATAGTCGTGGTCATGGTCTATCATTACTCCATATACTTTATTCCGGTATTTATTAAAGAAAAAAAGATAAAAATAAAAAACGATGAAAATCGGTTAAAAACGGTCAAAAAACGTGTTTTTTAAAAACTTGTTTCGTCCGTTATTCAATCAAAACTCACTAAACAATTCCAAGTTTTTGCACATGTATGCATAAGGCCAAAACCTACATGTCCTATAAGTTTGAGGTTTTTTGAACGCTCCAAAAAAAGCTAAAAATCAAAAATTACCCAAAAATACCCCTAAAAAACAAGGTGTTTTTCAAAAATTTATATTTCGAAACGCAGAGTGTTGGAAAAAAATCCGTATTAGACCCCTAATTTTTTTTTCATCCATCTTTCACCTGGCATCTTTAGAATTGTCAAAAAAAATTTCTTTTACCCAAAATCATCATTTTGTCATAGCCCCAACACGTGTACAACATTCAAATAAAACGTTATACATAGCTAAGTTTAAAAATTTTTTGGAATTTTTTTCTAAAATGCAGTCAGTTATTCTTAAATTAGTCTCATCTATCAATAGCAAAAAAAGTCAATTCTCTACGACTTTGCGTTTAGATTTTAGCCCGAATTTCATCTTTCGTTTTACCCCTGTTTACCCTATTAAATGACGGAATTTTTAAAAAACCTTCATTTGCATTAAGCTTTAAGTTATTATCTTTCAAATAAGCTATAGAAGATTTTGTATCTCTAATAGTTTATTTTTAATTTTTAATTGAAATTTTTTGCCGCACTGCGAAAGTGCGAGAGTGTAACGTTAGAAAATGGCGTCACTTTTTTGTGGTGTCTGCCATGGTTCATCGATTTATAAGACGTTATCACGTCAAAAACAAAATCTGAATTTTAAGTTAATATATTCAGTCTACTATAAATAATTAAATAGGTAACGATTTTTCCCTCTTTATAATTTAGGTATAGAAAATGTTAAAAACATCCTTTATCAAAACTCTTAGGTTTCATCGTTTGCATATATTCCTTTTAAAAAACAAAGGACTGAAATTAAAAAAAAAAAAAAAACAAAGACAAATCATAACTTTATTCCTTTAATAAACCCTTAACTAATACTTTTTAACTATTATATAAGGACTTACGAAAACAAATGTAAGACTTCCTCTTTCAAATGTAAAATTTTCTAGTTTTGTTAAACCTAAATTGCAAACAAAAAACTTACGTACAAGAAATAGTATACTATTATAGAAGAAAAGTCGACAAAAAAATGAATCTTTCAACAAAAACGCATATTACAAAAAAGGCAGTTACTAGGCTGCATGCCAAGTTTTGCATGTTATTTTATGAATGAAACGTAAGCAAATATAATGCTTCAAAAATGGCATAAGGATACGCACATATACAGTACATACTACCTATACACACACTTACAAAATAAAAATGTACACAAATAAAACTTCGACCTAAGCCAACTAAGTATGGGATATCTTCAACTTCACAAGCTCCAACACCATAGAAACTAAAAACCCAACAACATGAAATAAACATTAAATTTCTAAAACAAAAATAAAGGCACAATTGGGTTTTACGTTCTTGCTGCTTTATAGTTAAAATGACGAAATATTTAACAAAAAGCAAGTTCCACAAAAAAAAAACTATTATTTCAAAAAAAGGTTTTGGTTTACTTCTAAAATAAATTCTTTATTTTATTGAAAACCAATGTTGAACAGTTAAATAAGGCAATTAGAAGAACTGAATCCCAAAAAAAAAAAAAAACTTTAAAAAATCAAATCTCGAAAACCATCAACATTTTTTAAGAAATAATTTTCGCGTTTTCTTGGTAAAAATCCATACGAAAAGTACAACGGCACTTGGTGCCCAAAAAATTTTAATTTTCTGTAAACTAGTGTTAGTATCGAATAGCCTACTCGACCTTTATAATGTATCTTACGAAACAAGCAAAAATAAAGTTTTTTTTTTTGCTGCTTCGTTCATGTTCATGTTTTGTTCATGCACTTAATAACTTGGAAGAAGTTGATGTTACCGTTATTGTTATTGTTGTGTTATGTGCAAGTTATGAAGGTATACGATGTATGTACTATGTCTATGAGGACTTAGGAGTGCTGTTTGCGTTATGCTTTGACACGTTTTAGCTTAAGACAAGCAATGTTTTCCAGACAAAACTAAATGATGGAGTAGATACGCATGAGAAAGGTGATGCCAAAAGACAACCATGCTTTTGATATGGCAGTTTGTGTTAGGTCTTTGAGTAATAAAAACAATAAGAGTCATCATCATACTCATAATAATAAAGCCAAAGAGAAGAGAAGTTCTTACTGAAATTAAATGATTATATGTACTAAGATACTATAAGAAGTTATACACTTGAATGTTGAATCACCGATCAAGGCGAGTGATTGTAGTTTATTATTTAATTTTTCTTTTTTTCTATAATTAAACAACATGAAATTGTTATACATATTAAGAATATTTTTGGGGAAAAAAAAATTTTTTGCTCCGCTGTTGTTTTTTTCTCAGCTTACAGGACTTTCGGAATAAGTATAGAATTAAGTGTATTTCAGTTACTTCATTCAGTTTTGCAGTGGTACACCGAAAAAAATACCCATATCAATTTAACATTTTTTAAATATCAAATTAACATTTTTCAAATATCAGCAAAAAATGCTGGGAAAATGTGTTTTATGATAATTAAAATATCAAAACAATATTTTTATTGTATTCACTTTCAGTAATGTTTTGTTTTATTTTAAAGAAAAAAAGAAAAGAAAATACTTAAATTAATAAAAAAGAAAAAGAAAGAATTATCATTATAATAAACCGAAGGGTTGGGGTCAAAATTCTGCCGGAGTCAAAATTCTTTTGTCAAAATTCTTCTTTCAAAATTCTGCTTTTAAAAATTCTGTTTTTCAAAATTCTGCTTTTCATAATTCTGTTTTTCAAAATTCTGCCAAAAATTAAATTTTTTTGATATAGGTATTTATATCAATAAATTTAAAAATATTGAGAAAATGTTTTTAAGATAAATATCCTCGAAAAATAATAATTGAACATTATTTAGTTATTCAAAACATTAAATAAGAAAAGGAATATACTTAATATACTAGTAAAGATGTGAGTTATAAGAAAGTCAGTACTCTATGCAGTTTGAAAATTATTTGTGATGGTTAAACAGCAAGCAGTTAAGAAAATACAAACCTAAAAAAAACATTAATGAGGTGTATTTTGGTATAGTAAACGGATATGCTATGAAAAAAAAGCAGAATTAGCAGATTTTTTTTGTTAAAAAAAATGCTAGCAGAATTTTGAAAAGCAAAATTCTGAAAAGACAGAATAGAAAAAAGGCAGAATTTTGAAAAACAGAATTTTCCTGAAAAAAAGCAGAATTTTGTAAATCAGAATTTTGAAGTCAGAATTTTGACCCGCTCCCTAAACCGAAACGTAAAATCTAGTCAATATTGATATTTAAATAGTCAAAGTTGAATTTTCATTATCAACCAGAAATTGAAAAATGTCATAATGATATGATAATATAATATCAAAATTGATATTTTAATTGTTGGCCGACTTTTGTCACTCAAAAGTGTTAATTTAATAGCTGTTTTTTTTCTGTAAAATAAGAAAAATGTATATAGAATTTTAAATATTTTTTACTTGCTTATTTAAGTACTGTGATAAGTAGTATTTTATAATATAGCCTACAGAAATTATTCATCAATTTCAAACAAAACCGTGAAAAGCACACATTTGGATGGACATCAAACAAAAAATTTTATGAAATTAAAAACAATTAACCAGTAACCACGTGCCACTTAAAAGACTAAATATGGTATATTCAATAACACCATGGTTTTGCAGGTATTTGAGTTTGCACATGAAAAATTGCTACAGGCCATATAAAAACAGATCGATGAGCGTACGGTAGACGAAAACCACAATTTTGAACTTTTCCAATATTTGAATTAAATGTTTTATTAAAATTGTATTGTCCTTTTATTAAATTTAAAAAAAAAATCATTAAATTCAACACAAAAGACTCAAATATTAATATTTGGCAACAAATTCTAAAATTTAGCAGACCTATTATTAAATGCTATCAATAGTAATATTTAATTAACTCTCTACACAATGGAATTAAATTTAAATCAAATCTCAACCTCATATTCATAGTTATTTTGTTTGTGTTATTATTATAGTCATGAGTATTTTTATTTATAACCCAAATGGCTTGTAAAATGAATAAAAACATGCAACAATCGGTATTATAAAAATATGCAACAAAATACATTAAACCAAACTAAATGCACGACTGGGTCGCACGTACTTGTGGTAAAAAATGATTTTTATATAAATAAATATTAAAGATTAATTTTATTTTAAGCTTTTAAGAAAATGTAAAATTAATAATAGAATGGTTATCATTATCATCAATATTACAAAAAAAAATCAACTAAAATTGTTCGATTTTTTTACTTAAAAAAAAAAGAAAATAATAAAATTGTTTGGAGTCGTGTTAAAAAAAAATATTTTTTATATAAAAAATACAAATTTTAATGCCATTCAAAAGAAATAATTTTTCTTGACCTAAAAACTAAGTTTGAACAATATTGATCGGAATATTTTCTAAAAATTCATTAAAAAAAAGGAATATTTGTTTTTATAAAACTAAAAATAATTGTTAACTTGCTTTTAATACAACAGTTACTAAAACGCTTTTATATATAAAAAAAATTGGTTGAAATTTATTGAATGGTTTACGAATAAATCAGAAATGAAAACAACGGTTCTATGACAGATACCTTTAGTAACGGTTCAAAAAATATTTTTTTTTATTTTGAAAGTACGACCTTATTTTTGCTAGTGTACACAAAACTATAATAGGTAAATAAAAATCGTTAGGGATGTTTTTGAAAAAAAGGTGTTTTTATTTTGATAATATGGCAGCTACCGTTAATTATGTGCCTAAAAATAAAATTTAAATTTGGGCTCTAGGGAATCTCACAAAACTCATAGGCCACTCATTATGTCGGAAAAAACATCTTAGAATTGCAAAATGACCGAGAAAGATAAATTTTGGATATGTTGTAGGGAATACTTAAAAAAGCTTAACTTGAAGTTTTCGACCAAGATTTCCTATGAGCTTTTTCCGCAATAACTTTTTTGACAATAACTCGGCTATCCTTCAAAATACGAAAATTTTGCAAGGAGCTTTCATGAACCGTTTTCGAAATATCGATCAAAAAAGTCAAAAATTTACGATATGCGATTTGTTTTTTGACATTATCTATTTTTTGGTGATAAATATCCAAAAAAAATATTAAAATCAAATTTGTAGACCCTGTTCAGACCTACAATTTGGTTTTTTTTTTTTTTTGACATTAAAAAAAACATAAATGATTGTTTTTTTCGCAAACCGAACGAGCGCTTGCTTGGCGGTGGGTGCGGACTAAACGACTTTTCGGCCGGCTGGAGGTCGTAATTTTTGTCCAAAAAAAAAAAAAAATACGAATTTGTAGGTCTGAACAGGGTCTACAAATTTGATTTTAATATTTTTTTGGATATTCATCACCAAAATATAGATAATAAAACAAATCATATATCGTAAATTTTTGAATTTTTTATCGATATCTCGAAAACGGTTCATAATACGCAAAAATTGTGTATGCATGAATTGTAGAACATGGTAAAAGCTACAAAAAAGCTTTTCTTGGTCGAAAACTTCAAGTTAAGCTTTTTAGAGTATTCCCTACAACATATCCAAAATTTAGCTTTCTCGCTCATTTTGCATTTCCAAATGTATAAAAGGACTGGACTATCATAACTACCAAGTTTTAAGAAGATCGCCCCATTATAGGTATTAGGCTTTACATTAAGATAGATACAGTTTGCAGACAGACAAACAGAATTTGCGGCAACCACTTTTTTTCGCTTCCTCTATAATCGTAATGTCATGTATGATTGTAATCATTTACGAATCCTTAACTTGCTAAAATGACTTGCATTTTTATATATTCACAACTGATAATGAATTTAGCAAAAATACTTTTGTCTTGGTTTTAAGAGCATTAGATTTAGTAAAAATTTAATTGACTTAAAATTTAAGACTCGATTTCAAACGAAACAAAAGAGCTGAGCAGAAAACTTGATAAGTTTTATGAATTTTAAATGCATATACTTATTCAGTTTTTGTATTTTATATATGTATCTAGTGGTGTTTGGTATTCATAGGGAAACTGAAAATTGATTATTTTTTGTATTTTAAGGCTCTCACCAAAAATTAAAATAATAAACCAGTGTCAAACCACAACCCACGAATTTTTTCTCAGGGTGCTGTTCTTAAATAAATGTTGGATATTGAGTTTTTTTTTTTAAACTTTGAACTGTTAGTAAAGATTTGTGAGATCAAATTCTGAGAGTCCTTAATTGGGAATTTCAGTGCTACAATTCTGATTCAAGACCATTTAATTTTTAAAATCTTTAATATAATAGTAATCATTTTATATAGAATGTCAATGTGTTAAATATATTTACACTCCAGCACACAAAAATAATCATTTCATAATAAAGACTTAACTAAGTTTGTTCTATCAGTATACATAGAACCCTAAAAGCAACATAAAAATGAAATGAGATGAAAATTACAAAGAAATTCCATATTTTTTTAATAATTAATCCAGAACACAATAAAACTGAACAAATGAGAAGTATAGGTGTTTTTGAAGGTAGGTATTATCTTAACGATAAATTGTACGAAAAATCCAAACAGATAAATTATTCGTTTGTGAGATCAAAAATATTTTCAATATTACCTACATTCCTCCCATTCGACATGTGTTGTATACGTTATATGATTTTTCTTTCTAAAAATGAAGCTTGAATGGAAATTCTTATCCCTTATTAATAACTCTACGCTATATACATAAAATTACATACACACACAGACATTCATAGGTATTTGTTTTTAGCACAGATGTGTTCAATGAATTTTAATTAAATCATGTCAAAAGTCAATTTTATTGGGTTGAATATATAGGAGAGGAGTTGACAGTTAACCGGATTTCAATATCGCGGCTTTTATACAATAAATCTTAAATGGAATTCAATTAGATGAAATTTGCCAAATGTTCCATATATTGAGAATGTCCTAAGCAATATTATTTGCAATAGTTGTCGAAATAGTTTTAATTTATGTCTTGTCAATTTTATTTCCAATTTGCGAAGTATTTAGACAAACATATAAAAAAAAAGAAACGAAAATAGTTTCACTTAATAGCTTTTAATAGGTTTCACATTCAGAACTATTGGGGTTATCCTAAATCCCTATTTTCAGAAAGGAATTTACGAAATCAATGTTTTTTTTTGCCAACGTTTTTCTGTTACAGTTGACATATTCTACATTATACACCTATCCTACATCCTACACACATTATGGCACACGCAGAAAAATAATGGAGCTACCGAGAAGTGGGTTAACACAAATGTGTTAACAATAAAGTAGTCTTGGTTAAAAAACTACGTAGTTCTCGTTGGTAAAATCAACGTGGTCGTTAAGTCGGTTAAGTTAAATTGTTTAAAATTAACATTTTAGAAGGTTATTTTAACCGATCAACTTGTTTATATTGATCAAGAAATTCGGTTAAAATTTGAGATTTTAGTCAAATTTAACTGAGAAAGTGGGTAAGATTAAATAATTTTGAATAACCGAGTGGACTCGTTTATTTTTAACCGGGGTTAGTTTGCAGGTGCTATATTAAAAATCTTCTCTGTTAAATTTACACGAGTTTTACGTTGTTTTTAACAGATCATTTTTCTGCGTGCAAGTATGCACAATAAAATGGGTCAAAATATAATTTTTTGGATTTTCAAAAAATCTCAGCTATTAAAAGGTGCTAAATGGTTCGGTTAGCTTATAAGTAAAATTTCATTTCATTATTTTAAGCCTAAGTGCCTCCGGATTGTGGTTTCATTTTTGAAAAAAGCTGATTTTTGATTAAAAACCACATACGCTTTGCTTAATTTATTATTATCTCATTTCTTATACAAGCTAATTCAAGAGGATGTGCCAAAAAGCTTTAGCGTGTAGGTTGGGTCGGGACAAGAAAAAAATCGTTTTGGAGTTGGTTAATATTCGCCCCCGTTTAGCCAAGAGGGGCAATTTTCTAAAAATATGATTCAATTAGGAAAAAATATCATTAAAAATCAACCGTTATACCTACAACAACATGTTATACCTTTGAACCCAAAATCTCTTTTTTATTTTGCTTTCAAATAAAGCTGTTTTATTAAACAGTTTTTGAAAAATTAATTTTCAAAATCAAAATTTTGAAAAAATTTTTTTTAATTTGCAAACTAATTTTTTTTCAAAATTTTATGTGATTAAGTACTATTTAAGTTTTCAAAATTCAATGCTCTTATTTGTTTTCAAGCAAAGCCAGAAAACCGGATTCAAAAATGTTTTGTCGTTTTTGAGAAATTAAAACAAAAACCAAAACTACATTTTTCTAAGATTTGTTAATTGATTTATGAAACATTATATATTTCTTTTATTATTTTTAAGGGGATACCACGCCTCCAAGGCAGAAAATCTGAAGTTTGAATATGTTTCCTTTGCATTAACTACAATTCTACCAAGTTTCAAGATTTTAGGGTATTCAGAAGTATACTTTTTAATAATTCAACCAAAATGGGCGGTTACCACGCCCCCTGAATGTAAAATCTCAATTTTTCGATTTTTTTCTTTGTATGTACTTCAAGATCCATGACCATAACAAGTTTCTATAAAAACTAGAAGTTTGCCATAATTTTTATCATTTGTTAGTTACTATGTTAGTGAGTAAATCAGCTACTCTTTTTGCGATTTTTTAAAGCCTTTTTCTCAGAAACTACTAATTTTACGTAGCTGAAAGTTTTTGAGGAGCTTGATTTGGACTATGTTAACAAATAAAACGAGTTTGAAATGTTTGACATTATTGAAACAAAAGTTAGAATGGTTCGAAAACAGCCTGAGTTGTTTCCTAAGGGTGTAGGACCAAAGTTCATAGAGAACTTGGCTGGGCAACCGGAGGCAGAAGATAAAGTCTGATTACAACCAAACTTTATATTATTGTTCTATTTACAGTTTGGCACCTTTTCATCACTGTGCCCGTAAAAAAATCAGCAAAAAACATTTCTCCATACATTTGTGACCCAGCCTAATGCACAAACAAATTGTACAAGATGTGAAGATTTCAAAATCAATCTTTTTTTTTAATGTTGAATAAGAATGGAACGAATATATTCTTTGGTTCATAACCAATAACGATGACTTTTAGTAGTTACTAGAATCTCTGCATTCTTGGAAATATAGCCCACCTACAAAAACGGATGTAAGGAACTATAAGTTTAATCCAGGCCTGATGATATAGAAAGGGTAAAGGGTTATCAAACCTTTGGTGCTCCGTTCCAAGACAAACGAAGTGGCTTCTCTAATAAAAAATTTAAGACCTTATAATTTTTTTAAACAATACTCAATGGGTGTAACATAAAATAATGGCAAATAAGATATGAGCAAGCGATATTCACAGAAACCTTTTTGAGAAAGAGACTTGCACATCGTGTATTATGCTGGACTAATTAACTTCAAGTCCAGCGGTGCTGAATAGCGACCAGAGTTTAAAACAGCTGCCGGTCAAAGATGGTGTCTTGGGCAATGGATATTATTTCAAAACTCCTTAATGTCATAATTATCGAAAGAAGGCTTAAAGGCTGTCACACAAATAAAGACATTATAACATTGGACGAACTCACTTCTGATTATATGATTCTAAACGGAAGTCGAAGCTTAAGCCAGCACTCTGTCACGTAGACGACTGCTACCTTGGATTATGGTTCACATAGCAAAAATCAACAATAACTCTAATCAAACTCAAAAGTCAGGGCCACAAAAATTTAAGTCACAAAGGTTAATGGTTTTAAAACGGGGGAAATCAGCACTAATTTGACTTTTCTAAAATCAGTCCCCAGAACTTTTTATTTTCATATTATGAAGTATTTTTTCTTGCAAAAACAGACAAATATATTTTAAGGGAGTCAGCGCTAATTTGACTTTTCTAAAATCAGTCCCCAGAACTTTTTATTTTCATATTATGAAGTGTTTTTTCTTGTAAAAACAGACAAATATATTTTAAGGGAGTCAGATTATCTTCCGTTTAGACTACTTCTTTTCTGACAACCATCATATCTTTATTTTATTATAAGAAAAAAAAAACTTGTATGAGTACAATAATTCATAACTGAATTCTGTATTTTTTGATAACTTGTTGAAAACCCAACTTTCGTCTAATTTTACATTTTTTTAAGTTAAAAAAAGCAATAAATAAATAAATCCTTGTATAGGTACAACCACTTTTGAATTATTCCACTTCTATTCCCTTTGTTGAAATTCAACTTCAATCGTCCCCAAAACAATAAATCATCAATACCAAGCTTAACGATAGAAAATGGTACTAATCCCAATAAGAGAAGGTACAAGCTTTGTACTCACTATAACTATACTGACTGACTACTGAGGCTACCTCTGGGTTTCATTCTTGACACTTTTGGCACCATCGACCGCTATATAGGCTAAATTCTATACAAACCATACCCATAAATGACTTCAAATTTTATAAGTTTTGTTTTCCTCTCACGGTTGATTTGCAAGCTCTCTCTATTTGAAAATCTATACCTCTAGAAACATATACAACGCACAGGCATACCGACAACGTGAGGTAGAAAATCCACAAAACACGTCAACAAAAGGCTCGCCAACTATTACCTATTTTGAAGGATAACTGCCACCCAGAGAGAAACTAAGCACAGATCCCGTTCATGCAGCAATTTACCATGACGAAATCCTCCTCAATTTGAGATATTCGAGAATATAATCCTTTAGTCAGAGAGACAGAGAAATATTGAAATGGGCAATTGTAGGGTTACCAATAAGCAAATATTTTGAAAGTGCAACCCATTTTATACTCACGGTTGATATAAGTTGCAAGCTTTTAAGTAAATATAAAAGGTTTTGGAAGAAATTCTTCAATACGTAGGGGAAATTTTTTTTGACAATTCTGTTACGGATTTTTTTCTAACACTCTGCGTTTCGAAATATGAATTATTGAAAAACACCTTGCTTTTTAGGGGTATTTTTGGATAGTTTTTGATTTTTAGCTTTTTTTTGGAGCGTTCAAAATATCAAACTTATAGGACATATAGGTTTTTGCCTTATGCATGCATATGCAAAAAATTGGAATCGTTTAGTGAGTTTTGACTGAATAACTGAAGAAACAAGTTTTTGAAAAACACGTTTTTTTACCGTTTTTAACCAATTTTCATCGTTTTTTATTTTTTTCTTTTTTTCTTTAATAGATACAGGAATAAAGTATAGGGAGATAACGGTAAAATAAAATTTTAGAATTCAACAGGTTATAACTTTTCTGAGCATCCTGATATAACTACAAGCTACACAATGTTAATTCAAGAAACTTGCGAAAAACCTCAAAACACCAGTAGAGATCTGTTGCCCCCCGAACAGCCACCAGTGTGGGAAGTACCGTAATCTCAGTCTGGAAATTCGACATGGTTGACTTTAAAAAATTCTTGTAGGCATCTTTGAAATTAGATTGATACGTCATATGAAAGGTGAAATAATAAGCTTTCATATGGTATAAAATTTTTTATAGGTTGTCAAAAAAAAAATTGATTCCATAGCGTGAGGACATAAAAATAAATGTTTTTTTTTTGCTTTTTGTAATGAAATTTGATCGAGTTCAAAAAATTCTAGCTCTTTTTGTAGATGTCTCATAGACCTGATCGATATATATATTTCGAGCTAAGACAAATAGCTTTCAGATGGTATAAAATGTTTTATAGGTTGTTAGGGAAAAAATGGAGTTAATGACGTGAGAAAATAAAAATTCATGTTTTTTTTTTTTTGCTTTTTTTGATGAAAGTGATTGTTTTCAATAAATTATTTTTATACTTTTTGCGCATTGTAAAAATTTAAAAATGGTTTTATTCTTAAGAAGAAATACTTGGCTTTTAAAATAAAAAAATTAATATAATGAGAAAATAAAAAAGGTATGTTTTTTAGCTTTTTCTTGTAAATTATGATTGTTTGAAATAAGTAAACGCTTCAATTGACTCATTTTAAACAAAAGCACACAACCTGTTTTCTGACGACGTTATCACGTAAAATCATCGTCCGTAAACCGGCTTTACAGACAACCAAATTTTTATAAAAATTGGCTCTGTCATAAAACCTCCACAATTCTATATGAACTTGAACTTCTGGTCGTTTAGTCTCAAAAAGTCGATTTAGTCAAATATCGAAATATTATTTTTAACTTGTCAATTTTCTGTCAAAAAGGTGTTAAGATGAAAATCCTGGACGATGGCAACCCTGCACTTATACCCTTTAATACTATTTTGCTGCCAAAAGTACCTAAAGCATTCCTTTTTTTTAACCCCTCTACTATCGTAGTACTCGCTTTGCATTGAAATTGCGGTCGGATATGGAACGGCTGGTGATGGCGATGGTGAACGTATTTCGTAGCTCTGCAGTTTCAGGGCATTATTATGGGACTAATTTTATGTGAAGACCGAAGTGCAATGGCACACGACACGCCGTTAGTTAGACACTTGTATTCATTTATCCCAGCTTGCCAGCAGGTCCAGCAAAATTGTACTCCATTTCGGTCTGCTTCAATGACAGGCCTAGACGCATGACTTGGGTGAATAAGTAAGTATAAATTAATTCGAATCACTGTAACGTGGTCGTAACCGAGATGCGTACGTTTTTATATTCTCGGTCATGGTCTATTCCACCATTATTATACCTACCTACCTACCAACCTTACCTACCAGGCCTACCATCAGCCTACCTAACAACGACTCCTCTGGTGATGTTTCGAAAAGCTCTACACACACTTTGGGCCTTTCTATAGAGTTTTCCGCTTTAATTATGTAACGAATGAAATGTTAGAACGGAAAAAGGGCATAACCCGAATTATCCCCAGTAACTATGGCCGAATACAGTTGTTACGGTTGGTTATTTTCAAGTTTAGTTAAGTATATGGGGAAGGGGTTTTGTTTAAGGCGATAGCTTCAGTCAGGACAAAAGCAACACAAAAAGGTATGTGTAGGTTGAATTGCTCACCCATAATTAGCTTGAAGTCGCAAAAGGGAGGTGGGGGATAGGGACGATGACGACGGCTAAGCTTGTGTTAGGTTTCGATAATGTTTTTTTGGTATTTTGGAGTTGGTGCTCTTAATGTTTCTGCTGGCCTGGCCAAAAGGAGAAGAACAAAAAAAAAAAAAGAGGTTAATAAAAACTTATTTCTGTGTCTGACATGATAGAGGACGGAACCCTTGGAGTTGTATTTTCTTTTGTTATTGACTACAAATTGAGTGGATTTAGTTGTTGTTTTTTTTTTTTTTTTTTAATTTTTGGGTGAATAAAAAAACATTTGCAACAACTGTTTTATGTTTCTACTTTCTAGAGACTTATTCATAAAATTTAAGAACCTTTTTTCATATTAATTTATGCAAACATACCCACTTAATATGTACTTCGCCAGTAGGTGTATGAATAAAGTATAGCCATAATTTTAAATTACTTACCCAAACATTAGACGATTTGCAATATAAAAACAATTAACAGAAGAAAGCTGATTATGGTGTAATAAGTTTTTGCAGACGGGATTAGTGTCAAACTTAAGAATGAAACTTGTGGATAACATTAGGTAATCAAAAATAATCATCCTAACTTATCTTGGATGTATCTTAATTATTAATCTTTAAGGAAAGCTTGTTTGGAAACACAGAGGGAGGTGACAAATGGAGACAAAGTGAGCATACTTTCGAACTTTCCTCTTGTCCGTTTAAGTAATTAGCGGGATAAAGTTTGGGGAACTTTTTTTTCAGATTATCGGAACAATAAGATCTTGAATGGATTTACTGACAATGAGTCTTTTTAATTGCTAGGTTAGACTTACGATTTTTATAACTGACCGAATAATTGTTTTGGTTAAGCAATAATTGTGTGATTGACAATGAGTGCATGCATATATAACACGACAGTAAATTAGGTCTGATAGGTAGGTACTGTAGTTCCTTACATACACTGAGCCAAAAAAAATCATGTGTGCTATTCACAAGTGGTAGAAGTGAAACCTTAAAAAATAATTTTTCTTGCAAAAAAAAAGGAAGAAAAAATCTACCTTTTTTCCATGTTTTTTATATGACAACCTATAATAAATTTTATATCATCTGAAAGCTTATTGCTTCAGCACAAAATATTTATACCGACCATGTCTATACAACATCTATTAAAAGAGCTAGAATTTTTGAACCCAATCACTTTTCATCAAAAAAGCAAAAAAATATATTAAATATATTTTTTTTAAATGACAACCTATGATAAATTTTATGTCATCTGAAAGCTTATTTCAATATTTATATGACGTATCAATCATATTTCTATCATGCCTACAAAAAAAGTAAGAATTTTTTAAAGCCAACTATGTCGCAATTTCAAGCTGAGATTACGCTAGGAAGCTACACTATTGGCTGGTCATCGTCAACAGATCTAAATAGATGATTGTAGGTATTTTTCAAGTTTTTCGATTTAAGATTGTGTAACTTGTGGAGCTCGTACTGTTATGTGTGATATAGACGCTGACCATATTTCTAGGGGCAAAACCCGGGACAGATAAAAAGTTCGATGGATTGTTTTGAAAACATTTTTTTTTCAAAATTTTTTTTAATCAGAATAGTGAAAGCTGTTTTCTAACATTTTAATTTTATTTTAAATGATTTTGAAACTTTGTATTATTTAATATAACATTTAATGTGTCCTGAAAAGTTTTGAAATTTAGCTGGATTCTTCTTTCATATTTATGTTGTTCCTTATTCGAAAAAAAGCTTTTTCTGGTGCATCTTTTCAACCTGACAAACACAAGCTAGAATTAAATAATTGACGAAAAGATTTAAAAAACTAATGGTTTTATTCGAAAAATTAGTAAAACTTTTATTTTCCTACCACTTTTTTCTTGTTTTCCTTACAAAGTATTCAGAATTTTGAATACAAAAACCAGAGAATGTGGAAATACGCGACAGTTACGGGACAAATTATAAAATACGGGACACTTATACGTCCCGGGTTTCTTAAATAAAAACCGGGGACAAGCTATAGAAATACGGGACTGTCCCGGGTAAACCGGGACGGATGGTCACCGTAGTGATATATCAAATGAAAGATAAAATTAACAAGGTATATTATGCGTTTATGTTTATGATCAAAAGATATAACGTGTTTAGAAAAAGAAGAATATTGAATATGAAATTAATTTAAATTTTGCACAATTATAGTGTATTGAATTTTTCTATCTATTGAAACAAAAAAGTTATAGTCAATTGATTTTTCCTATAGCTTTTTCGTTTCATCTTGCTTCGTCTCAGAGGCGGCGGAAGGGGTGTGCGGAGTGTGCCCCCGCACACGGCCCCACTCTTAGAGGGGCCCCGCGGTCGCTAAATGAAAATGTCTCAGAAATAATAAAATCCGAAAAACCATGTCTCTTCTCTTTATTCAAAACAATCAAATAATTGAAATTGGCTTGTTTCCACGCGATTTCTATAATTCCATCGAGATGAGTCGAAGCATACATTGGCCACTTTTTGCAAAAGTAGGAAAGAAAAAATAAATTAAACAATTTAAGATTATTGTTTGTTTTTTTTTTTTTCTCAACTGAAGCAGATAATAATTAGTTTGCCCAGCAACTTGGATTATATAAAATTTTGCTTTTAAAATTCCCAATTAAATTTAAAATACAAAATCTCAGTGATAAAAACTGTTTTTTTTTTTCTTTTTTCTATTTTTCAATTTTGTATAGGTATTTAAAATTGTATGAAATAAGTTTTTGTAAAGGTTAAGAATGGGTAAACTTTACTTACCTTAAAAAAATTGTTTGCTTACGCTCGCAATTTATATAAACTGATTTTTTACACTTTCTAGAAATTTGAACACTTTGTTACTTAGGACTTAAGAACATTTCTGTTTTCCGCCGCCAATTTAATGATTAAAAAGGACCATTTTCTTCAGTGTAATTTTCGAATTTTCCTTGTTCGAAATTCCGTATTCGAACACATTTTGCGGATTCATTGATGTTTCAAAATACGGACGGATTTACAATCCACCAAACTTTAAAAACCCGTTTTAAATCAAAAATTTTGCTCAAACAAAAATGCGAATAATTTATCAGTTATTTCGTAAAAAAAAAAATAAATGATTGATAAGTATCTAATAGAGAAAAGCAAACATCAACAAAAACAATTCCAATTTTGTATATATCTTTCTGTATTTAGCAGGGGGAGCCCCTTGGTTTTTTCCGGTCTCTTCTTCTTCAACTCAAAAGCAAAATTGAATCACCAATTAAAAGAAGCAATAAGTCCTCAATATTCCTAAAATTACATTTTGATGTAAATCTTGTCTCTATACAAAAGAAAGAAAAAAAAAAAACGATTTTCTAATAGAAATCTATGGAGTTTGGTATTAACAGCATAACTCTAAGTAAACTAGTTCCAAAGATATTCAATGGCCCTAACCACACTTAACTCCTTTTTTCTAAAATTATATTTGATCATAATGGCATAACTCCAACTTGTGCTGTTTCGACCAATCAAAAATGTTTATACTTTTAAATAAGTGTTTGGTCAAAACAGCACAACTATGTTCCTTCGTTCGAAAAATTAAAATTCTTTAAAAAAAATATAGGACACAACTCGAAATAATCTTATTCTTGAACGAAAAATAGTTTGGTCAAAACAACATATCTTACTAAAAAACGAAAGTTAGAAATGCTCTATAATATTTGATGAAAATTCACCGGAAATAGGCAGTTGCCACGCCCCCTGGCTGAAATTCTCAAATTTTAAATTTTTTAATTTGAATAAACAACCAGCTCTAACATTCTACCAAATTTCAAGGTTCTACGATAATCAGAAGTGCTCTATAATATTTTATGAAAATTGATCTATGAACATTTATCTATCGACATTTATCTATCGACATTTATCTATCCACATATATCTATCCAAATTTATCTATCCACATTTATCAATCGACATTTATCTATCCACATTTATTTATCGACATTTATCTGTCGACATTTATCTATCGACATTTATCTATCGACATTTATCTATCGACATTTATCTATCGATATTTATCTATCGACATTTATCTATCGACATTTATCAATCGACATTTATCTATCCACATTTATCTATCCACATTTATCTATCGACATTTATCTGTCGACATTTATCTATCGACATTTATCTATCCACATTTATCTATCGACATTTATCTATCGACATTTATCCATCGACATTTATTTATCGACATTTATCTATCCACATTTATCTATCGACAGTTATCTGTCGACATTTATCTATCGACATTTATCAATCCACATTTATCTATCCACATTTATCTATCGACATTTATCTATCGACATTTATCAATCGACATTTATCTATCGACATTTATCAATCGACATTTATCTATCGACATTTATCTATCGACATTTATCTATCGACATTTATCTATCGACATTTATCAATCGACATTTATCTATCGACATTTATCTATCGACATTTATCTATCGACATTTATCTGTCGACATTTATCTATCGACATTTATCTATCGACATTTATCTATCGACATTTATCTATCGACATTTATCTGTCGACATTTATCTATCGACATTTATCTATCGACATTTATCTATCCACATTTATCTATCGACATTTATCTATCGACATTTATCTATCCACATTTATCTATCGACATTTATCTATCGACATTTATCTGTCGACATTTATCAATCGACATTTATCTATCCACATTTATCAATCGACATTTATCTATCCACATTTATCTATCGACATTTATCAATCGACATTTATCTATAGACATTTATCTATCGACATTTATCTATCCACATTTATCTATAGACATTTATCTATCGACATTTATCTATCGACATTTATCTATCGACATTTATCAATCCACATTTATCTATCCACATTTATCTATCCACATTTATCAATCGACATTTATCTATCCACATTTATCTATCGACATTTATCTTTCGACATTTATCTGTCGACATTTATCTATCGACATTTATCTATCGACATTTATCTGTCGACATTTATCTATCGACATTTATCTATCGACATTTATCTATCCACATTTATCTATCGACATTTATCTGTCGACATTTATCTATCCACATTTATCTATCCACATTTATCTATCGACATTTTTCTATCCACATTTATCTATCGACATTTATCTATCGACACTTATCTGTCGACATTTATCTATCGACATTTATCTATCGACATTTATCTATCGACATTTATCTATCCACATTTATCTATCGACATTTATCTATCCACATATATCTATTAACATTTATCTATCGACATTTATCTATCCACATTTATCTATCGACATTTATCTATCCACATTTATCTATCGACATTTATCTATCGACATTTATCTGTCGACATTTATCTATCGACATTTATCTATCGACATTTTTCTATCCACATTTATCTATCCACATTTATCTATCGACATTTATCTGTCGACATTTATCTATCGACATTTATCTATCCACATTTATCTATCTACATTTATCTATCGACATTTATCTGTCGACATTTATCTATCGACATTTATCTATCCACATTTATCTATCCACATTTATCTATCCACATTTTTCTATCGACATTTATCTATCCACATTTATCTATCCACATTTATCTATCCACATTTATCTATCGACATTTATCTATCGACATTTATCTATCGACATTTATTTATCGACATTTATCTGTCGACATTGATCAATCGACATTTATCGATCCACATTTATCTATCCACATTTATCTATCGACATTTATCTATCCACATTTATCTATCCACATTTATCTATCCACATATATCTATCCACATTTATCGATCGACATTTATCTGTCGACATTTATCAATCGACATTTATCTATCCACATTTATTTATCGACATTTATCTATCGACATTTATCTATCCACATTTATCTATCGACATTAATTTGTCGACATTTATCTATCGACATTTATCTATCCACATTTATTTATCCACATTTATCTATCGACATTTATCTATCGACATTTATCTGTCGACATTTATCTATCGAAATTTATCTATCCACATTTATCTATCCACATTTATCTATCCACATTTTTCTATCGACATTTATCTATCCACATTTATCTATCCACATTTATCTATCCACATTTATCTATCCACATTTATCTATCCACATTTATCTATCCACATTTATCTGTCGACATTTATCTATCCACATTTATCTATCGACATTGATCAATCGACATTTATCGATCCAGATTTATCTATCCACATTTATCTATCGACATTTCTCTATCCACATTTATCTATCCACATTTATCTATCCACATATATCTATCCACATTTATCGATCGACATTTATCTGTCGACATTTATCTATCGACATTTATCTATCGACATTTATCTATCGACATTTATCTATCCACATTTATCAATCGACATTTATCTATCCACATTTATCTATCCACATTTATCTATCCACATATATCTATCCACATTTATCTATCGACATTTATCTGTCGACATTTATCAATCGACATTTATCTATCCACATTTATTTATCGACATTTATCTATCGACATTTATCTATCCACATTTATCTATCGACATTAATTTGTCGACATTTATCTATCGACATTTATCTATCCACATTTATTTATCCACATTTATCTATCGACATTTATCTATCGACATTTATCTGTCGACATTTATCTATCGAAATTTATCTATCCACATTTATCTATCCACATTTTTCTATCGACATTTATCTATCCACATTTATCTATCCACATTTATCTATCCACATTTATCTATCCACATTTATCTATCCACATTTATCTGTCGACATTTATCTATCCATATATATCTATCCACATTTATCTATCGACATTTATCTGTCGACATTTATCTATCCACATTTATCTATCCACATTTATCTATCCACATTTATCTGTCGACATTTATCTATCGACATTTATCTATCCACATTTATCTATCCACATTTATCTATCCACATTTTTCTATCGACATTTATCTATCCACATTTATCTATCGACATTTATCTATCCACATATATCTATCCACATTTATCTATCCACATTTATCTATCCACATTTATCTATCGACATTTATCTATCGACATTTATCTATCCACATATATCTATCCACATTTATCTATCCACATTTATCTATCCACATTTATCTATCGACATTTATGTATCCACATTTATCTATCGACATTTATCTATCGACATTTATCCATCCACATATATCTATCCACATTTATCTATCCACATTTATCTATCCACATTTATCTATCGACATTTATCTATCGACATTTATCTATCCACATATATCTATCCACATTTATCTATCCACATTTATCTATCCACATCTATCTATCGACATTTATGTATCCACATTTATCTATCGACATTTATCTATCGACATTTATCTGTCCACATATATCTATCCACATTTATTTATCCACATTTATCTATCCACATTTATCTATCGACATTTATCTATCCACATTTATCTATCCACATTTATCTATCCACATTTATCTATCGACATTTATCTGTCGACATTTATCAATCGACATTTATCTATCCACATTTATCTATCCACATTTATCTATCCACATTTATCTATCATCTGTCGACATTTATCTATCGACATTTATCTATCGACATTTATCTATCCACATTTATCTATCATCTGTCGACATTTATCTATCGACATTTATCTATCGATATTTATCTATCCACATTTATCTATGGACATTTATCTATCCACATTTATCTATCCACATTTATCTTTCGACATTTATCAATCGACATTTATCTATCCACATTTATCTATCCACATTTATCTATCCACATTTATCTATCGACATTTATCTATCCACATTTATCTATCGACATTTATCTATCGACATTTATCTATCGACATTTATCTATCCACATTTGTCTATCCACATATATCTATCCACATTTATCTATCGACATTTATCTGTCGACATTTATCAATCGACATTTATCTATCCACATTTATGTATCCACATTTATCTATCGACATTTATCTATCCACATTTATCTATCCACATATATCTATCCACATTTATCTATCGACATTTATCTGTCGACATTTATCTATCCACATTTATCTATCCACATTTATCTATCCACATTTATCTATCCACATTTATCTATCCACATTTTTCTATCGACATTTATCTATCCACATTTATCTATCCACATTTATCTATCGACATTTATCTGTCGACATTTATCTATCGACATTTATCTATCGACATTTTTCTATCCACATTTATCTATCGACATTTATCTGTCGACATTTATCTATCCACATTTATCTATCCACATTTATCTATCCACGTTTATCTATCCACTTTTATCGATCGACATTTATCTATCCACATTTATCTATCCACATTTATTTATCCACATTTATCTATCCACATTTATCTATCCACATTTATCTATCCACATTTATCTATCGACATTTATCTATCCACATTTATCTATCCACATTTATCTATCGACATTTATCTGTCGACATTTATCTATCGACATTTATCTATCGACATTTTTCTATCCACATTTATCTATCGACATTTATCTGTCGACATTTATCTATCCACATTTATCTATCCACATTTATCTATCCACATTTATCTATCCACTTTTATCGATCGACATTTATCTATCCACATTTATCTATCCACATTTATTTATCCACATTTATCTATCCACATTTATCTATCCACATTTATCTATCCACATTTGTCTATCGACATTTATCTATCTACATTTATCTGTCGACATTTATCAATCGACATTTATCTATCCACATTTATTTATCGACATTTATCTATCGACATTTATCTATCCACATTTATCTATCGACATTAATTTGTCGACATTTATCTATCGACATTTATCTATCCACATTTATTTATCCACATTTATCTATCGACATTTATCTATCGACATTTATCTGTCGACATTTATCTATCGAAATTTATCTATCCACATTTATCTATCCACATTTATCTATCCACATTTGTCTATCGACATTTATCTATCCACATTTATCTATCCACATTTATCTATCCACATTTATCTATCCACATTTATCTATCCACATTTATCTATCCACATTTATCTGTCGACATTTATCTATCCACATTTATCTATCGACATTGATCAATCGACATTTATCGATCCAGATTTATCTATCCACATTTATCTATCGACATTTCTCTATCCACATTTATCTATCCACATTTATCTATCCACATATATCTATCCACATTTATCGATCGACATTTATCTGTCGACATTTATCTATCGACATTTATCTATCGACATTTATCTATCGACATTTATCTATCCACATTTATCAATCGACATTTATCTATCCACATTTATCTATCCACATTTATCTATCCACATATATCTATCCACATTTATCTATCGACATTTATCTGTCGACATTTATCAATCGACATTTATCTATCCACATTTATTTATCGACATTTATCTATCGACATTTATCTATCCACATTTATCTATCGACATTAATTTGTCGACATTTATCTATCGACATTTATCTATCCACATTTATTTATCCACATTTATCTATCGACATTTATCTATCGACATTTATCTGTCGACATTTATCTATCGAAATTTATCTATCCACATTTATCTATCCACATTTTTCTATCGACATTTATCTATCCACATTTATCTATCCACATTTATCTATCCACATTTATCTATCCGCATTTATCTATCCACATTTATCTGTCGACATTTATCTATCCATATATATCTATCCACATTTATCTATCGACATTTATCTGTCGACATTTATCTATCCACATTTATCTATCCACATTTATCTATCCACATTTATCTGTCGACATTTATCTATCGACATTTATCTATCCACATTTATCTATCCACATTTATCTATCCACATTTTTCTATCGACATTTATCTATCCACATTTATCTATCGACATTTATCTATCCACATATATCTATCCACATTTATCTATCCACATTTATCTATCCACATTTATCTATCGACATTTATCTATCCACATTTATCTATCCACATATATCTATCCACATTTATCTATCCACATTTATCTATCCACATTTATCTATCGACATTTATGTATCCACATTTATCTATCGACATTTATCTATCGACATTTATCCATCCACATATATCTATCCACATTTATCTATCCACATTTATCTATCCACATTTATCTATCGACATTTATCTATCGACATTTATCTATCCACATATATCTATCCACATTTATCTATCCACATTTATCTATCCACATCTATCTATCGACATTTATGTATCCACATTTATCTATCGACATTTATCTATCGACATTTATCTATCCACATATATCTATCCACATTTATTTATCCACATTTATCTATCCACATTTATCTATCGACATTTATCTATCCACATTTATCTATCCACATTTATCTATCCACATTTATCTATCGACATTTATCTGTCGACATTTATCAATCGACATTTATCTATCCACATTTATCTATCCACATTTATCTATCCACATTTATCTATCATCTGTCGACATTTATCTATCGACATTTATCTATCGACATTTATCTATCCACATTTATCTATCATCTGTCGACATTTATCTATCGACATTTATCTATCGATATTTATCTATCCACATTTATCTATGGACATTTATCTATCCACATTTATCTATCCACATTTATCTTTCGACATTTATCAATCGACATTTATCTATCCACATTTATCTATCCACATTTATCTATCCACATTTATCTATCGACATTTATCTATCCACATTTATCTATCGACATTTATCTATCGACATTTATCTATCGACATTTATCTATCCACATTTGTCTATCCACATATATCTATCCACATTTATCTATCGACATTTATCTGTCGACATTTATCAATCGACATTTATCTATCCACATTTATGTATCCACATTTATCTATCGACATTTATCTATCCACATTTATCTATCCACATATATCTATCCACATTTATCTATCGACATTTATCTGTCGACATTTATCTATCCACATTTATCTATCCACATTTATCTATCCACATTTATCTATCCACATTTATCTATCCACATTTTTCTATCGACATTTATCTATCCACATTTATCTATCCACATTTATCTATCGACATTTATCTGTCGACATTTATCTATCGACATTTATCTATCGACATTTTTCTATCCACATTTATCTATCGACATTTATCTGTCGACATTTATCTATCCACATTTATCTATCCACATTTATCTATCCACATTTATCTATCCACTTTTATCGATCGACATTTATCTATCCACATTTATCTATCCACATTTATTTATCCACATTTATCTATCCACATTTATCTATCCACATTTATCTATCCACATTTATCTATCGACATTTATCTATCCACATTTATCTATCCACATTTATCTATCCACATTTATCTATCCACATTTGTCTATCGACATTTATCTATCTACATTTATCTGTCGACATTTATCAATCGACATTTATCTATCCACATTTATCTATCGACATTTATCTATCCACATATATCTATCCACATTTATCTATCCACATTTATCTATCGACATTCTACCAAATTTCAAGGTTCTGCGATAATCAGAAGTGCTCTATAATATTTTATGAAAATTCAGCGGAAATGGGCGGATGCCACGCCCCCTGCATTGAAAATCTCAAGTTTTCGATTTTTTCCTTTGTATACACCACAAGTCCTATCACCGTGTAAAATTTCAAGTTTCTACGATATCGGGAAGTTCTCCATAATTTTGATGATCTGTCAGTGAGTCAGTGAATCAGTTACGGTTTTTGCGATTTTTAAAGCCCTATATCTCAGAAACTACTCATCGTTGGAGGCTGAAATTTTGCGAGGTGTTTGGTTTTGACCAGCTCAACAAATGTAGTTTGAAATTTCTAGCATCTTTGGTGTGGAAGTTAGAGGGGGTCGAAAATGGCCTGAGTTGTTTCCTGTAAATAAGGGTGTAGTGCCAAAGTTGCTAGAGAACTTGGCTGGGCACTGCCGTGCCCCTTAATAATTTAAAAAATAATTGCATCCCAATATACTTGTATTAAATAAAATTGGATTTGGGGACATTTCTCAAACTTTAAAATGCATTTATCTCAAAACGACGATTTTGGACTTATGTTGTTATTACCAAACTCCATAGAAATCATATACATATAAAAGTGATTTAAAAAAAAAAACAATAGTTTAAAGAAAGAAATAAATCCCGGCCTTATTTCCTTCTTCCTACTGATAAATTTTAATTTTTACTTGCGATATAGGTACTATAGGGCAAGTTTAGGATTCGTAAAAAAAATCCAACTCGAGATAACAATTTTACATGACATTACGATGATGGAGAATGCCAAAAAAGTGGGTCCGGCAATTCTGTCTGTCTGTCTGTCTGTCTGTCTGTCTGTCTGTCTGTCTGTCTGTCCGTCTGTCTCTATCTGGAGCTGCAGCCTAAACGAGTGAAGTGATTTTCTTCAAACTTGGTAGTTAGCAGTTTTTGGTGATTCCCTAGAGGGGAAATTGAAATTTTTTTTTTATGACCAAAACTAACGGTACCTGCCATATAACGAAAATAGAAAAGTTAATTTTTTTCAAAAACGGCTCTAACGAGTTTGATTAAAATTTTTGTGTGTAATATTATACATAAGGGCCAACTTTTTAAATAAAAAAAATATTTTTTGTACCGTTATTAACGGTACCTGTCATAGAACGGTTTTTTTCGTTTCTGAATATCTCGTACAAAATTAACCCGATTTAAATGAAAATTTTTATACAAAAGTGTGTAAGTAAGGATAATATTAAAATTTTAGAAAATTTTCAAAAAACGCATTTTTGGTTTTTTAAAAAATATTTCAAAATTTTTTTTTGAAAAATCAATTTTTTGAAAACGGATCAATGAAAAATTTTGAAATTTAGTTTTTATATGTAAATTAATTATTTCTTCAAAATGGCATACCAACTTTTTTTTTGAAAAATGTTAAAAAAATTTTATATATAAAAAATTATTTTTTTAAAAAACGGCTCCTACAATTTTCAAAATTTTTTTTCTAAAAATACCTTTTTATACGAGAAATAAAATGGCATATTTGTTTTTTTTTTTAAGATATTTTAAAACGGAGTTTTATTAATTATAAAAACAGATTTAATTTTTACTTGCGATATAGGTACTATAGGGCAAGTTTAGGATTCGTAAAAAAAATCCAACTCGAGATAACAATTTTACATGACATTACGATGATGGAGAATGCCAAAAAAGTGGGTCCGGCAATTCTGTCTGTCTGTCTGTCTGTCTGTCTGTCTGTCTGTCTGTCTGTCCGTCTGTCTCTATCTGGAGCTGCAGCCTAAACGAGTGAAGTGATTTTCTTCAAACTTGGTAGTTAGCAGTTTTTGGTGATTCCCTAGAGGGGAAATTGAAATTTTTTTTTTATGACCAAAACTAACGGTACCTGCCATATAACGAAAATAGAAAAGTTAATTTTTTTCAAAAACGGCTCTAACGAGTTTGATTAAAATTTTTGTGTGTAATATTATACATAAGGGCCAACTTTTTAAATAAAAAAAATATTTTTTGTACCGTTATTAACGGTACCTGTCATAGAACGGTTTTTTTCGTTTCTGAATATCTCGTACAAAATTAACCCGATTTAAATGAAAATTTTTATACAAAAGTGTGTAAGTAAGGATAATATTAAAATTTTAGAAAATTTTCAAAAAACGCATTTTTGGTTTTTTAAAAAATATTTCAAAATTTTTTTTTGAAAAATCAATTTTTTGAAAACGGATCAATGAAAAATTTTGAAATTTAGTTTTTATATGTAAATTAATTATTTCTTCAAAATGGCATACCAACTTTTTTTTTGAAAAATGTTAAAAAAATTTTATATATAAAAAATTATTTTTTTAAAAAACGGCTCCTACAATTTTCAAAATTTTTTTTCTAAAAATACCTTTTTATACGAGAAATAAAATGGCATATTTGTTTTTTTTTTTAAGATATTTTAAAACGGAGTTTTATTAATTATAAAAACAGATTTAATTTTTTTATACTACTTATGAAATTTCTTCAAAATATCGAATTTTAAATTTCTTGAATAAAAAGCTTTAACATTATAGTTACTTTAAGCATAAGAGCAAGTACGTGCGACCCCAGTCGTGCAATTTATTTTATTTTAATATAGCAATGGCACTCAGCTATATTAGATACAGGTTGTTTGAAAAGTGTAAATTTTCAAATTTTAAGACTAACGTGAGACTAGCCTAACCGCATTTTTAGAACCATCAAATAAAGAAGTTGTGCAGTTATTTGCGTTTTGCTAACAATAAGATGAGATGGATTTATTCCCCTTTTCCAATTGGTAATTCAATTGATATTTTTATATTCTAAAAAAGAAACTGACGAAAACAACAATTTCTACATTAAAATAAATAGCTATATTATATTGTACCAATTTTAGAAAAGTACAATTTAATCAAAAAAGCAATCAAGAGTTAGTTTTTATTTTGATGAAGAAAGTTTGATTTTTAATTGTCAAATTATAGAAAATTTCGCATTCAATTTTTCTGAAATTTGGAATGTAGATTAAAAATTTCTGCAAAATTTCATATTAATTTTACTTAAAATAGTTTTTTTCCGAAAAATGTTTATAGCGATTTCTAACGATTTTGATTTCTTCTAAAAACGCGCCCTAATAAAAGAAATCAAATTGCTGAAATTCATTCTAGATGCTGTTTTTTTGTTTGATTTGAAGAACGAATTATATTTTTGATACGTACGTTTTAGAACATTTAACAAAAAATCTTATTTATATAAAAAGTTTTAAAAATTAAAGCAATCTGAAACTTAAGAAAAAGTTCGTGAGATCGAGTCGTGCATTTTGTTTTTCATCTACAGCCCTGTTCCATTGGAAGTGGTAGTCTTCTAATAGTAGATGTTTTGGTTAATCTAGTACTATCATATACTGTCTTGGAAATCGCTAGTAAACTACTAGTAGTACTTTGCCACCTCCCAAAGGAACAGGGCTTACATTGAAATGAAACGTTTTGTCTTAAGTTTGTTATTAGAATTTTGAACTTGATACTTGATACTTTTTTTCAAAATAATAGTCCAAATTCATTTTCTCAGGGGCCCCGAAAATTTACTCTAGCACACGCCTCATTTTGGTCTAGCGCCGCCTCTGCTTCGTCTTGCTTCTAAAATGTGCAGTTTTTGAAGGTTGACCTGCTCCTCGAAATTGTACAATTTTTAACATTGTTAATAAATAATAAGGGGCGCTAAAAGCTCTTAAAATAATTGGATTAAAATCAAAAATAATAAAAATTATTCTTTTGATAAAATTATCAAATGACTTTCTTTTTAGCTGTAATAAATGGGGTAAGGTTTCAAGAAAATTACGTTTTTCGAAGGACAAATATCTTTGTTCATGAAATTTTAAATATGGCGGTACTTGCGATTGCACGCGTCGTGCGGCTGTGGTTGGTAGAAATACCAATTTTTGATCAAAGTTTGACTATGGCTCATTGTCGTGAAAAGTACGATTTCATTTCCTTATTTTCTGCGCTACAGGAAAGCTTAATGCGCTATTGATATGCTATTAAGTAGTATTTTTATACCTTAGATTAGACTTTAAGGGACAATAAAATAAGAAGAAAATCATGTTAATATTTTTTTTTTGATGTACCCCTGAATTTTCTGAACCAGAGTTATAATTATACGATCAATAAAATCGATCTACGCGTTGACACTCTAACGTCAACACAACATCAAGGTTTAAACCCAAAACTGTGACAGCGCTAGTGTTGACGATCATGCGACAAGACATCCTTAAATTTTGAATTAATTTCGTGTGAACACGGCCAATTAATTTAACCTTAATTCTCCATGGGGCTTAGAACTTTCTGGCAATTTTAAATACACATACACAAGTATAAATATGAACTTGTGACCAGCAGATATCATAAAGTTGCACATTAAATAAAAATATAAAGGCAATACTCACCGAAAATTTTATCAACTTTAACTTCCATTCATCTTTAAGAGCTTCTTATAGCAATAATACACAAATATAGCTTGAGATCCAGTTTTTTATCCATTTCTTATTTTCTCTCTTCTGCATACTTAATGAATGCAACGTTTTTATTTCAGAAAATTTCAACAGTTGCTTTTAGATTTTAGTCGAAGATACCGCTTCATCGAAATTGACAAACAACCAAAACTAGTAGGTTAACTCCGAAATGTGCAATACCACGTACCATACCCCCAGATTTTTTTTTTGTTTTTTTTTTTTGTTATATACACATTCCCTTTATATTATGTTTGTAATTCAATTTTTCAAAAATTTTGAGAAAATTTTAAAATTATTTTCCGAAGCAACTTGATTGAAAATTTAAAAAAATAAAACAAGGGCATACAGTACCTTGCCATATTATTAGGCCCAAGCGAAGAAAATCCAATCTTTTGCTTAATGTTGCTGAATTTTTAACGTTTTTGTCGAAATATCTTAAATTTTTGTTTGTCTCATTTACTTACACTTATCATGTAGATACGGATTGACTTAAAAAAGTTAAAGAATTCATAAATTTTGATTAAAAATAACGTGCAAAAGGGAATAAGGTCCAAAAGAAGTTTTCTATGGAATTCATGACCGGAAAGTTTCCAGACAGGTTCAATACTTAAATTTGTGTATCGAGGAATAACGTGGCATTCTTAATTTTATAAAGCTCTAATCGTCTGGTTATTACGGAATGTTCTTAAATTTGAGGCAGTTTTTTCTTTCTCAAAGGACCAGGCGAGCAGAGCTATTCAATTCACAGTATGTTTCCAACTTTTTTTTAAGTGAATTCGTATCAGCATGATAAGTGTAAGTAAATGAGACAAAAAAAATTTAAGATAATTCGACAAAAACTTTCAAAATACAGCAACATGAAAAATTGTATTTTTTTCGCTTGGGCCTAATAATATGGCAAGGTAGGTACTGTAGATTCCAATCTTTGTCAAAAGAGGTGGAATCGACAACGAAGGCAAAAAGATACCCTCCTTTCTAATATTTTTTTTTGCTATTTTTTTTTTTTTTTTTGTTTTTAATTGCGATATAAAATTGAACATTCCGTTAAGTTTAGACTCGTTTATTTTTTTATTTTGGAGACTTATATTTCACATTGAAAATGTTTCCTAAATTGGAGTTCTTCAATCACTGCTACAAAAATATTACCTTAAGTCATCCGGTGTGTCATTCCTCTTCTTGAAAGGAAAGGGATCAAAATTCTGGCAAAATTCTGCTTGTTTTACGAAAATTCTGTTTTTCAAAATTCTGCTTTTTTTCTATTCTGCTTTTCAAAAGTCTGCCAGTGTTATACTTAAACAAAAAAAATTCTGCCAATTCTGTTTTTGTTTTTATAGCATATGCGTTTTCTAAAGAAAAATACAGCTCATTAATGTAATTCAACATTGGTACTTTCCTAAATTTTTTTGTTTAAGTGTCGCAAATATTTTTTAAAATGCATAGACTGACTTTCTTTTAAATAAATTATATAAATTATTGGAAAAGATGTTGTTTGATACAAAATATTCCTTTTCTTATTCAAATTTTTGAATATTCATCTTTATTTGATAAATTAAAAAATTTTGAATTATTTTCGGAAATGTTTAGTATTAAAAACCTTTTCTTAATATTTTCAAATTTATTCATTTATAAAACAAAAATTAATATGCATTCAAAGAATGACAAATTACTATGGAAAGTAATCAAATAAGCAGATAATTTTCTAAGAAGATGATTTTACAGAATTTTTTGCAAAATTTTGAAAACAGAATTTTGAAAAACAGAATTTTGAAAAGCAGAATTTTGAAAGCAGAATTTTGACCCCGGCAGAATTTTGACCCCAACCCGAAAGGAAAACATTGCTAAATGTGTTGGCATAGGTAAGGCACAAAAGTCTAGCGTCAAAACGTCAATTTTTCATTTACGCTGTCAGGATAAGGAATCAATTGCAAATTTCTATTAGGTCAACGATCGGATACAATTCTAGCTTTTTGACTTTGGTCTCTTCTTAGGGTTGCCAGATATATTTTGACGAAACTAGTAATCGAGATGTAAAATCCCGGACTTTCCCGGACAAATGAGGACACAAAAAAGAGTACAAATCTAGGACAAAAGGAATGCATAGTTTTATAAAAACAAAAAAAAGCGGAACAATCTTTTCAAAATTTAACTAAAAATCAAATTTTTAACCCTTGTTCCCGTAGCATTTTTTTCTTATTTTTTTCACAAAAAAAAAAAATAAAAGTACAAATTTTAGCTAATATTACAAAAGTTGGAATGTACATAGTTACAGTAAAAGAAAATTTTAAATTCCATTAAAATCCAACTGCTCAAAATTTTAAAGGATTAAGAGCCAATTTTTCAATCTTCTGACTGTTTAGTCAGTTAACTGTTCGACGAATAAAGTTATTAGGCTCATAAGCAATCAGATAAAAACATTGAATTTTTCAATCAAGAATAATTTATTCTACAGAATAACAAAAAAAAAAATTGTCAAATTCAAAAATATTTAAAATTAAACGTCATTTTTATTCATGATTGTTTTTGTTTTCTTGTATTCCACTGTATTTTTTTCAAAATTCTCTCAAAACAGCTTTGACAACTGACACAATATTTTTGTTGAGATTATTCCATAGAATAATTTTTATTCGTCTCTGAAAGAAGCAGATAGTTTTATTCTAAGGAATAAGCTATATCTGCTTGTTGAAAAATTGATTTTTTCTCTATCCTTAGGAATAAGTACTAAATGACTGTTTAACTGACTATTGAAAAATTAGCCCTTAGTTAAATGCTTACAATAAGGTACCTACTGTAATAAATTATAAAATATAAATAAATTACACTGTGCAAGTTTTTTGAAAAAAATTTTTGAGACAGGCGCGCGATTAACTGTTTCGCCCTATTTCGGACCCGAGAAATCCATTGGCATCATTAGTTTTTCGATTTATCGGTACGACTTCGAACAAAATTTAAAACATTGTTTATATTGCTAATAATTCTGCTCAAACGTTATTTACTACATTGTAAACAATTTTGAACAATTTATTTGAAAGTTTAGTGATTTTTTTTGAAATATTTTGAAAAAAATCGGAATTTTTTACATTGTTATCGTTTTTTCGCTGTTTTTGTTCTCTTTTGCACAAATACATAGCATGTTTTCCATTAAAAATTAATTTAACTGTTAATTTAGTGTTCGTTAAACTTTGACATACTATCGATAGCATCGATAACAAAAAAATATCGAGTATATCGATACTTCACAAAACTATCGATAGTTTCAATACTTCCAAATTATTTTACCACAAGGCTACCGATATTATCGATAGCTTTGAAATTAATTAAACACAATTTGAACTACAAGTTAAGTTTTCGTTTAACATTGGATGTAAACAACGAATTAACATAGTGTTTGGTAGATATCGATAGTTTCCATTATCGATTGTATCGATAGTTTTAAGAAAAAACTATCGATAATATCGGTAGCCTTGTGGTATAATAATTTGGAAGTATTGAAACTATCGATAGTTTTGTGAAGTATCGATATACTCGATATTTTTTTGTTATCGATGCTATCGATAGTATGTCAAAGTTTAACGAACACTAAATTAACAGTTAAATTAATTTTTAATGGAAAACATGCTATGTATTTGTGCAAAAGAGAACAAAAACAGTGAAAAAACGATAACAATATAAAAAAATTCTTTTTTTTTTAATTTTTTCAAAAAAAATCACTAAACTTTTAAATAAATTATTCAAAATTGTTTACAATGTCTTTCTACTGGTAGCAAATAACGTTTGAGCAGAATTATTAGCAATATAAACAATGTTTTTGATTGACAAATGACTAAAAACAGTGGAAAATTCTCAAAATAATTGAAAAAACTTTAAAAAAAAATTTTGTTCGAAGTCGTACCGATAAATCGAAAAACTAATGATGTCAATGGATTTCTCGGGTCCGAAATATGGCGAAACAGTTATTCGCGCGCCTGTCAAGAATTTCGACTTGCACAGTGTAAACTAAATTTTTGTTGGTCAGAGGATTCACTAACCAGTACCTCATACGCACATTTTTGAGTTTTGATTATATTGGAACAGAACACAAAAAAGAATTGAGCAGATAATAGACCAAAATAAAAACGCCTCGCTTTTAATGAACTCGATTCGTTTTTTGAATAAGGAATGAATTAAGAGTAGCATACAAAAAGTGAGATTTTTAAAGGCTTCAAAAGAGTACAATCCCGGACAATTGATAGAAACTATCCCGGACGTCCCCCACAAAGCCAAAAAAGAGTACATGTCCGGGAAAACCCGGACGCATGGCAACCCTATCTCTTCTTAATTTTGTAATGAGAACTGAAGTTTGTTAATGTAGCATTTTCATTGCTTTTCACCTTATATTTTGTTATATAGTTATCTACAATTCATATTTTCAAATGTAGGCTACTTACCTGCATTAATTACAAGAGAAATCTTTTTATGCAGCGATGCCTTCATTTTATATTAATAAATAAATAAATAAATATTTCGTTCAGTTTCTGTATTTTAAAAAAATTTTTTAGGTAGATACAGCTAAAACATTCACACTTGACTTTTCACTGGCTTAATATCATTTCATCTTAATCAAACTTTTTGATGTTGCAGTTTAATCTATTTTCACCAAAAAAAAAACTTCATTTTTAATATCATTATTAGATATTATATCTACTTCTACATATATGAATTTCTTTCCTTATAACTAGATTTTCTAAATAAGCAAAATAAAATAATTGCATTATTCCACTTGAACTTTATACCTACCGTCCCGGCCACCCGCTTCAATGAACAATTTTGTGTTTAAAAGCTTTTGTTGCAACTTGCTCTCATAAACACTTTGTCTAATAATGCTAATCCCAATCAAGTGTAGACAAAGGAACAAAAATTCAATATCATGCCCTCTGGATCAGATCAACTGTATATGTTCACACTCCTACGACCTGGAAAACCACTTGTGTGAGCTTAATAACATCAAAGGCAACCTCAGGCTGAAATAATGATGTTCCAAAAAGCATTTTGCGAAAATCCTATTGTAAAGTGTGGCTCCTTGCTCGAATTCGAGAATACAATGCTAAAGCAATTTTACCTATACACAACCTTTAAATTGAGTTGTGATAATGTCATAATAGCTCAACATAAAATTTTCTTCCTTGCTCGTCCTTGTTTTCGTTTTAATATACATATATACCACCTATCTATACGTTTTCATAGTATACTTCCTTCCTCCCTCCCTCAACTTCCATATGCTTCCAAAATTTAGGTAGGTATATAACTCAAGAACTAGAACTACTAGACGAAGCCAGATGAATGGATTCCTGTTCAGGTTGCGGGCAGTAGGTACAGCAATTACATATCTATATTCGGTTCAAGAACATCATGACCTCGTCTTGCACACGTTTCCACAATAAAACAATATATATTCTGTAAATTTACAAAATGTTTAAAAGACTTATTCAATAATCGGTCCTCTTTTTGGGTTGGCCCCATCTCGAAAACCCCATGCTTTTGCTTAGTTATACTCTCAAGTTCAAAACAGTATACTTCCTGATTAGGGTTGACACTTTTCAGCAAAAGTATTGACTTAGTTTAAAAATAAAAATGAAAAAGTGAAATGGAAAGGGCAAGTGACTGGCATAATAATTAATTTATGACATCAAAATCCCAGTTTTATTTTTAGAAATTATATATTATTAATTTTTGATGATATTTAAAGGTCATAACATTTTTAACTGACACAGAAGGATGCTTACAAAGGAGACGACTTGAATTTTTTCAAACGACAGTTTTTTTAGGTGGATAAGAAAAGATAATGAACCATCTACCCGAGGCATAGTTTCCTTTTTCAGTTAAATACAATCGAAAATTTCTATAAAGAAATTAAAAAACATGTTGAATTCAAGAAAATAAATGACAAATCAAGGTTATGATTCAACACAAGTAAGAAAGAAAACAATAGCTGTGTGTAACACTCAAAAAATACTTTAGTCAAGTTTTGTCACGTATCATGTTTGTAGGACGTACGTACACCCACAAAACTCATATTTCGAGCATAACTTTAGCCATTGATAAAATTATAGCGTCTCGAATTTTTTAACCGATTTTGCATGGTGATTTTGATGAGCTATTTTTTCAGTGGTACTGCTTCTAGACTCTGTTCTCAATCAAAATGTGAAAAAGAACTGAAATTTTGTTTAAGCAATTTATTTGGATTGGACCATGCAAATTGCACACTCCTCTTAAGATCATAAGACTAAAAAGTTTAAGGTTTTGTTTCCAATTTTTAGCTCCTTGTAGCCCCTCTTGAAGATTGTACCACCAAGAAGTGTTTATGGCTAGAATTACAGCACGGGTGCCAATCTGATCGTCAGACTCATTTATTCCATTTATGTATTGTATTTATGTGGTGCTTAGTCTAGTAATTGAACCTTGACCAAGCGAGTTCAGAAGCCAGTACACTCCGCCCTGCGCTACCTCACTTACATGATTTGCTTCACCCAATTGTATAGGCCTTTATTTTAGCTTATCAACATTTTAATGAATGGAGTTAGCATTTTTACCAGGTTGGATATTCCAAAAATTCGTGCGAATTTTTATTTTCACACCTCTTTGCATTGTGTTTAATGACCCGCGCTCATCATGCGAGGTTGGATGTATTCAAAGAATCTGGAATAAAATGTGAATAAGAAAGATATAACAAAAGTTATTTTTACATTATTGTTATACAGGGTGTCCCGTAAGTAATGGATCAAACGAAGTATACTGATAGGGGATCTTAAGGGCTCTCAGAATTTGGTAACTTGTTCATCCCAAATCCTTACGGTTTTCGATTTAATGCAATTCTTGTGAAATTTCGAAAAATCCCTACTTGGCAACAGTATTTTGCTTCCTGCGCCCATTATTGATTTTTGTTTTCTAAAATTCTTTTACAAAAACATTGCCAAATAATAAGGAACAATTAATTAATCAAAATATTTTTTATTCCATACGCCATTTCGCTGCAAATTAACTAACAGTTTCAAGTTTGATAAAAAATCAATTTTTAACTTTTATTTGAGAGCAACACGGCGACAAAAATTTCTACGGTGTGAGAATGGTTTATTATTTTAAAAAGTTGCCCTGCTATTGTAGTTTTCAAAAATGTATAAAAGTTTCCAAAGTTGCAGTTAGATCAGAAAATATTACAATTTGAATTCAACAAAACAGGGTTTTTCACAGCAAAAATACAAACAAAAATAGACGCTTTTGTTCAAAGAAAAATAAACAAATAACAGTTCGAGAAATGTATTTATTTTTGGTTGTTTTTTGTTCTGAAAAACCCTGTTTTGTTGAATTCAAATTGTAATATTTTCTGATCTAACTGCAACTTTAGAAACTTTTATACATTTTTGAAAACTACAATAGCAGGGCAACTTTTTAAAATAATAAACCATTCTCACACCGTAGAAATTTTTGTCGCCGTGTTGCTCTCAAATAAAAGTTAAAAATTGATTTTTTATCAAACTTGAAACTGTTAGTTAATTTGCAGCGAAATGGCGTATGGAATAAAAAATATTTTGATTAATTAATTGTTCCTTATTATTTGGCAATGTTTTTGTAAAAGAATTTTAGAAAACAAAAATCAATAATGGGAGCAGGAAGCAAAATACTGTTGCCAAGTAGGGATTTTTCGAAATTTCACAAGAATTGCATTAAATCGAAAACCGTAAGGATTTGGGATGAACAAGTTACCAAATTCTGAGAGCCCTTAAGGAGGCCTATCCCCATATTTCGTTTGATCCATTACTTTTGGGACACCCTGTATATTTCGAAAAGTGTGCGACGTATGTCCCAGTTTATTAAAAAATAAGTGGGGCTTATGTCCCAAACAAGTTGGATATAATACGAAAATTAAATGTCGGCCCACTCAATTGGAACATAAGTAGCATAAATAAAAAGTGGGCATTATGTCTCTGGACTTTTTGTCCCTGCGCCACATTTAAATGAAAAATTTAGAGGCACATAAGACCCAAAACTTTTTTGGAACCTATACCTCGATGGGATGAACATAAGTCCGAAATTGTTGTTGGTGCCATTGTTCCTTAATAAATTTGGACCTTTTATCCCTTTGCAAATAAAAAAAAAGATTGAAAAGGTCTGATTTTATCCTCACTTTTCTAACATGCGGCCTTATTTCTCAGTTGGGAATATGAAAAAGTGCAATAAGGCTGAATTTTGGAATTCGGCGTTATTTCACGGCTTCTGCATATTTCATTAAATTTTGGTTGTATTTTTACTGAAACTAAGTGGATTTCTTAATTGTATTAAATTTTTTTACTTAATATTTTTGAATATACATATTTTTGGCTCTCGGAAATTACGCCATAGGAAATTACGCCAGATTTTTTTTTTTTTTGAAAAAAAAGCCAGATGGTTTCTGGCGTTTTTAACAATTTTTTGTCTGTTTTTTTTTTTTTTATTTTATAAAATGGAAAAAGCAACAAAAATTTTTTTGGAAAAAAAATGCTAGAAATTCCCAGAAAAGTTTTGCACTCTATGCCTAGGAAAAAAAGCCAGTTTTGTATGAAAATTTTGTTGACTTTATTTCCAAAAAAAAAATCTGGCGTAATTTACGGGAGCCATATTGTGTGTACAGCTAGAAACATACATAATGAGAAACTATTGGAAAGGAAAACTATTCCGATTGGTTGCTCTAGAAGAGAACAATTGGCATCAACTGTTAAAATGTTTTTTGTGAAAAAAAGTTACACATACGCAACATAGACCAGTGCCGATGCCTTCAAAAACATTAAAAAGTACAAAAAAAATCATAGTAGGATGAAACCCATTGGAAAAGGAGGTGAATATGATGAAAATTAAAGGAAAAATAAATTACGGGCGAGCCGAGTTCGAGACGTGGGTGGGTTGAGTTCTTAATGGTAAAAAATGGTATACCTCGATTTCCGGCAAAACTATAAGTCTTATAGAAAAAAGTTGTATGGCAAAGTTGTAGGTAATAAAAAGATCTACAACCAACAATTTTTTCACATAACCTCAAAATTTATGTGAAAAATTCAAAAACCCGAATTTTTGGTTTTTTTTTATCTTTTTCAAAAACAAAAATGTTTCTACGAAATTTGGTGAAAACTTTTCTTATTATGTCCCAAATACACTGTAATTTATTTGATTTAAAATATTAATAGTTTCACCTTATTTTGACTTTAAACCAAAGAAACACCCTAATTTTCAATCGAAAATTCACGTGTCAAAATATCAGCTTTTTTCAAAAAGTCGGTGGGTATTTCGTTCCTTAAAATGTCTATTTTTTGATATTGTAAAAAAAAATTTACAATAGTGTACTATAGAACATGTTCTCGAAAAATGCAAAAAATGAAAAAAGCTTGAATTCGAAAATTTTTTATTATCATTTTTTACAATTTTGGCCTATTTATTCAAATTTACACTTTAATTACTCAAAAAACGTAAGATTTCATGTAACATTGATAAAAGTTCGTATGTAAAATCTACTCCATTTTAATTAAAAATGTCATCACCTATACAACACAAAGATGCACATTTTAGCCCAGGATAAAACAAGAACGAAACGATAAGACGAAGAAATCGGTAGTCATGTGTAAATACGTATGCAAGTGTAGAGATATATGTATTAAATGTGCCTGCATTTCCTCTGCAAAGGACAAGATGTCGGGCGCAATATTCTATCTGATTTGGCCAATTGTTTTAACTCTCTGCTGCTTTTATGTTTGTATATGTTTGTGAAATTCAGTATGAACATTATTAAGAACCTTAAAAGGAAGGGATTTTTGCGTCATTTCATTCTCTTTCCTTTTATCTATTTAAATATGTATATAAATACAAAAATATACAAAATAGAATATACATACACATATATTTATATTTGCATAAATGATATAGTTTAAATATAAAACATACAGTATTATAAAAGGTAAAGGGATTATGTAAAGTAAGAGCATAGAGCAGAATGAGAACATTGAAGAAACTTAAAACTTTACTTAAGAAAATATTTATATATATCTATCTACCTTTGTTCGCATGTATATATGCACAGTGTATTTATATATTTTGTTGTTTGAAGGATATTAAATTCATGTGACGGAAATTGTGAACTTAAATAAATATTTTTTTTTTTATTTTTTCTAATGCAATTCAGATTATAGTAAATAGAAAATGAATACTTTGTTAACGAATTCTATTATATATTTTTTAATGTATGCAATTTTTAGTTGAATTTTGAAATGAGGGGATGAACTGGACATTGTAATTGAAATTTAAATTTTAATGAATGCGATTTTGCAATGCTCTGTCAGTTAAAATACAAACTAACTTCTTCATCACATGCTGGTATCTTAAGTATGAAATGACATGCATCACTTCAAATATTTTACAAGCATTAATTGGTTGAAAGGCTTAACCAGATAAATATATTTTATGCTTTGGAATAATTTAATTCACATTTTGTCAATTTGGTTTAACATTGAAATGGGGGGTAGGGGTAGTGTTAGAAATCTAAATCCAAAACTAATTAACCAAATTTAAAGACAATTGTGACATAAGGATATGAAAACACAGTTTATATCATATCATATCTATTTATTTTTAAAAGAATATGAGAATGGAAAAATAAAATGCGGGTTGGACAGTAATTTCCTAGATGTACAAATAATAACGGCAGCAAATTTTAACGCAGTGGTGGCCTACTAAAAAAACGTATTTTATAATTAAAAGAGACATATACACCATCTCAGGGGGAAAAATTAAAAAAAAATAACTTTCTTGATTCTTTATTTGTAGGACACATAAAACCACAGTAGGTACTTATTTTAGTAGGGTGCCATTATTTTAAAAAGTTCTTCTCTTATTCTTGATAATCTGAAAAAATATTCATTTTTTTTTATAAAAAGGTTATTTTCCGAAAATCCAAAATCCCGAAAGTCCAAAATCCAGAAAAACCAACAATTTCGAAAACCCATATAACGAGACCAAATATGTCGAATGAGATCCCAACATCCTGATAAATTATATAAAATTCGGGATTTCGATTTCGGAAATATCTTAAATGTAAAGTTAAGAAGTAAAAAAAAAACTATTTTGACTGTTATTGTTATTATTCGTATGTTCTTTTAATTTTAATTTTTTTTTTCTTTTTTCTTTTTAATTTTTTCTTTTTATGTGTTAATACATAATCCTTTTTGTTCAATCAAAAATTTATTTTTTTGTTTAGAGTAACCATATTGGCCAAATATTAACTTTATCTGCCTTTTCCTGATTTAGAAAATGTAAGTTTAAGCCAGTTTTTTTTAGCCTTCCCTCTGCCAGACGCCCTTAAAGGTACCTATATCAATAGTACGGGAAAGTTAGATTTTGTTATATGGGGGTCTGGGAAAAAATCCGAAATGCATTTTGACTGCAGGGCTCGAAAGAGCATAAAGACACGAGTCTAAAACCACATTTTGTACAATCACTGAATTAGGGGATTTTTTTATGATTTTTTGGTGTATCATTTATTCGGTTATACCAAAACGCCAAAAGTTGATTTTTTACTGCACTTTGGATGCGTCTGGCAAGGGAAAGCTGAAAAAGATCACTGCCAGACTTTTTCCGTTGAATTACGGGGGGCCATATCTAGATATGTACACACTCGAATTTCGGTTATACCAAAACTGCCAAAATATGCTGCCGGCTCTTAGACTAAGCCCTAGTTTGTTCACAGTCGATTATCTTTTAATCAAGGATTATTCCATACAAAATTCCTTGATTAAAAGATAATCGAGTGTGAACAAACCGGCCCTAAGAGGTTTTTTTTTCTATCAACAACATCGAAATATTTGTTCACCTACAAAAACTAAGCAAAAAAAACATCCTAGACTCAAACAAATTCAAATTCAAACAAACAATTCTGAAATATCGAAATTAATACTAAGTTCGAGTTAACTAGAAACTCACAGATACCTATTATTTCTCACAATTTACGTTAGTGTTAGTTGCCCCAGGAAAAACTAAAAATAAAGTAAACTCGGAACTCAAAGACATAATTGATTACTCTATTGTATAAAAATAATAATTATAATTGCAATAAGTACAACAAGTGGTGACAAAGAAAACTGCACCGATAGAATAGAACCTAGGAGCTAGGACTCTAAAGAATACTCATCGTACATGGATGATAGTTTTTTTGCCAAGATGACTTTTGTCTTAAATTAAGCGAACAAATCTTCCTAATTTCTTGAATGTGCTATTTTAAAAGAAATCTAGTTAATTTAACATGAAAATCTCCTTTTTTATGTGAAGACATTTTAATTTAAAAAAAAATGGCAGCTACTGGGATTGATTCTAAACTGTTGTTTTAAGAGGGTGGGATTTAAAGTGGGCATCTTCTTATTTTAAGGTGACTCTTTTTTCTACGTGTACCCTATCTACAAGTTATTCCGTACCCTTAAACTTATAAGTCATGTCATCTGATTCTTGCATTTACACCAAATTTATTTTTAAATTTAAATGTTTATTGCTATAAAGACAGTTCGTGAGAAGTGGTGTCTTAACTATGCGGTGACCATAAATAATGACAGAAGTTGTTCTCTTATGCGTTCCAACTTGATTTTAACTTAATGCGAAAGTGTTGAAACAAACTCATACATTATGTATGCTTTGACACTGCATATAAATGTTATGAGAGCGTTATTGCCAGCGAGTCTGTGTGAGATTTTCCTAAATGTCCTCAGCTTATGGCGTTTTTAATTGGCAGTCTGGAAGCAAAAAAAAGCAATCTGAATGCGTTCAATTGGGCAAAACTGACAGTTCTGATTCTGAAAAAAAGAGAATTTCTCTTCTGGTTATAAAAACAGAATCAGAAGCAGAATCACTCACATATTCATAGATTTAAATGTCAGCTGTACAAAATGTCAGCAGCACAAATACAAATGAAATTTGGCGCGAATACACATATATGTGAAACATGTTAAACTCAAACAATACATTCACACCAAACTTCAGATTCTTCGGAATAAAAAAAACTGTTCAATTGGGATTCCGAATCGAAGAACAATTCCGGATTGCCAATAAAAAACGCCATTAGTGTGCATATCTAGGACATTTAAATATTAACTGGAAAAATTTGAAAAAATTGAAAATTGGACTTTTTTTTTGAGAAATAAGGTAAATGCATAGTAAAAAAAAAACAATAATACCTTCAATTAGAATTGTAAAAAGAAACAAACACAAAATGAGCAGAAAGTATCATTTTCATAGCAATGTTTCTTAACACACTTTTATCTAAAATATTACACAACATTTTTAACAAACATTTTTACCTATTTTTGTTTTTTCTTTCTTTGAGCGGTGGGTCATTAAATAGTAAATTCCTTTTTGTCTACAAAATTTTACTGGCAAAAGTACGCATTTTCAAACAAAAATGCTTCTGTGTGCTTCTTGACCCAAAATTAATATGAGCTCCAGCCAAGTCCAATTCTTAAGGACTCTTATGCAGAGTTGAGTAGCCAATATATTATACGATATGTGTGTATGTGTATGTAAGTTATAATAATACGTTTGTATTTGGTATATGATATTTTATTCGAATCTCTTTAAAGACTGAAGACTTACATTCTAACTTAATGCTATTTTACCCTGCTATTGCAATGATAATATTTTGCAGCGTGTGCAAGATATTTCATTGCCTACCTGTTGCTTGTAGCTGACGACGGTGTGAACGACTTCGTTTATAGAAGTCGTCGTGTCAGCATATCATGCTATGTGTCGACGATGATATTTACGACGTGATGACGACGACCGACGACATGTGCGATCGTCGCGTCCGGTGACGACCTAGGAGATCGTGTTCACTCCTCCCTCACTTAAATGAAGGCCGTCCTCGGTCTTCTTCAAAGCCTTGATCATGTTTTGTAGGTCGACTTTTCGACGTCGTTCGTTTTGACATTGTTTCAGTTTAGCACAAATGTAAATTACTCCAATGATTGAGAGAGTAACGCAGGAGGCTATAAATGGGTGAGTCGTCAACTTGGTTTTCATTTCACCAATGTACCGTAAGTTTTCTTCATTTAATTTATGCAAAAACGGTAAGCTCAGTATTTCCATATGACCGGTAATATTAACAATCGATGATGTTGCACCAATCGGATGTTTCTTCTGAATGCTGTTGTAATTAACAAATTTTGTTCCATTTATTGAAACTTCATCATCAAAAGTGAGCAAGTATGTCCCGTTGATAGCTATTTCAGTATTGTTGGCCTCCTTTATAATAACATGGTTGTTATTTATAACAATAATACCCTCATCGATTACAAACACTGCATCCCTATGATCTGGTTCTGTATTGCAATGCGCTGTTCCACCAAAGTGCAGTTGTTGAGCACATGTCTTGATAGAAACTTCCTTACAGAATGTAGATGCTGTTGTTTCTACACAATTTTCTACTGCCAGTACATGTTTTCCGCATTCTGCAACCACATTATTGCCGTTGAAGTATATAATTTTACCTTTATGCGCAACAGGGAAGATAATAACCTTCTTACAAACTATCTTAGGTTTAGGATACTTAATTATAAAATGCAATACATTTTCATTTTGCAAAATCTTAACACTAGAGGCTTCCATTAGTTCTACAATGCTTATGTTTACAAATTTTTCGTTTATTGAATTTAAATCAACATCTTTCAAAATTACTGGGTTTACAATTTTTTGCTTTGCAAGTGTTATTGAGGTTATAAGATTTTGTATTTCGTTAATTATAATTCTGTTCCTTGCTAACAAGGTTTCATAAAGATGGAAGGTGTCAATTTGTTGTTTTTTTGAGTTTGCTAAAATACTATTGACTGTGTCTGAAAGCCTGTTAATTTGTTCCCGGTACCTTGTGTTGATAATAACCTGTCTATTATTCGAATTAACTAATTGATCCTGGTTAAATTTAATTTTCTCGAAATCATCAAAATCAGGAGTACCGGCCACAATTTTGAGACCAGTTCCCAAAAAATTAAGACTCCTAGCGTTTCTATGATGAATGTTTATACTTTCGATAAGTGTTTCTAAATGGCTTATATCTATTTCCAGGATTTTACGCATAGGCGACTGCGGAAAAAGATTAGTCATGTTCTTTGACTCATCTACTACTTGTCTGTAGGCTGTTAGATTCGCTGAGTGGCTTAAATAGCCGTAGACTTGCCAGAGAATTACATCACCGTCAACTATTGGTATATAGTTCGAATTGGAATAATTTATTAATTTTCCTGTCGCAGTCGTCATCAATAAAAATAGGATAATCCTGAAAGATGTCGGTTTCTTTAATAAAATCGTTTTTTTTAAGTTTTGATTGTAAAATGTAAAAAAATTTTAATAAATCATCTATTTGAGATTACTGTTTTTTAGGATGTCTATCGTACTTTGACTTTGAGCATATTTTACAATTTGTCACAACCTCATTTGCTTGTTTGGTCATTTTTGGAAAGAAGTAGTCACATAGAATTTGCTTAACGTTCTCTTGAGCTGCTCTATGAGCTCGGTTATGTTCCGTAATTACAATTTCTTTTTGCTCATTGGGGTCAAATATATCTAATACAAATTTATTAGTATGCCAAAACTTAGTTGATGGAAATAACTCGACTAAATTGTTTTGAATAAAAGCCAGAATTGGTAACTCACAATGAATAACGTTGACTACATCTGTTTTAATTACGTTTTTTAAAGTGTCAATTAAAGTATTTCTATCGGAAAAGTTTATGAAATGTCTAGTTTTCTTACCAAATATTATAAATGTACGAGTTGAAGCGCTTGGAGCTTCCTCTATAATAATTTGATTTCTGAAGCAGTTTAATGGCTTATCTGTTGTTTCGATTGTATAAGTTAGAGATATTTCACTATGCATTGTAGCGGCATTAGAAGATGATTCATTATCCAATGCATGAATGTTTTGTCTTGAAAGCGCATCCGCGACATAATTCTCTTTTCCTGGTTTGTAAAATATTCGAGGATTATGCTCGTCTACAAAAGCTTTCCAGCGCTTAATTTTTGCGTTTGTGTTTTTGTCTGAAACTGAAAATGAAAGAGGCTGATGATCTGTAAAGATATTTAGACTCTTTACTCCGTAAAGATAATTACGTAGGTTTTTTAATGACCATACTATGGCCAAAAGCTCTCTCTCGTTGGTTGCAAATTCTAACTCTTTGCCCTTGAGAGTTCTTGAAATCATTGTTATCGGTTTCCCGTTTTGCGACAAAACCGCTCCGAGACCGTACGATGAAGCATCCGTCGTTAGATCGAAAGGCTTCGTGAAGTCTGGGTATAATAATGTTACGTCTTCTGAAGCCAAAATGTCTCTTAGTTTATTAAATGCATCAAATTGTTTGGGACTCAATTCTATCTTAACTTTTTTTGACTGATTAGCACTTATTTTACCATTTTCACCTCCTAATATATCAGTCAGTGGTCTAGCTATTGAGGAAAAGTCTTTTATAAAACATCTATAATAACTCGCTAGTCCCAAAAAAGATCTGAGTCCAAAAAGTGTTGAAGGTTGAGTGAAATTTTTTATTGCTTCCACTTTATTGGGACATGTTTTTATACCATCTTTAGATACCATAAATCCTAAGTATTCAACGTTTGTTTTGAAAAAATTTGATTTTTCACGTGAAACCCTCATATTTGCATCATACAATTTTTTTAAAACAATACTGATATCCTCTACATGTTCTTCTTCAGTTTCAGAAAAAACTATTACGTCATCGACGTAAACATAGCAAATTTTCCCAATATGTTCACGTAGAACATCATCTATGGCCCTTTGGAACATGCTGGGGCCATTTTTTAACCCGAACGGGAGGCGACAAAATTCATATTTCCCTCCATTAACGGAAAAGGCTGTCTTTTCCCGATCTCGCTCGGCTAATTCGATTTGATGAAACCCTGATTTTAAGTCCAAGGTTGTAAAAAATCGTGCCTTGCCTAAATTTGACAGAATTGTTGTGACATTTGGGATGGGATACTTATCATCTATGGTTCTCTGATTTAGCTTTCGAAAGTCTATTACTAGACGTTTCTTTTTATTTCCTATTTCGTCAGTGCCCTTTTTATCAACAACCCAAATAGGATTGTTGTAAGGTGACCTTGATGGTCTAATTATGCCATTCCGTAGAAGATCTTTTATTTCATTGTTAACAAAATCTGTTACACCCATAGGATAGGGGTAAAATTTGGAGTAAATAGGATCTTCACATTCAGTACGAATTGTGGCAACTATATTTGTGTTGTAAGGCAATGCCTCATTTGGATCTGCAAATGTTTTAATTCTATTGTTAATCATTTTTTTAAAGTCGTTTTCTATAGATTTTGGCACATCTATATCCTCTACTCTTGTAAAGTTAACATTCTGACAACTATGAAAACTAATTTTTTCAGAACCAGAATCGAAAATGATTAAGCTTTCCTTTAAAGAAATTGTGGCATTGATTTGCGTTAGCAGATCGAAGCCAATTATCCCATCAAATTTTTCGAGGTGTGGTAGTATAAAGAAAGTACTTGTTACCCCGAAAATTTCAAAAAAACATTTGGATTCAACACTATTGAATCCATGTATGGACTTAACTAGGAACGGAGTATCTACTGGAACAACATTTTTTATTTGGCGTAGCGGCTTAATATAGTTTTTCGAAGCTCCAGTGTCAATTAAAAACTTCATTAATATCCCTCCTACTTTTCGCTGGATGAATGGAAGGAGGGATCTTCCCCTAAAAAATGGACGTAGTCAGAATTTGGTATTTCACTTTCAAATTCATTTGATTGTGATTCTGCCAAGGACTGATAGTCAAACTCTTCCCTCTGAGAAGGATTATCCTGCCAGATGTGATTTAACCTCTGACGTCTTTGTCCAGATTGTCTCTGAACACTATTTGGTCTTTTGAACACTTGGCTTTTGTTGTATGAATTGATACCACTTTTGTTTTGTTCAAAGCTTGTAGGCTGTCTAAATCGCGAAGATGTTGGGTCAACATCCATTTCCTCAACAGGCTCATTACTAATTTTATATTGATGATTATTATTATTATTATTTGAAAGAAATTGACTGTTCTTCGATCTATCTTGACTGAAATAAGGATTCTTTTTAGAGTTATTAGCCTGATTGTCAAAGTTATTACCGTAGTAATTTTTATTTTGATATTTATTCTGTGAGCGTTTTTCTTCAAAATTACGTGCAAAATTTGTTGCAAATAAGTACCTTTCGTTGTTCGACTCTATTTCTTGAGCCAATGCTAGTGCTTTGGGCAAGTCAGTTGGACGAGCCGAAAATAAAACGTCACTCAATGGTTTCCTCAAACCTGATATAAACACTCGCAGAGCGTCAGATCTATATTTTTCGTTGAAAGCAGTGGCTAATGCACTGTCATATGACATATTAGTTTTGTTTGTAAGGAGGGTAAGCTTTTTTTCAATCTCGTCATAATATTCTAGAACGGTAAAGTTCCCTTGCCGCAATGTACTGAGTTCTTGCTCAATTAAATAAATCGGACGAACATCGGCGTACGTAAAATCTAGCCTAGCTATAATAGCTTTAAAATTTAAAACTGTATTGAATGAAGCTAGAGCGGCATCGGCCGGACCTCTTATTTTGTTTCTAATTATCCCAACCGCTTGATAGTGCCTGGAACTACCATCGTATTTCTCAAATACTTTATAGGCGGCGTGTACGGCTTGACGCCAAGAAACATAAGTGCCCTGTTTTCCCTCGAATTCGGGCAACGATTTGACTATGTCTAGGGTTTCCTCACATTTAACACCCTCTCTAATTTCAATATCCTTAAAAACTTCTATTTTATTTTCACTATTATTACTAACACTTAAAAACTCAATAGTTTCATTAAGTTTTTTTTCGAACTCCTCCTTTTGTGTAGTTAAAGCACCACGAACGGCAGCCTCAATCACAATTTTTAATTCTGCCGCGTTCATTGCTTCTTTCTGTTCTTTAGTTACTATATGACCACTAATTCTTAAATATCCTAGTCTTTCTAAAGCTTCATCTAAGCTTTTACTAGAATCTCCCATGAAATTTCATAAGCACAAAATAACACTTGCTTACACTGTTATGTTAAGATAATAAATTAATTTGATGATGTAATACTTAATTTGATAAAATAATAATTTTTTCTTACATTTCCGAATTTATTTAATAAAATATGATGCAGCTTCAATAAAATATTTAATTATTTCCAAATAATCTTGGTTCAGCTTCTTGGTGGGTTCAGCTTCTTTATAAGTTGGGCGCCAGTTATAATAATACGTTTGTATTTGGTATATGATATTTTATTCGAATCTCTTTAAAGACTGAAGACTTACATTCTAACTTAATGCTATTTTACCCTGCTATTGCTATGATAATATTTTGCAGCGTGTGCAAGATATTTCATTGCCTACCTGTTGCTTGTAGCTGACGACGGTGTGAACGACTTCGTTTATAGAAGTCGTCGTGTCAGCATATCATGCTATGTGTCGACGATGATATTTACGACGTGATGACGACGACCGACGACATGTGCGATCGTCGCGTCCGGTGACGACCTAGGAGATCGTGTTCACTTGTATATGTCAAAAATAATTACTCATTTGGCCACATACATATGTGGACGTAGATATATGTATGTATATGTATTCTGTATCTGTTCATTCAGCTCCGCAAACCAAATGACCGAGTGTAAATTATTATTAATGGTAGATATTCCATTCAATGACCACATGGCTTACAAAGGACACTCGAGAATCAGGAGCGAACTATAGTAACAAAAATTTACCTATTTTGGTTCTGGCCTAAAAAAGAGTTAAAGCTCACATTTTGTTTAACCTAAATTTAAATGTAAAAAAAATGGGTCTGATTTTCGTCAGTATAAAAATTAAAGTTTTAAAAAATTGTATGATTCAAAAAGTAAATTTTAACAAACAAAAAAATTACGTATTCTGTACACCAGGATCACAATCATATTTGACGAAGTGATCATCCTTCTTAAAAAATCGTAGAGCTGTCAAATTCAATTTGACATTTAAGAATTGCTGTGTTCAAGCATCTTTATTTGGCGGTGTTAACATTGGACTCAAAAAAAGGGACTGTCAAGTAGAATTTAAGCATTTAAAAAACAACATAGATAGAATGTCAAAATGTGTCGGAAGAATAAGTCAAATATGAACACCGCCATTATGTTCAAACTTCAAACAAATTGTTTAATATTTTTTTTTTTTTTCTTATTTGGCCAATTCAAGAGGTTAGTCCGTCCCTGAAAAGGAGAACAGACTCAACTACAATTTTCCCTCAAGCAGCACACACCGTTTCGTTTCACTTCCAACCCAACTTGCAGCCGAATTATATGCAAATACATATTTTTTGGAACATTTTGAACGCATATGCATTTTGGGTGTAAACGAACTGTCAGAGCATATGTATACTCAAACATAAAAACCAGCAGAACCCAAACCATAGAAGACGCAACTACCACGCTGTTGTGGAGGTCCTTCTATAATAACGGTAATAATCATTATAACTCCGCAGCATGCTGTTGAGTGTTCACTTCGTTTGAACGATGTTGACGTTTTATATAACTGTTTGCTTTCTTGTTTCTGCCGGTTTTCTTATTGACCTTGTGCACTTGCTCACTATAATATATTTCCCAACGTAAAGGAATACGGAAGGACATGCTCCGTCTAAAGGATGACCCAAACGACCGAAGCCCGGGGGTAAAGTAACATCTCCTTTCAAATGTGCATAAACGTCAGTGTGGCCGGTTTGTTAATAAATTGCTGCAATACTGTTGAAATGCTCATTTCTGCAGCAAAACATGGCTCGCCACACTGCAAGATTTACTATTACGTCAAAACACCATTCTGACACTCGTTATGTTCGGTTAGTCCTCGGTTTGTTGTTCACTTGAGGATTCCGGTTTGCCTTTAACTCTTATAAAAATGTAGCTATGCTGCCGGTGGTGGTAGTGGTGTGGTGAGTATGTTGCTATTGCTATTGGTGGAATGGAACTAAACAGCTGCAACAGTAGAGTTAGCAGCTACAAAACAATTGTTAGCCAAGACAAATAAGCGTACATTAATTTATGTAACAAAGTAGGAAGTCAGGTGTATGTCAGTGTATGCCGGTGTGTGTCACTTTATGGACGTGTGTTTGTGTTTGTGTTTAGTGTATGGTGTATGTGAATGCGAATAAAAGTTTTTGTTCCTTTTCCGGGATATAAATGTGGCTGCCATAAATCTTCATTCAGCACAGCTATCAATGATATAACAAGTCATTTTTCTTATTTCCTGTTTGATTTAAGGAATTTTTCTATGATATCTTTGAAGAAAATGTCCCGTTTTATGTATGTATGTTATTAATTAATTTGACAACGTTCTTGCAGATTATTTGTTTTTGATAAATTAGATTGCTATAGGGCGCTAAAGATCGAAAAATAGGTTCGAAACGTTTTTTTTAAGGTATGTATGAATGTATATTTGATTTGATTTGTAATAGAATGGTTTAAATATAAGTTCAAGGTCAAATAGTCAAGTAAAGGTGAGTTCGTAGGTCTATTTTTTGTAAAACCACATTTTATATACCGTTAGGTATTAAAGATTTAGATAATGTGGAATTTCAGTAGGACTTTGTAGAATTATTTGCGGAAATATTAGTGTCTATTAATGTGTTTGATCTAAGAGCTGGCTGCTAATTTTTGGTTTGAAAGTATAAACTGAACTTTGTTAGCGCAGATTTATTATGTTCATGACTCCAAGTTCAAAAATATGGAACGATTATACTGGCGTTGGCTTTAATTACGAGGTTTTCAAAATAAACCATCCTTCTAATCTGCGTGGGAGGGGCAGTTTTAATTGTATTCACATATGAAATATAAATAATCTACCCACTGTTCCTGTATTTGAACATATCAAGATACGGGGTTTTTACACGTTTTGGACAAATTTGGGACAAATTGGGGAAGAGTTCGGGACACGTTCCGGACACATTCGAGACATGTTCGGGAGACATTCGGGACACGTTCGGGACACGTTCGGGACACGTTCTGGACATGTTTGGGACACGGTTGGGACACGTTCGGGACACGGGACACATTCGGGATACGTTCGGGACATATTCGGGACACGTTCGGAACACGTTTATTACACGTTGGGAACAAGTTTGGGACTTGCTTGGGATACGTTGGGGACACTGCACAGTGGGTACCCTTACATACAAACTGCGGTCAAAAATATAATGACCATTTTTTTTTTAATGAAACGCCTGTATTATCATTTTATATGATTTATTATTGCAAAAAAATGCATCAAGTCAGTTTTTAAAATTTTTCGTTATTTTGAAGAAAAATAAAAAAAGTTAAAAAAATTTTTTTTTTAATTTAAAAAAAAAATTGTTAATGTCCGAAATGGAACCTGACTGTCAGTCGAGCACCTTACCCCTACCCTCTAGTTCAGTCTTTAATAAAAATAATAGTGCAAAAGGAATTTTTTTAGTTTTACGTTGTAATTTTTTTTTCTCCGTGTAAAGTCATTTAAACTTGTATTACTCGAAAAGGGGAAAAAAGGGGAAAAAACGGCGCTATTATTTCGAAAGGTAGGACAGTATTCTTCATTTGAGAACTAAAGTTGTAGAGGGCACTCGAAGGCAAACCAACAACACCCGCTATCACTATCGCAAGTTCACACCTTATAACTGCAGGGATAAGAAAACTGTACCTTTTTTTATATACCGACTTTGAATGGCTATTAAGAAATGAAAAAAAGGGGTAATCGTCAAACCTTTTTTGGTTTTGGTGTTCGATGGGAGATTGTAGAACGTTGTTTAATCATTGGATTTAAAAAAACTGACATTTACTTTTTTTATTTTTGACCTATAGCTACGGTGACCATCGGTCCCGGTTTACCCGGGACTGTCCCGTATTTCTACAGCTTGTCCCGGGTTTTTATTTAAGAAACCCTGGACGTATAAGTGTCCCGTATTTTGTAATTTGTCCCGTGATTGTCCCGTATTTGCACATTCTCTGATTTTTGTATTCAATATTTTAAATACTTTGTACGGAAAACAAGGAAACCAGTGGTTGGAAATTAAAATGTTTGTACTGGTTTTGTATGAAAATTTTCGTTTCGCCTCTAGACTAGGCTATAGTTTTTTTTAAATGTTCGTCAATTATTTAGTTCCAGCTTCTGTTCTGGTTGCTACACCAGGAAAAATGTATTCGAATAAAGAACAACATTTATGGAAGAGTAAATAACCCAGAAAAGTTTCAAGGCTTTCAAGGACATGTTAAAAGTTGTGTTAAAGATCATACAATTTCAAAATCATTTAAAATAAAATTAAAATGTTAAAAAGCAGCCCTCCCGATTTTGATTAAAAAATATTTTTTTAGAAGTTATTAGCAGACATTATTATAAAACCATTTTCTTGATTTCTGATTTCGTAAACGATTAAATGATTTCAACAAAAACTCTTCAAAAAAATCTTTCTTGATATCAAAATAAGGAAAAATTATGAAAAATCATTTTGAAAAATCAATATTTTCAAAACGATCCAATGAATTTTGTATCTGTCCCGGATTTGGCTTCCAAAAATATGGTCACCGTACCTATGGCGGTACCCACTATGCACTGCTAAGAAAAAAATTCTGTCCAATTACTAATGTTCAACAAGATTCTGTTAATGAAAACCTATTTATAACTTATTTATCTAAACAACTCGTAAGAAAATTACCAAAAGTGATTGGGCTAACGAGTGTTTTGCTTTTTTATTCGAGTGTAATTTAACTATTAACTATACCTATTTTTAGGTATAACGAGACAAAACACAATCTCCAAAAAAGGAGTTAAAACATGTGATAATAAAACCACCGAATAAAAGACTCCAAAATTAGTTTAAGTTAGGTTTTTTTTTAATAGGACCATTGTTAAACTTTTTCTATTTTAAATATCTTTCTTATCTATCCCTTCATAAATTAATGAACTTTTTCTGGATTCTAACTTTCGGAGGATTGAGTTCCTCTGAATCTTTCTATAATCTTACACATAATCCCTGGTGTTAAACACATTTATGTAACTCTTGGAATATATGCTTTTGCATTTCTCTTCTATATATTCATACATCAAAGTTATATATTTTTATGTATGTATGTAAGTCAGTATTCTACATAAGTTTAAAACAAATTCAACTTTAATCTACATTGAGCCTCTCAAAACTTTTACCGAATTAAAAATTTACACAACAAAATAAATTCATCTTACCAGAATTAACACCAAAAAATAAAGTTAAATCCCAATTAAAGTGAAAACTTTTCTCTCATTATGCTTGGTTGGCTTCCAAAATCTCTAGGAACATTCAGCCTTTGCCCTGGCAGGCCTTGATGCCTATAACTTCTCAGTTTCTTTATTGTATCTTCAAGGATGTGTTGGATGTGTGAGATAAATGTTTTCGCGTAATCATTTTCTTTTCACTTTTTTTTTTTTGCCTTTTTCTGTTCCTTTACTACTTGTTTGTTAATGATGTGAACTCTTTTTGCACATTTCCGAGTCAGCTTTACTCTTTTTCTAAGAAAAAAAAATAACTTAGATACTAAGGATAGTGAAGTTGCTCCTTCAAACACACACACAAAATGTTCTTCAAACAAACATTTCCATTTGTTTAAAATGGCAAGTAGTCTGTCTGACAGAAAATTAAGTGATTTTGAATTATTCCTCTTTGGTAAGAAAAAAAAAAAAAAAGAAAGAAAAACAAAATCCAAATATCCACTTATGTGAAAAGTACCTACTCGGAATCGCTCCTGGATCTGGGCGTCACCTAGATACAAGCACACATCGCATGCATGCTCATCTCCTAAATTCTATTTTCCTGATCATCTGTCATGAACAATAAGAGATGACTGAGTTATGTGGAGCAAAAAATAAGCTTTCGCTTCTTGGCTGCTTTCTTTGGCAGCTCCAGCTATATCCTTTTTTTTCTCCTCGGTCTCAGCGCTCAGCCAGCCATATCAAGCATTTCTATAGTTCTGAAGGAAACAAGCAAAAAAAATCTAGCAACAGGACTGACTGAAAAAAAAGGATAACAACAAAAAGGCAAAGCAAAGAACCCGGCTGCAATAAGACTACGACAACGACAACTACACTCGTTCGTTTGTTGAAGTTTAAAGCTGAACATTTTAAGGATCGGGACACGTGTGTCACCGAACTACAGGAGCACTTCTATTTCCTATATCACAAATGGGACAGAGATGAGGAAGAGCACAAAGGGCACCAAGAACGAGACTAACATCCATACAAGACAAGCATTTAATCAACTTGCTGCCATTCCATTTTCGTGAATCGGGAGGATACTTATACTTTACTTAGTCCTTGCAATAACGAGCAACGAAAAATAGATAGAAAAAAAAAAAAAAAAAAACAAACGTTGTCGTCCCCGCCTGGACCAGAAATCTGTTATTTTATTTGCATACAATTGTAGGGTGTATAATGCTTTTAAGTGCTACCCCTTGCCTCAGGGGACACAGTCAAGAGATTGGAATAGAAATTGTTGGTAATGTCTTGAGGCGATGTAGGAGCTGTCAGAGCCCTGATTTTGATATCACGGGGAATAATGTTATTTGTATTTTGCAAATAAATGAGTTTTACTTGCTTTATGTTTTTTGTTTGGATTTTTTTTTTTTCTAACAATATTTTCTTTGAATTTTCTAATAATGTCTTCTATTTGAAATACAAGTTGGAATTTGAAGTAAATCGCAACAATTCTTTTTGTCGGAAGTTAAAATCGAAAGTTGTTGAGTTTTTTATTGAGTTAAAGGATTCCATGATATTGTTAATTATTATATGGATGGTTAGGCTACTGAGGGAAATGTATATGAAAACCAATCTACACGATACAAATCTTGTTTTTCAAAACATTTAATTATTAGGGGTTTGACCTTTTTTTAGAAAGTAGACACTTAATCCCAATCTGTTCAAAGTTCGTTAAATTTAAAGTCGCAATTTAAAATTTAAAATTCCTGATGAATATTTTAAATAAAAAGGAGAGTCTTTAAATTGGGACCTAAATGTATGAAATATTTGCTTTTAGTAAAAAACTGAGAGTTTGCTTGAAATTGGTTTAAAAACATTTCAATTTACTGTTTACAAATTATAACAATTTGAATTTGTTGATCTTTTTTCAAATTTTTTTACTTTTGTAAAAAGGTCATACTTTAGGGTTCGTAAATGAAATCAAACTCGAGATAACAATCAGAAATGACACTTCTATGATAGAGATAAAGAATGCAAAAAAATAGGTCTCGCAATTCAATCTGTCTGTTTGTGTGTGTTTCGTCATCTACATACATATATGCATAAATGTCCCTATCAGGCTTTAAATCCAACCACTGAAGCTATTTGCCTCAAACTTGTTAGTTAAGACTTTTGAATTTTATCTTGTTGGATATAGTTCATATAAGAGTTTTGTCAAAAAATAGATGTAAGTTAAGATGAGTTGACAAGGTGTCTTAAAATAAGTCAACTGATGAGTCCAAGTGAACCTTACCGGGACGGAACGCCAATTTTTTTTTTTTATTCACTAAAGTTCGTAAAAAGATTAATTATTTTTTTAATGGCATACCAATTTTTACCATAAAAGGAGGTACGTGGACTTAGTCATGCATTCTATTTTAATGTATTTTTCCCTTGAACTTAATTTTTTCAAGTTCGGTTTATCATAAAAAAAGACCTACTAAATAAAATGTATAAGTGTTTTACTTATATAACAAATTTTCCTTCATAATTGTACATGCACACATAAAAGTTTGATACTTTATATTTAATTTAAAAAAAATCTTAATAAAAACTTAAAAACTTTATTTTTTTTTTATTTTTTTTTTTTTTACAATATATTTTTACCAAAACTAACTACATATTGTTTGGCTATAAAAATATCATACAAATCGAAAATCTACAACACATATACATTACTTCGAAAACAGTCAGTATCAGTACCAAAAGGAAGAAAACACACATGGACACTATGGTGTATACGTACTATTTTTCATTCAATATATTTACCTACATTTTTAATAAAGGAGAATAGCCTCTTAAGTTCAATGTAACGTTTGGTATCCTAAATCAAAGAAAAAGTATGCTATATTATTTTGTGTAATGTGTAGTATTATTATTATTATAATATCTATTACTTCGTACATACTCGTAAGTCTGAATTTCCGGTAGTATAGTCCTAAATGTGACTATCATGAAGTTTTCGCTCCTGTTGCCGACAAACTAGAACTACCTTACGAACATTACATTATTATTAAAAATTAAACATGTACCTATTCAACAAAATAGAAATCTGCATAAAGTTTATCAGTCTCACACTGATTTCAAAGAGCCCTTATGTTGGCTTTTCAGGATATTCGGTTTTGACTATTATTTGACAAAAAAATAATTAAAAACAAGTTGAATGCCGTTTAAAAGAAATATTAATCAACACACTAAAAAATATGATTTTTCAAAAAAAAAATTAATATTTTTAGATCCAAAAATCTTTTTTTTTTTTAAATTTAAAAAAATATTTAACTAATTTTAACATTAAATTAATTCAAATGCTTCTGTTCAAAACATTGTCGTTTAAATTGCCTGAGTCGCTTACGAAGAAGTTAAAAATTAAAAAAACGGTTGCATGGCAGTTACTGATAATAATAATATAAAATATTTCTTGTATTTAAAAAGTAGGAACTTATTTGAGATATCCATATCATACATACCTACTCCTTAATTAGAATTTTTAGAGCCATTTTTGAGAAAAAAAATCGATTTTCCCTCAAGAGAAACCCCAAAACCCAAAACTTACAAGTTTGAAGCTAATCGCTTTAACGGGTTTAACAGGAGTTTGAGTTTGAGGCAAGTACATAGACAGACAGACAAACGCATCACAATGTCATGTCTGATTGTTATCTCGAGTTCGATTTTTATTACGAATCCAAAGATTCCCCTATATTACCTGCTCGTACGTACGTATGCATAATATCGCAAGTAAAATTATTATACAAATCACATGTTTCAAAAACCGTGAGTATGTATACGTACTTTTTTATATCAATGCATATATTTCCCTAAACCGCAACGTCAATATAACCTGCTTGACTTTTAAATTTGAACGCATGAAATAATAAACTCATAGGTTTTCAGATGTTTGTCTCCACGAAAAATAGAATGTTTATAAACATGCTCTTTTTTTTTGTTATTCTCCTTTTAATATTAAGGTTTTAAGTTTGGTACCTTAATAACGGTATTCACATTGTAAAACTGAAAGTTCAATACTCTTTTGTAGATGATGATGAAATTTTTTTTTATAATACTCTTACCTACATACATATTCACAAAAAAAAAACCAAGTAAAAACTTAAGTGAAATTTTTGAACGAGTGCACTTGAGTTGATATCCATCTGTTAGCCTATGCATATGCATTGCTTTAAAGTGAGAGTAGCAAAAAACCGATTGACAGGGCGTATAGTGTAGGTACGTTAATGGATGTCACGTGTCGGATCAGGCGAGTAGTGGCAAAGTATGTGACTATTATAGTGGCTAAATGAAGGCACCCGTTCCTGGTTCATCAAGAAATTTCATGTGCACATGTATAATCTAATGCTAGTGAAATGACATTGACAACGTTTAGAGTAAAACGGAGGAGGTCATTTCACTCTCTTTGGATGGGAGGTGTTGTTGTAAACTAAAAGGATAAAAGTGCTCGATTTATCGAATGATAAAGGTTTTTTCCTGTTATACATATACTCTAATTCTTTCTTTTTTTTTGCCTTTTTCTAAAAGTGTTTCATATGAGATTAGTTCAGTTGACAATTATATGAGATGACAATAGTGCATTAGATTTTTGCATGCGTTTTTAGTAGTTTTCGATTTTCCCTTATACAGGGTGTCCCAAAAGTAATGGATCAAACGAAATATGCTGATAGGCCAACTTTAGGGCTCTCAGAATTTGGTAACTTGTTCATCCCAAATCCTTACGGTTTTCGATTTAATGCAGTTTTTGTGAAATTTCGAAAAATCCCGACTTTGCAACAGTATTTTGCCTCCTCCGCTCATAATTGTTTTTTGTTTTTTACAATTCTTTCACTAAAACATTGCCTAATAATAAGAAATAATTAATTGATCAAAAAATTATTTATTTCATACGCCATTTTGCTGCAAATTAATAAACAGTTCCATGTTTTATAAAAACTTAATTTCTTACTTTTATTTCAGAGCAACATAGTGAAAAAAATTTGTATGGTGTGACAATGGTTTATTATTTTGAAAACTTGCCGTGTTATTGCAGTTTTCAAAAATGCATAAAAGTTTCCAAAGTTAAAATTAGAACTAAAGATATTACAATTCAAAAGCAACAAAACAGGGCTTTTTAGAGAAAAATAACAAAGAAAAATAAAAACATTTTCTCGACTGTTGTTTGTTTATTTCTTTTTGAATAAAAGCCCCGATTTTTGTTTGTTATTTTGCTCTGAAAACCTCTGTTTTTTGCATTAAAATCCTAATATCTTTCGTTCTAATTACAACTTTGGAAACTTTTATGCATTTTTGAAAACTGCAATAACACGGCAAGTTTTCAAAATAATAAACCATTGTTACACTATACAAATTTTTTTCAGTATGTTGCTCTGAAATAAAAGTAAGAAATTGAGTTTTTATAAAACATGGAACTGTTAATTTATTTGCAGCAAAATGGCATATGAAATAAAAAATATTTTGATTAATTAATTATTTCTTATTATTAGGCCATGTTTTACTGAAAGAATTGTAAAAAACAAAAATCAATTATGAGCGGAGGAGGCAAAATACTGTTGCAAAGTCGGGATTTTTTGAAATTTCACAAAAACTGCATTAAATCGAAAACCGTAAGGATTTGGGATGAACAAGTTACCAAATTCTGAGAGCCCCAACGTTGGCCTATCAGCATATTTTGTTTGATCCATTACTTTTGGGACACCCTGTATATTTAATTAATTTTAAATTCCAGAGATTCAAAAAGTTATTTGAGCTTGGGAGTAATATGTATTTGTTCTTTAAACGCATCAACTAATACTAATAAACCAGTGCCTTGCCACTGTGCTATTTCACTGTAGGAAATGAGTATTTTTTTTTTTTGACGGGAGGAAATCTTCAAAAGACACTTAGCAGTATTCGACACCAAGTAGTGTGGGACTCTTAACCACTAAAACCACCTCTTTATCAGGACCAATCTTGAGAGATCGACATCAGATTTTTCTTTCTTAACTTTGTAAAATCACTTTGGGGGAAGTTTAAACTTTTAATACTTTCCCATGTTTTTTTAGACCATAAGCTCATGAGGCTTGGTTCTTCTTAATCTCCGAACATGGTTTCTAGTATTCAAGACGGACACCATTTCAGAATTGTTATGACATTGCAGTCTCTGATTTTGGGATACAGCGTATTTCTTAACAACTTCTGTAACCGTTTCTATTTGTAAGTCACGATGTAGATCGCTATTTCTTATGTACCAAGGTGCATTAACTATTCCACGAAGGACTTTGTTTTGGAATTTTTGGATGATTTCGGTATTTGTTTTCTTTGTACAGCCCCATAATTGGATACCATAGGTCCAAACAGGCTTTAGTACTTGATTATACAGCATTATTTTGTTTTGGGTTGATAAATCAGAGTTGTTACCAAGTAACCAGTACATTTTTCTATATATTTCAAGTTTAGTTCTTCTCTTTTCTTTTTGATGTGCTCTTTCCACTTTAGCTTTGCATCCAAAGTCATTCCAAGGTATTTGGCCGTATTGGCGTAAGGTACAGCTTGATTATTAATGAATATTGGAATATTGTTTATCTTTTTATTTGTAAAGTTTATATGTGAAGATTTTGTTTCATTGAGTTTGATACGCCATTTTTCGGTCCAATCTCTCTGTGTCGACGGCATATTGCAGCTTTACTGCTCCCCTAGAGACACATTTGTCGGGTACCAAAGTTGCGGTATCATCTGCAAAAGTAGCCATTATGGTGTGATTCCCAACTGGGATATCCCTTGTGTATAGTAAATACAGGGTAGGACCTAGGACACTTCCTTCCTTCCTTGTGGTACACCGGCTTCTATTTTCTTCAATTCCGAATATTCTTGATCGTACCTTACTCTAAACAATCGGTCTGAGATGTACGATTTTAATATTTCATAGTACTGTCTGGGAAGATCCCTTTGCAGTTTGTACTCAAGTCCCTCATGCCAAACCTTGTCAAAGGCTTGAGCAACATCTAATAAAATAGCTGAACATACTTGTTTTTCTTCTAATGCTTTTTCTATTACATCCGTTATTCTATGAACTTGGTCTATCGTGGAATGTTTATTTCTAAAGCCAAACTGATGATTCGGGAATAACCTTCTTTCTGCTATAATTTTGCTAAGTCTCTTCAGAAGCAGTTTTTCAAAAACTTTTGCCATAATTGGTATAAGCGATATTGGTCTGTAAGACGTCACTTCTGTAGGTGGCTTACCTTGCTTGGGTATGACAATAACTTCAGCAATTTTCCAATGGTGTGGGTCATACCGTTGCTTAAGGCATGCATTTATTATATATTGGAGTTTTATGAAGGCTTTCAAAGGCATTTCTTTCATAACCTGAGCAGTAATAAGATCGTAACCTGGTGATTTTTTATTTGATAGTTGATGTAAACACATGCTTTTTATTTCTTTTAATCTTACAATTGGTATTTCACTTTCATCTATCTTATCAAGAAGCTGTAAGCTATTTTCAGCCGCGTTTGTTGGGTATGGCTTAAAAACATTCGCAAGATGCTCCACGAAAAGGTTAGCTTTTTCTTTTGGGTTACCGATCCATTTCCCATCTTGAGATTTCAAGGGGGAGTTTAGTAACTGCGGTCTTTTCAGGCGCTTGGCTGCTTTCCATAGCAAAAAAAATGAGTATGACAAACTGCAAGTAAAGCTAAAGTGTGACTACAATTTAAAATTTTTTATTTTTGGTCGGTTTTTTTTTAAGATGAACATTCACATTAAATTTAACTGAATTTAAGTGGAATTACCTTATTTTAAGCGGATTATTACCTTATTTTAAGGTGGTGAAATTTAATGTGCGCATCATCTTATTTTGAGGTGACACTTTTTTCTCCGTGTAGAAATGTGGTATTAATTTTATGCCATTGCACATTAAAGCTTTAAGCCTAGTACGCAGATCGCGCTAAAATTTATCTTTCATACAAATTTCCTCCAAAGATAAATTTTAGCGAGGATTTTTAGCCAGGTAGTAAGCAGTTCACGCGCTAAATTCGAATTCTCATCTACTACTTTTGCAAAAAGTCTCCACTCAATTTAGCTCGCGAAATAATGCTCAGCGCATTTTTTCACAGATAAATTTTGACTTTTTTGTGGTTGTTGTTGTTGCTGCAAGGAATAAGAGGCAAAAAAAACCTTGGAATATATAAAAGAAGAGGAATAAAACAAAATGAGAGCGTAAAAAAGGTATTCTGCAGGTAAAAAAAATATGTAATGTAATATTGAATGTAAGCTGGTATAAGTTAATGAAACTGTGATTCAGCCGTTATTTTTAAATTTAAATTTATCTTGGCTTTTAGCGAACGCGTGTAGAGATAAAAATTGTCGAGATAAAATTTAGTTTAGCGCGATCTGCGTACTGGGCTTTAAAAAAGGGTAAAAAAATAGGTGGTACGATTTTCATACCACTGTCCAGGAAAGAGTTAACCTCATCAGTCTCCAGATATGGAATTTTATTATTAAATGATAAGGCATTGTTGTTAATTAATTTATCATTAACAAATGAATTTTCGGTCTGGTACATTGTATTTCTGAGATTTCGTATAGGGATACTTTTATTTTTTGTTATTTCAGGTTTTGTTTAACAGGTGGCGACTTATCACTGAGAAAAACAATAAAAACCTTTTGGAGAGTTTTAATTTTGCAATGCAGTTCCATCAAAAAGCAAGTAACAGTTTGGTGTTCTTTGATTAGATTCCTTTTGCACTTCCAATAATATATGTATACGTAGAGCTTGAGCACATGCAACAAGCCACATTTTAAATTTCACTTGCCACATGCTACTTGCTACATGCAACATGTCACTTGCAACCATGCCACTTGCAACTTGCTATCTGCTACATGCAACATGGAACTTGTCATAATAAATGAATTATGCTACTTGCGTTATGCAACACATCGCAATCACATGCAATCTAGAAGGTGGGTACGTAGATCGAGCTTAATTTCAGCTTCCATACAAATTATCGAAAAAAAGTTTGCCGAGCTAAAATTTATCCCAAACAAATTATATCTATAATTTGTTAAGATTCATTTTAGCTCTCCTTAAATTTTGTTCGATCTAGAACATTAAAAATATTTAAAAAATAAAAATCAGCCCGATTTCTCTCAGTGCTAAAAACTCTGTATATAAACTCCAGCTTCAGTTAAACAACAACTATGATTTTGTCCCAATGAAAATAAAAATCAATCTGTATGGCCGTTTTCACTACACCAAATTATCCAATTCAATTGTCAAATCGTATAGAAAATTATTAGATTTGACATTTGAAATGAGATAATTTGAGAAATTAGCTCATTTAGACTGTATACACCAGGGTCGATAATTTTTGAAATCAAAAAAAATCATAGTAGAATGAAACCCAATGGAAAATTAGGTGAATATGATGAAAATTAAAGGAAAAATAAATTACGGGCAAGCCGAGTTCAGGAAGTGGGTGGGTTGAGCCTTTGCCTTATTTGTAGGTCTTTTCACAACTGCCGTTATTGGCCCCTTTTGTTACTCTATTAGGGGGGTTCACATTCACCAACTTACCAGACAGACCGATTGTAATTCAAAATTCAAAAATCGTTTTATAGGTACCCAACAAACATTATCCCTTCTATAAAGCTTTACAGGAGCTACATTACCACCTGTAAAGCTTTATAGAAGCAAATTTGTTAGTTGGGTAGCCCAGTGAATTTGTAATTTGACCCAGCAGTTATACCATCCCCAAATTTGTTTGCTCATTTGATAGAGAATTATGTAAATGTCATAACCCTGATTTTTCGCAATCGTGAAATTCACTTTTCCGCCGCCATCTTGGATTTTAGTTTTTATTAAAAATCTCGACTTCTGTTCATCCTAGGTAAAAGTTTGTTACATAAAAAACGTAGATAATTGAAAGGTCCAGGGGACAAAACAGCACAAGTCCAAACCAACTCATTTCGAGAAAAATGCATTTTTAACTTTTGTTATCCATACATTTTAGTACTTAAACCAAACAATTTATTTATTTTTTCAGTAAAGCCTGGTACGCTGTTCGAGCTAAATTTTAGCCGAGATAAAATTCCCATCCAAGTTATCGATAATTTGTATGGGACTCATTTTATATCTGCTAAAAAATTTCGATAATTTGTATGGGAGCTAAAATTTACCGCGAGCAGCGTACCAGCAAAGATTATAGAATGTATTCTATAATCTTTGGTACCAGGCTTCAGAGCTAAATTTTAGCTCTCATACAAATAATCGATAAGATGCTCAGATAAATTTTAGCTCGGTTATATTTTTTCGATAATCTCGATCTGCGTACCAGTCTTGTCCAATATCATTTTGACTCTTTTCGATCCTCTCTCTCTTGAATATCTTATACCTTGAAGCCTGGTACGCTGCTCGCGCTAAATTTTAGCTCCCATACAAATTATCGAAAATTTTTAGCCGAGATAAAATGGATCCCATACAAGTTATCGATAACTTGTATGGGAATTTTATCTCAGCTAAAATTTAGCGCGAGCAGCGTACCAGGCTTCAAGCAACAAACTCAAATATTGTGAATAAATCATATTAATTGTATGGGTAGTTTAAAAGCAAGTGAATAGTTTATTTTAATTTTTCTATATCCCAAAGCAATTTTCTCTTTTTCATACAATCAATCGATAGTATCGATACTTTATAAAATATATCGATAACTTAAGACATTTTTCTTTGCCCCACAAATAAAATTCAAAGTATAATCAGGCCTTAAATCGACTCGTTGAACACATCTAATTGAATGGTCTAAAAACAAAGTCAACTCAGCTGTTTTTCGCCTTCACTTTGACATTTCTGCTCCAATTTTTTGTTTTTTTTTTTTTTTTGCTGGATAGAAAGCGAAGGTCATTTTTTCTTATCAATAACAAAAGACAAACCAAAGAGAAATAAATTAATAATGACTGTGATATGATATAAAATTAATAAGTAAAAGCTCCTCCGCTCACTTACATAAATAAATTTTGTCTTCAATTTATTTATTTAGTTCAATTCATTCATTAACAAGCTTGTTTTTAGTGTACTCTCTACTTTTTGTAAAAAAAAATGACCAAAAACAATTTTGAAATAATCCAATTTACCAATTGTCGCCTTCTCCGCAATCATTCCATTATCAAAGAGGATCTCTTGATTCGAAATGGAAAAATTATTAATCCAGAACCAGTGTTCTTCGATGAAAAGAAAATACCAGAAAAAGTAATTGATTGTAAAAATGCAATTATTGCTCCAGGATTTATAGACTTGCAAATAAATGGTTAGCTTAAATTATGTTTATTACAACACAAAAAAAAAAACATAATTGACATACTTTTTCAGGTGGATATGGTGTTGATTTTTCATACGACATCGACACTGTTGCGGAAGGGGTCATCAAAGTTGCAAAAGGTCTGATAACAAATGGTGTCACTTCGTTTTGTCCTACTTTAGTTAGTTCTCCGAGTGAGATATATCGTAAAGTCTTGCCACAGATACCAACGCATGTTTCAAAAGGCGCTGGTATCTTAGGAGTACATCTTGAAGGGCCATTTATTAATCCTCAGAAAAAGGGCGCTCATCCAGAAGTTTGTTTGAAAAAACTAGACAAGGTTGGTACGTGAATATAAAAATGATTACCTATAATCTTAATTAGTTGATAATAAATAATAGAGAGTAACAGAAAGGTAGTAAAGTATGCGTTTAACCTTAAAAAAGCCTATTTGCATAAATACCTATGTATTTACTATACTTTTTTGCGTGGCCTCGAAATTTCGCAATTTTGTTTTAGTTTTTACTTTTTTAAGAGAAAAATTTGAGCCAAAACATAGCAAATTTAAATGATTTACTTTTTATGTTGCAAACATTGGCGTATTGAGGGGGGGTCAGGGGCCTCAAGATTGTTTGTGTTTGTTTGAGTAAGTGCCTTAGTTGACGTTGAGGTTTGGGATTTTCAGGATTTTAGTCCAATTCAGAATTCTTCAAATAATTTGTTTGTTGTTTTGACGTCGAATTACATCACCGTTAAATTTTGCAAAGCTTCTTATGCAATCACGTCGTATTTTATTGTCTTGAGTATATTACTTTTTTCAAAAATAATATTTTTCTCAAAAATATTGGAAATACAAATTTTTTATATCTCAATATCTTAGTGGTCAACATAACTAATGGTTTATTTAAGCAACTTCCAGTTTGTGCTTCTGATTTGTATTAAAAAAGGAACATTATTATTAAAAAATATATATTTCGGATTAAGCATCAAAAGAATTTTATTGAAAATTAGTTTTTGAGACTTTTACGTTCTGCATTTCACTTTTTGAGCATTCACTTGCGTTGGCGATAGTGAAATTAGGTGTTCTACATTTTTTCGCTCATTTCGATTTTCTGATCGAATTCAATTCGCTTTGTTTCTGCTCGTGAACTTGGTATCTTTTTCAATGAATCTCCAATTTTTGGACAAAATATTATCAAAACTTATATTTTTATTGTTTTGTAATGTTTATTTGTTGTTAATTTAATACAAAATACATAAAACACATGAGGCATGAAATATCATGCCTCTGTGTTTGCAACCTCATTCGATTTACACTTTATCTAATGTCGTTTTCTATTGACTTTTGAGATTTTTGTGTAAAATTCTCAGATTTTCCACTGCAAATAGAATATGAAATCTAGTTTTGTAATTGTGTGCGAAATCTGTGCGTATAAAAAAAATAAAACAACAACAAATGTTCAGACAAATGTCAAACAGAGGAGTGTGTGTGAAAGTGCGTGTGTTTGTATGCGTGAATCTTGATAAAAATCCAGAATCAGATTCTTGAATCTCAGATTCATTTTTTTGAATCTCAAGACGCAAATAGATCATGAAATCTGAGATTTGTCCACTATTTCCCCTCTTCAACCCCCCTTTCAGCTGTCAAATTCACAAATCTCATTCTGAGATTCGTCAATAGAAAACGACATTACATATTTCATATGTCTCGCAAAATGTGACTTCTTATTTTTTCTTTTAAACTCTGGTTTTTTCCAAGAAAGTTGCCAATAAAATTGCATCCATGTTCAAAGTAGCAGTAATTTAACTTTAGAAACAAAATAAAAATGGATGATCCTTCAGTTTTGACAGTTCGAAGCATTTTCGAAGTTTTCAAAATCGATCGAAGATCAATTTCACTTGAAATTGAAAAGTGATGCCAGTTCACTTTCGGTCGAATTGCGGAAATATGGGCATTTATACCGAAAAAAGTGATGAGTATAGCTCAAAAACTAGACGTGATATGAATAAATCTGTAAACAGTTTTGAATTCAGCACATGAAAAAGTTCGAACGGAAAAGTGTTTTTTTTTTTTAAAAAGGTTACTAAACACCTTGCTGTTTGTGTAAAATGTTTGGGATACAAGAACTTGGAAAAATAGCTACTTTGAATGTGAAAGGAAACAGTAGTACGAAGTTGTCGGGAGCAGTAAAATGCTACTATACGACTTTCAGTACCGCAGCACAGCGCTTTTCTCTCGATCAAAGATGAATAAAAAAAAGAGACAAATTTGTAGTACATTTACCTTATCAAAAATTTTTGAAAAAATTTTCAGCCCCCCCAAATTTTTTTCTGGATACGCCACTGGTTGCAAATCATTCAAATTGCAAAAAACTAAGGATAAGTAGGTACCGCCATAGGTCAAAAATAAAAAAAAGTAAATGTCAGTTTTTTTAAAATCCAATGATTAAACAACGTTCTACTTCTACAATCTCCCATCGAACCAAAACCAAAAAAAGTTTGACGGTTATCCCTTTTTTTATTTCTTAATAGCCATTCAAAGTCGGTATACAAAAAAGGTACAGTTTTCTTATCCCTGCAATTATAAGGTGTGAACTAAAAACATAAATTATATTGTTAAATAACATTAAGGCTAATTGGAATGGGGCTCGTTAGCGAAGCAATTTTAATCATTTTTATTAAGCCTTATTTTCAAAAAATTGGAGATTTAGTTGGTTTGCCTTCGAGTGCCCTCTACAATTTAAGTTCTCAAATCAAGAATACTGTCCTACCTTTCGAAATAATAGCGCAGTTTTTTCCCCTTTTCGAGTAATACGAGTTTAAATGACGATACACGAAGAAAAAATTCCTTTTTGGGTAAGGGTAAGGTGCTCGACTAACAGTTAGGTTCCATTTCCGATATTAACCATTTTTTTTTTTTTTATTTAAAAAAATTTTTTTTTCCTTTTTTTATTTTTCTTCAAAATAACAAAAATTTTAAAAAACTGACTTGATGCATTTTTTTGCAATAATAAATCATATAAAATGATAATATAGGCGTTTTATTAAAAAAAAGTGGTCATTATATTTTTGACCGCACTTTGTATGGGAGGGTACCCACTGTGCATTGTTTTATCTTTTATATTTCTAAATTTTATATTTCAAATTTTTTGCTAATTCTAAAAAAAATAAAATGCACGACTAGGTCGCACGTACTTGCTCTTGTACTTCAAAGTATCTTCATCTTAAATATCTATTGGAAATTTAAAATTTTGTTAAGTTTCGAGAAAAAAAAATTAAATTAAAAAAAAATGTAATTTTTCAAATTTATTTTTCAGAATCTTTTTTTTTTAATTTTTTTTTTACATTTTACACTTTAAAATGATTAGAAATACCTGTATGTAAATTTTGAATAAAATTGGCTTATGATTTGATGAAATACCTATGAACATGAAAAAATGTCAATTTTTGCAAAAAAAAAAAACTGCAACTCCATATTGTCGGCACAAAGCCAAAACCTCGAATCTGTATTTTTTGGCATTTTCACATTAACGCGTCATTTACCTTGTTATAGGTCACTCTATTTACTGCGTCGACCGCGATCCTCCATATGTTGCTTAAAAGCCTAAACTAACAATTTTCGTTGTACGAGTTTCCATATTACATGTGTTTCCAAAACTTTGAAGCCGTTTTTCTCAAAACTACAATTCTGCAGATTCGTGAAAACGCATTTTTGTTAGAATAAACAAGACTATACTACGTATTTGTATGAAAAAGTGGTTTCAGTCAAACTCTCCAATTTTTTGCACAGAGCTTGCTTTTGACATCCCCAAAAAATGTCTGATAGGTCACAAATAAAATCGTATGACCAGATTTTGAGTTATGGGTCAGTAAAAGTGTACCCCGTCGTACACTTATTTTGGTATACCTTTAATCATGTTAGCGATTATTTCTCTTTTAATACTTACGGTACAAACTTGATAGAGGTCTTTATTTTTAGAAAAAATATTATTTCTTGTAATTCTGAAAAAAGAAGCAAAAAATTAGAGAGTTTGACTGAAACCACTTTTTCAAACAAATACTGCGGGGTACTTTAATTGAAAAAATTGCAATACCTCGAAAACGGTATATTGGAGATAAGTGTTAAAATGGAGATATTACGAAAAATAAAAAAACGGGTCTAGGAAATTACGCAAAAATCATCTGTACCAAGTTTCAAACAAATCCATCCATCCGTTAAGGCCCTAGCTCTCCATCGTCGTAATGTTGGTTTTATTTGATTGAATTTTTTTCTGCACGAAAACAATACTTGCCCAATAGAGCAAGTAAAAATTTATTGTTTCATACAAACTTTATGATTACATGCAAATCGACCTGAAAAGATGTTTTATAGCATTAAAAGTGTATTTGATCATTGTTTTAAGCACAAAAATTCTTCACTTTATTTAATCAAATTCAAACCTTAAACGCCATATTTGTATTTTAAATTCTTCTAGTTGACCCTCCTCACAACAAGCCTTATTGATCAAATATAGTGTCTAAATAATCCAGCCTAGTTTAAAATGCACTTGCTAGGCACATTTTAATTACTTCAAACAAACGCCTTTTAGTCAAAAGCAGGGAAAAAATGATCAATCAATTTTTTTTAAAGGCGAAAAAGCTGAAACCTGCAGCCAATTTTTCTCTATAAAAACCATTTATTATTCTACATTAAAAAAATAGCGGAATTTGACGGAAAACATCAGCAAAAGGAATAACAAATAATGCAGAAAAAACAGAAAAAAAGACTTTAAAACGTATTCTTTTAATTGAATTCCAAAAAATATTATAAATTTAAAAAAACACACCTGCAACTGAAGTATTCATTTAAAAAAAAATTAAACAATAATGCAAAATATAGTCTTAATAATTATCAACACAAATTTATTTTTGATGATGAACAAAAATGAATACCTACTATTTTTCCACTGACTTTGAACTTGTGCTTTAGCGAAAATAGTTGGAGTAAAAAATAAAAATACATAGCTTATTGTTTAAGTTTCGTATGTTTCCATACTTGCAGTTTGGCTGCTATTTTATACCGTCAATTTCATTATAACCTTTGAACAACAACAACATCTTGAAGGTGCTACCACCAAGTGTTTATGGCTAGAGTTACAGTACTGTTTCACGGATGCCAATCCGATCATCAGACTCCTTAATTGTATTTGTGTGTGGTGCTTAGTCTAGTAATTTTTCATTTAATTTGAAAACTTATTGATCTGAGAATATTACTACCGTTTGGTACCTACCTAATTCTTAATTTTACAATATGAAAAATTAACTTTTAACTAGTTATTGGAAGCATTTACTCCATAGTGAAACGCCAGATTGCCAAGTCCGTATTCTTAAGTTTAATACTGTACCGATTTTGAATCGAAAAAATAAAGAATTAATCTAATCTTATCTCTAATCACAGCAATTATTGCCTTGCCTCTTAATTAAAATTTATTTATTTTTTGTCCTCCTACAGAACTTTGAAACTCTACTTGCCACTTATGGAACTCTAGACAATGTCAAAATATTAACTTTGGCTCCCGAATTGGATATAACAGGAGAAGTCACGAAAAAATTAACTTTGATGGGTATTACGGTAGCTCTTGGTCATTCTATGGCAAGTCTGTCGGAAGGAGAAAAAGCTGCCCAAAATGGAGCCACTCTCATAACGCATCTTTTCAATGCAATGCTGCCAGTGAGTATTGAAAGGACCAATTATATTTCAGTTACTTCAATGTATGGTTAATTTTTTCTAGTTCCATCATAGAGATCCTGGTCTTGTAGGTCTACTAGCATCTAAGAACTTACCACCTAATCGAACAATGTACTTTGGTATCATAGCTGACGGAGTACACACACATCCGGCAGCATTACGTATTGCGCACAGAACTCATCCAGAAGGTTTGATATTAGTAACTGATGCTATCTCGGCTTTGGGTTTAGAAGAAGGACTACATCATATTGGTCAGTTGGATTTGCAAGTTAGCGACGGAAAAGCATTTATTGCCGGAACAAATACTCTTTGTGGGAGCATAGCACCGCTGGACGAGTGTGTACGAATATTTAAAAGATCTACAGGTATTTAAATACATTTTTTTTTAAATAATTATAATACTAAAAAGCATATTTTTTTAGAATGCTCAACTGTTTATGCCTTGGAATCAGCAACTCTACATCCAGCCAAGTGCCTAGATATTGAAAAGTCAAAAGGTACACTCGACTTTGAATCTGATGCTGATTTTATTATGTTGGATGACGAGTTACGGGTTCTCTCTACATGGATAGATGGAGAATGTGTTTACAAAGTTTAGTTTGTAAAAATCCAAAGAATTTAATCAATTTATGTTTTATATCATCTTTAATTGCATTTGAAATATATATTTTTATAACAAATTGTTTCTTTGAATTTTAAAATGGCGCAACTTCAGTTTCTGTAACTCAGGAAATTTTCTTCAAACCTATAACTCTTATACCAAAGAAACTGTTAAAAAAATTCACATTATTTCTATTGTAAGTAAGAATTAAACACATTCAGTTTTTTAGCATTTGTATTTGAGATAGGTTCCCCTACATACATAATATGTAGATACTAGTTGAAAGTAAATTTTTTTTAGAAATTTCACAAGAACTGGCATTTAATCAAAAACCTTAACATGGTCTTTGACCAATTTCAGTTTTAGTGATTACTTTTGGGGTACCTTACCGTTGCAATTTAAAATCTGATCCAAACCATGAAATATATGAATATATCAGATAAAATGTTTGAATTGATGACATTTTTATCAATAGAAAAAAAATTTAAACACACAAATATTTGAAAAAAAAACATTTATTTTTTGTTGAAGATTATCAATCACCATTTAATGTCAAAATTGTGATCCTTTACTTTGTAAAAATTCGATAAGACAAAAACGACTCGATGGATTGAATCCAAAATTCGTAGGTAGGTTTTTTGTGGACATGTTCAACTGTAAACGGCACAATCAACTTACTGCTTTTCTCGATATTTACAATTTAGCGTTTTATTTCTTGATTTTTCAAATTAATGCAAAAAATTTAAAAAAAAATATTTTATTACAAAAACAATCCTTAATTTTCAAATTTTCAATCAGCGACTGAATCAAAAAATAAAATGCACGACTGGGTCGCACGAACTTGCTCTTAGAGTTCAAGTTGCTTAAATTTTTAAGACTTTTTATATAGAAATTTGGAAAATGTAGGTACCTACTACATAGGATAAAATAAAATCTGAAATCAAATTGCCCTCCAAAACAAGTTTGCAGTTTTGATTGATACATTAAGATGCATTTTAAGAAAAAAAAATTCAATATCGTTAGAGCCGTTTTTAAAAAAAAAAAAACTATTTTTTATAAATAATTTTTTGGAAAAAAAAAGTTTTAAAATAAAATTGGTACCTATGCCATTTTGTAGAAATCACTAATCAACATCTAAAAACAAAATTTCAAAAAAATCAATGTCCCGTTTTCGAAAATTTGATTTAAAAAAAAAATTAAAATTAATTATAAAATTAATTATAAAATTAAAAATAAAATTAAAATTAAATTAAAATTTTTTTTTTTAATCCAAAAATAATTTTTTTGGAAATTTTGTTTTATATTTAAATTATAGAAATGCTTCGTCACAAAAAGTTTCGTTGAAATCGAATAAGCAGTTTCAGAGGTAAGCGGATTAAAAAAACGGTTCTATGGCAGGTACCGTTTATAAGGACTTTCAAAAAAGTTTACTAAGTTTACATGACAAGTACCGTTATTTTTTGTCAAAAAAAAATTAATTCCAAAAACCACTCTGGACAGTCGCCAAATAACGCTACATACCATGTTTAACATTAATCAGTCGATCCGTTTAGGCTGTAGCTCCTTATACAGACAGACTGACAGACGGACTTCCGGGACCTACTTTTTTGGCATTCTCTACCATCGTTATGTCATGGAAAAATGTTATCTCAACTGTTTTTTTGAACGAATACATAACTTGATAATATAGTACCTATATCGCAAGTAAAAAAGAAAATTTAAACTGAATAAACAAGTTATCCGTTCCACTTAGTGGTAAGTTGGAAATTTTGTTTCCAAGTTTTTAGTATAAAAAAGAGCCGGAAAAATTTTGGGAAAAAAAATTCGATATTCAATAGGATCGAGCGGAAATTTCACTACGACCATTTTTAAGGGAAGTCCAGTCACTTGAAAAACCTCAAAAAACTTGTATATTTTGTATTACTTATTTTTTCCCACTAGTTTATTCTTTTCGTTTTGTGCCAAATTAAAAAAAAAAATAATACATTGGAATTTAGAACGTAAAACGTACTTGATGAGGAGGACGTTCCAATTAATATTAAGAGCTCATATTAGGTATGTTATAGAGCTGCAGTGTTGGAACTAAAAAAATAATCGATCATAATCATAAGATCACAAATAAAACAACAACGCAATATATTTTTATTTGATTAATGCCTTTTTATTATCATCATATGGAACAATATACATTACTTTTACATCGGTTTTATTTTATACCAACATTAATTCTAAGCTAACAAAAGAATAAATCTCAATAAACATATAAAATAAATAACTTTAAAACAGAAAGAACATTTTGGTACATTCATTATCTTGAATAAATTTTGCTTTCTTTTGTTTTATGATGTTTTGGATATTTATAATATAGAAGTTTTTTAAATAAAAAAAAATTAAATAAATTATTTTGAATTGCTTTATGTTTTTTTTTTACTTTTTGCTTCTGTAAATTCATTTATTTGACTGGAAACCATAGGATGTTGTTTCTTTTGTAAAATATTTGTCATTTTTTCTATGTAATTTTGAAATAAAAAAGCATTAAAAATGGTTGGTTAATAAATTTTTACTTAAATAATTTTTTTTAATTTTCTGCTTATTAAATTCGTTACAACATGGACTAAGACACAGTAAAATTTTTATTTCGATTTTTTTTTTTGTTTTTTTTTTTTAATTTTTTTATTCATTAAGACAATTATAAATTTTACTTGTTGTTATTTATTAATTCTAGCAAGTGTTTTTTTGTTTTAATATATAGTTTGGATGTTGTTAATTTTTAAGTGTTGTGTATTTTTTTACATACAATATAATAAACAACTACATTTATATGTAACAGCTCAAGAACGTCTTTTGTATAGTTTTATATGTATATAATATTGATCAATACTTAAATATACATGTACATGTAAATATACATATGTCTTTCTTAATGTAAGTATATATATATATGCAATTTTTTATTGTATATTATATATAATCAATACATTTTTTTTTTTATTTATCAGTTGGTTTTCTTGTTCAGTTAAAACTTTTGTTAATGCCTCGAAAACGTCAAGCATTAAAATTTTCTTAAAAATATAGAATAAAATACCTAATTTTTTTTTGAATTTTTTTTTTTTATATATATTTTTAGTTTTGATCAGGGGCTAAAAATACTCAGAATACTACTATTAGTATTGATATGTTAAAAACGCGTTAATCCTGTTATTTGTAAACTAAAGACATAATAAATATTTTTATTTAATTTTTTTTTGTTTTTTATATTCAACGCAGTTTATCGTACATTGTTGCTCACCAAAAAATGCTTCACATAATTTGTATATATATAATATTTTGTTTATTTTTTTTTTTTTTTAATTTTTAATTTATATAAAATGAAACAAGTTTGGTTGCAGCATTGGAAAAAGTATCTAATACTTTAAGTAATTTTTGTTCACACAATTAAAAAATATATATATGTATATAAACAAATATTCGCTATATGTGGCGGTAAGATAGTTGCTTGTGTTGTTATTTTTTTTATATTATTGGTTCATTTTGTATACAGCCTAAAATGTTCTGAAAAAAATATATATATAAATAATTATTTCGCCTGAAATAATTTTTATAAATTTCAAACATAAATTACAAATATATTAAAAAATAATAAAATAAGTGGCAAAGCTTATTGTCAGAAGCGATATACACATATATAATTTTAAGTTTAAAACTTACGAAATGATGCATGAAACAAATTTATTTCAAAGCTATGTTGTTAAAAATGAAAACACATGTATACACGATATTGTAAACATTTTATTTAATTAAATTTTCTTTTTTTTTTTTTTTTGATAAAACAATATGAAAATTTTGATTTAATTATACCTGATTGTATATATAAATATTATTTTTGTTTGGTTTAATTTCATTCCCTTTTCAATTCATTAATCAAAAATCAAAAGAAAAAAAAATAACTTACAATTTTGTTTTTTTTTTTTGTTCTACGATTAAATATATATAGGCAACGTTTAGAAATGTTTTATTTTTTATATATATATATATATAAATATATATATATTTATTTATTAAAGGTATACAAATATATGAGCAAAATATATAGGAGGGCACACGCATGAATATACATAAATATTCAATATTCAATAAATGCAAATATTAAATATATAAATTTTTTTTTATAATTTTTTCTTGTTTTATTTTGTTTTATACCTACAAAAATCATAGGTACCTACATATGCATAATTATAATATAATATATATATTTATAAAGATGTGTTACGTTTTTTCAAAAATATTTTTTTTAAAAAAGCTTTAATGTGTGTTAAGTTATGCATTACAAAACGTGTTGATACAATTTTTTTTGTCTAATTTCAAAGCTTGTGAAATTTATTTTTAACTGTTTCTGGATAAAATAAATAAATTATTTAACAGAACAAAGTTTAAGATATCAAAGATTAAGAGAAAGCTTTAAATTTCTGATAAATTAAAGATATCTATACCTCTACAGAATTAAACCTTAAGACCCTAACCTTTATCAAGTGCAATTTTTCTTTCAAAATACTGAAGTAACAGTATTTGGATTTGCATGACGTCTTTGTTGAAGTTGAATGATGTCTTCAAAAAATTAGAAATACGAAACATTATGAATATAATAAGATTTGTCTATACGTGACGGTAATTTTGTCTGTACGTGACGTTAGAATGCATTATACACTTTTGCCGAAGGACAATTCTTTTTTCTGTCTCCATGTAAGTGGCTTTCACTTCAAACTTGAACCTAGCCATTTTCTCTCCAAAGGATTTTTTTAAACATATTAATACTAGGTAGTTAGGTACCGCCATTGAATAATTACAGTTGTAAATACCAATGGCACCGCTCGTATAAAAAATTCGGAAAACTGATTTTTTAAAAGTCTCTTCGACTTTATTAAGTAGTTATCGATGATGAATTTTTTTGAAAAATTTTTAAAATGTTTCGTGTAAAAAAATTTATTTAAAAAATTTCTGATTTAAGTCGTTTAAAACGTCGTTGTCATCAGCCTATAAAAGGACCGTGGGGAGTACATGACCGTGAAAAGTCCGGCCGTCCAGCCTTTTTGATGAAAGCCCTTAGTGAAAAATAGCCATTAAAATATTAGTATTAAAATATTTGACCGAAAGGCATAGTTGGCTATTTTAACATTTTTATTAGCTTAAAATCGGCTGAACCAGATACAATTTTTTAAAGTTCGGTTAAATATTTGTGCAACAGGGTCTTATTTTTGGATGAAGAAATCAAATATCGGACCTCTTTTGAATTTGTAAATTTTAAGAACTAATTTTGAGTTAATTCTTTTTTTTTAATTTACATATCAATATTTGATTTTATTTAAAATAAATCTCAGTAACGTAAACTAAGTTCTTATACACACAAATTATATATACATAATTGTGTTTATAAAAAATAAGTACCAACACGATTTGTTAAATTTACTTAACCTCACTCAAAAGTAAAATAGGAATCACTCCTTTATTGAGTGGGATTAGTTATAAAGAATCCTTTCTATTCATAATCTCATTTCTTAAGTTTTAACGACAAAAGTTACAATCTAACTAAAAACTTTTAAAAAACCTACAAACATTTTGTAGTAGGTACATAAAAATAACGCGACATTTATACTTTTCATAAAATCACACACATGCAAATAATTAATGAAATTAAAAAAAAAAAAAACAACATCTATACTATTATTTGTTTAACATGTTTCACATATTACCCAAATACAAACAATAGAAATAAAAAACATTCTTTTCTTTTTTATTCTTATTCAAATGACAAGTATTTTTTTTTTTTAAGTTTTAACCAAGTTTAACTCATTTATAGATAAAATAAAAAAATTAAAAAATATTTCACAACCATTTACATAATTAAAAATAATTTCATCTACAATGATTGTTTTATTTCATTATTTATCTTGATCTTTTTTTTAATTATTTTTTTTTTCAATGTTTACAACAATTTTTGGTAAATTTTATATTATCAAAAAATCATATAATAAATAACTAATATTTATTTGAATTAATAGAAAAAAATGTGTATATATTATTGCTTTTGTCATCAACACATTCATTATACCCATTTCATTTGTTTTTTGTTTTTGTATTCCTTTCACCAACATTGTATTTTTTTAATTTTATTTTTGTAATAATTGAAACAGTTGTGTTCATTCAAAGTTATTTGTATTATAAAATTAACTGTTTATGAATTTCGTGTTAATATCTATTTTGTTTTTATAAATAATTAATGCAAAAAGTAAAAATTGTCGTCTTATTTTCATAAAAAGAAAATTTAATAAACAAAAACAAAATATTTTGAATTTAAAAACTTTTTTTTATAAAAAATAAGTGACCTCTGTTCTAAAATTCAAAGCTTTATCATTTGTTGTTTGTTTTATTAAATTTTTAATATAAGTGTGTATAATATAATAATTTTTATATGTAGATAAATATGTGTTAATTAAGTTTGCTTCTTTTTAAGCTTACCAAACTTTATTACCAATTTTGAAAAGTGTATTTCTGATTTAATCTAGATAGTAATTTATTATTTTTTTTTTTTGTTTTGCATTGTTTTTTTTTTATTTCTTGAACATTTTTTAACTTATTTGATGGCTATATATAAATATATGTATACAGTATATAATTTAATTAGTAGGTATATATGTTGTTTGTAGTTTTCATTGCGCTTTCGTTGAAACAGGGATTTGTATTAATTAATTTTGTTTGTTATTTAAAAAAAAAATAATATGATAGTACATTGTAATTAAACATAATATGTATATATGTCAAAAAACATATACAGATGTATATATGCTTTGTATATATTTATAAAGTTAGTTAATACAGTTATACTAAAAAAAAGTTAATTGAAGTCTAGGTCATAGTTGTATAATAATTCATTTATAAGTTATATTAAATACATATATATAGAAGTTTTTTTTAAATTTTTGTTTTGTTTTTTTTTTTTTTTTGTTTATTCACTATAAACTATTAAATTTAATTCAATATACTTAGGTAGAGGACCATTGCTTTCAATTAGTTGTTTGTTTTATTTTTGTTTTTTTTTTTAATTTATTTTTATTTTTGTTATCTAAACACTAAAAATTTACTTATGAAATTCGTAATATTTAAGTTATAAATTTTTTTGTTTGTTAGCTTATGGTATAAAGATACAGTTTCACATGTATACATTACATGCATTCACGACAAATGTTTATAATATATTTTGCATCTAAATTTGTTAATTTTCAAGAAGAGTTTCATACGTTTTTTTGATGTTTCATACATGAATAAGAAATTCAATAACTGTTTGTTTTTTTTTTTTTTTATAAAATTGTAAGTTCATCTCCAAAATACTTTTTTCTTTATGTACACTATTTTAACATTTTGAGTAATTATTATTATTATATTTTTTTATACACATGTGTGTTGTGTACACAAACTACGAATTTTTAAAGTGAAGTAATTTTCATTGAATAGGTACACTAATTTTATAAGTATTTTGTTTTCTTTTTTTTTTATTTTTAGTATATTTGGTTCATGGACTAAAACAAATATTGCATTAAAACAAATCTATTTAATTAACTGTTGTAAATAAAAATAATTAACTCAGGCGTTTTAACATTTTACCTGATTTTTTATAAGTTTTTTTTTGTTTTAATTAATTTTTTTTAAACAGAACTATATACCTACACTCATAAATGTGTTCATAACAATATTATATATTTTTGTATAGTTGTTGTATTTTTATGTTTTTTTTCCAACCATAAGCAAACCATTATTATGAAACTATGGAAGCAAAATCTAAATACATTATGTATAAGAACAAAAATTAATCTATTTGCAATCAGTGCAAAAAGCAGGATAAAAGGTGATTAATCTGAAAATACAAAATATAAAAAAAGTTATTTATTTTTATTTTATAAACAAATATTTATTATTATTTATTACTATATTATAAATGCGTTGATTTTTTTTTTTCCACCATTCACATAATCACTGGCTCTATATGGGAAAAAAATAAAAAACTCCAAACTCAATGGTATATGATAGGTATTGGTGAAGCGGTTTGCACTAAGAAAGGTTTTTACTCAAATCGCACATTTAATAGGGTAAAACGGGGCAAAATGGCAAAATGAAAAAATTATCTAAAATCTAAATGCGATGTTGTAGAGAGTTGATTTTTTTTGCAATAGATAGATAATCATTTTTTATGTCAATGGACTTTTGGTAAAAAATTTTTAAAAATCTAAATCGGTAAGAAATCGTTAGGTTTTGAAAAGCTTATCAAATTGGGGCAAGTTGAGAAAGGGGTGATTACGAGAGAGGGGAATTTTTATGGGAAATTTTGAATATACCAATGGATAGGTGGTGAAAAAATAGTCGAGACGTGTGTTGGGATTTTTTTTTTAAGTAACTGGTTTTTGAGATAGAGAGTTTTGAAAAACACCTATTTTTTGCGTGTTAAAATTGGGTGGGTTTTTATTTTTAGAAATACATATTTCCGAGTGCTCAAAAAATCTGAAACTTATAGGGTGTATAGGTGAAGTATGTATGAGTGTATGTGCAAAAAATTGGAACCGTTGAATGAAATTTTCCATCAAAATCGAGATGAAGAAGTTTTTTGGAGCCAAGTTTTTTGGTCATTTTTTCCCGTTTTTAACCGTTTTTTATTTTTATCTTTTTTTGTTTAACTCATAAATATATGAAATTTACAGGGTTGATAGATTGTTGTTAGGACTATATGTGTACAAAATTTCAATCAATTTTGTATACACAATTTTGAGATAACGGTAAATTAAAGTGTGAGAATTCAACAGGTTATAACTATTGATCTAGAGCAGATAGAAATTTTATTAAACTTTTATGAGCATCCTGATACAATTACCTTTCATTTGGTATATCACACATAACGGTAGACTAACTACAAGCTACACAATGTTAAATCAAGAAACTTGCGAAAACACTCAAAACACCAGTGGAGATCTGTTGATCATGAACAGTCACCAGTGTAGGAAGTACCGTAATCTCAGTCTGGAAATTCCACATGGTTGACTTTAAAAAATTCTAACTTTTCTTGTAGGCAACTTATAAATAAGATTGAACCGTCATGTGAAAGGTGAAACAATAAGCTTTCACATGGTATAAAAATTTATTTAGGTTGTCATTGAAAAAAATTGATTTAATAGCATGAGAAGAAAAAAATAAATGTTTTTTTTGCTTTTTTTGATGAAAATACATTGAGTTCAAAAAATTCTAGCTCTTTTTGTAGATGTCTCATAGACCTGATATATATATATATTTTAAGCTAAGACAATAAGCTTTTATATGGTATAAAATTTTTTATAGGTTGTCATTAAAAAAAATTGAATAAATGACGTGTGAAGATAAATTTATAGGTTTTTTTTGCTTTTTTTGATGAAAATGATTGTTTTCAATAAATTATTTTTATACTTTTTGATCATTCTTAAAATTTTAGTATGGCTTTATTCTTTAGGAAATTTTATAAGCTTTTTAATGGTATAATTTTTTTCTAAGCTTTTCATATTAAAAAATCGATATATTGATAAAAGAAAAGAAAAAAAGTGTTTTTTTTTGGCTTTTTTGTAAAATTTGATTGACTTTAAAAAATTATTACTTTTTTTCTACAAAACTTACAGATATAAATTAAGTCTCAATTTCTAGCTTAAGTAACAAGCTATAATATGGTGCTATTATTTTATTAATTTTTAAACAAAAAAGTTGTAAAAAAAATTAAATAATAATATTTTTTTGTTTTTTTTTTTTTTCAAGAAATAAGAAAATTTAAAATATTACAATCTACCTACACATGATTTGTCACAGTTTCTTTGATACTTGCTTGATTTATCTGATTGAGGTATCAATGGAAAGGTAATATCACATATAAAATTAAAAAAATAAAATCTTTCAAAATTCTTAAAAAAATAAAGCAATAAAGGGTTATATAGAAAAAACAGTTTATTGAGCCCCCATTAAATTTTGAAATTTATCGTTTTAGTTAAAAGCGTTGTTAAACTATTGACGCCTTTAAGTATACATCATTAAAAATTCATTTAATTCACCCTTCTTTAGTTAAAGTGCTTACTTTTAATGGAAACTTTAAATTTAAAACTCTGTTAAAAATATCCTAGGGATTTTTTTATTTTTTTGAAAAATTAATTTGTCTAAATTTAATATTTGTCAAATTAAATATGTATAATAAATAGATACATAGATTTGAATTAAAAGATTTAAATGAAGAATAATAAAACAAATATAAAAACTGGTCCATAAGCGAGGGTATCAAAATGTCAGTGTGTACCAAAAACTGATGCAATTGCAATTTTATGAGATGAAAATATTATCCATCAACGCTTGTGTTTCTTTGAAGTGGAGAAGATGATTTTGTATATTGTGCTGTTCTGTGGAGTAGATCCATTAATTTTTTTGAATTTATGTCCTTTCAAAATCTTTATCTTTAGTGCAATGTTGCAATAAAATGAAAACAGGCTATAAGTCGTTTGTACTAAAACGACAAGAAAACGACTTGCTCTAGGAGCGCCAATTTGAATTAATTTTGAACTTTATAACTTCGTAATTCTGTCCGCTCTTCGCCCCTTTTCCTTAAAGCACGATAATTGCTTTACTAGAACCAGAATTTTGGCGTCCAGAGAGATTCTTTTTTTTGGGTCGTTTTAGGACAACGTATTAGGGAATTTTTGTCATAAATATGTAGATATGAATCTTATTCGATTCTTAGCAATCGTCCGCGTGACTCCTTAATACACCTAAAAAATCTACAATAGAATTTCCAGTTGATAAAGGTGCATAAAAGCAATATTTATTCAGAAGTAGACCGATACAATACATTTATATAACTTCATTGAAATCACATCACAAAATTTACACAAACATATTAGGACTAATAATTTATTTCAACAATCCTTTAAAGAAATGTTATCTAATTTTTCGATGTTTATTCCTTCGGTGGACTATTTTGTTTTCTGTTTCGATTTTGGTGTTTTAACTAAAACGACTTTTAAATTTAATGCTCTATTAGTTAATGTAGTCAAACTTAAAAAACTCTTAAAAGAGACTGAATAAATGAATTTTGTTTTTTAATTTAAAATTCCCTTTTTTAATGGAGATTTAAAGTTTAATGGAGAGTCAATAAATTGGCCCTAAGTACTACATTTTTTACCGCTTTGATTACTTTTCTTATGCATTAATTACACTGGTTTACAAAGGTTTTGTTGCCGAAACAAAAATATACTTTTCTGAAGGTTTTCAGTGTGTTGAACTCGAATCCGAAGTCATAAACAACTAATCAGCTCCCGTTTTTGAGATATTACCGTTAGAAAATGCAAAAAAAACGTTTTTTTGATTTCTTCGGACCTTATTCTTTTGTATAAGGAAAATTGTTTGAGAATATTTAGTAACGGTTTCTATAAAAACTGTTTTCCATCTTTCGATAACTGTATAAATCTTTTCAATATCTTTTGTATTGCCCGAGATATCTTAAAATTAACCCTTTCGGACCCAGCGTTACTCTCATGTAACATATTTTTAAAAATTCGTAAAAAATATTACATTAAATATTTTTTTAGGTTTCGATGGCTCAATTGAAAGATAATGATGCCTAGTTACTGGATTATTAAAAAAATTAGTCAAATATCATACCTTTAATTTATTTTTTATCGAAAAAGGAACTGAATTTCACATTTTTTCTTTTTTTTTGCAAAATTTTTTTTTTTTATATATGGTCATAATTTTGAAAAAAAGATATAAAAAAAGTTAATCCAGAAAGTGTTTTGCGTTTTGGCTTAGAAGAAGTAGCATATATTATTGTTCCATAAAAAAATATTTTCTCAGTTGTCCGACCTTTTTTGGTGGTCATAGGCAGTGCATGTTACTTACATGCAACATGAGAGTAACACATTAGTTTTGCTATTTATTATTTTGGAAAATAACTTTTTGCTATTCATATTTCTTAGTTGTGATGTTTTTGATACGATAATACTGAAAAAACATTTTTTAATATTGATTTTCATAGCTTGGGTTCGAAAGGGTTAAGTAAGTGGGTTTTTCTTCATATATCATAAAGGAGATAATGACGTCATAAAATTTATAAAAATACCAAACAACTGAGGATATCTCGGGCAATAAAAAAGATATCGGAAAGATTTAAACAGATTTAAAAAGGTGATAAATAGTGCTTATAAAAACCGTTACTAAATATGCTCAAACAATTTTCCTTATATAAAAAAATAAGGTCCGAAGTACTGCATACTCTAACGGTAATATTTCAAAAACGGGAGCTGATTAATTTTTTTTGACTTCGGATTCGAGTTCAGCACACTGAAAACCTTCAGAAAAGTATAATTTTGTTTCGGCAACAAAAAAAAAGTTTAATTTTGTTAACCAGTGTTATATATCTAATTTACTATTTTTCTACACAAACGTATGCTTAATTTGACTTATCAACTTTACTGTATGTCAATTACAAGCGTCTTGAAAAATAATTGAAATATGCTTATACGCAATTCTAAGCAAAATTCAAGGTATTTGGTCGGAAAAAATTCATATTCTAAAAACTCTGATTTGATTTCAGAAATCCACTTATTACTTCGGTATTTTTATTTTTAAATTACAATAAATGGGTTCTCAAATAAATCATGATATTTAGGGTCACTGTATGTATTTTGATCAATTAATAATACTGAAAATTAATATAATTTTTGAAGGTTTTATTTGAAAAATAAAATGTTTTTCTCTCACTTATTCTGACCAGCTGCATTAAAAGTTTTTATTTTCATTTCAAATAGTACTTAGAATGTTCATTAATATTGTCCAATATAGTAGAGTAACTAAAGCTCCAAAAGTGGCAGTATTTGAAATAAGAAATTATTTAAAAATTTTAACATGTCCTTTTAAAAACTTTTTCGTAATATAAATTGCATTTATTTTTCAAATTTTTTTAGCCACATTTTTTAAAATTTGAAATTATAAAAGGAAATGTCAATATGTATTACAGTTTATGAAAAAAATTTAAAAGTATTTCATTTTCGAAGAACTTTTTTAATAGAAGTTTTGAAAAAAAAAATTAACTATTTTTTTTTTTGTAAATTAGCTAATTTTTTTTAAGTTCAACATTTAAATATAAAGTTATTTTTTCACCATTCAATAGCCCTTATTGTTGAAAGTAAAATAGCAAAAGTTTAAAGTTCTTATTTGCCAAAGTCTTTGAGAAAATCAATTATTTTAATGCAAAAATTCTGTTTTTATCAAAAAATCCAATGAAAATGAAGTAATTTTTATTTTTTTTTTTTTTTCAAATCTGTAATAAATATTACCTTTTCCTCTTCGGAATTCATCTGATAAATAAAATAAATTCAAATATTACTAGGAAAAAGTTTGAAAAAAAAGCCATTTAAAAATTTTTAGTAAGGTTTTTTTTTACAAAACTCTCAGTTGAGGACCAATTTTTCGAAAAGTCTTGATTATATAGTGAATTTAAATTTATATACATAGAAATGAGATTCTGGTTTTTTTTTAAAAGTGTAGGTATGCAAATATTGTAGGTGCTGCCGTTGGGTTTAAAATATTTTGTTTGCATTTGAAGTCAGTTCGTGAGAAAATTAAAGGTAGTCTTTTACTACCATATATTTGTTTTCCTTAAATTACGTAGAGAATCTTTAGTATCATTTATCTTATGAAATTTAAGCAAAAAAATGGTTTTGTTAAAAAAAATTTAATTTCATCGTTTAAAAAAAAAAAGATCATCAAAATCAGATCTGTTCGGCCGGGTTTTCTAATAATTTGCTTTAGTTACTACACTAATAAAAATTATTGCTTTATAATGTCTACGAGCTTCAAATTAATTTTTCAAATATCATAAAATTTAAAATTTTATAGGTAAATCTATGAAAAGTTGAAATATTGTAAAACACCAGCACATTATTGCTCACAGTTTCCTTAATAATTGCTGGATTTGTATATCAATAGAAATGCAATATGATGTATAAATTTAAATAAAAAAAAAAAAACCTTGAAAATTTTTGAAAAACTAAAGCAAGAAAGTCTTCAATTCCAAAAACTGACTAAATATTACACTTTTAACTGTTATGATTACTTTTTTTTCGCAAACTTGATAAATTAAAAATGTATCCATATCAAACATTATTCTGCGTCAATTACAAGCTTAATGAAAAATAATTGAATTATCCTTATATGTAAAGCAAAATTCAACGCTTTTAGTCATAAAATGAATTAATTTTTGAACTCTGGATTAATCTTAAAAAACAATTAATTATAAATTCGGAAATTAATTTTTGATCATTATAAATGCGATTTTAAATGAAAGATAACATTCAAAGCTTACACTGGTCTGCAAGGAAATCCTCCTTTAAATAAAACTATGTATATTGTATACTTTTCTAAAGGATTTTTGTATGCTGATTCCGAATCCGAAGTCAGAATTGATGTAGTACGTCACGTTTTTCAGATATTCCCGTTAGACAATCTCAAAAACCCATTTTTTTGCTGTTTTCGAAGAAATATTTTGGCATAATGTAATATTTTTCAATTAAAATTCTTACGGTTTTTAAAAGAACTTATTTTTTTCTTTCAAATTAAGTTTCAATCTTCTCAATATCTCTTTTCTTCTCCGAGATATCTTAAGTAAGTTTAGTAGGTTTGGCATATCTTATCATAAAAAAAAACTTATCTTTAAAAATTATTATATCTTTCTCCCTAGAAAAAAAAAATATACTTTTCTAATGGACTTTAGTGTGCTGATTTTGAATCCGAACTCAAAATTTCGGTCAGCTCTGGTTTGTGAGATATAGTAGTTTTAATTGAGATTTTCTAAGAAAAAACTTGATTTTGTGATACTTTAATGCGAATAAATCCTCACGTGATAGAATTTTTTTGACTTCGGATTCTAACTCAGCACATCAAAAATTTTAAGAAAAGTATACTTTTGTTTCTAGGAGAAACAAATTTGAAGCTTTATAAGTCAGTTTATCGAATGGTTTATTACAAATAAGATATTTATAAATACATAGATAAATAGTATATAAAATTACAAAACACGTAAAAAAATTTTTTAATGTATTTTATTATGGTTTTCTTTACATATTTGACTTTTTAAATATAATGGGCGTTGATATTTTACATTTTCCTTAATTAAGGTGTTTTTGTTCATGTTGGATTTACTAAAAAGTAAAGGGTTTCGATATTTCTGCTTTTTTTATAAATCAGTATTTTAAAACATGAGTAAACATTAATGTAAAAGGACATATTTGGTGTGAATCGATAGGCCATATTACGAGGAATAAGTCCTCCAAATTTGAGCTCAATGCTACAAATAGTTTTAATTTTGCACGAGTTCAAATAAATCTAAAAGGTTGATTTTTTAGAAACTACCCACATTTTTCAAAAATCATTTTTACAAAAATGGTACCTGATAGAATTTTTCTGAAACCAGGTTTAGATTCAAGAAAGTCTAATCTGTCATAATATCAAACAATTATTTGAAGGAGAAAAAAAAAGTTAAATTTTGCAGACCAGTGTTATTAGGGAAAGTAGGGGAAAGGCCGTCTGGCCTTTCAGTGTTTAACTGTCTTAAAACCAATAAAAAACTTCTTCTAATTAAAATAAAGGGGCATTAATAGTCGTCTTAAGACCCCGGTTTATCTTAGACTGGGGTTTATAAAATGTTATTTAAAAAGGATAAACTCCAGTCTTTTTTAGTAATAACTTAGACAGCGTCAATGAATATGGCCCATAGTCTTTTTTCATTAAGTTTATTATTTTTTTAGAAACTCTCAAAATTAATAAAAAACACTGAAAAGAAGATAATACGTTTTGAAAAAACATAAAAAAAAACTTTCTTGGCCCCACATGAGGGTAAGACCGCCCTATCAAATTTTGTTGGTAGACAAATTGTTTCTTTTGTTTTAAATTCAATCTATTTGCAATAATAACACACGTATGATAATATTTTCATTAGTGCTTCCTCCAGTCATTTATCTTTCTGGTAACTTTAACGAGTACCATCTTTTTTCACTTTTTTGAGCTACCTATCTGATTTTAATATGTCTTTTAATTTTATCTTTACGACTTTACTTCTTTCGCAGAAAATATTTTTTGAATATTTACTATCTACATAGAAAAAGAAATGCTAAAAATACTACCGATTAACATGAACGATAACATTTGATGAAAAGTCACAAAATTTACTGTCTCAATGGAACTTGCTCAAACTTACAAACGTAGTTGACCACATTGTATATATATTTCTATACTACTATCATGAAGTCGAATTTAGTATTACTTTAAGTCACAACTATTTTGAGGTAGCGATCAGTGCATTTATTTCATACAAATTCTGCTTTTTTAAGCTCCCACTAGAGTTTCTAAGATCGTTTGTCTCCTTGATAGTACTATGGAAATATATATACAATGGTCGACCATACCAGAAGGCACTTATTTTATGTTACAAGTGTTGCCAATATTACTTTTTTTCATGCAACAAAGTGCAACGCACTTAACCCTAGATGAATTTTTAATAAAAAAGAATATTAGAAATTGCAATTGTTTTTGTAGGCTTATATGAAAATATGAATATTTTCAAGCGTATTTAGCAAATATTTTCTTTTCTTTTATTAAATTTTTTTTTTTTTTTTGTAAAATACGCAGATTTTTAAAAATTATATTGTTTTTTAATACTTTTGAGTACTTATGACAGTTTTGTTTTTGAAGTGAAAACTTCTTTAGTATCGTAGTGATTTGAAACAAGATGAAACGAAAAAGCGACACGAAAAATAATTTGATTATAACTTTTTTGTTTTAATAGATAGATAAATTAAATTTATACTGTAGATAGGTAATTAAATAAACTATGACTGTGCAATTTCATTTTCATTCAATTTCTTTTAATTTTCTATTAATTTCATATTCAATATCCTGAGATAATTATCATACAATCAGAAATCAATATTATGTTCCGTCAATAGAAAGCATGAGAGATAATTGAAACAGGAGATGTACCTATAATAAAATTTTTTAGATTCAAAAGTTGATACTTGATCATCAAAATACATAATATTGTTTAAGTTATAATAAACTTTGCATATAAACAAACTCAAACCCACTTTACTGTTAACCCCACTAAAACTTTAACCCCACCCTTATTCCTATAACGTGTCCAAGAAGTAGTTTTTTAAATGATTAAATGTATTCATGTGTACAACAAAAACAAAAAGAAGCAACAAGCACCAAACAGCAAACAAGGACCAACAACAACCAAACACCCCAATAACCAACCAAACAACTTAATAACAAAAAAACAAACACCTAATAATACAGTAAAATAAGGAGAAAAAATGGGTAAATCTCGGAATGAATGTTAGTAGAATTTTTTTTTGCTCAATATCTTCCTTTTGCCATTCTATAACATATCTCAAAAGTCTAGAAAAATCTCATGTTCGCTTGTCGCGATTTCAAGGTCAAATCGCGAAATGGAGATTTTCAAAATTAGCAAAAATAGGCTATGGTATTATATACACATATGATACATGATTTCAAGGTATTTTTTAATGCTGATTCCAAAAAATCTAAAATCAAGACAATCTGACGTCTCTGGAAAAAGTTATACCTGTTTTTCATCTGTCAACTCATATTATTATAACAGTTGCAAACTTACTGCCGAAAAACCCTTAAAAGTTATGGTAGATGAACCAAATTTTGCATGAAGATTTTAAAATCCATCATTATTAAAAATCAAAACAATCCATTACAAAAAATATATATACCTACGAAATAATGGTATTTTTTGATAGAAGGGCAAATTTAAGGATATGCACTAAAGAAGATTCTTGTTCATCTTAGGAATAAGTGCTAATAGGCTAATTTTTTCATTTTAATCTTTGTTTGGATATTCTTTAACTACCCTCAAAAATCTAAAAAAAATCTCATGTCCGCAAGTCCTAATTTTCTTGGTTTGAAGATAAGGTGCATATTTTAAAAAATTAATAAGAAAAGTTTAAATTTGTATATGTATACCAACATAAGCGACATGATTTAAAGGTATTTTTTAACACTTATTCCAACAAAACTCACAAACAAGTCAACCTGACCATCCCTGAAAAGTAATGCACCTTATTCATGTTGATCTGACACAAATATCTGAAGTGAAGTTTTTCAATTTTTTAAAATCTGCACCTTATTTTCAAACCAAGAAAATTAGGACTTGCGGACATGAGATTTTTTTAGATTTTTGAGGGTAGTTAAAGAATATTCAAACAAAGATTAAAATGAAAAAATTAGCCTATTAGCACTTATTCCTAAGATGAACAAGAATCTTCTTTAGTGCATATCCTTAAATTTGCCCCTCTATCAAAAAATACCATTATTTCGTAGGTATATATATTTTTTGTAATGGATTGTTTTGATTTTTAATAATGATGGATTCTAAAATCTTCATGCAAAATTTGGTTCATCTACCATAACGTTTAAGGGTTTTTCGGCAGTAAGTTTGCAACTGTTATAATAATATGAGTTGACAGATGAAAAACAGGTATAACTTTTTCCAGAGACGTCAGATTGTCTTGATTTTAGATTTTTTGGAATCAACATTAAAAAATACCTTGAAATCATGTATCATATGTGTATATAATACCATAGCCTATTTTTGCTAATTTTGAAAATCTCCTTTTCGCGATTTGACCTTGAAATCGCGACAAGCGAACATGAGATTTTTCTAGACTTTTGAGATATGTTATAGAATGGCAAAAGGAAGATATTGAGCAAAAAAAATTTCTACTAACATTCATTCCGAGGTTAAACCCTTATTTGACTGGATTATAACAATAAACATGAAACAATGAACATCAGAGAATAAACAACAATTAACAATCGAAAGACAAAAAACAAGAGGCAGCCAAACAATTAAATCATTATACAACTAAACAACAAAACACTTACAACAAACGAACAATCAAACAAACAATCAAACAAACAATCAAACAAACAATCAAACAAACAATCAAACAAACAATCAAACAAACAATCAAACAAACAATCAAACAAACAATCAAACAAACAATCAAACAAACAATCAAACAAACAATCAATCAAACAAACTAAACAATCAAACATACAATCAAACACAATCAAACAAATAATCAAACAAACAATCAAACAAACAATCAAACAATCAAACAAATAAACAAACATACAAACAATCTAACCAACATTCAACTATATACATAAAACACTATATACATAAAACACTATTTGATTGCACTCATAACCATAGCAGCGAAGCGCTATGCAACGGGCAGGTCGGCTAGTTAATTATAAGTATGTATCTTTTATAACAAAAAAATAAAGATTAATAATAATAATAATATTTTCGTTAGATATATTTTTAGTAAGAAAGTAAAACAAACTCACCTCATTTTTATAAGTATCTTATTCCATTATATTTGTTCTGAAACTCATTCTTTCTACAATGTGTGTGTTAAGTCTCAACATAGTGTTTAAAACATCTAAAAAAAAGTAATTTTTTTTATATTAGAATTAATTTTAAAACAATTAATTTTTCGAACTTACTTAGAACTGCAAAGATTTACGCTTGTTTTAACTTCCATTTGTTAAGTTGTTAAAATGCAGTTCAAACTTCTAGAACATTACTTTTATTTATCATATTTTTTTTTCAATTCAAAATTTTAAATTTTACGTAAATGATTTTTTTTTGTGGTGTAATTTTTTAGCATTTGTATTGTCTCCCCTTAGCTTGTGATTTAATTTTGTTATTAATAATTCTAAACAATCATCCAAAGTTGAACAGATTTTGTATAACACATAAATTTGTATATATACACACATTTATTTGTTTATAATATAAATGTTTTTTTTTCTTTAAATTTTTATATATATAAGTATATATATATGCAATTTTTGGTTTATTTTTTAATTTTGTTGTCAAAATTTAATTTAGTAAAATGGACTTACACGATAAATATATGTATATGTATATATATATTTTCTTTTTTGTATGTAAATAGGGATTTTGTAAAAGGTTCAAAATTAACTAATAAAATAAGTCACGCACTTTAAAATTATGGTGTAAATGAGATTATTTTCTATTTTTTTTTTTCTTAAATTTTTTTTTGTTTTCATTTCATTTAAAATATTGTTTCATTTAAGTTTATAGCGGTTAAATTTCTTTGGTTTTTGTTTTCATATTTTTCCTTAGGTTTGATGTGTTAAGATATACACACAGATTTCTGGATAATCGCAAAAAACGTATTAAAAGAACATTACTTCTGTTGTAATACAATATTAACAGTGTGATACATATTAAAAATGCAAAGATGATTTATTATTTTTATGAATTTATGTTTTTTTTTTTTTTTTTTTTGTAAGCGACTATAGTTTTATTAATAGGAAGTTTTAGGTTTCTTGATGCTTAGTGTTGCCCACATATAAGAAACAATAAATTTCAAGTAAATTGGTTATTTTTAACTTAAACTTTTTAACATTAATTTTTTGGGAGGAAAATGGAAACTTTTAATGCATTTGGGTAGATGCAATGTAGTATGGTTGTTCCAATGAGACATTAAGAATGAATACTAGGAAGACATAAAACAGTGAGCTTATAATTTGGTTTTTTTTATACCTATGTACTTGTTTTTCTACAGTATTTTCCCCTTTTTACAATTCTATAATTATTTTGTTTTTTTTTTCACAAACCTATAGTTTAACTTTTGTTTTTTTTTATATTACTTAAATTTTCAATAAATAATTAAATATAAATACATTTGCAAATAAATGTGCAGTTGTATATATATGATTAATTTTAGTTATATTCATAATTTAATTTGGTTATATGTATGTATGTCAATTGTAATTTGTTGTTGTTTTGGTTTTGTAATAAAACCTTAAAATAACTTTTGTGCAAAAGCACATAAGAAAAAGTTATTTCATTGAATTGTTTTATTTATAACACCATAATTTCTTAGTTTCTATCATACAAGAAGAAATTGTTACATTTTGAAAATTTTAAAATTTATGATTTTTTTTTTTTAATTTTATAATTCTACTTAAAAAAAAAAACATTTTTTTGGTTTTGTTTTTTACATCAACTACATTTCCTTAATATTTGTTTTATATTATTTTTTATTATTTTTAATTTTGTTTTAATAAATTTTATATTATTTTTATTATTATTATTATTATTATTATTGTTCACTAAAGGTTTTCGTAAAATATTAGGATTTTATTTTTTAAGTGGATGGAATAATTCTTTTTTTTGTATTTAAAACAATGAAAGCACCTATTTATTTTTGTTTTAATTCAAAATAATTGTAAAACAATTTGCAGACGAGATACCAACCAATAAAAGTTTATTTTTTTAATAGTAACTAGCATTGAAAGCTTAACTAGAATAATAATAAGAAAACAAAACAAAAGTCTAAGGATAAATATCAAAAATAACGGGAAATTAGGGAAACAAAATATACAAATAACAAATTTTAATCCTTTTTTTTTTTGTCTTTTGGGACGACCAAAAAATCCACAGATAACGGCCACCTTCTAAACAGACTGAAAAGGTCAGAAACTCACTTGAGAAAAATCTCGACTTGATTCACGACTTACTATGAATTCCATCATTAATATTTTTAAAATGTCACCACCTAGTGAATTGATTCTCATGTTAATTGCGGAATTTTTACTAATTGCAGCACTGATTCAATTCTAGTTTCATGGTTTTGAACCAGACTTTGTATTTAATGTGAGTTTTGATTTAATGCTCCTTACCTGGAATCTCAGTCAAGAGTAATGTTTCCTAGAAAATGTTCTTTCGCTCGGAATTAATTGCAGCCAAATGTCGCAGAAAATGTCTTACCATATTTTCTTAAGGAATAGATAACTGCGATTTGGAATAAACATACAAAAACGTCCATATTCATAGACACTGTCTTAGCTGCATCCAAGAAAGACTGGAGTTTATCCTATTCAAATAACATTGGGTAAACCACAGCCTAAGATAAACTGGCGTCTAAAAACGACTATGAATAGTATGAATATGCCCCAAGTGTTTATTACGATTGCCTTTCATTAGGTGCAATCACTTAAGTATCTTAAGCTTTTCCGATAGCTTTGTTTTGTTGTAATTCCATGCCTGATGGGAAGTGTGAAGGCCATCTGGTTCGTGTTCACAAACGTGTCTGATGCTTAGGCATCTTAGACAGCATATTCTATACGAACTATAATTTATTAAATTGTAAGCGCATGCTCTACGGACGCAAACAAAAATAAAGATTCGTTTCGAATTTCTGAATCAAACAATCGACCTGAATGGAACACCAAACTTGATACTTCGTAAAAGTGATGCGACGATAAGAAGTACCAGTCAAACAATTTCGAACTAAAATTCTGCCCAACTAAAAAGAACCAAACTATGTATATGTACTAACTACGATTAAAAAAAACTGTAAGAAAAAAAAAAAACAAAATAAACCATTTAAATAAAAATAAATAAAACAAAATACTTATTTTTTTTTAATACAAAAATATATATTTCAATCAAATAAATTATCAATATAATTTGTGTACTTCTAAAATACAAAATATTAATGTATATTAATTTTTATATGTATAATAATATTGTATATGTGTATAACTTCGAAAGTTTATTTTATTTGTTTTGTTTAAATAAAAATGACGCAAAAAAATCAATAAATTGTATATCACTAAATAAAAGTGTGCTGCTTTATAATGAGCATTAAAACAAAAATATTTATTAAAATAGTTGAAATTATTATCATTTAATTATTAAGGTAATAGTTAAAAGTAAAATAATCTTTTTTTTTTTTGTTTGTTTAATTTTATTTTTGAAATGACTCACAACGACACAACATGTTAAAAATATAACTCTTCGAGGGCATTTAAAAAAATTAAAACCATACAAAAAATATGCAAAATACAAGTATGTAAACAAATACCAGAATATTAATAATATGTATGTACATAATGTGTATATATATTAAAAAAAAAAAAATGTAAATATATATGTTTATGTATATATATAATATGTATATATAAAATCATATTTGAATACATTAAAAATAGAATAAATGAAACGCTCTGATCACAAGCTAAATGAGCAATAATGAAGATTATTAGGTGCAGACTTAATTAAGCGTTTGTTTGTTTTTTTTTTTTTATTTTTTATTTCAAACTTGAGTTTGATAATTTTTTTTTCTTAATTTGTTTAACCAGCAGAAAAACTATACTGTTTTTTTATTATTTTATTGTTAATTATTATAATTATGGTGGATTCAATCTGAAACAAATTTGGTTTTTCTTTTTTATTTCGGCTTTTTCATTGTTTTTGATTGAAACTCTAATAAATTTTATCATAATAATAAATTTAATATAACAAAAGACTAATTTCAAACGAATACAAAAAAATAGAAATGTTAATTTAATTTTTTTGCTCATTCCTACTCATTTATTGGTTGTATTTTTTCTCATCTTTTTATTTTATTAATAGGTTTCATTTTTTCTTTTACAAATTTTTTATAAAGGTACGTACACACATTCAATAAATATGTGTTTAATAAACGTATTAAAAATTTGAAAACAAAAATCTTATATTTTGAGCCTCAATTGTTCATAAAAAAAAATTGAAAAATAAAAAAAAATTGTAGCCTGACCAACTAAAACAAACAATTCACTAAATAAATTGAAGAAAGGAGGAAATGAGTAGTTATTTATCACAGGCGGGACCAATTAAAAAATAAAAAATATTTAATTAAAAAAAAAAAAATAAAGAAATAAAATATTAAAAGCCAAACAAAGAATGAACAACTTTTAAATAAAAGTTAAAAATTTAATTGTATAAAAATAGTATGATGTATACATAGATAATAATATATTTGAAAGGAATCATGTAGATATACGTATATACGAAAAAAATATTGATGTGTAATAATTATAGTTGTAAATAGCGTATTTTTTTAGTTTTCATTTTTGTTTTTGTAAAAATTTGGTGTTTAAAATTGGTTTTGTCTTTTTAATTAAATTTAATTTTTTTTTGTTGTTGTTTATAATAACTTTTTTTTTTATATTTTTATTAAATTTAAAATTAAAAAATATTCCAAATGACAAACTTCGTCTAGACATATTTTTTACTTGTTTTATTTGTTCATATGAGGCAGCATTTTTTATAATTAGTAGATTTTTTTGTGAAATACGTAATATATTTTTTTTTATAATAAGTATGTATATATTTTTTTAGTTTTTCGTTAAGTGGGTGGAGATTGGCGATTTAATTCTTTTTTTTTATTAAAAAAAAACCGCTTTAGTGCTATGGGTAGGACATGCCTGCCAGTTAGGCTAGAAAAGCACTATATTTTGTAAGAATATTGGAAGTATGTTCGTGTCCATACTTAATGATACAAAATATGTAATTATATATCTCAATAATTGTTTTTGTTTTCTTAATTTGTTTTATATAATGAGATAGAATTATTTGCAAATACATAATGTATCTATAAACTGGGATAGGTATTATAGTTTGTTTTTTTTTTTTTGTTATTTTTGTTTTTTTTTGTAAATAGTCAAAAGACTAATAAATAACCTAAGTTTATGATTTTTTGTTTAATTATTTCTGTGCTAAATTGTTAATTATAAATAATAAAAAAAAAAAACAGTTCAGATTTATTTGTACATTGCACCAACATAGCCAACATAACGTTATTTTGAACTAGGTTATTTTTTTTTTTTATTTTTCAATTTCATAAAAAAGTAAAACTTTGTAATTGTTTGAACAAAAAATGTTTAAGTTCTAGAAAAATAACAAACTATATTATTGGATTGTTTTCAAGATGGGTAATTTAATAATTTATTTATGTGCATTTTTTGAGTTATTCAATTTTTTATCGATTTACAAATGTCATTTACAATTTTAGGCTTTTTCCTCCGCAATTGTTTTTTTTTTTTCCTTTTAATTTAAACCTATTAGAAATTTGCTTATTTTCAATATGCAAGGAGTTTGAAACACAATAAGCAGTCTTTAAAAAAATTGAGATTTTATTGATGAATGTGTAAAAGCTTATGAATCTGAAGTCTCTATAAAGGAGAAATGTTACGACCTTTTTATCGAGCCTAATCAAAAAAAAAATATCAAAATTTGGTCAAAAAAAATCTTAACAATCATTTGCTAAACTAACCCGAGGTAGGCATCCAGAATTTCGAAAGTCGAATGATCTTCGAGTGAAAACAATCGATTGTAACCGTTTTATTGCTGCGGGAAAATTCTGATTTCGAAAGGTTCGGAGCAAATAAGGAAAAAAAAATACAATTAACATCTTGCAATAATCTGGGGTGGTTAGCGACTAATATTTTTTTTTTGATAACTGAAAGTTAAAAAAACAAATCTGGTGTTCTTAAGGTTACTAGCACATATTAATGACTTAATATTGTGGCAGCTATTTTACTATCATTTTTAATTAATTGGTTTAAAAAGTATTTGTTTTTTCATCTCTTTTCTTGTGCCCGGTGGTATGCTTCAGATTCATAGCATACACACAGTTATCTGTATTTCAGAACATTAAAATATCTTCAGCAATGTGAAGGAAAATAGAGAAGGCCTGAATGCTCCCTTAAAATCTCGTTCCTACGAGTTTTTTTTTTTTACATGAGAACGACATTACATTACTAGAAAAGACTCAAGTCATTGCAAATGTATATTGATAACTCAAATCGCATAAATGAATATTTACATACATACATAGTAGAAACAAATTTTCTGAACCGTTTTACAGTTTAGTTTAACAATTTAATACAAATTCGCATTCTGTGCAGTACCAATTTAATTGTAAATGTTAAATTTAATAAAATTGTTTTTTTTTTGTATTTTTAATTTTTTTTGAATTACAATAAAGCAGGGGGGAAGAATACTTTCCAAAGATATATATAATTTTTTTTTGTTGCTACATTAATTTTTTTTTTATATTTTTTTTAATATTTTTTACATTAAAAACACTTTTTAATCACAAAAACGGTAAACATCACTGATAACACTTAAGTAACTACTGCCAAATATTGAATAGTTCCTAATTATCTATATATATATATATATGTATTGTATATATATAATTTTTTGTTTTGTAAAAATACATAAGTATTTAAATTTACAATTTTTTTATACACAAAACCTTTTGTAAATTACATTTAGAAAAAAAATTGTTTTGTGTGTTTCAAGTGTGTGGTCTTATTTCAATATTTTTTTTTTTTTTTTTTTTAATGATGACGATTAAAGATTGCCACTTCATTCTCTTTTATAGTATATGACCCGGTTAAAGTTTATCTAACAAAGTACATACATATTTTGTAAAGGAAAAAAGGTTAATAGAACGGTTAGATGAAACCTACTTTGTATTCAAAGTAGTTTTGTTTGTTTTTTTTTTTTTTTATTTAATTTATTTCGTATAATAAATATATACAGAAAATATATCTATATATATAATAGTATATATTTCAATGTATATATTTATTTTGCCATTAATATATTTTTATATGATGTATAATATGCATTTAAAAAATATTATTTTTGTTTGTTTTGAAATTCATGAATATATAATTACAGTTCTAATTTTGTTAAAAAAAAAAAAACATAAAAGATGTTCAATATTGCTTATTAGAATAGTTAATAATATTATTTACTCGTCATCCATTCATACATATATGTACACATATATGTATGAATGTATATATGTTTGGTTTAGTGTATGCACGCATACATATACATAAATGTGTGTTAAATTTCATTTTACACAATATTTTTTGTTTGGATATTTTATTCACTTTAAAATAATATTGGTCAGATCTTATCTATTTCTTCATTTTATTTAATGATTTTGTTTTTATTATTATTATTTTTTTTTATTGTGTGTTTTACCTTTCTTTTTTATGTTTTTTTCTTTTTTTATTATTTGTTGAGTCTACCAATGTACGATTTTTTTGTTTTTACATTTTAATGTGTATAATTTATTATCCTAGTTCACTAAGAGAAATATTTTATCTATAATGTAATATAATATAACAACCCAGAGAAAATGTTCATATTATAATAAAAATGTTTTTTTTTATTTTGTATATTTTTTGTTTGTAATGATAAAAATAAAATATTAATACATTTATGTAGATTATATTATTATGTATAATATAAGTTGTAAGTATGTTTGTTTGCAAATGTTTTACACTGAGAAAATATAGGAAGAGGATGATTTCAATATTCACTTTTTTTTTTGTTTTTTTTTTTTTGTTTTAATATAAATAATAATTCGTTCGTTAAATTGTATAATATATATTAGTATACATATATATATTCATGAAATATATATATAATATTTATATGTATATATTCATGTATATTGACATTTTGTTTTAATTAATGATTACTTAAGAGATATTCTTTTTTTATGTTTATGTTGCATTAAATTGCTAGAAAAATAAACATTCTAATTGCTTCATGTATGTATTAGTTTTTTTTTTGTTTTATTTATTAAATGTTACTTATTAGTTATAAATGTTTATATGTTTGATTTTAATTTAATTATAGTTTTTTTTTAATTATTAAAATTCATGGCACTATTCAATTATTTGATAATAAATATTTTCTATGTTTTTTTTTTTTTTGTTTATACCTTTGGGTTAAATTAGTGTGTGTTTTTTTGTCAGTTTATATTTTTATTTAAATAAATTGGAACTTAAAAGAAACAAAATAAAAATAGTAATGAGAATACATATTTTTTTATTATAAAATTTGCACATAAAATGGCAATTTCTAAAGGCGAGAGATGGGCATCTATTTGGCAAATAAAATTGACTTTCTTTTATTTTTTTGTTTTTGTTTTGATATGTTGATGTTTTGAAAAAAATGTGTAAAGTATGACGATAGTTCATTTTTAAAAGAAAATATTTTGAAATGTCATCCTGTAAATAAAATGTATTATTAATTTCAGAATCAGACAAGAAGCCAGAGTCATTTCAGTTCACAAACCTGTTTTTTCAAGCTCTTTTATCTCTCTAATTGTTAGTGATTGTTGGGAATTTACTTGAAAGTAGATAAACATTAAACATTCATGTTATTAAAGAGGTTTGATGCTTGAAATATTTTTAGTTTTATCAATGGAAATTCAGTTAGTTATTTCTATTTCATTAAGCCCTGATTTTTCAATTATCAGTTAGACTATCAAACGAATAATGTCAATATCAGCTGCGTTCCTTTGGGAATATTTATCTACTGCTTTGAACTTAAAACTACTTTTAACTACTTTTGCTATATTGAAAAAGTACTTCAAAGCAGTTCAAAAACAGATATTCCTAGGAGCTCTCAATTTTGAACTTTTAAATTTAGGTTTTTTCTACTTTTTGTAGAATGGACTTTTGTTTGAACTAAAATGAACGAACTAGTTCAGTAGCATGATTTGAACTAAAATGATCGATCACTCAAATGAACCAAATTGATCATGCAATTCCTAAAACCACGCCATAATTTTTTTTTCTTTTCGTTGTAATCGATTAGGTTACCGACAATCGTAGTTTTCTATTATTAAAATTAAGTTCAAACAATTTCAAATTCAAAGAAAGTCTGCTTGGCACGGATTTTTATGCATGCATTTAGAAATTTTTGTAAAAATATGCGTATTGGAACGCACTTTTTGTTTTCGTTTCCAAGAGACAATGGTGCAAAATTTTGAACGATTGAGTAAAATGTTTAGGTCATTTTAGTAAGTTTTAAACTTAGTAAATCACTAAAATGGCTTTAGAATTTTATAAATCGTTTAAAATTTTACGCCAATATTTATTTTTATATTCTGGTAATCTCAAAATGTTATTTGACTTTCGAAATTCACTACAGCATCTCACATCTGTGATAATTTGTTAAATTCGGAACTCGTTGAAACATTCGTACTTTGATTCTTGACAACTTTTATAACAAATAACTTCTTTACACGCAATTCAAAATATAAACGAAACCATTCGGCAATATCTTTCTTCATTTTGTTTGAAAGGATTTAATTTACATTATAAACTCTGACTCTGCAATTGGATGCCATCAGGAACTTTAACTAAAACAAATGAGACCATTGCAGTGATAAGTGTTGTCACAATGTGTTGAAAGTTATGTTTTAGGAAAGACCTTTGTAACGAAAACACGTCTTATCGGTTATAAACAGAAAATAGGAATAATATTTATTATTGAAAATAATTGATAACAAACACAAAACTATTATACAAATAATTTAACAAAGTGTTTTACTTGTTACATTCAAATTTCAACACTCCCACTGAATGTAACATTTAATTAAATTTGAGACCTACTGCTTCAGAACAAATTTTATGTTTTTTGGAATCTAAAGCTTTAGTTAGAAAGTCTGCATTCATTTCTGCTGTGCTTATATATTTTAAGTTAATCAAGCCTTCATCTATCTTGTCACGAACGAAATGGTGTTTGACATCGATATGCTTTGTTCGAGGATGATATGCAGTTGTTAGCGCAAGACTTATAGCACCTTTGTTGTCGCATAGAATGGTTGTTGACTTGGTAGAACTTGGAATCAGCTCGGCTTCCAGTCCTTTAAGCCATAAAGCTTCTTGAGTGGCTGCGGAAACGGCCATGTACTCTGCTTCGGTTGATGAGAGAGCAACTGTGGGCTGTTTTTTAGTATTCCATGATACAGCTCCTCCACAGGATTTATAGACGTAACCTGTTACGGATCTTCTATCAAGACTATCATTGGCCCAATCTGCGTCACAATAACCGATTAGTTCATTATTTTTCTTCTTTGAGAATTCTAATTTGGCATCGGACGTCCCCTTCAAATATCGAAAGATTCGTTTGACTGCTATCCAATGAGCTTTACCAAAGCAGTTATTAAATCGGGAAACACTGCTCACAGCAAAACTAACATCAGGTCTGGAAACTTGTGCAGCGAACATAATACTGCCAACTGCTTCTTGATATGGAATCTGCATCATTTCGTTTTTCTCTTCTTCCGTTTGTGGGCACATTTGTTTGGTAAGCTTTTGGTTATTATCCATGGGTGAGCTAACAGGATTACAATCATTCATTTTGAATCGAGTCAGTATGTCGTTGATATAGCGTTCCTGGTCAATTTGGATAATGCCTTTGGAACGATCTCGTTGAATGTGCATTCCAAGCACAAATCTTGCTTCGCCCATATCTTTCATTTTGAACTCGCTGTTAAGATATTTCTTGAGTTTAATTTTCACATCAATATTCTTCGTAAATATTAAGAGGTCATCAACATATACTGCAATTATTATGATGTTTGAATCTTTTCCAGTAAAATAAACACAAGGATCTATTTTTGATTGTTTCAAACCATATTTAGTTAAAGCTTTGTTGAGCTTTTGGTTCCATAAACGACTGGCCTGCTTCAAGCCGTAAAGTGATTTCTTTAAATGACATACTTTACCAGTGTTATCGGTGAAACCTTCGGGTTGCATCATATATATCGTGTCATTCAAATCTCCTTGGAGAAATGCAGTGACTGCATCCATTTGGTCAATGTCCAAATCTAATTGTGCGGCCAGAGAAAACAAAAGGCGTATGGTGCTATATCTCACTACTGGGGAGAAAGTTTCTTCGTAATCAATCCCTTTTCGTTGAGCGCAACCCTTGACAACCAACCGGGCCTTGTACCGTGAAATCTTGCCTTCACTATCACGCTTTGTTTTAAACACCCATTTACAATTGATAGCTCTTTTGCTGACAGGCAAATCTACAAGATTCCAAGTGTCATTTTCTCGTAAAGCATCAATTTCTTCATTCATTGCTTGCCGCCACAATTCAGAATCAGATCTTTCAAGTGCTTCCTTCAACGTCAATGGATCATGTACTTCATCTGTTGTTACGGAATACGAAATGTAACCATCCCTTACCACAGGCTTCGGAGTACGCTTACTTCTCCTTGGTATAGTTTCATTTGAATTTGCTGTCGTATTTGGAATGTTGACATTTTCACTAGATTCACTTGATGTTTCGGAGATACATATTATTTCATCTTCAACTTCATTTAAACAATTCTGATCCGCATCTTGGGTTTCTGTTTCAACGGACTGTTCCAATTCTCTTGGCAAAACATCCGGAATCGATACACTGCTATCTTCACTGTTATTTTCCCCCACTGAATCATCATTGCCTGAGAGTATTTGAGAAAAATTAATTAAAGTATAATCTTCAATTACCTTCTCCGTCTGCAAAGACACGCGTTCATCTTCGAAAAATACAACATCTCTGCTCATGATGATTCTTCTCTTGTCTGGGTTATACAATCGGAAAGTCTTGAAATCTTCACAATACCCAAGAAAGATACATGCTTCGGATTTCGGGTCTAACTTTTTGCGGCACGCTTTAGGAATATGAACCATTGCCTTGCAACCAAACGTACGCAAATGAGTCAAATCCGGTCTCTTTCCTGACCATGCTTCTTCTGGAACCAATTCAAGGGATGAACAAGGTGATCGATTTATTATATGGATGGCTGTAGAAACTGCTTCAGCCCAGAAGTTCTTCGGTAAATTCGCATCTAATAACATACACCTTGCCTTCTCGATTATAGTTCGGTTCATTCGCTCAACAAGCCCATTGTGTTCAGGTGTATACGGTGCTGATGTACGATGATAAATCCCATTCTTTCGCAATAAAGCTTGAAACGTTTTATTGCAGTACTCTGTTCCATTATCGGTGTGTAAGGTCTTTATTCGTTTGTTACATTGATTTTCTACAAGTGCTTTAAATTCTGCAAAACGGGTGATGGTTTCGTGTTTTGATTGTAGAAAATAAACAAACGTTTTTCTTGTGAAATCATCAACAAACACCAAAATGTATCGAGCACCTCCCATACTTTTGATATGCAATGGACCACACAAATCGGAATGAATTACCTCGAGTACTTCACTTCCTCTAGGTCCTGTGTGATTGAATGGAAATCGACACTGCTTTCCTTTGAGGCAAATTTCACAGTTCCATTTATCGATCGTTGGAAATTTTTGACTTGTTCCAAAATAATCGCTCAGCATCCGTAAACTTGTCATGTTGAGATGCCCCATTCTTCTGTGCCATAGTTTGCAATCTGAGTCCAAATTGTTTGCAACAAAACATCTTTCTTTTCTTGACTTGTCCAATTTAAACAACTCGCCGTGCAGAGAAGCTGTTGCAATCAGTTGTTTTTCGGAATTGTAAATTCGGCAGCCCTTGGAATCGAAAATCACTTCGTTGTTTTTGCTCACAATTTGACTTACTGACAGAAGATTTGCACTCAGATTAGGAATACACAACACATTCTCAACTTTCACCTTTTCTTTTTGTACAGCAACTGGCAAATACACATTCCCCAGGCTTTGTACAGGCAAACGCATGTTGTTAGCTACCACAACTTCACTCTTAGCAGCTTCGCTAATATCTGACATTATGTTCGGATCTGTACACATATGAGCAGATGCTCCGGAGTCAATGTACCATTCACCAGGCTGTACTGAGGACACAGCAAAAGATGTGTACAAAACGTTCGAACTTGCTTGACCTGTCTTGTTGTTCCCCATCTTAGATGGACAGTCTCTGGCGAAATGACCATTCTTGTTGCATTGGAAACATCTAGGTCCTGAACTATTGTTGTTGTTTTTAGTTCCGCTTTTATTGTTAAAGTTTTTCTTTGTTGACCTCGTTTGTTTCTGTTGACCACTGCGTCCATAAAAAGCAACCGCTTCAACATCTTCTGTTTTTACGTCTTGAAGGATCTTCATCTTGATAACATCACCAGTAATGGATACGCCGGAACTTTCAATACCCATGATCATAGGTTTATATTCTTCGGATAAACCTGCGAGTAAAATTGTTCCAACCCATTCTTCACTGACCGTTAATCCAACGCCATTCAGCTTATGAGCCGTAGTGATTACAGTATTAACATAATCCTCTACGGATGAACAATTCTCCAGTCTCGTCGTGATCAATTTCTTGAGCAGTCCAACTCTTCGCGTCAGTCCATTGTCCTGGAAAGCCTTCTCAAGATTATCCCATGCTTCCTTTGCTGTTTTGGATGCTTGAATATGAACGTAGTTCACAGGATCAACCAACAAAATAATTTTAGCTCTAGCTTTAGCTATTCTTTTCGCATCCTCTCCGTCAGCTTTAACGCATGACCACAAATCTTCCAGCTCCAAATATGCTTGGACAGAAAATTTCCATGAATCATAATTGTCACGACCCTTTAATTTTTCAATTCCTGGTAGTCCGCTGTTAGCCATCTTGAAAAATTGCTGATAGAGGAATCAAATTAAAATAATTTTTTCTCGAATTTTTTCTTAGAAAAACGTGTTTTAATTATAACTTCGTTATGGCCTTTAGCGTCCTTCTGGGCCCATAACCTGTTGAAAGTTATGTTTTAGGAAAGACCTTTGTAACGAAAACACGTCTTATCGGTTATAAACAGAAAATAGGAATAATATTTATTATTGAAAATAATTGATAACAAACACAAAACTATTATACAAATAATTTAACAAAGTGTTTTACTTGTTACATTCAAATTTCAACACAATGAGACCTCACTCAAAAAACTTTTCCCATGATTTTTTTTTGCTCAAAAATGTGAGTTTCACGCGAATGAAATTCATTTTTTCCCCAAACTGGGGTCTATTTCACAGATCACACATGTGAATGAAAATTTTCCTCGGAATATTTCTCATGTATTAAACATGGGAACGAAAACGATCATCAAAAGTTTCCATAGGAATTTATTGGTATCGACATTAAATTTTCCAGGGAAATAAGACTTTCATTGCATAGGATTTTTTGTCTTCTGGAAATAAATTCAGAGGGGGATTAACAATCGCACAAAAATTCCGAGGGAAACAAAATTCCAAGGTAGATTCACACAATTTTTATTTTTTGTTTTAGACTGTCCTGTATGCAAAGTTCAAAAAAATGTTTCATACTATATTATGAGTGTCATCATTATGACATTCGAAAATGAACTTTGGTATTTTGAATCTCTATTGTGAACGATATTTTTTGTTTTACCTTCGATCTTTTTCGTTACAATTTTGCTATTGACTTAAATCATCATAATAATTATCAATTATTCACAATAGCAAATATCATTGTCGAAAGAGATAAACAACCGATTCAGCATCGAATGTTAAACGACACTCGTAATTACGACCATTATCTCGTGGTACTCTAGTATGAAATTTATTTTTGAAACATAATTTTTATTGAAAATATTTCACTAAAGATAATTTCCCTATGACCTACGAACCAAAAAGAACATATATAATGGGGGCAGTCCTGAATAAAAATGTCCCTGGAAATGTTTCCCATGTTTTAAATATGGGAACGAAAATGATCATGAAAAGTTCCCCTCGGAATTAATTGATATCGGCAAAAAATTTTCCAGGGAAATTTAGCTGTCATTTCATACGATTTTTTGTTCCCTGAAAATTAATTCCGAGGGAGATTCACGATTGCCCAACAAATTTCGAGGGAAACAAAATTCAACTGGAGATTTTAAAAACTTTTCTTGTATGTGTTGTATGATCTGTGAAATAAGCTTATTTTTATACTGACATTGTTTTTCTGATAGTTTTGATTCAAAAATCAAGTTTTAATCAAGAATATAGCCGTTAAATTAATTCCCACAAACGAGCTTCAATAATAGTTAAGTCTTTTAATTCCTACTTAACTGAAGAAATAAAGCCCGTTTTGTATTTATGTACATAACATAATAACCAAAAAATGGCTTTCGAGAGTTGTTAGAAAAGAAATTAGACGAAAGAGCATAGACAAAGAAAATGGATAGACAAATTTGTTGCTTATTTGATCATCCACCTGCATTCATGTTTTTTTCTTACTTTAGATTCGTGAGCAATTACAAAATCAAAATTTTAAAACATATAATGAAAGACGATGTATTATTTCATTTAAAAATTAATACATTTCTTTGATTTTCATTATTTTGTTTGTTCTTCTTATTTTTGGCATAAAAAGCACTCAATAAAAAAATGTAGACTTGTATAGTTTTTTTGTTGTGTAAAAAAAAGAATAGAATAAAATAAAATAAAAACCTCTGCCACAAAACTAAGAAAATAATATTCACAAAAAAAAAATATCCATTGTTTGTGTAAAAGTTTGAAATAAAAAATAATTTATTGTTTTATTTTCATTTTCAATATATGTATATATATATATGGGTTATATAGTCGTATATAACATTTTAAAAAAATGACAAACTACAAGAAATAAAAAAAAGGTAAATAAAAAAAGATATACATATTTAAGAATTTGAGGAACTTATACACCACAGGTAAAGCAATTCATTTGTTTTTTTTTTTTTTGTTTTAATATTATTACAGTGTTAATAAAAAAACTTGTACAATTTAAAGAGAAATATACATATTTTTTTTCTTGTTGTAGATACTGTGTGTAATATTAGCAATGTTTTTTTTTTGTCTGTTTTAAATAGATACATATAGAATTGTTTTATTTTTTTTTATAAATGTCTACTCTATTTTATGTATTTTTTGTTTTTTAATATTGTGTTTTATTGACATATTTTTTTTTAAGTATAGGATTTGATCCTTAAATATATGTTTTTCTTATATATTTTGTCATTAATTCATTAGATTTTGATTTACATACATACTCTTATGACATACATATATAAATGTTTTTGTTTTTTATTTTGTTGTTCCTGTTTGATTGCTTTTAAAATACATACATGTAAATTAATGTGTATAAAAAGAAATACACAGTTAATTAGGTATAAGTAAAAAGAAAATTAAATAAAATATTTAAAAAAAAAAAACATTAACTTATGTAAAAAAATGATTTCAAAAGTTCTATAAGGCGGAAATAACTTAAATTTATGTATAATAAAAATCATAGTTTCTCGTTTGGTTTGCTCGTAATTTGGAAAAGTGTGATAATATGGTTTTTTTTTAGTACTGTATGTTTTATTATAATTTATTTTAATTTTGAGTATAGTTGAATTTTTGTATTCAAGAAAAACAAATGCTGGCAAGTGATAAGGTAGACAAAAAAAAAAACTGAATGATTTTGTGTGAAGCTTATGAAACAGATCAAGTAAAACAGAATACAAAAATTTGCTTTCACATTGTTTAGTCAAGGTTTTGTAGGTACAACGGATATTCAATAAAAATGTTTTAAGATTTTAATAAAACGATGAACTAGAAGTGTTAAATATCTCTTTAAGTTAAGGTGAATGTTTATTAAATCAATTTAAACGTTTCAGTGTCTTTTTCTTTAAAACAAAATTTTTATTTTGTATCTCAAAACCTTACTAATGTTCAAGGTAAAATTTTCTAATAACAAACGCGTATTAACCCCAACATGCAAACAGAAAGTTTAAAGCTCTGAAAGCATGGAAACCTCTTTTTCAAAATGAAAATAATAATGAGATTTTCCTAGTGTTATTTTAAATACTCTTTGGTGTAATTTCTACTTTAATAAGTTTTATATGATTGTGCTCCCTTAAATCCATTTTTCGTTTCTCTTGATCTTGATAAGAATTTAATATTAAAAAAGGTATTAACCCTAGCAATGGTTAACGGACACGAACGATTATTCAATATTTTTAATACTCGTAAATAGCTTCAATAAGATATGTCTAAAGACTAAATATATCGCTACATCTAGTTTAATCCAGGAAGATTGCTTTGGTGGCATCAATATCAAATAGAAAGTTTTTGCAGTTTTTTCGAAACTATTTGTTTTCTGAGATGAGAAAATATAACCTTACGTTTCAGATTATGTATGTTCGATATAATCGAGCGTCTTATTTGTTTCAATTGAAGAATTTCACTGTCGCTGCTTGATTGTATGAAGTTAAACATATTTCAGAGGATGTATTTGAGTCAGCATTATCCTTTACAATTCATGGCAGGTTAGGTTAAGGGTCAAATATGTTGCGTCTAGTTTTAAAAATTTAAGTTTTTTGTGTAAAGTCACTTGGCCAACATGTTCTATTTAATTTCTAATTTTAAAATTTTAAAATAATAACCAAATGGTCTATGTTTTTTTCTAAATGCAATAATACACTTTAAGCAATACGAGAAATCATAATTTGGTAATTTTTGTATACTAATTTTATATCATTGGGCGTGTTTTACAGTTCATATTATAGAATATGTATAATTATTAGCTTTTAAGAATGAAAAAGGACGTATCCTCAACACTACAAAAAAAAAAGAAAGCTACTAACGACAATTAATTGTAACACATTTCACAAAACAAATTCGCTTCACAGTTGATGTAAACAGCATATTAACATATTTTTTTTATTTGTAAAAATGAAAAGAAAAAACTATTTTGTTTTTATTAAAATCCCTGTACATTATTTTAATCGATAAGCTTAAAACAATTGCAATTGTTCAAATACTCAATTTATCTTAATTAAAGGCAGCCCTACACAAATATTTTGAATACATACATATTTCAATTAAAAAAGGAAACATCTGTTTTGTTTTATAAATTTTTTTTCTTTGGTGGAAAACACTATGGCGCGTATTCATAGTTTTTTTTTGTTTTTTAAACTCTTGCTTAACTAAACAAAGGAGTGAAATAGATAAAATTAAACAACAGATTTGGCTAGCAATAGTTTAAAAAAGTGTCTTTGAATACACTCCTATTAATTTTAATAAACTTATAAGCACAAATCACAATTAAAATACATCAATGTCATTTGGGCCACCTTTTTTATCTACTCGCTCACACTTTTATTCAATTCACTTTTCAATGCCATTGTTTATATATTTTTTTTTATTAAAATCAGTCTGCTTTTAACACGCCCATTTGTTGTTAAATAAAAAAACTTATATTTAAAAAAAGTAAAACTAAGAATAAAAACGATACAACAGTTTCAAAAAAAAAAACTCTTATCAATAAAATCTATCACTAGGTTTATTACTTTTTGATCAAAATCAAGTAAAAAAAAATAATAAAAAATTTATTTTTTTTTTGTTTTTTTTTTTTATTTTTTTATATTAATTTTCATTTGTAAATACGTTAATAATAATAATAAAAAAAAAGGTGGAACAGTTAACAATTATAAATTGTATACATATATAATATGAAGATTCTAACGCATAAATAGTAAATAAAATTAAAAAAAAAACAACAAGTAAAAGAATTATTTAAAAAAAAAATTATAAAAAACAAAACTACTTTTTTATAATATTTTAGAAAGAAAAAAAAAATGTTTTGTAAATACATAATGTTTTGAGAGAACAAAAAATGTTAAATTTCATATAAATTTTCATCGCTATTGTTGTATTTTTTTTATAATATCTCATTGATTTTTGTATGTTTTTTTGTTTTGTTTTTAAGCTAACATTGACAAAAAAAAGTAAAAATATCGACTAAAAATAGTTTTGTTTGACAAAACACAACTTATAGAATAAAAGCGCGTGGAATTGGTACAATTAAAATACATTATTACTAAAGTTAATAACAAAAAAGAAATGTTAGTGAACAATGAACAAACAAAAAAATACTTAAATATTAAAATGAAAAAAAAAAAAAATATTTAATTAATTAATAACTAGAGTTGTTAAATTGTCTGTTAAAATAAATTGAAAAAAAAATGACTTGAAGGTATGCTTTTTGCTTTGTTTCATTTCTCAATTATTCCTGTTTTATCAGAAATGCTTTTAAACAGAAATTGTTTTCGTTTGTTTTTTTTTTTTGTTTTTTTGATTTGTTTTTTTTCTAATAGGTTAAAAAAAAACATTTTGTACATTTGTAATATAAAAAAAAATTAAATACACAGAAACTGACTAAAAAAATAAATGTATTGAAAAAATATGCGTACGGTTAATTATTATTTAAAAAAATAAAGTTAAAATAATTAAAATAGTAACGCATAAATAATGTCTTGGATTACCAGCCTTATTAAAACGGAAAAGGAATATAATAAAATATTTAACATTTTATAAATGGTATGTTTTTTTTTTCTAATGTATAAATAATATATCAAGTTCGTTAGCTTCAGAGTTATTTTTTTGTTTTTTTTTTAAGAGAAAAAAAAAATGATATTTTCTTTGCTTTTCCATATTATTGTGTGTTCATTGTAAATATTAAAAAAAATTAAGGAGATCAAAAAAATATTTGTTTCTTTTTGTATTTCTTGATACGTTTTTTACTGTGTTTTTCTTCATTCTAGTTTTGTTTGTTTTCTTCATCAGGGATCACGGCGTCTTTGTTGTTTGTTTTTTTGTAGTAGTAGTAGTATTTTTTAAGCGTTTTTTTTTTTATATATTTTTTTCTGTTCTTGTTTTAGTAAAATTTTATGATAAATTTATCGATTTGGCTTGAAGTTGTTTAAGTTCGCTAATTGACTTTTTGTTTTCAATCAGTGAACATAAAGAGTATTAAGCACTAAAACATGATGATTATTTTTGGCTAGGGTAACAACATAGCCCTCGGATGTTATTTTTAGACCGCAGCATCGAGAAACCTAGATAAAATAATAATGGCGGCGTTTGCATTTCTTTTTCTTTCAGTTAAAATACAATGGGCGTTACTTGGTTAAGACACATTTAAATATTTTGCATATTTCATTCCTATAATTTGATACGACAGATAAAATATTTTAAAATAACAAATTATACTATGTAATTAAAGAAGGCAAGAGCAAGAAAGTTTCATATCCTATCTAGGCGTTATTAATGGTTTTTATTCATGTGCGTCCTGTGAGTTTTGTATTGTAATACACTTGAAGCGTTTGGATGAAGAAGGGGGTAAGTGACATTTTTTCGATTTTCGGTTTTGAAAAATGAGGATGTCTTGCGAAAACTTAAATTTCCGTCTAATCTAGGTCACGCTACGATTAGTATTTTCTTATTTAGCGCTTTAATTTTTGGTATAAAAGGGTTACTAAAAACTAAAAACTGAAAAATGTTGTTTTTTTAAATATACCAAGCTACTGTTTTGAAATAAGAGTAACATTGTTAAAAAGCTATTATTTTTCTTGTTTTATTAGTTTATTCAATTTTATTAAGATTGGAATACGAAAAAAGTTCTCAACAAAAAACTTTAAGTCCTTATATCTCGAAATGTTGCAAATGTCACTTACCCCCTTCTTCATCCAAACGCTACACTTATTTATTTTCTAACCGACATTTCTTCACAGAATCCAAGCGCAAATTCGTGCTACAATTGTTATCAACTCACTTCTTCAAAATCGGCTGTAATTATTTATATTTTTTGGTGGGCACTTTTACTTTGCGTAGAAAATGCTGAGCATTATTACAAATTATTCTACTACGAATTTTAGGCTAAAATATTATAAAACGATTTCAAATTAGGACGTAATCGGAAAAATAAGGCGATATTATATTTCTTCTAAATATTTCATAAACTCTTCTGACTGTTTAAAAAAATTATAAAATATTTTGTATGTATCTAAACCAAGTGAGCCTCACTGTATTTATTTATATAATACTTGTATACTCATATACATTATGAATATTAATAAGATGAGAAAATTTCCTACCTTTACATGTGGGCACTCGAATTCTGACTGTAAAACGCCATCTCGTGAGTAACAAGCAACATGGAAGCGATTTCCATGAGAATCTCCAATCAAAATGTCACCTGCATTAGATATATCAATTCCATTTGGGAAACAGGTTACTTTTTCATTTCCAATGCGATATTGGAAGACTCCATCTTCCTTAAAAACAGCTACACAGTGTCCTTTGAAATCACATACGTAAAAATCGTTGTCTGGAATAAAAATATTTTTTTTTCTTGTGAGACATTTAAAAATTTGTTAAATACATTAACATAGATAAATCATTCTTAGTTCATTATGTGTTAAAAAAAAAGTTCAAGAAACCAAAGCAGTTAAACTTATTAAAGATAGATTTTTTTGGTTCGGTTTGCAAGAAAATTCAGAAATTTTTGGAGCGACGAAATAATTAAGAACTAAGGCTCAATTTATTCACACTCCATTAAATTTAAAGTCACCATTTAAAAAGAGCAATTTTAAAATTTGTATGCGATTTGACAGATTTATAATTTTAAATGGAGATTTTAAATATAATGGAGAGTGAATAAATTGAGCCTAAATGACTTACAACTTTCAAATATTCAACTTAATGATGTACATAGTATATATATTTTGGTATAGTATATTTTGGTAAAAAGTATATTTTGGTAAAAAGAGAGTTTCATCTTACCTCTAATTGCTATATCGGAAGGTTCCCTCATATAATCACTGCAGTCAAACCAGCGCACCAATTCACCCTCTTCAGAAATAACAAAAACAGTTGGCGAAACACTATCCACAGCAACAATATGTCCCTTTGAAGTCACAGCCAATCCAGCGACAATATCGATGTATCTTAAATTAAAAATATAAACAAACAAATGAAATAAAATCAAGACTTGGTTTTTTTTTTTTTTTTTTATCTCACCTTATGGCAATTTTTCGCATAAAATGTCCACACTTCGAGAATATCTGCATACGAGATCGTTCATTTCCACGATCGCACACAACAAACTTTCCATTGGTATGCATTACAGCAACCTTTCGTGGATACCACAATTGTCCCTCGTCTTTACCAGGCACACCGAAATGGAACTTCAGTTGTCCATTCTTTTCAAAAACTTCAATTCGATGATTGTTTGTATCGGCTACAATAATTTCTTCATCTACACCCAAGCAAAAGCCATGGGGCGAATTAAATTGTCCTTTGGCAGTTCCCAATGATCCGAATTTAGAACGAATTTGCATAGGGGTAGCCTTGTTTCTACCAGTAACATTGATGCCTGCATGGAAATTGGTGATACTCATTTCATCGGAAAGTGGAGCAAGTGTTGATAGACTTGGCGATGTAGCTGGTGGTAGGCAAAAATCTGGCAATAAACAATCAATGCCTGGTGAAGGTCCACTCGGTAAAAGCTGATTAGATGTCATGTCTGTGTGAAAATCTACTATTAAGCGCCAACAACAAACCAGTGTTTTTATGTTTTGTTTTGTTTTATTACGAAAAGTTCAATAAACAGAACATTACAAAAATAAAATTATGTTGTTAACACAAAGTTTAATTAAGAGAAGAAATATACAAGAAGAAATAAAATGGCTTGGATTAGTTAAGGGAAACTATGAATAAATAACTAATTTACTACTTTGATTTAAACAAAATAGGAAAAAACTAATGTTATTTTTAATGAAAATTTTCACTTTAATGCATTATGTATGTAAATATATCTGGGAAATTATTAACAATAGAGTGTATTAAGACTCAAAAATAAACAACCTTATTGTTCTTCTATCAGATTTATAAAGTTTCGATTCACGAGATATATTGCTTGTATTTAAAAAACTTGCAAATGTTTTTTAAACCTTAAAGTGGCCACAAGCTAAGAGGAAGGGGGATATGAAATTCATCATATAACCTACAATATAAAATAAATAAATGCAAAAGAATATTTTGAAGCGTTGTTTTTACTCTCCGGATTGGTTCGTGAAATTATTTTTTCAGGACCAAAACTAATGGTTTAATTTTTTCAAAAATAGCTTCTTATAAGCAAAGTTTTTTTAGAAAGTTATATTTTTTTAATTTCTAATAAATGACTAGCATAGGCGACGATATTGACATAATTGTGATGTCAACACACTCAACACCGACGTATTATACAAAACGTCATCATAGACACACAATACTTCGAGGAAGTAAAAAACTTTCGTCTACCTAGGCTCCGTTATTCACATACAACAACACCATCGCTGAAAGGTAACGAAGAATTAATCTTGCTAACCGCTGATGCGACGAAGAAGATGGCAATGGTGAAAAAACTAAGCTGAGGCATATACATATTTGCAAGCAGTGTTGCACGCTGTTGGGCTCAAAACCATGAGTCCCAGTAAGTTGATGTTTTAATGACAGATGGAAGCAACAGTTGATGAATTCCAATATCACCAGCAGTAGATAAGAATTCAATTAAAAAATAGAATTGGAATTCATTTTCTAAAAATGACCTCAGATGTACGATATTATCAGAGCCTTGTAAATAGACTGAGTGTAGTCGGTTAGTAGAATGATGCCACTCTCTCATTCCGCACCCGTAAATAAAAAGTTGAAAGTCAAAAACAATGGCTGTGGAAGAATTGATGATTTTCACATAGTAGTGATATATCATTTACACATTGAATTATTAATATCAATTGGTTTTGAAGTAATTTGCGTCCAAAAAATTATTTTAATAAATGAATAAAATTTTGAGTTAAATTGTTGTTGTTGGGACAAGTTGATAAAATGTCCAATTAAACTTAGCAATTTTTAGTTCATGGGCAATAAATTGATCTCGTGTAAGTTTTACAAAACAAGCAGAAGATTTACTTTAAGTTCAAAAACTATAATTTCGATGTATCGTCTGTCTTGTTTTTTTTTTAGAAATCGAATAAAAAAAATATTATTTCAAATGAAAAAAAATAAGCATTTTGAAAAGAATAATTTCTGTCGTGATGAATGTGTTATAATATCGAGTTGCAATACAAAATACGACTTACCGTTGCCATTCAATCCAAGTTTTGCTAGAGCTTGAAGGTTATTGAATGCCCTTTGATCTCCAGAAAGAATATCAGCCAATGTAATAGATTGGGTTTGCTGTCCCTGTGATGGATTACCAGCAGCCACCATAGCATCAGACAAACCGTCAGGAGTATTTTCAGCCAGATTTGCCAAACGTTGCAAGTTATACTCAAGCATACTGATCGAAGGTTGTGGTGGACCACCATTGCCTACACCAACAACTGGTGGAGGACCAACATTGCCATTGGAAGAAAGAGGACCGCCACCGCCCATAGAATGTTGTGGTGGTGAGTCGGGTGACAAAACACTTGGCATCATAAAGCCATTTCCAAGAACCGATAAATCTCCATCAAATGACGACTGCATCGATGTTGGCAAAGAAATGGGACTACTAGCTGTGACAGAGCTAGCCAAAGCATTTTGTGAGCTATTTGCCATTATATTGCGAGTCATCAAGGATGGTGGCATACCAGGCAAAGTTGGTGGTGGTGTACTCTCCTTTGGACTGGGTGGAGTCGATTCAGTGCGAAATTTGCCAAATGTATCATGAGCCAATTGCTCGAATTTATCAAATTTGGTGTCGAACTCAAGCGAATAATTGACATCACACTTTGGCGTATTGTTGATCAAATTTATAAATTGCTTAGATATTAGCTTCTTCATGCTAAGGAATTCAGCAGCATTAGCCTGCTCTAATACACGTTTCGTGAACGTGCACACTCCATCAATTTTTCCCATGGTATTTTCAATATTCTGCAACAAGTCCATGATCTTCAATTCGCGCTCAGAGTGCAGTTTACCCAATTCCTTGAGCGACTGATCACGACACTTCTCAAGTACAGCCTTAAAACTTTGAAATGATTCTTCAATCAAATCTCTAGCGGTGTCGTGTTGCGATTGCAACTCAGTTAGATCACTCGACAACTTGGAAGCAGCCGAATCGCAATATTGAACCTTCGATTTAGCCTCCTTCATCAAATCTTCTATATCAACACGAACACACTTCTCAGCAAGCCCAATCACTTCGTAATGATGTTCGGAACCCTTGTGGTCGGCTATCAAGCAATCATTGCACACAGGTATTTGGCAGTTGTAGCAATAGTATTTTAGATTCTCACTGGTATGTACATTGCAGAACAATGGCTTATGGATAGTCAATTTTTCGGCGGTCTTTTGCAAGTCCTCCAACTTGACTACTTCGTGATTCTCAAAACAACGCATATATTTGTGGGCGTTGTCACAGCCGCCGCACAGGAAGTTTGCGCAATCATTACAACGGGAAATTGCTTTCTCCTTGCTTTTGCACGAGGTGCACGACAACATCTCAGACTCGATGGATGACAGATCCAAGATATTGGTCAGAATGTAATCGCATGTCAAAGATTCCACTCCTTTTGGACCAACCTAACAAGTATAAAAGAAAAAAAATATTGTTTTAAAATAGCCATAGTAACATTTTTAATTGTCTACTTACAGGAGTAATTTGCTTGCAAGTTGGACACTCAATGGAATTCTTCAGCGGTGGATCACCTGAACCATTTTCGTCCAACAACATCTTTGCCAAACATCCTTCACAAAAGACATGAAGACATGACAATACTCTCGGCGACACCAAGCGTAGCCTAAAAAGATACAATTGAATTTTTAATATCTTTCTTGTGTTTATATGGAAAACAAAACTTACGAGCAAATCTTGCAATTCTTCTCCATTCCATCAGGGAACGCACAAGCATCTTCCAATGGGGACGACTCCAATTCGTCCCCCTTGCTATTGCTTTCAAACACCTCACTAAACATGGCCGTTGCCGTTTGCAGAGTCAAGTTATCAACAGCCTCGTCCAATAGTTGAGCAGCAGTTTCCGTTTCTACTATCTTGTTATTGTCAAATGTACCAAAAATACCGTTGGAAATTTCGTCGGTTGATGCCATAAGTTGAATACAACTTTACGGAAATAATCAAATACTAATAATTAAATCAAAAAGTTTATTAGTATTTTTGTTTTTTAAATTTATTTTAAAAGATTTTTTCCCGTACAAGTGGCTTTTCTTCGTACACAGAGGAACAGCCTTAGATTAGGATTTGTCTTAGAATTCGATTAATCGCAATTATCACTGGTTTTATATTTTGTTTATTTTTAATATCAACACTTAGACACTCATGTGGAGGGAAATTTACTTATATATTTTGTTTTTTGTATTTTTATTAAGAATCTCATAAAATTTGAATAGACCGCGAAAAATGGCAGATGTATATATTTTTTGTCAAGAGTTTTTTAAACACACGACAAAAATATTTATTAATAAAAAAAAACAAACAAGAAACTCAAATTTACACAATTATGTAAAGTTTAAAAAAAATTAATAAAAGCGAAATATTAACACTAAAAAAATAAATAAAATAAATTCAATTATACTGGTTTTGTTGATAAAACGAACACAAGTTTTTTTTTTGTTTTGAATCAAAACTTTTTTTTTAAGATTAAAAATGAGATTTTGTTTTTTTGTATCTTTTGCTTTTAATTTAAGTTCGTTTATATTTTTATTAATTAAAAATATTAATAATTAAAACTTGGAGATAAGATATATTATTGTTGTTACCGATTATTGTAGTTATTCGTTATGGTTGTAATTTTTGTTTTTTGGTTTTTTTTTTTTTTAATTATTTTATCAAGTGATCACGTTTGAATTCTTTGTTGCTTGTGGTGTAACTACTACTCCTTCTGTTCTCAATAAAGATTTTTGTTTTTTTGAATTGTTTTTGTCAAGATTGCAGCGAATTCCCCTTTATTCCTTGGTTGAATGATGAGGATGGTTTTTGTTTTTGTTGTTTTATTATTTAGATTTATTCAACAGTCTCATCCAAAGTCTACAAAAAGAATAAATAAAAGATATTCTATTATAAACGTATTCAATTAATTATGGCGAATGAAAATCCACAGGTTGCCATGGTATTTTACAATTTTGCATATAAATATTTTCATCAAGTAGGTAAGGTAGGTACTGAGTGTTATTATATGAAGTTGATACAAAGCATTGCCATTTCAAGTCAGTCATTTGAGGCAAAAAAAAGGTTACCTGGACATTTTATTTATAATTTTGGAAGTGTATTGGAAATAGCTATTTTGAATTTATTTTATGAAGTGCGTTTTCAAGATACATAGTACATGTAATTTAAGTTAAGCCAAACTGTATGCCTAATTTTTTTGGGGTGCTGAACTCGAATCTGAAGTTATAAATTCTCCAACAAACATTGAAATTGCCGAAAAGTAAAATAAATTTTTTTTTGTGCATATTACTTGAAAAGGTGAGTTTTTTTCAAAAACGAGTAGGAAGTAAAAGATAAAATTACATACTAACAATTGAAGCGTTGAGAATGAGAAGGTGTTAAGTGACTTTTTTTTATTTTTTCCATCGAATAAAGGGGTCAAAGACACCCTAAATTTTTGTTGTTTTTGCCATTCATTTAATGTCCTTAATTTAGAAGTTAGCCTTCATTGTAGTTTTTCAGAAAATGAGATTGATGCAATCAAATCGATAACTTTTGCTGTTTATTTCTATATGAAGCAGTTGTCTCAGATTTATGTTTTTGATATTAAATTTAAAAGAATAAAGAGCTTATTCTTACTCAGTCAAAAACCCAAATAATGCAATTTTGTGACTTAAGACTTTATTCCTAAGAATTGTTTCAGAGATTTTTGAATTTACTGAAATTTTGAATTCTTTATCCTTCTATTGGGTGAAAATTTGTTACAGCAACAATTTATTCCTTTTCATTTTTCTGTACAACTTCTGGCTTTCGCTCAAAAGTGTGTTGAAAAAAAAAAAAAAAATAATCAGCACTTATGAAAAACATTATTTCATATATTTTTGTTTTAGTTGGATTTTTGGATTTTTCATCCGTGCATTCAGACTAGCTCAGCACCCCAAAAACTTAAAGTTAGCTATTAAGAACATTTAGACTAGAACTTTTCACTTTTGTATGAGTCTGATTACAATTTAACTGGTACACTTTTTGAGAAGTGTAATTTTGTTCAAGTAATTTTTTGTTAAAAGATTTAAATAAAAGATACAGAAATAAATTATGTAGATAAGGGGTTAAGATGCAAAAAATATTAAAAACGCCTGCATAGTTTTCCAAACATACTACTACTTTAAGAGTCTCTACCCTACTCAACCTCAGTTTATCTTTTTGTACTAAAGTTAGTAGCTCGCTTAAATGCCAGAGAAGTTTGTTTTATAAAACAATTAATTGTTAATAGTTATGAATGTAGACAAAATATTAAAAAAAATAACCACAAATGCTTTTCGTTGCCTGAAAATAACCAAAGCTTTCGCTTAATTTCTAAAACAACGTTTTATCTAAAAAATAAAAACCATTTTTCAGTTGCTAATACCTCCGATTGAATAATGTTCCAATTCATACTCTATGAAAAATGCAAAAAATCAGAAATTTTAAACGTTTTAGTTCAAACAACAACCCTTATGGGAGTATGTAAATATTTTGTATGTTTCAGTCACATACGAAACTGTGATTTCGTTGAAGTTTCAACCAGAGATCAGAAATAAATCTCAACCTTTTGAAAGGTTCCTTAATAACACTTATTTGTTGCCATTTTCAATAAAGGTCATTTAATAACCTTTATTAAAAAAAAAAAGAAATATTTCGGTCAAGGTCTGACAGAAACCTTTTTTTTTATGTTTCGGTCAACCAGTGAGATTTATCGGTTGGAGAAAAAAAACAAATCTCATCTGCAAATTTATCAATTAGAACATCGGTCTCCTGAAATATTCGAAATTGCATTGGTCGTCCCAGCGACTCAAATCACAATGGAAAGGACTTTTTTCATCTTAACATTTTATTGTAAGCGAAAAAAGATATTATCTTGGGTCAAAGAACTTTGAGAGTATATTATTAGTTGAAGTTAATACATAAACTAAAAAAACATCCTTTTTATATTTATTTTTGCAAAATAAAGACATTTTCGACTTTTTCCTTTGAATTAACCATTTTTGATAAATTTTCTGTGAAAACGGTTAAAGGTTGACCTTTTTCATTTATTTTTTTTGTAAAAATCTCAACCGATAACCTTAATTTTTGATTTTTCTAAAATAAATCTCAAACCTATTTAAGGGGTTATATCTAGTTGTAAGTGCGAAAAAACGTTCTTTTTTGTGGATTTTTTGTGAAGAGGCATTTAATTATATAAACTTTAAGAATACATGTACATAGAGCAAATTTAATGTATTAAAAGAATTCGCTGTGTATTTAAAAAAATATTGGATATTGGACGACCTCCAAAAAAGGTGTCTGGCGGTGAGCAAGATATCTCTGATCCAAATCACCTTAAATTTAAAAAAAAAACCAAAAGATTCATTTTCAGGATAGACGAATGCAGCTAAAAAACGAAAGAATAGTCAAAATTTAGATATTTGACAAAATGGCGGCTCCCCAAAGAAAAAAAATCGTTTTTTTTTCACGAAAATTTTCACTTTAAAGTGGCTTGAAAAATCGAATTATTGTCAAAAACCTTATTCCTTTGTTCATTACCTGACAAAAGTATCTAAGAAGATCATGTAAAAATTTCAAGCCGATCGGTTCAGCCGTTTAGGAGAAATTTTGCTCACCGACTTTGAAAACACAGTTTCGAGAAAAACGGGTTTTTAAATTTTTGGAACCATGTAAACTGAGTTAAAAAGTCTTCACAAATACGCTATTTTCTCCGAAACTAATTGCAGTATCAATGTGAAATTTTTGGACAACAAATATGCAAAAATAATTATTTGATTTTGTTCAAAATTACAACTAGGTATAACCCCTTAATGTAATGTGGTAACTCTCAGAGAGAAAGCAGTTGAAAATAAAGGTTGACTGTTATTTCTGATCTCTGGTTTCAACAAAAATAACAATTTTGAATGCAATTCCCAAGTGTTTCATTTTATATCTGTTTTGGTTATATTTATTCATTATCTCCTTTTCGTTTGCATAAAAGTGGCACATTTTACTATAAAAAAGTTCCCAAAGAAAATTAGCTACTTTATAGATAACCCACAAAAATGAAGTATTTTATGAACAAAAAAAATAAAGTCGTAGTTTTTTGTCCATTCAAACATGGATGTACATTAGTAATTTCATTAGCCTATTTTCTTTTTTATAATTTTATTCTGTATTAAAGTTTCTTCCTCGATTAGTTTAAATTTGGAATCGCTATTATCCGGGGAGAACGAATGTCTAGTGTCTTATAAACGCGCATTTTCCTGTATGGGTGTTGGCAGTCTACAATTAAGGATAAACCCAAAATCCAAACGGCACTAAATCATGCAAGTGATATTCTTTTAGGCGAACACTTGCTCGCACGAGGCAAACCACTTGTTTAAACAATCATTGTAGTGAAATTTGGGATAGGCTTAAATTGAACACAAACTTTTCTAAGGAATAGTGCTGTATAACGCGACTTTCACCAAGCTTAATTGCTACAGAATTATAAAATTTTAAAAATATTAAATTTCAAAGTAATATCCCAACGCTCTGAAGCGTGGTAATGAAAAACCGTTCTTCATACAGAATCGCACAAACTGATTTTTTCAATTTCAGTTTCTCTTTGGCCAGCAGAACTGATTATATTTATTCAAAATCAGTCCTTGTACCAATCAGTATATAAGTTTTGGTTTATATGAAAAGATATTCACATATACAATCACAAATAAAAATCAATTTAAAATCGTATTCCGCAAGCCACGAAATAACCAATGGAAAGTTTAAATAGGTACTTATATATATTAAAAACTGTAAGTTATCTGTAAAACTTTTAATTCTCATACTCATAGATAAATTATTTAAATTATTAAAAAAAAAACATTGAAAATGATAATAATGTTCCAAGAAGAACAACATACAGGATGTTCCAATAAATTAATGATAGGTATCCCCACAATCTCTCTCTCTCTCTCTCTATAAGAGTTCATCATCATTCCACAGATTTACAAATAAACACGTAATATATAGAGAACATACAAATAAATGTTCACACAAATGTAAGCTGTTCATATCCATCTCTCATCATCATCATCAACACAACAATGTCATTTTGATTTAATTGAATATTATGATGATTTCAAGAGATGGGGTGACACAAGTTTCCAAGTGTTACTTCCTTTCCATCGTAATAATGTACAAAAAAAAAAATTAAAAGAAAGAACAAACAACAAATCAAATAAAAAAAAAACGCGATAAGACCATAAAGACAAAATTAACAAAACAAAAAAAAAATAAAGAATAAAACAAAATGCCAACAATTACGTAATGACATACATAAAATGAAAATTAAATAAAATACAAACTTTTTCAATAAAACAAAAAACGAAAATGCTAACAATACAGAAAAAAAAACCATTTTTGATTAACTTTGTCAACGATGACAGTGTCGAGCGATTTCGATTTGATTAGCAAAACTGATAAAAATGCACTTGTTTTCACAATTTTAAATGAAAAAAAAAAAATGCATTTTATATATTCTGGAAAAGGTAAGAATTACAATTCAAAAAGAACAAAACGAAAGATACCAATGTGCTTTTGCCAAAGGACAGAGTGAAATAAAAATATAGAAAACCAACCAACTAGGGGAGGAGGTAGACTTTTTTTTTTTTTTCTTTTTGCTCAACACCCCAAGAGAACAACCTGCACTGGGGCACTAGTTTTAGAGTAGAATGTTTATAACCAGAGCTAGGTATACATCTTTCATTCATAAATCGATTTAGATTACATTTTTTTTTTAACTACGTCACAAGAACAACACTATATTAATAAGCTAAGAATTTATAGTTTTTTTTTTTATTTTTTTTTTTTTGTTTTGGTATAGAAAAAAATATTCCTAGCTCCACCTCTACTACAAGTCTGTATTTCTGTAAGACTTTAGTAATACAAAAAAAAAAAAAATAGAAACTACCTATAAAGCGATTATATAATTGTCACATTGGATTTTGCATTTTGTAAGATGGAATTTTTATCCGCGGATTAAAATTTTTGTAAAATTGGAAAATCTTTGCAATAGGGGTGAGTTTTTTTTTTCTTACTTTTTTTTTTAACAAACACAATAACAATAAGCACCAGTGAGTATAGGTAAATTACGACACAAGGGCAGCAGGCAGCAAATCAGAAAAACAGCTCGCGGAACGGAATCGAACTAACGAACACAGAACACACACGATTTGGTGTCTCCTCCGGATCAGATGTGTACTTAATAAATTTTGCAAAATTCGTTTGGTATGACTCTCCTACTTACTACCTACATAGAAGTAGCAGTAGCAGCAGCAAATGTGCGCAATGCAGATGAAGGAGGCCACCCTTCTATACCCTATCTACTACCTATATTCGTTTGTCCGGGGGATACCCAGGTTTTCAGTCGAGTCGAGAGCCTATTTTCTTTTTTGGTCGGTCTTCAATCAAAATTGAAATTACAAATTCATCATTTTGCCTACCCTTTTTATCGAGTTGAAAGTTGATGATGTTGTAGAATTGTGTGTGATGTCCATGTCACTAAATCAAATCAACCATTTGAATATGAACACCATGCTTTTGCTTCATAGAAAGCAAACACACTTTGCTCCTTGCTTCATCAGAGAACAGAGATTTTACAAAAGTTGACGTTGCCCGAAACAACAACAACAACAACAACAATACTAATCAATTTCAATTGGAAGAGAAAAAATACCACACGGGAGCGCAAACGACAACGACGACGAGTCGACTGTAGTTGTTGAGTATTATTTGGTTGGTTGGTGGATGGTGGCACACGGTGGGTTGGCTGATAGCAGCGGTGAAGGCGAAGGGTAGTAGAGAATGGAAATGAGAGCAGCAGCAGCTGTGATCTGAACAGAACAGGCCAACCAGCAAATATAACGAAGCAAAGCATCGAAATCGCAAAGAATTTTTTTTTTCTTTTCGTTTTTTTTTGCTTTTCACTATTTTCACGGAGAGGACGGGTCGGTTGAGGTAGAGTGTATAGAGGTAGAAAATAGGAAACTCGTCGATGGAAAGAATAGGAGGGTAGCGAGTTGCGCGTAATCGAATTCTACTCGTGTCCTTGAAAAAAAAAGAAAAAACTACTTACTACCAAAAGAACTTTTTTCAAAACCTTTTTTTACATCCAAAATACATATATTTTTTGCAATTCTAATTAAAAATTAGCAAAACTATGAAAAATTACAAAAAAATCGACACCAAAAGTACAAAAAAAGGAAAGAAAAAGTACACACGATTCGACGATAGGTAGAGTGGAATTTTTTCACATTTTTTTTTTCCAACTAGAAAAAAACTCTGTCCCTCATTTTTTTTTTTGAAAATAACTTTGAAAATCTGCATATAATTCATAAAATTCTTAAGGCACATTGTTTTATGATTGTTTTTATGTAAAATTATTAATATTATTGAATAGACAAATTCACTTACCTTTGCCATGATACAATTTTTCACTTTTTTTTCAACAGGAATGGCGTAGACTACAAAAGTCAACTCAAGTATGAAGAAGAGAAGATTGAACAATTCGAAGCAGTAGGTATTTTTTTCCTTGTAGAACTTTTTTTTTTTGTAAATTGGAAAGGCATGAAGATGAAAATTGCGCCGGTTTGAGAATTGAAATGCGCGTATATTTTTTTGTTGTATTCCAATGAATATTCCAGGCGGAATGATTTGATAGGTGGAGAAATGACATTTGAACTTGGGGGATGATTACACTTTTTGTATAAATGAGCTAATTTGAGCAACTTTAAGGTGAGACCATAAGCCTTAAGGCTTGTCCACACTTTTTTGCAAAAGTACAAAAACGAAAATATTTTTTTTTCTCTGGTGCAGCCCAAAAGCCTGGTACGCGCTAAATTTTAGCCGAGATAAAATTCCCATACAAGTTATCGATAATTTGTATGGGTTCCATTTTAGCTCGGCTAAAAATTTTCGATAATTTGTATGGGAGCTAAAATTTAGCTCGAGCCACAGAACACATAATAGGTGTGTTTTTTTGTTTATCTATATAGATTTTGTGCAAAAAAACGACATCGAGATTTTTGAAATCAAAACAATTTACGTGTTAAAAACAACAAAAACTTTATCTGTATAGATTTTTGAAAAATCCAGATAATTAGGTGTGTTTTTTTGTTTATCTATATAGATTTTGTGCAAAAAAACGACATCGAGATTTTTGAAATCGAAACAATTTACGTGTTAAAAACAACAAAAACTTTATCTGTATAGATTTTTGAAAAATCCAGATAATTATCCAGATTTTACTTTCTCTCGATAAAAACAGTAGTGCCAAGGTACTTTATTTGTTGTGTTCATACAGAAATATCTGAAAATATTAACAAAAAAAAAAAAAAAAGCGGAGAAAATAAAGTTTTAAAAAAGCTCTCATAGAAAAAAATAATCAAAAATTTGTTTGACATAGTTGCATTGAAATGTTAATATTTCGGTATATACGCAATGCACTTTTCAGATAAAAGTCTTAAATGGATCCTTATAAGATTGTTGAACAAATATATACATAAAATTGCCAAAGTTTTTTCGAAAAGTTAGAAATAAAAATAAAAAAGTTTCCACGTTTGATTTTTACAAAATCGAAAAATAAATTCAATATGGTTACCTTCAAACGCTAATAACACAAGAACGACGCAACTAATTTTAATGGTTATGGTCTTAAAATGTAGCTAAGAATATACCAATGATTTTTGGTTTTTTGTGAAAAAAAAATTTTTTGAATCCAACATGGATGCCATGGCCATACAAATGGTTTTTGTTTTTTTGTGAAAATTTTTTTTTTTGCATTCAACATGGTTGTTATGGCCTTCCCACTTCGGAGTTAAAATAAAAAAAAAACAAAAGCAACATTTTTGACAGACATCTGCCAAAGTTTATGTACAGTGGTGCCAAATGTTTGCATGGATTTCAAAAATCCCGATGTCGTTTTTTTGCACAAAATCTATATAGATAAACAAAAAAACACACCTAATAAGTGCCTGGCTACACGGTGATTTTTCAATCGCCTAAGCAATGACTTTGTAGGCAAGAGGGATGAAGAGTGAAGGGGGAAGATGCTCACGAAGGGAACTGAATTTTCTGAGGTTAGTACAGTTCCATTGTTAATTTGTTCCTCTTTTTGACGTTTGTTCCTAGAAAATGTGAAAGTGGAACGTGATTGGGCACAACAGTGTGTAGCCACCGCATGTGATTTTTCAATCGATTGAAAAATCACTGTGTAGCCAGGCACTAAGGTAATATATTCCAAACGTTGTCAAAATTTGTTTGTCAAAAATGGGCACCAATCTGTCAGGTCGGCCTTTAATTTTTATATTTCAATCGCAGTAAACAGAAAATTTGTTTTTGTTTTAATTTATAAAATGTCATTTAAAAATATTATAAATTGAAAAATAACAAATTTTATTCGTGTTTCATCGCGGAAAATGATAAATAATTGTTTAAAAATTAGTGGTGTGCGTGGTTTATCGGTTTTTGTAAGTTTTTCGTCGGTATTTTAAACAATTAAGAATTCGGTAGCTGACATTGGTCGCCAAAGTGTCATGTTTTGACAATCTGGCGACCAATGTCAGTTCGGAATATATTACCTTTTTATGTGTACTGTGAGCTCGAGCAGCGTACCAGGCTAAGGGCCAGTTGTACAAATATTTAATCCGTGGTTCAGCAACTTTTATCTTCTGAAATCGGTGGGAAGGTTGCGTTTTAGCACTCTTTCAAGGTTCAAATATGTAAAAATAGCCACATCCATGCTTGAACCGAAGTTGACTCGCAGCTAATCCGCCGAAATCGGTGGGTTAAATTCCTGATCCGAGGCTGAACCACGTTTGTACAACTGGTCCTAAATGAGATAATTTCGCAAATTAGGTCAGTTCAAATTAAATTTTTTTTCTATAGGATTTGACATTCGTAATAAGATAATTTGCAAAATTATCTAATTTGGGCTGTGGTATGAAAACAGACTATTATTCTACACAGTACACATAAAAAGGTAATATCTTCCAAACTGACTCTGGTCGCCAAATTCTAAATTGTTTTAAGTTACCGACAAAAAACGCACAACCCAAGTAACAATTTAGCTTTCATAAGGGTCAATGCAAGCTATTTTTTGACTTGTTTAAGAAGAAGGACATGTCTTATGCAAATCATTTTGGCGCACATTACCGAATTTCCCCAAGACCTTCCTCCACAGGCAATCCACAAGCTCACCCGACAAACAATTTTGGTTCTATAAAGCTTTACAGATGCAATTGTTGCTTCTGTAAAGCATTATAGAAGCAAAATTGTTAGTAGGGAATAGCTTGTGACGAACAGCGTAAAACGACCTTATGCAGGCCTTTTTACAAAACAATGAAACATTTTAGGGAAACTATAGCTTCGCTAAGGAAACTATCATTTGCATTGGATGTTATAATAAGGCCCTATGGAGGTTGTTATAAGATGTTGAATTTATGAATCTTTTTTGGCCATGTCAATGCTTTTCCTGTCGTTCTGAAATGGGAAGAATTTATTTTAATTGAAAAAGAACACATTTTTTTTTATTTCACAAATGGCCCCGCCAGGAATCGATCCCACGTACCTCTGCATACCAAGCCAGCACCTTACCAGTAGATCATACTCGAATATTAAAGATGAGTGGCAAAAAGGGAGCTAATTGAAACCTCACATATAAATGCAATGTTTTTTTCTAAAGTGTTACAAACATTGCATATCTGCAGGATAAAAGCTTTGCATACTTATTATTCACGATCCGATGCAACTGGTCTAGTATCATTGCAAAAGTGCAAAGGTGTAAAATCTTACAACACTACAACAACAAAATGTACGGATCAAAATTTTACAACAGTCTTGCACTTTAGCTATACCCTAACCCTATTGCAACTTTGCAACATAAAAATACAATAGAGTAAAATTGTTTTTGACAGATGACAGACCTCTCCATCGCATCGCCCTTGATATACAGATTATCTTATTTATTCTGTTTGTAATGGTCGTCGCCACTCATGTCCCTTTGTTGTTTCTTTTTTTTTTGTAAAATAATTTGTGAAAAAATTAATAAACCCGAACAAAACAAAGAATTAAACTATCAAAAATGGAAAAAAAAGAAGAAACTACGGCGGTGGGATAACCCCGAAAAAACGTAGTGAAGCTGGTATTCGTTCATGCTTCAGTATTTACTATAGATAGAAAGAGGTGCGTTCACGATCTATTGTAAAAAAATAAAATTTTACTTTTTTACTAGGGTTCTTGCACCAGATCGTGAATACCCCTATATTTTGTTGTTGTGGTGTTGTAAGATTTTACACTTTTGCAATGATACAAGACCATCAGTTGCATCGGATCGTGAATACGCCTTATGTTTTTTTTCTGCAATTAACTTTCTTGCACATCTGGGGACTGCCTCCCCTTGAACTCGAAAAAACAAATATTCTTAAATGGTTTAAATGGTTGAGGAATTGCACATAAATTAAGAGTTTTCATATTCACATCTCAAATATGGGTGGAACCGTGGAAGTCTTTTCTTCTTTAGTGCCTGGCTACAAAGTGATTTTTTAATCGATTGAAAAATCACATGCGGTGGCTACACACTGTTGTGCCCAATCACGTTCCACTTTTACATTTTCTATTAACAAATGTTAATTATTTATTATTATTATTTTTGCATAATAACAGAACTTGAACTCTCAAACTCAATCTTTTTTGTCTAGTGTTCAAAGCTTCAAAGTTTTTTTTAATGTTTTCATTCAAAAGACTATTTCTGTGTGTTCAGAAATCAGAACACGACCATCAGAGGTGTACGTTGAGTTGCCGGGGCTCCGGGACAATATTAATTTTAAGGGGCCATTCCGATATAGACATTTTTTTAAAAAGGATATGTATACGCCTTTCTCTTTTTTTGGGGGCCCCAGAAGTATTGTTTGTTGGTCGCTTAGATTATTTTAGTAGCATTTTTTGGGGTCCCTGAGGTAATATTTTTTCTACTTTATTTGTAATAACAGTTTCCTTCTCTGCATTGTCTCCAGTCAGGGCCCTAGCGTCAGTTGGGGCCTCGGGGCACCGCCCCGCTTCGCCCAATGGTGTGTACGGCTATGGCGACCATTATTGACATGCTTGTGAGTTCCGTTCAGGGCTCTGAACGTTAAAAAAATTGATTCCATTTGATTAGAATTGATGGTATTTATATATAAATAAAAACGAAAATCGTATTAAGAAAATATGTTTCATTTTGTTGATAAATTTGTCTGTTTTGTGGTACCTAAAAATTGAATTCAACTTAGGTTTTTGGGTTTTAAACAGATAAGACATAAATATTTTGTTCTTTAGATACAGTAGAACGTATTTATGTCCAACAAAAATACATCGGGAAAACATCGATGTATCGAAGATAGAACCGATGTTTTTTTAACATCGATGTTGTAAATAAAACATCGATGTATTCAAACATCGATGTTTTTTTTAACGATGTTGCATCCCTACAAAAAGAGGAAAAATTTAGCAACGGAACTGTACTGCCCTCAGTTCCCTTGGTGCACAGTCCACATAATAAGGTAATATATTCCGAAAAATGTCAAAATTTGGTTGTCAAAAAATGGGCACCAATCTGTCAGGCCGGCCTTTAATTTTTATATTTCAATCGCAGCAAACAGGAAATTTGTTTTTGTTTTAATTTATAAAATGTCATTTGAATAAATTATAAATTAAAAAATAACAAGTTTTCTGCGTGTTTCGTCTCGGAAAATGATAAATAATTGTAAAAAAATTAGTTGTGTGCGTGGTTTTTCGGGTTTTGTGCGTTTTTCGTCGGTATTTTAAGCAATTAAGAATTACGGAAGCTGACATTGGTCACCAAATTGTCATGTTTTGACAATTTGGCGACCAATGTCAGTTCGGAAGATATTACCTTATTATGTGTACTGTGCCCTTGGTGAGCATCTTCCCCCTTCACTCTTCATCCCTCTTGCCTACAAACTCATTTCTTAGGCGATTGAAAAATCACTGTGTATAGCCAGGCACTTACAGAAACACTGCTTAGAAAAATCACATGTAAAAAAATCACTTTTGTAAATTTTTCACTTTTTGCAAAAAGTTGCCGTTGTAGTTTTCCTTGCTGTCGAATTAAGGCTTAACTACATTCACCACTTTTTGAAAAAGTACAAAAGTGAAAATATTTTTTTTTCTCGTTAGCGCCATTTTTTTTGTAAAAAAGAGTTAACAAATTGTTTTCTAGGTGAAAAAACAACTTTTTTTAATTTTCTACCCCGAAAAACCATATAAAAATGCGTTTGAGAATTTTCACTTTTGTACTTTTTCACTTTTGGAGCCAATGTAGTTAGGGCCTTATTGCAGATTGGAAAATTTTTCTGTTCGCTTCAGCTGTGTACTAGGGCCTAGCTATAAGGATGGTACTCCAAGCTGTTTCGACCCAACTTTGTTCAGAGCGCGATCTACGAGCTCAGAAAAAAATGAAGGAGTAGCCCAACTAACATTTTTGCTTCCGAGCTTCGAGCCAAAAGGGCTATTCGCATTTATAAAGCTGGTGTACTACCCACTGTAAGAAATTATCAGTAAACGCTGATATTTATTCTTCTAAGAAATTTCTTAGGTGTAATTAGAATTAAGCCTCTGGTATGCAGATCGAGCTAAACTTTAGCCGAGATAAAATTCCCATACAAGTTATCGATAATTTATATGGGATCCATTTTAGTTCAGCTAAAATTTTTCGATGATTTGTATGGGAGCTAAAATTTATCACGAACTGCGTACCGGGCTTAGTAGAAAATAAATACTTACAAAGGAAGGCAGCCAGAAACGAAATTCTGTTGTAGGTATGCTTTTGCTTTTATAGGTACCTATGCTTTTGCTTTTTTTTTTTATTATTGTAATGTTTTATTCCGGGTTCACACTAAAACTTAGGTAAAATTACCAAAGTTTTCTTGAAAAAATAGAAATAAAAATAAAATGTTTCCACGTTTGATAAAAAAAAATCGACAAAAAAATTCAATGTGGCTATCTTCAAACGCTTATAAAGGCTTAACTACATTCACCACTTTTTGAAAAAGTACAAAAGCTTTTTTTTTTTTTTTTTTTTTTGACGGGAGGAAATCTTCAAAAGACACTTGGCAGTATTCGACACCAAGTAGTGTGGGACTCTTAACCACTAAAACCACCTCTTTATCAGGACCAATCTTGAGAGATCGACATCAGATTTTTCTTTCTTAACTTTGTAAAATCACTTTGGGGGAAGTTTAAACTTTTAATACTTTCCCATGTTTTTTTTAGACCATAAGCTCATGAGGCTTGGTTCTTCTTAATCTCCGAACATGGTTTCTTGTATTCAAGACGGACACCATTTCAGAATTGGTATGACTTTGCAGTCTCTGATTATGCGATACAGCGTATTTTTTAACAACTTCTGTAACCGTTTCTATTTGTAGGTCACGATGTAGATCGCTATTTCTTATGTACCAAGGTGCATTAACTATTCCACGAAGGACTTTGTTTTGGAATTTTTGGATGATTTCGGTATTTGTTTTCTTTGTACAGCCCCATAATTGGATACCATAGGTCCAAACAGGCTTTAGTACTTGATTATACAGCATTATTTTGTTTTGGGTTGATAAATCAGAGTTGTTACCAAGTAACCAGTACATTTTTCTATATTTCAAGTTTAGTTCTTCTCTTTTCTTTTTGATGTGCTCTTTCCACTTTAGCTTTGCATCCAAAGTCATTCCAAGGTATTTGGCCGTATTGGCGTAAGGTACAGCTTGATTATTAATGAATATTGGAATATTGTTTATCTTTTTATTTGTAAAGTTTATATGTGAAGATTTTGTTTCATTGAGTTTGATACGCCATTTTTCGGTCCAATCTCTGACTGTGTCGACGGCATATTGCAGCTTTACTGCTCCCCTAGAGACACATTTGTCGGGTACCAAAATTGCAGTATCATCTGCAAAAGTAGCCATTATGGTGTGATTCCCAACTGGGATATCCCTTGTGTATAGTAAATACAGGGTAGGACCTAGGACACTTCCTTGTGGTACACCGGCTTCTATTTTCTTCAATTCCGAATATTCTTGATCGTACCTTACTCTAAACAATCGGTCTGAGATGTACGATTTTAATATTTCATAGTACTGTCTGGGAAGATCCCTTTGCAGTTTGTACTCAAGTAGCTCATGCCAAACCTTGTCAAAGGCTTGAGCAACATCTAAGAAAATAGCTGAACATACTTGTTTTTCTTCTAATGCTTTTTCTATTACATCCGTTATTCTATGAACTTGGTCTATCGTGGAATGTTTACTTCTAAAGCCAAACTGATGATTTGGGATTAACCTTCTTTCTTCTATAATTTTGCTAAGTCTCTTCAGAAGCAGTTTTTCAAAAACTTTTGCCATAATTGGTATAAGCGATATTGGTCTGTAAGACGTCACTTCTGTAGGTGGCTTACCTTGCTTGGGTATGACAATAACTTCAGCAATTTTCCAATGGTGTGGGACATACCGTTGCTTAAGGCATGCATTTATTATATATTGGAGTTTTATGAAGGCTTTCAAAGGCATTTCTTTCATAACCTGAGCAGTAATTAGATCGTAACCTGGTGATTTTTTATTTGATAGTTGATGTAAACACATTTCTTTTAATCTTACAATTGGTATTTCACTTTCATCTATCTTATCAACTAACTGTAAGCTATTTTCAGCCGCGTTTGTTGGGTATGGCTTAAAAACATTCGCAAGATGCTCCTCGAAAAGGTTAGCTTTTTCTTTTGGGTTACCGATCCATTTCCCATCTTGAGATTTCAAGGGAGAGTTTAGTAACTGCGGTCTTTTCAGGCGCTTGGCTGCTTTCCATAGCGAAAAATCGGTTGAAGCATCAGTCGTTAAATTCTTTAGGAATGTACTGAGTGAATCATTTTTGAATTTATAAATTTGTTTTTTTAAGATTGTTGCTTATACGGTTAAACGTTGTTTTATCATCTGGAAATCTAGTATTTTGCCATTTTCTTCGAGCTCTTCTTTTCTCTATTATCAACTCTCTTATCTCTAAAGGATATTTTATTTCATATTGTCTTCTATTAGAAAATGTTGGAGTACTTTCTTCAGCGGCCTGTTGCACATCAGCAATAAATTGTTCCACTTCATGGTCAATTTGCTCGATTGTATCCATGGGAGATCTTAAATTTATAAAACTTAAAAGCCTTTCTCTAAAATCACTCCAGTTTGTTTTCTTATTTACAAGCTTTGGATTACTTTTTTCTATTACTTCCGATTCACTTAGTGTTAGAATCACTGGAATATGATCTGATGACAAGTCATAATTACCTTCGACACTAATGTGATTTCGTTTGATTCCTTTAGCTACGAAAAAGTCAATAAGATCTGGTATTTTGTTAGTATCGGAAGGCCAGTAAGTAGGCGACCTGGAGGAATAGAATTCGCAATTGTATTTACGGCCTGCTTGGAAAAGTCTTTTGCCTTTTGTTGATATAAGTCTTTTGTTGATATAAGTCTTGGGTGTGTTTCGCATTGAAGTCTCCACCAACAAGAAAGTTATGCCCAAGAAGATTTAATAGATCTGTATAGTCATCTTCTGTCGGGGAGCGCCTTGGTGGGCAGTATATAGCTGCTATCTTAAACTCTTTCTTTTTCATACCAATACTAATAGTTGTTACTTGCATATTTTCATTAGTAAGCTTGGTTTCTTCATAATGTTTTAAGCTTTCTTTTATAAGAATCGCCGATCCACCTCTTGCCTTGTCAGCTGGATGTGGAGCGTGGTAACATGAATAGTTTTCTATTACATTATCTAGACTTTGCCCATTGGAGAAGTGAGTTTCGGACACCAGGCAAATATCTATATGTTCTAGATCTAAAAAGATTTTTAATTCGGATAAGTGTTGTAAAAGACCGTTTGCATTCCATGTAGCGATTTTAAGTGTTCTGTCCATCATTGTTTTTTAATAGCGACTTTTTCGCTTAACTGTTTGATATTCAAATCCTGTTTATCAATTCTTTGAAGAATGAGGTGTAGCATTTCTTTTATGGGAGTCTCTTCATTCTTCCGCACATTTTTTAGAATCTGAGAATAGGCTTTATTTTCATCGCTTTTACTTTGAACAGCTTTTTTAGGCGGTTCATTCTTAGTATTGTTTTCAGCAGTTAAATCGGTATTTACTGTGTTTCTGGGTTTGTCTCTAGCAGATGTATTTTTGCTTCTGAACTCTTGGAATTTTTTGGCAACTGGGCAGCCTCTATAGCTTGTCGGGTGATTACCCTGGCAGTTCACACATTTTGCTTTCTGATCTTTGCTCATCGGACAATTTTTAGTTGCATGTTTTCCTTCGCACTTTACACAAGCAAACTCGCGGTTGCAGTATTTTTGGGTATGACCAAAAGCTTGGCAACGTTTGCACTGCGGAACAACTTTAGATTTTCGGAGTGGTTCAATTTTAACAGCTTTGCCCAAGATTGATCTTACTTTATAAATCTCCTCGACACTTTGTTTACTATCAAAAGTTAGCATGAATAAAGGTAGTAACCTCTTACTTGTCGTCGATTCTCCAGAGGAGTTTTTTATTGTCTCATTCTTAAATAGATTGACTGCATCTAGAGCTTGGAAGCCTTTTTGTACAATATCTTCCACTACTTCCTCGGGAGAGCACGAGGAATGAAGACCTCTGGCTATTACTTTTATTGGCCTTGTAGCTTTGTTCTCGTATGAGTGCCATTGAATTTTGTGTTTGCTCAGTTCTTCAGTGACAGATCTATACTCGTCGGCTTCTTCGACTATGACTTTCCAGTTGTCTTTGTTGTACGATGTGTATTTGCAAGCTTTTTTAGTACATTTTTCTATTATTTTCTTGAGATCTCCAAAAATTGGAAATCCTGAGATCATAATTGGTGGTGGTGTAATTTTTTTGCTGCCTTTAGCGTGAGATTTTGATTTAGCATCAGCTACCGCATTATTCACTTTTTTAGTTTCTGTAATCAACTCTTTATTATTTACAGCTTCAGAGCTTTTCTGATTTCTTAAACAAATCTCGGGACTACCTGTTGCTTTACGTTTCTTTGTGATACGCTTATTTTTCTTTTTCTCAGTTTCGAACAAGAGTTCTTCTTCATCAGTTTGATATTCAGGTTCCATATATCTTGGACTTAACTGAAGCGTGGACTCTGCATCTTTCTTGCTAAGCAAAGAAACTTTCTCTTCGAGTTTTTTCACTTGTAGCTTAAGACTTTGAAATAAAACTTCAAGTTGTTTTCTTGCCGCTATTTCAATTTGCCATTCATCAAAGTAGTTTTTTGATTGGTCTTTCTCTTTTTCTTCGATGGAACTCTGTTGATCTGTGATGTCGATCTCTTCATTGATCTTGGTTCCTTTTTCGCTGATGTTTTTAACATCTGTAGTATTGTTTGAGGTTGTCGATGATGTAACCCCTGAAGTTAATTTGTTTGGGGGAGTTCTTTGCATCTTTGAACTCCGTCTCTCAATATTTTTAAGCCATAATTGGTCCTCCCCAGAATCCATAGGACCGACCTCGTAAGAGAGTGGATTTACCAGTTTCATTGGAGTGCCACCTGGGGTATTTAATCTAGTCGTTTTGTTCATTGCCATAATTTTTTTAACTTAGTATTCGTACTATAAATAGTTCAGTTACTTCTATCCATAGTTTATATTCAGCCGCCCCACAGGGTACAGACGCTGACCAGTGTGCCGCACAATATGTGTCAGACGCTCTTGGATTTAATTGTGAGCTGGTGCATTCAGAACGATATTTCTGTTCTTTTGCTCCTAGTTCCTGAAAAGATAACTCAGGTGACTCAGCTCGTGGATCGAATGGATCCAACGCTCGTCGTTAGTTGGATATCCAGCGGGCACCGCGAGGAGGTGACGATGCGATTTTGCCAATCTAGCAGTACTTAATTCTAATTCCAAGTAAACTTAATTTTGTTGATGCAAACCAGCTTAATTTTGTTAAGTATTGTATTTCTACAAGGGTTTTATTGATTTTCAAAATAATATATCTAACTATATGTCCAATATGGGGCATTTCACGTGAAACCAGCAGCTAAAAATGTGGTGGGTCGTCAAATTTGTTCATATTTGGTATATGTATTCCTTAATCGAATTAAAAAATACATCTGGAAGGATTTTGAATTTTAAGCCTTGATAGCGGAGTTATGGGCTTCTAAAGTTTTGGAAAACTCTGGGAAGAGTTTATTTGAAAAATTTATATAAATTAAACGAAGGGGTAACAAAATTATTTTAATGATGGATTATACGCAAAATTAGACGTGCTTTTCAAATATGAAATCTAAACCGGAAATAGATTTATTTTTTCGACAGAAAACCGGAAGTTGGCACTTCAAATCCAAATTTAAGAAACTTCGACCATTTTGATATTTTTTTAAATAGTCTTAAAATAAAGCTTATACAATTTAGAAACTACATGCCAAGTTTCAGAGTGGGATATCAAGCTGTTTAGAAGATACATAGGTTTTAGTGAGGGGTCTTCGTGCATGTAAAACCGGAAGTACCCAGTTTTCTCTGCTCTGACCCAGCAGTTTGTACCACCCCCAAATTTTTTTTTGCCCATTCGATAGAGCATTGGCTGAATATCATTATCCTGATTTTTCGCACTCGCGAAATTCACCTTTCAGCCGCCATCTTGGATTTTAGTTTTTGTTGAATATCTCGATTTCTATTTATCCTACATAAAAGTTGTGTATGCAAGAAACGTAGGAAATTCAATTTCGCGTCTTTATGTTAAGAGAACTTTTTCGATATTCCTAATATTAAAAAGTTGCAAGCCAAAAAAGAAAAAAAAAACGAAAAAAATGACAATTTTAAAGTTTTGAGCACTTTTTATCAAAATTATGAAAAAACCTTCCGAGGAAAGATTATTCCTTAAAATTCTCTACAACTCTCCTATACAACTTTTTTTTGTAACGCTATAAACACAAACGTTATTAAACTTTTTTTGTTAAAAAATGCTCTTTTTTGTTTGTGTTTTTATCTTTACTTTTTTCTTAATTTTTTTTTTTAACAAATATTGAATTTTAAATGATTAGTAAGTATTTTAGAGATTTATGTTACAAGAGAAAATTCAGGACCTTTTTTCATAATTTTGATAAAAAGTGCTCAAAACTTTAAAATTGTCATTTTTTTCGTTTTTTTTTTTCTTTTTTGGCTTGCAACTTTTTTAATATTAGGAATATCGAAAAAGTTCTCTTAACATAAAGACGCGAAATTGAATTTCCTACGTTTCTTGCATACACAACTTTTATGTAGGATAAATAGAAATCGAGATATTCAACAAAAACTAAAATCCAAGATGGCGGCTGAAAGGTGAATTTCGCGAGTGCGAAAAATCAGGATAATGATATTCAGCCAATGCTCTATCGAATGGGCAAACAAAAATTTGGGGGTGGTACAAACTGCTGGGTCAGAGCAGAGAAAACTGGGTACTTCCGGTTTTACATGCACGAAGACCCCTCACTAAAACCTATGTATCTTCTAAACGGCTTGATATCCCACTCTGAAACTTGGCATGTAGTTTCTAAATTGTATAAGCTTTATTTTAAGACTATTTAAAAAAATATCAAAATGGTCGAAGTTTCTTAAATTTGGATTTGAAGTGCCAACTTCCGGTTTTCTGTCGAAAAAATAAATCTATTTCCGGTTTAGATTTCATATTTGAAAAGCACGTCTAATTTTGCGTATAATCCATCATTAAAATAATTTTGTTACCCCTTCGTTTAATTTATATAAATTTTTCAAATAAACTCTTCCCAGAGTTTTCCAAAACTTTAGAAGCCCATAACTCCGCTATCAAGGCTTAAAATTCAAAATCCTTCCAGATGTATTTTTTAATTCGATTGAGGAATACATATACCAAATATGAACAAATTTGACGACCCACCACATTTTTCGCTGCTGGTTTCACGTGAAATGCCCCATATGTGGTATACGAGTACAAAATGTACCACAATGGGTGGGGAAGAGCCGACATCGAGCAAACGATTTTGGGAGTTGGTTCTTAAACAGTCTCTATTTCGAAAACGAAGCAAAATATCGAAAAATTTTATTTAATCTTTTTGTCTTATTTTGCCAACAAGAATCTAAAAAAGTCATTTTCAATTTGTAAAAATGTAATGTGCGATTTTTCAAAAGATCAAAAAATTGGTTTTTGGCCTATGTACCTGAACAAAAAAAAAAAATTTTGTATGGGGTCAGCAGGGGTGGAATCGTGTAAGCTGATTTTTGATAGTTTACTGTCAAATTCAAGAAAATTCGTCTGTGTAAGATGATAGTCAAAAGTGACTATCATATTTTTTTTTACTTTTTTGGCTGACACCTATTTAGGTGTCAATTTGATACAATTTAACATTTGTAGCATTTTTTTTTCTTGGTTTTCGTTGTGCTTTTACTTTGTTTGGGAAAAATGAATATTTTTGTGCCCGTGCCATTATTTTAAGACTACAAAATTAAAAGAAAGTAACTGAATATGAAATAGAAAATAGAAGTCAGACTTGAGAAACAAATTAAATTATATTTTACATCCCCGACTCAAAGTAATTTGCAATCATACCTTTGTACACAAAAAAAAAAAAAAAAATAATTTGAAATAATATTTAGTGCTTTTTATAGACTCGTACAAAATTTTCGAATAACATAAGATACTTTTTTTGAGTAAATTACACATTTTGGATCTGCCATCTGAATTCAAAGTTTATACAATATTTTGTGGGATTCTTTGTAAGCGATCCTCTTCGAGTTTTGTTTGCTGGATAGACATTAAAGTTATAAATTATTATTTTAAGCGTTTCAAAAAATATTAAATTACGTTTTTAATAATTGTCTTCTCAATTATTGTAGCTATGGAAGTGAAAAACTGAAACTTTGCATCGTTTTTTTTTTTAATTTAATGACGTTTGACAGATGTCAAACCGAAGTGATACCAACTAAACCAAAAATAAAAATGATCTAAAGACGATCACCTTACACAGATGGAAAATAGTTGACTATCAAATTTGATAGTAAAAAATATGATAGTCAAATATCATTTTAGCCGATTCCACCCCAGTCTAAAGCATGGAAAGTAAACGAATTCTAACACAGAATATACCAACGGAGATTTTAAACTCAATAACACGAAATATACACGAGGATACATTTTTAAAACGCTTCACAAAGTTACAGAACACAATAAAAAAACATCACTTTTAAGGACTTCAAACAAACGACTTTTTTTTTTTTATTTGTAAGTGCACAAAAAAATTACTTACTCTGAGAAGTTCTAATATATTACCAAAAATAAATAAAATAAATTTAATTTACACAACTTATTTTCCACTTGACCAATGTTTTTTTCTCTTGAACCAAGCTGATGTTTGTGATTCTGTTGAACGGTAAATACAGTTGTTTTCTTGTTTTTTTTTAACACTCTATTGCCAGAGGTTTTACCTTTCATATGATACCAATTTTGTCGCATTTGAGAGATATATATTTTTGATTAAAGTTCCGCTAGATTGGCAAAATTACACACTGTGCGACGCAGCTAATGTTAATGGTCATGGTCTTAAAATATAACTAAGAATATACAAATGATTTTTGATTTTATGTTAATTTTTTTTTTTAAATCCAACATGGAAGCAATGCGAATAGTTTAGGTTTTTTGAGAAAAAAAATTTTTTTAATCCATCATGGATGTAATCCCAACTAATATTTCAGCTTCGGTTAAGGTATTACATAAATATAGGATTAAGCTGGTTGTTCTCCGACTAAAAAATTTAAGGTATAGGGTAGAGTTTCCTATTTTCGGCCACCTTTCGGAAAATAGTTATAACTAGAGATTTCATAGGGTTTATTTCAAAATTTTGCTCTTATGATGTTCTCTTAAGCCTGGTACGCTGTTCGCGCTAAATTTTAGCGGAGATAAAATTCCCATATAAGTTATCGATAATTTGTATGGGATTCATTTTAGCTCGGCTAAAAATTTTCGATAATTTGTATGGGAGCTAAAATTTAGCGCGAGCAGCGTACCAGGCTTTATATGTTAGAACAGCATACGAGTGAAAATTTGGAATAAACCCCTTTGAAATCACTAGTTATAAGGATTTTCCCAAAGGTGGCCGGTAAGTGGAGACGGCCGCAAATAGGCAACTCTACCCTTTACAAATGGCCACTTTTTGCAAAAGTGGGAAAATTTAGAAAAGTACAAATTTTGTATTTCTTTCTACTGCCATTCCTTTTTGCAAATAGGAATCATTGAATACAATCGCTATTGTGAATAGGCTATTAATGAAAAACTGTAAAATGAGTACTCGGCATTAATTTCTAATATAGCTATTTTGGCAGCACTTGCTTATTTACAGTTTTTTGTTTTTATTTTGACATTTGAATTTGTAGTCTCGTATTTTTGTATATTTATTTAGCCGGTCTATAATTTAATACATTTAATAAAAATTGTAAACAAATTTACTTACAAAAATGACTCAAGTTAATGCCATGAAACAAATTGGTTCCCGTAACATGGGTTTTCGTGTCGAAATTATGGAATGGAGTAATAAAATGGATCTAATTGCAATAGGAAACGATAAAGGTTTGCACAAATTCCAGCACAATAGCTTTATTAGTTTTCTTATTTTAAATCATGCTTAAATGATTCCTATGTTCTTCTTTACGCCACATAAACATGATTTCTTATTTTGTTAGGTGAAGTCATAATCCATCGTCTCAATTGGCAAAAAATCGTCACATTCCCAGCACCTGCAGACAATTCCAAAGTAAGAGCCTTAACTTGGCAGCCAGATGAAACAATGATTGCTGTTGGTAAGTCGCCTATTGGTTTTCTATATCAAAATTTACTTAAAATTATTTACTAAAAAAAAGGCTATAGCAGTGGAAAAGTATCACTGTTAGACGTCGAAAAGGAAGAAGAAGTCTTCTCCCTTGATTATTGTGATGAAATTCAAACAATCTATTGGACGAGACCAATTAGTGCAATAGAATATCGTCAAGTTTATCGAAATCGTTCAGAGGTAATTTCTTATAATCCAAATAAAATAGCAAAACTTACAAACTTTAAATCTTTATCAATAGCTTTGCCATGCATTTTTCCTTCCTGCTCTACCCAATCTAAATGCATTATCATCGACAGCAAAACGAAACGAAGATCATAAATCCTTTGCCAAGGGATCCCCTTGCTATCTCATTGTTTGCTTACGTTCGGGGAAAATATATCTTCAAATTCTAGGAGTATTGCCATGTGGAACTATTGATATATCAGAACATATAGAAAAAGTTGATAACTTTAAAATAATGAACATTCGTATGAATGCTACATTTGATGGAGTCAATGTGATTGTTAACGATGGAGGTTGTATTAAAGTGTTGACATTTCTTAATGGAATTCTACACACATCTACCTCGCCTATGCTTGCTTTAGCTGCAAACTATGCCCATGTTTTGGAAACTCAGAAGTAAGTCTAATAAAGTTGGTTTATTGATATTGAAATAGTCAGTTTAGGTTTCTGAGATCTCAGAAATCTTAGCAATGTAAGCTTAAGAGCTTTTCTCAGTATGTACTTTTAAGCTAATTTAAGCACGGGTCACATCAGCTGGTGCTAGCAGCTGTCTTAGGTTCGCCAGCTCGTAGTCGCTATTAGCTTCTACAAGTTAAACATGCTTTACTTTGGATAGATACACAGCTAGGAGGCTACCTTACCCCTCTGTAGGCACACCTCTTTTTTGCCAATTTGGTTTATACTTTTTCATGAACTTTTTTCGTTCTCACTATTTTATAAAGAATCATACATGAAATTGATGTAGAATTTTCCGAGAAATTCGAATATTGTATTCACAATTCAAGAAAAAAAAATGTATTTTCACCCTTATAAAGACACTTTCTTGTGACCACTTTTTACTTGCTGTATAGGGCAAGTATTGGTTTCGTGTCGAAAAAAAAAATTGAGGTTTTAATCAAAACCAACATTACGATGATGGAGAATTCCAAAAAAGTGGGTCTCGCAATTCCGTCCGTGCGTCTGTGCGGTTGTGCGTCCATCTGTACACATTTCCACAGCCTAAACGGGTGGATGGATTTTCTTCAAATTTGGTACAGATGATTTTTATGGAATTCTGAAAGTTAGTTTTTTTTTGTTTTTTTATATCTCGTTTAGAACGTATACCTCCCATACAAAAAAATACGATATTACGAATTTCTCGAAAACGGCTCTAACGATTTTGATTAAACTTTGTATACGTAATATTTAAAGCAGTCTCAATAAAACTGCATTTTTATTTTTTCTCAAAAAAGTCAAATAACAAAAAAAATTTTTTTTCATTTAACATAATTTTGCCCTAAATGTCGGCTCTTCCCCAATATCAATTTTTTTTTAAATTTAGATCTACAAGTAGACTAACATAAAAGTGCTTTGAGCTGCAAGAGCAAGTACGTGCGACCCCAGTCGTGCATTTTATTTTTTTTGTCCTGCCAAATTCGCACCCGTGTGCCGACAGAGGGTTAATCATAGTGCCAGCCACTAAGTAGCTGCCGCCTGGTCTAAAAAATTAACATGTTTAACTTGGTCACTTGTCTGACCTATCTGACTGCAGTGGCTGGCAGCCAGTTGTATGTAACAAGTACTGAAGAAACTAGTACTGGACAAAACCAATTTCCTTTGACGCATCTGCTTAAAAAAAAAACTATTTCAAAAACTTGTACGGCCTGAATTCAAATATTTATTGAAAGTTTACTTTTTATAATGATCTGATCTGGGTCACGAGCAAAATAAAACACAACTTTTATTTGCATTTATTTTCTTTTTAGTTATATAAATGACACAATTCAATGCATGGTTGAAGCTTGGGAAACGGTTCTATTGGAAATGGATAATAAACTTACTAAATATGCAAATTCACAGCCAGAAGGATCACTTTCTGCTGACTTTTTGGAACTCATGATGTTCGGCTACGCATCAACTGAGTTGGAACAGTTTTTGACAAAGTAAGTATGTATGTATTGATTTTGGTTTTGGTACAGATGAAAGGTCTTCTTTCTTAAAAAATAGCAAAATATTGCTTATGTTTCATCTCCGGTGATGCTTTTCTCGGAGAATGTGCTGTAGGTTGTCTCTGGTAAGTGCAGATTAGAATGTGTTGTGTACTCTTTTGACTGTTGGAAAAAGTTCAGAAACTCATTTCCAAAATATCACTCCTTTATTTTCTGGATTTTAGAGTTTTTTAAATAAATTTTTTTTTTGAGAATTCGCTGTTCTTCTGCCTTGTTAGACAGGTGGTACTTACTTTATTTGTAGATCCGCTTGGTATGGTTACTGGTTAGCTACATAAGCTTTTCGCACTCATCACCGTGAGAACTTACTTTATGATGTGGCACAAGAGCCTACGAAATTTGTTTTGGCAGAAGGACCTCCCATGGTCGACAGGTCGAAGCAGAGTAGGATAATGCTACTAATTAATCTCCTCAAAGAAAAAGTGCTCCCCTTTCACTTTCATGCGCCACCTGAGGAGGTCTTTTTCTACTGGCCGTCCCTATGGGTGAGAGTCGAAAACTTTGACCCAGCCACCTCAGTCGTTACCCTTTTTCCTTTCGTCAATCGAAGAATTTTTTTCTCTAAAGAGTTTTCATTCGCATTCGTCAAAGTCCATGCTTCTGCACCAAACAGCAGGACTGAAATGCTAAGAGTCTTGTATAGGGACACTTTGCTGGTCTATTGCCTTCTCAAACCAAAATAGAAGCGGTTGACAAGAGTAATCCCTCGTTTGATTTCAGCGTAACGAATATACATTAAAAAAAGCCCTTTCGATTGTAACTGGCTGAATACAATGGTGTAGCTGTGGCTGTAACTTGTACTACTGTCAAAATTTTACTGAGAGAAAACCCTACAAAAGTTAGCGGCACCTGAGCAAAAAGTTGAGAATTCTTCAACTTGCGCTACAAGCTACAGCCACAGCTACACCATTGTATTCAGGGGTAATACTCTCGCAGCAGTGGATATCGCTCTTTTAATCAAGGGGCACGGTAGTGCCCAGCCAAGTTCTCTAGCAACTTTGGCACTACACCCTATTTACAGGAAACAACTCAGGCCATTTTCGACCCCCCTCTAACTTCCACACCAAAGATGCTAGAAATTTCAAACTCACTACATTTGTTAAGCTAGTCAAAACAAAACTCCTCACAAAATTTCAGCTTGCTACGATGAGTTGTTTCTGAGATATAGGGCTTCGAAAATCTCAAAAACCGTAACTGACTGACTGACTGACTGACTGACTGACTGACTGATTCACTCACTGACAGATCATCAAAATTATGGAGAACTTCCCGTTATCGTAGAAACTTGAAATTTTACACGGTGATAGGACTTGTGGTGTATACAAAGGAAAAAATCGAAAATTTGAGATTTTCAATTCAGGGGGCGTGGCATCCGCCCATTTCCGCTGAATTTTCATCATATATTATAGAGCACTTTTGATTATCGTAGAATCTTGAAATTTGGTAGAATAGTAGAGCTGGTAGTTTATACAAAGGAAAAATTTTAAAACTTGAGAATTTCAGCCAGGGGGCGTGGTAACCGCCCATTTCCGCTGAATTTTCATAAATTATTATAGAGCACTTCTGATTGTCGTAGAATCTTGAAATTTGGTAGAATGGTGGTGCTGGTAGTTTACACAAAGGAAAAAATTTAAAATTTAAGAATTTCAGCCAGGGGGCGTGGCAACCGCCCATTCCCGCTGAATTTTCATCAAATATTATAGAGCACTTCTGTATGTCGTAGAATCTTGAAATTTGGTAGAATGGTGGAGCTGGTAGTTTACACAAAGGAAAAAATTTAAAATTTGAGAATTTCAGCCAGGGGGCGTGGCAACCGCCCATTCCCGCTGAATTATCATCAAATATTATAGAGCACTTCTGTATGTCGTAGAATCTTGAAATTTGGTAGAATGGTGGTGCTGGTAGTTTACACAAAGGAAAAAATTTAAAATTTGAGAATTTCAGCCAGGGGGCGTGGCAACCGCCCATTCCCGCTGAATTTTCATCAAATATTATAGAGTACTTCTGTATGTCGTAGAATCTTGAAATTTGGTAGAATGGTGGAGCTTGTAGTTTACACAAAGGAACAAATTTAAAGTTTGAGAATTTCAGGCAGGGGGCGTGGCAACCACCCATTTTCACTGAATTTTCATCAAATAAAGAGATTTTATATTCTACAGCCATACCTTGCAAAAAGTAGTGAAATCACAACAAAAACATTACTGTTAAAAAAAGAGCCAAGTTATCCTATGTTGAAATTATGCTGGCACAAAAAGTACTGAGATGTAAAAGTGTACCAAGTTCTAAAGTTTGGGTTCAAATTCGTATCAATAAAATTTTGATTGTTTACTTGGCAATTTTTGAAATAACTTTAAAAATCGATGGTTAAGAAAAATTGTCAAGAGAACAATCAAAATTTTATTGATACGAATTTGAACCCAAACTTTAGAACTTGGTACACTTTTACATCTCAGTACTTTTTGTGCCAGCATAATTTCAACATAGGATAACTTGGCTCTTTTTTTAACAGTAATGTTTTTGTTGTGATTTGATTTTCGTGGATAGTGTTTATATCCTCTTTTTACAGTCTATTGCTTCCGTTATTTGTAACGCTGCATTTTCTATTAAGATACCAAAAATTCCGCGTATAGAGATTTGAAATTGCTGCCCTTATTTTTTTGTGCAGTGATTAATGTTCTCACATGTACCACCGTTTGGATAAATTTTGTATTAATAAAGTATCAAATTAATTTATTTTTTAACTCTTTACAGTGAATTAACAGAAAAAGGAATCAAAAAGCTGGGAAACTCAATCGAGTTGAGCTATTCAACAATACAAAATTTGGTTACCAAGCCTCTTTTAAGCGCAACAATAAATATGTGTTTTTTCTTAAACACATTCAAAGGAATGAGTCGAAATACGTATTTCTACAAAGTAAGTTTCACATTTGTTACTCCAAAATCCATTAGTAAATTATATTTGTTTAGGATCTCGTCACTCCTGAAGCAGCCGATGAAGCTGTTCGAGCTTGCGGTGCGTTTTTAATGAAAATACTTGAACTCCAGCAAATAATCGATCAATGTGTGAATGATATGAAAATATTCTTTTGTTGGCTTTGTGTGGCTATTGTCCGATTAATGAATGAGACTGTTCCCGAAGAGATGTCACAAGTTTCCCAAGAAGACATCATCTATCTGGCAGACTATCTGAACAACTTTGATGACTGTCTTCTTCAGAATGGTAACTTTTCTAATATAAGCGTTTTTTTTTTTTAATTCATAAACCAAATTTACTTTTCACAAAGATGATGGTTCTGTAACAAAACGAAAATTCAATCTTGAAAAAGTTGGCCAGTACTTGGAAAATGAAGAACTTCAACAACAAGCCAAATGTGATACCCATCATAGATGGAACAAGTTACTAGAAGAAAATGAATGTTTAAAAAATTGTTCACTAATCTTTCCGCATGACCAAAAACTCTCACTAATTCAACAGCGTGACAAGATGTCAGAAGCCATTGGAAAAGTCTTCACTAAACCAAATACCAGTATTTCCACAGATTTCAGTCACATTTCAACACTTATTTGTGCTCCCGAAACACCAGCAGATTTTCAAGTTAAAAGTACATTCATTGTGAGTGAATCTGCACAAGCTGATATGCTGGCCCTTACAGTGGGTATTGCCGAGTTCATGATAATTGAATTCCAACTTACAACGCCTTCTGTAAAATGCACTCGTTTGAATCTCAAGCCAAGTCCATTTACTCCAGTTCATCTGGCCCAAACTTATAGTAATTTGTCAGTAGTTGATTTGCAGTTTTACAATGACTTGACTTTGTCATTGCTTTTACAAAATACTAACCAGACAGATGGAAAAATTCAAAATTATTTTGTACAATTGCCCATGGAAACAATCAATGGAAAATACTCTCAACATCGTATTGCTGAGATGATGTATTTAGCAGATTTATCTATGTGGCATAGTTTATTGGATATAGTTGATAATAGCTTTTTAAAAGCAGTTGATGGTACTTGCACAAGTATGGCTGTATCTGGCAGTCGTAAGGTATGTTTTATTGTACTTTTTGTTTGTTTAACTTTCAATGAAATTGATTTTTTGTTTTTTAGGTGGCAGCTGTTTTATCAGAAAATTATAAAAAGATAAGTATCTACGAAATGGAAGTTGAAGACGATGAAGATGACGTTGAAATGTCGCACAATTCATTTTTAGATACTAGTAAGGAATCTGCTGTGTCAACTGAATAAAAATGTTATATAAATAATGCATGTTAAAAACAAGATCTTAAGAAGTTACTACTTACTTATTATGATAATACAGCGCTGTGTGCGTCCATGTATCTCGATGCCCAGATAGCAGTCTCCAATTTTGCAATCCAAGTCGTTTTATGTATAAACATATGGGTTGTTAAGTTAAAAGCCCATTTCTTCATAATATATGGTATAAAGTTTTCAGAATTGCTAAAAAATTAAGAATTTGTATGCCTTCATACCTTAACTAGAACATTAATGGATATAACCAAAGTGTGCAACAATTAGCTGTACTGTACTTCAATCAAATCAAAAGTTGCTGTCTTCTGGAACTTTGCAACTTTGAAAAAAAATTCGAATCTTTTTTGGCTCGTTCTTCATCAACAAAATACATGCTGCTGTTGTATTCAATTTTTTCTATCAAGCCGAAGGTAAGCTTGCATCACCTCTTTTAAATTATATTTACATCGCCCCTGAATAAAACCATAAACTATGAATCCATATGGACACCTACTTCGGAGCATTTTAACTGAAAATGAGATTTTTAGATCAAACTCGTTTTACCTTTGGGCAATATTAAATTCATGTGGAACTGAACGAGATCTTTTAAGTTGGAAAGCGATCGGAAAATCAACCACACCTTTTGGTCTGGTTTAAAAGTGCGCACAATCTGGTTTTCAAACTTAAGATTTTGTTTGGAATCATTTTAATATTTCAAACTTTTCTGATCTAGTTCAATACTCACATATTTTAAGTAATTTTTAACAAAATGGATGCAAAAGGACTCCTTGCCCAATGCCTTGATGCTACCTACACTCACGAGCCTTTTGTTTTATATTTCAATCATGGGACTTTGACTTACCACTTTATCATTAATATTTGTATGTTCCCGAAGCCATTATATTTACTTCAACGTTGTTTTGGTATCTACCTATCCACCAATGTGGTCATTATATTAGCTATATCTTTGAGTTACTAATTTTTTTTGGCAAGATCCTTTCCATCGTCAGATTTCATATAAAATTTAAATTAACACAGACACAATTATTATTTATATTGGGCGATTTTATTATTGTAAGCTACACATCTATACATTTATATATAAAAACAAATCTAGAACGTTGGACAATGCTAAACTATACAATATATCAAGTTGCTGATAAATACTACCTAACTATATGACTTTTTTCTTAGATACCTTCATCATCCGAATCTTCATCACTCGAATATTCTCTTCTTCGTCTCCTCTCTTTTCGCTTGTTGCGCTTCTTTCCCTTGGATTTAGTTTGTTCCTCATCTGTGTGCTTTAATTCATCTTGTTCTTCTTCCTCTTCAACATCTGCCTGAGCATTATCGTCATCTTGAAGATCTTCGACACGATTTGCTGTTGTTTCAGTTCCCTTATCTTCTTCATCTTCCTCATTCTTCTCTTCATCATCGGCTGCCTTAGATTTTTGTGATTTAACCAAATCACACAAATGTTTATACCGCAGGAGACATTCTTCCTTTGTCTTCTCCGGAACACAGTTGGCAATTTTTTGCCAACGATCTGATCCTGCTGCTTTGCGATATTTCACTATGGCATTTTCTAAGGCGCGTTGTTGTTCTTGAGACCAATTCTTTTCTGGAATCAGAATAGTTTTATCGTTTTTTTTCAATTTTTCTTTTTTCAAAGCCACATCTTGGACTATATTCTCGGCCACACTGTCTGTTTGACCAGGAATTCGATAGCCGTTTTCTTTCATTTTGGCTGCCATAAATGTAACCTCTTGGACAGAGCGATTCATTGTCTCAGCAATGGTTTCCCATCTACTGCCAGCTCCGCCAGGATATTTCTTTACCAAACGTATCAACTCGGCCAGATCTTCATCAGTCCAGAAACCACCACTTAGTGGAGTTGTCTGAAATTACAAAAAAAATTAATAAATATTTGAGGTGTTGATTGATTATTATGATTACCTTTTGTGTGACAGGCTTGACAGCGTCATTTTCGTTAAATTCCCTTGCTTCGACACGGGAATAACCAGCCAGATCGGCATCGGTTTTTTCCGGAGCTTTTGTGGCTTGTCGCCGCTTGCGAATATTTTCCTTCTTCTCTTTTCTAGCTCTTGCCATCTCCTCGAATTCTTCTTCTAGTTCTTGTTGACGTTTGATTTCTTCAGCTTCCCTAAAATTGAAGAAATTTGGAATCTAGGGGAATTGGGATTATTAATGGTACTGCTTACAATCTTCGTTTTTCCAGAGCAGCTTCTTTCATTTCATTTGCCTTTAATACACCTGATTTGATCGTTGTCGGGAGATTCCAGAAGAACATTGGTATTTGAAAAGGTAATGTATTCTGGAAAACATAAATAGGTATGGTATGATAGAGTGATTGCGTATGTGGATGACATTGCAAAGCTATATCAGGAAAGCATCCCAGCACCCTAAAAGATCTTATACAACATGCCTTAAACAAGCTAACTAGATGGACTGAACGGTGAGGACTAGATTCCAATCCCCACAAAACAGATCTTACCCTTTATTTAGGTCGGTGTTAGACAAACAGTTAAGCTGGAAACATAGAAGGATCATTTCGCACTACCCCTTCTGCGGCACTGGACACTGTGTTCCATCCAACACCCCTCACAAATGACTGCAAGGACAAACTTTTGGCGTTAAAAGAAGTCCTATCCTGGCTTAAAGAAAACGTGGTATTTAAGAAAGATATCCGTATTTTCTCAGACAGCCATTTAAATATTTTGATTCTGTCTCTAACAACTTAATAACTGCCTTTAACTGGCGATCATCTCTGATGGCCACCTTTGCTGGGTGCCGGTCCACAGAGACATTTCAGGAAATTGTAAAGCTGATGAACCGATACCTTATGCTAAAACAAGATGCTACAAACTAAACAAACCTTAAACCTAGTACGCAGCTGAAGCGAAACGAAAAATTTCAAGTTGACAACGAAAATGCTAACGAAAAAATATCATCGAGTCAAAATAAAAAAATTCCGAATTAATTTAAAATCAAGAAAAACAACAGAAAATAATTAAAAAAAAGAAAAGCTAAAGGGTTTTTGATGGAGGTGTTCATATCGGGGCATAAGATGGGAATGATTAGTGCAGTAGGGAATTCCGGAGATTTCCGATTTACTTATATGGAAGTCAAAGGAGGGCATCGCCTCGTTCGAGTGCCTTAGCATTCTGGACATAGGTTCAAAGTGGCCATAATTGGTTCGATGACATGAAAGGCAAAATAACGGGGGAGAGCAAAGACTTCAGGGATTTGTATTTAAATAGGTTGATTTCACGTTGGAGAGATGATGAGTCAATATTTCCTATGAACAATTGATAAGCAAAGAATATCTCGGCTATTTGGTGACGCTGGGCTTAGGGTTGTAATTCAATTAGATTCAGACGGTCATGGTAAGGGGGTAAGTTAAATCTGTCTTCCCACGGAAGGGCCCGTAGAGCGAAACAAATAAATCTTCTTTTAACGTTTTCAATTCTATGTGAATAATATTCGTAAAAAGGTGACCAAACTTGGGAAGCATATTCAAGAGTGGGTCTTACGAAGGTAATGTAAAAGGATTGTGTAACATATGGATTATTGAACTCCTTAGACCAACGTTTAATAAAACCAAGGGACCGGTTCCCTTTGTTAATATCTGATCAATGTGAGAGTTAAAATTTAACATTCTATCACATAAGACGCCCAGATCACACATGGATTTTACTATTTGGATGGGTTCGTTTAAAAAGTAGTAAATTCTTAGGGAATTTAAAGTATTTACATAAGGCATTTACAGATACATATTTAAATGTAGAATTCCCTAATTGAAAAACCGATTAAGGTCGTTTTGGAGATGATTATAATCAGATTGAGTTGAAATTTCCTTGAAAATTTTCATATCATTTGCAAACATTAAAAGGGAAGTCTTTTAAGATAACGGTCACGTCATTTACTGTAAGAAAAAAAAGAAGAGGTCCAAGGTGACTACCTTGAGGAACTCCAGATGTGGCGAAGATTGGTTTAGATAGGGTGCAACGAAACAAAACTCAATAGATGCGCATATCCAAGTATGAGGTTACCAAACAAATAAAGCTTGGTGGAAGTTCTAGAACTTCAAGTTTAAGGCGAATGATTTTGTGTGATACTTCTAAAGGCTTTCGCAAAGTCCGTGTAAAACTTCTCTATGATGTAGACTCTACTTGGGAGAATACCAATACAATGATCTTAGTGATCTGGAAAGTATAGAAATAAGTAATCTCGCTCGCTTCATTAGGAGCTCCAAATGGTTGAACGACTAAGAAGAAAAGTCTTAAAGATTCATTGTGGTATTACAGCGAACCAATCATGATCTAAGTGTATCGGCTTTCCTCCTGATAGCCACATTAATCTAACTTCTAACCTAACCTTTATTATTTGCAAACAATAATTAAAATATTAGCGTCCCACTCACTAGTATTGATGGAGGTGGTATCTCGTTTAATATGGCATCTAGATCAATATTCTTGTTTTTCTTCTGAAGTTTCTTCAATCTGGAACCAAATACTTGCTCAGCGGTGTATTTCTTTTCTAAGTAGGCTGCCCAAGAGAACAAATACTGTCCAACAGATATGATGACAAAGATAATTGCTGCTCCTTCATACAATCCCACTTTACGCATTCGACGATAGTAATAGAGTGCAGATTTCCAATTAGGCAGTCCTTCCTTCAATACTTTGTTGTATTTTTCTCTTTTTGATGGATCTTTGAGAACTTCGTAGATGGACACCAAATTTCTGAATTGAATATTGGCATCTTCGGCATTGTTTTTGTCAGGATGAAGGACAATGGATAAATTACGAAAAGCTCGTTTAATTTCTTGTCCAGTTGCATCCTTTTATAAAAAAGATTACAGTTTTCATTTGGAAATACAAAGCCAGACAGAAATGTAATTAGAAATTTTTACCTGAGAAATTCCCATTACTTCATAGAAGTTTTTATTAATTTCTTCGACTAAATCGAAGATTTCTAGTTCATCTTTGTCCCAGGCATTAGCTCCATAAGTTATGGCTAGTAGAAAAAGGCATATTATGTATGATTTCATGTTTATATTTATACAATTTTTAATTATTTTTTTTAAATAAACATGAGAGCACCAAAAAGATTTTTATTCACAAAAAGATATGCGGATAAATGACAAATTGGCAATCTGTCAACGTCACACAAAACCGACAACAACAAGAAATGACGTTTCGTTTGTATGTTTTCAAATACAGCGGATTCTTTGTGAAACTCTAGCGGTGAATAGTAGAAATAGAAAGCATGTGCTTAATGTCGTTTTCCAAAATTATGGGAGTGAATCACTCCTTTTTCGTGCAATTTTGGAATTTGTTCACGAAGAATTTGACAAGTGGAGTGATTTGACGTTTGCTTTGCATGTGTTTGTAATACGAAATAATGAATAAAATAATAACACAATCTTTTAAATTCACTTTTAGTGATTTTTTACAATACTTTATTGAATTTTTTTTGTAAATAAATATAATTTCCTTCACAAAAAAAAGTTAAAACAACCACCCAACAATTTGACAAGCAGTCCATGAAGTCAAATGTAGAAGTATTGGTAATCACTCCGTCACTCCTTCAAAATTTTGGGAGTGAAGAATTCACTCCAAAACTTCACTCCTTATTCAATTTTGGAATTTGAAATCACTCCTTTTGGAGTGATTATTTATAGCTTGGAGTGTCACTCCTTGAATTTTGGAAAACGACATAATGGTGTGTTCCATTGGGCACAGAAGAATAGGTGTATTTAAATCAGCATTTACAAACGACGATATCTCCACGAAGATTTTTCAGTTGTTGGCAAAATGTACATAAATACGTAAGGATTTTCCATCAAATTATTTTTGTAGTTATATTCTTTGAGCTCTTCTTCATTTTGCGATTTTTTTTTGAGGGTGATAAAAATGACTGGAAGGCAAACATATTTTTACGTTGAAGACTTTAACGATATTTCCAGTCTGGTGACTTCAAATCATTAGTCGACCACCTCTTACCACCTGAACCAACCCGCTATGAAAGTATTGATCGCGATTTTTGTTCTAGTGCCAAGTTGCAAAAAAAAAGAACTTTCACTCAAATTTTAATAAGAGTTTCTCTATAAAAATAATAAGATATCCTTATAAAAACAACCTTATTAATCGTTTCTTTTAATAAGATTTCCTTATAAAACATATGGGCAGTAAAACAATATGGCAATCTGTTAGTTTTTAGTTGGTCATATTTTTCTCTGTGTAGTCGCCAAATTGAGTCGCTGACTTGATTCACAGTTTTGAGTCGACGACTAAAGTCGAAGGAAGACTTGAGTCGCCAACCAGAGTCGCCGACTTGAGTCCACTTGAGTTGACGACTTTAGTCGCCGATTTGAGTCGCTGACTTGATTCACAGTCTTGAGTCGCCGACTAAAATCGAAGGAAGACTTGAGTTGACGACTTTAGTCGCCGCACAGTGTGGCCGATGGTAGGAAAAGTTGGCAAAAATTATTTTTCTTCGTTTCTAAGTTTGTTATGGGTAAAAATACTATATTTAAGCACAAAACTGAGACAACTTTTGTGATTCTATGAAAAATTATCAAAAACGCACATTATAAGGACATAAGTATCTGTTACCTTTAACTTTGAAGTTGTTTGAGAAAGAAAATTGTTATTTATTTGTTCAATACTTAGATTTTACTGTTTTTTTTTTTTTTTATAAGATTATTCTTAAAAATAGATTTTAGACCTGACTCAACGGTTTAGTCATAACAAAATCTTCTTAATGAAAAAATACACTGGTCAACAAAATTCAACTTTTTTTGTCCGAAGAACCAAAACATACTTTTCTGAAAGATTTAGGGATGCTGAACTCAAATCCACGAAATAAATATTCTATTAGCTTCCGTTTTTTGAAATATTACCGTTATAAAATGCAAAAAAAACATGTTATTTTGAATGTTTATGAGGTTATGGTAAAAAAGTGTGGTAATTTCTTTAAGCATAGTTTGACGCGGTCATCTTCTTCAGAGAACCGTTTCAAATTTTCCGATCTTTTTTCATGTATGAGATATCTCAAGCTGCGCCTGCGTCTCCATTGTGTAGATCGACACTATTTCCTTAAATTTTTAGCCACAATGCTAACCGTACACACTTTCAGTTTTGGCTAATAGAATAATTCTGACAATGGATACGAGTTCAGAATATCTAACACCTTCAGAAAAGTAAAATTCTGTTGAACTGTATTGTCAGTACTTCCGGAATCTGAAAAAAAATTATATACAAATATAGCTCAGGGAAATTAGTCAAAATATGGGCATGAAATCGCATTTTTCGCGAAGCTGATGCTCTTTTGTTTTTCCTAAATCTAGACACCCCAATCTTGAGGATGTGACCAATAGAACTCAAGATATAAGCCGTTTATACGATTATGTTTAGAGGCTTTTTTGTTTCGATTTTTGTTTGTTTATTTGAATTGAAAAGCCTGATATGGTTAGTTAAAAAAGCTTATATCGTGAGTTAAATTAACCCCATAGCAAAGATTGGGGTGTCTAGATTTAGGAAAAACAAAAGAGCATCAGCTTGTATATTTATAATTTCAAATAGTATAAATTAAGCCCATTCACGTTAATTGGAAAACTTACGTTATTTAGCCCCCCAAAAACCGTATAAAGCACAAAATTAGAGTTGTCAGACCTTTGAAATCCACATTAACACGCGTATGGCTGCAAAACTGCGTACTTGTATTTTGGTTAAACCTCTACTCCCAAAATTTTCTCGGCCTACTAGCAAAAAACTAGCTTTTTTCTCACTTTTGACTAGTACATGGAGAGTTTCGGAGTTGGATTACTTCTACAATACGATGGTTACAATAACGATTGTGGGCTCATTTTATAGGTAATTATAAGTACTATAATTCATTCTTGAAGAATTATCCAAACAAATCAAAAGTTCGTCAGATATATGAACAAATGTCATTTTGTCCCAACCTTGCGATATAAACCCGCACTTTGACCAACTGTAAAATTTTATTTAATCAACTCACGGAATTGTTTTGTATATCATTTTTTAGATAATTTTATTGTTGATAAGTCTTACCTTTGTCAGTTTTTGTTAAAATGAATAACAATGGAGCTATTCAATAAAAACGATACCAATCTCTTTTCCAAGATGGCGGCTGTTCCCAACCTCCAATTTTCCCAACAAATTGACTTTTATGATAAAGACAACCACCCGAACACATTCCATGAAAAAAATTTTGTCCCGCGAAAAATGCGATTTAAATTACTAATTTCCCTGGGCTAATATACAAAAAATCAAAAAAAATATATACAAATATACAAAAAAATCGTTATTTTTAGATAACTTCACATAGTGTTTACTCAAAAAGGGGTAAAACATGGGCACCACTTTTTTAATTGACACGAAAGACGACACTCCCAACAATAAAGGGACACCAAAAACAAAGCGCCACTTCACACCTTTGTGAACTTTTTCTTAACGAGTTTGTATGACACACACAAAAAACGAATGAATACCGAATTAGAATAATTTTTTCAAACAAACTAGACACTCATAATTCAAAAGAGGAATGAGAATCGAAAGCTTCCCTTTTGCTTAAACTTAAACCGTGGAATAAAAACCGGTTTTGTGTAGCTTATTAATCCCTTTATTAAAGTAAATTTGTATTTGGCAGTTCGGTACAATTTGAAAATAGCTATTTTTGCCAGCTTTTGATACCATTGGCCACACTGTGCGCCGGCTAGATTCGCTGACTGAGTATTAAATCATACCCAGATTCGGGTTGCAGATTTGAGTAGCAAATTTTTGTTTTAATGCATGACCTACTCCGAAAATTTAATTGTTTGGCCAAAAAATGAAAAAAACTTCTGTTCTGCAAGAAATAGAAGGTCAAAAACTGATATTTAGAATCACTTATTATACCAGAAACTACCTGCAAAATTGCAGCATGTCACGATTTTTTTTCCATTTAAGGTCAATTTTCGACATTATTCGACTGATGATTGAAAAATCGGGGCTTATAATTCTAATTTTTCTAATAGCAAAAAATGACTATCGTTCCTGTTGAACGGGTAGAAAACTTCAATGCGATATGCTTCCAAGGTTCCAAGAATAATAATAATGAAAACACCCGTAAAAAAAACTGATTTATAAATCATTATTCAAAAATTCAGTAGTTTTTTTTATAGATAATCCCTTAAAGCCACTTTCGAGTGACAACATTATTAGAAGATGTCATCACAAACGCGTTAAGTCAATTGTTGTTCAAGAAAACTCCATTCCGTACATCCCCACCCTATATCACATTCCAACATCCTTGACGTCCCATGATGCAAAAGAAAAAAAATAGAATGGGGCTACTTTATACCAAACCTTAAGGCCAGTGATTTTTTTCTTACTGATTTTTTTACCCCACAATTCAATGTGAATGTGAAAAAGAACGATTTTTTTATTCATTCCAAAATCCAGAGGTTATCGTTAACCCAAAAGGAATGTACTGCACTCACTTTGCTGGGGATGTTTACTTCCTCTTTTTTTTTACATACTCTTTCTGAGAAAAAGACTTGGGTGCTTTTGTTCTGCTTATGTAAGTACAGAGAATGAGAAAACAACTCACCAAAGGGCAAATAAGGATTAGTGGGAATTAAAAAAAAAAAAAAGATTTTTTATCACACAAGAAAAGTTATGGGAAAAAATCTGAATAAAGTCTTCCTAAGCCAGTGGAGCATATAACAATGAGGGGGATTGAAAAAAACAATCCATGAACCCAAATCTTTTTTTTATTTTCAAATCAATTTCGTTTAGGGCTTCTCGAACAATTACTTCGGCATACGCAATATTTAAATCATTTTCACACAGAACGTTAAGTGAAAAGTTCAAACGAGAGACTCCATCTCATACTCATTGCCAATTCCATTTTTGATGACTTAATGGATATCCTTTAACATACGAGCTCGTATACCTACTAAATTATGCCAAAAGAAAGTCGCAATTGCACTTGCTTTCGAAATGAGCCCAGGATAGAGTCTACCATATATATTTATGTATCTTTGTATCTACATGAGTACAGCCCCCCAACCCTAAGGCAAACACACGTGAAAGAAATCAAACATTCTGTTAATTTAGAAAAGTAAACCCCCAACTCTTACCAACAATTGGTTGCCAAGTAGTAGACACATCCCCATCACCAACTCACTCACTGACACAGGAAAAAATCCTTTTTTCATTTACGCTCCGAGAAATGTTTTAATTTCTTTCAGACTCTTTGGTTCGTGATCCTGGCGCCTAATAAATTTCATTTCATTTTTATCCCAAAACGAACACTCAAATATCATAAAAAAAAACTTGCCCTTCTGTAGTACCGTGTACACGTAGAAAGTGTAATCAATTCCTTTTGTATCAGTGCGAGGGGAATCATTTCCTTCGAAAAGGGTTAATTTTTTTGAGGATATATATTGAAGATTAATAAGAAGCTCACGCACAAAGAATGTGCTTGTAAAAGTCAATATCAAATAAACAGGATGTATAGTGGGGGGACATAAGATTCGTTTATTCTTTTATAGCTTGCCCCAATACAAGCCCGATATAACAAAGTCTAACAAAGATTTTAATTTATTCGTTTCGATCTTATAAATGAACTTTCAAAAAGAACAATATTTCTCCAAAAAAGTTATGTTACAAGTTCAATCAAATAAGATATTAAGCTCTACAGAAACAAAATTTAATGAATAGATTTGGGTGATTTAATGTATGTATTTTCTTTTTTTTTTTACATTTTAACCAGTTTTCTTAACCTAATGCAAAAACTTATTTAGGGTATTCATGCAACGGTGTAAACTCTAAGTAAACTTGGTAAAATGGTAAATCTGGTAAACAAAGTGTCATCCATACAAATTTTTTACACATTTACCACTTTACCACGTTTACCGTTTCATGAATACCCCTATTATAAATCAATTGAATTTTCTTTTCTTTAAAACTTTGACAAACTGGACCCTCAAACCTTTTCTATTTAACTTTCGATAATAAAGGCTATTGATTGAAGAATAGTAGCCTTTTATTTACATTAATGTAGGGTTTCCAGAACATCTCTTTTAAAGAGAACATGTTCTCTTTTTCAACTCTGATCTTCTTTACACTCTCTTTTTTCATAATATTCTTTTTTTGTTCTCTATTTTTCAAATGTGCTCTTATTAGTATTTTTTTTTATTTTCGTCCATAGTTTTTCAAGATTGCTACGATTATCTGTCTCGTTGTTTCAACTCTCAAACTCTGCCCACTCACAGTTAAGGTAAAGTGTTCATCGCATTTAAATTCAAAAGAGATGTTCTGTTTTTCGTTTTCGATCTATATATTTTATAATTTCTTTTTCTACACGGATCTCAGTTTAATTGTCTTTTAGCTCGATTTTTTTATCTAAGTACTTTTTAACAATTTAAATAAATTGTGGCTCGTTAAAAAGCTGACTTGTGCAGTTATTCCAAAGTTTACTTCTCTAGAGAAGTTAAACATCCATTCAAAAGATTTACAATAACTGAGAATATGGACGCGTTCTTCTTTAAAAAGATTTGATCATTTTTAACGCAATTCCTGTGTCCCAGATCCACTACTTTTAAGTAACTCTTTAGGAAAAATAAATTTGTTTTGCTTATGTGACGTTAGCTTTTGTGTTTTCTTATCAATTACTCTCTTTTTTGTTCTTTGTTTATTTTCTTTTCTTTTAGGTCCTCTTTTTTTAAAGGTTCTAGAGTAAAATGTTCTCTTTTTATTAAGGTCCCAAATGGACACCCTACATTAATGTTAATTTAAAAAAAATTATATATTTAAGTTTTCATTTAAATCCTTCTATAAAAAAAAGGTCTTTGAAAATGAAATACCTGTTTACTTTTTAAATTATTTTATAAACCGTAATACATGTACCTACATATTACCTTTTACCATTGAATAATTACAAATAGAAGTGACACCGCAGATTACTCATGCGACTATAAGAGTACCGGAAGATAGATGAACTACAGTTTTGCGCCTGTAGTTGAGTTGAGTCTTAACTAATATTTTTTTTAAACCTTCTAAACCTTCATAAAAAAATTAATAATTATTATTATACATTTCAAAGAGCTTATATTGATATAAGTTTTCGTATTTTGAAAAGTCATATTAGTCTAGAGAACAATGACCAGTGCGGGTTTGTTGCGGGTAAATCAACCACAGATGCAATCCAGAGTATAAGAATCATTATGGAAAAACATCGAGACTCCTTGGAGGATTTGCATGTGGTATTGGTTGATTTTGAAAAAGCATTCGATCGACAACCACGAGATCTGATATGGGTGGCCCTCAGACAACGAGGAGTTCCGGAAACCTATGTGCGGATAATTATGGACATGTATGATGGAGCAGTAACTAAAGTAAGATTTGCAGCTGGAGTCACCGAAGAATTCGAAATCACAGTAGGTGTACACCAGGGAAGTGTCTTGAGTCCTCTGCTCTTTATTACCGTTCTTGATTACCTGCTTGAAGGCAAAGTGACGGACCCAAAAGTGCATCAGTTATTCTTTGCTGACGATGGAGCCATCATAAGTGAAGACCCGATATCCCTGCAACGAGCACTTGATGTATGGGTGGATGTTCTAGAAGGTAGTTGGTACCGCATAAGCGCGAAAAAGACAGAAAACCTATGCTGCCCATTTTCTGATCCACACAGGCCTATTCCTGACATTTATTTGAATTGTGTAGTGCTTCCCAAGTGTGAAAAGTTTAAATATCTGGGGTCTATGATAAATAACGAAGGTACTTGTGATGACGATATCAATCATCGCGTAAGCGTAGGGTGGATGAAGTGGCGGGAAAATTCTGCCATCTTCTGTGATCGAAAAATGCCCCCTAAGCTGAAAGGAAGACTCTACACCGCAGTTGTGAGTCCAGCACTCACATACGGTTCACAATGTTGGACAATGTACAAAAAGTATGAGAATAAGTTAACGGCAGCTGAGATGAAGATGCTTCGTATGACAGCAGGAGTAACAAAGCTTGATAGAATTAGAAGTACGAAGATCCGAGGAAGCCTTCATGTTAAAAACACCATCTCCCAAAAAATTGAACACGACCGACTCAGTTGGTATTGCCATGTTCAAAGGAGAGATCCTGAGAACCATGTCAAAAAAGCAATATCATACAACGTTCCAACACGAAATAGAAAGAAAGGTAGGCCTAAAAACTCCTGGTACAAGCAAATGCAAAACCACCAGCATTCAGTTGGCCTTAGAAATGGAACAATACAAAACCGGGAGGCTTGCCGCCGATTTCTGAGGTCAACCCGGCGAACCCCACAGGCGGATTACTAGTGTGAAGCAGTTACGTGGGATAGTTATGATCCCCTCGACATCGAGATCATAACAGCGCCGAGAAAAAGGAAGAAGAAGAAGAAGAAGTCTAGAGAACAAGGACGATGCCTTTTACTCCTACTAGCCTAGGTTCGAATACCGGTAAAATTTGAAATTTTTTTTTTTTGCGGAGATTTTTTTTTGAGAAATTTAATTAATTTTTATTCTAGTAATGTAAAAAAAAAAAAAAAAAATCTCAATTTCCCGTCAGATTCGAACCTGGGCAGGTAAACTTAACAGACATTCACCTTATCCTCTAGGCTATCTCCACTTTTTGAAATAGGAAAACTTTTATCTATATGTATAAGCTGTTTAGGATTTGATTTTGGGTTGCTGGATTTGCTTTTGGATTGTTGGCTTTGCTTTTGGATTGTTGGATTTGCTTTTTTAATTCAACGCACGATACTAGCGACGACAATTTTACAGCGGGAGTTTCCCTGGGTGTCCACTTCTATTTGTAATTATTCAATGCTTTTACTCTTCTGAATTCAACTAACAATAAATAATGCCAAAAAAAATTTAAAAATACATTTATGTTTTATGACCTGACCATACATTTTGAAAAAAATTCTGAGTTGGAGGACTAGTTTTTCAAAAACACTTTATTTGATTTACTTGATTTTGATTTTACGAAGGAAATAAGCTTCTGGCTTTTTAAAAATTTATATGAAGGGTCCAGGGGGGAAAATGTTTGATATTGCGTTTTTTCTCAGAATGAGTTGGAATGGAGTTTGGAATGTTGTTTTTGCCCTGGACCTTTCAAATGTATCTCAATATTGTACGTGTTGTGGTTCTGTTTTTATTTGTTTATGTTTGAATTTAATTCGTGAGAAAATTGCGATGTTAAATCCCTCACCCCTTTAAAGTTTTTTTTAATAACTTATGAAATCTCTTGATATCATTTAATTTTTAAAATTAAAAAAAAAAAAATTGAGAAAAAATGTGTTCATAAAAATCTTAATTTCAACTTTAAACAACATTACGACAAGAGTGGCAATTTTTAACCCATTGAGGTTAAAGTATTTTTAAGTAGCGACCTTTTGGAAAAAAAGATTATCAAAATCGGAGCTGTGGGGCTGGGTTCCCTATTATAGGCATTTTTTGAGTTTAAGATACTCCACTATAATCCTTTCCTTAATATTAAAAGTCGCCATTAAAAATTCAAAATCTGTCAGAATTTAATTGAGTGTTAACAATAATTTAGGGCTAGTAGTAAAATCAAATTAGACTTCTTTTATATTGCTTGCTAGATCTTTTTTCAATTTTGTTCAATGTACTGAAACCCTGTCAGTTATAACTTTTTCGAAAGGCAGGCTTGATTCTAATTTTAAAATCAAGTTATTCTTAGCATATTTTTTTTTTTGAAATTTTCGATCTTATACTTTGATGTATTGGTATGTATATTATGATATGATATGTTTTCTTTCTTGCTGTTGCTTAAAAAGTAAAAACACTCCTATAAAAAAAAAACGAATGACACTTCTTAACAAATTTATATATTGTGGTGCGTTCTTTTCCTAAACACAGTTAACTTTTGATGTTTGAATTTATTGTGCTCAGTTTATTTGTCAAGTAAACATAAGATCTATTTGTTTTTATATTCACCAGTATTAAATGTTTGCCAATTCAGTTTTTTTAAACGTTTACATTAATCAATGATAATGAACTATAACTTCAAATGGGTGTTAATCGGTTAAGGCTGTTTGTTTTTGTAATTTGGATCTGGACTGCTTTGTTCAGTTCCATAGTTTCGGTTTAAAAAATGGCATAATCTTCATAATTACACCAAACGAAAGGAAATTTGATGATCTACAACTTTTATGGTGCAGACAAATTACACTGGTCAGCAAAATTTAATTTTTTTTTGCCACAAGAACCAAAATATCCTTTTCTAGTAGTTTTTGGGGTGCTGAATCCGAATTTGAAGTCAGAAAAATTTGATTGGCCTCCGTTTTTGAAATATTACCGTTATAAAATGCTAACAAACGTAATTTGGGCTGTTTTCGAGGTTCTGTTTTCATGTTGGGTAATTCATTATAAACAAATTTGTAACAGTAATTATAAGAAAAGATATTCTTCTTTTAAAAACTGATTAAATTTTCCCGATATCTCTTTTATTGCTCGAGATATCTTAAGTTTCAGTTAATAAGCCAAAGAGAAACTAAACTTAATCTAAAGTTTAAGTCACTGGTCACAGAATTTTTGCCACAAGAATCAAAATATACTTTTCTAAAGGTTTTTGGGTTGCTGAACTCGAATCCGAAATCAGTAAAAATCTATTAGCCTCCGTTCTTGAAAATAACCGTTATAAAAAAAACCTTTTTTTGCATTTTATAACGGTAATATTTCAAGCACGAAGCCTAATAGAATTTTTCTGATTGCGGATTCGAGTTTAGCAACCCAAAAACCTTCAGAAAAGTATATTTTGGTTCTTGTGGCAAAAAAGTTTAATTTGGTTGGCTAGTGTTGTTTCTGATTCAAAGACCGCTTCTTAAATTTTAAATATCTCTGGCAGTAAAAGAGATATCGGAAAGATTTAAACATTTTTTGAAAGAATAAAACTAGTTCTAATAGGCACTGTTACAAATTTATTCATAATTAATTATCCTACATAAAAACATTACCTCAAAAACAGCCAAAATTACGGAGGCCAATAACAATTTTCTGAGTTCAGATTCGAGTTCAGCACATCAAAAACTACTAGAAAAGTATATTGTAGTTCTTGTGGCAAAAACCTTGTTGAATAGTGTTATTTAACCATCATAGCGACAGAAAAATTAAAAAAAAAAAAAACAAACAAATAAATAAAATGTGATAACCTCAAAAGTTTTGTCCTCACAGAAAAACAGTGAATGCACAGAAAAAGATATTTATATTTTACCTACAGCTTTGATCAATTTACTAATTCGGTCAAACCGAATGAGAGAATTTCACTTTAGGTTTTCTAGGTTTTAACGTCAATTAGCCTCCACTTCATTTTGAAATTTTTAGAATGATTGTGTTTATACTTATTTCGGACACTGTATATGCTTTTATTTATTGCTTGCTGAAAATTGAAGAAAAGCGTCAAATTCTATCAATTTGTTTATCAGATTTATTTTTTTTTTAATGTTGGATTATTCCATATTATACCTACGACTTCAATCTAAAAAGTTCACATTTTTTAATGCAAAAACTTAACTTTAAAAAATTCAATCATTTATAAATAAAGTTTCAACTTTCAAAAACAATTAATCAACTGATTTTTTTTTTCACACACAAAAAATATTTGTTTTTGACCACACACTGGGTGATGATGGTAATGGTAATGGCTGTTGAAAATGTCCTTAGAGTAAGCACATTCATGTTAATGACGTGTCGTAATTAACGTCCCATTTTGGGTTAGATTATCCGTGAATAATTGGCGTCTTGCATTTGAGCGGTCAACATAGAAAATATAAATGGGAATTTTCTCTCCTAATTGCTTTTTGGCAAGACCAATGGAGTTTTAACTGGTACAACGTGGTTTTTGTGCGGTCTTTCATTCTTATCATATTCTTTTTTTTTTTTACTGTGTGTGCTTTTTCTTTAAATTGAAGTGGATTCTGGAATACCAATATCCATATATCATTTATGTTAGTAAAAGAATTTCCTACAATTTATTTATATAAGTCCGACTGTCAAAGGTTCTATATATCAGTTTGACTAAAGCTGCACCCATGTTTAGAGAAATGCGAAATAAAATATTCAAATCCTTATTATTCCCAAATGCCCCAGACACATCAACTTGACCATTCATATCTTATTTATATCCATTTTGCAGGACACTTGGCTTTACACTCATAAGAAAGGAAACGAAAAATAAAAAAAATTGGAAACATCCTTCATCCTTATAGTCCCTGCTAACCTCTGTCAAACTGACTTTAGCAATACAATTTCTTCTTATTTGTTGAATGCCTTAACTTCGGATATAACTTGACTATAGTTTGAGGGTTGCGATAAGATTCTTGAAGGGCTCACTATGACCACACATGCGAAGTTCGTATGAATAGTTGCGTAAATGAGATCTAGTCACATGGGACCGAATGTCAATCCGTTGTTGTGCCGTGTTCCATTGATTAAGGTCATTTTCTCCATCAATACCCAAAGATAAATAAACAAATTTGAGTGAACAAGTTTTTCTACTTCAATTCATATCCCTGCATGAGTCCTGTCCATTGTAGCCATGTACAAAACGAATTTAGGCCTGCATCTGTGACAAGGTTCATGAGTCATGAGTCTTTCAAACTCTTCATAACGTCAATTATGATTTCAAGAAAGCACGTTCTGTGGGTGCGTTTTTGGTCATGGGTATAAAAATGTTCTATTCTTAAATGGTTCCACTAATTGCACCACATAAGTCACACGCCCAGTGAGTTATTAGCAAATAATGGCAGATCATTTGCACTAAAGTATTCCACCTAATGACCAACTATTAATGTTACCAATTTTGCTTATACTTGTAGCCTTAACAAGATAAAGGAATATTCTTGAAGCGAGAACTGGTTCGGGTAGAAATATTCTAGGCGTGTTCCCCTGGGGGGATGATCCAAGTTTTTGGTGCATGTGGTAATTAGAGCATTCATTCAAGGATGGTAGAATTGTTCTTTTTTATCTAATTCATTTTGCGGATGGACAGAAAAACCGTGCCGAAAACAAGATGAACATTTTATAAGAGGGTTCTTCAGCAGCTCATCCCATAAAATATGTGGGTGAGTCCAAAGAACTTTGTTTTACAAGAAGGGTTTCTGTGTGTGGTGCTTGTCTTTTTTTTGTCACCACTTAATGATGTGACAATTTATTTTTGTCGAAGGCCCCTTTTGCTGGACATTCAAACTGGGAGTCGTTATAGTGTGTTCATGCCAAGTTGCAGAGAAAAAAAAAAACATTGAAAAAAATGTGTAGACAGTGAACATGAGTGTGCTCTTTTTGTTTTGTGATTTTTTTTAGGGGTAAAATGTGTTGAAGAATTGAAATGTTGATTTAATTTGAAAGGTTGGCAGGACAAATTTAATGCAAAACTGCTGTAGAAATTAAAGTTGGGATATAAAAATAACAGATTTTTTATAAATGAAACTGTCATGTTGATTTGAATGTAATGCAATGCATTTCAACATATCTTCAAGTTGAATATCTATTTGATTTAAATCTTGTAAAATTCGTTTATTGGAGGGTATTTTTTTTTATTATAAATAAAATTACATAAATCCGTCAGAATTTTCTGGGTATTATAAAATACTATACTATAAGTAGGTACTAGGAGAAGAGGTTGTTTTTTAGAATCTTAAAGACTTTTATCAACATTATCCACCAAATACCTGCAATTTTTTTTACTATAAATATGCCTATACACCAGTAAGAATGGATCAAATGATTTTTAAAAATGGCATATCTTTGTTAAAAACTGTGCTTAAAATAGTAATTTAAATTTAAAATTACTTATTTTAAAACCGAAAGAAAAATCTTTTTTCAAATTAACGTACGGGACATGTGCGGGACATGCAATTTCGCAATTATCTTCCGGGACACGTCCGGGACATGTCTGGGACACGTCCGGGACACGTCCGGGACATGTCCGGGACATGTCCGGGACACGTCCGGGACATGTCTGGGACACGTCCGGGACATGTCTGGGACACGTCCGGGACATGTCCGGGACACGTATGGGACATGTCCGGGACACGTATGGGACATGTCCGGGACACGTCCGGGACATGTCCGGGACACGTCCGGGACATGTCCGGGACACGTCCGGGACATGTCCGGGACACGTCCGGGACCTGTCCGGGACACGTCCGGGACCTGTCCGAGACATGTCCGGGACACGTCCGGGACACTTCCGGAACATGTCTGGGACACGTCCGAGACATGTCCGGAACACGTCCGAACATGTCCGGGACTCGTCCGGGACATGTCCGGGGCACGTCCGGGACATGTCCGGGACACGTCCGGGACATGTCTGGGACACGTCCGGTACATGTCCGGGACACGTCCGGGACATGTCCGGGACACGTCCGGGACACGTCCGGGACATGTCCGGAACACGTCCGGGCCATGTCCGGGACACGTCCGGGCCATTTCCGGGACACGTCCGGGCCATGTCCGGGACACGTCCGGGCCATGTCCGGGACATGTCCGGGACATGTCCGGGACGTGTCCGCTCACTGTTTTCCTTCAAATTTTCGACATTTTCCAAATTTGAAGAGAATTTACCAATTTTCGCTTAAACCTAACGCATCAAAGCGTGGCTTATACCAAAATTTGCCGTTTGAGACCCTCGAATTAGTTGTGGCATTTTCAATTTTGTCGCTCACTGTTTTCAATCAATTTGAGTGTTGTTCCGCTAACTTGACACGAATTTACCAAGTTTCGCTTAAAAGGTGGCTTAGACTTAACGCATCAAAGCGTGGCTTACACCTGAATTTGCCGTTCGGGACCCTCGATTTAATTGTGACAATTTCAATTTTGTCACTCACTGTTTTCATTAAAAAGTGTGATGTTTCGCTGCCTTGACGTGTCAACTTAGCGAGGCACCCTCCATAAAGTGGCTTAAACTTAACGCATCAAAGCGTGGCTTATACCTGAATTTGCCGTTCGGGACTCTCGAATTAGTTGTGCCATTTTCAATTTTGTCGCTCACTGTTTTCCTTCAAATTTTCGATATTTTCCAAATTCGACAAGAATTTACCAATTTTCGCTTAAAAAGTGGCTTAAACCTAACGCATCAAAGCGTGGCTTAACCAAAATTTGCCGTTTGAGACCCTCGAATTAGTTGTTGCATTTTCAATATTGTCGCTCACTGTGTCCCGGACGTGTTTGAAGGAAAACAGTGAGCGACAATATTGAAAATGCAACAACTAATGCGAGGGTCTTAAACGGCAAATTTTGGTTAAGCCACGCTTTGATGCGTTAGGTTTAAGCCACTTTTTAAGCGAAACTTGGTAAATTCGTGTCAAGTTAGCGGAACAACACTCAAATTGATTGAAAACATTGAGCGAAAAAATTGAAAATGCCACAACTAATTCGAGGGTCTCAAACAGCAAATTTTGGTATAAGCCACGCTTTGATGCGTTAGGTTTAAGACACTTTTTAAGCGAAAATGTGTAAATTCTCTTCAAATTTGGAAAATGTCGAAAATTTGAAGGAAAACAGTGAGCGGACACGTCCCGGACATATCCCGGACGTGTCCCGGACGTGTCCCAAACATGTCCCGGATGTGTCCCGGACATGTCCCGGACGTGTCCCGGACATGTCCCGGACGTGTTTGAAGGAAAACAGTGAGCGACAATATTGAAAATGCAACAACTAATTCGAGGGTCTCAAACGGCAAATTTTGTGTCCGGGACACGTCCGGGACGCGTCCGGGACATGTCCGGGACACAAAATTTGCCGTTTGAGACCCTCAAATTAGTTGTTGCATTTTCAATATTGTCGCTCACTGTTTTCCTTCAAACACGTCCGGGACATGTCCGGGACACGTCCGGGACATGTCCGGGACACGTCCGGGACATGTCTAGGACACGTCCGGGACATGTCCGGGACACGTCCAGGTCATGTCCGGCACACGTCCGGGACACGTCCGGGACATGTCCGGGACACGTCCGGGACACGTCCGGGACACGTCCGGGACATGTCCGGGACACATCCTGGAAACGTCCGGGACATGTCTAGGACACGTCCGGGAAACGTCCGGGACATGTCCGGGACACGTCCGGGACATGTCCGGGATATGTCCGGGACACATCTGGGACACGTCCGGGACACATCCGGGACATGTCCGGGACAAGTCCGGGACATATCAGGGACACGTCTGGGACATGTCCGGGACACGTCCGGGACATGTCCGGGACACGTCCGAGACATGTCCGGGACACGTCCGGGACATGTCCGGGACATGTCTAGGACACGCCCGGGACACGTCCGGGACATGTCCGGGACACGTCCGGGACATGTCCGGGACACGTCCGGGACATGTCCGGGACACGTCCGGTACATGTCCGGGACACGTCTGGGACATGTCCGGGACATGTCCGTTCACTGTTTTCCTTCAAATTTTCGACAAGAATTTACCAATTTTGCTTAAAAAGTGGCTTAAACCTAACGCATCAAAGCCGCATGTCCGGGACATGTCCGGGACACGTCTGGGACATATCAGGGACACGTCCGGGACATGTCCGGGACACGTCCGGGACATGTCCGCGACACGTCCGGGGCATGTCCGGGACACGTCCGGGACACATCCGGGACATGTCCGGGACACGTTCGGGACATATCAGGGACACGTCCGTGACATTTCCGGGACACGTCCTGGACATGTCCGGGACACATCCGGGACATGTCCGGGACAAGTCCGGAACATGTCCGGGACATGTTTTCGTTTGGGTTTTCGGGATTTTGGTTTTCGAGAATCTGGGTTTTCAGGATTTTGGGTTTTCTGGATTTTGTATTTCGGGATTCTGTCCGTCCAGAAATCCGGATTTTGGGTTTTCGGGATTTTGGGTTTTCGGGATTCTGGGTTTTCGGGATTTTGGGTTTTCGGGATTGAGGGTTTTCTGGATTTCGGATTTCGGGATTCTGTCCGTCTCCCGTCCGGGACATGTCCGGGACATTTTGCGACATGTCCAGGACACGTCAGGGACATGTCCGAGACACGTCCGGGACACGTCCGGGTCATGTCCGGGACATGTCCGGGACACGTCCGGGACATGTCCGAGACACGTCCGGGACATGTCCGAGACACGTCCGGGACATGTCCGGGACACGTCCGGGTCATGTCCGGGACATGTCCGGGACACGTCCGGGACATGTCCGAGACACGTCCGGGACATGTCCGAGACACGTTCGGGACATGTCCGAGACACGTCCGGGACATGTCCGGGACACATCCGGGACACGTCCGGGACACATCCGGGACATGTCCGGGACACGTCCGGGACATGTCCGGGACACGTCCGGGACATGGCCAGGACACGTCCGGGACATGTCCGGGACACGTCCGGGACATGTCCGGGACACGTCCGGGACATGTCCGAGACATGTCCGGGACATGTCCGGGACACGTCCGGGACATGTCCGGGACACATCCGGGACACGTCCAGAACATGTCCGGGACACATCCTGGACACGTCTGGGACATGTCTGGGACACATCCGGGACATGTCTGGGACACGTCCGGGACATGTCCGGGACATGTCCGGGACACATCCGGGACATGTCCGGAACACGGCCGGGACATGTCCGGGACACGTCGGGGACATGTCCGGGACATGTCTGGGACACGTCCGGGACATGTTCGGGACACGTCTGGGACACGTTCGGGAAATGTCCAGGACATGTCCCGGATGTGTCCCGGACATGTCCCGGACATGTCCTGGACATGTCCCGGACGTGTCCCAGACATATCTAGGACATGTCCGGGACACGGCCGTTCATGACCGGAACATGTCCGGGGCGCCACCATGAAGAAATTCGTATTTCTAAGTTTAAGTGTAAATATTAGAAATATTGCGCAACAGATAATATAATCTGTTTCCACTACAAAATGAGATAATTTTAATTTTGCAAATTATGTCAGTTCTAATTTCAAATTTAAATGAGATATTTTACGAAATTATCTTATTTGGGCTCCAGTGAAAACAAGCTATATTGGGCCAGTTGAAGCGATCAGGAAAATTTATTAGGAAAAAGCTATCAGGAAAACTTCAAATCATTTGAAAAAATGAAAAATGTTAAAGTATGCTGATTAGTTATTCAAGGAGAAAATGTCGTTTATGTTTATTGGATCTTTGCAAAGTGAACGAATTTTTAAGTTCTTAGCATTGGCTTAAAGCTTTTGTTTTAAGCTTTTCAATGGTACTATTATTCTTGCACCTATCTTCGCTGTTTTAGAAAACCGGCATAACTGAATTATTAATGCCAATATACTGGTAACAATACATTCTTTATTTTTGTAAACTCAGTATAAATTTAAAAGATTTGCATCCTATAACACAGCTGATTCTTTTTCTTCAATATGAAAATAGAATGGAAAATTGACAAACTTGGAAATTTAAAACAGCTTTTCTTAAGAATTAAGATTTTTGAGTTATGCCAGTTTTATAAAACAGCGATGCTATGTGAATTACATTCTAATCAATTCACGTTTTTACAGAACGCAAAGTTTCATTCCATTTTTTTGCTCCTATTTGAAGCAGTTTTTATAATCTGGTTTGTGATCTAGATTACGATGAAAACTCCTCAAAATCTTACAAACATACTTTTTGTTTGAAATTCGGCTTTTTTAAAATAAGATCTCCCTCATCAACGCTGGAAGGCGACACGCTTCGTTTTCACTTTATTAAATAAAAATGCATTTTATTCTTACTTTGAAAGATATTTAACATAACATTTATTTTCTGTTTTCTTCACATTTCATTGGTTTGCGTATTTAAAGTAGATAAGCAGTTTTATTTTGTTTTGTTTTTTTTTTTTTTTTTTTTATTTCCTAATAGTAATAATAAATTGTATTGTGTGTAACATTAAACAAATATATTTTTGCATAATAATACTTAAGTTTATCAGCAACAAAAAAAATCAAAAACAAATAATCATAAAAAGCTTAAATACATGTATTTATAAATTGCATATTGCACCTTTTTCTTATCAGTTTTTTTTGTTAATCGCTAATCTTACAACATTATTTTTATTTCGATAAAAGAAACATACATTTTTTTTTTGATTTTGTATTCCTATTTAAAATGCTAACGAAAATTAAAAAAAATGTTATTTTATTTTTATAATTTAAAATTTAATAAAATAAAAAAAAAGTTGTTACAAATGTTTCTTTTATTTTTTTTTTTTTGTAAATTGTAATCACATTATCTTTTACTCTTTGATTTAATAACTAATTAATTAGATTACTTAAAACTAATGTTAGCTATAATGTATTTTATCGTTTAAATAGTTAACCTATATCCGGAGCCTTGCAATTAAATTCGAATAAACAGAACAATCTTTTATTTTGTTTATTTTTTTTTTGTTTTTGTTTTTAGCTTTTTACAAGTTTCGAGTTAGAAATTTGTTTATTTTATTTAATTTTACAAGTCATCATGCAGAAATGTTTGTTTATTTGTTTTTTTCTTTATTTATGCCAACTAAGTAACTGATTAATTGACACTTATCTATTTTTACAAAAAAAAAATCTTACATAAACATTATGCAATAAATTATTTGATTATTTTGTTATAACTTGAAATGTACAATACCGATGTTGTTATTTTAAGTTTATTTTTAAAATTCTAAATAAAAAATAATACCTGTAATAATTACTTAATAAAATATTTTGTTCGTTTTTTTGTTATAATATTATATTTACAATTAACGGATTTTTAACATTTACAATTTTATTATTCGTTTATTTATGTGGTTGTTTATTATGCAAGGACTTGCAGTTCGATTTTCAAAATTCATTTAAATTAAAAACAAAATTAAAACTAAACTTTTTCTTTTATTTAAATATTTACAATTATTGTTTTATTATAAAATTACACACACTCATACATTACATTATAACTGGGTTTAGATGTGTTTTTTATTAATTTTATTTTAAATGGGTGTTGGTAGTACAGTATAGTCCTGGTGCATAGATGATTTCATTGTATCATATACAGGACGATTATCGTCTGGCAGCGCATAGACATCCGCCGGAACACACAGCGACTGTAATTTGGAAATATAACTGTCAAAGTGCTCATGATGTGGATGATGATGCGGATGATGGTGGTGGGTAATTTTTTCAGCACTAGGTGGCAGTGGTGGCGGTGGGGGACCATATATTCCAGCTATAGACTGAGCCTGTGAAATACTAGCGGTGGTCAATGGTCCCGGGGGTATAAGGGATGCATGAGAATATGTGTGATGATTTGCAGCCGATGACATTGAAGATGATGATGAAAGTCCGCCAGTGCCTGGTGGTGGTGGGCCAACCCCATTTGGTGGAATACGAACATGCTCCAATAGAGTGATCACATTATTGCGGAGGCTTTCGTAATAGTTGTTTAAGGAACTGGGATTACTTGTATTGCGTTGGGATGTGTTTAGGGGTGAGGCCTCCTAGAAAAGAAAGTAATTAAAATATTAGCATCATAAGATATACTACAGAATTTTCCATCTTTATTAATGGCATTTTAGTTTATTAATTTTATTTATTCGTTTTATTCATCACAGAAATAAAGTCTGGAAAAAAACAAATGGTAATCCAATTCGATAAACATCATAAATTACGTAACGCAAATGTAACGTATTCATATTCATTTTCTTTAATTTTTTTTTTTTTACAAAAACGGTTTGTGTAGAATAAAGAGGAATATGCGAGTTCATAATAATCTATTAACTTACTTATAAGTTCAAAGTTTGAGTTCATAAAAAAATTTCAAATCGTACTAATGTATACCAAGAAGTCTTTTTTCGTTGGTAAACACTAAAAATGTGAAGAAATAAAGTTCGAATCATTTTGGGGAGAAAGAAACAAAAATAAAAAAAAAAAAACAATCTACAGGAACAAATTTAACAGTTAACGGTTATACTTATTAGGGTGGGTCAAAAAATTTGAAATTCTTTTTTTTTTTTGATTTTGTACTCCGAAAAATCGATTGCTAGACACCTCTAGAATATACACACAAATATGAGCTTTTTATAATAATAAGAAGGTGCTCCGCTTTGCAATTTTCCATTTTTACATCATTTTTTATTAATTGACTTTTTAGCAAATTTCTGTACATATTCTTGTAGGAAATTGAACGCTCTACAAAAAAGGCCTTATAAACTTTTTTTCTTTTATCTAACCGTTTAATAGATACATATTTGTGGTCGGAAAATCGAGAAAATCTTTAAAAAATCGTTTTTTGTTCTTAATTTTGTAACAAACTGAAAAATTATAATAATCAAACGCGCAAGACATATTCGTGTAGGAAATAGATTGGTCCACAAAAAAGGTTTTATTAACTTTTTTCATTAATCTAACTATTCTAAAGATATTCGAGGTCAAAATTTAAAAAAATTATAAAAACATTTTTTGAAAATAATGAATTTTCAGTGAATTGGAAAATTTTTAAAAGTAAAAAATGTTTTTATAATTTTTTTAAATTTTGACCTCGAATATCTTTAGAATGGTTAGGTAAATGAGTATTAATTTTGTTCACTTATTATTAAAGCCCAAATTGTCATATTTGTATTTGATCAAAAGATAGAACCTGTTGAATAATATTTTACCGTTATCTCAAAATTGTGACTACAAAATTGATTGATTTGATTTTGCACAGATATAGTCCTGTCTATTATCTATCTACAATATAAATTTCATTTATTTATCTGTTGAAGAAAAAAAGATATAAATAAAAAAACGGTTAAGAAGGTTAAAAACTTCGGACAAAAAAACTTGTTTTTCCCGTTATTTGGTCAAAAACCATTTTGAAATACCAATTATTTGCACATGTGTACCCCAAAATAGGTAGGTGTTTTTCAAAAATTCATATTTCTAAACGCAGAGACTTAAAAAAAAATCCGTATCAGACCCCTAACTTTTTTTTTTAATTATCTTTCGAATGAAGTTTTTCAAATTTTCAAAAAAAAAAAAAAATTCTCCTACCTATAATCACTACTTTGTCAAAGGTCTACATCATGTTTTAGTTTTAGAAAACCATTAATAGCTTGGTTTTGAAATTTTTTAAGAATTTTTTCAATACGATTGTCGGTCTTGCAATAAATTTATCTATTGATTAAAAAAAAATCAACTCTTTACATTGTCGCGTTTAGAAAATAGACAATTTTTTTAAATTTTGTTTTGCCCCTATTTACCCTATTAAAAGATGGGGTTTTTTAAAATCCTTCAAACGTATTTAACTTTAGGTTATTATCTTTCAAATTAGCTATAGAGATTTTTGTATCTCTAATAGTTTATTTTTAATTTTGAATTAAAATTTTTGCCGCACTGCGAAAGTACGAGAGTGGAACGTTAGAAAATGGCGTCCCTTTTTTTGTGGTGGCTGCCATGGTTCATCGATTTATAAGAGTAAAAAAGAAAAGGAAATAACAAAATTCATTAAGAACTATATAAGTATGTAACTACTGTCCGTTCCGTTTATTATCCATCGCTTACAACGATGTATTTTTGTTCAATGCTCGAAAAGTCTTTTCAATTAGTCCAAATGAAAAAAAAAAAATAAATAAAATGTAGACTTTTTTGTAAGGATAAAGGTACATATATGTTAGTTTTTAATCATAGTATTTTATTAAGACTTAAGCATATAAAAAAAACTTCCATGGCAACCTATTCCCATACCTTGATTTCTTGTTTAATTAGCATTTGGTTAAAATAAAACCCTCTTTTATAATATACCTACCTACATTTCAAAGAGCTATATACAATTTAATTTTCCAACTGTAGGTATATGTATATTGTACATTCATTAAAACTAATTTCAGCCATTTTCAGGCTTTAATTTTATAAAAAAAAAACTAAAGTAGCATAGATTTTTATGTCAGTTTGTGTCCATCACATACGAGACACAAACTATTTGAAAAATCCTAGAGGGAAAAATAACTTTTAACTTAAAAAATGCAAACATTTGTTTTGCTGGTCAATTATTCCTTTTGTTCGCATTCTCTTGGTTTTTTTTTTTTTGGTGGTTAATAGAAAAAGGATCAATCTACTTTAGTTCTGTATTTACAAATTGTCCTTTTAACTCTGTCCAAATAGTCAGGAGATTGGGGTTTTCTACAAATAAGGGATGGAAATTCTATTTTTTTATTTTCAACTACGAGTAAAATATCTATGAAATGTTCAAGGCGGGTTAGGTTGAGATACCCACATGAAATGCGGGAGTAGTTTTAATCAATGTTTTTTTTTTCACAATAAACGGTCCTATAAAAAAAAATTAATTTTGAGTATTTATAGTAAGAGAAGTGGAAACTACTTTTATTTGACAAAGGGGAGATCAAAAAGGATGCTTTTTTTTTTTGTAAAATTTCGGGTTTGGAAATTATACAGAATGTAAACCAATCGTTTTTTAAGGTTTTGTTAGTTGAAAAAAGCTTCAAAGCATTTTTTATGATGTTGGCCTTCCATTTCTAGCATTCATGGTGGTCAGTAAGGTGCACATACTTGTACAATCCGCTATGTAGGTTTTGTTATCGAAACATTTATTGGGTACAACTTGAACGAAATAAAAACTCTTCATAAGATAACCAGCTAAATAATTATATGAGAAGTGTTGTTAGAAGGTTTATATTTCTAGTATTTATTTGCTTTATAACTTAAGTAAAAGCAAGTAGTTATTGTTTTCGGGTAAAAACAAATTCATTATTTTAAGCAAAACCATAATTTCGTAGATGGAGAAGTTAAAAAGTGCTTTTCATCATGCCGTCCCTCTTTGTGCTCATCTACATATCGTCGGTGAAACCAGAAAAGTGTGTAACTCCAAATTTTCTGAAAATTAGATTTGAATGCCATCTATTAGACAAAACTAATATCTACCGTTCCTTAAACTCAGAATCCCCTTAAAGTTCATAGTTTTTATTTTATAAGCAAATTAGAAAATGAAAACTCATACAAATGCCTTCAAAACGATTTTGTTTTTTTGCTCTCCTATAAAATTTGCTGAAATGGAGTTACACACTTTTCTGGTTTCACCGACGATATGTGTTCTCATGATGAAACGCCTTTCCACAGCCTAAAAGTGTGAACGTGAATGGGTTTTCTTTTAGCTTGATACAGAAAATTTTAGGAATTCTCAAAGTTTTTCTTTTTTGTGTGTTTTAGTATGTTGTGTAGAATGGATAGGTACCTACCTTTCATTTCAAAGGTTTTAAACTTTGTCGAAAACGGTTCTTCAGATTACAATAATACTGTTTACACGTAATATTGAAAGCAATTACTATTTAATGACTATTCTGCCTATAATCTCGTAAAGGCCCAAACTAATTTTTCAAAAAAAATGGAAGCATATAAATTAGATCTTCCATTTTGCACTTGGCGCTATGCGCATCGCATGCATCCTGACCACTTTACAATCATCACTGTATACCTATCTAGGATATAGACAAGTCTAAGGATCTACATCTTATCTCCTTCGATTGTAGGTACCTACCTATAATTTCTATTTTATTCGCAGCATTTGCAAACAAAACAATAGCACAAATTGCAGTCCAACGAACCACCAAACCACCCTTATCCCCAATATGACATCCCCAAAGGACGAAAGAAATATACACCTTTGTTGGCTCGCTCCTCTTTCTCTCTCTTTTTCGTTATTCTCAGTTCGTCTAACCTTTTGGCCTGATTTTGTACAGAGACACAAACTTGTCTATACATATATATATATCTACCAACAAAATATACATATACACGGAATATGGAGGAGCACTTTGGCCGCCTAGCCAACCATCAGCCAACCAGTTGGAGTTTTTCGTGGAGCACATGAGAGCAAAAACGATGCGCCAGGAGTTTGAGTTGGGCGTTGCTAATGTTTTCCAATGGCCACAACGTCAAATTCAATGCTCATGCCCAATCAGAGCAGTACGGAATACAACAAGATAAAAAAAAAATATTGTAAGTATAAGGAAAATGAGCTTAAAAAAAAATAACGGTACATAATATGTATTTCCCAAAGGATATGCATACAAAAAAAAAAAAAAAAAGAAAAAAGAAAAACCAAAACAAGAAAGCAAAACAGAAAACAAAAATTACGACGAAAATGTTCGAAAGCATGGATCTGAAAAAGGGGGGACTCGACAACCAAAGAGAGAGTAACAACTATGCACTCTGCTCTCATAGTGGACGAAATACAAAAAAAAAATGTTTAAGTGTAAGGACATTCTGTACCTTCTACATCTTCCATTACCCCAACATCATAGGAAAATAATAGAAAATACTTGTCTCAAACTCGCGCATGAATCATGGAGAAGAAGTGAGTTACGTAAGATTCAAAGCTTTTATAGAACTTTGATTGATTTGGAAATTGGATACATATAAATGTCGGTATCTCAATATATGTGAATGTACATATATTAGAAGAACAAGGATTATTTTTGTGTATAAGAATGTGGTGACAACATGTTCACATATACCCTTAGGGAATTTACTATTTATTCCATGTAGGGATTTGATTCGTTTTTTTTTAGCATACATTCGATTGACGTCAATCGAAGATTGGTTAATTCATATACATATTATTCCAATATGTATTTGGGTTTGTACCTATTTTTTGTAGGAAGGTATATGATTATTTCTTAGGTGACACCCACTAGGATCCTATTCATATAATGTGGGACTTACAAGTTTTGAGTAGTAATTTTCAAACTCGAGTTTAGGTAAACATCTACAAACTTAGATATATTAAAAATCGATTAGGAGAGTGGGGCGTTTAATAAACAAAATATATTAGAAAGAGGTAGGTATCTAACAAATTCTTTATGCATACATATGACTAGTTTGAAGGCCATAATTTATTATATCTAGAATTTATTTTGAGAAGGTCTTATGTACGTATAAATTATTTTATATGTTAATTTTTTTACATTCAATTATTCAGTTAACATTGCTATATCCAATATTTATTATATAATACTTTTTCAATTTTATTATAATTTACTGAAAAGTTTGATGGATGCATTAGTATAATGACTTTCTTTTTCTTAATAAACATTTGTAAAAAGAGTTTTTTTGTATGCCTTTTTCATACTTGCAGTGAAACTGCCTGTGTAAAAAAAATTATATTTAGGGTTTTGAATGAACAGCAATAACTTGTATGTGTTATCATCATTTATTAGTGGAATAACTAAAGAAAATTATGAGGGAACCCGGTCGTACAGCTCCGTTTTCATGGTCTTTTTTTTTAAACATCGGCGTCGGTAATTAAAAATACCTAAACCTCTAAAGGTTTAAAAAAGCCGATATTGTCGTATTTTTTTTTTAAATTAAAATTAAAAAGCCAGAAGTTTATTCCTATCTGTCAAATTTAGTGTTTTTGAAAAATGGTCCCTAAACTTAGAAATCTGAACAAAAAAATTAATTAAAAAATTTTACCTGATTTTTTCAAACTTTTTTGTAATAAAATATGAATCTATCATTCTTTTTGTCATAATTATTATTATGTTGTTTTCGATCGGTTTCACTCAAGAATTCACTCATTCTGAAATCTAATGGAACAGTTCAAGTCGCTTCCACTCAATTATGTTTTTTTATTTTGTGTTTGTGAAGTTTCAAATGTCAAAAATTGATATTATTTTTTTTTTCAAACGAAAAAATTATAAAAATTATAAATCTGAAGACGACGGAAGAAGAAAATGTTAAAAAAATCACTCCACTGCATTAAGGTAAACATTTTAATCTTTTTATTAATTTTAATTTTTATTTAATTTTAATTTTTGAAAAGAATGAAAGAAGAATGATTATTTATGGTCATGTATTAGAACTTCTGATTTTAAATCTAGAAGAGAATTTCTCTTCTGAGAAGCGTTCTGTCTGTCAGTTTTGTGCGAATAAAACACTTTCAGAAGGCTTCTGAATGATCGAAAACGCCATTAGTTAAATTCGAAAAAATTTTATCAATACAAACTGAATTGTGGTATTGAAATATTTGATTATATCTCTTAAGGTTTAACAAACTAGACCTTCAAATTTTTTTCCATTCAACCTTCAATAATAAAGGCTATTTATTAAAGAAGAAATAACTTTGTATTAAGATGCTTAATGATAATTTAATTTTTTTTTAAACCTTTCGATTAAAAAAAAACTTTTTTTTTTGTAAAGGGTAATACATATTGACATTTCTTTTTCTGAATCCTACTTACCAAAACAATTATGTGATTGTATTACAAAAAAAAAAGTATAAGAAAAGACAGGATAAAAATAATTTAATTTTAATAAAATTATTTTTCAATTAATATTTTTTTCAAACTTCTGAGTCCCTAATATTGCCATTTTCTTAGCTCTAGTTACTCGACTATATAGCTTCATATTTCAGTTTCATTTCAGTGCTGCTATGTCTTTTTATGTTCAATTAACTTAAAAAACTTCTACACCCTAGCTGGGTTTGAACAACAAGCAATATCTATAGTGATAGGAATCCCAACACATTGCGCACTACTAATTTTGACTAAAATGTTGTCTGATGTAAAAAAATTATAAGTAAAAGCTCAAAACACATCGTTTTTGAAGATTTTATAGGGGTCTGAAAATTTAAGTTTTGAAAATTGTTCCGGTGCTGAAATAAGCTCTTGTTTTAAAAAATAGTACTCAAGTTCGACACTTTAAAGGAGTGTCGCTAATCTTTTTTTTGCAGAATTTTAATGCAAAAAAAAAAAATATGAATCTAAGGGCATCCATTACCACTTACTCATGAGTTTTTAAATTTTTGTTTTTAAATCATTTTGAGGTCACTAATAAAAATATTGAAATTCCTGTTTATATCAACAGTGTTCATACATACATTTAAATGTAAGTAAATAAAGTGTGGTTTTACACCTTGAACGACATCTACATCATTTTAATGACTAGACAATGATCATAAGAACATTTAATGTACAATTTTTTCTATGAAAAAAAGGTTACGTATACGTCACAGTGATCATATAAATAGTTATATTTCTACTTTAATGAGCTGTCAAGGAAAGTTTACAAGTTACCTACAATTTTGTTAACAACACCCCTTAACATTTATATTGATGCACTCTTTTTACTGGCTCTTTAATCAGGCAAGTAAAAATTAATAATGTAGGTAATTTGAATAGATTTAAACTTAAGGAAGTTAAAATTAGAGAAATCTCGATAAATGGATTGTTTTTTAAAGATTTTTTCATTTTTATTGTAAATGTTCAAAACATTATTTCTTAAAATTTTAGCCACAAGTGAAATGTGATGTTGATGACTTACTAAGAAAAATAAATATAAATATCTACATCTTATTTCTGTTCCGTCATTTCTTTCTGTTCTTAACTTATTTTTGATCCCATAAACTCAACAAAAACGAATTCGAGTATTTGATATTTTTAAATTTCTTCAAACTTGTTTTAAAGATTATGTTTTAAAGTTATTTATTGTTTCTTTTCCATGACAAGTCTGAAAGCCAGCTTTAATGCGTAATAAAATAAATAGATATAAATGAAAATTAAGTTTTCTTTGGAATTTAACTTTGACTGAAAGTGAATTTTCTATCAGTTTCAAGGTCATCTCGGCGGGAAACTTTTCGCCGCCACAAGTTTATCAATTAATTTTCGAAGTTTTCTTAAAACTTTCTTAAAAGGAATGTGTATATAGGTGTTTTCGTTTTCTATGGTGTGAGTAATAAAGAAAGTTTGCGGAAAAGAAAATAAAAACTTTGGTCAGTGTTTTTTTTTTTTTTTTTGGAACAGAAAATAGACACTTTGTGAACCTTATTAATAATTCCCCTACAAGATAATGCAATTCAATTCTCTCCATTAACTTACTGGTTTCAAAAAGAGACATCAAAACATAATAAATAAAAAATCCATTAGGATGTCTTCTTATGGCAATACGTTTTCCATAAAAATAATATTAGGTCTAAAAAAATGTATTGTTACATACATCCGAATATCCGAAGTCATACATCAAACATAGAAAAAATGTTTTCTTAGGGCAAACATATAAATAAAAACATTTGGTCACAAATAAGTGGAGTGGAACATGTCAAATAATTCAGTTTGGTGAATTGAATTAAATTCGAATAAATTTTGAAAAAAAAAAAAATTTTCCACATAAAGAAAATGTATCTTAATGACACGATTAAATTTTTTTCTTAGGGTTGAGTAATAGATGGGTGAGTGGAATTGAGATATTTTAACAACTGAATGAAAAACCAAACTTAATATGCCCCCTAGTTGCAAGATCTTGCTCCTTGTTTTAAATTTGGATAATGTTTGTAGATACCAAGATTTCTGAAAATGAAAACAAAAAATTTCGACTCTTTAAAAATATCCCAAAAAATAAGTTTCTTTTATTCGTGGCAATTAATATTTTCAAGTATTTAAAGAGATTTGTTCATTTTATTTAGAAAAATGTACCGTAGCCCAAGGCCTAGGCTTGCAACAGTTCTTCTAACATCATAACATAAAATTTGGTTAATCATTTACTCCCATACAGATTATTAGTTGGATTTTCCTTTCTGTACGTGACGTAAATAAAGTAAGTGATGTGACTGATGTGTTTGACAAATAGAATCCAAAGACTTATAAACGCAAATTTTTCAGCAAGGACTTGGCGTCTTCCTAATGGCCTTTTTACTTCTTTTCAATTTCGAGTAAAAATTGACATCGTCCCCCTCGTACCATAAACAGGTAAGAAAGCGAAAATGTTGGGAAATCGTGTTACAAAATTTGTAGGTGTCGTAAGATTATGTGAATAATAAAATAATTTATTTTCCTTGCTGTCTGCGTATTCTAAATTTTGGCACTTTAAGGGTAATGCAACCAACCAATTAAATCGAAATTTGAAATTTTGCTCCTGAAGGGGACGATATACTAACTCCAAAGGACTTTAATTATATAATAATTAATTATTATAATAATTAATTATATAATTTAAATCAAATTTAAAATTAGATTAATTTTTTACCAGTAATTAATATTTGAAAATGATGATGGTGCAGTTCTTATAAGCAAGTTTTTATTCCTTTAGAAACTAAATTCACCCTAAATTCTGCGTAGGTATAACTTATCAATGTATTCACATTTAAAATAAGAGAACTGATGATTTTCAGAAGTTGAAATTGAAATGCGAAAGGCTGAATTTGGTTTGCAAAGTAATCAATTCAATTTTTAAAAGGGTGAGTTTAATGTAAAAAAAAACTGTATTATAAGCTTTTTTTTTCTACAACTGAGTAGCTACTCATTTTTTGATTTTATTCGAAAAATAAAAACAATAGAAATACTTACTTGCGTAATTTTTATTGTTTTGCGAATGAAAATGAGTAGCTACTCAGTTGTAGAAAAAACAGAGCTATAATCAGGGTTGTAAAAATATCATTTACAAAAAAAAAAAAAAAAATGATTTTGAATTAAAAAAAAAATATATTTGCGTTGAAGATAAAATTTTATATTGCAAATAAAAATAATTTGCATCAAAAAAAATATTATTAAAAATAATAAATTTACATTGATAAATTAAACAAAACTAAATGCAAAAAGTATGCATTAATTCTTTTTAATATTCGTCAAATTTCTTACAATTTTGACTATTTGGCCATACATGAGGTTCAATAATATAGGTAGTTGAATGTAATGTAATGTATGGTTAAATAGCCAAAATTGTAAGAAATTCGACGAATATTAAAAAATATAATTAATGCAGAAAATTTTTTATTTGCAACGACTCGTTTTTTTTCCAAAATATTTTTATTTGAAATAAAAATTTTATTTTAATAATAATATTTTTCAGTTGCAATAACTTTTTTTTTAATTCAAATATATTTCAGTTGCAATAAATTTTTCTTTCAGTTGCAATAAATATTTTTTTTAATGAGAAATTTTTTTTTGCAATTATCTTTTTTTTTTATATTTTTATTGGAAAGCAATGCATTTAAAAAAATCATTTTTTACAACACCCGCCGTGATACTGACTGTTTCAGAATATTACCCTTGCTTATGGTTATTGAAAAAAATAAATTACCTAATTATTGAAAACGCATTACTGAGAAATGTTTTGTTTAGATAAGAGTAGATATGTTCATTAAAAATATTAGATATAAAAGTCATAAAAATAGAGTAATAAATTTGCCTTGGTTTAATATTCCTACCAACCTTAACCTACATACCCGATCACTGGTGTTTAACTGCGATTCCATAGCATTAATATCTGACTTTAAGCGCAGCATTTGTGATTCGACTCGAGCGTTCTCCCTCTGTAATTCTGAGATTTCTGCTTCTAGAGTTGTTAAATCTTCAGTGCCGTTTGTGGTCACACTATTTTGAGGCATGGTATTATTATTTGTTGAGGCATTATTCGTTGATGCGGTGGAACTATTATTATTAGATGGTCCAGGTGGTGTGGTGCCAGTTGATGCTGTTGTTGTGTTACCGCCAACTGAGTTCATCATTATGTCCATGCCTGGAATATAAAAATAAAATGTTTCTTGTAGATTTTTTTCTTTTAGTCTTTAATCATTAAACAGAAAAGACACATATAAAAACTAATAAAAATAAATTAAAAAATGATTAACATAATAAATATTTAACTGGTTTTCTACAAGAACAAAAAATCCATTAAAATTATTAAAATTCTTAAAAAAATCGTCAGCATTTAAGAAAAATTGCCCTAGCCTCTCACCAAACGTAATAAAATATGTTAAAATATTGACAAGAGACATGTCTACTTCTTAAGAAATACTGTAGCTACTTGTCTACGAATCCTCAATTTATGTGGAAAGTTCAAATATATACATACGTAGTTTGGTAAAAGGGATGACCGACTTCATCAAAATTAAGGGTCATTTACTCAGTGATGGGTGATGGGAGAGTACCGAAAATTTCCATTATCGTTAATTATTCATCTTCAAAGCAGTACTTTCAAGAATTTAGACTTTTTTGCAAATTTTCGGAATCATGTGGGTACAAAAACATTACATAATTGAATACGTCTTAATGAATATTATTCTATAACACCCACCCATTTAGTGTGTTTTTTAAAAAACAGTCGCAAACTTCTTTGAATACTTAAGGACAGTAAATTTCTCACACAAAAATCATGTGAACCAAAAAACAAATACTAGGCCATTAAAATTGCATAAATCAAAATGTTAAAAAATAAAAACAAAATGAACACCATGACAAAAAAAAATCTACCCACAAACCCATGTAATCCATCAATCAATGTGAAATTTTATTTCCCACTGTTTCATGGAATTTTCCCGCATCAATATCGATAGAAACCAGAGGTAAAAAATGATACAAAATAAATCAGTAAAATTGATATTGGTGTATAGCAAAGTGTTTGGCAATATCCTTCGACTTAATGCCATCACCACTACCGGCGCGTGGTACAAAACAATTGGTTGGTAATATTTCAAAATCAATGGTTTAAAGGTAAACCGCTGACTAAGAGCACTTGATTAATCAATTTTACTTCGCGGATTCTTCTTTGACATTTCTACATCAGATTTCTACCCTCCCTTACTACACAGCTGCTGCTGCCTCAGTACATGGCCACCAGAAACAGGGTAATACTCCTCCTCACTTCCCCCAGCCACTACCATCTGACAAACGCAAATAAACCATTAAAACTTCCTTCAAAACATTGAGTAATAAATTATTTGCCCAGCGGCAATTGGCTTGCCAGTTGCGTCATTCAAGGATTCAAGGAATCCAAATTCGACTAAAATTTCGAAGTACGATGGATGAGTTTTCACTTTTCGTCTTCTATTTATACGTTGGAACATCAGAGATGTGACTGATGCTGTGTTAAAGCAGTGATTCGAAATGGGACAGTGACGGATATCGGTTAAGTGCGCTCGGATGGAGCACAAATGATTTTCAAATTAAATAAGGTATTTGCAGTTTATTATGAAAGTTCGTATTTTATATCTATTTTATAGTGAAAATTGAAATTAGGGGGATGTTTTTTTTAGAGAGGATTTAATATTTCATCATTTTGCTCTAACACACCAGGATGTGACAATGAATTATACAGAACATTTTCAAAAAATAGCCATTTTCTTCGATATAACTTCAACCTCTTCATAGGATTGACTATACCTCTTCCTTTTAAACTGCACCTGAGGCGATTTTGTATAAAATTAAGGGATGAAGACCATCACTTTACTTTGGTGGTCGATATTATATACTATGATCCTATAGACAAAAAGGATATTGCCCGAAATTTGTTTTGTACTTTTAATTTAATTATGAAGAATATTTTGTTCTTTATCGTTTGCTTCTTTTGTTGTCTGATGAAGAATGGCTGGAGATTAAAAAAAACTCTTTTTCCTGGACAGATAGAGATAATGGCGAAATTACTTTAGGCTATAATATTGAATGGATTGAATCGATTTTTTTGATTGTTTTAGAGATTATGGAAGAATTAAGATATGGATTTTGATATTGTTTGTGTCTGTGAACGCTTACAATATTAAAGCTTTCAGCATCCAATTGCAAGAATATTTTTAATAACTTTTAATCAGGTAGGTTTTTTTCGAAAACGAAGTTTCAGAAATTTTTTGAAACTACTACTAAGAATTTGCTAAAACATACCTTAACATACAAGATTTACACAGAACAAGATTTATCTTGTTTTTTTTTTTTTGTTTAAATACAAAATTGAGTTCCGAGCTTCCAAAAAATCTAAGAATGATTTGTTTGGTCGTACAACGAACAAAAAAACATAGGAACAAACTTCTTATTTGAGAACAAAAAAAACTTCTGTTTGAAAGGACCGATAGTTTTCTTGTTTTTAGAGTTTTCCTGAAAAACATTTAAAACGATTTCGATAACATTTTCGGAAATTCGACGTAATTTTTTGTTTGTTAGCGAACATCTCGTTGATCGTTTACGGACAAATATTTTTTATGATTTGAAAAGGATTTTGCATTGTCTTCTTACCCAGTATTTGTTATACACTCATGCTCAAAATTCTCGTACACCCTTTTTACTCACAAAAAAAAACTTATAACATTATACTCGTATCTCTTAATATTATGGCTCTGTTCATAGATTAGGCAAGAATGATCTTAAATTCAAGGAAAAAAATGAAATGTGTGTGTAAAAGGTTTGAAGTTTGCCTGACAGCCTGCTAACCTTTTAGAGGTGGGTCATAATCTTTACTGGAGTGAAATATACCTTAAAACAAGTTTCACTTATTCACAGATGAAGCAAAGTTCCTCAGGTACATTAAAACTTGATTCTTTTCTTCCTTTAGTAAAGTTGATTTTATGTATGTACATATTTTTCCTGTGAGGATCATGTTTCACAAATTATAGCTACTAGCCTCCCACTCTTCCAAAATTCGACATTACCAAACACACTCAGAAAACAAAAGCTTATTTCATATTTGTGTAACTCTAGCTAAATAGTCTTTAAAAAAATATTTTTACAAAAGTTCATTCGTGTTGCTCGTTTTAGAAGCAAATGCATTCAATGCATTTTTACTATTTTTGACGCAAAAGGTCCATCAATAAAGCTTATTTCATTTGATGGATTTTTTATTGAGTGGGACTGTGATATTATTTTGTTATACAAAAATGGCAGATTTAGAAAACAATCTGCTGTCTGTAACAACGGTTAGCATAATAATTTGAACAAAATGGATATTTTATTATTTTTAAGTCAAAAATTTCCTTGAAAATATAATAATTATTGATTTTTAGACTGAAAATGCTTTTTTTTATTGGTACAGTGTTTTTATTATCATTTATGCATAGAACTCAAAAGAACTTTCATCGATCCACCAGAAGAAATTGGCTCAAAAATTATCTGAAGTTTTTCATTTTTTACCCATCCATGGTAGATTTCGTTCAGTATTAGTTCGGGAGCTAGTGATAATTACGATTTCAAAATTCTGCTTTTTAAACGAAAATTCTGCTTTTCCTCTTTTTTTGTTGTCTTACAAAATTCGCTAACGCTTTTTACCATTTTTCCAATCATTTTGAATTGTTGGTAGAATTTTTTAAAACAGAATAATGAAAAGCAGAATTTTTAAAACAGAATTTTCAAAGTAGATCTAAAATAAAAATGAACTCTGCAAAATTTTGACCCTTTGTATTGTGATTACTAGACTGGGCCAAAAAAATAAAATATTTTTTTTTTTGAAATTAACTTCGAAAATCTTGTTCAGGATGATGAAAAAAAAATTTGGTGAAAATTTGAGCCGTTAAAAAAAATTTTAAGAGGTCTATCATCGGTGTTTTTTATTTTTATACATGATATGATGTTTTACAACAGAACTGCTAGACGATCAAAGTAAAAAAAATTTCTGTTCATTTTTTCTTATATAAAATTAAATTTCCTACAAAAAAGATCTAAATGAAAATTTTCGTCAGACGAGCCGTATTCGAGTAATTAAGCTTTTTAAATCGAAGTGTTTTTTCAATTTGCCTGTTTCACTTTGGAATTTTGTGATGAGCAAATAAGTGAATAGAAAAATAAAACCTCGACAGATTCTTATAGGAAATTTAATTTTCTACAAAAAAGGTCTTATAGTAATTTTCCCTAAATTGAGTTTTGAAGAAGTTATTCACGATTTAAATCGAGAAAAAAATTAAAAAATCAATTTTCAATTTCAAAATTTTCTAATTCACTGAAAATTCAATATTTTCAAATTAGCAAGATGTTTTCTTGTAGGGAATTAAACGTTCTATAAAAAGTTCCTTGGCAGCAAATTAATTGCTTTAACCGTTAAGAAGATATTCGTATCAAAACCAATGCCCACTGATTTCAATAATTTTCTTATGACAAGTATGCATTTGCGATTTGAATACGATTATCTTCTAAACGGTTAAAGCAATTAATTTGCTGCCAAGGAACTTTTTATAGAACGTTTAATTCCCTACAAGAAAACATCTTGCTAATTTGAAAATATTGAATTTTCAGTGAATTAGAAAATTTTGAAATTGAAAATTGATTTTTTAATTTTTTTCTCGATTTAAATCGTGAATAACTTCTTCAAAACTCAATTTAGGGAAAATTACTATAAGACCTTTTTTGTAGAAAATTAAATTTCCTATAAGAATCTGTCGAGGTTTTATTTTTCTATTCACTTATTTGCTCATCACAAAATTCCAAAGTGAAACAGGCAAATTGAAAAAACACTTCGATTTAAAAAGCTTAATTACTCGAATACGGCTTGTCTGACGAAAATTTTCATTTAGATCTTTTTTGTAGGAAATTTAATTTTATATAAGAAAAAATGAACAGAAATTTTTTTTACTTTGATCGTCTAGCAGTTCTGTTGTAAAACATCATATCATGTATAAAAATAAAAAACACCGATGATAGACCTCTTAAAATTTTTTTTAACGGCTCAAATTTTCACCAAATTTTTTTTTCATCATCCTGAACAAGATTTTCGAAGTTAATTTCAAAAAAAAAAATATTTTATTTTTTTGGCCCAGTCTAGTGATTACTCTTTTTTAGTAAGTATGTAGTTCAATTCTCTACCAAATTGATTAAAAGATCAGGGTTATATTTTCGGAAAGTATATACTCTAACTTCATTTATCCTTACATTAAAGTGTAAGAGACTTTATCGTAAGCGATAACATGCTTTACAGAAAAAACTCTATTATCTACTTCTTTTGGAGCCGATGTACAATTTTTGATCAAAAAATTGTTTTGGCAAAATTAAAATATTGTCTAAAAATTAAGACTTTTATAGCCCTTACGGTATGGAAGAACTTTGTTGTTTTGATTCTCATAGAGTAACTTTAATAGTAATAACCTTATTCGTAACTCAGTTGCTTATATTTTTTTTAAATCAAAGTAAAAACAAATCTACAAAAAAAAAAAAAAATAGTTACATATTTTAAACTCTTTCTAAAGCCCATGCTTATACATTTTCAGAAAAATAAACTTAAATGCAGCAATATTCTTGTTTTGTGTGTGTGCCAATAATAAATCCGTACTAAGTTTGAATGTGAATAAATAATAAAATATGAAAAACAAAACCAAAAAAATCATACTTTTAAAATTATTTAAATTAAAAACAAAAAGGAACAAAATTAAAGATTATCATCTTACCTGTATAAAAATCTGGTAGATTTTTGTTTTGATTAATTTTAGAGAAGATATTCGGCGCCGATACAAAACGTCGCGTAATCTGAATAAAAAAAAATAAACAGGAAAATAAATTAAGAAAAACCAGAGGAAAAAGGAATTTTCTTGCTTTGTAATTTTGTTTTGCTTTTGTTTTGTTTTTTTTACTTAATTTTTTTTTTAATAGTTTTTAGTGTTTTATTAGCACACACACGAACACATAGAATGCGAAAATAAAATAAAACCAAATACATTAAAAGCGAAAATAAATAAAAGAGATAATAAGCTAGAAAAGAATTTTTTATAATAACCTGAGTATCCTTTGGGATAGACCATGGTGACCTCATCGAATTTGGGCTTCTTGATTCCTTGCGCTGCCGTCGGACAACCTGAAAGTGACCGATGCGTTAAAAATGTCCCATTTATATGTCCGGTGCCATCACAACCCGGAGTGGGGCAATTCACACCATCAAATTTCATAGCAGTTGCGGCTGCAACAGCTGCCTTATGCTGCTCCACCGTACCTCCGTTCTCCAGGACCCTCATTTTGTTACGATTCGCTATCGGACATCCTGATGCACTGTGGGTAGTTGAAAAAAAAAAGACAAATATAATTATGATAATTAATTCAAATAGCAATTAGGACTAAGGGTAGATTACCTTCTGTGGGAAAGGAATTTGCCTGTTGAATGTCCAGAACCATCACATCCGGGTATGGGACATCTGAAAATTATACAAAACCGTGTTTCACATTCGCCAAATATTGCCATAGGTATATGTAAAGGATAACAAAGGAATCATACAAATTTTACTTTTCAAAAGTAAATAAATACTGCACAAAGGATGTTAAAAAAGAAAAATCAAAATTTTAGCGTACCTTAAAGGTTCAGAATCCTGACCGTCACGTGGTTTGCTCTTCGGTTTATTCGCACGAGGACATCCCGACAGACTGCGATGCGATGAGTAGTTTCCGGTTACGTGACCAGAACCATCACAGCCCGGTGTCGGACATTTGAGTTCCTGCGAATGGGATTGCAGATGATTTCTATCCGTACGTGGACATCCCGTTAAGCTGTAAATTAAACATTGTTTTCGAAAATAAGCAAAACAAAAATGTTAATGTTTTAATTCAAAAGATATACACACATCGTCGAATTAATGTCTTTGTTTTAGAAAATAAAATTCAAATATTGGGGAACAAAAAAAATAATTCAATTAAACCCAACTTTCAATTTAACAACATCGTCGACATCGTAGGTCGTTGGGATAGGGGTTCTACTTCTTTTGGGACACCCCTTTTAAGAGATGAGATAAAGTCGTATTGACTTTTTACCCAGTGAGTGCATATCCTGATTATGCTAATCGTCTCACATAGCTCTATAAAGACTTAATATACCAGTATGCTCTTAATGGAATAATTTTTGGTAAATAAATGCTAAGCATTATAAATTCCTAACTTTGCAGACACATGATAATTTTATATGAATGTGTATGTACATCCTGAAGATACATACATTTATTCATAGTTTGGTATGAGAGATTGTAAAAAGAACTTAAAAGACCAAAAAACGGGACAAAGAAATCAGAATAAAAAGGACTGAAAAGGGGAGCAGGTATTTTTTCTTGCTCTTTTGATTTTTGTTTTTAGCCGAACTTATATTTAAAACTTAACAAAAATATACATATATGTTCGAAGGACACAATTTCATAAAGCCTTAAAAATATTTTTTGTATCTTTTTTCATTAGAATACATCCGGCAGATTTATTAACGCAACATTTGTTACAAATAATGAAGAGCTTGTATCCTTAATTTCAATAGGATATCTTGACGGTTTTATTTATGTTGTAGGTAGAACACATTTATGTATTTTACATATGCAAATGAACGGACGTGTATGTCCTTGGGGGTTAATTTCTTTGTATCTTCATTATACTGTAATAACGTGTACCCTAGTCTTAGTGGGGAATGTTGCTCTTTTCGTTGTTTATTTTTTTGTGTCATGTTCTCAGGGCCGTAGACTGATTAAGGTTACATGTTCTAAAAGGACAGGGCCATATGTGCTGTGCATGTGTCCTTGTTTGTATGTTTGTATGTTTGTATGTTTGTATGTTTGTATATTTGTATGTTTGATGTTTGTATGTTTGTATGTTTGTATGTTTGTATGTTTGTATGTTTGTATGTTTGTATGTTTGTATGTTTGTATGTTTGTATGTTTGTATGTTTGTATGTTTGTATGTTTGTATGTTTGTATGTTTGTATGTTTGTATGTTTGTATGTTTGTATGTTTGTATGTTTGTATGTTTGTATGTTTGTATGTTTGTATGTTTGTATGTTTGTATGTTTGTATGTTTGTATGTTTGTATGTTTGTATGTTTGTATGTTTGTATGTTTGTATGTTTGTATGTTTGTATGTTTGTGTGTTTGTATGTTTGTATGTTTGTATGTTTATATGTTTGTATGTTTGTATGTTTATATGTTTGTATGTTTGTATCTTTGTATGTTTCTTTAATTCTTTTCGATATGAGAGAAAACTATCTGAAGTATGTAGCGGGTCAAAACAAACCTTTCCCATGATTTCAAGTAAAAAATAAAAAAAAAATCAATTTTAATCTTAATTTTTGACATTAAAGTAAGTGATTCCTTTTACTTTGAAAATACATAAAAGACACTAACGACAATTTACCCAGAATCAGGAAATGAAGGGTTTGTCTGCATGTCCCGCATCCTTTCACTTATGTATGTACATATGTGTGTTGTATTTTTGAAAATATATATACAACCCCACATTATATAATGGTTCACTATTTAACTTCTGAGGATAACCTTCGTTAAGATTTCACCTTTCAACCCTTTTTTCGCTTCTAATGAAAACCTTTATGATTCTCATATTATGCTTACACCGAAAAAAAAAACCAATATCAATTTAACATTTTTTAAATATCAAATTAACATTTTTTAAATATCAGCCAAAAATGCTCTATAAAATGTGTTTTATGATATTTAAAATGTTAAAACAACATTTTTATTATCAGGATGATATTTAAATGTCACATTTTGGAAATTTTTTTTGATATTTTATTATCATTTTTTCATATCAATTTCTCATTCCAAATTATTGAAAAAAATTAAATAAAAAATTTTTAATGTGTACTAATTTAAAGGCGCTTTGTGTTTTTTCGAAGTAAAATATATGATTTACTGAGAAAATTTGATCGGCACTAAAATTTTACTTCACATAGTTTGGGAGAAAGTAACAAAACAATTATATCACCTATAATAGGAAAAATAATATCACCATTATTTTGTAAAGAATATTCCCTTTCAGAATTGTTTTGAAAAAAGAAAGAAAATTCTTAAAATAATAAAAATGAAAAGGAAAGAAATAGGTTTCATTAAAATGAAAAGGAAAGAAATAGGTTTCATTATAATAAACTAAAACGTAAAATCGAGTCAACATTGATATTTTAATTGTAAAAGTGAAATTTTCACTATCCACTTTAACTTAAAAAAATGTTAAAATGATATTTTAATTGTCAAAGTGAAATTTTCACTATCCCACCTGAAATTAAAAAATGTCAAAATGATATGATAAAATATCAAAATTGATATTTTAATTGTTGGACGACTTTTGTCACTGAAAAATGTTAATTTGATAGCTGTTATTATCAAATTTTTTTTTCGGTGTATGCATAACCGATTTTGGTCCAAATCGAGAATGGGTAACATACATAAAATTCTCCATTAACGAATTCATTGCCAACAAAGTGTACTCAGACATCCGCTAGCAACATCTAAAATCTATACACACATATTCTTTAATATGACCACCACCCACGTTCATGAATGTGTGTATGTATATATTATATATATTATATAAGTGTATGTTATGAGAAAACTCGTGAAAGATAAGAGTCTTGAGATTACCCTTTTTCGGTTATTAAAATAATTAGGTGCTTTATGAGTCTGCTGTTCACTTCCACACCCAATCTATCTGTGTAGTAGTAAGAAACTGCACAAGAGCACCATATCCTTGCTAAAAGTTTTAAAAGAAAAACTAAATTGTATAATTTATGGTCCTCATTCTTATAGCACATCTCTGGCACATGTTGTTCTTATGGAATCTATCTATTTTTATAGGGTGCATTTTCTGGAATAGGATTGGAGAACCACAGAACGTTTCAATGGTAATTAGCATCTTTCCCAAAAGTATATTTTATCATCATCAAGAGAACACTCACATTTTGCAACGTTTTTTCGTATAGCTCTTGATGTGTATAGGTACGAAGAAAGAAGTCAAAGTATTGCACTCAAGGTATAAAGAACGTGATGCCCTTATTAAAAACTTTGTCTAAATCTTTTAATCTGCATTGATATTTAAGAAAAAGTAACAAAATGGCAAATCTTTTTAGCCAATATGAGCTTCTCTCTGCCTGGGTGTATAGATAAGGTAAGGTGGTGATTTAGTACATTTAATCCATGCAACGACTACCGACGACGACGATGGCTTCCATCACCAAACACAAAAGTCATTCTCTCTGCAGGAACAGAAGAATGAAGCGATTTTAAAAGAACTACGAAGAGATTGGTTCGAGGGTTTCAATTAAAAGTCCAGTTTTTATTCAATGAAGTAGAAGAGATAAAAGCAGCTCTGATGCAGAACTATAGACACTCTAAAAATAAAACTCTCTAGAGTATACTCATCTTTATGAAGGTAATCCAACTCAATATCGAACTTTTAAATCTGTTTTCCTATCTGTTTTTTTTTTGCTTGTTTTGTTTTAGAATTTCATTGATTGGTAATAATCTGTTTTAAATTGATTTTATGGTTTAATGTTGAATTGTTAGCATAGAGATGAGCATGGTCTTTATTTTACATTTGTAAGAAAGAAGAAAATTCATTACAGCGAATTAATTATAATAAAAAGTTAAAGATTAAATCTTGACATAATGGTTTGCAAGGGAAATTATTTTCTTTTCTATTAATAATTACCAGACCACATATTGGCTTACTTTCAAATCTATCAAGAAAACTAATAGAAAAAGTGTGGAAGAATTTATTTCGGGAACGTTCTCAAAGTGATACCCATCAAAAATCTTAATAGATATAAAACAAAGTTAAGTAAATAAGAATAAGATTTTACACTTCAATTAAAAAAGAAGCTTCTACGTTATCAATTTCGTCTTTATGTTTAATGTATATGAAATAACTAAGAAGAACTACTATATTTTGCAATAACACGTCGACTGTAATGAAATGTCTTTAAAATAAATATTCTGTTCCGGAAATTATATCAATTTGTATTACACACACGACACGGAGAAAAAAGGATACTTTAAAATAAGATTATGTCCACTTTAAATCCCACCCTCTTGAAACAATAGGATTTCCGCTTAAAATAAGTGGAATCCACTTAAATTCTATTAAATTTAAAGTGAACATCATTTAATTTTAATAGGAATTTTCTTCTTAAAAAAAAACCACTAAAAATGAAAAGATTCCGTCTTAACTCTATGTGAATGCGTCTTAAAAAAAAAAATGAAATCATTTAAAATACATCTTAATATTTTGTAGTTAAGCTACTTAAACAATTTTTTAAATTTGTATGAGACTTCAGCTTTAGTTGCAGTTTATAATACAAATTTTCAACTGTGAGATAGCCTGATGGGATAAAAGAACTCGCCTATTGACCCAAGAGTTGTAGGATTGATTCTTAAGAAATTAAGAAGATTTATCCGTTTAAGTCATCTTGGCAAAAAAAAATACGACTTCTATGATATTGAAAATTATGTTATAGTCAGTCCTTAAGAATGAGAGAAATACCAAAAATCTTTTAAAAATACTAAATAAACTAACATAACCTAAAAAAATGTTTGAACAGAAAAAAAGTCAAGTTTTTTGAATATCTCCCACTCTAATTCAATTTCAAAATTGTATTTAAGAGCATTTATATAGTTTTAATATAAATCAGTAATAATATTAAAAATAAATTGCACGACGGGGGTCGCACGTACTTGCTCTTAGAGTTCAAGTTGCTTAAATTTTAAAGACTTTTTATATAGAAATTTGGAAAATCTAAATATATGGGAAAGAAAAAAAAAGGAAATTCGTTTTTTAAAAAAATAATATAAAATCTGAAATCAAATTGCCCCCCAAAACAAGTATGCAGTTTTGACTGATATACCTACTAACATGCATTTTTAGAAAAAAAATTTCAAAATCGTTAGAGCCGTTTTTTAAAAAACTAATTTTTTATAAATAATTTCTTGGAAAAAAAGTTTTAAAATAAAATTGGTATGCCATTTTGTAGAAATCACTGATCAACATCTAAACACAAAATTTCAAAAAAATTTAATGTCCCGTTTTCGAAAATTGGATTTTTCAAAAAAAAATTTTCAAAATTTTTTTAAAAATCCAAAAAGTATTTTTTTCAAAATTTTGCTTTTGGCTTATATTTAAATTATATAAATTCTTCATCACAAAAAGTTTCGTTGAAATAGAATAAGCGGAGATAATCGGATTTAAAAAAAACGGTTCTATGGCAGGTACCGTTAATAATGATTTTCAAAAAAAAAAATTTTCATTAGAAGATAGACCTTGTCTTAAAACTTACATTTGAATTTTATAAACAAAATCGTTGGAGCCGTTTTTGAGCAATTTCAACTTTACTAAAATCGGTATAAAAAAATTAATTCCAAAAACCCCTCTGGAGAGTCGCCAAATAACGTTACACACCAAGTTTGACATTAATCGGTCCATCCGTTTAGGCTGTAGCTCCTTATACAGACAGATAGACAGACTGACAGACTGACAGACTGACAGACTGACAGACTGACAGACTGACAGACTGACAGACTGACAGACTGACAGACTGACAGACTGACAGACTGACAGACTGACAGACTGACAGACTGACAGACTGACAGACTGACAGACTGACAGACTGACAGACTGACAGACTGACAGACTGACAGACTGACAGACTGACAGACTGAAAGACTGACAGACTGACAGACTGACAGACTGACAGACTGACAGACTGACAGACTGACAGACTGACAGACTGACAGACTGACAGACTGACAGACTGACAGACTGACAGACTGACAGACGGACTTCCGGGACCCACTTTTTTGGCATTCTCTACCATCGTAATGTTATGGAAAAATGTTATCTCAACTTTTTTTTTTTTGTACGAATACATAACTTGATATATAGTACCTATATCGCAAGTAAAAAACAAATTTTTAAAAAGAGGACATTGAATTTGTTTGAAATTTTGGTTTTAGTTGTAAAGCTTAAACAATTCAATTAAGGGGCGACCTATCAATTTACTGAAATACGAATTTAAAAACATTACGTAGTTTGTTTCGATTTTAAGCATTTAACGACGAAAAATTTCAATTGAGTTTCGGTCATTTGTTCACCAAAAGTTTTTAATTGGGACAAACCGAGAATGAAGTAGTTTTAAACAAAAAAAAAATGTCCCCAATATTTCCTATATCTTAAGTCATGTTAGGTATATGTTAAATATTAAGAGGTATAGATCAACATTATTATGAATGCAGAAATTCCTATTTCAAATTCAGCTTTAGTTTTCACCCACCGCCATATGTAACTGTAATATTATTTCCAGACTAATAAGCACTCATATATCCAACATTTGAAACTTACCCGTCCTTTGTTTTATCATGTTGTGGTATGTGCTGCGGTGGTGGCATTGAATAACAAGACGCCGGACTTGGAGAATAACCACCTGAAACTGGTGTCGGATATCCGCCGGGACCAACAGCAGTTGCATACGGATTACTACATTGATATGCGGCAGCTCCATATCCATGATAACCAGCTGGAGGATAATCGGATTGCACAACCATTCCATAACCAGGATGAGGACTGTAACCTGCCAAAAAAAAAGAAGATTAAAGTAGAAAAGTTATGAATCCTGTAGAATATTTTAATGAGCAATGATAAAATTTGGTCTAATTTATTTGCCAAAAGTTTAATGTTTAAAAAATAAATCTTACCACTTGGATCTCTATAACTATCAATATAATGTGATCCACCACTGTCAGGAGTAGATTCCCGGCTATATGGTCCCGGTCCACCGATATGTCCAACCAGTCCAAATCCAAGCGGTCTAGGTGGACCGCTAAAATCAACCGGTTCCGTTTGTGGTGATCTTGGAGCACTACCAAATCCATGTGGATGTCCGAGAGCATCAGGATGAGTTCCATATTGAGGGCTCGTAATAATACTGAATATTTTGTAAGGCAGAGAGGGAGTAGAAAGAAAAATGCTTAAAAATCAGCAAACTCAGTTGCAAACAAACTACCTGTGAGGCAGGCGAGTTACGCTTAAATCCAACGTCTGTCCTTGCGGGCTTGGCACTTGGGGGCTGGCTAGATGTGGACTAGATCCAGGTTGAGGACTTCCACCAATACGCTGATTGTAATGTGGCGAATTGAATCCTTGGGGGCTCGATGAAGTCACACTCGAAGTCGAGAGATCGATAACAGGTCCATTTGGAGACGGTGAACCTGCTCCGCCTTTGTTATAAGCTGCTGCAGCGGCAGCTGCTTGTGCAGCTGCAACTTTAACTGACAGATTGATAGCTGAGAAACCTGGAGGCAGCGGACCCATGCTAGGATCATAGTGATACATCGGTCGGGGATATATTGGTCCGTTATTTTCGTCATGCTCTGCCTTTAGCATACTCGCATGAACCATTTGCTGCTCTTGGAGGTACTTTTGCTGTTGTTGGTTGAGATCGTCCATCGCCGCCGATGACTGCGGCAGATAATGATACATGTTCGTTGTGGCTCTTTGCGCTAAGCAATTATTTGGGTCGTATCTTTCGAAGGCCGTCGAAGAGATTGACATCACATTCGAGTCGTATGATGGACGGTTCGAGATGTCGTAGGTGGGAGTACGACCAGCAGCAGATACAACATCTGTAGAACCATGTCCATTTAGCATGTCACTTCCCGCATAAGAAGCTGATGGTTTTGTAATGGACCCATTACTCACCATATCACTCATATGGGAGTACCGCATTACTGCGGCTGTATCTCTGCCGTAAGGATCATCCATAGAGCCCAAATGTGATGTGTTCGCCGCTGAACTTCCTCCATTATTACCGTTGCTGCCGTTGTTGTTGTTGTTATTGGCACCTTGCTGCTGTTGTGAGTTTGCTTGTGTAGATGTTGTGCCATTACTACCGTTGTTGCTCATTAAATTTGCGGATCCTTCAAAAGTGCCTCTTTGCTGTGGACTCTCTTGAGAATTTTGCTCGTTTATTTGCTGTTGTTGTTGTTGTTGTTGTTGCTGTTGTAAGGTAACAAAACCATTCATCTCTTCAGACTGAAGTGCTGCTCCACCAGATGACAATTGACTGCCAGCATTACGAAGGACATCATTTGTCCTTTGGCTCTGACTGCTACCAGAAGAGCCGTTGTTGTTGCCATTGCCGTTTAAGTGTGATGAATGCATGCTGTCATTGTTGTTTGGATTATTTGCTGACTGGGGTTGTTGTTGTTGCTGTGAACCACCACCTCCAACATTACCGTTGCCAGCCCCTGTTATCGATGATTTAGATTGACTATCCATGGTGCCGTAGCTTGTTGTTGTATTTGTCGAATCACTGCCAGCACTAAGGTAAGGGTGGTGTTGCATCACCGAATGACTGTGACTATGGGGATTCGGACTTTTCGTCGTATAGCCACCGATACCACCCACTCCCGATTCGGATTTGATGTGTACCGTTGAAGGGCTAAATTCTGATTTGATTATTGGCATCGTATTGATAGGGTTGGTTGTGGTATGGCCCATTAGTAGGTTGTTATTACACTTCGACGGATTGTTGTTGTTCACACAATTTGAGTTGTTATTATTGAGGTAAACATTCGAAGTGATTTTGACTTTTTCACTCATTTGGTGATCCTTGTCCATGACATCGTTTGCATGTGTTGTGTAAAGGCTTTTCATTTCGGATTTGATTGCAGACGGAGAATTTGGATTGGCTATTGCTGGAAATATACGTGTGGTAAATCAATAAAATTTGATTTGACAGAAGTAAAAGTTGAAAACAAAAATAAAACTATAAGTATAGCATTTTAGCGGGGTAGATAAAACCTTACTTTATAGAATATTCAACTGAAATAATGGTGTGATGAAGTGCTTTTTTTTTTGTTACAAACCTTTGTCGTCTAAATTCTTTTGATGATTCAATAAGGCAGTAAGTCCATTTTGATATTTGGATTCTCTAATTGAAGCCTTTTTTAAAGCTGCTTTTGGGCAACCGGACAGACTTCTGTGTACACTACGGTTAGAACTGATATGACCACGGCCATTACAACCCGGTGTTGGACATTTCAAGATTGTTTCATATTTCGCCAATACTTTTGTGTTTTTTTTTTGTGTTTTTGATTTTAGTTATTGGGTGATAAAAAAATGTTTAGAATTTTTAATTAGTTACAGTTTTTGTAATTTTTGACAGTCAAATATTTACATCCAATTGCTTGTATTTAGTTATTACAATCAACAGTTTTTTTATCTACCCATATCACAAAGTTTTAAGTTATTAGTTTTTAGTTTAAAATACGTTTTTTTTTTTTTCAAAAATGCAGATAGGAAGATTTTTTGCGGGGCGAGATGCTGTAGAAACAATTCCTGATGATTATATTATACTGGCCAGATAGAAGATAGTTAAGAGATGCATGTGAAGTAAAAATTACTTTTAGGGAAGTTAGCACTTTTTATTAGCGATAGATTTTGATATAAGTGTACGTAGGACTATTTTTTTCAAAACAAAAATTACGAAAATTATAAAAAGATAAAAATAAAACTCAAAGTAAAATATCTCCACCCCGCTTAAAAGTAGACTTACAATTTCACAGAAAACACAAACTCGAAGACACATGCTCACATTTAGACATGCAAAATGTGATTAGAAAAAAAAAAAAAAAACCAAACAGATATAGATCATAGATACTTACGTTCAGGTGTTAATTTTTCTCGTTTTGGGCAACCAGATATGCTAAGTTAAAAAAAAAGATGTTTGATATTAATTAAAACAGAAAAGTATATATTTTTTTATTAATATTAAGGTAAAATTATTGTGTTTGGTGGTTTATTTAACCTTTTCGAACCCAGCGTTACTCTCATGTAACATTATTTAAAACTTCGTAAAAAATATTCCATTCAATATTTTTTTTAGGTTTCGACGGCTTAGTTAAAAGAATTTTTTTATCGAAAAAGGGACTGAAATTCGAATTTTTTTTTTGTTGTTAAATCTTTTTTTATATGGTCACAATTTTGAAAAAAAAGATATAAAAAATGTAAATCTAGAAAGTGTTTTGTTTTTTAGCTTAGAAGAAGTAGTATACATTATTATTTTTTTTTGTGGTCATAGACAGTGGATGTAACTTACATGTAACATGAGAGTAACAACATTGATTTTGCTATTTATTATTTTGGAAAATAACTTTTTGCTATTCATACATATTTCTTAGTTGTCATGTTTTTGACACGATAATATTGAAAACTTATTTTTTAATAATGATTTTTCATAGTTTGGGTTCGAAAAGGTTAAAGACAAAAAAAATATAGCACAAAATTCTGTAAATGGTTTGCTTTAGTTAAAAATAACACTAAAATTACGAATAATTTGCTATTGTTAATTATGTAGTTCAAAATCTGATAAAACTGAAAAATTGCATTGAAAAATATTTATTTTAAATAATTTGCATTAAAAATATTTTATTGCTGCTAAAAAATATTTGTATTGAAAAAATATATTTATTGCATATAAAAATTTTGTGCATCAAAAAAAAAAATCAATGCAAAAACATTTTTTTTTTAAATATTCGTCAAATTTCTTTCAATTTTGGCTATTTGACTATGCCTACATTAGCTTTTTCAATGTATAGTGTTGAAAATAATTTAAGGCCAAACAGACAAAACACAGCCACAAAAAAAAAGTTCTGACCTGGGGTTGCGACTAGGTTTTTCATCGCTAAAACCGAATCCGAAGTCCGTTTTGCCCCATCACGTCAGGTTTTCGAGAAAAATGTCACGAACAAAAAATTTTTTTTTTCTTTCATCTTTATGTGCAAATATGTTAATCATATAGTTTTTAAATCGCTGAATCCAGATTCGAAGTCAATTTTGCCCTATCGCATCAGGTTTCTGAGATATCTTCAAGAAAATGTGAAAACCAAAAAAACAAAAGTTCTTATCTGGGGTTGCGACTAGGCTTTTCATTTAGTTTTTGGGTCGCTGAAACCGAATCCGAAGTTTATTTTGCCGGGTTTTTGAGATAACCTCAAAAAATGTCAGATAGGAACTTTTTTTTGAGTTTTGACATTTTTTGAGGATATTTCAAAAACCTGACGTGATACGGAAAAATTGACTTAGAATCTGGATTCAGCGATCTAAAAACTATATCATTAACATATTCGCACATCCAGATGAAAGAAAAAAAATTTTTGTTCGTGACATTTTTTGACGGACTTCGGATTCGGTTTTAGCGACCCAAAAACTATATGAAAAACCTAGTCGCAACCCCAGGTCAGAACTTTTATTTTTTTTTGTGTATCTGTGAAATCATTAGAAATTCAACGAATATAAAAAAATACATTTTGCACTGAATATTTTTTTTTTTAATATTGAAAAATTTATTTGTAATAATGAAAATACATTTCAGTTGCAATAAATATTTTTTATTTAATTCATTTTTTTTTTAAACAAATTTAAAATGATTTTTTATAAGCCAGGACGCGACATATGAAACTTTAATGCTTCAAAAGATTTTGAAGTTTTGATTAACTTTTTATTTTTTAAAAAATGTTAGCAACAGTAAAATTTTCAATAAAATCTAGAGCGAGAAAATTTACGTACATATCGTCGCTGTAGTTCTGATACCTCGTAACCCAAAAAAGTCTATTTTTCAGGAGAGTCAAAAAACTAAGTATGAAAGGTATGAGAATCAATACAAATGATCTGGTTTTGATTAAGCGAAGCTCTGACAATATCGATGCTAGGCAAACAATATGACAATATAATTGCATCATTAGTCCAAAATCGCCTTTTTCTCTGTTACGAGGTATTAGAACTACAGCGACGATATGTCAAACCATCTGGTTGAAAATGCAATGACACAAACATTACAAAACAAAGAAAAGTGTTTTGAATTCTTAATTTGGTATGTAGATATTTTGGTTTGTAAAGCTGCGAATAGTATTTCCGTATCTCCAAACAAAAGCGTTATCTACAAGTTTTCAGAGAATTTTACTTTGTGGAAAATAAAAAAGGAAGACGCTATTTAGGTTAGTTTGTTTTTAATTTTTGTGCCTATCAGAATTTCAATTATTTTTCCGTTGCGATTCAAAAGTTAAACTATAGATAGTTTAACTTCATGGCAATTTTTGACTATGGATAATAGGATACAATTATTGGTATTGACAATTTCTGTATTAGATGTGCAATTGTTACGGAGCTCAGTGGAAATGTTATTGTGGGATTTTTTTATTTAAAAGTACAGAGATGCTCAAAAACTCTTACTAAAATGTAATTTTTTCAAATGCAATACTCAAAGCGCAAAAAATTCTAAACTAGGAAATAAATTTAGCAATAAAATTACAGTGATTGTGTGTTTTTGGATACATACCTTCTATGATGTGAATAAAGACCAGTCGAATGTCCCTGACCATTACAAGTAGGAGTAGGACATTTTGCTCCATCTGTAATAATACAAAATTATTACATTTTGTAACTAAAAAAAATAGGTATTATTTTAAATTATAAATCAAAAATTAACTAAAATTTGATATTGGTATTTCTAAGGATTCTTTGATGTCATACCTTATATTAAAAAAATTAACTAAACTTCTCTTAAAACTGCTTTAAATTAAAATAAATACGACTAAAAAAAAACTGAAATAGTAAGGTTTGCTTGAAAGAAAAATTCATGTAGGTATATTTTTATTTACAAATACTTTCCTTTCGAATTTGAATATGGCAAAGTCAACTAACATATGTATGAATCCATTTAAAAATGTAAATAAATAATTTTATGACAGTTATAAAAACTCTACCCCCTCTGAAATCAATTCAAAAATTTATATGTATACAAGTTTTATAAAATGACAAATATTTTGATTTATTATTTGTATTTTCTATATTTTGAGTGTCAATCATTTTGAGTACCTATATTCTTCTTTCTAAATTTTAATTAATTAAAATTCACTTAAATTTTATGTACATATTTTTAAAAGAGGTGAATCGAATTGAAAATTCCATCAACCCCTTTTTCTTTGACACTTTTTGTACTTCCTTTCTACTTCTAATGACATAATGTTTGTATGTGAGAGAAGAGGGATTTGTCTATCTAACCTTGTTCTATAATCATCTTCCAGATTACTATACTATTAGTGGGTTGGAAAAATTGAAATTAAATATTTCAACTGTCTTTGTGTCAATGTTTTATACACAATCCAACACTTTAATCTATAAGTTGAGGGAAATTAGGGGGCGCTTTTAAGCACAATGTAAAAACTATTTAAAAGCCATCATTGAGAAATACTTTGTGTGCTGTCATAATGACAAAACAAATACCCCATCATTCTTTGTCTATTTTAAATAATGTTTTTCTATATCCCGGATCTGTTTTGTGGAGGATATAGAATAACTTAGTGGAGGCCCATGTATGGATATATCGCTTTTTCTTCATACATCTATTTAGGTGAGTATCTAATGAAGCAAATAGGTGTACAAGAATGAAACATAAATATCTAAATCGTTAAGCAAATGGGAAAATAATTATAATCCATATATAGACAACATAAACCAAGGACTACATCTTTGTTAGGTACTATTATCTAACATAATGACTTGATATGCAAATAAGTACAACAAGGCCTAAAGGCGTAAGTTGAAACCTTCTAATGGAAGAATGAATAGGTATTTTGGATATTTTTCGGTTAAAGGAAACTTAAAAATTTCTTAAGTCTAAATTCTAGAACGAAGGGATTATTAGACTTATGTTACGATAAATACCAGTAACACTTTAAAATTACTTTGATAAAAAATTTAAAATAATTTTCAGCAAGAATCGAATTTTTTTTTTATTTGTAAATTACACGGTGTAACACTCAAAATATACGCGGGCGGAGACCTATCAGGTTTTGTAGAGCTAGTCGCACTGAATACGAAACGGTATTTGAAAATCCCCTAACACCCCCAAAATCTGGAGTTACGGGCAAAAAACGGTTTTTTGGACCTTCACCCATTGAAAAAATTCTAGCTTCGACAATTTTTTACCCATTTTTACAGTTTCTGATAGAAAATAAATATACCTTTTTAACAATGTATAAAACAAGTAACTCGGTTAAACCACTTAGAATTTATAAGCTGTCAAAGTTCAAAAATTCAATTTTTTTTGTCATTTGCCCAACTTCGGCATCAATTTAAAGTATATGTTTTCAAAACAACATGCTATTTAAAAAATATATAGTAAAACTATATCTATTTCCCAATTAATCGAGGTATTTTTTATGAAAATCACTTCAAAATTGGCTTAGAAAAAAAAAATTTTTCAATTTCAACCCAGATACAGAAATTCGAACTTTTAGGTATAGAAAAAAAAAATGTTGTTTCGGCAAGTAGTAGGATAACTTGGGCGCCAGGATTTGATAACGGGTTTTTGTAGAGGAGGTCAATACAAACATTTTTTTCTTAGAGAGGGGGGTCTATCTCTCCCCGTTTAGGTGGGAGGGGCATTTTTCTAAAAAAAAATTATCAAAATAAAAAAAAATTATTAAAAAACAACGGCAACACTTACAGTAATAAATGATACCATTTCCGAAAGGCAAAATTGTACATTTGATTCTAATTTTTAAATCAATATAATATAACCAATAGTTTTTGAAATAATTGATTTCAAAATTAAAAATAGGCGAAATTTTGAAGTGATTTTAATAAAAAATACCTCGATTAATTAGGAAATAGATATAGTTTTACAATATATTTTTAAATAGCATGTTGTTTTGAAAACATATACTTTAAATTGATGCCGAAGTTGGGTAAATGACAAAAAAAATTGAATTTTTGAACTTTGACAGCTTATAAATTCTAAGTGGTTTAACCGAGTTACATGTTTTATACATTGTTAAAAAGGTATATTTATCTTCTATCAGAAACTGTAAAAAAATCGAAAATGGGTAAAAAATTGTCGAAGCTAGAATTTTTTCAATGGGTGAAGGTCCAAAAAACCGTTTTTTGCCCGTAACTCCAGATTTTGGGGGTGCTAGGGGATTTTCAAATACCGTTTCGTATTCAGTGCGACTAGCTCTACAAAACCTGATAGGTCTCCGCCCGCGTATATTTTAAAACCTCATTTTTGTAACACCGTGTTATTAGAGTAATATTTTTTAATAAAAGTAAAATTAAAAAAAAAAATAAATAAAAATCTAGTTGCGGTTGAGATCTATCCTCTTATTTTTAAATCGTTTTAAATCAGATTAATTTTAAAATAATAATAAAGAACATTTAATAACTCCAAACTAATTCTTCAAATAGTGTGTGTCGTGTATTTGTGGGAAGGAAAAAAAATATTCAGTTCTGTTAATATAGGGTATTGCCACTACTTTTCTAAAATACAGAGGAACTCATCCGTGTTTCATTTCTCCTAAGCACAAACATACAAAAGAAGCGTAAGCCCGACCGGACAACCTCCCCGTGGTACACCTCGAGTAATGCTAATGCCGGCGGTATGCTTTATCAAAATAAATTTTTTCAAAAATTTTTGAACAAAAAAAAAGTTATTTTTTCTTCCTCAAAAATTCAAAAATTTGTATCAATAAATATGCATTAAAAAAATTGCATTTTGTTAAAGACTCAAAGCATTTAAAGTCAAAATTATGATCCTTTAATTTTTATTCGATCGAATAAACCGATGGATTGAATCGAAACTTTTTAAATTTTGTAGGTTTTTTTGTGGGCACATGAAACTGTAAAATAATATTGTACCTGATTTTTGTATGAAATTTTTTTAAGACTTCAAAACCCTCCCAGAATTTATTCCACTTTTGTTAATAAATTTCAAAATTTCTGTGGAAAAAATATTCAAATGTATTCTGTGTTTCAAGGAATAATTGAGAAGAATTCAATTTTTAATTTTTCAAAATATGTTTTTTTTTTTTTTAATATTTTTAATAGAAAGAAAAGTATACAAGAAGTACTTTAATACTTTTATATATTCTCTGAGAACTTTTGAGTATATGTCGAAAAAAAAAAGAATTTAACAACCAACTGTGATGCAAACAAGAAAATCAATACGATAAACTTTTTTTTTTTAATTATCTACTGTTCGCTTTTGTATATCATTAATACGTACGATCTAAAGAAGCTCTTTAGTACAGGAAAGATAGACTTTTTCGTGGAACGAAATACAGGACGGCTGAATTTTTCAAATCTGAAAAAGGGGTATTAGAAAAGCTTAAGTCCTGGTTTTCGAGACGCCACCCCCCTGGCGAAATCCGCCATTTTGGAAAACGCGAATCACTCTATATCTCCAAAACTATGGGTCCTATTGAAATGGTTGTCAGACCAAAGTTCTTGGAAATTTAATTATCTTTTTCTTTGTGGTACATTATTTTTCTCAGCGGGCAATAGTTTTGAGGTTATGTTGTTATAATTTATTTTTTTTCGGTTTTCTTAAGATTATAACAATCCCAGTACTAGCTACATAATTTTTTAAACAGTAAAAGTTATAGACCATCAAATTTCCAATAATTTGGTATATTTTCAAAAGTCATGCGATGTATGAGTCGAAAGTTATTGAATTGAAAACTATAGTCTAAGTACAGGAAAGTTAGTAAAGAAATCAGGCATTTTGTGGAACGAATTAAAGAGAGGCTGATTTTTTCAAACCTGAAAGAAGGGTATTAGAAAAGCTTAAGTCCTGGTTTTCGGGACACCAACCCCCTGGCAAAATCCGCCATTTTTTAAAACGCGAATTGGTCTATATCTCCCAAACTATTGGCTTGATCGAATAAGTTACTGAACCAAAATTGTAGGTAATATACATAAATATCTTTTCTTGTGCATGCACTGTTTTTCAGCGAGGACAACACTTTTTAGGTTATGTTGTTTTATTTTTTATTTTTTCTGTTTTTTTAATTTTTCTCAGTCTCTATGGTAGAAACATAATTTTGTAGCATCATTAAAGTTGTAGAACATCAAATTTACATTAATTTGGGATACTTTTGAAGATTATATGACTTTTCAAAACAAAGATACGGAACTTAAAGAGCAATCCCTCTCAATATTTTCAAAATTATACTAATATGTTTTTGCATAGGTAAGGTATGAAAAAAAGGCTAAATCGGGTACCTAATGTAAAAACAAGAAAAATATGATAAGAGGGGGAGTTATTAAGGTGGGTAATGGTAAAACTTACAATATTGAGGTACACATATTTTGTTTTAAGTCAAACATCATACTTTTATGATGCTAAAAAATTATGTTTCTATCTGTTTCTATCTTCTACTGAGAAAAATTAAAGAAAAAAAAAACAGAAAAAAATAAAAAATTAAACAACATAACCTAAAAAGTGATATCCTCACTGAAAAACAGTGCATGCACAAGAAAAGATATTTATATTACCTACAATTTTGGTTCAGTAACTTATTCGGTCAAGCCAATAGTGTAGTAGATATAGACCAATTATCGTTTTTCAAAATGGCGGATTTCACCAGGTGGTTGGTGACCCGAAAACCAGGACTTTCGTTTTTTTACTATCCTTCTTTCAGATTTGAAAAAATCAGCCGTCCTGTACATCGTTCCACAAAATGCCTGTTTTTTTTACTAACTTTCCTGCACTAATATTATAGTTTTCAGATCAATAACTTTCGATTTATACATCGCATGACTTTCAAAAATATACCAAATTATTGGAAATTTGATGGTCTATAACTTTTACTGTTTAAAAAATTATGTAACTGATACCGGAATTGTTATAATCTTAAGAAAACCGAAAAAAAAAATAAATTAAAACAACATAACCTCAAAACTATTGCCCGCTGAGAAAAATAATGTACTACAAAGAAAAAGATAATTAAATTTCCAAGAACTTTGGTCTGACAACCATTTCTATAGGACTCATAGTTTTGGATATATAGAGTGATTCGCGTTTTTCAAAATGGCGGATTTCGCCAGGGGGGTGGCGTCCCGAAAACCAGGACTTAAGCTTTTCTAATACCCCTTTTTCAGATTTGAAAAATTCAGCCGTCCTGTATTTCGTTCGAATTTGAAGAATTAATTGATTGCTGTTATTAATTCATATTAGAAATTAATTTAAGTGAAATTTATTTATGTAGGAAAAAATGTTACGTATACACCCGAGTGAACTTTTTTAAAATAATTTCTTAAAGCATGGTAAATACCAATTTTATCGTATATTTGGATCATAAGCGTTATTAACTTGATAATTTTATATGTTTCATGAATTTCGATATCAATTTAGTATCCTTGTAATGCAATACAATGCTTAAAAAAAATCCTAGCTATCATATACTAAAATTGTAGAATTATACAATCAATTTTGTACAATACCGTACCAAATGTGTTCCAATTGGTTTTAATATTAATTAATTTTTGGCTATAAATATGTATTCATTAAGAATTAGAAAGGAACATTTTAAATTTAATTTAATCATTAAAAAAGACTTTTTTAAATTCCTATAAATTTACCAATTAAAATTTGGTCAAAGAATACTTTTAGGCGTTCCTTTTTTTTTTTAAATCGAATTTCACCTAAAACAAATTATTGACAAACCCTATGCCCTATTCAACCAATCGTATAAATAAAACGTATGTGAGTGCTAAAGCTTAAACTGCTTAAAGATACAAAATAAAGACAATATAAAAATGTACATGTTCACAAAAAAAAAAGACTATACAACATACATAAAACAAAAAACTTACCTCTGTTGAGGCTTCCAGGTGAAAATGATGGCTGTGATGCGGCACCCTGATCAAAGGCAATTTTGTCATTTGATGTCGTCGACGACACAATATTTCCCATGCCCGGACTGCCAATGTTGTTGGTTGTGGTGGTGCTGTTGTTGGGGTTGCTGCTACTGCTGCTTACTGCCGACACAGTAACGACTCCCTCACGAGCTATATCCTGCATAACGGATGCTGCCCGACTTCCTACTCCTGCTGGCTGCAGGATTGTATAGTGCTTTGTGTCAGGTGTTTCCATTGTCTGTGGATGCTGTTGTTGTTGCTGTTGCTGCTGTAGATGGTTGTTGTGCTGTTGTTGCTGCAATTGCTGATGCTGCTGATGATGAAGAAGGTGATGCTTTGAGTTCTGAACGTCATCTTCATTGTCCTTAAGGGATTTTGTGTTGATTACCTTGTTGCTGGGATCATCGCTTCCAGCATTGAGTTCTGCCACTGATGGGGGTGGCAGCTGATGCGGTAGATGATGTGGATGATGATGATGCACAACTGCTTCGGTTGTAGCATGTGGCTGGTAGCTTAGGAATGCTGATGACGATTCATTACCATATGGAGTTGCCATCGATGGGATGCCATAAGCCGACGACATTATACCGTTGCGCTTAATATCATTTGGTGGTTTGAATGCAGACGCTTGAGAAAATGGGATTTTTTTCCTGGAATCCATGTCGGTGCCGATGAGATCAGATTTTGACTCAGTGCCGTACTCTACCGACGAAGTTGATGATGTCGATGATGGCGATGTTAATGTCTTGTATTGAGAGTTGAGCCTTGCTTGATCATTTTCTTTTTGTCTGGGGAAATACAAGAAATTATCGGACTCACGTCGTATGCACATAAGACTTTTTGAATCATACTTTGCATATTTTTGCAATGGCGAAGACCCATTCAACTTATGCTCTTCGAAAAGATTCTGGAATGGAGGGTTTTCATCTTGATCATTGAGGCGATAGAGATTATTACGGGCATCTGGCCAGCTACCCGAAAGACTTTTAAGGGCAGCTTGTGTTTCACGAATCAGCGTTTCATCGTCCTGATCGTCACATGTTAATTTACCATTTTGTTGTACTGATGATGGTGTATTACTTCGACCACAATTCATAATTGATGGTTGGGCTACAGAACGTTTTTTCTGTGGCAATGTACTTTTGTCATTTAAATTACCAAGTTGTTGGTTATTATTGTTATTTGAGGAATTTGTTGTTTCATCGTCACGACTTGAACGTTTTTTACGCTTGATTGTACATTCCTGATCGTCGTATTTGACATTGTTTGTATCTGAGACAAGTTCTTTGGATAGAGGACGCTTTGATAATGCCATCATTTTTGGGCTTGAATGAAGATATGAAGATATTTTTGAAGAGGATGTTAAAGAAATCTTTTGTTTTTTTTTTTGTTTGTTAAATATTTTTATGAAATAATGGATTTTCGTTTTTTAAGTGAGTGGATTCTTGTGTTTTATAATAATTCCAAAAACTCAATTAAAATAATTTAAAAAAAATAAATCTCACTCTTAAAATTTTTTTCATTAACCTTTTCTTACAAGTTATGAATAAAGTGCAATTTCTAATAACTATATTTGAATTGGTGATTTTTTAAAATAATATAAACGAAATAAAATTTTTTTTAAAGGACACTTTTATTTTCCATGTCCAAAGACATTTTTAATTTCAAAATTCATTTAATGTTGGTTTAACAGTCATCAATTCAATTCTGCAAACAATTAGTTTTTATTTAAATTGCTTAAAGTTAAACAGCCATATTTATAAAAGAATCTTAAAGGTTGTTTAACGTTTAAAAACCTCTAAATAGTTTTTAAGTACAAAATGTGTATTTATAAAAAATTTACACATTTGAGCAACATTGCTTAACGATTGCTTAATTTAAACGTCATTTACCGCGTTTAAAGCTTGCTTAGAGCCATTTTAAGATTTATTTGACCACATATGAATTATAACTAAGATCGTGTGCTCAGTATCATGGTAATAATTTATCTAGGGTGTGGGGTAAAGGCGTCATTTTGGTTTGAAATAAAATTATTCCCAAAAAAGAGCTTGAATTTTAAATTAAAATTAAAGAATGTTAAAAAAAAAATTAAAATGGTTAATACAAATTAAAAAAATCAATGCTCTCTGACTTTGCTCTGTGCATTTTATTAAGGAACCCGACGGCGACGAAAGCAAAATCATCGTCAACGACATAATGTGTTTTTTTTTGCAGTCAAGGTTAAGAATTTTTGTGTACAAAAATACATATCAATCTGTCAAAAACCACGTGATTTTTCTTAAACGTAATAGTATTTTGTACTAGATAAGTCAATTCCCCTTAATTTTTTGACACAACTATCGATTAGTTAATCATCTGGGGAAATTCTATTATAAATACAAATTTAAGCAACGTTGCTTAAAGGCAAATTAAATATTTAAGCAAGCTTAACTAAACAACCTTTGAGAACCAATTTAAGCAAATCTAATAAATACGGCTGAAAATCTTTATTTTGAAGGTAAAAGTATTGAAAATCACTCCTATACCTGAAAAACTACTGTTTTCATGTTTAAGTATTACTTTTAAATCATTTTTTATCCGGTGGCTGAGGAGTAAAATAATTTTCTATTTCTAAAATGAAACATGGTAAAAGTAATAATTGTATCCGGATTACTTTTTTTTTAACGGTGTTAAAAAACTGTTGAGAATTCTTTGAAAAAATGTTCCAAAATAGTAACAAGAATGATTTGAAGATGAGTTATATTTAACCCTCTGTAGGCACACCTCTTTTTTGCGAATTTGGTTTATACTTTTTCATGTCGCTAGAACTTTTTTTGGTCTCACTATTTTATAGAGAATCATATATGAAATTGATGCAGAATATTCCGAGGAATTCGAATATTGTATTTACAATTCAAAAAAATGTATTTAAACCCTTATAAAGACACTTTCTTGTGACAATTTTTGTCCTGCCAAATTCGCACCCGTGTGCCGACAGAGGGTTAATTACCATAATTAACAAGTTATACTACTTGATTTGTTCTTCTTAAATAAATTTTAAAAGGCTTTCTCAATAACCTAACCAAATAAATCATTTCAGCATTAATGTATTCTTTGAAATACGCAGGCAAAAAGTGCAGATTTTTACTGTTCAATTTTAAAGGATGAGGTTTTATTTCCACGTTATTTACCTTCAAAGGAAAAAAATATTCATTAAACAGTGACATTATATTTTGAATAGTAATTTTCATTAAAATGTTGAAATGAAATTTTACATTAAAGCTCTGTTAAAATTAGGACAGTTTAGTTTCATAGCACTATATACTGTAAAAAATTTGTTTGGCATGCTTAAATAGCTCTATAGAACAGATACTCATATTATTGGTTTCGTGCATTTTTGATTTCACCCAAATGGAGAAAAAAAACGAACTTTAAAATGAGTGAAAAATTATTAATCTTATAATCTTAATGTTTGGTAGTCGAAATAACTGAAATAAATTTGAAAATTTTTTATCAGACTTCAGCTTTTGTTGCAGTTTACAATGGTAATTTTTTAACAGTGAAAAAAACCCAAGTGCTGTGGGATCGATTCACATTGGCTGCCAGTAATCAAAATGTCAAGTGGATTTTCTTAAATTATCACATTTATGAAGTTAAGAAGATTTGTCCGTTTAATTTAAAACTATTGTTTTCTTGAAAAAAAAACATGCAAAAATCCGCTTAATTTAATACATATAATATTTTGGTATGAGTTTTGTTAGCTCTACCTATATATAAGTTCTGAGAATAAGCTGCACTAGCCAGTCAAAGGGTGTTAGTTAACGACTCTTGCAAAATACTTTTAACAGTGCGGAAGGAATCTAACCTCAATTTCTGCCTAACAGACTTTAATGTCACTAAATAAAAAGTAATATGCACAGATTAGTAGTTATAATTCTTTATCATTGACTTGACAATTCAACAAAATTTCAGACTGACGGAAATTCCTATAAGAAATAACCTTTGGTGTCAAAAATCATTATAGGTATGAACCAAAATTACCACTCGGGAAAACAAATTTTTTGAGAAAAAAATTGTATGAAAGATATCGATATTTAATGTGTGAAAGATTTCACCTTGCTATATAATGGACTAATCTCTGATTATAAAGTTGTGTACCTACTTTCAAAAAATTGAAATTACGAATTTTGTAATAATTTTTAAATTTAATTTTTATAGTCAAACTATAAAAAATAGCGTTTCGCGAATTACAACCTAAATGTGTGCAATTGTGAATTATTTTCGTTCAAAATTTAGGTACTAGTAAATCGAATATAAATCGGCCTAGTGTGAATCAGATTTTTTTTTCAAAGAAACCCAGAAAAAGTTGTCTAATGGAATCGATGCTATAAAATAAATGCACGACAATAACTTTAGCAAACACTCTTCTAAAGCAGACACTTTGTAAAATAATATTCTAGATTCTAGCGAATATTTAGATGTATTTTCTTCATTGACATCTCTTTATGTTTATTTTAGTTTCAGAAACTTAAGAACTGTGAATTACTTATATGGACTTTGAATTTTTCGGAAAACGTTTATGTTTGCTTCACAAATTGTGATCGTTTGGTATAAATAACAGCACATCGCTTACAAAAATTTTCTTTTGAGAAGGTAATTTGGAAAAAGTGACAACTTTTCTAAACTACTGTTGATAAATTTTGGAAACTGTTTACTCTTTTCAAAGATTTTTTAATCTTGTGAGTATTTTGAAACTTAAACAGTTTTAAGCACGATTGCAATGATTTCATTGAAGATAAAAAAAAAAAAATCTTAGAGGGTCATAGTTTTTAACTTCCTCAAATTAGAAAAGTGCACTTAATTTTTGTTCACTATCATCAGCTATGAAAAATTACGTTTTAATATTATAAATTAAAAAGTTCTTTTTTTTTTATTTTAAATTATTAATTTTGTAAGCCAACAAGAAACGCCTTAAAGTATTCTTTTTCTTGTCGAATATCTATATTATTTTTTTCACAATTATTCATTCATTTACCTAAACAATAATTCAGTCATCTAGTTTTATTTTGTATCTGCATTGGTTTTTATTTTTCAATTTAACTTTTCTGATGAATATGAAGTAATTTTCAATCACTTATACGATTGATTTTTAATAAATATTGTTAAATAATTTTATTCACTTTTTAACTATTAATTAATTGATTTCAATTTTATCGACACAGTTACCCCGTTTGACACAACTTTATTCTTTAACCGATATTCAATCACAATATCATTTTACTCGCCCGAAACGCAACAGAATTTGCATAATAAAGACGAGATAAGTTATAAAAGTCGAAAAACTATTCTTTTGACTTTGATCTCAAAAACGCAGACACACTTTATGGATATATTCTTAGCGGAACTTTGTCTAATGAAGTTGTGGGCCAAAAAAAAGTCGTTTGACTTCAAACTTTTCTTTTTCTTCACCGAAATTATAACAAAAAATAAACTTCTTTCTTTTTTTTTAAGTAAGAAAGTTTTTTTTATAAATTTTGTCTTAGCCTTGTGCTAAGCGAACGAGATTACTGTGTGTAGTTGTGCGATAAAGTTACGCTGCAACTGCTAAACTTCGTTTACAGTTAGTTCTTTTTCGGCAGACTATGGTTTCAGTCTTAGCTCGTTGTCTTTGTCGACGATTGTTATCCTGTGACTTGTACTTGATAAAGTTTCTTTCACTGTTCTTTTGAAGTTTTATTTTTTATTTTATTATTTTCCCGGAGATCGGTTACTTTTTTGATGAAAGTCAGAAGTTAGTTAGAAGAAGTTGGTATAGTTATGTACCGTTCATATATATATATATATATAATTATATGTATATTTCGCAATGGGTTATCCCTTTTTTTTATTGTTGCACACAAAAACTAAACCGATATCGCACGGGCGAGACAAAAATTTAGAAAACTCGTCTCTACCTGTACTAAGTTCGTAGCTAACTGGCACCAAACTACCCGGAGTTTTCCAAAGTTGTCGAACTTTACGATGGAACTGCAGCCAAAATTGCTTTTTTGTTGTTGCTTAGCCTGGATGGTTGCCTGGCTGGCTGGCATATTCCATACAATTTACCGAAAGAGAGAGAAAGGGGGCGGTCACCCCTCCGCACATTGGAGTTCTTGGCATGGCACACTACCACTGTGTGAGCTCTAGGACATGTGACTATATGTGTGTATGTGTATTGACCTGGTCGTCATATGTTGTGTGTGATATGTTGTTATATTGGTACAAAAAAAAAAAAATCCAAGAGAGATTTGGGAAAAAGTCCCTATAGGAACTACACAAAAAAAAAAAAAAAAAACAGAAAAAAAAGCACCCAAGAAATTTTTGGGGGTGGCAAGTCAGGTGGGGTGGAAAAAAAAAACAGTGAGAGTTGCACTGTGTCCTTTTTCTGCAGCAGCTAGACAGAGAGATTTTCTGAGTGTTGCGTGCGCAGAAACTCTCTCGCGTAGTGTGTTTTCCCGAAAAATTTCCTCAGAGTAACTGGAAAGGCTTTTCTTTTGGTTCTTATTTCCTTTTCGGAAGGATTCAGTTCTCCGTTATTATCCTGACAGTGATGTGGTTCGTTAAGACGGTTATTTCTCTATGGAAATGTGGGAAAAACGACGATACTAGCGTAGCTAGGAAAACAAGTGTTTTGCATTTGCATTATAGACGACGTCCTGCTGGATGTGTCCTGCTTGGACAGTTTTTTTTTTTTTTTTGGGGGGAGTGTGTGTTACGTTGTACATATAGTCGTTGCTTTATAGTGGGAGTGAAACTATATGATTCATTGATTCGAACACTGGACAATGGTTGCTTATCGTCATGTTTTACAAAAAGCTTACCAACGACCGCCTTAGACGTCAGTTTTTCGTCGTCGTCGGTCAAAGGATAATCGTTTTCTGTTTTTTTGTTTTTTTTTTTGTTCGTTCTTTTGATTTTCTCTACTTTTTTGCTTCTCTTCAATTTTCCTTCGATGGAAATTCTTTTTGGGGGTTTAACTTGTGTGTGAGATCGATGTGTTACATATAAGTGTTACATATAAGTTATAGCACACGTGATAGGTTGATATTTTGACTTTCGGCGATACTACGGGGACAGTTTAATATAAAGCCATTTTTACAAAACGAAACGAGATATAATAAGTCTTCTTATAGGTTATGGAAAATAAGAATGATGACAATAATTAATCTTCCTTAAATCAAATCGGGCACAAGACGCTAAATGATATTTTGGCCCACAACCATCAGATCTTGCTATAATTACAAACTTCGAGACAAAATACTTATAACCAGAACTACATATTCTAAACTTGAAATTTTCAATCCAAACAGTCAAAACATCACAAATAATCCTGAAAAATAACATTTTCAAAAATTGTTTGCCACAATTTTTAAAACCTTCTTGTCATTTACTCTTATGAGTAAAATCTTATATCCGTAGGTAAACGCATTTTAAAACAATATGTTTTTTAAATTTTTTTTTACCGTCGGCAGTTTGAAAAGAAAAACATACCTACAAAAATTTACTCGATTCTGTTTAGAGATGTCCAATTTTATACGTCAAACTGATAAAAAAGTTTGATATCAGGATAAATCCAACACTACTGTTTTGTAATCTGCGTAAAAAATATCTTAAGCGGGGAAATCCCTCTGGAATTTTCTATTTTTGCATTATTTTTTTTTTTTTTATAATAAATTCATTTATCAACCGAAGAAACTTTTTTCAGGTTCTTAGCCTTAAATGAAGCACCAAAAGCCTCTAGATATAGATAGTCCCGAAAACTATGCGCATTCACATCCAACCACAGTACGAAAACGAAAACTTTAAACGCATTTTCCTGGAAACGCGTTTTTTTCCGCGCCGTGCAACGTAACTCAAAAACTAATGAAGCTATCGACTTGAAATAAAATGCAAATTACTTGTTAACTTATTGGCCATTGCATGAACCTAAAAGTTCAATATAATTTTTACAATAAATAGGTATATTTTTTTAACAATTTGTTTATAAAAAAACATTGTGTCTTTTCGTTTTTTTTGGGCTCTAATTTGTATTTTACATTTTTGTTTGATAAATTTAAGTTCATGCAATGCGTATAAAAATATTTTTATGGAAAAAAATTTCCTTTTTAATTATAAATAATTTTCTGGACCTGGGCATTGCACGGCGCAAACTGTAGACGCCAAATTTAAAGAGCTGTACCGCCGCCATTTTGTTTTTGTTTTACATCAAAAAAAATTGTATCAATACTTCATAATGTCAATATTATCATATACTTTTCCAAATTTCAATAAATGCTTTCGGTTTTCCAAGAAAATTTATTGAAAAAGCTGTCTTCCAGAGGGATTTCCGCCCCTTAACCGATATACAAACTTGTAGACATACATAAGTTATTTTCGGTTGCAGTTTTAAATTTAAGACCAGAACTGACTTCAATGTAGAGCAAAACAAATAAACAAACTGGTTAAACAAATTCATCCACAAATAATAATAATAAAAAATACTAGGTACTATCATTAAGGTCAAGTCTAAAAAAAAAACTTACCAATTTATAATTCATTCACAGCTTCATTTTCCATGTGACGGGAAAAATAGACCCACAAAAACATTCTATTGCTAAAGCAAGAAAATAAACTAATCAAAATTAATTTTTAAAATGTTTATGAAAAATACAATGAAATTTTAAGAATGTTGTAGAGTTTTTTCGTTTGGCTAAATTTAAACCTTTTTTCAGTAAACCTCTTTATTCAAAAGTTACGAAAAAATAACTTCTTCCATTTACAAGTACAACTAATGACACATAGATATTTCACATTGGTTATTTGATTATAAAATCTATGATCTATTCCAGAGTTGCCAGCATTGTTTTTGACCAGCATATCTTAAGGCTGGATAGGGCCATCACATTAACGTCTCAACGTTTATTAATTGGTATATAACTTTCACATTTGTAAAGATAATAATTGAATGAAATACATTTTATTATTTTGTGAATAAACATGGCTTAAAATATTCGACTTTATAATTTCTAAATTTGAGCAATTGTAATTTAGAGAGTACAAAACACGATAATTTTGATCGTTGTTTTAGTACGACTTATTGTTGTGTGTTTGTTTCTTAGTAATTTATTTCATTTAATTTATCTTTACAAATGTGAAAGTTATCAGTTGAGCCGTTTATGTGGTGGTACCACCCAGCCTTAAGTTCCAAAGTTGCAGGGACTAAATTTAAATTTATTGGGAAACAAAACATACCTTTGTTTAAAATCCCATCAGTTGAAAATGCAATCGGATCCTTTACCAGTTTTACATTAAAAAAACAATTTTTCACGAATATTGTTGCGAAAAATTTAAAATTCATGTTATTCTAAATTTTGAATTTATTTTATATTACGAGTTTTTCATTTATTATTCTAAATTTTGAATTTATTTTATATTATTTCATTTGTTATAAGCAGACAAAAGTCAAAGCAGACAAAGTCATTAAATTTCAAAACTTTTCTACAAAATATCGATACATTTTCGCAAGAATGTTCTAAGCAACATTTAAAAAATTACAAGAATAAAGTTTTAACCACACCGGAAGGTAGTGGTAATGGTAGCGGTACGGGTACTTTTATGAAAGAATTTCCACAGCTGAATATTGATGTTCCAGTTTGGAATTTCGTTCATACAAATACCCGTATCGCTACCGCGTACCCTTTCGGTGTAGTCTAGCTTTAAAAAAGAAAATCGTTAGTGTATTTGGTAATAGATTTTCAACATAATTAAAGCGTTAAATCTGAAAATTTCAACATCTATGAAGTTTTTCTCGATTAGTATAGTTTGCATTTGGAAAATAATTGTTGCACACAAAAATTTGTAGTGAAAAATAACAATTAGTAGGTATATACAGTCGACTCCCTCTAAGACGAACTTTCACGGGACTCGAAAATCGAGTTAGAGCGAAACTCGAGTAAGAGGGATTTATTTTATATTTTTTCTTCAAAATTGTTCATTAAAAATGGTGAAAAAGTTCGACTTAGAGGGAAATTCGACTTAGAAGGAGTTCGACTGTAGTTTTTTTTAGACGAATAGCATACATTTCAGTGTTCAATATTGTTTTTATTTAGACTTTTCAACGGCTAATTCAGTTTTATTTTCCTCCTAGCTTCATTTGTAGGTATACATCCTAGAGCTACCAAACCCACAACTTAATTAACATTCTTGCTGGAAGGTATTGATATGGTTTTCCATTTTTACTAGGTAATAGGTATCTTAAAATATAATCATAAATAACAAATCATTAAAAAATACTAGCCTGAAACGTTCACCGCTGCATGATGACTAGACCTCGGATTTTGCATACTTTCTTATTTTACATCGTATTGATACCAAACTTTGTATTTAGACGTTTTATCATTCAAATATAAAAATTTTAATGCTTATCGAAAATATGCAAAATACAAATGAAAAAAATATGCACCAAAATATGAAAAATATATGCAAAACATGCTAAATATATGCAAAATTTCATCGAAAAATTGAATTGATTTTTATAAAAGTGCTTATTTAAGGCAAATGCTAACACACTGTTGAGATATAAAAATTTAAATCGCAATGCTGAAGATTTGCGCTTGGGCTGGAACCTGTCACAAATGAAAATATCAAACTAAACATACATAGAAGTTCCCATTTTTTAATTCCTGTGACGTTGAAAGAATCTTTTCTGCATGTCCCTCAAATAAGCAGAGCAAAGTGAGCAGAAAATAAGTTTGTTATTCCATGTTTTAGTCAAATTAAATGATAGTTAAGTGTCCCAAAGTTAAATTAAGTGCTCAACCACTTAACAATAACAAGAAAATGTCTTAAAGTGTTAGTACAAAATAGGTTTTAGAATAATAGTTTTCAATTACCAATTAAAATAAAAAATCTTTTTTTTCGTCATTTTTGGAAAAAAAACAACATTTTTTGGAAATTATATTGCATTACTTTTTATTAAGTACCCCATTTTCTGACGAATTTTTGAACTAAAAAAGATTTTTCCTATTTCCTTACAGAACAAAAATATTCCGCTAACTTGAATTTTTTTTTCTCAAAATTATCAAACTTTTCAAAAAAAAAAAGTCTTTAATAATTAAGTGCTCGAATATTTTAAATAAAGTAAACCATTTTCTGAGATTTTGTAAAAAAAAAGATTGGGAAAAATGAGCTTCTTTTTATTGGAAAACTCGTAGAGAATTGTGGTAGTAAATTAAAATTATTAAAGGATTTAAAAATCCAACACAATTTTCAAATAATTTTTTTGAAAATAACGAAAACTTTGGGTAGAGTTTTGGGCATTTTCTGGAAATTGCTCTGCTAACCTTAAATCAGCTCTTAATTAGGGCCAAAGGACTCGACTATGGAGGGATTCCGTGATTATTTTTTTGGGAATCGTAGCAACTTTCCGATACAAATGGAATTCATAATAACGCATATTATATTCTGAATAACATAAGAACATTTTTGCATATTTTGCATATTTTTTTGCATATTTTGCATATATTTTGCATGTATTATGCATATGCATTACAGCAAATATGCACAAAAAAATTAAATATGCATATCGCTTTCAACTTTATTTTCGATGAAACGAATTTTGGTGTCATCAGAATTTACCTATCTTAATCCTTTAAAAATATGCAAATATGCAAAATCTGAGGTCTAATGATGACATTAGGGCTACTTATAAGCGAAACAAATTTGAGAAATAAAAGACAAATTGTACTGCAGCTACCTAAAGTTTTTGAAGTTAATAAATATTGCTATTTTGACTAATCTCTTTTTACTAACTTACTTGAGTTGACCAGCACCATAAAGCACAAAATTCATAACTTTTGAACTTGCAGCTCTGAATTTGATTGATCTTGTCCAGCACCTCAGTTTCACTCGTGGGTTGAGGTCCTTTATCACTTTCGTGCACAACCTGAAACGGTTTTGATTATTCGATTTGGTTCGATTTTGTTCAAAATATAATATAATAAGATTATTTAAAATTGTATAGCTAGATTCATAAACCTTCAAAAATAATTTTCAGTATAAAATAACTGACACGTCTGGTGTACAAGTCAGATCATTAAGCTGATAGTACCCATAAGCTTTTTAATATGTTCTACTTAAATATTTTTATTTAAATTTTAGACTTATTTAAATTACTGTAAAATTAATTAAAAAAATGTAAAATGCTAAATGTACTGCCTAAAATTAAGATTTTTGTAAGCCCTTTGTAAAATTGGTGTTTAATAAAAATAAAATTGCTGTTATTGTTGAAACTGCTTAGAATTTTAAAGGTTTAATTAGAAAATGAAAATGTTCAATTCAAAAAATTATTTAAAAAAAAAAATATTACTGTATCTCGAGCACTTTTTGAATTAAAAACAAAATAAATAAATTACAAATAGCTACTGTAAGAGTTGCTTTAAATATAAAGTTATAAATTAAAAATATAATTTAAAGAAAAAAAAAAAATATAAAAAAACCCAATAATAAATTTTTTAGTTAGTAAAAAAAACTTCAATAGATATAATTTTGCATATTTTTTTTTTTTTTTTTAAGTGAATACATCAAAAAAGTTTAAAATTTTCATTTTATATATTAAATATGTTTCACATTTATATTTAAAAAATCTATTTTGATACTATTGTTAAAAATTTTTTGAGCCACACAATAATAAAAATAAAAATCCATGAAACAAAAACAAAAATTGTTTTTACTTAAATTTTTCCATCAAGTTACAGCTATGCACAACCCTTTTCTATAACATTTATCAAAATATTCATTCGACAAAAAAAAAAAATTGAAATTCGTCAGACTCTGCCATTCTCTTTCTCTCTGCACATAAAACAAAGTCAAAATATAATTAAAATCCACAAAATTAATCAACAATTTGACGTTGCCTTAAGGTTTTTCATTCACCGTTCCATTGGATACCCATTAAGCGGGAGGCCAAAAGAAGTGAAAAAGGATATATCTACCTACCTCCGACAAAAAAAAACCAGCAATGTCATCTACTGAAAATCGCATTTAGCATACAAAATGATTGACAGCGCATAATTAAATTAATTGAGTAATCCTTATACAGTCACGAATATCTTAACTCCTTCTTGACTAAAGATTCCATCCCCTTCTACTCTTCTATATACACCGCACAATGCGCTGTGTATGGAAACCCCACCACAAAGATACTCTCGAATCTGGTAGAGAATGGGGTGTATTGGATAATGGAAAACTCTAACCGCACTGAGGGCCCACGAAAATAACAACAACAACAGCAACAACAAAAAAATACTAAAGTACAAAAACTAAATTGAATGAAAATGAAGAACGGCACTTCATCCTTAAGTTTTGCCTCCTCATCCTGCGAGCGGTTTCGTTTGGTGGTTTTTGGCATTTCCTTAATAGCTAAGGTGTTCCGCACCACATCCATTGTCGCCAATTCCATTTCTTCAAGAGTGGTCTCTTTGGAGACGCTGAAGATGAAAAAACAACGTCTCTACTTCATCATCCAAGACACATTAAAAACAAGTACACATCCAGGCAAAAGATTTTGCAAAGAAAGGATTCAACGAAACAAGGAAAGTCGACGAAGAAAAAAAGAAAATACAAAACCTACTCCTCGTATACCGCTGCTGCCGCAAAACCTAAAGGACTTGGATTAATTTAAGACCAAAATTCTGGTGTTAAGTGTCTTTTGTGCACTCCACCATGACAGTCTTATCCCATTCCCAAAGATGTCCCCCTAAGCCCCATAGGGGTGTCCCCAGCTTCTTTTTATCCTGCCAGTGTCTTAACCCTTTGCAGATAAGGTTTTGATTTCTTTAAACGAGTTGCAGCGGCGGCGAGGTTATGGAAAAAAAGGATATGAAAAGAAGATTATACCGCAGACTCGTCCTTCCAACTCCCTTTAGAAGAAGAGTGCGTGTTGCGGTCGGGTTGTGGTAGATTTTAACTCAACCCAATTCTATAAGGAGTTTATTACGATGAGTTCGGAATAAGAAATCCAATTTCTTTGTTGTTTTTCAATACAGAAACACCAGACTGTCGAAAAATCAGTAGGTATAGTTGTAAAAAAAAAAAATTACAAAATCCTATCTTTTCTATAAGACATTCTACATTAAAAGCATTTGAATGTTTCGCACAATACACCAGCCACTGTCGCATGGCTCTGCAAGTTGATATATATAATATTTATAGGACAATATTGAGCTATACCATGACAAAATCCCAGTTAGTAGCTGCCGCGGCGTTAAGACATAAAAAATCCTTTCGCTAATTCGCATCCGCAATTATTTCTTTTCTTATAATATTTTGACGGGATTCGTAATGAGTTGATTATGCTTCTTGGTGTTTTTCCAAATGCTCTCGACTTTTTCTCACTCCCCCACATAATTTAAGACTGTGCATTATTACGGACACAGTTGTTGAAGTCGCTATCCTCGATTTTTGGGGTTGAAGTTATTCATATAATTTAAAAAGGAACGCGCCGCGACAATGTTTGAGATTACGCTCTGGCTGTGTAAGGCGAAAAGTTTGAGAATTTCTCATCATCATATAGCTTTTGGTCATAAGAAACGAACAAACGAATTTATGACTCTGAAGGACTATTAAGAAAATGTGTCAATTTTAATTCGGCGACATTTTTGGTAATTAAAAATTTTCTATTAGCACACTATGTCTTGGAGGAAGTTTAAATTGGTGGATATTATATATTACACTGCATCAAAGACCGAAAATAAGGGCTGTTTGACATTTGTTTTGGAATCATATCGGAATAGAAATTATGATGGTTTATTAAAGGCAACTGATGACGAAACACGTAAGTATACTAATTTCTTAAAGGTTTTTATTAGAGAATTCTAGAAACAGGACAATATTATTGGGGATTTATTCCATATAGAGGGATTTGCTTTTGCATAAGGAGTGACAAAAAATAGAGCGTCACATTTCGGTTGAGGAGAGGTCCTACTTCTTCGCTTTAGGCATAACTCAACAGAAACATTTTTGTAATAAGAATTTACTGAACTTTTCGTCCAATTATTATAACGAATCATTTAGGATAATTGTTAAAAGTAAAAAATAAATAACCATAATCAACTTACAATTCTGCTTCTATAAGACTTTATAGAAGCAACAGCAGCATTTGAAAGGCCTTATACAAGTAAATTTGAAAATTTCTTTGAAAATGAAAACGGTGCTGTTTTTTTTTGTCTATATTGGAAATAAAATATGCAATTGTTAGAAGCAATTTTATGTGAAATATGATGTCCCTCAAGTTAGCAGAGCAACGTCAGCAGAACATATGTTCTGTTACTGAGTGCTAATTAAGTGCCCCAAAATTAAATTAAGTGCTCCACTACTTTTGGAAAAAAAATAACTTGATTTAAAGTTAGCAAAGCAATTACCAGAAAATGCCTTAAACTGCTTGTAGAAAAATCGGGTTCGGTATAATATTTAGGTGCTAATTAAGTGTTCTACGAATCCAAAAATAAATTTCCAAAAAAAAATGTTTTCCAAAAATAATTTTTTGTTCTGTGATTTTCGAATTTTTTTTTGTTTTAAACTATCTTAAATAATTAAGTGCTTAACTAATTTAAGTTAAGTACCCCATTTTCCGAATAATTTTCCGAGATTTTCCATTAAAAAAAATATTTTCATTTTCCATACAAATTCATGTTTTGCTAGCTTGAATTTTGATTTTCTCAAGAAATTAATTTTTTTTCGACAAAATTGTAATTGAATAATTAAGTGCTCGACTAATTTAAGTTAAGTACCCCATTTTCCGAAAAAGTTTCCGAGATTTTTCATTAAAAAAAAAAAATATTTTCATTTTCTATGCAAATTCATGTTCTGCTAACTTGAATTTGTTTTTTTCTAAAAATTCCACCTTTTTCTAGAAAATTGGACTTAAATTATTGAATTTTCGACTAATTTGAATTAAGTGCTCCATTTTCCGATGAATTTACCGAGATTTTCCAAAGCATAAATAAATTGTCATTTTCCATGCAAATTCATGTTCTGCTGGCTTGAATTTAAATTTTCTCAAAAAAATTCAATTTTTTTTCCACAAAATTTTAATTGAATAATTAAATGCTTCCGAGAAATTTTAAGAGATATTTCATTAATTTTGATTTTCATTTCCTATGCAAGTTCATGTTCTGCTTACTTGAATTTATTTTTTTTTTCAAAAAATTCCACTTTTTTCGAAAAAATTGGAAAAAATATATGGTCGGAAAAAGTATTTTGACAAAATGAACATTTTTCTAACTGATGCGAATAATCTGTAATGGTTAAATATAAAAAAAGGAAGTTGACGGTTATTTAATAAGTATATTATGGGTAATCTCATGATGGTCAATGTCAGTCATATAGTTGGTATTATGCTTCAAGGCTGCATTTTTTGTATAAAAAGTACTAATTTTTAAGATAAAAAAGTATTTAGACAAAAGTTCTTTTTCAACGTTGGTAAGGTAAGGTAATGCATTTTACGTGTTTCAAGCACGTATAAAACTGACAGACTTATTAAGGCTCCGATTTGTAAAAAATTTCGCAAAACGGCGGAACTTAACATTAGTGCATCTTCTGTTGCAAGTCATAATTTCGGTGTGTCTGTTAAAAAAATCTGTGGAGAACTGAATTTATCGCGGGAAACTAAAAATTACTAAATATGAAAACACAAAAATATAATTATTATACCTATTCAAAATTTACCACAAATGGACAAAAAATTTAAAAACGCACTAAAAAAATAGACGCATTTTGAAGAATTCACTTTAAATCGCGGATTGCCTCCAAAAAATCTAGATTTGGAAATGCCATTCTTTCATCAATAATCTTTTTTATCAAAAAACAAAACCGACTTCCATGGATTAAAACTGGGTTTTATGGTTTTTCTACTAGTTCCTTTGGCTATAAGTGAACGAAATTGAAATGGGACCACATTGCAGCCAATACAATACAAAAAGAATTATCAAAATTGGTTCACTCAGTCCAAAGTTATGAGGAAACAAACATAAAACAAAAAAAATACAGGCGAATTGAATACCTCCTCCTTTTTAGAAGTCGGTAGCAGAATAGTTCTTATTTTCAAACAATTTGGCAAGGTACTGTATATAGTTAAAATATCATTTCTAACCGTGGTTTTGCGCCTACAACTTGAAATAGTGAAATATAAACAATGTTTTTGGAAAAAAGAAACCCTCAAAACCCAGTCACAAATTCAATATGTATCATATTACTATTAAATATGACCACGAATTAAGAAGAAAGAAACACCGAAAGGTCAATCCTTCAAGCCCACAGGTCCACGTGTTAAAGTTACATATAACAGCCTTGACTTTGAAACCAAATATCCTCGTATTCGGAAGAAGATGAAAAAAATTATTGCAAAATCATATATGCACTATTCAATGATACCTAAATTACATGTTGTACCTCCATTTTTCTTGAAAAAGTGGGCCCCGCAACCACAATTCTGTTTGTCTTTATAAGAAGCTAAAATCTCAACGGAATGAACTATTCACTTCAAGCTTGGTGTCTTTAACTGTTTTTCGGAGGCCTAAAATAATGGCATACATACCATTGATGTAGATAGGGTGATGCCAGGTGAAGAAAGTGCTAGATTAATTTGGGCAGGAAAGGTAGTATGGAAAGGGTCAGAATAATTAATATATGAATTTTTATGATTGATCTCGAAGCAGAATTTCATAGTCCGGGCGGCCACTGCAGAAACGCTCAACTCATCGAGCTAAAGAAAATTTCAAATGGGAAGTGAAAGAGGGCTATTAGTAGTTACGAAAACCACAGGTTTTCCCGTTCGCATCCTGGCACGATTGGCGTGGTAAAGTGCATCGTGCATCTCATAGAGTTAAAAGACAATATTGGTGTCAAATTAAAGGTGCTATTGTCAGCTATCAAAATTCAGAGGTCTTCTGGGCGAAAGTCTGGCAGTTTTGTCATGCAGCCCGTTTTAAGGTTAGAAGCGATAAAAGTGAGTTTTTTCATAAAGTCTTGTTTTTTGGTATTTTGGTGGATGAGTTAAGGAGTTTTTTCCCGATAAAATAAAAATAAGAGTTATTAGCATTTAAATATAAAACGATGTTTTGGAAAAAGCTTGATAGTTTATTAACAATGACCCAAAGTATATGCAAAACTACGAATAATTCACGAAAAAGTCTCAAATAATACGCTGCGCCCAGGGGCGTACACTCCCTTGGGGCAAGCGGGGCGGTGCCCCGGGGCCCCCGAACGACCCCAGGAGACAATGCAGAGAAGGAAACTGTTAGCATAAATTGAGTTACGAAGTAACCAGGGAGACAAATTATGTCATTCAGTGTAATGTATAATGCATTGGTAGCCACACAATATATGTATATTGATTTTAAAAAAAGGTTACCCCAGGGGCCCCAAAAAAATAAACTGCTTTTTTAAAAGAAAAATTATAATTTTATCTTAGGGCCCCAAAAAATATTACTTGAAAAATCTTTGCCACCACAAATAATACAAAAATATTATTTGAGGATCCTCAAAAGTAGTTCAAAACAATCAAATGGAAAATTAAATATAAATTCAGGGGCCCCATTATTGGTGGCATTCCGAATATTACTTCAGAACAGAAGCCCCAATACCTATTAATTCTTGGCTCCAAAAAATTATATTATATTTTAGGGGCCTCTAAGCACTTAATTTTGAGGCTCTAAAAATAATTTTTCAGAGGCCCCAAAATAAAAAAAATTATGTCTGATGATGGAAAATAAAATATGTTTTTATTACTTCAAAACAGAGGCCCCAAGAACTATCAATTTTTAGCTAAAAAATTTTTATTTTAGGGGTCTCTAAATATTTAATTTTGGGGGCCCCTAGTACAAGTGTTTACTACTTTTATGAGAGACATTTTAAGTAAGTATTGCAAAGTGCATTACGAACATATTAAAACATTAAAATAAACCTAAAAATAAATAGGCCATACAAAAAAAAAACGTATGGCGTATACGTTTTTTTTTTTTGTAACTAAGGGGCCCCCAAATATCAAAGGGGCCCCAAAATTTAGTCTTACCCCGGGGCCCCGGCGACTCAACGTACGCCACTGGCTGCGCCCCTTACAACTTAACGAATTAAAAGGCGACTTTAATTTCAAATTAAAGCTAATAATGTCTTTTTTTGAAAACCAGAGGTCTTCCAAGCCACATCTTGACATTTCACCCCCCAGCCTGCTTGAACGTTTTAAGTGAAAAACGCTCCTAACCTTAAAACAAGCTGCGTGACCTAACTTCCAATTTTTGGCTTGGAAGACCTCTGGTTTTCAAAAAAAGACATTATTAGCTTTAATTTGAAATTAAAGTCGTCTTTTAATTCGGTAAGTTGTAAGGGGCGCAGCGTATTATTTGAGACTTTTTCGTGAATTATTCGTAGTTTTGCATATACTTTGGGTCATTGTTAATAAACTATCAAGCTTTTTCCAAAACATCGTTTTATATTTAAATGCTAATAACTCTTATTTTTATTTTATAGTGAAAAAACTCCTTAACTCATCCACCAAAATACCAAAAAACAAGACTTTATGAAAAAACTCACTTTTATCGCTTCCAACCTTAAAACGGGCTGCATGACAAAACTGCCAGACTTTCGCCCGGAAGACCTCTGAATTTTGATAGCTGACAATAGCACCTTTAATTTGACACCAATATTGTCTTTTAACTCTATGAGTTGCACGATGCACTTTACCACGCCAATCGTGCCAGGATGCGAACGGGAAGACCTGTGGTTTTCGTAACTACTAATAGCCCTCTTTCACTTCCCATTTGAAATTTTATTTAGCTCGATGAGTTGAGCGTTTCTGCAGTGGCCGCCCGCTCTATCACTCCAGCAGGTTGATCATGCTGAAGGTGATAGTTAATCAAGCTCGAAAATGTATATAAACATGACCATAATGAACATTATTTCAAAGTATTTTTTAATAATGAATCTTATGAGTCTAAAGAGATCCCGATACGACCAACACAAAAATTGATATATTATACAAAGTAATTTTTTTTTTTTTTAAGTAGGGGATTCGGAACTAAAGTATGGAATTACTCCCTTTAGCTTTTTAAAAACAAGGTAGGTCATTCAAGGAAATATCCGGAGCAGATCTTTTTTTTTTGTTTTTTTTTTTTTTTGACGGGAGGAAATCTTCAAAAGACACTTGGCAGTATTCGACACCAAGTAGTGTGGGACTCTTAACCACTAAAACCACCTCTTTATCAGGACCAATCTTGAGAGATCGACATCAGATTTTTCTTTCTTAACTTTGTAAAATCACTTTGGGGGAAGTTTAAACTTTTAATACTTTCCCATGTTTTTTTAGACCATAAGCTCATGAGGCTTGGTTCTTCTTAATCTCCGAACATGGTTTCTTGTATTCAAGACGGACACCATTTCAGAATTGGTATGACTTTGCAGTCTCTGATTATGCGATACAGCGTATTTTTTAACAACTTCTGTAACCGTTTCTATTTGTAGGTCACGATGTAGATCGCTATTTCTTATGTACCAAGGTGCATTAACTATTCCACGAAGGACTTTGTTTTGGAATTTTTGGATGATTTCGGTATTTGTTTTCTTTGTACAGCCCCATAATTGGATACCATAGGTCCAAACAGGCTTTAGTACTTGATTATACAGCATTATTTTGTTTTGGGTTGATAAATCAGAGTTGTTACCAAGTAACCAGTACATTTTTCTATATTTCAAGTTTAGTTCTTCTCTTTTCTTTTTGATGTGCTCTTTCCACTTTAGCTTTGCATCCAAAGTCATTCCAAGGTATTTGGCCGTATTGGCGTAAGGTACAGCTTGATTATTAATGAATATTGGAATATTGTTTATCTTTTTATTTGTAAAGTTTATATGTGAAGATTTTGTTTCATTGAGTTTGATACGCCATTTTTCGGTCCAATCTCTGACTGTGTCGACGGCATATTGCAGCTTTACTGCTCCCCTAGAGACACATTTGTCGGGTACCAAAATTGCGGTATCATCTGCAAAAGTAGCCATTATGGTGTGATTCCCAACTGGGATATCCCTTGTGTATAGTAAATACAGGGTAGGACCTAGGACACTTCGTTGTGGTACACCGGCTTCTATTTTCTTCAATTCCGAATATTCTTGATCGTACCTTACTCGCAGATCTGATGCGAGGATCGCATCTAGAACATCAGGAGTAGGTACGTGGCCAAGAATTAAGGATCCTTACTTATGAAAGTTAATAACCGATTCAGTTTTGTGCCTGTTATTGAGCCTTAAAGCAAATAGTCAAGGACTCTAATATAAAGATAAGAACTAAAGACAGTTCCCTGGGTGCATACCAACTTTGATTTGAAACTCTATTATTATTTCTGCGGCCATCTTCCTATAGTTTTATTTTCTCGTCAATGTCCATGGTGATCCTTTCGAAGATTTTTGGAAGTCTTCGTAACATAAAAAAAAAATTGGAACATAACATTCAAATCTGTTAAGAAATCACGATGTTTTTCTTTATTCTGATTCCTGACTAACCCGAAACAAGTTCGTGTAGGTAATTCTCTACGTAACCTTAAATTCCTTGTTATGAAATTTCCATTTCGGTGCGCAGTTCGGCTAACTCGTTTAGGCTTAATTTCAATTCCGACGGATACATGAAATTCTTCACCCGCCATGATACAAAACTTAAGTATTAGTTTGTAAAAAGCAAGTTTAAAGCCAGTTGAGTTCGTTCTTTGAAAACAATCAAAGAATCTTTCAAAACAACTCGGGAGGTTTCCATTCATTCTCTTTACATCAAAGCTATAATTATAATGGTTTTGCACAAGGATTAATTGTTTTTAAAGAATTGGGAATTCTGGTCAAGTTGTAGTTAGCCGAAATGTTGTGGTCATATGACATCTATCGAATGCATGGAAATTGGTACCGTCTACCTTCATTGGCTTACCAACAAAAAAGTTAATAAAAAATTTGTTTTTCAAAAAAATTAAGAAAATTAAAACGAAAAACCATCAAGCTTGAAGGTATAATCCTTTTATCTTGACTGGAGCATAAAAACCGTTGTAATTGGGTTGAAGTCATCAACGTAGAAGTATTTATATAGAAAAAAATACCAAAATTCTTGTTTCAGGATTCTTGTTCCGGCATTTAAATCGTTTATTTCTTTTTTTCTTCAAACAATTATTTAAACGCCCAAACATTAATTGGAAAGGACATGCCAGATGCCACGATTTAACCAAAAAATAGAAAGAGGTTCACTCTCCTCAAATGCACTATTATAGTGCAGTTGGAGATACCTACCTAAAATAGGACATGGATCAGTGATTGTACTGTGTGCACTCAACTGCTCCAAAGCTCCACCGTTGTCGTCGTTACGAATGTCCTATGTTCTTTATATATGAATGTCCTGCACTATGCAGAAGAAGAACAAGAAGAAAGCAAAATACAAGCAGCAAAAAAAAAAGAAGAAAAAAAAAAGAATCGAGTCGACGCGATAGGTGAACCAACGGAAGAAGGCGGGTCCTTTCGTCTCAAACCTTCCGATTTCATTGGAATCAAGGAATATAACAAGAAAAAGCCAAATAAAAAAAAAGAAAAGAAAAGCCCCAGCAACCAGAGAAAAATGTGTACATAACTCTTGGGAGAAATAAGGAGTGAGTAGAAAAAAAGAATGAAAATTACATATTTTTCCCATTTCCATTGGGAAATTTTCTGGGCACCGAACAGTATGATACATACTCGTATAATAGCAATGTGCTCCTAGCTCCACTCTCTTATTCTCTTCCCAGTTTATACAACCCACATCCAAAAATCGTACTCGATGGGGGAGAGAAAACAAAAAAACAAGAAAAAAAAGCTCCAATTTTTATTGCATTTCTACCGCTGATCCCATGAAGGATGTGGAGGTACTTTGTTTGGGATTTTCTATACATTCACATGCATACAAGTATATATAAAATTTCCACTTGTTTCTTTTTTTTTCTGTTACCCTACTCTCACTTTGTCGTCGTGGTGTTATTTTTTTTTTTTTTTTGTTTTAAGTCTCTGGGAATTTCAATTTGTGTGAACTCGCGACGACAGTTGTTTACATTTGCTGCATTACACACGAAATACGTGCACGATAGTGATATCCTTGATTATCATCATTGAAGAGAGATTGAGGAGGGGCTGAGGTCGCGGTGACATGGGGCAGATGGGCAAATTTTTCAAAGCATAAAATCTATTTTATTTTGTTTCAATCGTGCCTTGAAAAACGATATCCTTAAATTTATTCCACGTGTAATTTTCACATGAAAGCTATGTAGGTATATGCACAGAAAACACAAACAAAGATAGTTCATTATTTGTAAGTCTGATGAGTTGAAATTTTCAATATTAACATTATTTTTATTTCATATGTGACAAATTGGTATTGTCACATTTAAACTTCCTCTCTCTATTCATTATTTTAAAATGATTTCAATTGTATGTAGTGAACTGATAGCAATTTCAAACTTTTATCTTGATATCTAACATTATTGGTTTCTCTACGTTTTTTTTGATACAAAAGTGTACAGTAATCAAGTTCGCTACTCAGCTCTTTCGTTTTCAAAATCGAACGCACTAATTCACTATTCATATGCAATGTGGTATCAGATTTTAAACAAATGACCGACTTCGGATCATAAGATCATATATTATGAGGTAAAATTTTAAACATGTCTTTATGATTTTTTCAAAAAGTAACAAAACTGTGTGTGAAAATATGTACGATCTATTACGGGTGAGCAGAAATTTAAAGATCTTACTTTGAAGCTTTATATTTTCCTCAGTGATTTAGATATTTATTTTTGACAAAGGTTTGTCAATCTAGTTAAAATATAAACATGAGTATCGCATTTTTTGGAGGACAAGGCAAATTATGGAACACGGTTTTTTGGTACAGAAGAAGTCGCCTTTTTGAAAATGATTTTGGTTTTGTTTCCACTGTATAATTCGGTTGAGATTCTTTTTAACGCAATACACTCATTATGTCATTATAAATGGATGATGTTAAATGAAATTTTTCGATGGTTGGCAAATTTTGTAGAAAGTTTTCAAGGTGGCGTTCCTCTAATTTGGTTCAGCGGTCTCTCTTCTGTATCATCGATAAATATCATTGTTAGATTTTAGCGCGGAATCTTTTAAAAATTACATTTTCATAAATCTGAAAAACTTTTTAAAATAACAAGTGCATTAGGATGGCATTTTAAGAAAAATTCTTCCGCGCTATAAATTATGATGGATATTTGTCGATGAGACAAAAAGAAGAGATTAAACAAAATTTCTTTTGAAAATAAGTATTTTAAGAAGAAAAAATTGAAAGTTGTTAGAAAAACAAACTTTAAAAAAACAAACTTTTTTAAATCAAAAAACAAAAAAGGAAGTATTGTTTGTTTAAATCCAAACTTGTAGTAAAAAGGTAAATCAATTCATCCATACAAATTTTTTTTTGTAAGGTCTATCACAAGAAGCACTGAGATACACTAAGCGTCACTTGAATAAAAACACGCTTTTTTAATTAGGAAAAAATCCTTTGGTTTTCAATTCTTAAAGGGGAACCCTTAAAACAGAATATTGTAGGTAGAAACAAATTAACCAACACAGAAACCAAGATGCCTTATATTTCGAATTTCTTCACTTAAACACTGCTTTATTTCGCGTCACTTGAATTAAACAAACCAAAAACAAAAATGGGAAAATAAGCACGAACAAAGCAAATGTAAGTGCAGTGAATTTAATTTTTGTCCATGGGTTAGCAAATGAGTTAAACAAAAAATTGTGCTGAGACAAAATACATATCTAGTTACTTCCTTAGCTCCAAAATAATTTTTGTAACATAGTGTTAGTGTTACAAACAGTGCCGGATTAGCCTCAAGGCAAACTAGGCAGCTGCCTAGGGGCCCCACTTCAGCTAGGGGCCCCTCACCCTGACAACAAACAAACAAAATTTCTTGGAAAAGTATCTTCAATAAAAAACAGCATTACATTGTATTTGAAAAAATAAGAAAAAAGAACAACAAAAAAAAAGAAGAATAAAAAAACTTTTGCAAATCATAAAAACATTAGCCCCGTTCCATTGGAGGTGGTTAGTCATGAGTAGATCTAGTACCTACTATAAATAACACAATCTTCTACTCGCGGAGATAGGAATGTGTAGTTGTTGAACTAGATTTCTACTCACGAGTAAACTACCACCTTCAATATAACAGGGCTATTGTATATATGTAATGTATGCATGTGTTTATAATGAATTATGACTCCCATCCCATCCTGAAGGGCTCAACCCAGCGATGCCAGATTGAGGGATTTTTTCCCGTTTTTATCGGGATTTTTGATTAGGGAAAACGGAAAAATCAACCCAGAAAATGGGAATACAGTCAGCTCAAAATATATCAAGTTTTAATAAAAAAGTTCTTTTTACAAAATCAAAATTCATCATATTTATATAACAAATTAAAAAAAAATACTTCTTCCCATGTGCTCCAACCTTAATATTTAAACTGTAAATCTCTTCTTAAAAAAAAATATTAATATTACTTGTGTATTCGAATATAATTCCAACGACATCGAACCACAGTTTAGTAACGAGATGGTGCCAATCAAGATCTTCATGTTGCAATCAGATACGTCAGAAAATGTGAGATTGTGCACGCAGAGAAGTTACTCAAATTGATATTAGATTTAATCAAATCACGGAATTGGTTTGTATATCATTTTTTATATAACTTTATTGTTAATAAATCTTACCTTTGTCATTTTTTGTTTATTTGAACAACAATGTAGCTATTCAATAAAAACTATACCTATCTCTTTTCCAAGATGGCGGCTGCTACCGACCTCCTATCATCCAAACAAATTAACTTTTATGATAAGGACAACCTGTGTTTCGCATGAATATTGTAACGTGAAAAAATCTGATTTCATGCCCATATTTTTGACTAATTTGCCTTTGCTATAATAACACAGCCACACAAAAAAATATAAAAGTTCTGGTCTGGGGTTGCGACCAGGTTTTTCATATAGTTTTGGGGTCGCTGGAACCGAATCCGAAGTCTGTTTTGCCCCATCACGTCAGGTTTTCGAGATAACCTCAAAAAATGTCACGAAAACAAAAATTTTTTTTCTCTGATCTGGATGTGCGAATATGTTATTCATATAGTTTTTGGATCTCTGAATCCAGATTCGAAGTCAATTTTGCCCTATCACGTCAGGTTTTTGAGATATCCTCAAAAAAATGTCAAAACCAAAAAAACAAAATTTCTTATCTGGAGTTGCGACTAGATTTTTCATATATTTTTTGGGTTGCTTAAACCGAATCCGAAGTCTATTTTGCCGTATCACGTCAGGTTTTTGAAATATCCTCAAAAAATGTCTAAACTAAAAAAAAAAGTGCGGCGAAGCTTTTCGGCGTCAGTCGAGTCGTGTGAAGGTAAGCCGCACGCGACTAAAGTGATAATCCCCATACTAGAGTCCTAGTCGACTTTAGCCGTGAGACATATCATGTGGCTAAAACCGACTCGTGAAAAGTCGGCATATTAATATTTTCTAATAACTTATCGTTAATCGAAGTTATCTGTGAAGCATCAAGTTGCTTTAATGTTGAAATATCGCTGCAATATTTATTATAGTTATTACAAAACTTTTAGTTTACGTTTATAAAATGACATGATAGGACACAGATTATAGCCGATAAGTCTTTAGTAAGTTACCTACACAAATTTCTAACTTAACTTAAAAAGAGCTTATGATATTGAAAAACCATCGGAAAAGGGCCCAAGAATTACTGTGCCTAGGGGCCCATGACATGGTTAATCCGGCACTGGTTACAAAAATGAGGTTTTAACACATACGCAGGCGGAGACCTATCACGTTTTGTTGAGCTAGTTGCGCTGATTACGAAATGGTATTTAAAAAGTCCCTGACACCCCCAGAATCTGGAGTTAGGGGCAAAAAACGTTTTTTTTTACCTTTACCCATTGAAAAAAATCTAGCTTCGTCAAATTTTTACCCATTTTCGATTTTTTTACAGTTTCTTATAGGAGATAAATATACCTTTCCATTAATGTATAAAACATGTATAACTCGGTTAAACCACCTAGAATTTATAAGCAAGCTGTAAAAGTTCAAAAATTCCATTTTTTTCGTCATTTACCCAACTTCGACATCAAATTAAAGGATATATTTTCACAACAACATGCAAACAACAATTAAAAAAAAAAAAAAAATTACTCAAACAGAAAACTGCCTCAATTGATTCCTTATCGAACAGTGAAAACTATATGTTTCTATGTCTTCTAGTTTTTGAGAAAATTGAAAATATATACTTTAATTTGATGTCGAAGTTGGGTAAATGACGAAAAAAATGGCATTTTTTAACTTTGACAGCTTATAAATTCTAGGTGGTTTAACCAAGTTACATGTTTTATACATTGTTACAAAGGTATATTTATCTCCTATCAGAATCTGTAAAAAAATCAAAAATGGGTAAAAAATTTGACGAAGCTAGAGTTTTTTTCAATGGGTGAAGGTAAGATTTTGGGGGTGTTAGGGACTTTTTAAATACCGTTTCGTAATCAGTGCGACTAGAGCTCTACAAAACTTGATAGGAGGTCAAAAAATGTAATTGTATTTCGTATTTTTGTTGTGGTTTTGTTTTACATTATTTGATCGTTAATGTAACTAAAGTAACTAAAGACAACTAATGTGGAGTGAATAAAGTTAAAAATCGCAATATTAGAGAACCGGATCAAAATGACTTCGATTTCAACTTCACCATTGCAAATAATTCATCAACCAGACCCCTAAGAAAATTTTGGTTTTCAGTTATAAATAGAGGTTGAAAAGACCTTTCTTTTGGTGTCTCATTTAATGGATTTGGAAAAAGTCATTAAAAATGAATTATTTTAGACAAGGATTTATTTCAAATAAAAAAAAGAATAGGGTAAAACTATACAATACGCCCCACTTTTTTTTAATCTTCAATAAAACAAAAAAAATCATGTGTGCAATTCACACGTGGTAGAAGTGAAACCTTAAAAAATCATTTTTCTTGCAAAAAAAAAAAAAAAAAAAATAGAAAAAATCTACCTATTTTTATTTTACCACCTTCAAATCCATGTTTTTTATATAACAACCTAGATAAATTTTATATCATCTGAAAGCTTATTGTCTTAGCTCAAAATATATATATATCGATCAAGTCTATGAGACATCTATAAAAAGAGCTAGAGTTTTTTGAACTCGATCAATTTCCATCAAAAAAACACGTATTTTTATCTTCTCCCACTATTAAATCCATTTTTTTCCCTAACAACATATACAAATTTTTACACCATCTGAAAGCTTATTGTCTTAGCTCAAAATATATATATGTATATCGATCAGGTGTATGAGACATCTACAAAAAGAGCTAGAATTTTTTAAACTCGATGAAATTGCATCCAAAAAGCAAAAAAAAACATTTATTTTTATGTTCTCATGCTATTAAATCAATTTTTTTGTTTGACAACCTATAAAAAATTATATATACCATATTATATACCATATGAAAGCTTATTGTTTCACCTTGTATAATGATGCATAAATCTTATTTCAAAAATGTCTACAAGAGAAGTTAGAATTTTTTTAAAGTCAACCATGTCGAATTTCCAGACTGAGACTACGGTACTTCCTACACTGGTAGCTGGTCATCGCCAACAGATCTCCACAGGTGTTTTGAGGTATTTTCAATTTAAGATTGTGTAACTTGTAGAGCACGTAACGTTATGTGTGATATATCAAAAAAAGGTTATGTTATCAGCATGCGTATTAAAGTTAAACCAAATTTGTATGTGCACTAGATCAAAAGATATAACGTGTGTTGGAAAAGAACATCTTTTTACCGTTATCTCCGAATTTTGAATATTAAATTAATTGAATTTTTGTACAATTATAATTTATTTAATTATCTATCTACAGTACGGATTTCATTCATCTATCTATTAAAACAAAAAAGTTATAACAAGTTGAAGTCGTGTCGCGTTTTCGTTTCATCTTGTTTCAAATCACTACGATACTAAAGAAGTTTTCACTTCAAAAAAATAAAGGAAATTAATAGTTTTTTTGGTAAATATAAAAAGTATAGTCTTTTTTCTTACTTTTGGCATATTCATATGTACTAAAATATGTTAGCATATATTATATATAAATCGTTTAAAAAAAGTTCATGTGGGGCGTTTTGTAACTCATTTGCTGGGTAAAACGCCCCACACCAGTGACAAAACGCCCCTAAGGAAAAAGTAGGTACAAATGTACTAAATTAGAAAAATTAAATTAATTGATTTTGGAATATAGAATTTTGAGATGCTTTGCGGCCGCAAATGTTGCAATCTGGTATGTATACATGGTAAAAAAAAATCGTGCAACGCCATATGGCAAGATATGCGCTGAAAACTAAACTTCTTTAAAAACGGTCCTGTAATAATTTTCGTTTTTGACCATAATGGCCGCAGTGTCGTCTTTTTGTAATTTAATGCAATTCTTAAGCATATAGCAAATAAAAAAAAATGTTAATGAGTATTTTACTTCATAATTTACTGGGGCGTATTACACTTACCGTACTGGGGCGTTTTGTAAATTTCGAAGTGCAATACGCGCATGCAAAAATATAGCAATCCAAACTGATTTCAAGGAATTGCCAAAAAAGGACTAAGAAGCCCAATTTTTGAACTTTCAAAATATATATATCAATTTGATATGGTCTTTATACTTTTTGAAAAAATGAAATTTTGTCTGCGCTCTCCGCAATATGTTTTGGTCCCAAATTTTTGTTTTGCAGTTTTTTTCTTTTCAGGGCACACGGATTACTACAACTCAATAACACAATTGACGAGCAACTTAAATTAGTTTGAACAGTTTTCGTTTTGTTTGTCTAACAACACCTGTTTGCATACGAGACTGGTGGGGCGTTTTGTAAACTGGGGCGTATTGTATAGTTTTACCCTATTTGAAATTAATTTTTCTGTGATTTTACTTCATAGGAGACTTACGTTGTTCCTATAGATTCAAATAGGAATATCAGAGAGCTTAATTATATAATTTTACAAATAAATCTGATATTTGCAGTAAAGTAACGCACTTGTTTGGTTTTGATCACTTTCTGTCATAAATATACAAATATCATTCCAAACATATCAGTGCAAATGTTATATGAAAATATATTTTAAAATTGTCCATATTTTTTTCTCAAAATTCACTGTCCAAAGGGACAACTTTTTAGGCACTAAATACATAGTATTTTGGCCCAAATAATTCAGTAACCGCACCTCCATAAAACTTTTGGTTTTCAATTATAAATAGAGCTTTCTTGATGTCCCACTCGATGCTATTGAAGGATAATTTTTAAAAGCATTTTTTTTTTCTTAGGTTTGAAAAATAATAAATTTGAAATTTCGTTAACCTTTATGCAAAAGCCGTTTCATTGTGAACTCAAAACTTTTATCTAGATTTTGGTTCCAAGTTATCTGTTTCCGAAATTAAGAAATAATATTTCTATTATAAATATGTAATAATATTTCTATAGCAAATAATTCAACAACCAAACCTCCAAGAAACTTTTGGGTTTCACTTATGAATAGAGTTAGCTTAGAAAAAAAAATTATTAAAAATCAATGGTGAAACTAACAGTGACGTGATTTATTCAAAAATAGTTTTCTATGAAAAATCATGAAATTGCCTTTTAATAAATTGTTCACTGCAGATATTTTTGGTTTTTAATTTTCCAAAAGTCTCATTTAAAGCCAAACCCATTGACGAACTAATGAAATATTTCTTCAAAGCTAAATCACTGATATAATATTTTTCTTCCACCTGCATAGCCACAAACAAGCAATCAATGAGATTGCTCTTTTTCCAGCTTCAAATGAAAATCCCTTACCAACAAATGGCTTTGTGTTAAAACGCAACACTCTCTGTCATAGGTAGGTATATCGTCGAAGCACATCTTAAAAGTGGTAATCCTTGGGTAATTCGCTTAAACTTCTTGTAAAGTCCCAACAATTCAACCATTCATTTCGTCAAGGCAAACACAAATGATAAATGATGAAAAATGCCATGATTTACAATCGACGAAAACTTCATGTCACGATTCCATCTGAGACCTTTTTTAAAATTATCGCTACCACCAAAGACAATCTCGCTTGCCTCCATCCCTCTCATATAACGAAAAATGCTTCATTCATGCCTCCCACTCTTTTCTTTGTACGAAAGTGAGAGGTTTTGTCATTAGCTACTTGTATCTCAAAGAAAATTAAGCGCGAGTGCTCGAGCTCATTTGAAAAAGGTGGCGGCAGGCGTAGGCGTCAGTTTTTTAAGCTTTTTTTCTAAAAGTCGTCCTTTTTAGTGACTGTCGAGGTCGACTGAGACTGCAAATCCTTACTGGGTGACTATATAAGCTGATTCATTGTTAATTACGCTTCCGCATTGATGAAATTCTTATCATCAGGGGCAGGTACTCATGCAGAAACATATTTTCAAAATAGTTGATGCTCGGTGATTTACGAAAGCGAGCACCCCCATCACCGGCTGTCAATTTGGGATTCATTAAAAAAATGCCTAATGTAGAAAATACTCAAACCTTTAAAACCCCTTTAAAGAAAGTATATTGATTAGATACCTACTTAATTTGGTGTAATATATTTTTTAATGAAAAAAAAAAATCTACAAAATGGCCATAAGCAAGGTTTACTCTTATTCGAGGTCGAAGAAAAAAAAATATAAAAATAATTTTTTAGCACCAAAAGGCGCTCATGTTGATGATGCAATGAAAAAATATAAATACTTTCGTCCTTTTTACCCCGAAATGGTTGTTGTTGGCGCTTTGTCGCTTAAAACAAAGCAAAATGTTATAAGAGTTTACTCTGGATGGGTTTTTTGTGTACAGGAAAATAGGACTAAGGGTTAAGAAAATGGCTAATCTTAATAAAAACGGGTTCCGTTTCTGTGCGTCTCGAACAAAGGAGCAATCTAAATGAATTTCGCCTTTGGCCAAAAGTTATACTATAGCATTTGGTCAAAGTAATTTCGGAGCATTGTCGGTCTTATGGTTGCTGAAAGCTAGCGGTGGCTTGGGCAACAGCACTATGGCACATCGAATTAATGTGTTAGTCCTTGAAGTTTGGTGGTGTCGTGTATTAAAGGCTGTGTGAAGAGAAACTAATTAAAGGAAGTAAATACATTTTTAATGCGGTCTTCTTCTGAGAGTATCATCCTGTTTAGGGCTAGGTAACGTTTTTTCTTAGAAATAATCTTTTGTTTTGACTATTGCTTTTGATTTAACTTAGTTGTGGCACGGTGAAGAAGTTTTTGTAAATTTGTCGGTTAAATGAAATTTATTAATGTTGGTTTGCAATAGCTAAATAAAGTGCAAGATTTTAGTTGCACCTTAAAAACTTAAGACTTTGAATGGGTCGTACATTATCGCTCTTAATATGCACAATAAATAACTATAAAAATGAGAAAGGTTTAAAAAGGTGTAAGGTAGACTGAAAACAGTTAGTATTTGGTGAAAAATATGATTAAATGTGAACAGATAAAGTCGTACTTTAAAAGTAAAAACAAATTTTGAGCCGTTATTAACGGTACGCCATAGAACCGTGTTCTTCACTTCTGACTTACTCCTAAACTATTCAACCAATTTGAACCAAAGTTATAAACGGTGTTCCTAAAGTAAAGGTTCAACCGAAATATGCTGAAAGGGCAACTCAAGGGCTCTCAGAATTTGGTAACTTATTTATTCCAAATCCTTACGATTTTCCATTGAATGCAGTTCTTGTGAATTTTATGTTTTTTAAGATTCTTTTACATAAACGTTGTTTAATAATTGGGAATGATTTTATTGAATTAAAATATTTTTTTATTTCGTTCGTCATTTCACTACAAATTAGTTAACATTTCGAAAATTTCATATAACTCAATTTCTAACTCTTTTTGAGAAAAAAAAAAATTTGTATGGTTTGACACTGGTTTATCATTTTCAAAAAAGTATACAAATTCAAATTTTATTTCTCTTCTACTGTTTTTACTTGCGATAGGGAAGGGTATAGCCCGACTCAGGACAACACCACTAAAGAGTCGGGCTATCGGTTGAATCGGGCTGTCGTGAGTTGGGGTGTACAAAGTCGTGTTGTCCTGAGTCGGGCTCTGCTTCTACTGGTACCTGCCGTAGAACGGTTTTTTTTTTTTTTTGATATATGAATTTCTTGTAAACCACAAAGCAGATTTCAACCAAATTTTCATACAGAAACCTTAAAATACACGATGTACAAAAATTTTGTACAATTTTCAAAGAACACATTTTTGGATTTTTACTTGCGATATAGGTACTATAGGGCAAGTTTAGGATTCGTAAAAAAATCGAACTCGAGATAACAATTTTACATGACATTACGATGATGGAGAATGCCAAAAAAGTGGGTCCGGCAATTCTGTCTGTCTGTCTGTCTGTGTGTCTGTCTCTATCTGGAGCTGCAGCCTAAACGAGTAAAGTGATTTTCTTCAAACTTGGTAGTTAGCAGTTTTTGGTGATTCCCTAGAGGGGAAATTGAAATTTTATTTTTATGACCAAAACTAACGGTACCTGCCATATAACGGAAATAGAAAAGTTAATTTTTTTCAAAAACGACTCTAACGATTTTGATTAAAATTTTTGTGTGTAGTACTACACATAAGAGCCAACTTTTGAAATAAAAAAAATGTTTTTGTACAGTTATTAACGGTACCTGTCATATAACGGTTTTTTTCGTTTCTGAATATCTCATACAACATTTACCCGATTTAAATGAAAATTTTTATACAATAGTGTTTAAGTAAAGGTAATATTAAAATTTTATAAAATTTTCAAAAAACGCATTTTTGGATTTTTAAAAAATATTTCAAAATTTTTTTTTGAAAAATCAATTTTTTGAAAACGGATCAATGAAAAATTTTGAAATTTAGTTTTTATGTGTAAATTAATTTTTTCTTCAAAATGGCATACCAACTTTTTTTTTGAAAAATGTTTAAAAAAAAATGTTTTAGATTATATAAAAAATTATTTTTTTAAAAAACGGCTCCAACGATTTTCGAAATTTTTTTTCTAAAAATATCTTTTTATACAAGTATTAAAATGGCATACTTAGTTTTTTGTAAGAGATCATTTAAAGCGGTATTTAATTATATATATAAAATAATTATTTATTTTTTTTGCACCACTTATGAAATTCAAATTAAATTTTCATTTTAAATTTTCCCTTATTTTGTTCAATGAAAAGCTTTAACATTAGAGTAACTTTTACCATAAGAGCAAGTACGTGCGACCCCAGTCATGCAATTTATTTAAAAAACATTTCGATTTGTTTTTTTTTTCAAAAATCTTTGAACTTTTTGAAAACGGGTAGATGAATTTTATTGAAACTTCGTTTGTATCGTTGAATAATATTTTCTTAAAAATGGCATACCAATTTTTTTTTTTTTGAAAAATGTTGGATAATTTTTATACATACAAAATTATTAAAAAAAAAAAACGGCTCTACCAAACGATTTTCGAATTTTTTTTTTTTCTAAAAACTATTGCTATGTCTGATTGTTGTCGCGAGCCCCATTTTTATTTATGTATCCTAAAATTGTCTTTTAGTGGCTTGTACGTATATAAAAAGTAAAAATTACAAACTTATTGGTTTTAAAGGATTTAAATAAGGATGAGTTTTGAATTGTACCATTATTTCCCTCTGTTAATTTTAACATATTAAATCAATTAAAGTAAATTTTAAATTAAAAAGCAAAATTGACATTCTTCTTACAGACTTTTTAATGTCGTATTCTTTTTCAAATTTAACATAAACCTGCTACGTTCTTCCGATGTCGTTTCCTTTACAATTGTTCAACTTATACAGGGTGTCCCAAAAGTAATGGATCAAACGAAGTATGCTGATAGGGGATCTTAAGGGCTCTCAGAATTTGGTATCTTGTTCATCCCAAATCCTTACGGTTTTCGATTTAATGCAATTCTTGTGAAATTTTGAAAAATCCCTACTTTGCAACAGTATTTTGCTTCCTGCTGCCATTATTGATTATTGTTTTTTACAATTCTTTTACTAAAACATTGACAAATAATTAGGAACAATTAATTAATCAAAATATTTTTTATTCCATACACCATTTCGCTGCAAATTAACTAACAGTTTCAAGTTTTATAAAAAATCAATTTTTAACTTTTATTTGAGAGCAACACCGCAAACAAAATTTCTACGGTGTGAGAATGGTTTATTATTTCAAAAAGTTGCCCAGTTATTGTAGTTTTCAAAAATGTATAAAAGTTTCCAAAGGTGCTGTTAGATCGCAAAATATTACAATTTGAATTCAACAAAACAGGGTTTTTCAAAGCAAAAATACAAACAAAAATAGAGGCTTTTGTTCAAAGAAAAATAAACAAATAACAGCTCGAGAAAATGTGTTTATTTTTGCTTGTTTTTTGTTCTGAAAAACCCTGTTTTGTTGAATTCAAATTGTAATATTATGCGATCTAAGTTCAACTTTGCAAACTTTTATACATTTTTGAAAACTACAATAACAGGGCAATTTTTTAAAATAATAAACCATTCTCACACCGTAGAAATTTTGTTTGCGGTGTTGCTCTCAAATAAAAGTTAAAAATTGATTTTTTATAAAACTTGAAACTGTTAGTTAATTTGCAGCGAAATGGTGTATGGAATAAAAAATATTTTGATTAATTAATTGTTCCTAATTATTTGTCAATGTTTTAGTAAAAGAATTGTAAAAAACAATAATCAATAATGGCAGCAGGAAGCAAAATACTGTTGCAAAGTAGGGATTTTTCAAAATTTCACAAGAATTGCATTAAATCGAAAACCGTAAGGATTTGGGATGAACAAGTTACCAAATTCTGAGAGCCCTTAAGGTCCCCTATCAGCATACTTCGTTTGATCCATTACTTTTGGGACACCCTGTATAAATCATTGAATAAACATAACAATTCAATCCCTCCTTCAACATCTCTTCTGTAGCAGTTCGAAGTAACAAAAGACATTTTCTATTTCTATGAATGTTAAAAAGCCTCTGGCTGAATAAAATAATAAAAAAAAGAAAAAAAAAAATATCGAAATGAAAATACAAAATAAGCAATAACCAGTAACATACATAAAACATTTATATGTTCTATACTATCGAGCATAAATTCAATGGACCATGTCCAAATCTATAGAGTGTGTGGATGTTTCCTTTATTTTTTTTAGCAACATTTTTATTTTAAATTGAATTTTATTCAAATTGAACGCCAACGCGATGAAGAAAATTACACACATATTCGATATACATATATATGTACGATTGTAAATATTTCTATTTTTGAGAAATGGAAATAAAATTTGTTGTTCCTTACAAAATAATAAATGAAATAAACATACATTACTACATACAATCAGAGCTTTCTTCACACATGGGCAAGAATTGTGGTCCCAGACCAAGTCAAGTCGTATTCTTGTCCATCCAACCAACCCCCTCTTATCGTCAATTCATTGGATTCATTGTGTGTTTTATTACTATACGTAGTACGTACTCTCGACCAACGGGAAATCTATGCAAATTTAATTTCTATATTTTCTTTCCGTTCCACATGACCGCCTTAGAGAAGAAAGAAATGGAGAAATAAAAAAAAAAAAACACTACGGTCTAAAGGACATTTTCTCTGCGGTTACAAATGAACATTGTAACAAAAAAAAAAAAAAAAAAATTCACATCAAACCTAAATAAAATGGTCATAAATATCTCCATAAGAATCAATCAGGTCCATTCAGAGAATCCATTTGTATTCATGTGTCTAACAAGGAGCAGTTTTTTTAGTTCATTTTTTTTTTATTTTGAAATTTCGGCACCAACCAGGAACCAGTCAAAGTCGAACTTATCAGGCCTGGATTTTGTATGAAAACAAGGCAGTAACTTATTTAGGGACCCTTTATTTCTTAAGACATGCAATAGATTTCTCACACAAGAGTTCTAGAGCTAGGAATTGCATTAAAAAGTACAGCCTCAAAAAATATCCTTTGAAACATTTTCTTAGCTTATTTACTTTAGAAGTTTTTGGCGAAAAATTAGATTTACTACCTAAAGGCCTTAACATTATCTGTTTCGGCCATGTTCCCACATGTCTTCTTGAATATGTATAGAAAAGGGTTGTGGAATTTTTGAATATACTCTTTTCCTCATATTACTGACAAGAGGGGTTGGCTTTAAAAATTTATTGAACTCTCGCCGCGAGCCATTCTCACAGTATAGTAAAAAGGTCCTTCTTCTCCAAAGACCCCCATATTCAATAAACACAATTTACATACCAAAACCAGCATCATAATCATTGAAGCTTCTGCCACTCTGTCAGACCAGGACCCTTGGCCCCTTTCCACATACACACATATAAAATATAACCGAAAATTTCGATATTTACTCCTTATAAATTTGTGATTTCAAAAATGTTTTGTTTACTTTGCGAAAAGGATACCTAATATTGGAAAATATAGGATTTTTTTTTGCTGCGGTCCAATTGACTCTATAAATGACGTTGTACAAAGGCTACTGCTGTGAATCCTGTAATTTAAGATGTAACTACGCTCTGTGAGTTTTGTTCAAATAAAGATGTGGTGCACTTCACTGAATATATGTAAGTGTGGGTGTGTGTTCGATCCATATTATTTATATGCAAAGAAGTTGATGTGGAAATATCCTTAACCGACAACAACGACGACGACGTTGTTTGAAATTGTTTATGACAGGACGTTATAACTTTTGATGATGCGCCCTTCTATAGGTATATACGAAAACGCAAAGAAGGTATTTTTTTGAATGTTGTCTCTAGTTTTACTTTAGGAAATTGATAAGTTGATGGGTAAGTTGATATGATGAAAATTATAGCTATCGACAAAAACCCTTAACATTTTTTTCTTCACATGAGAAGAGAGTTTCTAGAAAGCAGATGAAGTGGGTTATTTTATATTATACAGCTATAAGCTTTGACTCTTTAAAGTTTGTTAAAATAAAATAAAAAAAAAACAACCACAATACCAAGACTAACATTAAAAGTAACAAACTTCAAACGAGAAGGACGAAATCATATACCTAACCTGGTCGCTTTTGTAGAGGAAGGCCGTGTGTCTTTTTGATTTTTGTCACGTTGTTTCTAGTTTTGCCCCAATGAACATCCTAATTTTTTTTTAATTGCAATTTAAAACGGAAAATTGCCAAAATTGAAAAAAAAAATGATACAAAAATACCACAATTTTACAGCCTTTGTTGATAATTTCAGCTGTTCGACTTGTTTTTGGCTAGTTTTATCATAGTATTAATATTAAAGCATAAACTCATTTTTCAAACCGTCAATTTCGTCTAAATCGAATTATATTGCCAACACTGTTTTTAAAACAAGTTATTTTTGGTTCAGTCATTTGGTTATTTTCTGAAGTTTTGAAAATTATTGAATTTATAGATTTTGATGTGGTCTTTCTGAATTTCAACTTGCTACCTTGTATCTTGTTCGCTCGCATCGCCATATTGAAAAAAGTTACGTCCAAATTTAGGTTTTCCGCACGGATATCAGAATTTGTAAAATCACTTACCCATCAAAAATCACTTTTCAACACAAATTTTGCACCAAAAAATAATGTTGAACAGTGTTTTGTTTTAAGTCTTTATTCAGCAGATGATGCTGGAGTTTTAAATTTTAAAAATTGCACGTTTTAAACTTTTTAAATTGAAATGGAAAATGACTAAGGGAAGCTACAAAATTAATTTTTGCGCAAAAAATTTTGTTTTTCAAAGCTACAATTTCGAGAAAAGATAAAAATTAGAATGCAACTTTTTGGAAAATTTTTACCGTTTTTGAATCAATAGGCTACTTCAAATTTTTTGAAATTTCCCGGCGAACCCCACAAGCGGATCACTAGTGTGAAGCAAATATGTGGAATAGTTATAATCCCCTCGACATCGAGATTATAACAGCGCCGAGCAAAGGAAGAAGAAAAACAAACTTTTTGAACTTCGCATTTTTATTGTATTTCGAAAGCTTACTTTTTGAACCAAAAACCTTGAATATTTTAAAAAGTGTTTTAGCTACAAAATTGGAGTTTGCATTAAAAACTTCGTTTTTTGAAGCTACAATACCTGGCAAATCAAAAAATTGAAAAAAAAGTTATTCTTTCAAATTGTCTCTACTGTCTTGACCAAACCGGTAGTGTCCTTTTTAAACTTGAAATAAATAATTATTTATGATTATAATCATGTTAATCAAATCATAAAACCGACTTCCATGGATCGAAACTAGGATTTAGGGTTTTCTGATGGGACCACACTGCAGGCACCATCTCTCGAATATCAAAATTGGTTCACTCAGTCCAAAGTTATAAGGTAACAATCATAAAAACAAAAAGAAAGTCGGTAAAAAAGATTTTGGGAGCTCTAAAAATTCAAATTTTACGCAACAAATTAGAATTTTTAATAAACTACAATTTTGGAAATAAAAAATTATAATGTTCCTATTTCCGTCCGATAATTTCAGTCTTATTTTAGGAATTTCGGAATACAAAAAAAAAAACTGTTTAGGCTATAGAAGAGAAGTTTGTGAAGTTGAAAAGCATTTAGAAGGCTACAAATTTGGTTGCCAGCAAACCTTTTGTTTTTAATCATTTCAGATTTTGTCCGCTAACTTCAGAATTATTTTAGCGGAAAATTCAAAACCATGCGAGCTACAAATTCATTTTTTTTTTTATTACGAGACGAAGTGTCCAATTGGCGGACGTTTTCTCATTCCCTTAGAAAGTTACCAAAAAAGTTGTATTTGGCTATCATTCGGATTTTTGTTGGGTATTTCCGTTGTTTTGCTCTTTGCCGTTATTTCAAATTAGTTCTTTTATTTTAAACATTTATACACTGAGGGAAAAGCCACCATAAAACAACCTAAAATCAATGAAAACCGTATTGATTTAACTATTATTCGGAATGGTTTTGCGTTGAAGATGAACATTTTAAAATCAACGTGGAAAAAAGGTTCATTTTTGATGGTTTCGTATCTTAAAGTCACATAATTCAAAGTTGTTCACCTTTGAAACAAAGACGTTACAGCTTCAATTTATTTTCTCCCTCAGTGTATGAAATTAAAAAGATAAACCTCATCTACAATTTTGCTGAAAATTACTTTTTCGAGGATTTTTTTTATTTTCTGTTAAAATTATTAAGTAAATCGAAGTGAACTTACTATTGCAAAACATTTCTGTGATTTTAAGATAAGTGCGATTGCAAGAATATAAGAACGTGTTAAGGTACCACTCACAGAAAGGTTTTGGACTTAGAAATTTACACCCTTTGCATTAACAAGAAAAAACCAACAATAAAAATAATTTCATTATTTTACTAACTAAGACATAATATCTCTTATGCAACTAAAATACATCCCACATAAAATTTATTCTAAGCGTCAACACCACAACAAAGCATCCTGATGTCATCCCTCTCATAATCCGCAAGGATTACAAAACCTAATTGGAAAAGACAAAACCAACTATGTTTTTCCTTTAAGTGATGCCAAATCCTTGATGGACACACCTAAGCAAAATATCTAGCTCAAAGATATGAGTTGAATTATGATTAGATGGCTCATGGCGTCATCATGGCTCTGTTTCTTGATCCCTTCACGCATAGTGCCGCCACAGTATTACATCACAGGTCATTTTGTTATCTTTGAAGTTGATGTTGATAATAATATTTGCCCTGTCCATCATTATTAAGAATTCAGCCATTGCATGGCATCGTAACGAAAGAAAATCTCAACGAAAAAATCCCCAAAGCAAAAGTCGTGACATGACTACACGGATGGCATAAACAACAAAAATCGAAACATATTGAATGGCTTTTATCGAACTACGAGTATTTCAAATTAAATGTTGATTTTTCTAAATGAAATATCCATTACTGCTGTTGTGATGTTGAAAAGCTAGAAGGTAAACAGGTGCTATTAGGAGGGAGGAATCACTGAATCTAATATAATATGTACGTAGAGGTATGTATGGTATATGTATGTGTCAGCCCATAGCGAATTCAGTTGTGGGACTATTTTTACTATACGATATGGTGTGGGGTAGAAGGATCACACCATCAGTAGCTCGCTATTCATCTGACAGTATGCTCTTCAAATTTTCATTAAAATTCCAAAATCATGTCTTTTAATGAAATGTCTATGCCCCACTGAGGGATGTTGCTCTTTCTAAATCTGTCTGTCTATTTTTTGGGATGGTGACAAACCAAAGCAGAGACATTTGACGATTTTGTCTTTAAAAACGAAGTTATTTAGGTATACTCTTGCAGTCTGGTCACGTAATGATTGAAGCCACCACCAGATGTCATGTTGCGATTAACACGATATAAAGTAACATTTAATATTTTAGATGTAATCTGTTCGTGTGCATGTTTATGTAGGTACCTAAGCGACTCGTAGCTCGTTAATAAATGAAAGTTATCTTTTCAAGGCCTTTTTTTTACTGCAAAAAATGCTAACTCAAAAAACATTCAGTTGAGCTTTGATTTGAAAAATTAAATGATACAGTTTATACATTTTTTTTTTTTTTGGTTAAAATGAGCTGCATATATCATTTTTTAATGGTATATTTAGCACAAAGAAATTATGTATTTCAAAAATTTCATACAGACTTTAGAGATGTTGTTTGAAATTATTATTTTTTTAGCAGTTTTTAAAAAGGGTATATCTACCTTTCTAAGAAATTAATTACTCGACACTTAAAAAAAATATAAAAAAAAAATCAGTGAACCGTATTCTGTCACAAGTACTTGCTCTTATGTCAAGAGTTGCCTAAAATATTAAAACTTTTTAAACATTCATAAAAGACATTTTTTAATAAATTTAAAAATAAAAATAAAAAAAAAATTAATATTTAAAATAAATGTGAAAGAATTTTTAGAAAAAAATTTTTGAAAATCATTACAGTCGCTTTTTTAAAAAAAGATTTTTTTCATACAAAAAAATTTCAAATTAAAAAAAAAAATTTGTTTGAATTGGTATAGGTACCTACATTAAAAAAAAGTATTAATCGCCACATAAGAACAAAGTTTCAATAGAATCAGGACCGTAGCCAGAGTTGAATTTAAGTAAGGGAAACGGTTGTCGGTTGTTAAAGTCAGCTGGCAAAAAAAAAAAAAACAAAAAGAATCCAAAAAAGGCCTGAGAGAAATAAGCGATCTGAACTTCAAAATTGAAAACGGAAAAAAGAAAATAACAATACCAAAATATTTAATGAATACAATACACATAAATAAATATAAAAAAAAAAAAACAAAAAAAAAAATGATTCATCACAAAATATTGGGACACACATATGAGTATGACGGTATTTAAATTGGCCGCAGTTCTTTGACTTGCATCAGGACACAAAGGAATAGCAAGTCTATTTTGTACTGATGTAAGTTTCAAACAAATTTTTTCGGAGAAGTGCTTTGAAGCATGATAAGAATATTGCCAACAAACTTGTAAGGTTTTCGAACATAAAATTAGTCAGTTTTTTTTTGCAGACCCCGATAGCATGCGAAAATTCTTCAACATCCTCAATTTCTTAGCTAAAGCATTGAATGCAGATCTAGCATCAAACATTACTTACTAAATTCTGGAAAAGACAAACCAGAGGGGTCATCCCGTAATTTTTAAATTGATAATCAAAAAGACGAATACACGAATACAAAAATCAGGTTTCAAAATATACGCGGGCGGAGACCAATCACGTGTTCTAGAGCTAGTCACACTGATTACGAAATGGTATTTAAAAAGTCCCTACACCTCCAAAATCTGGAGTTAGGGGCACGGTTTTGTAAACCTACACCCATTGAAAAAATTCTAGCTTCGTCAAATTTTTACCCATTTTTGATTTTTTTTTATAGTTTATGATAGAAGACAATTATACCTTTTCAACAATGTATAAAACATGTGATTCAATTAAACCACCTAGAATTTATAAGCTGTCAAAATTCAAAAATTCCATTTTTTTTTGTCATTTTCCCAAAATCAATTTAAAATATAATATGTTTTCAATACAACATGCTGTTTTAAAAATATGTTCTTTAATAATATTTATTTCCAAATGAAACGATGTATTTTTTATAAAAATCATTCCAAAATTTACTTAGAAAAAAAAAAAATTTTACGATTTCGACCCAGGCACAGAAATTCGAACGTTTGGGCACCGAACAAAAATGTAATTTTGGCACGTAGAACGATAACTTGGGAGCCAGGATTTGATAACGGTTTTTTGTAGAGGAGTTTAATACAATCATTTTTTTACTAGTTTTCTACAAAAAAAATTATTAAAATAAAAAAAAAAATATTAAAAAACAACGGCAACACTTACAGTTATAAGTGATACCATTTCCGAAAGGTTGAATTGTACATATACTTTTAATTTTTAAATCAATATATTTCAACCAATTGTTTTTGAAATAATCGAAAAATAGACGAAAAACAATTAAAAAAAAAACTCATTAATTACTATTTTTGTCCAGACTGTGAATTTTAATAAAAAATTGACTAATGTAGAAAACTGCCTCCTTGATTCCTTATCGAACAGTGCAAATTATATGTTTTTATGCCTTCTAGGTTTTAAGAAAATTGAAAAATAAAAAAAAAAATTTAAAAAAATAATTTGAAAAAAGAAAAAATCTGACAAAATTATTTTTCAATTTTTCTCAAAACCTAGAAGTTAATCGTTTCACAGTTTGAGAATCCTTAAGGCTATTTAAAATCATGCCTGATTCAATATTACCTAAACAGTTAATATAAATAAAAGTTTTCATAATCCTTAGAAGTCGTGTTAGTCTTGGTGACTAAGTAGTTGCCTCTTACTCGGGTGGCGAAAAAAATACTTTACCTTCAAAAGAGCTTTAATTTCAAAAATGCACTACATTCAATGACTTTGAGTAAAGATTTTCGCGCTTTTTAGTAAAATAATCTTATTCAAAAATTGGTTGGTTTCAGGGCAGGGCATTTTTGTCGAAAATAAAAATTAAAAATATCCTTTTTTTTTGCATTTTCTCATTTCTCTTTGGAACAAACTAAGAGACCAGTAGAAACAACCCAAGTAACAATTCTAGTTCGTTTTTAGCTCTAGAAGCGCTTATAAAGCTAAATAATTTGGCTTCTTTAATTTCATTTAGCTCTATAGCGTCAATAAAACTGTTTAAAAACTTATTTAGAGCTATTTTTTCGATTTTTAGATCTAAAAAGAGCTCTATTTCATTTCTTGTATAGCTCCTAGTGGCCAGTAGCGTTTGTGTAAGTGTATTTGCATTTGATTTAGAGCTATGAAGTGTAAATATGAATTCATTTTGCTTTAGTATTAGTAAAACATAATAACAAAAGAAAACAATGAGATGGTTGCTTGTGTTGATCTGTGAAAACATTTCTTAAACACAAATATTTTGATAGTAAAACTTCAAACTATACCTACTAAAAATATTTATACTTTAAATAATGATGATTAAGACATGCGAAGGCATGATTTTATGTGCCACTTTATTTTCATCACAAACATAGGTATTGCACCTCGAAATCTTACAACGCGGCTCAGAAATATTAATTTTTTAATATTATTTTGAAAATAAAAATTAAAAAAATCTATGGAGAAACTTCATAGCATCTACCGAGAGAGCCATTTTGGTAGAGCAACAAGAATAACTCTTTTAGAGTTTCAATAGATCTCAATGTCTACAAAAGTATTGCTTGAGATATGTTGTAAAGCATCTTTTTTATTTAAGACAAAGGGTGCCTCAGATCAAAAAAGACTTGAAGACATCTTTTTAAACAAACAATAATTGCAAACATATTTGTCGCGGAGTTTGCTTTTCATTAGCGATTTTATTTTTGTGCACGAACATTTTGTTCTTTCGATTTTCTCTCAATGTGTGACAAAAAATTATTTCTTAAAAGTGAAAGAGATGATTTTTTGCCTACGAGAATATTTAAAAAAAATTAATACTTCAACGCAACGAGCGCACACCTACGCGAAACGACAAGGGTTTTAAAAGCAAATGCGACACGATAATGACATCGTGTACGTCGGTGTAGGTTTTGTCATAATATAAAAAAAAACCCAAATGTCATTGTCGTTTTAAATACTAATGCGATACGAGAAAGCGACACAGCACGAAAAGTTTTTATATAAGAAAAATTATTTATCACTTTTTCGCGTTGTTATTCTCATAAGTCATATCTCGGTGTTCCTAAAATTTGACATCTGACTAACAAACACAAAAAAGAGACGAAAAGTTTTTCTTATAAATACACGAGCAACTGTCAAAATATCAAGCAGTGAATGCGTTTTTACGCAAAATATTTATTAAAAGTATTTTCTGTTTGATAAATTATTTCTAAAAAATAAATAGGAGTTTTACAAATGAATCACCCTGTTTATGATTTTGTTTATTTTCGTGTTTGTAGGCGATTCTTTTGCTTTTTTGTTTGTATGGGTACGAATTAAATCAAAAGGCTACTGAGTGGCTCTAAAGAGCATTTGTCTTTCTCAAAAAATGCCTTTTTAAAGCATATGTATGAGAAATTAAGTATGGCTCGTGGAAGGTTGTGTTTTAAAGTGTATAAGAGCATATTAATAGAGCAGTAAGCTTTATAAGGCTATAGAGCTTGAAGATGTTATGAAACTAAAATATAGAGCTCATGATTAGTTAAAAAAATGTCAGAAGTTGCAACGGAGTATAAAATAGAGCTGTAGTCACGAAGTTAACTCCTTCAAAGCTTAAATCGAACATTTAAACAACTCGTAGCTCCGAAAATGTTACTTGGGAAAAGCTAGCTTTATTTTGAACACTAAGTCTAGTGATAATTCTTTTGAAAAAGCAATTCCCGAATATTTTGTTACACATACATACATACAATGAAGAAACTTCTAATATGCCTTCTAAATCGAATTTGGCACTCATAGAATCTATTCAACCCAAAGAGCACATTCACCCTTAATTGATGCCCGTTAGCTTATCTCCTCTCCAGCATCTTCTCTATCAATGGAGGACATTAAGCGACATGTGGTCTTTGACAATCTAAATGTTATTCTTTATCAACGGTGGCGGCGAGTGCTTATAGTGTTGTCCTCTATAACTTCGTGTCATCAAATCATGACTCATTTGTCAGTCTGTTCATTTGGATAATTGCGTGGCAATAAACTAAATTAGCAGCAATTTACAGTAAGGATAACAAAACAAAGCCATGTTGTTTCTGTGTCTATGCCTCCAACACCCCCCCCCCCCCAAGTTTTCTAATACAATAGTAAAATCCTTAGTTATTAGGACGGGCATGATAATGTTATGACTAATCTTCTGATTTTACTAAAATGCTTTCTGACATCCTTTCACAAGAACCATCTAATAAAGAACGTCTTGCAAATATCCATCCCTCTCTAATTCAGAGCCAGTCAAGTTTCGAATGCCTTCATTTACACCCTTTATTCCGGATGATGACGAGGACAACAATGCCGACTGCTGAATGTGATATTTCTATGATACCAAAACTCACAACTTATGAATGACAAAAGCCCAGTGACGAAGAAGCAATTCAAGAATGAAAAATTGACGCCAAATGAAAAGAAGGTTAGATATTATTTATCCACCCTACTCAGAGCAGAGCAGGTTAGGGGTTCTATGTCTGATGAATAGATGTCGAAACATTTTGATAAGAAGATGTCTCTTTAAAGTAAATTCTAACATTGTGACCACACAGCAAATGTAATTTTCAATTTAAATGCAAATATCAATTTGTCAATTTGAATATTTAGACAAAAAAAAAGTCAGAAGAAAAATCACACAATTTGTTGCCATAAGTTTTTTTTATTTCTTCCCTTAGCGAAGTAGGATAAATGATGCTGTTGCTCAAAAGGAGCATCAACTGCAATTCCCACGTGACAAAAAAATGGAAAAAAACACAAAAAAATAACGCAGAAACATAAAATATTCTTTAGCGAACTCAATGCTTATAAAGCTGATGCCTTTTCTTATCCTTAATTAAGGATTCACATCATTTTTTATTGGGGTTGGAAATTATATTCAAAAGAAACCAAATAGCACTGTTAAGAAAAATTTAAATAAAAATACAAGAAAAAAAAAAATGGAAAAAAATCCTTTGACCACAGCGACAGAAAGGGAAAAAAAATGTTTCAGAGGGTGATTCCAGACGGGCCGGGCGGGAGAAGAAAAATTACGGTTGATATTTTTTACGACTTTGCTTGTTTATTTGCATTATTTGTTTTATACCCTTCTGCTTCTGTTGGTTGTGCTGAAGCCAAAGTCTGAATAAATAAACGAAAAGAAGCCAAAAGGTGAATCTTGAAAAAAAGGGTTATGGAATGGGATTCTTCAGGTACACATAGTCATTGTGTCGACTTTACACCTTAAGATTCTAGAAATTTTCATAAATTTTTAAGTTATTAAAAAAAAAGGAATAAAAACGCAATTTTCTATTTAGACCTTTAACAAGATGTAAATTTACGGGTAGCTCGTTTTCTTTTAACAAGATTTGAAATGAAAAAAAGCCTCTCTAAGTGGTTAAGGTGCTTAATTTTTAACTATATTTAAGTGTGTACTTATACTTGTAAGCGTAAGCAAACCTTTAATGAATCTAAGCAACCTCAAAACAATGAGAAGAGTTGGAGATTTATTTTTCAATGTTAAGTCAATACTAGTTAAACTAATAAATAGGGTGTGCTCTAAAGAATAGGTAAGACTGGAATGCCAAATAGCTATCAGCTCACGTTTTTGAGATATCCTCGTTACAAAATGTTAACAATCGTTTTTTTGCTATTTTTTAAAGCATTTCCTTTGCTAACAGTAGTTTTCTTTCAGGAACAAAATATCACTTTTGTAGAGGTTTAGTGTGTTTTGAATTGGAATCCGAAATCAGATTTGTTCGATCAACTCGAGTTTTTGAGATATTTCCGTAATAAAATCTCAATAATCGATTTTTCTTTATATACTTTTTAAGCATTTCCATAGCTTACAGTGTTTTTTTCAGGAATAAAACAATATTTTTCTAAATTTTTTGGGTGTGCTGAACTTGAATCCAGAACTGGAGTCTTACAATTTTTCTATCAGCTCGCGTTTTCAAGATATTCCAGTTATAAAATCTCAATAATCGACTTTTTTCTACATTTTAAGCACATCCCTACCTGTATGCCTTTATCATCCAAACTAGAACAGCTAGAAAATAAACTGAGTTAAAAAACTTTATAAACCTAAAAACATCTGAAGTCAGAAAATTTTTATTGGCCTACGTTTTTGAAATATTACAGTTAAAAAATGCCGAAAAACATCATTTTGGCTGTTTTCGAGGTTATGTTTTATGTGGGGTAATACCTTATGAAAAAATTTGTAACGTTGCCTATAAGAACTGGTTTTTTTTTTCCAAAAAATGTAATCCTTCCGATAGAATTTTTTTGATTACGAGTTTAGCAGCCCAAAAACCTCTAGAAAAGTATATTTTGGTTCTTGTGGCAAAAATTGTATGACTTACTAACTGAAACCTCGGATATATCGAGCAATTAAAGAAATATCGGGAAAATTTAAACAGTTTTTGAAAGAACAATATCTGTTCTTATAATCACCGCACGCAGGCGGATTTCCCAAAATTCCTGGCCAAAACCTCAAAAATAAAGTAAGCCATGAGGGTCGACGAGGCATATTTTTCTAATGTCATTGGCCTGTTACACCCAACTATGATTTGCATAAAATTTTTAACTCATATTTTAATTGTTAAAAATTGAAACAAAGTTTACCTCAAAGAAAAACAATTCATCGCGGTTTATTCATTGTTGTGCTTTTTAATTCCAAATATTAAGCCGGGAAAGTGTTTGACCTATTTTTAACCATGGATTATGCACCTAGGGATATTTGTCTATGTGTTTTCAGTGAAGTTTGTGTTAATTTCTCAAGTGTTTAATAAAAAAAAAAGAAAAAAAAACGTATATGTTCGCAGAGCCTAATAAGAAAACTATTTCATAAGAAGTATCAGATCCAGTAACATCGAACTACGTTGTTAGACTTATATAAATTGTACTCATATAAGCTTTATATATATGCAAAATTAAGCTGCTACAAAGCACTACTCTGCGAATTATACACATAAATATTGATTTGAATATGACGAAAAAAAAAATGTCCTTAGTTTTAATTTTGATTTTAAGTTTACTTTTTGTATTATTTCTAGGTTTATCTTCTGAAAATGTGGTTATATACCGTAAAAACTTAAGACGGATCCATATGTAACAGATATTTTAAGAAAATATACAAAAAAAATCCAAAATCAAACGAATATCGCAAAGAATTGAAGTATTTATTAGATAATGTATGTTTATACAAAAAAATGATGGAATAATGTTTACCTTTTGTTTTTTAACTGAAAATAATTGTTTTTTTATGAATAAATTATGTTGTACTTAGTATTTCCTTACTTTTTTTTACCTAGAAAAGTGATTCATTAGTTTTGGCCACAAATTAAAAAAAATCCGCCTGTGTGCACCGGTACAAATTTGTTTATAATGAATTACCCCACATAAAAACAGAAGCTCGAAAACAGCCAAAATGACGTTTTTTAGCATTTTATAACAGTAATATTTAAAAAAAACGGAGGCCAATCAAATTTTTCTGACTTCAGATTCAAATTCAATACTTAAAAAACCTCTAGAAAAGTATATGTTGGTTCTTGTGGCAAAAAAAGTTCAATTTTGTTGACCAGTATAATTAAAATTTTTTTTTTTGAATCAGCCTTGAAAAATAATACAACTCCAAATTTTCACCCTTCAACGATCAACCCATGTTTTTATCGTGATTTTTATATTACTCTGTTCCATCCACAGATCTGCAATATATAGAGTTGGAAGATGGCAAGTTTTGCAGCTTTTTTAAAAGAAAACCAGGAAGTTTTTTTTTGGTTGGGCTTGAGACTCATTTTGAGGTAGTATGTATATTAGGGTGGGTCAAAAAAATCGATTTTTTTTTTTTTGATTTGGTACTCCGAAAAATCGATTGCTAGACCCCTCTAGAATATACACGCCAAATATGAGCTCTTTATATTAATGGGAAGGTCCTCCGCTTTGCAATTTTCCATTTTTACATCAAGCTTCTACTAAAAAAAAATAATTTTTTTATTAATTGACTTTTTAGCAAATTTCTTTTCATATTCTTGTAGGAAATTGAACGCTCTACAAAAAAGGCCTTGTACACTTTTTTCGTTTATCTAACCGTTGAATAGATATTTGAGGTCCAAAAATCGAGAAAATTTTTAAAAATTCGTTTTTTGTTCTTAATTTTGTAACAAATTGAAAAATTATAATGATCAAACGCGCAAGACATATTCTTGTTGGAAATTGATTGCTCCACAAAAAAGGTCTTATTAACTTTTTTCATTAATCTAACCATTCTAAAGATATTCGAGGTCAAAGTTAAAAAAAAATATAAAAACATTTTATATTTTTAAAAAATTTCTAATTCACTGAAACTTTATTATTTTCAAATTAGCAAGATATATTCTTGTAGGGGCTTAAACGTTCTACAAAAAATTCCTTGGAATGAAATTGATTGCTTTAACCGTTTAGAAGATATTCGTATCCAAACCAATGCTCACTGATTTCAATAGTTTTCTTATGACCCGTATGCATTGCGATTTGGATACGAATATCTTCTAAAAGGTTAAAGCAATCAATTTCATTCCAAGGAATTTTTTGTAGAACGTTTAAGCCCCTACAAGAATATATCTTGCTAATTTGAAAATAATAAAGTTTCAGTGAATTAGAAATTTTTTTAAAAATATAAAATGTTTTTATATTTTTTTTTAACTTTGACCTCGAATATCTTTAGAATGTTTAGATTAATGAAAAAAGTTAATAAGACCTTTTTTGTGGAGCAATCAATTTCCAACAAGAATATGTCTTGCGCGTTTGATCATTATAATTTTTCAATTTGTTACAAAATTAAGAACAAAAAACGAATTTTTAAAGATTTTCTCGATTTTTGAACCTCAAATATCTATTCAACGGTTAGATAAACGAAAAAAGTGTATAAGGCCTTTTTTGTAGAGCGTTCAATTTCCTACAAGAATATGAAAAGAAATTTGCTAAAAAGTCAATTAATAAAAAAATTATTTTTTTTTAGTAGAAGCTTGATGTAAAAATGGAAAATTGCAAAGCGGAGGACCTTCCCATTAATATAAAGAGCTCATTTTTGGCGTGTATATTCTAGAGGGGTCTAGCAATCGATTTTTCGGAGTACCAATCCAAAAAAAAGAATTTCGATTTTTTTGACCCACCCTAATGTATATTGTTCTTTAAGCCCACTTTTATTCTAATTAAAAATATTTTTGTTGTACCTACACTCCGCGAAATAATTATAAGGACAAATTTATTTGATTCGTCTTAAGGTATGTAAAGGATATTATTTTTTTTTTCTTTTATGAATAAGGAGACATGATCTCGCTAAACCTCACTTTTAGTGCGAAAATCAGATGTGTCCCTATAATTATTTCGCTCCAGACCCGGAAAAAATAACTGTATTATTGTATTCTAATGAATTAAATAAAAACAAATGGTGGGAAACAATCCCCCATATATGTACATGTCTCCTTATTCATAAAAGAAAAAAAAAATAATATACTTTACATACCTTAAGACGAATCAAATAAATTTGTCCTTATAATTATTTCGCGGGGTGTATTTATTGTGCTCTTTCTAACGAAAATCCAATTCAAAAATGCTTTTCTCTTACTGTTGTCCAACACACATAATTTCATTATAACTATTATTTTTAGTAAAAGGTAACAAGCAGTTAACCGGTTAGACTTTCATTACGCTTATCTTTCGTAGCCCACTTTTGTGTTCATATTTTCGCCAATTTACGATATTTATTACCCAACAACTTCTTATTACTCTAAATCACCCTAATATTCACACACTTATTCGCATCCATCTAAATCCCTTGTTGCAAATATAAAAATCAACCTTTTTTCAGATAAAATCTTTAACACGCCTTTTAACAAAAGAAATATTCAGTAACCGCATACGTTTACAAACTTATCATTATTATCAAATAATATCCTTGCAACATGTAATTTTATTTTAATTATCACATAATTGAAAAAGTTGACTGTTTTAATGTTATCTCGACATGATCTCAAACACAGGGTGCCATTCTTTCCATATCACTTAACCTGTAATTAGCATTATCCATTACATCCCTCAACAGGTTAACACCGTCTATAAACTGCCTTTCTGTTTGTCCGTCCACCTGACAAAAGTGTAAATACAAAACGAAAAAAAAAAAAAACAATTACTCTAGGGGTTGTGACCAATTTCCTTATCGCGTGTCATTCAAAATAGGAAATAAAAAGTCAGCGACAAAAAAATCTACAAGCTGTCAAATGATTCGTTTTTTATATTTTTCTTTTCTTTTTGTTTATTTCGTAATTATTGCAGTCTTATCTTGACAGCTGTAATAGCCGTATGCTGACTTTTGTGGCTTACTTTTAGATATACATTATATCTGTCAAATTGTTTTTTAATTGATTCCATTTCAGATTGATGTTAGATTTTCATTTGTTTGTAATGATATTTCCCAATGAATTGAATTAGATGGTAAAGTGGAAGTGGACAACCAAAATATCTGTGGTGAGGGTTACCGTACATTGTTATGTTTGACCTTTTTATGAATAAGTACTTTTTAATTTTTATTGAAGAATGGAAAAAAGCATATTTATTTAATACATTCAAATAAACTTTTATTACAACTTGTAAATGAAGCAATTCATATCATAACCTAAATTTAAGGAAAACTTCCCTGATAAGACATCAAAAGTCCTTTTAAGCTCTATTCATAACTCGTCTGGTTGATGATTTATTTGCATTGAAGCATTTTTTTCTTACATTCGAAGGCAGATCGAAAATTCAAGAGGTACTTCTTGCTGAAAAGGAATGCATTTTCAATAATCATTTTTAGCAAAAAAACAAAACCGACTTCCATGGATCAAAATTAGGTTTTATGGTTTTTAAAATAGTTCCTATGGCAAAAAGTGAACGAAATTGAAATGGGCCTGAAACTGCAGCCACCAGCTATCCAATACAAAAAGAATTATCAAAATTGGTTCACTCAGTCCAAAGTTATGCGGTAACAAACATAAAAAAAAAAAAAAAAAAAAAAAAAAAAAAAAATCCTTTTTGGAAGTCGGTAAAAATTGCCTGCAAATTCATCAAATGAAAGTGAGAGATTTCAAGATAAAGGTTTCTTTAAGCTTTATTCATAAATGAAACCCAAGAATTTCTTTGAGATCTGACATATATTTTATTAATTTAAACAGAGGCCGAATTACGACTTATTAGTCGATTTCTTAGTCTATGACGATTTTCTGTGAACTGAGAAATCCGAAGTTAAAAATCAATTTGAAGCTTTCATAGTAGGTGTAGGTACCTATAAATATACGTTATCCAGTAAGTGGTATCCGATGTTTTATAGAATTGTATCCTTTTTTAAGTCAAGTTTGGGGTTATGAAAAATTTTTTTCAAAATTTGTCTTACGATTTACGATTTTCAAATAAAAAATGTATGGCATTCTTCGTTTGGAGTTTAAAATAAAATTGGAAAATAAGTATAATTTTGTAAAGTTTTCTTATTAAATTTAACTAAAATTATTATTTTTTTTTTTTAATGTTAAAATAGATTTAGTACTTTGAGCAACATTTACAATAAGAGTAAGAACTTGCGCCCAGTCGTTCATTTGATTAAAATTGCATCATTTCATCATTACTCTTTTAGCTCAAAGTACACTGAAACACTAGAAGCTAAAGAATCTCAGTCATATTAATTATTCTTTGACAATCAGTTTACTTACAAGTCTTAATCTTGGATCGTCAAACTTAATTTTTTTAACTTTAAAACGAGTTTAAAAAAAATTTTAAAAATTGTTATTAAGTGAAGAATTAAATAGCACCTACTTTAAAACACACTGCAATAAAAAATATTTTAATAATTTTAGAATAGCTAGTTATAAATCAAAATAAAATTGTTTACCTATACAGGGTGTTCCAAAAGTAATGGATCAAAATCAAACGAAGTTTGCTGATAGACCAACTTAAGGGCCTTCAGAATTCGGTTGTTAGCTACCTACCAAATTCTGAGAGCCCCTAAGTTGGCCTATCAGCATACTTCGTTTGATCAGTTACTTTTGGGACACCCTGTGTATAATTTTTTAAATCCCTAAAATATGTTTTTTTATGCTTCAAATTACATCTTAGATAAAATACTGTGCTAATAAAAACTGTGCTATGGTAACCCTCGAAAAATTTAAACAAACACTTTTAATATAATTTCTTACCTCTACCAAAGTTGACATTTTTTTGTGGTTTTTGAAAAAAAAAATTATCAATTCTTTTCACATAAGACTGATGAGGGAGAGAACTTATTTGTTTTTTTTTAAATTTAAGTGTGGGAATTGAAAATTTGTTCCAAGAACTGTCAATTATTCATCATTAGGGGTTACTTACACTTATACTTTTAACGACATGCAATCTGGAATTCATTCTGATATTGACATGACAGCCAAACGCTGGACCTATGGCAGTAGTTGTTAACGAAAACGAAAATAATTTATAGAATCTCGCAAAGTGCCAAAAGCAATTTGGGATTTTCATTTCGAATTTCGATAGCTCTGGTGGTGAAACTGTCACATAACACCTTGTGCACCCAGCCTTGCTTGTTGGGGTTAAAGAAGGGCACATTATGTACGTGCATTTGCAGCAATAGCAGCCTTTATGTGACTCCAAACGACTTGAAACCAATAAAATGTTTGGGGTTTGGGATTTGTGTTTTATGTCTGACGTAAGTCGTCTTGTCGTTAGAGTTGGCGTTGTCGGAGGTGGCACTATCCAACTATGCATAAATTCATCCTTGGCCAGGTATTTAGAAACCTGTCTGAATGTTTGGTATTCACTTGACGGCTGGTACAGGTGATGGGGAGTGAGGAAAACGTTACCAAACCATCTTTGGCTGGAGACGAAGAAAACGATGATGAAGGCAATGGAATGACGACGGACGACTATACCAAGTCTTAACCAGGAAAACTCTATAGGAGTAAAACTAAATTTCATTTTAAAGCGCCATTCATTTGGTCCTTTTGCGCCGCCCGATAAGTATCCCGTATATACCTTCAGAATTACAGTTAAGAGTACGGTTGATATTGAGGTAGAATTGCCTGTGCCTGATGGTAAATGCGGTAACTAGGTGTGGTTGTTCGTGGTAGATATGGTAATGCTTTTTACGATTGCACCAAATCTGATTTGTATTTTAGGTTGGTTTCCTCTCTTTTTTGGGATAAATAAACAGACTGAGGAGAATGTATAGTTTGAATTTATGTGTTGCGGTTAGCCGAAACAATTAAGGAGTTGTGCAAAACTTTTTGACAGGTTGCTGAACACTACTGCCAAGGATTTATCTGCTTAGGTTTGAGGTTTCGAAGAATACTCGTATAGGTGATGATTATTTTATTTTTGTATTATTAAATAAATTAAAGTAAATTTACGTGTGTACCTATGTAGTACCAATTTATTTAAAAAAAAAATAGACATATGTTTTTTAATAAATTACAAAAAAAGTATTCACCAAAGAGAAGACAAAATTTAAACTTTAATGATGCAACGCATACCAAAGCTCTAATAAAAACGTTTTTTGGTGAGAAAACTGTTAACATTTTATTTGAAAATGAATATTGTAAATTTTATTATTTAATTGAAGAGCCAACAATTTCTCATATTTGCTCCATAAAAAACTGAAATCGGAAGGTTTGAAGAATTAAAGTCAGCTTAGAGAAACCTTGTCGTTTTGGCACAGACCTAAAAAATAAGCTTATTCATGTATGTGTAATATATGTACATGAAGTTTAAGCTTTACGAGTCGTTTCGTTGGTAGTTCAATAATTTTATTAAAATAAATGAACTTAAAATAAAATGTGAGTATTAATTCTGTTGCGTTTTTGTTTTAATATTAAAAGAAGTTTTAACAATTTTAAGTGTTTTTAGGGGATTGAAAATAGACACAAGTTTTCTCAAAGCACCTCCAAATCTTTTGCCCGGGAACCCGCATTTTAAAGAAGGCTTTAAAAAAGTGCAATCACTTAAAGTCGTAAATGACATGGCAGAAAGAGGAGTCAAATTAATAACCAATTTTAATAACCTTTTAACTAAAGATGAGGAACAAAAACAATATGTACTTCAAGTAGTCAGTGAGTGCCGAAAATTGTATCCTGATGCTTCCAAAACTACTTTAAGTAAATCTCTTGACACATTTTTTTTAAGTAATTACTTCATTAGTTATGTATTAGAAATGTAATGGGGACTTTTCACGAGTCGATTTTTGCCGTGCGGCGAAGCTTTTCGACTCGTGTGAACGTAATTCGCAGGCGACTAAAGTGACAATCCCTATAGAAAAATCCTAGTCGAACGACATATCGTGCGGCTAAAATCGACTCGTGAAAAGTAGGCATAAGACGATATTTTGTTTTTTTTTTAGTAAAACTAAACAAATTTAGCATCTGAGTTATGTGTAACAAGACGACCTTTAATTAAATATATAAAAAGTAAAAAAAAAATTTTTTAGCAAGAGCTAAAAATCTGCAAAGACGGAACATTTTATGGGGTTCCCCCGACCAAATTTCGAAAATCGATTTCTTGCGGTCACTCTAATGTATATTCATGCTTATCACAGAAGACGCAATTTGTTTTATCAATCAATCTATCTTGTTAGTAATAACTAATAAGTTAATCTTACGTCAATTGAAAATAGCACGTTCAATAAAACAATAATTGCTGAAATTGATTTAACACACCTTGGTGCAAGGACACAAATATTAACTCATGATATGTATAAATTATAATTTAATTATACTTATTAAAATAAAATAAGTTATAATTATATAAATTATACAAAAAAAGGTTGTGTATTTTTTTTTTTTTTTTGTAGGTATCAATTAATCAAGTTTGATGCTCAGCTCTTTCGTTTGAAGAACATATTTCACTATAAATTTCAATATTATTCGACAAACAAATTAAGACTGTCCAACCAACTCATCAACGTATATATTACGAAACAATAATAAAAGGAATGTTAAACTTTAATTTAAGCAATTTATTGACTAAATTCTAATCGCACGAATATTAAAAACAAAAACTGTTTTCTTACACAAAAGTAACAAGTTATCTAGTTATGTTTATTTTCGATAAAAAAAAACATTTATCATTATAGACTTGTGGCCTTAATTATGAAAGTAGGCTAGGTCACTTTTTGCATTGTTTCAAGAAAAACTATCTTAATAATTTTATTGTAACGATGTAGGTATTGCTAACAATTGAAGGAGTAATTTACAAATTTGTTTACTGCAATTTTTCTCTAAAATAAGGTTTAACTACTTTATATTAGTTTTACTCTTGTTTTAATCGTTTTTTTACCGACTCTTTACAACTTTGGTCTGGGTGAACCAATTTTGATGATTGTTTTTGTATTGGAAAACTGGTGCCTGCAGTTTGGTTCCATTTCAATATCGTTCAGTTCTGGCTATAGAAACTATGAGAAAAACCATAAAACCCAGTTTAGATCCATAGAAATCGGTTTTGTTTTTTTGATAAAAATGATTATTTAAAAATGATTTTCATAATTAAGGGCACATATTTTGTTTTTTTAATAAATGACGAAAAATTATTAAGAGTGTTGAATTGAACTAAAGAAAAATAATACTTAATAATATTTTTCGTCTTTGATTTTTAATAACCATTTTTCTTTTCTGTGTCATTTTTTTTTAAATTGCTCTTTTCGCTTAAATGTGACAAATAGAACTCCTCTTATTTGACTTTGTTTAAAAAAATAAATACAAATTTAAGCCAAAATTTGATCTAAAAAGCATTAAAATAATTTCTTTAATGGTTGTACTTTTTTTGAACATTTTTTTGCATCGTTATCATTCACAATTATTGTACAGCCTAGTTCCAATATCATTCATCTCATCGGTTCATTTATACTTTTTCAATGACCTCAATTTCATCTAACTGGCTATGGAGTGGAAACTGCTTAATATGGTAGATATAACTAATAGATACCATTAGACCGAATGACCCGCAAATGTTTTGATGTCCATAACTAAAGCCCTCTTTGTGTCGTAGTTTTGCTCCTCAGTGGTAATGTTCATTGTTTCCCGTCCTACATATTTCCGTCATGCCAATGCAAAGTTTTGATATCTGATGGACAAACTTCACTATTAATATAAAAGGTATCAAACATGGATTTTGAATTTAATTTTATATTTACTGGTACATTTCTATGAACTTAAGCTTAGAATCATGTATGCGTTGCGTTCTGACAATTATACACATTTGTCCATTACTTACTCAATAGGTTTATGCCCTTTGAGATGTTGGCTAGTGAAAAAATAAGAAATCTCTTGAAATGTAGAAGTCATAAGCTGAAAAAAACCTTGGATTTCAATTTTTTGTTTTTTTTTTTTTAATTGATATAGTTTTTTGTTATTTTGAAATATTTTAAACAAAAATTAAAAACCCAAACAAAATAGAATAAAATTAAAACATTTAAGTAAACATGAGTTGAGTTGAGAACACTCAAGTTAAATTTGTCAACAGTGTCTTTATTGATTTTTTTGAAGCAGTATCTTAAAACTTTACTCTGACAAACTTTACGCCCTAGAAACTCTTCCAAAAACTGGGTCAAACATACTGCTTTCGAACAAAACAGAGTTCTAAGGCTTGGCGAACAAACTTTTGATGTTACATCTTCCCTGTTGTTCTTCCTACCGCAAAAGTCACCTAAAAACACCAGACAGTATACAGCCGCGCTCCAGCCTATATAGAGAGTCTATTCAACTCAAGCCCACCGCCATCATGCCATACCACTGCCGCGCTCCGCTCCACCAACATTGCTGCCAGCATGCAGCAGACAAAGACGCAAAGAAGAAGGAAGAAAATAAAAGTACATAATTGCCAAACTTAGAATAAAACTTTTTGGGTAAAACTTCGCACACACTTTTCACATTAAAAATCGAAGTTTTTTTCACAGTTCCTAAGCCTCACAATATCACCCCAAGTCGGGGGACAAGCATAAGGGGTATATAGAGCTAGAGCTACCAATGAGTTAGAAGGGAATTAACCACGTTTGTTTTAAAACAATCCCCCCGCCTGCCTGTATTTTTGTTAATGTCTAGAGGGGGCTGGTGTGTGGAATGTGGATCGAGACGGACTCTTCTCTGTTCAAGGTTATCAACTTAACTTAATGTTACCCTTGACTTTCAACCCACTTTTCGCTTGCAAAGAGTGTTGGCAACACACAAATCGACAAAACACGGCCATCTAAGAATAAATCAAAAGTTTCCAGCAGCAGAATGTTTTGTTTTCATATTTTTGAACAAAACTTATCCAATGTTTGCTTATTAGCAGATTAATGACTTTCAGAACAGACACAGCCGTCGAAATGGTATGCAAAGTATCTATACTTTTGCCACAAAATAAGTTTAATTGTTCCCCTTTTTTGGAGCAGCCCTCCCGTTGGGAGGCAGAGATTATGTATCGAGTTCGAAGTTTGTCAAAAAGTGGAAGCAAAATTCAAAAAAGAAGAAGAAAAAAAAAAGAATTAAAAAATCCTTCCAGACTGAGTGTTAGAAAATTATTTTATCCCAGTTTGGGGAATAGGCGGCAAAGTTAACGGAAGAGCGAAAGTTTTGTGCAGTGTATAGTAGAGGTGTGCCTTATGTATACATCTGTATTAAAACCGGAAATGTTTTAAAAAGTTTCGCCAAAGTCGGGAAAGTTTGAATAATTTTCACAACTTTCATTTGTGAACCTAGTTAAGTTTTTCGGAGGCGGACGTTGTGACGCGTTGCGAGTTCAGGGGTTAATGTTTTACCATGAACTCAATAAAAATTAAAAATTTTGCAAAACTTTGTTTGTTCTTGTTTTACTTTTTTTTTCATATAATAATTTTTTTTTTTTGTTCATGTTGATTTAGGTATAGTCTAAGAAAGTTACTTTTAAGTTTTGAAATATCAATAAATGCGCGCGCAGCAACACTTCAAACAAGAAAAGATACTTTAATAATTGTTATGTATGATTTTATTGATTCCAACAAAGTCGGTTTTAAAGAAAAGTTTTTTTTTTTTTTGTTTTGACGAAAATCTTTAAGATCCAAAATTTCATATAAAAGAATTAAAATAAAATCGTACGTCTGAAACAACATTTTAGGCTTTCTGTCAGTAGCATAAAATGTATTTAGTTAATAGTTTAAATAAAGTTTTGTGTTTAAAAAATTATTTTGCCTTTTGCTTAAAAATATTTTGTAAGAAAATTGTCAAAAACAATTTCACTCAGCAAAAAAAAATAATATTCTTGGCATAATTGTGATTTCATAAATAAATGGGTACAATGTTTTTTTGAATTTAAAAACCTTAGAAAATAACTTATCAAAGCTTTTTGAGCAAATTTCCTGTATTGAAAAAAAAATCTAAAAATTTTAAAAACCAACTTATGAAGGATTTTTTTTATATAGCATCAAATATCAGCATTTAAATCAAATACATATATGTAGGATGTAGGTATATCGCTGGCTGAGAATTATAGGGTTGTATGTCAACCCACCTTAGTTTTGAGAAAATCGATCTCAAAGTTTTTTAAGGCTTGTTTTTGGATAAAATAGTTACACAGCAGTAAAGTATTGATGCAATCTTATAAAGGACCCTAAAAAAATCATAAAACAATGAACAAAACATTAATTTTACCACAAAAATGGATTCTATGAGCATTTTAAAAAATGACAGTCAAATTCTACACTCCTGCTCAAATTTAACGCACATCATATTTATTTTACAAAAAAGTCCTACTATTACTATATCTCACAGTATCCTGGTTATTTTCTCAAATAAGACAGGAGTGATCTTAAATTGAAGGTATGGAGTAAAATGTTTGTGGGGAAGATTTGGAGAGATATGCTGAAGTCTATCTGTCAACCCGCTAACCTTTTAGAGATGAGTCATAAATTTTCATGAAGTAAACTCTGCTTTACAACACCTACGGAGTTAGTGAGCTCTCCTAGACCTACTTTAAATACCCAAAAACACTTGACTGATATCCTCGAACACCATGCGGTTCCAATCACCCCTAGATTTGGTCCACAGTTCAGTCTGATGCACGATAATGCATGCTAGAGTGGTTTGAAAATATCTTCAAGATTAAAATATGCCACCCTTGAATTGACCACACAGATATTCGGATTTGAATTCAATAGAACATGTCTAGGAAATGTTGAAAAAAGTGCATTTGCGGCCGAAATCCACCTCCAAGCATTCTTGATCCACAGAAAATTGGAGTGAAAGGAAAGTTACAATAAAACCTTCAAATGTTAATTCGTGGAATGAATAGATGACTCCAAGTTGTCATAAGCGCTAGAGGAGACAATGCCAAGAATTGAATAAAATTATTGGAAAGAACTGTCACGTGCTTCCATTTTTTAAAATTTTTTTTCTTAAAAAACAAAAATTATTTTAATATCAGTTTTCAGACCTTAAATTGCTAAATTTGGTTCATCTTTTTTTTGGTTGATAATACTGTTGCAGTTTAGCATTTTTCTGACTTGCTTAATAATAACCAAACACAAAAAAATACAACAAATAATTTAAAAGCCATTTTAAATAAGATGTAGGGGTATGACTAAAGAAGAAAAAAGTGTGCGTTAATTTTGAGCAGGAGTGTATTTAAAATAACAGATACAAATACCACAAATCACGTTACACACTGGGGATTTTGCGGAAAAAAGTCCAAAATTTAAAGTTCCTCGGAGAATATTTCAATAGTATTTCTAAATTCTAGAATAAAATCTGAATCAAAATCAGAAAGAATCACTAAAATCGGGCTTGTAGTTTACTTTTTAGAGCTTTGTAAAGGGACAAGTTGTTGAAAGTATAAAAAACGAAGTGAAAATACCCTCAAATTAAAGCTGTGTAATTTTTTTTAGCTTGAGCCGACTCATACACTTTTATTTTTCCGTAAAGAAGCCATCGTTTGTCTATTGTAAATCGAAGAAATTATTAATTTTAAAGATGTTGATTATTTTATATAATTATTTAGAGAAAAGAGAAAAAAATGGCTTGATTTTTTCATATTTTTGTATATATTATTTTAGCTACACTTGCCTACAGTTATAGACTATTAAAAACTTTTTCCTTATGAAATTGCCTTTCGATGAAGGCCAAATTTGGGTGCCACCAGGTGCCACTGCGTTTTTTATTGGCAATTGAAAACTTCATTTGGTCGCAAAAATCATTTTCTTAAAAATTACTTAAAATAACAAAAAAATATTAAAAATCAATGGTAACACTTACAGTTATAAATAATACTTTTTTAAAAAGCCAAAATTTTAGGCTTAATTTGAGCTTTCAAATTCTTTAAGTTCTTTAAATGAATTGTTTTTGAAATAATCGATTTCAAAGTCAAAATTTTGAAAAAAAAAATTTAAAAAAACATATCCAATACTATTTTTGACAAGGCTGGGGATTTGAATTCAATTTGAATGATAAAGAACACTGCCTTAATTAATTCCTTACCAAACACTTGAAATTCATATGTTTCTATGCCTTCTAGTTTTCGAGAAAATTGCAAAGTAAAAAATCTCCTTTTCGTCAGATTTTTGTTTTTTTGGCTGCAAGCTTGAAATTCTTATCCGAAAAGACAAATAGAGAAAATAAAATTAATTCGTAACACATTTTTTTACAAATCTACTACAATAAAATTACATTTGATTTTTTGAACTTGGCACAGAAAAATTAATTTTCGTTATATGAATTTTAAGCATTTCATTCGAAGATCTAAGCAGAAATCTAATGGAATGTCTCAAGATTTAAATTGAAATTATTATTGAAAAATACAGATCATCTGACCCCTTCGTTTATTAAGAAGAATCAGAGTCATTTAATTGAGGAAAAAATGGCTCTCTTAAAAGAATAAACTTTTGAAAAATTTGTATAAAAAATGAAAAAAGTGTTTTTTTTTTTAATAATTTTTAACTATAATTTGGGTTTTTTATTTTGCGTGGACGTGGACCTCGACAACAGTACCTACTATGAGTTATTCTTTTCCATTTAATGCATTTAAAATCGATGAGGTGGTTCCAATAATACAAAAAAATTAAAAAAAAAAATGCTATAAGTACAAGTAAATTGAGAATCGGAATTCTTTATTACTCTCACAAATTTTTTTAAAAGGGCGTGGCAGTGGGCGGAAATGAATAATAATAATTTCTTACGACGAAAACTGTCATCCCTGAAAATTTCATCCAATCTATTCAGTGGTTCAGTTTTTATTTAATTTTTTCCGCACTCCCATACAAATTTCCCCAGTGTGCGTTATTGCATTTATAGAAAACAACAATTCCTGCTTTTGTTGAATTAGGTACACAGAAAAAAGACATGCCAAAAACAATTAGAATTTGTATGAAATCAATCGGATTATGCATGCTTTTTCCAAAAAGACAATCGTCTTAAAACAATCACAATTTAAATTTTGTTTAATCTTTTAATTTTAATAAGAATGCACATAAAATTAATGAAAAATCATTTCAATCTTAGCACTTAAATTTTCTTAAGAAGAAAATTCTCGTTAAAATGAAGTTCACTTTGGTTTTAACAAAGTTTAAACAAATTTTACTTATTTTTATTAGAAATCTTATTAATTTAAGAGAATTGGATCTAGTATATGTATCTTGCCATCGGATTTAGGTTTGTCCGAAGGTACATTTTTGGTACTTTTTGAGATTTGACTTCTTTTGTTTTAAGTTAAGGAATCTAAGTGTTTTTTTTACCTTTTGGTTTATTAATACGAACTATGAAATTCCCAACCTTGATTATGAAAAAAAAGTTTCAAAAAATCACTTCCAATTCTTGGCACACAAAAAAAATTACTCTAATTTAATTATGATGTAAGAATAGGTATCTAGGTTAGGTAACCCGAATGAATTATTGCAAAAGTTAAGGTTGGATAGTACATATTTTGGTTTAAAGAGTACAGAACGAGATACAAAAATTATTTGCTGTTTAGCAAATGGAATGAAATCCGCTAATTTGATAGTCGATAGTAGTTGATAGTCAAAAACGAAGAATTATGGAGCAAGATCGTCGTTTTTGACTGTCAACTATTGACTATCAAGTTAGCCGATTCCACCCCTGTTGTTCAATACCAGCAAAAACATCATAAGATCTTTTATTTTTACTTTAGTTAAAAAAAAAGATCATTTCCCTAAGATTTCTTTTTGAAAAATTTGCGCAAAAAAGTTCTATGTAACTTAAATCAATGTATTTTTTGTTTGAAAAAAATCAGTAAAAGTTTGCACAAAAGCTGTGCAAACTATATATGTTTTTTTCCTTTTGAAGCTTCTAAAACAATCTTTAAGTATTGCTTTATGAAAATAGTACGCCATATTTCTAATAATTGGCACCAATAGTTTTTAATTGGCAGTTAATGTTGTTTAATTTGTTTAAGAACTACGAAACTCAGAAAAAATAGTTTTTCTGGATAAACTAACGGGGTTTTAATTTTGGATTTTAGGAAAATGCCTAAAAATAAATATTAGATAGTTTTTTGCTTGAATTTTTGCATTTTAATATAAAAAATGAATTATTTAAACTTTTTTTTTGCTCATTAAATATCGAAATAACTAAGTAAATAATGGTTTTATCGAATTTTTAAAAAATACGTGTTTTATTATAGGTAAAGGCCAATCGATTGACATTATTAATTTTAAAATTTACGATCTTGGGCTACAAGGGGTTAAAGTCTAAACGAAATTGGCCGATTTATGAAGCGTATTTTGAGACTCCCCAGAGAATTATTTTTTTAGGATTGGATGATTTTTCTTTAAAATTCGGCAGAAACAATCATAAAACTATGAAAAATTTCTTGATTGCAAATTTTAGGAAATCGTTTTTTTGTGATAAGTGTAAAATACTTAGCTGAGTTCTATGTTAACAATAAATTTAAAAATGTATGTACTTAAATTTTTAATATCTATTCCACTGATAGAAAGACAAAATATACAAACTCAGTCAGTTTTTTTTAAACATTTCCTAGTTTTTTGATAGGAGATAAATATTTATTCCATAATTCGCCTTTAAATAAAATGATCAATATTATTGACATTGCTCATTGCTAAAAAATTTCAAGCAAACAACAAATTCTATAATGATTTTCACTCACTTGATTGTTTTATCATCCATCTTAGGTCTTCAGTCGTTTTCTGCTTAATTCTCCGCTTAATTTTGAAGATCAAGAATACCAGGAAACACTCTCTGCATTTTGTACAGCAATCATCACTTTTGCTTTGAGGAAATGATACAAAATTTTGGTTTTTTTTTTTCAAAAGTTCACCACGAAGTTATACCAAATGCAATTTATATTGACGAGTTCTTTGTAGAAATGCAATTTTTCTTCATTGTAAATACATATGTTGTACAATATAGAATTTCATATTAGAGAAACTTTTCGACTTTCGATTTATTTTTTACTTTGATAGATTTCAAAATGAAACTATGCATGAAATTTTAAATTTTGTTCGGGTAAAGTGAGTTTAACTTTCAGTAGATATTTAAAACAAAGTATCTGATCAACAGCAAAATATATCTTGTTTTTTTTATTATAAACTGTGGAACTCATGGAACTGATGTTGATGGAATAGAAACATTTTTCTAACATTTATGCATTATCAATTTCGTACAGCTTGTATATGTTCTAAATGGAGGGAAAAGCTTTTTCGAAGTCTCAATAAAAAAAACCAACATTTCGATAACGGAGAAGTCAGAAAAACTCATGCCTCCCAATGTAAGGCTTTCGAGTTTTTACAATTTTTACAGTGTACTTCTAATGCTCAAAGTGGTTCTAATTAAACTGTATGGTGGTTTATGGACAAAACGAAAGCAGTTTTTGCACATAACATGTTTATTCGTCTTTTGCATGTTTCTCATCCTGTTTCAAAAAATTGTATGTATTGTTTTGTTATGTTTTTTTTATAGATGCTCACTATACTCAGTTATGTAGCTCGACAGTGTCCATGACTCTTTCCAAAAAAGCCACTAAATTTATGGCTTAAGGATTCGAAACAATTTAATTTTTATTTTTATAATGAACCTTTGAAAAATTCCTATACTTAATGTTTCTAAAATGGTGCTTCTGATGCCTGATCCAGAAGATTGCTATTGTGTCAATGAAGCGAAAAACTCTTTCTGGATATTTGTTTGTTATATTTTTCCTCCCTGCCACCTTTTGGAATGCATTTTTGCATTCCACTGTAGCTCTATTTTTATTTAACTCTATCGTGACATCAAAAATTAGCACGAATCAGTGGCACTAATGGGACCAGTTTGCGACCGGCACCAGAGATTTTAATGATACCGCACATTATAAAATTCCCTGCAATTTCGCATTAAATAATGCCGCCAACTATTCTGATGATATCCAAGTTCTTTTGCTATGTTAAAAACGATGACGACGATGAAAACGACGACAACAACAACTTTGACGACAGACAACGATGATAATGATGATGGGAGAACTATCACAGAGGGTGAAACTCAATGAGGGTGATTTTGATTTCTGGTGGTGCTGATCTAGGTCTCTGTAAGCGCATTTCCTTTAAGTTTCTCTATAAGAAAACCGTCCAGCTCTATATAGGAACAAGAACAATCCATTGTATTCTCTTTAAAAAAAAAAATTAAACAACAACAATGCATTAAAATAAAGAAATTCTTTGGTGACTAAATTCAGGGTTAAAAGTCTTATTATTTCTTTCGTATAGTCTTTGAAACCCTCATTGCTCATGTTAAAGGGTTGCATTGCATGTTGTCACGTTATTTCTCAGTGTCTGCTGTTGGTAATATATCTTGCGGAAGTCTTCGTTACCCTTATAAAGTAATAAAAAGGATTTCCGTTTCGCTATGATTTCTTGTCGATGTGAAGACCCTCGTCTGGGGTAACCCTTTGGTTATATATTTTTCCTTTCTTAGCAGCAATATAACGCACTTAAGGGTTGTGATGTGAGTATACGAGGAGCGACCAACGAAAAAAAGAGTTGTAGTAATCGATTAATTCGATTTAGATTGAAATTATGGCTTTGAAAACACGTTGAACGAAAAATTATTATTTATTGATATTATACTTTATGTTTTAGTAGGCATTCTCGTTTGCTGCTCGTTTTCCACTTGTTCATGTTTGTTGTTATTTTTTTTTAGGAGGGGATAATCGTATGCTTATTGAGATTTCAAAAATGGGTTGAGTGGGTAGGTTATTTATGGGTCGTTTTCATTTTGTTTTTTTTTTTTTATATTTTATGATTTTGTTTAGGGGTAAATTCTGTTAAGAAAATATGAATTCCATGTGTCCTTGACATACATTTGAAGGATATATGACTTTTTTTTATTTAAAAAGTAAGGAAGGTGTATGCAGATAGTTTGTATTATTTATTTTAATTATTTTAAGTGCTTGCGATATTGATGAAACTTGTTTTGCAAATTAATAAAAAATGGTAAAAAATTAAAAAGTTAAAAAAAATTCTCGTTAGTAATTTTAAGCGAAGTGATTAAGTGATTCTCAGCGAAAAGCATGAGTTCACGGGTCTGAGATGCCTGAATATAATAGAATATGGAACACATATTTTTCTCCTAATTACCTAATTCAATTTTCTTTTAAAATTTGCATTTATATCGCCCATGCGATATTAATTTTAATTAATTTTTTTTTTCTTTTAAATTTTGCTTTTTTTTCCATTAAAATTGATAGTAAAATTGCTTCCATTTTCAAAGCAAAAGTAATTTCACTTCAGAAACAAAATAAAATATGGATGATCCTTCAGTTTTGACAGTTCGAAGCAATTTCGAAGTTTTCGGAATCGATCGAAGAATATGATATTTCATATCATGTGAAATTAAAAAGTGATTTCAATTCATTTTCGGTCGAATTACGGAAAATGGGCGAAAATAGTGATGTGTATAGCTAAAAAACTAGACGTAATACTAATAAATCTCTATAAACACTTTTGAATTCAGCACATGACAAAGTGACTCAACTCCTTGTCCTAGCTGTTTGTATAAAATGTTTGGGACACAAGAAGTTTCAAAAAAACACTAGGTACTTTGATTTTAATAAGAGGAAGCAGTAGTAAGAAGCTGTCGAGAACAGTAAAATGCTACTATACCACTTTCAGTACCGCACACAGCGCACAGCGCTTCACATTACAATTTAAAAATGTTTTGGAGGCTCTCCAGAAGGATTTTTGGAATTAAATTTTTTGGGCCAAAAATAACGCTACCTGTCATATACCAATTTCGGAAAAGTTTAATTTCCTCGAAAGTGGCTCCAACGATTTTGTTTAAAAAAATTTAAATATTTGTTTTTAGGCAAGGTCTATCTGTTCATAGACATTTTTTTTTCGAAAATAATTTTTAACGGTACCCGCCAAAGAACGGTTTTTTTCAAATTTGATTTTCTGCCAAACTTTATATAATTTTAATATAAATCAGAAATAAAATATTGAAAAAAAATTATTTTGACAAATCGAATTTTCGAAAACGGGACATACATTTTTTTTTTAAATTTTGGTTTTAGATGTTGATTAGTAATATTTACAAAATGGCATACCTCAATAAAAAATGCAATTTTATTTTGGAGTTTTTTTTTTCGAATATTGTATTAATTTTTAAGAACATTTAAAACATAAACTGATGTTTTGGCTAAAACCGCTTTGATTTTGGGAACCCAATCTTTTTTTTTAATTAGAAAAAGATAAAAGAGTATTTTAATCCGTAATTTTGTAGTTAAAAATATGAAAAAGTATCATAACTATATAAGCTATTAAATACGGAAACAAAAAATTTTTATATATTGAAATGCAAGAGAATTGTCGAAGTTCATAAAAACGGCAAACAAATGGTTATTTTCTTATTTTTATGAGAAATTTTGCAAAATAATTTTTTTTTATATTATATCAAGTTTAAATTATTTGAGTAATTTCTTTCAAAATTTGAAAATTCACGTATTTTAGGAATAAATATTTTAGCAACTTTAACCCCAACCCTAAGAGCAGATTTGTGCGACCCAGTCGTGCATTTTATTTTTAAAATGTTTGAACATTTAGTTTAAAAACTCAAAAATTTGAAAAAATACAAGCAATTTTGGTCTTTCGACCAAAAAAAAAATTTATTCTTTATTTTGTTCCAATATTTTTTTTGAAAATTTTAATGTTTGTACGTACCCGTTTCATACACCAAATGGCAAGTGGTTTAGTAAAAAAATTGAAATTATTTTTTTTAAACTTTTTTCATTGATTTAGGTTAGAATTTTAGTCAAAACTAATTTTTAACATTTTTTACCACCTTTATTTGATAGATTTGATAGCCTCATCACGGTGGCTGTGTGTTATATAAGGTTGTTAATCAAAATAACTTGAAAGAATCTGTCAAAACTAAAGGCTTTTAAACCCATCAATATCTAGCAGAGCAATATAATTCTTTATCAATTGGTGGCTCTTTGTGAATTTTTACATTTTAAACTAAAAAAATTTCAACTTTGCAACAGAAAATATCCCAAACTACATTGTGCAGTCAAGTCAGTAAACCGTATTGAATTTTAATTTTTTTTTTTTAAATTGTGATTGAAATAATTTTGTTTTTTTGAACTACTTTTCGTTATTAAAAATTAAGGCAAAATTGACAAATTGGCATCAAATGTAAAAACAAAATTAATTAGAGTGCAAATTATTTTTGACAAAACTATGTTATTTGTTTTTCATTAATTCAAAAGATTTGAAATAAAAAAATATTTCATTGTACAGGTAAAATAATTTTGCGCTTGTGGAAACAATTGTTTTAGAACAAATGTCTGATACATGTGAATCATAAGTTTGAATGTTTGATTTAATTTTAAAATGAATCACCTTTCAAATTTGTAAAATACGCATACGTTATACACCTTTTTTTTAAATTTGTATTCTTTACTTTTTTTGCATGATCGAGAAATGCAGAAATATCTCTTTGTAAGGCACAAAAATTGAGCGAAACTCACCTCCGTGATATGTGTAAGTTATGCAGTTTTTAAAGCAATAAATCAAGGAAAATTGGATTTAATTTTAAAAACTTGAAAAAACGAATGAATAGTAAAAGAGTTTTTAGTTTAAGTTTGACGACACGGTATTGAAAACGGCAAGAAATTGGTGTTTTATATTCACCAAGTTTGATTTTATAAAACAGAATACAGTAAATTTTGTCAAAATCTTACTAAACATTGAAATAAGGATTATTTTAAGCTTGTCTTCATATCACCGCTATGAAATAGAGGTCTTTTTTCTTGTTACTTTGGCTAATTAATCTAAAATGCTAGTAACAAACTTGCTTTACCAAGTAGAACTTATCATATAATTGAATATATGTATGTAAGTATAAGTACTAGATCATGTTACATGATATTGTTGCTGAGATATTGACCGTTAAAGACAAAAAATTATAAGAAATAATAAACACTAGTAATTTTTCCTTTTATATTTCTAACATTTTTCATTTGGTATCAAATAAGGAAATAATAAGCAACTCGGTCCTATAGAAATAAACTAGTCAGTAATCAAAATTTCATCGATTTGCATACATTGCTGAAACTTCAATTGCGTTTTCAGAAAAACTATAGTTTCTGACTTAAATCAATTTGTAGATAATTATAAAAAAAAAGAATTTTAAACAATTCAATTTTCACAACAAAACTTATTTTTTGAAATATTTCTCTTTAGTCACCGAATTTGATAGACCTAAATCTCAATTTTTTTTTTAAACACTCTAACAATATTAAATTTTGATTTTTTATTTGAAAATTATAAAAGATTTTATATTAAAATGAATTTATTATGTAACTCTCGAACATGAAAAGAAAATATAATTCCCGCTGGAAAAATATTGATAAAAGGTAGGTTCTTCCCGAAAACCTTGATAACATCAACCAGACCTCTGGGAATTTATATAACATTCTGTTTAACATTTTCTTACACATTCTGTTAACTCAACTCCGAAATCCCCAATTTCCAGTGATGTACTCTTTTCTTCCAGTAGGCGATATCCTTTTGTATATTCCGAATAATTAAACGCGCATGACTCAAATCGAGGCATCCCAAAGGTACTTCCCATATATACCTAGTTAACGTTTGAAAAAGCATTTTTGTGAATCGGGGCCGCCCCTCTATTACGTTATTCAACCTACTACTACAACCAGCCCAAGACCCGATATGAGAGAAAGATGCAATTTAACCATTTAGGAGTACATAAGCGCGCGCTGAGGCCACCTCCTAGTCCTGTTCCTGGCATATCGTGTACATAAGTACATTTACCACATTGTTGCTTTTTGGTTGTTTTTTGGTTTCTTTCGTCTAATTAATAAACAGAAGTATTCCACCTTGGAGGGCAAAGGAAAAGCTCGCAAAGAGCAAAAAAAAAAATAATAATAAATCAATAAGCAGGATACAGCTAAAAACAAAAAAAAATGAAAAAAAACGGAACCGAATGAAACGCTTTAGAAAACTAAAGTGGTTGGTCAAACGTTTGAAGCAGGAGCAATTCTAGCAAGAAAAACAAAAACGTACAAAAAGGATGTTCACTCTGTGTTCAGCCATGTTCTTTTTTATATGCAATAGAGTTAACGTTAAATTAAACAAAAAAAAAATGAACAGGTAAACGTTCTTGATTACGTGTCACATTTTTCATGGCGATTCTCTTAGCAAAATCGTTCGAGCAGTTTTAAGAGGAATTTTTTTTTTGTTTTTCATTTTCATCCTTTTACATCGTAGTTGACCTCATCTTATGCAATTCCAACCATGTTTTCAATGTAGCTAAATATATATATAACTATGAAGCTACTTACATTCATTTTGTATTGCATGAGAAATTTATTCCTTTTTGTTGCGAAAAAAATTATAAAATTAACAAAAAAAAAAGACGATGGAAGCTTTGCGGATGTCAGCTCAGATCAGCTCCATGTCCAGTCCACCATTACCTGACAAGCCAACATGGGTTTTGTTTTTGCAACGCTTGACTCTGTCATAATTAATGTTAATACGACAAAATATAATTTGAAGTTGGTCTGAAAAAGAATTAAATAAATTATAAAGGGTTTATTAAATTTTATTTTGTATTTTTTACAGGAGTTAAGTAAAGGTATACTCAATTCAATTCAATTCAATTCAATTCAATTCAATTCAATTTATTATAAATTAATTGGTACATTAAGATAAAATATCTTTTATAGTACTTAGATATCTTTACATTTGATTTTATAACATTAATAACAAAAATAGAAAACAAAAATAATTAAAATTAAATTAGAAACAAATTTTAAGAAAATGATAAATAACATGTAAAAATAGAATTTAAATAAGAAGAGAGAAATATAAAAAAAGGGCTTTTTTGAAAATTGCGCTATTTGAAATTCTTTTTATGTTCATCGGTAAAGAGTTCCATATTTTTATTACGTATATAAAGAAAAGTCTTGATGAGTTTAAATATCTAAAACGAGATGGTATAAGGCAAAAGGTTCTTTGAGATTGTGGGAAAGTTAATTTGTTGTACAAATACACGGGAGTCTTTTTGATCAAAATATTATGCAAAAACAAACAGTTTCTAGCGTCCATGTAGCGCTTGAGAGACGAGGTACCAAGAACAGCAAAAACATAAGAAGATACATGTTCGTATCTACGCAAACCATAAATATATCTTACTGCATCATTAAAAGCCACTTGAAGCTTGCGTTGGGAAAGAGTGTCACTATCACAGTAAACATTTTCAGCGTATGTTATAAGAGGTAAAATAAGTGTTTTGACTAATCTCAGCCTAGTATCAGTGGGTGTGAATGATGCAGTAATCCATAGCTTGCGCAGACACCCATATACACGCCTGATTATAAAATTAGTATGTTCAGAACCAGATAAAGAAGTATTGATTATAAAACCAAGATTTGTTGCTGATTTTACAATTTTTAGAGAGCAACCAGACAGATTAATGCTGGGTAGGCTATCAATTTGCGGCAGCTTATGAGCTAATGGAATGACTTGTGACTTGCTTGGATTTAAAAGTAGTCCATTTTCCACTGACCAAGTGTGAATTCGTGCAAGATCTTCATTTAAATTATTGATTAGCTGTATTACATCACCACTAGGTTTATTCGAGTAGAATTGCACATCATCCGCATATAAATGAACCGTGGAGTATTTACAGACTGATGGCAAGTCATTTACAAACATACAAAATAAGATTGGGCCAAGGATTGAGCCTTGCGGTACACCTTGCTTTATAGATAAAAGATTTGAAGAGACTTCAGAAGAAACTACTTTTTGATATCTATCAAATAAAAAACTTTTCAAAAGCCGTACTGCACTCTTTCCAAAATTAAATTTATTTTTTAACTTCCAACAGAGAATTTGATGGTCTATCTTGTCAAATGCTTTCGAAAAATCAAGAAGGCATAGCAAATTAAGTTTGCAAGAATCAAAAGTCAATCTTAAGTTTTCAAATATACTGACCATAGCTGTAGAACAACTATGATCAGCTCTGAAACCTGATTGATTCTCATACAGTAAACTATTTGACGACAGATACAAGACGATTTGTTTAGCTATGAGTTTCTCAAAAATCTTTGACAAGCATGGAAGAATACTTATTGGCCTGAAATCTGCAGCGGTTTGAGGCGAAGTTTTTTTAGCAACAGGTATTACTCTCGCAATTTTCCAGGACTTAGGAAAAACTGAAGTTGTAATGCAGTGGTTTAAGACATGCGTAAGATCGGAGAGAATGAATGGCAAAATCAATTTAATGAAACGTAATGGTATACCATCTTCACCAGTTGAATTTGATTTAATCTGTCTAATACAGTTTATAATTTCATTTTCACTCACTGAGACTACTTCAAAACATCTATCTGATAGAGAAAAACGATTTGTGTTTTCGTTAAAATTGAAATTTGTTACGGTATTAGCTTCACCGAGAAAAAATCTGTTCATCTGCTCAGGATTAATTTCACATTTTGAAGAGTTTTTAGTACCTTGAATCCCTATCTGCCTGAGATTACTCCAAAGTTTCTTAGAAGACAGAGATGTATTTAGTTTTGAAGAATAATAGCTTCTTTTGGAGTTTCGTATCAAAACTGTTCCACGGTTTCGAATAGCTTTATAATGAAGCCAGTTTGAATTTGACGGGTTTTTTTTCCATTTACTATAAAGCTTGTTTCGAGCTTTTATGTTTTCAATTATTTCAGTCGTAAACCAAGGGCAACTTTTATTTCGGATCCTTACAGTTTTCGTAGGAACATATTCATTATAAAGCTCTGTCACTAAATCCTGAAAATAATCTAATTTAGCATCTGGATCTGAAATTAATCTACAGTTCGACCATGGTGCCGAAAAAGCAGCGGCATGTAGAGCTTCAATATTTATTGAACGAAAATCTTTAAACTCGAACGAAAGAGGAGTGGCGGTGTGATTAAAATGAATGTCGTATGTACAGAACAGAAGATCATGATCAGAGAAAAATTCGAATGAAAGTTGATCGAAAAGAATGACTGCGGTGGATTCAGACACAATAAACAGATCGAGGAGACTAGGAGTAGAATTTTTAGAAAATCGCGTTGGGTAAATAGTGTTTACGATTTGTAGTCCTGTGGAAGATACAAAATCTTGCATTTGAGAAGCTCGAGTGTCATTTTTCAATAGGTCCGCATTAAAGTCTCCACACACTAGAATATGTTCATAAAGGGCACTAAACTCAGATAATTTTGAGAAAAATGTAAATGGAGAGCAGCTTCTATTGGGAATGTAGACACAAGCTACGAGAGCTTTTATACAAGCATCCGAAATTTCTAGTATTAAAAATTCCGTTTCGAGTCCAACTGACATATCTAAAATTTTGCATTTAAGAGATGACTTACAATAGATAACTATACCACCACCACATGTATCTGTTATTCTGTCATTTCTAAAAATATTATAATTTGGCATGCTGTAATAGGAATCGGGAATACCGTCCTTCAACCAAGTCTCACAAACACAAATAACATCAACACCTGAATTATTAAATAAATATTTAAGATAATCGAATTTAACATCATTAAGGCTACGTGCATTTAGACAGCAAATTTTAAAACCATCACGACACTTTGAAAGTATATTTAACAAAGTGTGCGTAGATTGTTGAACCCCACTGTAGGTAGAACCAAAAAAACTCATTTCAAAGTAAAAATAAAAAAGAAATAACTCAAGAGCACAAAAATCAAAGAAACGATAATGACAGTGAGTGTAATTGAAATAACAATAATATGAATGTATTAAATGTATGTATATAAAAAAAAAAAAAAATAATAGAGAAAGTTCATAAAAGAGTTAAGAGTTAAGAGAAAGAGAAAAAAAAAAAAAAATAAAATAAAATATAATAATATAAAAATAATAGAGAGAGTTTATAAAAGAGTAAATTTAAGAGAAAAATTAAATATAATAAGATAATAATAATTATAATATCCAATATCAGTCAGCAGCAGCAGCAAAATCAACACCCGCACCAGCAACAACATCTACACCCACACCAGCAGCAGCAGCAATAGATCGGAGACTATCGGAAGTTTCTATGCAGAAACTCTTATCTTTATCGTTTCTCTTAGCGTATATGATCCCGGACTTGGAATAAACAGAGAACAATATTTTTTTTCGTTTTAGACTAAGAGCACTTTGTAATAGGAAGCGGGAGTGTCTGGATAAGCTCTCATTTAAATAACAGCTCTTATTTTTATTTTCAGCGGAGATCAAACCAATATCATTTAGTTTTAAGGTTGATTTGTTTTGCTTACGGTAATTTGCAGAGGCAACAAGTAAAGAATTTCGTTCATGTGAGGTGTTAAGTTTAAAGACAATGGATGGTGGGTTTTTGTCTGATGACTTATTATTTGTACTGTTTCTTCTCTTAGTACGAAAAACATTTACTAAGAGGGAGGGCGGGTGGTATCCGATGGTCTTACAGAGATTGGAAAAATATTGTTTTAAGTTTTCGTTAGGTATTTCGGGTACACCGAAGAGAACAGCATCACAAGCAACTTCTTTTCTTTCTAAGAAGTTTAATTGATTTTTAAGAGCAGAAATCTCGGCACTATGTATTTGAGATGAGGTAGCGGTGTCGGTTTCAATTGCATTTACACGATCATTCAAGATTGATATCGCACTGTTTAATGTGTCAAACTTGCGTGACCACTTCTGATTAAGTTCATCAACTTTTTTTAAGAATTCAGTGCGCATTATATTTAATTCTTTTACAAAAGATTGATTCATTGAAGCACAGCACATATCAAGTTTGTCTTGCAAGACCTTTGTAGTTAATTGCACTGAAGTTTCAACTAGGGACTCATTAGTGTTTAAAGAGAGGCTTTCTTTGTCTTTCGCTGATTTGCTTCGGGTTATAGTAGCAGGAGGAGACATAGAGAGAGATATATTGCACAGATTAAACCGCAGAACAAAAATAAAAATAATATTTAAGGACTGTTTGCCAACATATATCGTTGTTTTATAAGATCACAGAATAGTTTTGTTTAGTTTATGATTATTGTTCAATGTCTCCACAATGCAACATGCAAAAGAATTTAATTTTAACACAGCAAACCAAAAAAGAAGGAGCAATCAAATTAATGCGACTACTCTCGACGACGGCTTGGAGAAACTCTCTACTACCGTCGTATAACCTGGTAACGAAGCTGAAAGGCTTGATAAATTTAATTAGAAATGTCATTCAATTTTAGGAAGATAATATTAAAATTCTTTTCATTTCGGTAATAAGATGGTTTATCTAATTTAAATTTTTTAATTATAGAATTAATCATCTAGTACAATTTAGTACAATAATATTTATAGTAATATTTTTACTCTTAGTAGAAATTAAATGAAGTCTTATGTCGACTTTTAACGAGTCGATTTTTGTCGTGCGGTGAAGCTTTTCGGCGTTATTCGACCCAACTAGTTTTCTATTAAATTGGATACAAACTTAGTTTAAATTAGCTATGAATATGAAAAATATTAGTTTTAGGTGTAAAAGACAAACTAAAAGCTTCTAAAAATATAAGAATGATTATAACATACTACAATTTTTTTTCGAAAGCGGTTCAACGTAAATTTTAAAAAGTAGGCTTAAAATGTTGATTATTCATTTGTGTTACCGAACAGTTATTTAAATAGTCTGCATCTGAACTAAAAGACCCTTTAGTACCATGTACCCAGCACATCTCGATCTGAAGCATTGAATTTGAATTTCTACTACTTTTTCAACGATTTCTAGAGCCGTTTTTCTCAAATAAAACAAGTAAAAGAGTATTTAATGGGCACCTGAAAACAAATTTTACAGACGCGCTGTTATAGAAACGTTATTAAGGAAATTAGGGATATATGACGTGTTGTAATTTTATTTAATACTTTATGCATTAGGCTATAAATAAAAACAATTTTAGTTTGACATTTAAATTTGAAAAAAAAAAAATTTGTCAGTCAATGAATACCTAAACTTTTGTGGTCACTCGGGCGTATACGTAACATTTACTTTAGTAAATTTTTTTTGTTTCATTTTTTATCTTTTGTAAAAGAAAAGATTTAGCAAGATGAATTTTTGCTATCAATAACAAAATGTAGCAGTAAGTTTAAATTTTACATACACTCAGGGAATAAAAATTAGAGATGCCGCGAACATTCGGCCACTATTCGGTATTCGGCCTATTCGGCCTATTTTTCTGGTATTCGGTATTCGGCCGAATAGTTTAACTATTCGGCCGAATACCGAATACCAAATGGAGAAGAAAAAAGACATAAATTATTATACCAAAATGTGTGTTTTATTAAAAAATTTAATTTTAGCACTTAAAATCTACTAAAGGCAAGTTGTGGTGTTGTGAAAACTATTTGTTCCGCATTTGTTGGTAGTAAACGATTACGTTTATCTTCGTAGACAATACCTGCTTCGAAAAATAGTCTTTCACTGTAAACACTTGTCCCAGGAGAAGAAAGGTAGACTTTAGGAAATGAGGAGGTGATTTCTGAAACCAGCTATCTGACCTGAAGGAAGTTTTGAGTAAAATGCCAAAAACCTTTACTTCGTAATACAGAAGATGTAGAGCAAAATAATCTTCTACAAATTTATTCTTTACGAAATTTTAATAAAATTAAAGTTTTTAAAATAAATATATCTCAAGTCTTTATATTGAAAATTCCTTATTAAAAAGTCGGTATATCTGCTTTTGGAAGTACGAGTATAATTGCGTTATGTCTTCTTTTGGAAGTAAAACTATTAAAAAATTCTTCTTTTGCAGGTAAAATCACGATTTTTTTTTTTTAATTTTGTGTAAATAAACCTTTATCAATATCAGTATTTTAGTTTATAACAAGAAACAAAAATACATTTTTATAAATGAAATTGAATTAAAATGCGTTTCTGGATCGCACGTACTTGCTCTTGTAATTTGGAGTGTCTATTTTGGTTATTTGAATAGCTCAATATTTAATTTTTTTTAATTATAAGAAATAACAGTCAAAATTTTGAAAAAAATTTGTACGAAATAAGCTAAAAAATAAGTCAATTTTCGCAAAAAACCACAAGCATTATCCAAATTTTTGAGAAAAACTAAAAACACAGATTCTTAATATTATTTACTAAAACCCTTAAGTACACAAAATTTAATTAAAATCGTTAGACCGTTTAGGTCCTAGCACGCTCCTCAAATGTTGTCAAAATATGAAATTTTGTAGTATGTGTTGACCACCACTTGTATGAGTCCGCCGTTTGATCTTGGCGAATAGTCCTCATATATAATTCGATTTTAGATGTCTACCTTTGCAGTAATAGGTAGTGTGTTCAGACATTTATCTTAAAAGTAGTTCAGTTATTCATCGTTACAATACGATGTTGTTGGGAATTTTTTAAGCTACATCTATTCTTGAAACAAATTATAAAATTTTTGAAATTACCAACGTTTTTTTCTGAGTGTCCTTGTTCGCGGCATCTCTAATAAAAATTGTTATTTTGTAACTATTTTGTAACTTTATAAAATTCAATGAAATTTGGCGAAAAATTTTTTTTTGACAGAAAATATTTAGGTACAAAATAGTTAAAAACGACCATTATAACAGTCACATGCAAAAACAAAATAGTATTAAAATAGTTAAAATTGACTATGAAGTAGTAATTACGTAAATATTAAAATAGTCATTTTTAACTTTTATGTTTATAAATTATAGTTAGAAATAACTATTATAATAGAAGAAGACTGTTTCCACTTCGTCAGCATATGCCCCATTTTTTAGCCACACAGAAAAGAACGCTAACGTTGCAAGACACAATCAGGATCCTCAATGGTTTTAACTGGAAAAGTCTTTGCAATTTCTTGAAAGAGGCTTATAAATATAGGATGTTATTAATAATCGAATTTATATATTAAATAATTTTCTACTATAAATTAATTAAAACTATTAATTTGAACATAAAATTAAAAATTTGCTAACCGAGCTTACGGCAAAGCCATAGCTTTTAAATTCATTGTTTTTGTTAACTATGCTAAGAAGAGTAGAATAAAAATGAATTACTTACTTACTTACTTTTATACAAATTTTCATTATTTGATAAAAAATTCAAAAATTTTGTAATTATAAAATTGAACTAAAACAAACAAATTGACTATAATAATATTGCTAAGCCCCTTACATTCTGATCATCTATTTACAGTTTTTTGTATCTAAAATATTACTTTTATTATAATGCTAGAGCAGTTTTTTTTTTGTTTGTACCTAATGTTCGTACTCTTTTTTCTTGCTTTCTATTCCGAATGAAACGTTTTTACCAAATTTCATTACGGTGGCACATCAATTTATTTTTCAATTAAATAAAAAAAAACCCTTTTAACCATGGTATTCTTATAGACACTTTTGATCCTTGCTTCCGATTTCAAAAATATTATAATCGCTAAATTTCTGAATTTTTGATAAGGTACCATTATTGATACTTACATTTTTCAATGTACCTACCCACATTTTCATCATTTCACCTTAAAAAAAACACCCTTTCACATAAAAAAATGAATTGACTCATTTTGTTCGTTAATTCCTATGGCAAACACAACATTTTTAGTAAAGTTCATCAAGGTATCATTTATACCATTGATTGATTTCATTAAATCTATCGCGAATTTTCCTTATTAAAAAAAACGCCCTTTCACCTTTCTTGGTGACTGTGGTAAGTGAAACATTTTACTAATTTTTATTTGAGTACCATTTTTGTGCCAGTTTTTGTGGTGCTTATTCTGAATTTGATCATTTCTTAAAAAAAAGCACCCTTTCACCCAAAATAATTTTTTAGACTTCCTTTCACAAAAAAATATTTTGTCCCTGCCTTATCAAAAAACCTTCATCCCAAATTTCATTAGTGTATCATGTTTTTCACCCATTAAGTCAAAAAACCAGTAGGTACTCTTGCGTTAAATCGGGAATTACTTTTCTTAAATCAATCGTATTGACTACATTTGTATATCATTAGATTCAACATCAAAAACTTAACCCTCTACCACATACTAACCCATATATGGTAATCGATTTCATATCGATTTTTTTCCGTTATATTGCACCAAATGTCAAAAAGAACAAACTATAATAAAACTATGTCTATTTTTTTATAAGAAACCGGTTTTTATTATCAGTAAGAGAGTCCTGATTCTGAAATAAACTCATTGTTTCAAGAGCATGTGTGAAGTGCAAATCAGTGAATAAAAGTGTGTACTTTTCAAGTGTTTTTTTGTAATAAAGAAGTTAGTTGCATCCAATTAAAAATATGTTTCGTATGTATTTATTATACTTTTATATGTTTACGAAGTTCGTTTTTTGTTTTTATAATAATTTTTGTTTTTTTTGACGTTTTTTCCAAAAAACCATATATGGGTTATCATGCGTTGGTGACTTACATTACTGATTTTTGTGGGATTTTTATTTTTTTGTAAAATTAATTCTAAGACTTTCTATAGACAAAATAAGTGTGTAAATGCTATAACTGGTTTTCGAAGTGATGACGATCTCGCTTCAGATTCTGGCCATTTTTAACATCAAACAAGCCATATCCGAGCACTTAGGCAAATCTGTAAAACCTACAATGTCACTAAAAAGAGGACGACCTTCAACTTTGGCAGGTGATCAAAGCAGAGATGGAACAAAACAAAGTTGAGGGAGTTATACAAGTCAAGGAAGTCCTTCCCCATTTTATCCCGAAACTTCAATTCACTCACAACATCAACCAAGGGCAAAAGTAGTTGAATTCAGTGCGAACTGAAAAAATCTGCCATATCCCTGAATGGCAAAAAAAAGCCAATATGTAAAATTTGCGGAATATGTAAAACGTACATAATGTGTAAAAAATGGAATGTGTTCTTCTGCTACAATGATACAAGAAAGAGTTTGAATAAATTCCATGAATAGGAAGAGTGCATTGTAATAAAAACATTCTTTACAAAACATACCTTGAACGCATACTAAACCATATATGGGTTATTAATTTTCTGCAGGAAATCGCCTTACTGCATACTAACCCATATAAGGTTTATGTTTCTAAAAATGTATATATCGCACCCTCAGTGCAAAAGAGCGAGAACTCAAAAAAGTTCATTTCGAGAAAACGCTTCTGCAAAATACATGCTGACTCTAAACTTTCCCCTATAACTTTCCATGGGACAGCAATTTCCATAATGTCAAAGCTCTATTACAAGATCCATTATGTTTATTTTCTAGTTTTAATAAATTTATTTTTTAAATTTGTTTAAATTAGGAAAGAGTTTGACTTTTAATATAGTAGGAATTGGATAAAAACAGTCATAATCTATCGAATTTTTCGTTTACGTTAACAACAAGCCCTTCAAAAGAAAGATAATTTAAAAAGCAACATTTCCTCATCATTATCTCAAAAATGTTTTGACTTATCGCTCTTTTGCACTGAGGGTGCGATATATATACAAAAATAAAAAATTCTATGTAGTACCTTTTTTCAACCCCTAATAAAGCTAAAAAAATTGTAAAAAAAAATTTTATATCACTTCGTTCATAATTCATGCAGTAGAGGGTTAACTCAAAAAAATTTGTCGTATCATAATATTTCATAAAAGATTTTTTTTTTCACTGTTTTGTTGGCCTTTCCCATCACTTTTTTCCACGAAAAAAACACCTTTCCACCCAATTTTCTTTTATAGACTCTTTTGATCCTTGGTTCTTATACCAAAAGAAAACTTTTTGCCAAGTTTCACGAGGAAAAGAATTTTTTTAAAGCCTAGGTATTTCAAATATTTTTGTCTCTGTTTTTTTTTTTTTTTGTCAATTTGTTAGAAAATGGAACCATTCACCTAAACGATGTAAAGTTGTAAATAACTGCTAGATTCAGCGAAAAAAATTACAAATTTATTTTTTTATGATTTTCAAAAATTATCCAAGGGGTACCCCTTGTCTAAGAAAAAATATAGTTTTAAAATTTTTCTCCAAATCCATCGAATGATACATCAAAAGAAAGGGCTCTATAGACTCTATTCATAACTGAAAACCAAAAGTTTGTAAGAGTTCGGGTCGCTGTATTAATTGCAATCGAAATATTTTTTTTTTATTTTATTCGGAAACAGATATTTTCGGATCAAAGTCTCGAAACAAGTTATGGTTTACAGATATGAGATCACAGTGGAAAGGCCATTCAGGACTTTTGCAATATTATTTTTCTTATAAATTCTAGTTAATATTTTGGTATTAGAGTATTCACTTAACAAAATTTGCAGAATATTTTTGAAACGCACTGTTTTTGTTTAAATTTTGGAAAAAAGTACGGTAAGAACCCATTTTTAAGTATGTATTTGTAATTACACGCTCCAAAATGATGATTTATCTTCGTAAATTACCACATTCAGTATGATGTGATATGTGTTTTTAACAACAACTGTTTGTTAAGAGCCTATAAACCCGAATTTCAAAAGTTAGTAAACTCATGCTTCTGGTCTAGGACTCCAATGTCATGTATATATTGTAAACTTGTTTTCCACGCACGGAACTTGCCGCTATTAAAATTCGGTACTTAACTCTTCTAACGATACAGTCCCGGGGAAATATTTTTTGTCTAGGTGAAACTCACTAATATTTTGGAAGTATTTCAATAACAAGTTACGCTGATGCTGGCAGGATCGATGCTAATGCAAGTACGATATTAAATCTAATTATTTTATTGTAAAAAAAATGACTGGTCTTAAAAAAGCGGGATTATGATTGATCCAGATTTGGAAAAAGCTGGACATTAGAAGGTGGGATTTAAAAAAGTCGGTAAATCAGACGACAGGATGTTAAAACTTTTTTTCAGAACTTTTCTTCCAAGTTTTTCATAGCAAAATTTTAGTGTGTTTAAAAGATAATCGTGTTAAAAAAGTCAAAAGAGTCAAGAAGTTTAGATGCGCTATTGAATTCAAGTACTACGGAAAATAATTTCCTACAGCAAAAAGTATTTTTTTTTTTTATTGTGATGGTGTTTGGTATAAATTTCATAACTCCATTAAAAAATGTCGTTTAAACACTATTTCTATCATAGAGGAAGGAATACCTAGAGACGCGACTTCGGTTGGTTTTTCTCTTCCACCCTACAAGCTGCAATGAGAGGAAAAACTCCACAGTGCTTATATGTGGTAGTTTTCCCGTGCATTTTAAATGGCACCAACACATTCAACTGTGGAGTTGAGCTCAAAACAATTAAAAACAATTTAAGTGCTCAGTAGGAAATAAATTCATAAAAAAATAATATAATAAATTCAAAACATGAACCTTTTTTTTTTATTTCTGTACATATTTATTGAAAGGTGGGTGTCTGGAGTGAGCTATTTGAGCTATTCAAGTTCATGTACAAACCAAAATCATGTTTAAATTCAAAATTTGTGGGACATCTACTGGTGAAAGGAAGGTATTAAACGAATTGTACTTTTCACACGTATTCACAGATAGGAAAACAAGAGAAAAATAAGAGAGATTATCTGAAATTAAATTTGCGGGTGTTTTAGGTAAGGGGGGTACGAGTCGGCTCTCTAGGTATTCCTTCCTCTATGATTTCTATGATGCTTTTTATTTGTGTCTACAATATATATTTCCACCGTGAAAACTGAGAGCAGGTTCATAGGTGGCTGTAGTTTAACATTTTTAGAAGCTATTTTACCAATTTATCTTAAGCGCAAAAAAAAATCATGAATTATAAATAGACAACATTTAATTGTTATTTTTTCAATACTGATGACGTTTTTTTTTTTTTTAATTTTATCAAACAATTTCTCAAAGTCGTTTTCAATGAGGCTTCGATTAAAAAGAATGTAAACAGATTTGCTGTCAACTCTGATGTCGCTTACGAAGAAAGTCGCGCACGATAAATGGCGTGAAAGGCTCGATATTTCAATTAAAGTTTGCTAGTCTAAAATGCAAAATAACCATTTTGACAGTTATCATAATTTAAACTTGAAACCACCACAGAAGTAAAACTTTAAAAAATTAATTGTATTTTTAATGACGTTGTAGTAGGTATAGTGTTTTTATTTTTTGAATATGTAATATTCTTTTCAATGCCGCAAAAGACGATTTCGCATTCGCTACTAGTCTTACGTATAGGTACATACTTACATAAAAAAAAACTCCAGAATTCATTTCAACTCACATCTTTTGCTTTCAAATAAATGTTTCCATCTTCAATAAAACAGGATCAATATTTTTTATTTCTCTTTTGTTTTGTTTTTATTTCTTTTTTTAACGATAAATCAGTAATTTAACAATTATTCAATAATTCATTAGAATTTCTAAGGGAAAAAGTCCGCTTTCCGCGTCAGTTGGTTGTGCTTGACAGTTCTTTCCATTAAAATCATTCATTTCATCATTGGTCTCGATTTCGACACACATTTTTCTTGTCCTGAAAATAAAGAAAAAAAAAAAAAACAGGATATAAATCAACAACGACCCTTATTTAAAATCAAGGACACAAAATAAAAAAAAAAAAATAAAAGAAAACCCAAACCCAAGAAAAAAACAAAAACAATTTTTATACAAAAGAAAAAATAATGCAAAAAAAAAAATGAAACAGAAACTCCCACCCTATTTAAGAATATCTAATTAAAAGTCCTGTCCCTCCTTTTAAATAGCCACTGAGTTGAGTAGCTACTGTAATGTTTCTATAGATTTGTTTTTTCTCTAAATAATTTCTTTCCTCATCAGCTGGTAGGATATGGTTTCAGAGGCGGCGCTAGACCAAAATGAGCCGTGTGCGAGGATAAATTTGCGGGGCCCCTAGGAAAATAATTTTGGAGTACCTATCTATTTTGAAATAGTCAATAATGACTATTTAATAGTCAATAATGACTATTTAATAGTCAATAATGACTATAAACATTTCTCGAAAAAAACTATTTTAAATAAATTTGGTATGAAATTTTGCAGAAATTATTAATCTAATAGTACACGTAAAATAGTACATAAAATCAACAAAAATTGTTTCACAAATGAAACTGGCCAAAAAGTTTGCTTTGAGAATTCAATTTTTGTTTAATGAGGTTACTGTATTATCTTCCCATAAATACGGCAAAATTGTCTTTTTCGAGCTCAATGCAAAGGGTACTTTTGCTAACAAAGTTTTTGATGAGAGAATGACATTTTCAAATCCAGACTTTTTTGAGTCAAAGTAAATTCTTCAAAATGCGTCTATTTTTTTTGTAGTGCATTTTTTGTCCATTTGTGGTAAATTTTGAATAGTACCTATAATTATATTTTTGTGTTTTCATATTTAGTAATTTTTAGTTTCCCGCTATAAATTCAGTTCTCCACAGTTTTTTTAACAGACACACCGAAATTATGACTTGTAACAGAAGACTAATTTCAATGTTGAGTTCCGCCGTTTTGCCCAATTTTTTACATATCGGAATCCTTAACAAATCTGTCAGTTTTATACGTGCTTGAAGCACGTAAAATGCATTACCTTACCTTACCAACGTTGAAAAAGAACGTTTGTCAAAATACTTTTTTCCCTCAAAAATTAGTACTTTTTATACAAAAAAATGCAGTCTCGGAGCATAATACCAATTATATGATTGCCATTGACCATCATGAGATTCACCATAATATACCTATTAAATAACCGTGAACTTCCTTATTTTATGTTTAACCGTAACAGATTATTCTCATCAGTAAGAAAACTGTTGATTTTGTCAAAATACTTTTTCCGACTATTGTATTTTTTAAAATTTATCAGTAGCAAGAAGGGATTTGTTTCTTTCATTGAACTATTGTTTTTAAAATCACTTGTATTTCTATTATAAAAACGGTTGTGATTTCTTTCTTTGGCCCAACCGAAGCGATAGCTTACGTATAGAGGCGACATTATTTGCATCAAAATGTAATTTTAGGAATATTTAGGACTTATTGCTTCTTTTAATTGGTGATTCATTTTGGCTTTTGACCTGAAGAAGAAGAGACCGGAAAAATCAAGGGGCTTTCTCTGCCTTGCTTAATACAGGAAGATAACTAATAAAGTTGTGGGACTATACATATTTTTCGTTTTCCGACCTATTGTTTGTGTTTATCCATGGTCTAGTTGGAAGTTTTTCAATTCAGTTATATTGACTAATGGTAATTGTTTCTGTTGATGTTTGCTTTCCTCTGTTAGATACTTATATACTTAACAATAATTTAATATTATTTTTTAATAACTAATAAATACATAAATTATTCACGTTTTTGTTTGAGAAAAATTGTTGATTTATAACGGGAAAAGTGTGGGAAAATGTGTTCAAATACGGAACAGCTAAAATTCGAAAATTCCACTGAATAAAATGGTCCTTATTAATAATTTTTCAGAAGATCAAAAAATTGGTGGCGGAAAACAGAAATGTTCTAAGCCCTTAACAAAGTGTTTAAAAGTGTGAAAAATCTGTTATATCATATAAATTGCGAGCAGGGTTCGGACTTTACTTCGATCGAAGTAGATTTACTTCGATTTTGGGAAAAAAATAAAATCTGCTTCCCTACTTCTCTTTTTCAGGATCTACTTCTATTTCTTGATTGAAAAATATTTTTCAAATAATAAATTTAGAGAAAGGAATTTAACTTCAATTTTAAATCTGGTCGAGGCATTGAGAAATAAAGCTCAACTGAAATCTCAAATGATGAATGGAGGTCAATTATTCTTCGAATTGAAGATATAAATAAAGTTTATCAAAATAATTTTGACTGATTTTGGAGAATTCCTGATCAAAAATTTGTTAGATTATGCTGAATTAACTGTTTTACCCCAAAGCACCACTAGATGAGAAAGGTTTTTTGGAAAAGATTATAATAAAAAAAGTAAAGAAAAATAATTTTGTTGAAAAATAATTATTTTAGAATAAATTTTTGTAAATAAATGTTCTGAAAGTTTAATTTTGAAATCTACTTCCGAAATTTGGGATCTACTTCACTTTTTTTCAAATTTGCTTCGAAATTTTGAAACTGAAGTCCGAACCCTGATTGCGAGCGTAAGCGAGCAAAGAATTTTTTTTAGAGGAATTTAAGTTTACCTATTCCTAAGCTTTATACAAGCTTCGTACAATTTTAAATACCTACACCTACAAAATTGAAAATTAAACTTTTTTCAAACTGAGATTTTGTAGAAAAAAATTTATGCATTCCATTAAGTTTTAAATTAAATTGGGAATAAAAAAAGCAAAAATTTTAAATAACACTGGTCAACAAGGTTTTTGCCACAACAATCAAAATATACTTTTCTAGTAGTTTTTGATGTGCTGAACTCGAATCTGAAGTCAGAAAATTGTTATTGGCCTCCGTTTTTTAAATATTACCGTTAGAAAATGTAAAAAAACGTAATTTTGGCTGCTTTCGAGGTTATGTTTTTTTGTGGGGTAATACATTGTGAGTAAATTTGTAACGGTGGCTATAAGAACTGATTTTATTCTTTCAAAAAATGTTTAAATCTTTCCTATATCTGTTTTACTGCCCGAGATATTTAAAATATAAGCAGCGGTCTTTGAATCAGAAACAACACTGGCCAACCAAATTAAACTTTTTTTGCCACAAGAACCAAAATATACTTTTCTGAAGGTTTTTGGGTTGATGAGCTCGAATCCGCAATCAGAAAAATTTTATTAGCCTTAGTTCTTGAAATATTACCGTTATAAAGTGCAAAAAAAAGGTTTTTTTTATAACGGTTATATTTCAAGAGCGGAGGCTAATAGAATTTTTCTGATTGCGGATTCGTGCTCAGCAACCCAAAAACCTTCAGAAAAGTATATTTTGGTTCTTGTGGCAAAAATTCTGTGATCAGAGACTTAATCTTTAAATTAAGTTTAGTTTCTCTTTGGCTTATTAACTGAAATTTAAGATATCTCGAGCAATAAAAGAGATATCGGGAAAATTTAAACAGTTTTTGAAAGTAGAATATCAGTTCTTATAATAACCGTTACAAATTTGTTTCTAATGAATTACCCCACATAAAAACAGAACCTCGAAAACAGCCAAAATGACGTTTTTTAGCATTTTATAACGGTAATATTTCGAAAACGGAGGCCAATCAAATTTTTCTGACTTCAGATTCGGATTCAGCACCCCGAAAAATACTAGAAAAGTATATTTTGGTTCTTGTGGCAAAAAAAAAGTCAAATTTTGTTGACCAGTGTAATCCATATTGTTTGGCAAACTAATTATGTGCTTCACTTGAGAAAAAAACAGTTAAACAATAATCTTTTATTGTTTAATTTTCTTTTTCTAGCGAAAAAACAAATATTCTTCGTTTCTTCCTTTTGCAAAAAGTGGCCAATGCAATTATGGAAATCGAGTGGAAACAAGCCAATTTGAATTATTTTTTGTTTGATCATATGAATAAAGAAAAGAGACATGTTTTTTTTCGGATGTTATTATTTCCAAAGGTTGAGACATTTTCATTTGGCGCCCGCGGGGCCCCTCCAAGCGCGGGGCCGTGTGCGGGGGCACACTCCGCACACCCCTTCCGCCGCCTCTGTATGGTTTAAATGAAAATCAATAAGGGGATGAATAAAAATTGATCAGTGTTTTTTTTCTGTATTTTTAAAGAGAGTCTTTTCAAGAATTCCAATACTGAATAACCTTCTTTGTATATTTTTTTCTAAATACAATTTCCCATCATCTGCGTCATCATTGTGGCATTGGCGTTGAAAGGATCTATACAAAAGCATCTTGCTAATTAGAAGCTGGGACATCGGAAGACATGCATTATTAACATCATTCCATGGTGCACTAGCCTGCCTTCGAGGACGATTATCTCAAAGGACCTATAAATCCAGTGATTACAGCTGAACACAAGACGTTGTCTTATCAAGGACCGACATAGTTATAGGATGTCTACTTCTATAAAGAAAGCTATCTCCTTTCTCTCTGCTACCCTCTGGTTCTGTGTCTTTTTGGTAATCTTATCCCAAACAGTAGACCTTAGCTTTACATAAACACATACACAATCGTCTACATCCTTATGCTCTGTTTTGTGGTTAACAAGGAAGGAACGCGTTTTTCGAGGGTGAATGCTGAATCCTTAGGTGAGTGGTGAGACCGAACAAAATTTCCTATTAAAAACGTAAACATCTTTCAATGACGACAACACGCTATTACCATTCCCATACTAAATGGACGAAATTCAAACCAGCAGCATTGCCATGTGGAAATTGATTTTCTTCAAAAACAAAAATCCGAATGGTTATTTAAGTTCAATTTGAATAATTTGAAACATTACGTTTTTAAAATTCTGTACTCTTTAAAAACAAAATGCATCTATCTAATTTCTCAAATTCCAAAAAAAAAAAAAATACATAGTTTGAGAAAATTTTGAATTTCAAATGAAAACAAGAGTGGTGAATTTCGGTACTGGCTTAGCCACTTATGAGAAGAAGTCACCCATCAACATCATCAATTTTTATATGTGGCTATCAAGCAGTGCCACAGTCTGCCAGAACAGGTGAAATAGTGGTATGAATGTGAATCAAACCACATACAATAAACTCTCATATCAGTGCTAGAAGTGTTGCAAGAAAAGGCTCTTCTCTCAATTCAAACAAAATATGAAAAAAGGTAGAAAATCACACGAACTCTGAGATTTCCGAAAAATAAAATGCAGGGATGAGCTAATTATTGAAAATGTTTTACATACAATTTTGGTAAATAGTTAATTTAAAAAAAAAAAAAAATTAAAGAAAAAAATAGCTCAAAGAAGTTCAAATAGATTTGGCTTCCGAATACACTACGGAACTGTATTTATTTAAAAAAAAAAAAAAAAAATTTCAAAATTAATTCTTTTCTAATCGTTTTTCATACATTTTTTTTTGAAAATAAGTTAAAAAAAAAATTGATTAAAAAAAAAAAATTATTTTATTACATTTTATTAATATTTAAAGGGGAGGGGGTCAAAATTCTGACTTCAAAACTCTGGTTTTCAAAACTCTGCTATTTTCAAGAAAATTCTGTTTTTCAAAATTATTCTTTTTTTATATTCTGTCTTTCAAAATTATGCTTTTTAAAACTCTGCTTTTCAAAATTCTGCCATAATTTTTTTGAAGAAAAAAAATTCTGCTAATTCTAAAAAAATTCTTCTAATATTCTAAAAAATATCGCCCCTAGATTTTGATTAATCGAAGCGATTACCATTTATTTTATGAAAATGGGTCCATTATTACAGTGGTGACGAAAGTCCAAAATTTTAAAAAATAATTATTTGATGTTTTTTGCGTTTTTTGGCCATAAATTTTTTGTTAAGATAAATAAAAAAAAACTAAAAAATATCGCCCCTAGATTTTGATTAATCGAAGCGATTGCCATTTATTTTTTGAAAAAGGGTCCATTATTACAGTGGTGTTCGCCACTACTGTAAATCCAAAAATGTTTAGATTCATTTTTTGGTGTTTTTTGGCCAAAACTTTTTTGTTAAGACAAATAAAAAAAAACTAAAAAATATCGCAACTAGATTTTTATTTAACGAAGCGATTGGCTTTTAATTTTGCAGAACCAAACGAGTTTTGCGACTTTGGTGGCTGTCCAAACCTCAGCAGACAAATTGTCTGCAAAGTTCAGGATCATTATTAATTTCTATTTGATTAATTAAAAAATTTTCAATTTATTATTTTTCGAAGATATTTATCACTAAATCCTTTTCTCAATATTTTTAAATTTATTGATTTATCGAAAAAAAAAATGATATTGCAAAAAATTGACATAGTACTCGTAAATAAGTGATTTCAAATAAGCAGCAAATTTTGCGAGATGATGATTTTACAAGATTCTGCAAAAAAATTAAAAAAAGGTTTAGAAATTAATTTAATTTTTTGCAGAATTTTGTAAAACAGAATTTTGAAAAGCAGAATTTTGAAAAGCAAAATTTTGAAAAACAGAATTTTAAAAAGCAGAATTTTGAAAGCAGAATTTTGAAAATCAGAATTTTGAAAGCAGAATTTTTACAAAAGAATTTTGACCCCGACAGAATTTTGACCCCAACCCTATTAACAACAGGCTCAAAGGTAAAGACTATAAATTTGTCTTTAAAAATGGATTTCAAAAAGGCTTCATCAATCTCCTATGTCTCATTTATGAAAGAAAGTTAACAAAAGGTAACAATCTGCCCTCTGACTCAACATTGAATTATTTTTTGTAATATTTATCTGGCAATGCTGCAAACCCTAGAATTATAAAATAGCGCCCAGTTTGTCAGGATTTAATTTTATTCGCGTAACAGCGTGTGTGGTTGTGTGGTCTTGGTGTGGTTTAGTCCTCTTTATTGGAAACAGAAGATGGTACAACGTCAAATATTCCATAGAACAGTGTCGGTGACTTAATTATATGACTTTACTTTTATACTCTGTTTCTATACAGCTTAAGCCAAATCTCTAACTCGAAAGCACCAACGAACGCCAAGAAGAGGGAGATCAAATTTTATCACGTTTCTTTATTTTACATCTGTGTCTTATTTAAGAGCCTTTTGAGTTAAATAACACTCAAAGGAGATGTTTTGTCTATGTTTTTTTTCTCTGTAGTGAAACAGGAAAAGTTCATACATAAGAATTCCTTAAGGAAATTGGTTTGGGTATAGATTATATAAAAGAACACGACTGAAGGTGTACAAAATATAAACACAGAGTTTGTTCTAAGTTTTTTTTTTTGTTTCTCTTTATTAAAGATACTTAAAGTTCAATTTCTTTTCAAGGACTACCTACCTTCAATGAAGATACTTGAATCTTTTCTGGTATTAAAATGAATATAATTACAATAAATTTATTTTTCCTATCTGTAGACCATCAGTATATTGACCTGTTGTCACAAAGAAAACAAAATCACCCCAATTCAATATTGCAAACAGCCAGCCCTTAAATTGATTTCCTAATGAATGCTATAAATTGTATCCTTTAAGTATATACGAATCCTCGGGCATAAGCAGTGTCAATTGGCTTTGTTAGGTGATAGAAGGTGTGTCAAATGTTTTCGAGATGTCACAAGTTAAAAAAAGATTTATAACTTTGACATTTCAACAAATCTTCATTTGATAACCATTAGTGGCATTGAAAAGTGTTTGGTATAGAAAAGCTTGTATACTTGAAAGAATTCAAGGGTTTTTTTCTCATAGAAATGTAATTTTACTTTCAATTTGAAACAATCTTTATGTCGGTATAGCTTTTTAGAGTTATAAAGTTTAAAATGGATGGAGGGCCGTTTAAGGATGCTTAATTTTGTATATTATTTTTTTTTTTTGTTAACTGGTTTAGTTAATTCATTAAATCGAATTATACTTTTCAAACCGATTTTGACATTCCGAATTCGAAGCAAAAACGCATCTATAATTTTTTATATCTCAAAAATGTTAAGTCATACATTTTTACAATTTGGGATTCGAGTTAAGAATATCAAAATATATTAAAAAAGTATATTTTGGTTTAACGAAAAAAATTGGTTAAGGTTAAATTTTCCAATTTTAGTTTAGGTTTATTGACTTTAAAATTTTAACTCTATTCACAATTTCATTTTTAAGTTTATCTTTAGTCTTTAATTGGTACTTAGAAGTTTAGATTATTGGTTACGTGATGAAAATTTATAAATTTATTTTTGAATTTAATATTTCTGTATTTATTACGTCACTGTTAAGGAAAAGCTCGTCTTCCCAAACATGTTGTTCAAATAATTTTGATAGATTTAAGAAAAAAATCACGTTATAATTTTTTTTTAAGTTTTGTTTTTTCCAAAGTGTTGAAGTTGAAATGGGCACGTTCAGGAAATATTAGGGACTAGATAGATATTTAGGCAACGTCATTTTCTGAACGAAAATTTGAGTAAATTGACTAAATTAGTGTGGATATGATGTCATTGTCAAATTTCGAAATTTACTTAAAAATTTTACAGATCGTATGGGGCAGAAATAGATTTAATTTTGCTAACGTAATTTTGTTATTAAAAACAATCAGCTATCATGTTGTCAAAAAAAAAAAACTTTCCTAAATTTTTAAAGAAAATGTTCTTACTTTCCAGTTAGCTTTCCAATAAAATTATCTAAATTGGAAGGATTTTTTTGAAGGTTTTCAATTTTTATTTAATTTTTTTTTTCTTGTAAAATGCATTTCAACTTTTGTTGTATCAGCTCAAAAGTTTACTAATAAAATAACTAGTACAATAATTTTTTTTGTAAAAAAAAGGAAAAAAGTTGCTTTGGGAACAAGGGTTAAATTGTGGCACTGGCACTATGCATTAGAGTTATAGTAAATCGTATGTATTCGTTACTAAAATGCGGGTATTTGCTTCAGTAACGAGTAACGAAACGTTACTTTCTAAACAGTATCGTTACTCGCATGTTTCGTTACTGGGTACTGAAGTAACGAAACATACGAGATACGAAACATACGAGTAACGACCCCATTCCAATTTCAATACTAAATCATCCGATATATGAGATACGAAACAAAGTGATACACTCAATTTGTCGCATTTAGCATCTCGTATCGATATCGTTACCGTAGTCGGAATGCTTACTCCAGATAATTATCTGGAGTTTACTTTTGTCTCGATAAAAACAGTAGTGCCAAGTTAATAGTTGTGTTATCGATAATAATTTATACAGAAATATCAAAAGAAACGTTTTAGTATTTTATCTATGTGGCCGAAATATACCCATGCTGCAACCAATGTGTTTATGACCTTTTTGTTATTGGTCTTGAAATGTTGCTTAAGAATGTACAAAAGTGTTTTGGTTTTTGAAAAAATTCTTTATTTTCAGTGCAAAATTTTCAACTTAAAAAAGCAGAGAAAACGAGGTTTGAAAAAAAACTCTCAATAGAAAAGAAAATGAAAAATTGTTCGACATGGTTGTATTGAAGTGTTAATATTCAGAGATCTGAGCGATGTACTTTTGAAATAAAGGTTTTTAAAGAATTTTGATAAGATTACTGAACGAATATAAACAAAAAAAATAAAAAAAATTTACACGTTTGATTAAAAAAATCGAAAAAAAATCAGCATAGCTACCTTCAAACTCTTATAACATGAGAACGCCGCAACTTAAATTAATGTTTTTGGCTTTTAAATGTAGCTTAGATTATACAAATTGTTTTTGGTTTTTTCAAAAAAAAAATTTTTTACCCTCAAAGAGAATTGAACACACCAACTTTTAAGGTAACTTGCCGAAACATCGTAGTGTATTTTTTTTACACTACGGTTCATTGAATTAGAGCCATGTAAATTTGTTTAGTACTTAGTTGGGCAAAAAAGTAATTTTTGCTTTAAAACTGATGCAGCTGAGTTAAAATTTTTGAATGCATTTGGTAACAGGGTTATTCAAGGTTCCGTAACAAAAGAAAAAAATGAGAAAACGTAAGATTTGTAGTCACGGCACATGAAAAACCGTCACAGGGTGACCATTTTTTCGACTTTTTTTCAAATGCCCATAACTCACAAAATATATGGCTGCGATTTTTTTTATTATTTTTCTGATAACTGTCACCACCTACCCTATCTACCGTATACGAAATATACGAAAAATACGAAGCATGCGAAAGTAACGAGTAACGATATTATTGATGCGGGTACTAGTATCAAAAATAACGTATACATGCGGGTACTCATTTCGTCGTTACTTTTACAGCCCTACTATGCATTTCGTAGGTTTGGAAAGGAATGTTAATTTTTTTCAATCATTTCGTATAGTAGGTATACCGATGTATTTTAACGTTGGTGTTGTTTGGCAATAACGAGTATTTCAAATAGCTTATACTGCATTTTGTAGTCTATACAAATTATACATACTTGCTTAAAAGCTTAAATGAAATTTAAACACATAAGCGCATGTCAGACTGCGACAGTTTGTTTGAAGTTTTTGTTTTGTAATAAAAACTTTGAACAATACAAGAAAAACTATAGTCAGAAAATATAAATATAATCACAATTAAAATTCGACTGATACTTGTAATTGTCAAACGTTGTTTAAGGAATCATTAAATAATTTTTTTAATTTTTTAAGGTATGTAGGTAACCTATTCACCAGACTTTTTCTTTAATTCAAACATTGAATCTTCAAGTAAAGTAATTATTTCCTATTTCTAGCGATAACAATCTTATCTTAATGCTAAGCTAGTTAGATACCTATATTCAATACCTTATATTATCTTCCTTCTCAGCTTGAAGCCAATTTATAAAGAACAAAAAAGAACTTCATAAAATCACTGTTATAAGACCATTTATTCCTCCTTCAAAACACATTATCCGTATTTTCATAATATTTGTACCTTCTTTCAAACTCATAGAAAATCTCACTTATGTAATCCTTAAATACCCACTCATAAAGTCGCAAAGTCCCATGAGCTTTCTATTCATTTTTTTTTTTTTTTCATTCTTATAACGGCCACCTTCCACCCCTAATTTTTATCATTGTTATTATTATTTTATTATTCCAATAAGAAAGAGGGAAAAAAAATGAAAATTAAATCCACTTGTTATGATAAAATTTCATTGCCAAAACATCCACTTAGACAATTGCTAAATTTTCCCATAATAACACACATACACACGCTCATCGCGATGAAAAACCGCAAAAGCAATATCCATTCGCATTCATCCCCCTCAAAAAAGAGCTTATTAAAATTCGCACGCGTTACCACTTCCTCTCCCACATACACGACGAAATCACAGAATTCACAGAAAAGCCATCCACCGACTAACACCACACATTTTAATATCCATGGGGACGAGTTACACAACAACACTGGGAACATCAACGACAACAACAAAGAACAAAAAAAAAAAAACCAGATCACACTCTAGAACGCATCTTCCAATCCAAAGGATGAAAAAAAAAAAAAAAAGTATCTTCATTACCATAATACGGCAGAGTAAATGCCATTAAACACCACTTTATGACTTTATATGCGGCGACGAAGGATCATCCCCTCTTCAACTCGATGTCAAATGGGTGGGTGCAGCTCTGCCTGTCGCGTATGTCACATGCGAGCATAAAAATTCATACGATTAATGCCCACACTTGGAATTTTCGGTTATTTTATTGTAATTTTTGAATAAATTTCATTGCGATGCAACGGTTTTGCTGATTTTTTTTTAATAAACCACCCTTTTTTTTGTTTTTGTTGATATAGAGCCTCCCGACAATCTCTCTTGAAACACTCACGGCCGATTAAACACTGACTGGTTAAAAAGCGGCTTTGAAAAGAGTGGTCCTCAACACAGACCCTGAATTGTGCGTATATAAATAATAATGCGGTTTTTAATGCGCGCGCATAACAAAGTTTTGCAAAACTTTTCAAAAACTCGTTTTCAAACAAAAATAAAAATACAAAAAAAAAATAAAATAAAACTCAACCAGGAAGAAGTGGGAACAAAATAATTTTTTGTTTAAAAACTTTGCAGACTTTCTACCCTAAAAAAAAAAATTTGTTACTAACAAAGTCGAAACGAAAGGGACTTTTGCTGCCAAGCCAAGCCAAACTGTACCGAACAGTTTTCCAACTAACTAAACCAAAACTCAAAAGAAAAGTTTTTCATTAACCTTCAAAAAGTTTGCCCGATTTGAATTTCACCCCCGAGCCGCTACTTATAGAGAGAACACTCTTAGTGAAGCTACCTATATATTGTTGTTGAAGTTGTATAGCGGCTCATCTCCCCCTTTGGTTTGATTTTTTTTTTGTTTATTCTCTTTTTTTGGAAATATCAAGCCTACAGTTTAATTTTTTTTTTGTCTTTTTGAAAACCTCAAGTCACGAGTTCAACTTTTGAAAAAAGTAACAGCAAAAATGGAATTCGTTATCATGTTGTATAGGCGGCCCGTCATTTGCACAAACCCTTAACAAACCTAAAGTTTATTAATATTTTCTAATTATGACACTTCCGGTTAGGAATGTGTCACTCTGTCTGGTATAGTAGCGGTGGCAGGGCGACGGGATACATGAATTTCGAGAGTATAAAGACAAAGTTTTGTTCCGGTTATTGAGTAGAGGGTTCTTTTCATTTTCATTAGAATTTTTTTTTTAACTATGGGCTTTTTGTTTGTTCTCTTCTTTCTTCTGAATTTCAAGGTTGCGACAGATTAATGAATAAAGTTTCGATTTAACGATTAAAGTTCACTTGTGAATTTATTGTCAACTGCCACAGTTATGAATTTGGGTTAAAATGAAAAAATACAAAAAACGAAAAACTTTACATTTGTTTTAGGGCGAGACTGAAAGTTTTTGGAATTTAAAATTTGTTTGAGTTAAAACACAAATTTCGCAATATTTTTGAACATCAATCAATATTATTGAGGGAAGGGACAAGAGATTAAATATAGAAAAGTTGATAAAATTAAATTTTAATGGTTGCGCAAGTTTACCATTTAAAGTAGGTAAAAAGTTTATATCTTCATACTTGAGCCAAAAGAATACCTTCCTATGTAAAGGGTTTTTAACTTTAACATGTCTTTTTAATTTTTAAATGAAAGACATACTTAATTTGTATGATTCCAGTGAGTCCTTTGGATATAATGCTTTTCACCAAAAACAAGCTAACAGCGTCATTTAAAACCCAACCTTAGCTTATGGCTCATGATTTTAGGGTATTTTTCGATGCTGCATCCCAAAGACCTAAAACCAAAACAATCAAACTTCGGTGAAAAAAGTTTTGGTTGAAAAAAACACTTCATAGTTTAAAAATAAAAATCGTCATAGCAAGTTCCGGGGATGGTTTTTTGAAAAAAAAAATTCATAGTTGTTATCTACTATTGACGCCCATTTAAGCCATATAGGTCTCAATCTTAGCGATGCTGGCTTTTTTCTGGGCATTTCCCTTTGATTTTTCAAAAAAATTTCCTTTTTTTTTTAAAACGAAAAATAATTTTTTCAAAATTTTATTTTTGACATAGTTAAAATTATAGTCGACCCCCACTAAATCGAATTTTCATTGGAAACAAAAATTGGTTCGAAAAAGAGAGAAATTCGAGTTAGAGAAATTAAATTGATGGGAGAAAATTAGGCTTAAAAAAAAACGTTTTATGGTAGGTACTGATAAATCCTGCTCAAAAACTAATATTTTATTTTTTTAACAAATGGCTACCTATCGTTATTTTTTGGTCCAAGAAAAATAATACCAAAATCGCTTTTGGAGAGTCTCCAAAAAACACCTAACTCCAATTTTCATGCAATTTATAAAACTTTTCACGAATGTTATAAAAGATTGAAGTATTAATTAACTTTCTATACTTTGAAAAAAAAAACTTAAAAAACGAAGAAAATTGGGTTTGATGCAAAATTGCGGAGTAACGGTTGGCCACAGAAAAAAAAAGTTATGAGACAAACTAAAACTGCGATAAGATCTGGATTCGTTGTAAAAAAATCTTTCGAATCAAACGTATGTAGTTTGGCAAAGATAAAAGAACGGGACGAAAATGAGAAAATTACCTCCTCAGTTTTTCGACTTAAAATGACCTCAGGAATCCATGGTTTTCATATGGGGCGGTGACTCTTGGACAAACTGTATACATAGCCGTATTATTAAACCCCATAACCCCCCCGAATTTTTTTTTTCAGAGAATCAAAAGATATACCTAGTATAAACAAATAGAAGTCAATATGTGAAGCATTAAATTAATTGTTTGTGTATTTTAGTAATTTAATTACCTATCTGAAAATCTCCCTTAATGTCTCTACTCTAAAGTATCGTAAAAGAAGCACTGTCGATGAAGTTTTCATAAGGGAAACCAAAAATTTTGCGGTCCATTACAACGTTTGGTAAGGGATTTTTCAAAAAACAGGTTTTTACCTCTTTGATCATTTCCTTTAAATAACACAAGTATTTCTACAAGGTTTTTGGTGCCGAGACTAAACTATACTTCTTCAAAGGGTTGCTGAACTCGAATCCAAAGACAGAAATATTCGATCACATCTCGTTTTTGAAATATTACCTTTAATTCTATTTAAATCTTTCCGACATCTTTTCTACTGTCCGCACTGAACCAAATCCTTACGTAAATACAACGAAAAAATTCGTTGAGCCAACGAAAATTTAATTAATTTTCAGCCGATGAAAAATTTAATTGGCTCAACGAAATGGCTTTCATACGTTAATGAAGAACTTCATCAATCAACGAAAACTGTAGTATTTTAATGAAATTTTTCATAAAAATTTTTGATCGAGAGTTAATGAATTTTTACATCACTTTACGAAATTTTTTATCGATTAACGTACAATTTAATTAACCACGGTGATATTTTTCGTTAGTCAATGTATTTTTTGATTAATTTATGAAAGAACTTTCGTTAGCTAACGAATTTTTTCGTAAATTTTATGAACATTTTAATTAAATTACGAAAAAATATTTGTTAGCTAACGAAACTTTTCGTTGTATTAATTGTATTTTTTTATTGGACTTGTTAAATTATTAATTTAATATAGTCCAAAACCAAAAATTGGCGTTTCGACCCGGTGGAGCTCACTTAAGTCAACTAATGAGTCCGACTTATCGTGAGACACCTTGTCAATACGCAAATATCTTTTATATTCAGCTCAACTTACATAGATTTTTAAACAAAAACCTAATGTGAACTATATCCAACAAGATTCAATTTTTAATCATTAAAACAGAAATGCACCCAAGTCTACGTTTTTTTTTTGTAAGGCAACGATTTTTTTCGTTAACTGATGTATTTTTTCATAAGCCATTTTAATATTTCATTAGTACCTATATGAAGAATTTTCATAAGCTTATGAAGATTTTCGTTAGTTAATGTTGAATTTCATAAGTTAATGAATTTTTTCGTTACTTAATTAAAACTTTAATAAAGTAAGGAAAAAATTCTTATTTTTATTCTTTAAAATGAGTATGAAATTTTTCGTTAATTGATGAATCTTTTCATTGAATTGGATTTTTTGGCACTAAAAAGGGAGAAAGAGTGTATGAAACGTTTTCATTAATTGATGAAGGTTTTCATATTACGAAAAATTAAATATTTTCGTTGAGCCAACGAAAGTTTCGTTGGGCCAACGAAAATGTAGTGTATGAAAGGATTTTCGTAATTTTACGAAATTTATTATTTTCAGTGTACACACAATAACTTCTTTTTCGAAAATACAATGTTTTTTATACTTTTCTTTTGCAAAAAAAATTTCACAAAATTTTAACGAGTGTACTTTTTGATGTGGATAGAGACTGTTTGACCTGTCAAATTTCAAATAATGGCTTGAAGTTCCTGAAATTTCGTATATGTTGGTTTTGCCAGATAAACTAAAGAATCGCGTTCATAAAACTTTCTAATTATTTTCGATTCTACGATTTCTAGCAAGGGGGCCATTTTACCTTGGGGTGCCATTTTAAGCCACTTTCCCCTACTATAAAAGTACAAATTTTATTTATTTTTTCAGCAAGACTCAAATTTGTTTTATAAAAGTAAGGATACCATTAGATCAGTAAATACTACAATTGTTTAGCTTTCTATTTTCAAATTGTTTCAAATTAGAAAATTAAAAAAAGGTGTAAGGCGGTGAGTAAGATATCTCTGATCCAAGTCACTTAAAATTTAAAAAAACCAAAAGATTCATTTTCAGGATAGACGAATGCAGGTAATGAACGAAGGAATAGTCAAAATTTTGACAAAAAGGCGGCTTCCCAAAGAAAAAAAAAATACACTTTAAAGTGACTTAAAAAATCGAATTAGGTATTACAATTACGAATTACAACTAGATATAACCCCTTATTAATTTAGAACTTACTCGTAATTGATATAATAGAATATATCAATTTTTTGCTACAAAATTTCAGTGCGAGAAAAATTTCATTTTTCAATGTTTTTATATATAAAATTGTACGAACTTATTTTTTGTATAAAGCCTATACTCCAGTCAAAGCGTCATTTGACCTTGCGCTGAGAGGCACTGTCAGTTTTTATTTCATGGATTGATAGGGGTATATTTAAAAGGCTTAAACCCAATTTCTCACCACCTGATCATTCTTTTTAGCGGAGTTATTCACAAAAATGCATTTTTTGGGATATTTTACTTCTAAGCTAATATCTTTGGTCCAGATTGTCGTAGACCAAAAAATAAACATACATTCTCTTCCTTATAATATTTTCTATCGTTATATGTAATTTCATTGTATTTGAGTGAGTAAATATAAAATGGCAGCCATTTAAAGTCAAATATTGTTGTTGTTAAAAAACACATTTTTGTCATTATTTCGAAAAAAGCTTAAATCATGATTGACATTTTTCTAACCAATTTTGTTGCCCTGTTCATGTCCTGCATTTTAAAGAAAAAATGAGCTCTTTATTACCAAAGATGGCCGAGCAATTGATAAATGAACGCATGCAAAACCGGTGCGAAAACACCCAAAAATATCGTTTTTTGGGAATAACTCGACTTCAGAATGTCCTACGGCAAAAAATAAAGCAATGAATTGTTCGTTACAACATTTTCTATCAATTTAGTGCACATTCTTTTTGTTGAAACAATAAAAAAAGTAATATTAAGTCAAAGTCGTTTTTTTGTTTAGCAAACTTTTGCCTTATTATTTTGCAAACGGTTTAAGTATTGGCTAAGAAAATAAAAGTACTAAGAATGGTTCAAATTTATTTCTTCAAAAAAAATTGTCTTCCTCGCTAACTGACGCAATTTATATCAAACAACTTATCACTCTGTGTACCAATTTAAACTGCCGCCGCCGAATATACGGCCAATTTATAATCAGTACATTTTTAAAATTCTTCTACGGTAAGCAGAGCTATTTTAAACTTTTAACTAGGAATTTATCTCCTAAAAAATACTTAAAAAGGAAATTGGCAAGATTTTCGCTTCGACACAGTTCTAATGACCATTTGCTTTAGCGGAATTAAGAATCGACTGCAGTTACCTACATATAGTTGATAGAAAAGTTTTGTGTTGTTCGGTCTGAGGTAACCTCCCCCCACCTCTCCTCCCGAAATGAAATCCTAGCTACGACTATGCCTGTATATTTCAATGTTTACAATAAAATCCCTCCCTCTTAAACCTGAAAAATAAATTTAATCCCATCGATTTTGTTTTTTTCCTTTCTCGAACTACAGATTCTACTAATTTCCTTATATAGGTAGATTTATTCAGTACAACAATTGAAATTCATTGAAATCGTTATAAATTTGAACTCATTTATTCTAAAAATTCTTTCACTCTTTAAGGACCCTTTTTTTTCTTTTATCAAATCCGCATATATTTCATTTCGTTATCCAATTATTATCGTTTGCGCAAAAAAAAATCTGCAAAATTATTTTGTTACTGATCCAATTTGAATATCAACCATCCGTTTACAATTACCCACCTTTCAAGTTCAGTGAGTTTGCCGCGAACCAACAATACCAAAAAAAAAAACAACAAAAATATCCTGAAGGATGAAGTTAGTCCATATACAAATAAGGAAGCGCCATTCCGTTGTTTGTCGCATCCAACGGATCCAATATTCATCCCACATGACACACGATGCGGCAATAACGAGCGCGCAAGAGACAAATTAAATAAAATTTCCGAAATGACATAACCTGTTTATTTTCCACAAGCATAAGGGATATTTTTGAATAAATATTGGGGGCTGATAGCGGTTTTTACTTTTTACCCCTGCGCCTGCATCATTCTGTCAACGCCGAAGGTTGTTGATGTGTGTTAAGAGGAGTGAAACAAAAAAAAAAAAAAATTACGACAGCTAAGTCAGGGGGAGGAATCAATGGGATCAGGTTTGCGTAAAATTAAAGTACGGTGGCGAAAACACGGATGTGAAGAAAGCTAATATTAAAATAAATTGGATTTTCTGTTTTTTTTTACTTGTGCTTGTGACTTAAAAAAACTTCCATTGTTCGAGTTGTAAAGGTATTTTGGCATACTTACTACATTTACTCATTAGTAGATGTACTTGACATATCTTTTTTACTCAAATTAAAAGGTTTGATATTGGTTTGTAAGGAAACTCGTTTGAAGGTTTTAAACAAACTTTCAAACTTAAAAAAGAACTCATTTAAATAAAAATTGAAATTTCTGCCAACATTTGTAGCTTTGATTGTGAATCCATCTATAAAAACATCCAGTGGATCTGAATTAGACAAAAAAAAAAAAAACGATTTGTGGTACCTATTGTATATTTAGTTTATTGTTTGAGTATCATTAATGTTTGTTCAATTTTTTTTGACAAAAATTGTTCAATATTTTCATATTCACTTAAACTAATTGCCACTTACGTCAGTTACAATTAAGTCTTTGTAACAATTAATAAATTCTTGCAAAAATTGGAAAAGAAACTCTTCAGTATGTGTCAAAAACATTTATAATTCTCGCAGTTATCTAACAACATATACAATCCCAAGAGGTGTATAACGCTACCAATAAAACGTAAATGTAGCTCTCATATAAGTACCAACCTACCTACGAAATCCTTTTGATTGAATTATTATTACTTTGGCAAAAATTATTTCTGCTTTCGAAATTCCATCAGAAACGTGCTCAATGAGCAATCGAAATTTTATTAATCAATCATAATCAAGATGAACACAAAAAAAAAAAAAGAGAGAAAGAAAGAAAGAAAAACCATGGGGGCCATCCATAATGACTTCTAATATTGAAGGTGATTTAATTGAGTTCTATTTATTTGCGAATGTGGATTGAAAGAAAAATAATTATTATTATTTCTAATTGTCTATCAATTATGAATGAAATAACATAAGAGATATGAAACAAAATGGACTCAAGTGGGATTCTTCTCTTAGTAGTGCTCAATGTTTTATCATTCTACAATTTATTTTCAAACTTTACTTCAGGTACATATATGTATTGCCTGAATTAGATCTGATAAATGTCGTCTTTGAGACGTGTTTTTTCGAACTCATTTTTAGACATTTGTTTCGCATGCCCTAGATTAAATGAATTATGTATATTTTTCGTCAAAGACTTACATACTTATTATTGGATTTGGCTCAGATTTTAAATTTATTTCTATCTTTATTATTTAATTTTTTAAGTTAGAAAATTGTCGTTCTCATCTTAACGATTGGTAGATAGATCTTCTTCCTGTATAATTCTTTTTCTATCTTAACCCAACATATATATACTCCTAGGGATACAATTGTACGAGGATAAGAAGTATTTTGTTTTATTATACATATAATTAAGTATTTTTAATTTATATATTTAAATATTTCCCGATTCAGTCAATATTTTTATTTAAATAGGGTTGTCACAAGTATCAAAAAAGTATTCGTTTCAATTAGGTATACCTACTTTTAAATTTAATGAAGTTATCATGTTAACCTTTTCCTATGCAAACTTTGTTTAAGATGTAAAAATCTTCCTTATTTACCTTTAAGAAAAAAAAAAAAAAAAAACTTAGAAAAGTTTCATCTAATTTTCAAACCTTTATGTAAATTCCCATGAACCCTTTAGAATTATTTTCTTCATCCTTTTTGCCATAAGAAAATTGTCTTGTCTCTCGATAACTGGTAATAATATGTAAATTTAGTTCTACTATCATGATAATACGCCACAATCCGGGAAAGGGAGAAAGTGAGAGACCCTTTCTATGTCCATTCGTGTACCCAAATTGGCTCTGACATCTTTTTTCCTTAACGCCTGAATAGAAATGTAAACACCGGATAAGAGTCGCATAACAAAGGGGTTTATAAGGGTCAATTGGTGGCGGTGGTGATTGTATACACTATGTACCTTCTTCTAACAATGAAAGAAATTCCTTTTTTTTTTTCTCACAACAAGATAAACAAAGAAGGGTGTGTTTTGAAAGCCCCTGTCATTGCATTAAAAAGCTGCATTTCTTATTGAAAAATACATATTAAAACTCCATTTCAAACTCTATAAAAAACCTAGGTCTACAAAATTCTGATTAAAAAATAAAAATACGTCCAAATAGAAAGTTTGTTGCAGAATTTGCAAAACATTAAATCGAATTCTGATGGATAATAAATTATTCTTGCATGCATGTTAAGCGGATTCGTTTCGCATAAATCAACCTTTGACACTGCACACACAAACAAACCTATAAAGAAGCACAGCCGGGACAATCTTGAAGGATAAAAATGAACGAAATTGGATTTTCATCCACTTTAACACATATGCTAACGGCTATCTTCTGACACTTTTGCCTTATCGACAAAATACCTTCACTTGACGGGGATAAGTTAAGACTGTGCCGGATAGTCAGAGTGTTTAAATTTTCATCATAGAGTCCATAAATTTCATCTGGCAGAATTCACATATCCTTAAGTGGATTAGAACAGAAATAAGGTATATCATCTCCAGTGGTATTTTTATTTGATACAGTTATTTTCTTTTTTGTTTTTGCTCAAGGTGTATGGTAGGATGATTATTTTGCTTATCATTTTAGAGTATGTGCAACAATCTTTGGCATAAAAAGATTGTTTGGAAATGATACGGAATATAGGAGCTTTGCCAACAAATTATAAATCCAATCCAAATAGGTCAATTTTGATGCCAACAATAATTCCATTATTAATTGTATAGTCTGCACTTCGTGGATTTTATAAGCAATTCTTTGATGCCGGGTACAAAGGGGTTAAGTCAAAAAAATCGATTTTCGGATTTTTATTGGACTTCACTCAGTTTTTTTTTCTCTTTCGTTTGTCCTATCGCCATAGCTCTAGCGTACCTCCTTCCGTTAGAAATGATTCGGTACAAAGGGTTTAAGTCAAAATTTTTTTAAATTGTATGGTACTAAGGGCGTAAGTTGACTTAACTCCTTTGTTTTTGCATTCATTTTTAATTTTTAAATAAAAAAATTGATCCTAAGGCGTTTAGTCAAGAGGAAGAAAAAAAAAACGAAAAGCGATTTTTCTACTGTATTATATTATTTCAAAAATAATTTTCACATTTGGTAATTAATCACATTAATATTTCCAAGTTTCTTTTATAAATAAATTAAACCTTGTTATCAATATAAACAAAGATTTTTCTTGACTTAACACCTTTGGACCAAATTTATTTTTGAAGACTAAATGGCTCTAAAGTGTTAAGTCAACACACATTTAAAAAAAAAAAAACGGTCATTTTCTGATCAACAGCATATGGATAAATAGATCTTATAAAAATAGATCTTATAAATGATGTTTCTGCATCATTACTTTTTAAAAATAACAAAATTCTGATTTACAAACAAAAATTGAAACTTCAATTTCAATTTCCTCAAAACTACATTTTCTGACTTAACACCTTTGTACCCGGTTTTTAGACGAGAAGACGAGAGGTACTTCAGACTTTGAATTTGGATAAGTCGATCAGGCTATATATGTACGATGTACGTACAGTGCACATGCCTTATAATGACATACCAGCGAAACCTCCGAAAGTGTTTCGAATATCACTTCAGGTTAAATTGAAAACACGAGTAGTAGAATTGACGCTCGGAAATATTCAATTCGTAGTTAGAAACAGGAATGTAAAAAATCATTTTATTTCTAATGCCTTTGCTTTCCATTACAAATTAAAAAACTATCTATTGTTAATAAAAAAAAATGCACTTAAAACAATTTTTATTGCAACTGAAATATTTATTGCAATTCAAGAAAATTTGCATTCAAAAAAATGTTTTATTGCAAAAAAAAGTTTTCTCCATTTACGAAAATTAAATGCGAAAAGAGCATTATTTTTTTTTTTTTTTCACTGTATACTACTATCAGAGGGTTCATCATTAGTGCATATGTTAGTAGTTAGTAAGACAAAAACAATTAAATACTATCCACATGCACAATATTAGCTAAAAATGATATAGGGGAGAGTGGGGCTAAAAGTTACAGGGGTAAGAATTAACAGCTACAAAAAACGATGTTCCTTTCAATATTAAGAAACGCGTAAAGGAGAAAAATGCTCAATTTTTCCATATCTACCGGCACATTTACTTCAGTTGAAGATAAGATGACAGGGTGAGAAGTTCTACTAGTGGTGTCCAAAAAAAGCATGTTTGTAACTTTTCTTTTTTAATTTTATTTTTGGTCTACCTCTTAACCCGAAAAAGATAGAGTGCTAAGTTTTTTTTTGTTATATGCATTTGTGTTTTGGCTCTAATTGCGTGTAAATGTATTGTCTATATCAGTTTCGCTTTTTGTTCAAATTGATTTTGTGTGAAAAATGTCATGCTGGGGCTAGTTGTAACATTTTTCCGAGGCAAGTTGTAACATGCAAAAACCTACCTATAGATTTGTTCACTTAGGTATTTATGATTGCTAAAGTGTTACTCAGATAAAATACTCCTCTTATTATGTATTCATTCGACTTTTTTTACTTTACACGTGAATTGTGATTTTTCGTTTATTTTATGTTTATTTATTTTGCATTACAACAAATGCTGTTTGTTATCAACTAATGTAAACTAATTTTTTGAATAAGTACCAAAGTTCAAACCTTTCTCGGTTTGGAGCATATTTATTCAACTTTCAGGGAAGAAAGATTTACTTTAACGTTCAAGGTAACGATTTTATTCGACTTACCCCACTTTTTTCTTAATTTCATAAGAATTTTTTACATAGTATAAACAACAACCCTGGATATGAATGCTTGTAAATGAATTTGTATTTATTTTGAAATTGCAAACACATTTTGAACCAACACTTGAATTTATAAAGCTTATAAAACAATTTATGAATTCAATTAATTTTAATTTAAGACTTTAGTCAAATCTTCTCCGAAATCTTGGATTTAATCCCTTTTTTTTTGCAAATCTGCACCAAAATTTCATGAAGGTTTGAAAGGTTTGAGGTTTGTTTTTATTATTACTAATTAAAATAAATAAATATAAACAAATAAAGTTATTTTTTTTTATTTTTAGTTCTTGGTACAACCTACCCCGGTATGTGTTACACTTCGCCCCGTATATGGGGTAGGTTGAAACAACACGATTTTTTTTTGGAAGATTTATTTTTCAACATTACCGTTAGGTTTTGAAAAAAAATTGTGCTGGATCTTGCAGCTAAAATGTGGTTCTTTTATTTAAAAAAGGTTGGGTTGACTTATTTTTTAAATTTGTAGGAGTACCATCGGTTTTAGTAAAAAGCGATACATTTGGCCCCCCTCTCCCCTACCAACATATTTACAATTTAAAAATCTAATTAAAACAATAACTGACAATCACGTCTCACATATTAGTATTTCGATCAAAAACCTATACAAAATTATTTTTTGAAGTAAAACTAATTATTTTTGCTAAAAATTATTATTTATGCAAGGAAATAATTTTTTTCAGCAAAACTTTAAAAACTAAAAAAAATAGTATGAAATTTAATACACCCAAAATGTGAAAAAATAAATATCTAAAATATTAGATATTCTAGAATGGAAACATTGTGATTTTTAGGCTAAGTGAATCCAAATGCATTAATATCAGTAAAAAAATTGCTGGAAAATGTTAACAATCAGTTAAAATTAAACGTAGGGCGTATGAGTGATTTTACTAAAAGTAAAAATTTCACTCGCAAATTATTTTGTAATCGCAAAAAATCGCACCCAATTTTTTGATATTAAATTTAAAGAATAGTCAAAGTTATCATAAATCTACTATGTATCGGAGCAGAATAGGAGGGAATACTATAACAAATTTCATGTTTAAAAGCACACTTGCTCACAATCAATCTCTAACTATAACTTCCAAATCAGCAAAAATTACAAAAAAAATTCCAGAAAATAAACAGCTGACTTTGAACTTGTTTTGACACACCAAAAACTTTACCACAAAAAAAAAGAAGTGCATCATATGATCCCATGTATATTTAGCATCCGCTTTGTAAAAACTTTAATTCAAAATTTTGATTTTTAGAAAATCGACTTTTGTCCAGCTTTTCCACCAGAATACTCCTATGTGGCGTCTGTGGAGCACTGGTTCGAAATAAAGTTTTTAATTTCATCTTGCTCATATTAAAGTCAATATCGTTTAAATTAAAAAGTTTGCTCATTCGGTTAAGAGGCTCGTTTATACCGTAGTTAGTTCTATGAAAGTCAATATGTAAGAGTTCAAATCTTCGTAGGTGGTGAGATCCTCCCGGATAGTTAAGGCCAAGGCAACCTAATAAGTCAGGAGCGTCAAGTTGGCCATTAATTAATTGATGAAAGAATATAATATCGTTATTGACACGCCTTTGTTGCAAAGTTTGCATGTTTAAAAGTTGAATCCGCTGATCGTAAGGTGGTAAGTTGTAAGGATCTGTCCAAGGTAGACCCTTTAGAGCAAAGCGTATGAAATTATGTTGGATTGATTCTATATACGATTCTTATGAACCTCATAAAAAGGACTCCATACTTGGGAAGCGTAATCGAGGTGGGGTCGAACGTAGCAGTTGTATAAAGAAAGTGTGACAAATGGATCGTCAAACTCCTTTGCCCAGCGTTTTGCAAATCCAAGCATTGAGCTCGCTTTGTTTACTATGAAATTAATGTGTTCGGTGAATTCTAAGTTTGAACTGAATTGGACGCCCAAGTCCTTAAAACTAAATACTCGACAGAGCTTGTGTTGCGATATACAATAATCGAAGGCATTCGAGACTCGTTTTCGAGAGAAAGTAATTGTTTGGCATTTGACTGGGTTGAGAGAGAGACCGTTTTTCCCACACCAAACACTAAAACTGTCAATGTCAGCTTGTAGAAGGATCCGGTCATGGTTGTTTTTTATTGTCTTAAAAATCTTCATATCATCTGCAAATATGAGAATTTCACTTGAATTTATGCATGAGGTTACATCATTTATAGCAAGTATAAAAAGAAATGGACCCAGATGGCTTCCCTGAGGTACACCAGAGCGATCAATAAAGGGGTCAGAAAGACAGTTCCTGAATTTAACTTGATAGGATCTTTTCTCAAGGTATGATTCTATCCAGGCTATAAAAAAAGGCGGAAAACCAAAAGCTTTTAGCTTGAAGGAAATCATTTTATGATTTAATTGATCAAATGTTTTAGAAAAGTCAGTGTATATGCAATCAACTTCACTTCCTTTTTCTAAAGCAATTTAAAATTTATGTAAAAAGGTAAGGAGATTAGTAACAGTTGATTTTTTCCTCATAAAACCATGCTGTTGTTCACATACCTACTAGATTCTTGCTGAAAAATGCTACACTCTCACAAACAACTTGTTCGAAAATCTTTGGAAAACACCATAGTTTTTAAATAGGTCTATGTTTAATATTTGTCGATTTTCTTACAATTCTGGCTATTTTATCATACATCCATAGCGAAAATTGAAATAAATTTGCTGAATATTAAAAAATTCACAGGCACATATTTTGCATTGAATTTTTATTTTCAATGCAAAAAACTTTTTTATTTGCAAGATCTACATTTTTTTTGTTGTTTGCAACAATTTTTTTTTTTTTTTAATTTTAATTGTTTATTTTTTAATTGATATTTGTACAACCTTGTTAGAGACCCTACTGATCTGTTGGAATATTAGAAGAATCAGTGAAACCATTATCTATTACTTGAGAGAAGGCAAAGTCTGAGTCCTTTCAAATACTTTAAATTTTAACTTTCGAAGTAGATACTATAGCTATGGGGAAATTTTAGGATTCGGATTCTGAGACAATTTAGGACTATAGATGACAATCATAGAAAATATTATGGTGAAAGAGAACACGAAAAAAGTGAGTCCCGCAGTACTGACTATCTGTCTGTCTGTATAGGTATGCCTGTATCTAGGTATCTCTTATACTACAGCCAAACAACAGAAGCGATTTTCTTCAAACTTGGTAGTTATGAGTATTGTGAGATTTTCTAGAGACGAAGTTGAAATTTTATTAAAAGAACTTAATTTAACGGAACCTGCCTATAACCAAAAAAACAAATTTTTCTTGCATTGGGAAGCATATTTCTTTGGATATCAAATAAATTGGTACATTTAGTTTATAGTACAAATAGTCCAGTCAGTGGGGAATATTGCATTATTGTTTTTTGAATATTTCATTTATAACGAAAATCAAGAATGAAAGGAGTTCACGTATTTGTCTTCTTTCCAAATTGTAACTCCTATTTTGAAAACCAAACAAAATAAAAAATTAAAAAAACAGGTCAATATGATTAATTCATCAAATGTGTTTCGCTACGAGCTTCAAATTATAAACTACATTTATCCTCTCAAATTCATATAGATACATATAAATAAATTTCACATTGTAATAATTCTATAATTTAAATTTACTTTACACAAAAGCACTTTACAACCACTTCCTTTTCACCTGCCCTTAAATGATGCCTTACAATATAATTAACATATACGATAAATCAAATTACTACATCAACAGCCAGCAATTACACAAGTAATTGGGACAACCTAATTTCATTATAGACTATACTCGTATGTATGCCATCATGCACAAATGCAGCCACGCACCGACTAACCTTTGACCAGGATGAGCCCATCCTGCAGGCACACAATGAATTTTTAATGCTAAAAGGCCTAATTAACTTAACAATGACCCCTAGCATATGAATAGCCTAGCTATAGCCAGTGCACACAAAAGTCTTGGAGTTAAATTGTATCCACAACGAACTGGTGAAAGCAATGAAGGTGGTGGTTTAAATGCGTCAGTTCCCTCCCGCCCTACTTAAACCTCCACCACACACGGTAACTAAACGACGACGACAACGATGGTATATATCGTCCGGTGATCCAACTCCCATGTTCATGTCCGTCCGTCCGTCCAAATGCAAAGGGTAAATTGATATACCCTATTTGTATCAATTAACAAAAGGGTTAATTTATAACCATGGTCAGAGTCCCTGATGAATGTGAGCACCCAGTAATAATATGGTTGCTTTTGTTGATGGGGGGTTACCCCCAACACACATATATCAAGCATGAAAGTGCTACTTGTTCCTTTGGTCAAGTGATTGGTACTTAACTGGAGCCTTCGAATGTGTATCAGGTGTTGGCGTGGATACTTGTGGCTGTTTTGTTGGCCAAGCGAAATTATTACCTGTAATTTGAGTTTGAACCAATATAATTCTGGAGTACTTAATAAAAGTGAAGTTTTAATCGCTTTATTGAAAAGTTTGAAGATATAACCATTTATTTGGCTTTTTAATAAGTTTTGTGATGAACCGTCAATTAAAATATTTCTTCAATTGTATGATATACTTGTAAATTTAAATTATTTTTAATAATGTTCTGATATTACTTTTTCCAAATTGTTTTAAAGGTTCTGTCGGTTTTTGGATTGGTTCATGTCTCAAAATGTGTCTTATAATTTAAGCATTAAACAATTTTCATTTCCGTTAAGTACTAGTTGCAATTCATTATTATTCAAATAGTTTCATAGAAAAGCTGATATTCTTCAAGAAAACTTTCAACATTCTAGTAGCATGCTTCAATGAAGTTCGTTCATACATTAAACTTGCAACAATTTAAGAGATAAGTCTCCAACTACTACTGCCTTGAATGTTGTATTTATTTGCCTTTGGCATTAGAATCTGAAGGATGACTTTCTGTTTGGGTTTTTATTTCCGCAGGGATACCAATACGCCATCCCCAGTGGCTTGTTTGCATACCAATTTCGATACCAAATTGATTGAATCAATAAGAAGAGGGGAGACATTTTTCAGCAATGAAAATGATGACAGTGATGACAAGGATGCAAAAATTGTCCCCAATCGAAGTAAAGTTCGGTGTTTGTTATTTCTTTTATTATACAATGAGGGTTAGAGATGAATAAGGCAAATAAAAGTAAGCGCATATTTATTTGTGTTCCAAGTGTGCCTGCTAGACATTTTTATAGCCAAAATAGTTTACATTGAGATATGTCATAAGGAGATATTGGTGTGAGATGAGATTTCATAGGCTCATTTATAAATATTTGTCTGTGCCTTGGCAAGTATTCAGTAAATACAAATGTTGACAGTAATACGAGGGAGCACAACACCAACATAAAAATAATAAAATGCACTACTGGGTCGCACGAACTTGCTCTTGAGGTTCAAGTTGCTTAAATTTTTAAGACATTTTATATAGAAATTTGGAAAATGTGGGTACCTACTATGTAGGTACAAAAAAAAAAATAAAAATAAAATTCGTTTTTTAAAAAAATAAAATAAAATCTGAATTCAAATATTGCCCTCCAAAACAAGTATGAATTTTTGATTGATATGTATATTAAAGTCAGAGATAAGAAATAAATCTCAACCTTTTGAAAGGTTCCTTAATAATTCTTATTTGTCGCCATTTTCAATAAAGGTCATAAAATAACCTTTATTTTTTAAAAAGAAAAATTTCGGTCAAGTTCTGAGAGAAACCCTTATTTTGTATTTTTTTTATGTTTATGTCAACCAGTGATATTTATCGCTGAGAGAAAAAAATAAATCTCATCTGAAAATGTATCAATTCCTAGAGACATGGAAGTGGTGCCATATGAAAGCTTATATTCTCAGCTACCCGAAAGTGGTATAATCGGGTTATTGGATTTTTTTTCAAAATTCCAAGAAAATCGGGTTTGAAAGTTGGGGTAAAATTTTTTTTTCGAAAAATCCCCGAATCTTTGAACGCTCCTGGAAGCTAAACCCTTTGAGAGCAAATTTTAGGAAAGATGCCAAATGATAGCTTGTGTCATGGGCCTACGCTTTGCACATTGTCAGATTTTTAAAAAATCATCTTCCATGTTAAACTGCCACATCATGCCTATTTTTTTTCAGAATCGGGCTTAACTTTTTTTTGACCTTTAAGTTCTCCCGGTTTGAGAACGCGTGGACCTACAGAAATGGAAGTTGTAACTAAATGTAGGTTAGAGTCCCCGCTACCTTTTTTATTTTTTTTTTTTTTTAATTCCGAGATATACCTAGCCGTTTGAAGTTGGGCGGTCGAAAACGCTCCTGAAAGCTGAACGCTTTGACCTAGATATTAGAACATCGGTCTCCTGAAATATTCGAAATTGTATTGGTTGTGCTTGTCGTTCCAGCGATTCAAATCACAGTGGAAAACACATTTTCGCCTTTAGATTTTACTTTAAACGAAAAGAGATATAATCTTGGGTCTAAAGAAGAGAGAGAGTCTATTTAGTTCATACATTATTTAATACATAAACTTAGAAAAAACATCATTTATTTTTGCAATATAAAGACATTCTTGACTTATTCGAAATTTTTAATTGACCATTTTTGATTTATTTTCAGCGAAAACGGTTAAAGGTTAACCTTTTTCATTTATTTTTTTGTAAAAATCTCAACCATTGAGAGATACTTAAAAAACTAAAAAATAAATCTCAACCGATAACCTTTTTTTTTTGATTTTTAAAAATAAATCTCAAACCTTAACCGTAACTATTTAAAGTAATGTGGTAACTCTCAGAGAGAAACCGATTGAAAATAAAGGTTGACTGTTATTTCTGGTCTCTGATTAAAGTGCATTTTTAGAAAAAAAAAAAATTCAAAATCGTTAGAGCCGTTTTAAAAAAAACTAATTTTTTATAAATAATTTTTTGGAAAAAAAGTTTTTAAATAAAATTCGTATGACATTTTGTAGAAATCACTAATCAATATCTAAAAACAAAATTTCAAAAAAATTCAATGTCACGTTTTCGAAAATTTGATTTTTCAAAAAAAAATTTTCAAATTTTTTAAAAATCAAAAAATAATTTTTTTGAAATTTTGTTTTTGGCTTATATTGAAATTATATGAAAGCTTCGTCACAAAAAGTTTCGTTAAAATCGAACAAGCACTTTCGGAGATAATCGGATTTGAAAAAAAGAAAACGGTTCTATGGCAGGTACCGTTAATAATGATTTTCAAAAAAAAATTTTGTATTAGAAGATAGACCTTGTCTTTTAAAACTTACATTTGAATTTTTTAAGCAAAATCGATGGAGCAATTTCAATTTTACTAAAATCGGTATATGACAAGTAGGTACCGCTATTTTTGGTCCAACAAAATTAATTCCAAAAACCCCTCTGGAGAGTCGCCAAATAATGCTACATACCAAGTTTGACATCAATCTATATCGCAAGTAAAAAATGGAAAGATTTAGTATATGTAGTTCTGGGAGACTACTATATTCAACCTATCTTATCGAAAAAAAAAAAAAATAAAAACAAATCAAAGCAACTAATTTTAGTCAAAACTTTAATAAATCTGGTTAATATTTTCAAAACAAAACCTACTTTCTAAAAAATTGGAAAAAAAATTAAAGAAATATGTATGTTGTAGGATGTAGGTATATGATAAAGAGTAAGTGAACGTCATTTGGGAAAAAGACAAAAATGCGAAGCTAATTCTTTGACGTAACTTAAAAAGAAAGTTGCCCTAACTCACAAAAAATTCATAAACAACTTAAAAATTGGAATATAAGAAAATATGGTAAATTTTGCTTGTTTTTTAAAAATCATTTTTTTTTTGTTGAAAAAAGTCAGACAACATGAATCGTTTCAACTTGATACCAATTAGTTGACAGAATTCAAAGTCGCTTTTATTAGCTTCACTTGTAATTGACAAACTAACTAACTAACTAAGAATAATGTGATCAAATCTTGGAACTAAATTTTAACCCACTTACAATTTTATAGTATCGAACTGAAATTCAAATAAATTGATTTAAATTTTGCCATAATGGCAACACAATGATCATTTAAACACTTCAAAGAGCGAAGAATACTGAACAAAGACCAATTGAATTAATTTGTTGTCACAAAATTAACAAATCAAGATTTAAACTAAACGGTCACTGTGGCGAATGTGTAACTTTTTTTTTGAAGAATTTTTTTTTGTTGAGAAAATTTTTGAACAATTGATTTTAGTGGACCATTTTATGGTAATTAACGAATTAGTTAACGCCAGTAGAGGATCCAACATCGAGAATTCATTACAGTCAATAGTAACAGTATAGATTTAACTTAAAAATTGGAAAAGAAAATTTCTCATTAAGCAAAAAAAAAACTTGTATATTTTATACCAGGCAGTATGATCTTGTCACCGCAGCCAGATGTCTTTTCGTAATTTTTTTTAAATTTGCTGGCACGTATAAAGAAACTCTAAGTTATATGCAATTTTTTAACCAGTGCTGCCTCTTGTAGAAATTTTCGTTGTACTTGAAAATGGTTATGGAGAATGTTCGTATTCTAGTACAATGTTATATTTTTAAAAGTAGTACAAACTGTCTCCACTTTATTTTTCGAATCTTCGAATTTTAAATATGGCTTCTATCGAATCTATACCCTCTGTTAAAAATTAGTTCTCTGTCATCTTATGGAGTTTAAGGTTCTGAAGTAGTCTTTAATCATTCTCGTCTAAAAATTTTGATAAAATATACTAGGGCTACTAGAATTTACAGCCCGAAGCAAAACATTAAATGAAAACCATATTGATGCAACAAGCCCATTAAGAATTTCCAAAAATCAATATTTCCTTTATCAAATATTAACTCATCCCCCCAAATCTATTTCAAACAATACCCAAATCAGACTTTCTTCTATGCACATTTTGTGGGAATTATAAAATCTTTAAGAAACCCTTGAAGAATTATTTAATCTCACCCGATGTGGGACCATAATTCATAATTTTCTCCTTTTTGGTTATGTCCAACAACATCCGGTTGCTAAGGGACTCAACTATACCTACACATATACAGATTCAAAGCACTCTCACAAATGCCACCTGAATACAAGCCAGAGTTTCTTTTGAAATTGATTTACGAGCGTGCACAATTGGTGGTAAGCTATTTTTTGGGGTCGATTTAGAAATGGGTATAGCTATACCGCTGTACCTGGCTTCGCATATCGGTTTGAAATTTGTTTCAAGTAATAAATCTTTGGTCGACCTTTTCATTTTCATATTGAAAGCCACACAGGTTTGAGAATTGAACAAAAAAAAAATAATCGATTTTTATATTTTTCAAAATATTGAAGTATATTTTAAAATGCACAAATATTCTAAATGAAAAACAACAAAAACTTTTATCTACAACAGGAACTACAACTAAGTTGCCAAACATCCGTCTGGCTTTGTGATGGGTAGTGAATGGCGCGGTGGGTTGCTCATTCAACCAGTCTAATACTTTAAATAGCTTGCGGTCTTTCACCAGCAGTGTGTTTTTGTTATACATAAAAAGGGTTCAAGCAATAGTCGGGACAACACTTTCAAAATTCAAGATGTTAACCAAACGAGGAAATCCCACGTAATGGCCGAAATAATCGCAGTTAATTAGTCGACTATACAACACAGCAAGTAAAATTGTTACCGCGCTATATTTCTCTATCTCTATCGCTTTCTATAATATTGAAGCTATTTTGCTTTTAGTGTTTTGGTCGTAGTTGTTAACGTTTATATTCGGGAATATTGTTATCTTAGCGGTAAAAAGTCATTATAAGGGGTAAAGCAATCTTCTGAAAATCCATGTTCCCTCTGACTTTCAGAATATGCGGATGCGGCCATATTAAATGGTTCTATGGAAAATATCTCTACATTTGTGTTGAGTCGAACGTAGGAAAACATAGAACAACCGTCAACTAATTGCCTTCGTTATCCTGAGTTAAATGCCCTTAAGGATGATGATGATTTTGGAATGGGTAGGCGGAGGAGGGTGGATGGCTTTGTGGCAAATGCTTAAAGGAGTCGTAATAGTTTAGGAATTATATAATTTCAGAACTTGTTTAAAATCATAAAAAAAAGAAATGTAAGTAGGTTTAGCTTAAGGATACATAATATACAATGGATTCCTTGAAAAGCTGCGAAAAGTTTTTTTTATTTAGTTAGCGCAGGTTAAGCTTGCAAAATTGAAATCCATTGCAACTTACTTCATTCAAAAGAAGAAATAATTTATCTACTGGCAGGTTAAGTCAAGGAGGCTCAATAGTAACTACCTTTACTTTATAGTAATTAAAAATATACGATTTCGAACAGCTAAGCAGATATTAACTTTTTCGTGACAATGATACTCTTTTAATCGCAGAGGTAGTCCCCCTGAAAGAAAGTCTCAGTGGCGAAGGCTGGATTTGAACCCAGAACCTCTGGCGTGACAGTCCATCACACTAGCTATTCATAGCCGTATTTAGGGGGGGGGGGGGGGGGGGGTTTGGGTGTTTAACCCCCCCCCCCCCCCCGAAATTTTTTTTCATAAAATCAAAAGATACCTATATTATAAACATATACAAGTCTAATATGTGCAGCACTAAATGATTTGTTTTTGTATTTTAGTGATTTGATTACCTATATGAAAATCTCCCTTAAAATCACTACCAATTTTGCATCGTTGCAGAAGCTGTCGATGAAGTTTGTATAAAGGAAAAAAAAAAATTGTTTGGTCCATCACAAAGAGTTCTTATCTCTTTGACCATTTCCTTAAGCACTATGTTAACACCTTAAAATGCTCTTTTAAGAACCCTTTAAATACCACAAGTACTTATGCAGGGTTTTTGGTGCCGAGACTAAACTATGCTTTTTCAAAGGGTTTCGGTGGCCGAACTCGAATCCAAAGACGGACTTATTCGATCACATCTCGTTTTTGACATATTACCCTTAAATCTATTTAAATCTTTCAGACATCTTTTCTACTGTCCGAGATATCATCAGTTGCTTATTACCCACTTTTGTTCTATGTTAACCTTAAATCCAGTATGTAAGCGAAAATAAATTTATCGATTTTTTCAGAGACTGTAGTACCTACCAACGCCAGGAAATAACCTCGAAAACTGGTAAAAAGCGGGATTTTCGATTTTCTAACGGGAATATCTCAAAAACGCGATGTGATAGAATTTTTCTGAGTTCGGATTTGAGCTCAGCAACAAAAACTCTGTAACAAAAACCTTGTTGGCCATACTCAAAATAAAAAAAAATGCAATTATACTTTTGCAATGGAAGAAAAACTTGTTTTTATTTCTAAAAATTATAAGAGAAAGTAACGGGACATTTTGTTCTTCTCAATATTCTTGTTTTTTGATCCCCTTTAATAAAAAAATAGTAGGGTGTCGCTGCAATACTCGGTTTTATATAAATAGCATTTTTATATGGTGCGATTATACTTTTGCAAAGCACTGTATTTACAACATTTCGTTATTATTTTGTTTCAAATTATATATAGGTATTAAACAATTTCAGTTTATTGTTAAATTTCAAAGTGAAGTATTACAATGGTCAACAAAATTAAACTTCTTTTTTGTTACAGAAACCAGGGTATACTCTTCTATAGGTTTTTTGTGTGCTGAGCTCGAAACCGAAGTCAGAAAAATTCGATCACATCAAGTTTTTGAGATATTCCCAATAGAAAATCGAAAATGCCGCTTTTTACCAGTTTTCAGGGTTATTTTTTAGCGTTTACTTATTTTTTTTTAAATTGAATTTGTAACAGTTTCTAAAAGAATTAAGTTTTGTCTCTCTAAATCTGTTTAAATCTTTTAAATATCTATTTTCTTCCTCGAGAAATCATAACTTGAAATCAAAGTGCTTATGGCATCTCATATTTATTTGCTTTTAATAGCAAATATCGAAAAGTTCTGTACCAATCGCTTTCAAATTTTGACATAATTCTTTCAGAAACTGTTACAAATTTAATTTAAAAAAAAAAATAAGTAAACGCTAAAAAATAACTTTGAAAACTGGTAAAAATCGGCATTTTCAATTTTCTAACGGGAATATCTCCAAAACGTGATGTGATAGAATTTTTCTGACTTCGGATTCGAGCTCAGCCTATAGAAAAGTGACCAGTTGTAATTAGCTCATGTCAAACAACTTGGATTATTTAAAATTTTGGTTTTTAAGTAGGGTAAGGTGGTATAAGAGTGCGCATTTTAGACAAAATACCAAATAAAACAATAACAAAAAGAATTTAACTACTTTTTTTATATATAGTTTTTAGTTTATAATCAAAGCAACGAAAAAAACTTAAAACTGGTAACAAAAATGTATTAATTCAAAAGTTATAAACAAAATACCACATTAGGAAATTTGCGCACTCTTATACATCCTATTGTGTAAGAGTGCGCGGCTTAGTTTGTAAGAGTGCGCAGCTGCGCACAGGTGTAAGTTCGCACAAAAGTCGCAAATAAAATTGCCTATCTTTAAATAAACAGAGTATTTTTCAACCCATCACTCCTTGCATGAGGAACAATCAATTTAGTCTTCGATTAATGGTTCCGAGAAAATTTCAATATTTCCTAGTTACTCTCATTCGCTTGTTTTTTGTAAAACTTTTATTTGGTTTCTTTTTGGTTGGAATTGCTTTTTCTAGCTGCTGTTTGCTGGTATATGGACAAATGCCAGTTATTTTGAAGTTTTGGATAGCATTTACTGCTCCTATAACCCGCGCACTCTTATACATCATCATGGTGCGCACTCTTACACGCTCAGACATGTAATCGAAGAATATATATATATTTCACAATGCACTTTATGACCAGTCTTACGTGTTCCTCAAATGTTTCTTTTTGTCGACTTTTTAATGTCCCATACTTTGTTTATTGTTATTTTTTGTTGTTAAGCGGAAAATTTAATTTGTTTGGCAAGAAATATTGGAAAAAAAAGTGCTAAAAAACTTAAACTTAACTAGCACCTCTGTTTACAAACACATTTGCATAAAATTTTGACAGCAGATCAAACTCATTTATATCTTTCCAAAATAAGTGCATTCAGTCTTATATTCCCTTTCAAACTGTAGAAAATGGCCTTGCGCACTCTTATCAACCGCGCACTCTTATACCATCCTACCCTATTGCTAATTTCATTTAGAACTCATACAATAAAAGAAGTGTTAATACTTGTTGCGAAACCTTTTATACGCACCGTCAATTTCACTAAAAGAAGCTATTACTATACATTATCACATCCATCATCAAGCTCTTAACCGTAAAATTATCACTTCATCCCGCCAAAGTAAACAAATCAGAGACACACGGTCCTGTGCAAAATATAATCATCCCTCAACAAAAAAAAATGCAAATTCAAAAAAAAATCAACAAATTTGTTATTGTAATAAATAAATATACAAACGAATGAAGATTCAAACCACATTCCACATGGAACAATGACTACCCTTTGCGGTCCTAGGCATCATCATATACCCTCTTAAATTATTTTCACGCGGGTTCTTTTCAAGATTCAAGCCAAGTGTGAATATGCACAAAAAGTGTGCGGGCAGACAGGCGTTAGCATCGCATAAAAAATAACAACTAAACAGCAAAATGTGAGAAAGTGGAGCTCAAACAGTGTTGAAAAAAAAAACTCCCCATGTTTTCTGACTTGTTACCCTTAAGAGGACAAAAACGGTTTGGTCTGACGTGTGAATGAAGTCATTCTCTCTCTCTATATTGGCCTCGTTTAATCTGCATAATTTTCACGGCCTTTAAATTCAAGTGTCTGTTAAGTCCTTGATGTCAACTGCCATGGTGCTTGGCGGTAGGTACTTCTCATTTTTGTTTTTCTTTTTTTTTTATTATGAACCTTTATTTCAAGGATGCTAAAAAAGGATACGAAGAGAGAAAAATGTCACACGAAATTTAAATGCTGGATGTGAAGTGACAGACACATATTTGTTGACAGTTTAACGGAGTTAGATATGTCATACAGCCATGCGGAGTCACACACATGAGATGTTTGGCTGAACAAGTTTGTGTGGCACTTTTATGGGACATTTATATAAATGAATGCATACTGATACATATTTTTTGTACATTTATCTTTCAGACAAAGGTGACAGTTTTCTTTATGTTTGAATTGGTTGGGAAATCATTTAGCAGCTTTACGTGTACATACATTTAAATGTTTAATTATTAAAGCTGAAGTTTTGCATAATTTAGGTCACAAAACTGAACTTTAAAAAAAAGCTCCAATCTCGTGTGATATTGAAATTACATCGAAAGTGCTGAAAAGCTAAGTCCGCAACGGAGCTTTTCTGACTCTTACCAAAAATATCCGATCACCAAGTCATTGAACAAGAAAAATACGGTAAAAAATTTTTCTTTACCCTTTAATTCAAAAACTCAGAAAAAAAAAACAATCATTCAATGAAAAGGTTGCAAAGTCCATAGTTTAAATTTAGTTTTATATTAATCAAAAGATTGATCAAAAATGATTCAAAGTTATATATTATGCATAGGTATTAATAAAAAGATTTTTATAAATTTTTTTAACCTTATTCTATACGATTTATAATTAACTTTGCATCCACCTTGAGTATTGAAGATCTTCGAATTACATATTTTATCATACTCTTCGTTTATTTCTATTAACATACATATGTAGGATGTAGGTGTATCCATTCTTTTAAAAATCTCTTATCTTCTTTGAGAAATCTGAAATTGAAATCAACGTGTTTGGTATATCTCATATTTATTTGCCTTTACTAGTAAATCTCGAAATGTTCTTTGCCAATCGCTTTCAAATTTTGACACAACGTTTCATTTACATTCCAGTAAGTTCTTATCTTGTTTTTAACAAGAAAAAAATTATATTTTTCTCACTAGTAATTATTTAGTATAAGTATCTGACACGGTCACGCTTTGATGTATTTCACTGCGATTAACCACCTTCGCAAATATAAAAACTTGCAAGATTCTAAATGGAACGTTGTGTCAAAATTTGAAAGCGATTGGCAAAGAACTTTTCGAGATTCGCAATTAAAAGTAAATAAACATGAGATATACCAAACACGTTGATTTCAATTTCAGATTTCTCAAAGAAGATAAGAGATTTTTAAAAGATTTAAACGGATTTAGAAAGACAACATTTAGTTTTATTAGAAACCGTTACAAATTTATTTAAAACAAATAACCAAAAGCTAAGAAAAAATCTCGAAAACTGGTAAAAAAGCGGCATTTTCGATTTTCTAACGGGATTATCTCAAAAACGTGATGTGGTAGAATTTTTTTGACTTCGGATTTGAGCTCATCACACCAAAATCCTATAGAAAAGTATACCTTTGGTTTCTGTAACAAAAAAAAAGTTTAATTTTGTTGACCAGTGTAATTTAAAGTTCTACATTTTTGCCAAAGCCGTTTTTTTCGACTTAAATTATAACAAAAAAGTAATGATGAATACAAGGGTTTTTTTGCTCCGAAAAACCCTGTTTTGTTGAGTTCAAACTGTAATATTTTTGTATCTAACTTCAACTTTGGCAACTTTTATACTTTTTTGAAAACTGCAATAGTGTTTAAAAATTTCCTTTTTTTTATTTTTTTGAATATGAAAACAGCATTAAAATGAAGAAAACAAAACAAAAATCAGCCAAAACGGGTAAGACGTTCTCGAGTTTTTGCCAAAATAACGCACGACAATTTTTGTAAAAGAGATTTACTTGAAAACTGCTGACTTCAAAAGCAAATAAAAAAAAAAAAAAAAAAATATTTTCCAGATGAGTATCAATATATCTATCATAATTTCATAGTCAGAACCCAAGCACAAATTTCGTGTTGACCTGTGTTATTGTTTCGCACTAGAACAAAACAATTTAGGAGAATTTCTTGAAAAAAAACGCACTATCAATTCATTTAAATATTCAAATATTAAATTTTAATTTACTACTTTTAAAGCAAAGTTCCTGTGTGTATAATCAAAACTAAAAAATTAGCACAGGTAATTTTTATAACTTTAAAACCTTTTCATCTTCATTTACAACAGATGAGGATATTCTGCCTAACTGAATCCAATTTTGTACATGTCAAATGTTTATTTACCAGGATAAAACTGATACATCAAAGCTATAAAGCTACTTATTTAATTGCAACAAAGAATTATGTCGAAATTACTAAATAAAATAAAAAAACATTTGTTAAATAAAATATTACACATACGCCACAGTGACCGGTTAAGTTAAATTTTAGAAAACCTAATACAAACTTCTGCTTCCTCAACAAAACAAAACCAAAATTGCATGTTTGGGTCGCATATCTAGAGCTCAAGTTGCTTAAATTTGAAAAATTAAACAATTTGGAAAATGATTTCAAAAGAAACAAAAATTTAAAATTCGTTAAAAAAAGGCATTTTTCCAAATGAATTTAAGCCCAAAAAAGGACTTAACTTGATTTATTTTCATTATATGTATTTTTAGAATACAGATATTGGAAAACGCACTTTCTATAAAAAAATAATTTTGCACATTTTTTTTTGAAAAAAAAAAAAATTAAACATAAACTTGGTATTCATTACTTATACAACAGCTTAAAATGGAAATTAAAAAAAAAACAATGTCAATGGGTTAATAGTAATTTTTGAAAACAAAAAAATCTTCAAAAGGTAGACCTTAATATTTTTCAACAGCAATTAAAGTTCTATACATATTTTCTTTACCAAAATTTGAAGAAAATGGAAGTACTGAATCAAGCCCCTTATAATTGGCTTTTAGCTTTGAATATGTCGAAGTAACCCAAATAAGGTGTTTATAAATCGTTCATCCTTATTCAAATGATGATTTATGATTAACCTGCAGAAATATTTTAATTTTCGAATTTCAAAAAAATAATTGTTGCACGTTTTTAATGCACACCTTAGGCCTACAGGTGTGAATATGGCTTACGCAAACTTTTTAAAGCTCAGTGTGTAACAACTGCACAGAACAGTACCAGATTCAGAACCTGAAGTCCTTGATGCTTACCCTAGTACATTGACATCTTTGTCTAATATCTGTTTTTTATTTTTTGCCTGGACGAATAAGAATTAGCGGCAGAGATAATTTTACTTCTGGTATATTTAATCATAATATAGTTAAATATACCATAAATCAGTTAAATATACCAGAAATAAAGTTAAAAGTTTGGACACCTTTTTACAGCATCCATATAGAAAGAATAGAATCAGTCCAACGTAATTTTATTCGTTTTGCCTTAAAAGGCTTACCATGGACGGACCCTTTTAACCTTCCTTCCTATGAGCATCGAATCAACCTACTGCAGATCCAAACCTTGTCTCAAAGGAGAGTAAATAACGACCTTGTATTTATTCATCAACTTATAACGGGTGTAATTGATGGCCCGGATCTGCTTAATTCTATTAATTTTAACTACCGGAGAGGTGCTTATAACTTTCGTAGCTTAGATTTAATAAAATTACCCCAACACCGTACTAATTATGGTATGCATGTGCCCTTAACTCGCATGTGTAAGCTTGTAAATTTGAATACTAATCTGTTTGATTTTAATATTAATAAAACTAGTCTGAAAAAAATACTAAAAACCAGTGTACCACGCTCATAAACTTTTTTTTTGTATTTATGTTCAATGTTTACTGATTCTTTTCTCATTTAATGTCTTTATACCTAATTGTATGTACATATGTATATTGAATTATTTTTTTATCAACACTCTTGACTATTAAAACATTTTTGTTTTAAAATTTTGACACTTTCTGAAAATTAAACATGAAATATTAAATTTATTTTTTTGTTCATTTTAAATTTTTTTTATTTTGCACAGATATAATAAATGCTTGTACTAAGCAGTCCCAATCTTTGTCCTTCCTTTGATATTCGTATCACCATTCTCTTTACTTATTTAGTTCTTTTTAAATTGTTTTTACCTTCAAAAAACACTAAAAAGTGCCGATACGATAATCATCCGCAAATGACTTCGTACTCGGTGAAAATGGACCCCAGCGCGTGCGGTATCTGGGGGGGAAAGAGGCGTGGGAATTTAAAAAAAAAATAAATATACCTAAAGTAAAGTTATCCCTGAGTATTTTCTCTCTGTGCAGAAAAAAAAATATTGTGTGCTAAGTAATAGGTACTAAGCCTTATTGTAAAGGTTAAAAGAGTTTTGTACATTAGGGTACAATTAAAATCATTGAAAGAAAAAATTTTCATATTTCAGGTTACGCAAAATTAAGGATTTCTCTTTTACAAGCAGTCTTTTGACATAACAGAGAGCAATTAATACCAGTTGCTAAAATGGACTATCAAAGCTAATCATGTTGAATATGTACTCAAAAAACAAAAAACACTTAAGTTACCTATTCTAAAGTTTTTCTATCGTAACATTCCACTACATAAACTTTAAATAGCCAACAAATTCCTTGAAGCCAAACATTCATACAATCAGATCAAAAGAAAACATCACAATAAGTTAGCAAGCTTTAGTTCTTAAATAAATTTAACATAAGCATTATCCACAAAATACAAATCACCTGAAATTAACTTCGAGATTGAATCAAATCGTTTGAGTCAAGCCCTGTAAAGCTTAAGGTAGGTAGGTACGTATGACGATGACGATTTCGTGTCAATCTCATCCCATCAAAAATCTATAGAAAATCATATAAAAAGTCAATTGATCTGAATCCAATCGTGAAATTGTTTTCCATTGGCGCACAGGATATAGAAATAAAAATAAAAATAAAAGTAAAAAAAAAAACGCGTGTACGACAATATCTCTTACCTTAGCCTCTACCTACCTTCATATAATACCTGTGAGTGAGTTCGTCTAATCTTAAGCTCCGTAAAATTGAAACCCATCCGATTGCTGTGTTTGTTGAGGGGTTCAACTTTATTCGTCGAATGACTTCCAAATGATTTGATTCGCATTCACGAAACATAAAACGGCAACAAAAAACCAAATGCTTTTTCGGCTTTTTGTTCATCATCCGAAACACTTATGGGGGCACTTCCGTTCGGTTCTAAAGATTTGTTGTGATTGAATTGGATTTAGAAAACTTTGTTTTTTTTTTTTTTTGTATTTGTGTGTGTGTGTCGCTTTCCTGCTTTTGTTATGCTATCTTTTGACTAACTGCTCTATTTGCTTCACTTCCTTTGCTCTGGTGGAAAAAGTGAGAGAAATATGAGTTGACGAAAATTATTATTATTTTACACAATAGAAACGCAATTGAATGTTAAAGTGGCAACTATATTATTCTAACCATTGTATACATGTGTATATGTTTATCTACTTCTTCTACTCATACAAGCGACATTTTGTGTATTCGCATGAATAAAACGGATAAGAATGGCAGAAATTTATGAGTTTCGTGTGTCGTAAACTTTAAATATGCCTTAGGAGGAGTTTCTTTTATCCTCTCTCTCTCTACTCTGAGTAAAGGACGACTTTTTATTTGAGATAAAATGCGGGAAAAACATTATAATGTGTTTTCTTGTGAACTTATCTTGAATGATGCGAGTTTGATAGATGCCCCATGGGAGCTCTATGCTGTGCCCCACGCTGCTGCTTTGCCACGTTTGTTTTTGTTTTATGTATGTATTTTCTAAAATTAAGTATGTGTCATCATGATAACATAGCAATATAATTTAGTGCATTCTATATATGAATGTGGAAATAAACAGCAGGAGGAGGTTTTAAATTTAAATATTATTACTCCTTTCTTTATTCTTTTGTTCTGGATTTGAAGCCATCATTTAGGCATATTTTGAGTTTTGTTTTATATCTTCTTCTGCTTTTTCAGAAGCTGTGATAAAAATATGTTAAGGAATGAAAACCATTTAAATTATCTCTTTAAAATACAAAATATATTTTTGACAACAACGCGCAGCATGCGAAGGACTCGAAGCTTAAGTTTGAGCAGTTTAAATGGTGTCTCATCCTTGAATCTATTGAAGTATGTAGATATCCTAGATATGGATGATCGGAATACTGAGGACCCCACAAAATATAGTTTGGACAGTAATATGCAAGCAAGGAATGTCCGGGGATATAAAAGGACACTTGTACTAGTGCATTGTTGCTGTTAAACTATTATAACATTATAAGAAAACCAATAGATAGTAAGAACCAAAGCCGATAGTACAGTCATCTAGGAAGTCCGATAATATTAAAGTAGGTATTCTGTAAAGGCTGTGGAATAGATTATGGCAAAAGTATATTGAATTAGTTGGTTTGAAAAGAGTGGGGGTTGGAAAAAGCAAACAATTTTTTTTTTCGAAAAAATGTTTTAATTTTCAAATAAAAATGTTGGTAATGATTTTTGACTTTTTAAAATTTTAAAGTACCTAGTTTTTTTTTTTTAAATATGTACCTACCTACATTTGTTTCAAAATGGTGCAGAAAAAATTTTCTGAGTGGAAAAGTACTGTCAAAAAATGAAACAAGCTCATTGCAAATATGTCTAAAAATTGTCACCTTGAGCAATTTTTATGAACTTCGCAGGAAAAATTTTTGTTTGACGGTAGGTTAGTTATTCATTTTATGCCAAACCTCCGTTGGCCAATAAGATATTTGCAAAATTTTTTCACCATAAATTTTAAAATTGTTAGGTGTTTCAACTTTGGAAAAAAAAGCATCAATTTATAAATATTATATTAAACATATTAAATTTTACGTTGCGTTTTTTCCCTCAGTGTATTTTTTCACTTAAATAGCTTAGTTTATCTACACCATCTTCAATCAAAAATATTTCATAATTTTCAAAACTCAAAAATTTTTTCACCAAATTGTTTTTTTTTTAATTAAAGTATTTTTCAAAAAAAAAAAAAAAAACAATTGTAACGAAGACAAAAATTAATATTTTAGTTTCTTTGATACATAAAAACGTAGGTAAATTTAGGTAAAATAAACAAATTTTTTTTTAAGGATTTTTCTCAATATTTTTGAGGTGATGTAAAAAGTATCAAAATAAATGTTGTAGTCATCCAATTACAGGTATTTTATACCGCCCACTTTTTTGACTTCTCACGTCCATTCGATAGAGACGATTATCACGGACCTTTTCTTCATTGTTTTAAATTGCTCGCAAATCACAATTCAACACAAGTTTTATAGTTTCTCAAAAGTTATTTATTTTTTTTTTTTTTTTGATAAGTGTGTTTTGGCCCTGAACTGTCAACTCTCTTACGAAAATCTTTTTGTCAATAAATCTGATTCCAAGAATTTTACACCTACCTTAACCTAGGGTGTTTTTTGTTTTCTTTTTTAGATTTATTCATCCCATTTTACAATATTGCAATTCAGAAACTAATTTAAATTAAGCACTTCTCACTCCCTGGGCTTCAATGACAAGTGTCAAACAGCAATAATTGTTATCTCCACAATTGCAGATCCCCAAGGACCTTATTGTGGACCGTCTTATTTTCTTTCTTTTTTTTTCCAAACCAACTAACAAAAAAAAAAAAAAAACACAAAAAAAAATAAAAAAAAAACTCAAAGAATTCTCTCGAATTTCTCCATAAAAACAATTATCCTTTAATTCTTTAATCCCTTGTGAAAAAAAAATATATAAAATCACTTTACTTTCGACTCCTTAAAAAATATCAAGCTTTGAAAGACTTCACCCTATATAGCTCTAGCTCCATTCAAGGAATGAAATGTTACAGAAAAAAAAAAAATAAATGAGCATAAATTCAGAAAAAAAGGTTCCATTGTCATTAACTTAGAATACAGTGCTAATCCAAAGAGGGCTAAGTAACAAAGCTTTGGCTATAATAGAAAATGAGTCCATCCAGAGCGCCACCCTCCATCAAACTTATGACGTTCGCCTTTCCGTTTATATCCTTGATGGCAAACATGTTAAAAAAAATAAAAAAAAAAACTCAGAATACAATAATAAGGGCAATTCTTATTTTTAAAAAAAGTAAGAGGAAGACGAAAAAAACATCATTTTCGTTTTAATTTTCCTGCGAATGACACAAATTTTACTATTCCCCTTCGTCGCATCGCAACAAGGATAATACAATCATACCCTCAAGGGTAGATAAAGAAGCCAGCAGTCCAGCAGCCCATTTCCCATCTGACTTTTAACAACTTGTCCAACGGATGTGTGTATGGATCGAATAATTTTGTCTTCTCCATTCAATGTCAAGATGGACAATTTGTTATTTGAAAACATATCATATGGACATCAGTATGAAGGCCCACCGCCATCACTACTTTCAGCTCCAGGATACGTGCTGGATGCAAATTGAATATTATTTCCTTGCACAGTGAACTTGTAAAGTTTTGTGTGTGTAATTTCTTCCAATTACTCTAAGTAAGCGGTCTAATGCTTTGGTTTGTCTATACAGACTTTGAAAGGATAAAATGCAAATTTTCCAATCGACTTTGGAGTCCTTTGCAAAGCGGTTTAAGTGGATTTCCCACCTCTACATATAGTCTTATACACTACACACACTTAAAGATAAGCACACACATCGACCCTTTTTGCATAGAGACACTTGACCTTCTGAAACTCCTCCATCTGAAGTTTCTTAGAAAACTTTCTTAAGACGTTCACCAGCTTATTGTATGGTTTGAGGGAGGATTACAATGTATCCTTGACACTGCCTATACCATCATCATCAACATCTCATCAGTATGCTGATGATTACTGTCCAGAGAGAGATGGTATCTGTTGTGTAGGTTATGCATACAACCACTTGACTTTGAGAACATTTTCAGATGGGTGCACATTTACACTTTTCACCATAGAAAAAAGGATTAGGTATTGGCGTTTGTTTAATGAAAGTGTATGTGTGTGTTTGTTGGCTTTCTTAGAAGTTATGCATTATTTCCTTATGATGTGGTCAGTCACACAAGAAGCACTGACCATTAACGGAAATGTCTTAGAAAACTTTTGAAGGTCTCATTTGTCGACGTCTGCTTTTGATGTCATGTGATAAAATTTTATATTTCAATCAGTATCCAATAAGGTTGAAAGAAATTAACATATTAAGGAGATTTAATTTAAGGGTAACTTTGGCAAGAGAATGGGATACGTTTCCATTTTCAAAAGGCTTTACAGAGGTAATTTTAGAAACTTTTTGGTATTCCTTTTATTGATTTATTAAGATAAATTTTCAATTGGCTAGTTGATAATTATAATTTAAAAGGTTATATTATAACTTTTGTCTTTAAATTGTTAAATTGTTGTAAAATAAAATTGAAAACTGAACTATTTCACCTCTCCACACACTGAGGGAAAAGCCACCATAAAACAACGTAAAATCAATGAAAACCACATTGATTTAATTATTATTCGGAATGATTTTGTGTTGAAGATGAACATTTTAAAATCAACGTGGAAAAAGGGTTAATTTTCTATGGTTTCGTATCTTAAAGTCACATAAATCAAAGACGTTTCAACTTCAATTTTTGTTCCCCCTCAGTGCAGTTTTAAATGATTTGAATAAAAAATCGGAAAAACACCAAACCGAGTTAGAAACATTGTTCTTAAAAGAATAAAAGCTATTCTCTAAAAAATAAAGACATTTTATGTTTTCGTCTTGAAATTTAGAGCTAGCTTCGACTTTTATGAGAAGTTCACTGTTTTAAAAGTTATGTATACCTACAGGAAATGATAGTTTTGGAAGTTTGAAAAATAGCTAAAAAAAGTTAGGTGACGTGAAATAATGCCTAATGAAACAACACCGAATATCAAATTTGGCCTTATTTGGTTTTTTAAAACGAAATAAATAAATAAAAAAACGAAAAAAATAAATAAATAATTATTTTGGCTTTATTTCGATTTAAAAAAGAAATGAGGCCAACGAATAATGGAAATAACCCCGAATATGTTTTATTGACAAACATAATCTAAGATTTCGATTAAGGTAACATAAGAAATAAAATGCATGACTGGGGTCGCACGTACTTGCTCTTATAGTAAAAGTAACTCTAATATTAAAGCTTTTTACTGAACAAAATTATGGAAAATTTAAAAATTTATATTTTTAATGTAGTTCATAAATAGTGTTAAAATAATAAAATCTGTTTTTTTTTTTTATAATTAATTAAACACCGTTTTAAATGATCTTTTTCACAAAATCAAGTATGCCATTTGATTACTTACATAAAAAGGAATTTTTAGAAAAAAAATTTGAAAATCGTTTCATCCTTTTTTTTTAATAATTTCTTTTATTTAATTTTTTTTTAAGTTGGTATGCTATTTTTAAGAAACTTATATTCAACATATAAAAACGAAATTTTGATAAAATTCATCAAACGGTTTTTTTATTTTTCAAACAAAATTTTGAAAAACCAAAAATGTGTTTTAAAAAACAAATTTAAAATTTTGTGTATAGTAATTGTTTTAACGTTTTTGTACTTTAGGAGAAATTCACAAATTAAAAAAAACCGTTATATGGCATGTACCGGTTAAAAACGGTACAATACACACAAAAATTTTAATCAAACCGTTAGAGCCGTTTTTAAAAAAATTAACTCTTCTATATTCGTTATATGACAGGTAGGTATACCGTTAGTTTTGGTCCTAAAAAAAAATTTCAACCTGTCCTCTAGGAAATCACCCAAAACTGTTAACTACCAAATTTGAAGAAAATCACTCCATTCTCCATCATTCTAATGTCATGTAAATTTGCTATCACGAGTTCGATATTTTTCCGAATCCTAAACTCGTATGAAGAAAGTAGTAAACGGATATAAAAAAAAAAAAATTTCTGGCGCGACATGTCATACATGCGACACCCCATGAAAGAGCAAGGCCGAGTGACTAGAATGGAAGGGACCTCCAATTTACCATCGAGTCCGAACGGCTAAACAGAGATGAACTTTTTCATGAGAATAATACTCTTAGATGCTTTGTCTGATCCTCACAAGAGGGACAGAGGTATTCTTCTTCTTCTCCATTATCGACGATAGTCATGATCTCGGATGGGGTCACAACTCTCCCACTCTACTGCTTCACACTACGGCTCCGCATGTGGGGTTCGCCGGGTTGACCTCAGGAAACGTCGGCAGGCTTCTCGATTTTGAATTGTTCCATGTCTAAGGCCAACTGAATGCAGTTGTCGTTGCATTTGTCTTCTCCATGAGTTCTTAGGCCTGCCTCTTCTTCGCGATTGCGTTGGAACGTCGTAAGCGATCGCCTTTTGAACTGGGTTCTCAGGGTTTCGTCTTTGTACATGACAGTACCAGCTTAAACGGTCATGCTGTATTTTATCCAAGATGGTGTTTTTGACGTGAAGGCTTCCTCGGATTTTCTTGCTTCTGATTCGATCAAGCTTTGTTACTCCTGCTGTCATACGAAGCATCTTCATCTCAGCTGCTGTCAGTTTACTCTCATACGTTCTGTACATTGTCCAACATTGTGAACCGTATGTAAGTGCTGGGCGAACAACTGCAGTATAGAGCTTTCCTTTCAGTTTAGGGGGCATTTTTCGGTCACAGAAGATGGCAGAGTTTTCGCGCCACTTCATCCACCCTACACTTATTCGGTGATTGATGTCGTCATCACAAGAAGCTTGGTTGTTGATCATAGATCCAAGATATTTGAACTTTTCGCACTTGGGAAGTGTTGTTCCATTCAGGTAAATGTCCGGAATAGGGCCGTCTGGGTCAGAAAATGGACAGCAGAGGTATTCTGTCTTTTTCGCGCTTATCCGGTACCCACTTCCTTCCAGAACATCCACCCACACATCAAGTGCTCGTTGCAAGGATGTTGGATCTTCACTTATGATGGCTCCATCATCAGCAAAGAATAACTGATTCACTTTCGGATCCGTCACTTTTCCTTCAAGCAGGAAGTCAAGGACTGTAATAAAGAGCAAAGGACTCAGGACGCTTCCCTGGTGCACACCGACTTTGATTCTGAACTCTTCGGTGACTCCTGCGGGGCATTTTACCTTCGTTTTTACTTCCTCGTACATGTCCTTTATCATCCGCACGTAGACTTCCGGAACCCCTCGCTGTCTCAGGGACACCCATATCAGATCTCGTGGTTGTCTATCGAATGCCTTTTCGAAATCAACCAGCACAATATGCAAATCCCTTGAGGAATCACGGTGTTTTTCCATTCGGATTCTTAAACTCTGTATGGCATCTGTGGTTGATTTACCCGAGACAAACCCGCACTGGTCATCAGACAGCCGTATTATTTTTCGCAGTCGGCCGTCCAAAATCCGCTCAACGATCTTCATGGTGTGTGACATCAGCTTAATCGATCGGTAGTTATCACAGTTTCGTGTGTCCCCCTTTCCTTTGTAGATTGGGAGAAGGAAACTTTCTCTCCACTGATTTGGCATTTGGTCACCGCTAATGAGTTTGGAGATGAGAATCGTGAGCCATTTACACCCAATGTCTCCCATCTTCTTCCAGAACTCAGAGGGTATTTCGTCTGGACCAATCGCCTTTCCTTTCTTGGAGTTTTTCACCGCCACGCTAACTTCTTCGACTGTAAGGTCGGGTACTTCGTCTAAATTAGGTTCGGCTGTTGGAAAGTATATCCTGGGAAATTGCTCATTTAGGAGTTCATCACAATACTGTCGCCACCTGTGGAGAATTTTGTCGTCATTCACAAGTAGTAGGCCTTGAGCATCGTTAATGAACTTTGGTGAACGTATTTCCTGAGCATTCCTTCTCCTTTGAGCGGCAATTTTGAAGATGGCTGCACCCTTGTTCAACTTGGCATGTCGCAGTTCCTGGAGAGCCTGGTTTGCATCAGCAGCTGGATCAGATATTTCCCCTAGCTCGCGATACATGCTTTCCGTACTCTCTGCTTTATGCTGGGCGCATTTCTTCTTGGCTTCCTTCTTGTAGCGCTTGTAGTCCACTTCGAGTCGTGCTTTTTCATCTCTATTATGAGAGGGGCATTTGGACCAAGCTTGGAAAGCGGTCTTTTTAATTGATATCACTGCTTTGACTTCATCGCTCCACCACCATGTTTCTTTTTCCCGTTGGTAGTTTCCTTTTGATGTTCCTAGCAGTGACCTCGCCTTCGACAAGCAAGTTCGTTGCAGAGAGTCCCACATATTTTGTACTCTGCACTCTTCGTTATGTAGTCTGCTGATGGTTCCGCACAGATAATTTCTCATAACAGAGATGAATGCATTGCCTTTTCCTTTGTCCAGGTTGTACCACTTGATTCCTCCGGTACCCTCTCTTTGTTTGTTTGCTGCCTTCGTCTCCATAAAAAATTCTGTCAGTAGGAGACGGTGTTGCTGGGCGATCGCTTCTCCTAATATCACTTTGCAGTCTTTCACTAGCGGCTTCATGAAACTAGATACCAGATGGTAGTCGATCTGTGTTTCATTTCCACCGCTGCTATAAGTGATAAGGTGTCGGCTTTGTTTAATGAACATGGTATTCAACACTATAAGACCATGTGACCTGCACATGCTTAGAATTTCTTCACCAGGAGGGTTTCTAGTTCCGAATCCAAGGCCACCATGGCAGTCCTCATAGTCTTCGTTGCCGTTCCCCACATGTCCTTTTAAATCTCCACCCACAAACAAAAGCTCTTCCTTTGGGATGTCTTTAATGAGGTTGTGGAAGTCTAGCCAGAATGCATCTTTTTCCACCTGCTCACATCCAATTTGGGGAGCATATGCACTGACTATATTCCACACCTTTCCTTCCATCACCAGTTTAAGAGACATCAATCGGTCACTGGACTTCGAAATGGCCAAAACGCTTCCAAGAAGCTTTTCCGCAAGGATGACACCGATTCCGTTTCTACCTTGCTCTGTTCCGTAGTAGAACATCTTGTATTGTTTTGTCTTGACGTCTAAGAAACGGGCTCTGTTTCCAGTGTTTCGCCACTTGGTTTCTTGGACGCACAAGATGTCCACTCGCCTCCTCTTCATCATCTCTTCTAATTCACAGCTTCGGCCGTTCATGCTACCCACGTTCAAACTCGCGACTCTAAATTTTCTTCTAACCTCGTGCATTACTTTGCTAGCCCCCGGAATCCGTATAGCTCTGACCCGATTATTTCTAATCGGTCCAGGATCAGTACCGGTTGTAGCAGCGGTACTGCCTGGCGGGGTAGTGCTGTTCGTGTTAGCAAGTACTTCCATAATGCTCGAAATTTTTCGGAAAATTTCGCGAAACGTTTTTCGCAAATTGTCGACACTGGCATGCTCCTGATTTTGTAATGTGATCGTCTTTTACTACGCCGGTGATCTCCAGTCGCCTAACCCAAGGAATTGCATGCACGCTTAATGGAAAGCTCTTAGATGTTGGTGTGTGTCGCTAGGCTCACCTTGATGTTATTTTGCCTAGATGTGATTTGCTCCTTATAGACCTGTGCTCTGAATATGTCGGAGTAGCTCGTATAAGGGGTTCACCAAGTTGTTCGGCCTAACTGGAACTGGTGACGCTACCGTTGATTCTATAAATGAATTCTTCCGCTACCGTCAATTGTTGGGAGTGCCTTGGTGGGAACACTCCTTCGTTGGGGGGGGGTAATTAGTAGCAACAGCCTACTCCGCTTCGACCTGTCGACCATGGGAGGCCCTTCTGCGAAAACAAGTTTCGCGATCGCATAGCTCTTAGCTTCATAGTAGTAGTCACCGTAAGCCCATCCGCCACGACAAGGCTTACCCCCATGGATGGGAGGGACAGAGGGATTACCCTGAAAAACAAATTTTTTTTTAGATGGTGGTAGCTGGGAATTTAACTCAGACCTCTGGCGTCATAGTCCCACGCACTATCTATTGCGCACGACGTGGGAGGTACTACGACAAAAGGATATATATTTAAACTTAAACGAAATCCAAGTTGACGATCAGATATGGAGACTGAAAAAAATTTTTAAGGCATTACGAAGGGGAATCGAAAAATTCGCTCGAAATAAACCCAAATTTAGAATTTGGCCTTATTTCATTCTCAAAAACGAAATAATGTCAAAATTTTGGAATTCGGCTTTATTTTATTTGGCGTTGTTTCTCGTCACCGAAAAGTTATATCTACGATCACACGAGAGCAATATCGCACGGTAACATTTGGTTCGAAAATCTAGCGTAATACAGGTATGTGAGTTAGTTCCTCAACGTTTTTCAGTCTTTTTTGAAGAGAACAGGTCAATCCAAGTTAAATATGTATCAATTAAATCCATATTTTTGAAAAATGTTGTCAAAATGTTCGAACTAACCAACAAAACCTGTTTTACGTACAGGCAGAGGGAAATTATTTCCTACCCATATCTTATATACCTTTAAAAACATCCTTCTAGGAAAAACAAAGGAATTCATTGGTTTTTATGATAATCTTATCAATCTTTTCGTTTAAATTCTTCTTTTTGAATTTAAAACAATTTACTTCCAATAAAAAAATAAGAAGTTAATTAAATTGTAAGCAATTTACCTACAATCAAAGACCTAAATCAACAGTTTACCAATTTTTAAAAGCTTTAAGATAAGAATGACCATTTTTCAGTTCATCCCTTTGTTAAAATCGTTAAATCAGTAAAAAAAAAAAAAAACCAATGAAGGTGTATACACATGGTGCTTAATGATGGTATATAACATTACCTACAACCCCTAAAATTTAGCTCCAACAAAAAAAGTGATACACTCTCATCCAAAGAACCAAGAAAAACCCAGTTCCGTTCTATGGTTTGGGATTCGTAAATATTTACAAACTTGGCCCAAGTAAATATGACCCAAGAGTGGAATTTATTTACATTTGCCTTCATTAATGCTCCTTTAATGTCACGTGATAATAATTGAAATGAATTTCGTACATTTTGTATTGTATTTGTGTGTGTTGTATACGAAAGAACTGGACATTGGAAAATTGTCAAGAACCAAAACCATACTATAGCTCCATATTCTGGGAAGACATTATAACATGAGTAAATGGGTTTATCAACCGACTTCCCCATCATGAATGGGGACGGTATTATATAGATTAGCTTTAGAGAGCAACGACAATGCATTAAATTTTCAGATAAATTTCATGTTGGTATTGTTTTTTAAGGCATCATACATAAATAACACATTAAGTGCGGGCATTGCTACCGCCACTTTTAAAGGGATATAGGAATATGATGGAAGGGATCTTTGACCTCGTGCATAAATAATAAGGATCAGAAAAGGGTGCCGGTTCTCATCTATTTACAAACACTTCTACGTGGAAAAGTAGGTATAATTTTAGTTTTTGTGCCTTAATTATGGTTTTAATGTTTTGCCCATATCCAACCTAATGGCTAATGGAATCGATATTTTTCCAGGAAACATAATTATTGTATAGTATTGTAGAGATATTTTCAATTTATAAAGTTATGCGCATTCTGATGACAACTGGCTGATATTTTTTTTTGACAAAAATTTGAAATCAGCTATTGTTTCTGCTCTTTGCATTCAATCTTCGAGATGATTTTATTAATATAATATTTATGGTATTTCAGATTATAGAAGCTCATCGAGTAATTATAATAAAATTACTCGATGAGCTTCTATAATCTGAAATACCATCTTTGAACATAATATCCTCAAAAATATGTTTCTTTTGATTTTTTTGTATGTCATGAAAATCTTAGGAATGAGCATAAAGATAAAAGACTAGAAAAACCACATCATAGGATTTCCATTCAGTTTGCTATGCAAATTCCATTAGAAAATTTACTTCAAGAAATTAAATTAAAAAAAAAAATATAACAAAATTTTCTTCAAAAGTATTCATGTGGTAAAATAAAAGGATCTGTTTCTGCATTCCGGACCATGGAATGGGAATGTCTTGGATTTTATCATTATTCGGATTGGATTCATTTGTGGGTTTTCCTTGATGATGGTGGCTGCTAGGGGGAGAGTGCTATATAATAGTAATGCTGACCTGAACTTATGTCCAGGGCAAGAAAATCTTCTTCACATTTAATTCATCGTACTGGAGATAATGTGTGCAAATATGTACTTTGTGAATATGGCATATCCAAGAAAACTTTCTTGACCATAAACATTTGAAAAGATATTCTTTGCCTCTGGGTTTTATAGAGAAGTTTTCTTGAATTTGAAATATTTAAGAGAAAATGTGTTCTTTCATATGAATGTGTTTTGTGTATTAAGTTTTATGATTCTGTTGGATTTTACATGTATTTTTTTTTTTTTGTATTTAATTGATAAATGTTTTTATGTCTAATGTGAACATGAAAATTTAATGTAATGACTATGGAAACGATTATTGAGTCTGAGAATTTTTTGGAGTGTGATGTATTGAAAACAGGTGTATATTTTTTTAACTTGGTAAAACTTATTATAATGTTGACGTTTTTAAATTAAGGAAATTACATATTGACTCTTTTAATGTATGTTTTATACATTATTTCAATTGAATACATAGCATTTAGAGCTTCTATTAAAAACACAAACTATTTTTTTAGATACTAAAATGTCACTTGATTTTCTTTTTTTTTAAATATTTTCGAATAGGTTTTGGTTAGAATCAAAACCAATACTGCGATGAAGGAATAAATAGTTGATTATATAAAATCCTTTTTAAAATTTTGACAGTCATAGGAGTTCGTGCAGACAGGATATCTCGAGAGGCAGCAAAAATAAGTCCAAAGTAATGTTCATCACGTAATTATTATGAACTGTAGTTTCACTGTGACTGATAGCAACAGATATTGGCTTACATACAGGGTGTCCCAAAAGTTAACGTCGAAACGAAAACGGTAGATAGGGTAGGTGGTGACAGTTATCAGAAAAATAATTTAAAAAAATCGCAGCCATATATTTTGTGAGTTATGGGCATTTGAATAAAAGTCGAAAAAATGGTCACCCTGTGACGGTTTTTTATGTGCCGTGACTACAAATCTTAATTTTTCTCATTTTTTTTTTGTTACGGAACCTTGAATAACCCTGCTACCAAATGCATTCAAAAATTTTTACTCAGCTGCATCAGTTTTAAAGAAAATATTACATTTTTGCCCAACTAAGTACTAAAAAATTTTACATGACTCTAATTCAATGAACCGTAGTGTAAAAAAAATGCATTATGATGTTTCGGCAAGTTACCTTAAAAGTTGGTGTGTTCAATTCTCTTTTCAAAATGTTGAGAATAATGCATAAATAACAGAGATAAAATTTATTTTCTTAAGAAATCCAACTTTTTTATTAGGTTATTTTTCCATATTATTTAAGTTTTTGTATTCTGAAAGGTTCTGAAAGGGTACAAAACTAAAATAATATGGAAAGAATACCTATTAAAAAAGTCGGATTTCTTAAGAAAATACATTTTATCTCGGTTATAAAGGGCAACACCACATTCATATTAATCAGTGCTTCTGTGATCCTTGACTAGTTAAGATCGGCAACTAGCTAACAATCCCGGGACATGCCCGAGACATGTCCGGGACACGTCCGGGACATATCCGGGTCACGTCCGGGACACGTCAAATACATGTCCAGGACACGTCATGGACATGTCCGGGACATGTCCGGGACAGTTTGTAATATGGAAAGAATACCTATTAAAAAAGTCGGATTTCTTAAGAAAATAAATTTTATCTCGGTTATAAAGGGCAACACCACATTCATATTAATCAGTGCTTCTGTGATCCTTGACTAGTTAAGATCGGCAACTAGCTAACAATCCCGGGACATGCCCGAGACATGTCCGGGACACGTCCGGGACATATCCGGGTCACGTCCGGGACACGTCAAGGACATGTCCGGGACATGTCCGGGACATGTCCGGGACATGTCCGGGACACGTCCAGGACATGTCCGGGACACGTCCGGGACACGTCCGGGACACGTCCGGGACATGTCCGGGAAGTGTCCGGGACACGTCCGGGAAGTGTCCGGGACACGTCCGGGAAGTGTCCGGGACACGTCGGGAAGTGTCCGGGACACGTCCGGGACACGTCAAGGACATGTCCGGGACACGTTCGGGACATGTCCGGGACACGTCAAGGACATGTCCGGGACACGTTCGGGACATGTCCGGGACACGTTCGGGACATGTCCGGGACACGTCAAGGACATGTCCGGGACACGTCCGGGACATATCCGGGACTCGTCCGGGACACGTCAAGGACATGTCCGGGACACGTTCGGGACATGTCCGGGACACGTTCGGGACATGTCCGGGACACGTCAAGCACATGTCCGGGACATGTCCGGGAAGTGTCCGGGTCACGTCCGGGACACGTCAAGGACATGTCCGGGACACGTTCGGGACATGTCCGGGAAACGTCAAGGACATGTTCGGGACACGTTCGGGACATGTCCGGGACACGTCCGGGACACGTCAAGGACATGTCCGGGACACGTTCGGGACATGTCCGGGACACGTCAAGGACATGTCCGGGACACGTTCGGGACATGTCCGGGACACGTCCGGGACATGTCCGGGACACGTCCGGGAAGTGTCCGGGACACGTCCGGGACACGTCCGGGACACGTCAAGGACATGTCCGGGACACGTTCGGGACATGTCCGGGACACGTCAAGGACATGTCCGGGACACGTCCGGGACATATCCAGTACACGTCCGGGACATGTCCGGGAAGTGTCCGGGACACGTTCGGGACATGTCCGGGACACGTCAAGCACATGTCCGGGACATGTCCGGGAAGTGTCCGGGACATGTCCGGGACACGTTCGGGACATGTCCGGGACACGTTCGGGACATTTCCGGGACACGTCAAGGACATGTCCGGGACACGTCCGGGACATATCCGGAACACGTCCGGGACACGTCAAGGACATGTCCGGGACACGTTCGGGACATGTACGGGACACGTTCGGGACATGTCCCGGAATGTCCCGGACACGGGACACGTCCGGGACATATCCGGGAAACGTCCGGGACACGTCCGGGACATGTCCGGGACACGTCCGGGACAAGTCCGGGACATGTGCGGGACACGTCCGGGACATGTCCGGGACATGTCCGTTACATGTGCGGGACATGTCCGGGACACGTCCGGGACATATCCGGGACACGTCCGTTACATGTCCGGGACATGTCCGGGACACGTCTGGGACATATCCGGGACACGTCCGGGACACGTCAAGGACATGTTTGGGATGTTTGGGACATGTCCGGGACACGTTCGGGACATGTCCGGGACACGTCAAGGACATGTCCGGGACATGTCCGGGACACGTCCGGGACATATCCGGGACATGTCCGGGACACGTCCGGAACATGTCCGGGACATGTCCGGGACATGTCCGGGACATGTCCGGGACACGTCCGGGACATATCCGGGACACGTCCGGGACACGTCAAGGACATGTCCGGGACACGTTCGATACATGTCCGGGACATGTCCGGGACACGTCCGGGACATGTCCGGGACATATCCGGGACATGTCCGGGACACGTCCGGGACACGTTCGGGACATGTCGGGGACACGTCCGGGACACGTTCGGGACATGTCCGGGACATGTCCGGGACATATCCGGGACATGTCCGAGACACGTCCGGGACATGTCCGGGAAACGTTCGGGACATGTCCGGGACATGTCCGGGACACGTCCGGGACATGTCCGTGACACGTTCGGGACATGTCCGGGACACGTCAAGGACATGTCCGGGACACGTTCGGGACATGTCAGGGACATGTCCGGGACATATCCGGGACATGTCCGGGACACGTCCGGGACACGTCGAGGACATGTCCGGGACACGTCAAGGACATGTCCGGGACACGTCAAGGACATGTCCGGGACACGTCATGGACATGTCCGGGACATGTCCGGGACAGTTTGTAATATGGAAAGAATACCTATTAAAAAAGTCGGATTTCTTAAGAAAATAAATTTTATCTCGGTTATAAAGGGCAACACCACATTCATATTAATCAGTGCTTCTGTGATCCTTGACTAGTTAAGATCGGCAACTAGCTAACAATCCCGGGACATGCCCGAGACATGTCCGGGACACGTCCGGGACATATCCGGGTCACGTCCGGGACACGTCAAATACATGTCCAGGACACGTCATGGACATGTCCGGGACATGTCCGGGACAGTTTGTAATATGGAAAGAATACCTATTAAAAAAGTCGGATTTCTTAAGAAAATAAATTTTATCTCGGTTATAAAGGGCAACACCACATTCATATTAATCAGTGCTTCTGTGATCCTTGACTAGTTAAGATCGGCAACTAGCTAACAATCCCGGGACATGCCCGAGACATGTCCGGGACACGTCCGGGACATATCCGGGTCACGTCCGGGACACGTCAAGGACATGTCCGGGACATGTCCGGGACATGTCCGGGACATGTCCGGGACACGTCCGGGACATGTCCGGGACACGTCCGGGACACGTCCGGGACACGTCCGGGACATGTCCGGGAAGTGTCCGGGACACGTCCGGGAAGTGTCCGGGACACGTCCGGGAAGTGTCCGGGACACGTCGGGAAGTGTCCGGGACACGTCCGGGACACGTCAAGGACATGTCCGGGACACGTTCGGGACATGTCCGGGACACGTCAAGGACATGTCCGGGACACGTTCGGGACATGTCCGGGACACGTTCGGGACATGTCCGGGACACGTCAAGGACATGTCCGGGACACGTCCGGGACATATCCGGGACTCGTCCGGGACACGTCAAGGACATGTCCGGGACACGTTCGGGACATGTCCGGGACACGTTCGGGACATGTCCGGGACATGTAAGGGACATATCCGGGACATGTCCGGGACATATCCGGGACATGTCCGGGACATATCCGGGACATGTCCGGGACATATCCGGGACATGTCCGGGACATATCCGGGACATGTTCGGGACACGTCCGGGACATGTCCGGGACACGTTCGGGACATGTCCGGGACATGTCCGGGACACGTCCGGGACATGTCCGTGACACGTTCGGGACATGTCCGGGACACGTTCGGGACATGTCCGGGAAATGTCCGGGACATGTCCGGGACATGTCCGGGACAGTTTGTAATATGGAAAGAATACCTATTAAAAAAGTCGGATTTCTTAAGAAAATAAATTTTATCTCGGTTATAAAGGGCAACACCACATTCATATTAATCAGTACTTCTGTGATCCTTGACTAGTTAAGATCGGCAACTAGCTTACAATCCCGGGACATGCCCGAGACATGTCCGGGACACGTCCGGGACATATCCGGGTCACGTCCGGGACACGTCAAGGACATGTCCGGGACACGTTCGGGACATGTCCGGGACACGTTCGGGACACGTCAAGGACATGTCCGGGACACGTTCGGGACATGTCCTAGACACGTTCGGGACATGTCCGGGACACGTCAAGGACATGTCCGGGACACGTTCGGGACATGTCCGGGACACGTCAAGGACATGTCCGGGACACGTCCGGGACATGTCCGGTACACGTCCGGGACATGTCCGGGAAGTGTCCGGGACACGTCCAGGACATGTCCGGGACACGTCAAGCACATGTCCGGGACATGTCCGGGAAGTGTCCGGGACACGTCCGGGACACGTCAAGGACATGTCCGGGACACGTTCGGGACATGTCCGGAACACGTTCGGGACATGTCCGGGACACGTCAAGGACATGTCCGGGACACGTCCGGGACATGTCCCGAACGTGTCCCGGACACGTCCGGGACATGTCCGGGACATATCCGGGACATGTCCGGGACACGTCCGGGACACGTTCGGGACATGTCCGGGACACGTCCGGGACATGTCCGGGACACGTCCGGGACATGTCCGGGACACGTCCGGGACATGTCCGGGACACATTCGGGACATGTCCGAGACATGTCCGGGACACGTTCGGGACATGTCCGGGACACGTCCGGGACATGTCCGGGACACGTCCGGGACATGTCCGGGACACGTCCGGGACATGTCCGGGACATATCCGGGACATGTCCGGGACATATCCGGGACATGTCCGGGACACGTCCGGGACATGTCCGGGACACGTCCGGGACATGTCCGGGACACGTTCGGGACATGTCCGAGACATGTCCGGGACACGTTCGGGACATGTCCGGGACACGTCCGGGACATGTCCGGGACATATCCGGGACATGTCCGGGACATATCCGGGATATGTCCGGGACATGTCCGGGACATGTCCGGGACACGTTCGGGACATGTCCGGGACACGTCAAGGACATGTCCGGGACACGTCATGGACATGTCCGGGACAGTTTGTGCTACCCAGTCAAACATTTTATTTTTTTAAGCAGAAAATTCGATCCCTTATAATAGTTTCAAAACACAAGTGCATCCACTTGTGTTTTGAAACTATTATATTCGGATAGGCGCACGGTTGTCCAAAATGACTTATCTCGTTGCAAAAATCATAACTTTTGAACGGATTGAGTTAGCGGTACAATTTTTTTTTTTATTTGAAGGACATTTCTAGGGGTGTTATACCAATGAATTTCAATAAAATTATTTCACAGGGTGTTTCGGAATCATCGGCCAAAAACAGATTTTCTTTAAAAAAAAAGTTTAAATTAAAATTGGTATGCCATTTTGTAGAAATCACTAATCCACATATAAAAACAAAATTTCAAAAAAATACAATGTCCCGTTTTCGAAAATTTTATTTTTCAAAAAAAAATTTCAAAATTTTTTTAAAAATCCAAAATTTATTTTTTTTTAAATTTTATTTTTGGCTTATATTTGAGTTATATAAGTGCTTCTTCACAAAAAGTTTCGTTGAAATCGAATAAGCCGTTTCGGAGAATATCGGATTTGAAAAAAAACGGTTTTATGGCAGGTACCGTAAAAAATCCATTCGGTTCCATGCATTAAGCCGAATAGGGTATGTGTACCAATCAATTGTTGATCCAAAATAAAAATATTTAGCTGCGCATGCTTGCGCACTGCCGAGATTTTGTACTTTGAAAAAAAATGAAGGCAGAAGGAACAGATTTTCTTTAAAAAAAATGTTTAAATTAAAATTGGTATGCCATTTTGTAGAAATCACTAATCCACATCTAAAAACAAAATTTCAAAAAAATACAATGTCCCGTTTTCGAAAATTTTATTTTTCAAAAAAAAATTTCAAAATTTTTTTAAAAATCCAAAAATTATTTTTTTTTGAAATTTTATTTTTGGCCTATATTTGAGTTATATAAGTGCTTCTTCACAAAAAGTTTCGTTGAAATCGAATAAGCCGTTTCGGAGAATATCGGATTTAAAAAAAACCGTTCTATGGCAGGTACCGTTAATAATGATTTTCCAAAAAAATTTTTTTCATTAGAAGATAGACCTTGTTTTCAAACTTACATTTGAATTTTTTAAACAAAATCGTTGGAGCCGTTTTTGAGCAATTACAGCTTTACTGAAATTGGTGTATGACAAGTACCGTTATTTTTGGCCCAAAAAAATTAATTCCAAAAACCCCTCTGGAGGGTCTCCAAAAAATGCTACATACCAAATTTGAAGTCAATCGGTCCATCCGTTTAGGCTGTAGATCCTTATACAGGCAGACAGACAGACGGATTTCCGGGACCAACTTTTTTGGCATTCTCTATAATCGTAATATCATGGAAAAGTGTAATCTGAACTTTTTTTAGATGTGAATTAGTGATTTCTACAAAATGGCATACCAATTTTAATTTATAAATTTTTTTTTAAGAAAATCGGTTTTTGGCCGATGATTCCTAAACACCCTGTAAAACAATTTTCTTGAAATTCATTGGTGTAACAGCCCTGGAAATTTCCTTCAAATTAAAAAAAAAACTGTACCGCTACCTCAATCCGTTCAAAAGTTATGATTTTTGCAACGAGATAAGTCATTTTGGACAACAGTGAGGCGTAGGCACAACAATAAAAAAAGTTCACCTTTTTTTTGCATTTTTTTAACAATTTTGTATGGGTAATTTTATGTTTGTTTGAATTTTGTTCATAAAAAAAATTGAAAATATTCAATAATACTATGGTCTTTTTCATAAATGTTTTACCGGTTACATAACTTGTTTTATTCATTTTAAATTTTTTATACGTACATACACTCCGCTTCAACTGAATAAGCACACAAATTTTCAAAGGTATTTTGTCCAATTTTTTCTAAGATTGAGCTTTCATGTAACATTTGATGATGTTTACCGTTAGCTTGTGATGTTGAGAAACCAAATCAGAAAGAATAATTCTCAAAGTACCGCTATTTTTTTTCGTGTTCTCTTACAAAGCGTCCCATATGAAAAAATGCAGTATTTTTTGCGTCAACTGAATAGACACACGGTCTTTAAAGGTCAATATCTTCGTTGTTTGTGAGAGTTTTGAGGTGATTGGCATACCAAATGAAAGGTTGAAATGTTCTTAGTGAGATTTTGTCATTTCATTAAAATTTAAAAAAAAGTAGTAGGTTAAAAACTTTGAATACTGTCGACAGAGCTAAAATTAATTTCTTAACGGAACAAGTACTGACCGGGTCTGCTATAGCTACCAAAATTGATCGGAGTTTTAGTGTGTTGCCTATTCGTACCTCAGAAATAAAAGTTCGTGCAGGAAAAATATGAATTGCGGTAAAAAACGGCAAAAATAGCAGTTAATCGACGAGAAATTTTGAGATCTGGCTCCAATTCATTTGATTCTGGGGCAAAAATCAAACAAAAAGCTGGTGTTTCTGCAAGTGTTTCAACACTCAGCAGAGTAATTAACAGCACGGATCATTTTAACTCATTGAAAGTCCAAAAAAAACCACCTTTAAACAAGCAACAAAAAGGTATTCGTTTAGAATTTTCTAGACTCCATATGAGCTGGAAAAATGAGTGACGCAAAGTGGTTTTTTTCATTCGAAAAAGGTCAATTTTGATGGATTCATAATTGAAGTCATCGGGGCCATCAAAATTGACCTTTTTTGAATGAAAAAAACCACTTTGCGTCACTCATTTTTCCAGCTCATATGGAGTCTAGAAAATTCTAAACGAATACCTTTTTGTTGCTTGTTTAAAGGTGGTTGTTTTTGGACTTTCAATGAGTTAAAATGATCCGTGCTGTTAATTACTCTGCTGAGTGTTGAAACACTTGCAGAAACACCAGCTTTTTGTTTGATTTTTGCCCCAGAATCAAATGAATTGGAGCCAGATCTCAAAATTTCTCGTCGATTAACTGCTATTTTTGCCGTTTTTTACCGCAATTCATATTTTTCCTGCACGAACTTTTATTTCTGAGGTACGAATAGGCAACACACTAAAACTCCGATCAATTTTGGTAGCTATAGCAGACCCGGTCAGTACTTGTTCCGTTAAGAAATTAATTTTAGCTCTGTCGACAGTATTCAAAGCTTTTAACCTACTACTTTTTTTTAAATTTTAATGAAATGACAAAATCTCACTAAGAACATTTCAACCTTTCATTTGGTATGCCAATCACCTCAAAACTCTCACAAACAACGAAGATATTGACCTTTAAAGACCGTGTGTCTATTCAGTTGACGCAAAAAATACTGCATTTTTTCATATGGGACGCTTTGTAAGAGAACACGAAAAAAAATAGCGGTACTTTGAGAATTATTCTTTCTGATTTGGTTTCTCAACATCACAAGCTAACGGTAAACATCATCAAATGTTACATGAAAGCTCAATCTTAGGAATAAATGGACAAAATACATTTGAAAATTTGTGTGCTTATTCAGTTGAAGCGGAGTGTATGTATTTGAAGCTATATTTGATCACTTCTTTCCAAAAAAAGGGACCTGTCTTTTTTTCCTTTTTCAATATTTCTGAAACCAATAATTCCAAAATTTGTTTATATTTAAGGTAAATTTTGAAAACAAGAATAAGTTATATGCAAAGATTGGCTATAGTTTTCACAAGACAATAAAAATACACTGAAATATGAAATGCATCAACATTGGTTTTTCAGTCTGACAAAATATCACCTCCAACCCTACATTGCCAACGCAATTTTAAAAATGCAAAAGATTGGATTTTTGTTCATGAATTCATTTTTCTAACCTTAGCTCCCATCATTCCTGAACTATTCTTCTTGTCCAAGGGTGGGGAAAAATTAAAATATATGCGTTTTCAATCAACTTGCTTTAGGACTTTTTAAAGGCCTCTGACTTTTGTGTCAAGTGAGTGAGGATATGCGATATCGGTGTGGTATATAAGGTATTTAAATTTTAGCACTACACTGAGTTTGTACTAGCTTCTAAGTTCTAACAAAGATTACTTTTTTTATAATTTCAATTAAAATATATTTTTTACTTTATATTTTTTTGTATCCGAATCATACACAACTACAAAAACCTATTCCTAGGTCCTCACTTTAAAATTATGGCTTTCTATTCAAGAAGTGTTAACGATGTCGGTATTGAAATTGATCGACCAAAATCATGTAAAGAATACGAATCGCGATTCTACCAAAAAATTAACACTTTAAGTGATAGAGCATCAACTGCTTCTCGTCAATCATCCAGTGTAGGCGGAATTTATTCAAGGTATCTATGATTTATTGGATGAATAATTACATAACGATAAATTGATTTTTTAGATACATTAATCCAGCTGTATGTGTTGCAAAACCAGACACAAGCATGGAAAGTCTTAGCGATGAACTTCCATCAATAGTTCCACCATTGGATTTGAACTCATCGGGAGAAACGATGCCATCAACTGATAGTGCTCCTGGTGTGAGCTATACTATTCAAAAAATTTGCGAAGATACCAAGATATCGCAGTTAAATGCATATCATAATTGGCTTTCGGGTAAAAAGTAAGTAGAACTTAAAAAAATAAGGGTGTAAGCTATTTAATACCACTATTATTATTTTTTTTTTAAATATTTTTCAGAAGATTGAAGGCAAACAAGGAAGCAAAACAAAAGGAAATTGAACAAGAACGTCAACGACAGCTTGAAGAAAGAAAGCAACTTGCTGAAGAAAAATACCAACAGTGGTTAGCTAAGAAGACGCAGCCAAAAGAAAAACCATTGCTTCAAACAGAAATGCAAGAATATCAAAAAGTTTGCCAAAGTCATGATGACAGTGAGAGTAATCGAAAAGCTTGGGAACAAAAAAAATTAGATGAACAACGTCGAAAAAGAGAGAAAGAATTAAAACTCAGAGAACAACAGAAAATATTGGAAGAACAACGGAAACAAAAAGCTGATAGAGCTTGGCAAAGTTGGCTGGCCGAAGCTCCTCTTAAACCAAAGCCGGTTCCTTTGAATAAAGGGTTTTTTTCTTTGAAGGGAACAATTTCGGATATTTATGTTAATCCAAATCCTTGGCGTGAACCTTTTGAGCCATTAGATGAAGTCGAATGTGATTAGGAATTAATTTTGAAAAAAAAATTGTAATGCAATGCAATTTCGTCCATAAAAAATAACAGCGATTTAAATAAAAAAAACCGGTCTACAAAATCGAGCTTTATTTTATATTGCTACTAGCTGACCCGGCGGACTTCGTTCCGCCATTTCTTGTATTTCTTTCTAATTTTCGACTATGTAATTGGTTAATTTTCAAATGAAAAAGAGGATCAAAACTTGAAAAGTTCATAAAATGAGTTTAAAAATATTCACTTTTAAACTTTTATCAAAAGTGGCCTATGCAAAATACTCATGCATTCGCATGATTAAAACCTATATTTCCTATAAGTTTGAAATTTTTTGCAAACTTTTAAAAATTCCAAAAAAATAAAAAAAACTACTCAAAAATGTCCCTAAAAATTAGTTATTTTTCAAAAATTTGTATTTTAAAATACAGGGCTTATGAAAAAAATCCGTTTTAGACCCCTATTTTTTTTTTTAAATATATTTCTAATGGTGTAACTCAAATTTCTGTGCAAAATTTTGCGTACCTGTAATTAGTCTTTTGTCGAAGGTCTATGACTGCTAAAAAAAACCTTCACAACTTGGTTTTGAATTTTTTTTGAATTTTTTCAATACCTTTTTTAGCTATTGAATAATTTTTTCTATGATTTAAAAAAAAAAAGTCCGTTTAGAAAGTAGCCTCTTTTTTCAATGTCGTGTTACCCCTATTTACCCTATAAAATCTTAAATTTTTTGTTTGCCTTAAACCTTCTCCTCTTATGCCTCTTTGATTAAAAAAAAAATTAAGAAAATAAATCAGTCGATTGTGGCCGGTTAGCGAACGTACACAAAACCAAACTTTAATATATATAATAGATATTTTTAAGGGTGTTTTTTATTATATAAGCTTTCTTATTTTCAATTTACCATGTTTTAACTCTGAAGATTAGATTCGAAAAATCTTTAAGATCCCAAATATAAACATTTCTTTTGCTAACATAATAAAATACATTTTCGTATATAAAAAAAAAAAAAAACGTGTGTGTACACATGTACACGCGACTGAAGTTTTACTTCTCACTTTTTTTTTTGCAAAACTACAAATTTTATTTCTAATAACATTCATTAATTTCTAATAACATAGGGTAGAGTTGCCTATTTTCTGCCGTCTCCAGTTTCCGGCCACCTTTCGAAAAATCGTTATAACTAGTGATTTCGAAGGCGTTTATTCCAAATTTTCCCTCGTATGCTGTTCTAACAAATAAGAAAACAGCATAAGAACAAAATTTTGGAATAAACCCTATGAAATCCCTAGCTATAACGATTTTCCAAAAGGTGGCCGGAAACTGGAGACGGCCGAAAATAGGCAACTCTACCCTACCTAATAAGTTCAGGACTAATGATATTGCAATAGAAAACAATACCATTCTGATTAAAGAAAGCCGACTAGGCTCTTCAAAAATTTCACATCTTATTTCACATAATTATGTAGATTAAAAAAGAATCGATTTTTTGAAGTTATACTTCTTATGGGAGGGTGAGTATGAAAATTTACTTTTTGACAAGAATGTCAAAGGGATTATGACGCGATCACCCTGGGTAGCAGGGCTGTCGTTTCACCTTTAGAGTAGGCAGTACTTTAGTATTTAAAAATGCAGTACGCCACAGTACGGCAAACATAAAACACACAACACGTTGCAAGTTACATGTTTCATGTGGCAAGTTGCATGTGGCAAGTTGTATGTGGCAAGTTCCATGTGGCAAGTTGCATGTGGCAAGCTGAATGTGGCAAGTTGCGTGTGGCAAGTTGCATGTGGGAAGTTGCATGTGACAAGTGGCATGTGGTAATTTCCATGTGGCAAGTTGCCAGGGTTGCAAAAAGCTCACATTTCAGCTCAGCTCAAATTTTAGCTAGCTCACTTTTGAACTAGGTACCATAGCTCAGCTCATTTAAGCTGAGCTGAAAGTGAGCGCCCCCAACTTCCAACGCCTATATCTCGGAATTTTGAAGAAAATTAAAAAAAAAAATTTTGATGCCAAAAGGTAGCGGGGACTCTAACCTACATTTGGGTACAACTCTCATCCCTGTAGGTCCACGCGTTCTCAAACCGGGAGAACTTAAAAGTAAAAAAAAAATAGGCTCGATTCTGAAAAAATAGGTATGATGTGGCGGTTTAACATGGAAGGCGATTTTTTAAAAATCTGACAATGTGCAAAGCGTAGGCCCATGACACAAGCTATCATTTGCCATCACTCCCAAAAATTGCTCTCAAACGGTTTAGCTTCCAGGAGTGTTCAAAGATTCGGGGATTTTTCGAAAAAAAATTTTACCCCAACTTTCAAAGGCGATTTTCTCGGAATTTTGAAAAAAAATCGAAAAACCGGATTATGCCACTATCGGGTAGCTGAGAATATAAGCTTTCATATGGCACCACTCCCCTGTCTCTAGATTTAAGCGTTCGAACGCATATATCGCGGAATTTTGAAGAAAATGAAAAAAATGTTTCTGATGCAAAAAGGTAGCGGGGACTCTTACCTACATTTGGGTACAACTCCCATCCCTGTAAGTCCACGCGTTCTCAAACCGGGAGAACTTAAAAGTAAAAAAAAAAATAGGCTCGATTCTGATAAAATAGGCATGAAGTGGCGGTTTAACATGGAAGGCGATTTTTTAAAAATCTGACAATGTGCAAAGCGTAGGCCCATGACACAAGCTATCATTTGGCATCACTCCCAAAAATTGCTCTCAAACGGTTTAGCTTCCAGGAGCGTTCAAAGATTCGGGGATTTTTCGAAAAAAAATTTTGCCCTTACTTTCAAACGCGATTTTCTCGGAATTTTGAAAAAAAATCGAAAAACCGGATTATGCCACTATCGGGTAGCTGAGAATATAAGCTTTCATATGGCACCACTCCCCTGTCTCTAGATTTAAGCGTTCGAACGCATATATCGCGGAATTTTGAAGAAAATGAAAAAAATTTTTTTGATGCAAAAAGGTAGCGGGGACTCTTACCTACATTTGGGTACAACTCCCATCCCTGTAAGTCCACGCGTTCTCAAACCGGGAGAACTTAAAGTAAAAAAAAAATAGGCTCGATTCTGATAAAATAGGCATGAAGTGGCGGTTTAACATGGAAGGCGATTTTTTAAAAATCTGACAATGTGCAAAGCGTAGGCCCATGACACAAGCTATCATTTGGCATCACTCCCAAAAATTGCTCTCAAACGGTTTAGCTTCCAGGAGCGTTCAAAGATTCGGGGATTTTTCGAAAAAAAATTTTGCCCTTACTTTCAAACGCGATTTTCTCGGAATTTTGAAAAAATCGAAAAACCGGATTATACCACTATCGGGTAGCTGAGAATATAAGCTTTCATATGGCAATACTCCCCTGTCTCTAGATCAAAGCGTTCAGCTCCCAGAAGTTTTTTCGCGCCCCCAACTTCCAACGCCTATATTGCGGAATTTTGAAGAAAATGCAAATACAATTTTTGATGCCAAAATGTAGCGGGGACTCTAACCTACATTTGGGTACAACTCCCATCCCTGTAGGTCCAAGCGTTCTCAAACCGGGAGAACTTAAAAGTAAAAAAAAAATAGGCACGATTCTGAAAAAAAGGCATGATGTGGCGTGAAAGGCATGAAAGTTTAACATGGAAGGCGATTTTTTAAAAATCTGATAATGTGCAAAGCGTAGGCCCATGACACAAGCTATCATTTGGCATCACTCCCAAATATTGCTCTCAAGCGGTTTAGCTTCCAAAATACCATATCGCACATTTTATGCGCAATTCATTTACTTTCGTTAACCATATACCGTACGTTCTGAACCGCACAACATGAGTAAATTTCACAGAATAAATTGAAAACTACATGGACGCAAGGAGGATGAAAGAATTAATTTTAATACAGTAAAATAAGGAGAAAAAAGGGGTAAATCTCGGAATGAATGTTAGTAGAAATTTTTTTTGCTCAATATCTTCCTTTTGCCATTCTATAACATATCTCAAAAGTCTAGAAAAATCTCATGTCCGCTTGTCGCGATTTCAAGGTCAAATCGCGAAATGGAGATTTTCAAAATTAGTAAAAATAGGCTATGGTAGTATATACACATATGATACATGATTTCAAGGTATTTTTTAATGCTGATTCCAAAAAATCTAAAATCAAGACAATCTGACGTCTCTGGAAAAAGTTATATATGTATTTCATCTGTCAACTCATATTATTATAACAGTTGCAAACTTACTGCCGAAAAACCCTTAAAAGTTATGGTAGATGAACCAAATTTTGCATGAATATTTTAGAATCCATCATTATTAAAAATAAAAACAATCCATTACAAAAAATATATATACCTACGAAATAATGGTATTTTTTGATGGAGGGGCAAATTTTAGGATATGCACTAAAGAAGATTCTTGTTCATCTTAGGAATAAGTGCTAATAGGCTAATTTTTTCATTTTAATCTTTGTTTGGATATTCTTTAACTACCCTCAAAAATCTAAAAAAATCTCATGTCCGCAAGTCCTAATTTTCTTGGTTTGAAGATAAGGTGCAGATTTGAAAAAATTGAAAAACTACTCTTCAGATATTTGTGTCAGATCAACATGAATAAGGTACATAACTTTTCAGGGATGGTCATATTGATTTGTTTGTGGGTTTTGTTGGAATCAGCGTTAAAAATACCTTGAAATTGTATGGGTTATGTTGGTATACATATAAGAATCTAAAATTTTCTTATTATTTTTTTTTAAATCTGCACCTAACTTAGTTTAACCTGGAAAATAAGAACTTGCGGTCATGAGATTTTTTTAGATTTTTGACATAAGTTATAGAATATCCAAACAAAGATAGAAACAAAAAAATTAGCCCTTTAGCACTAATTCCAAGATTGTACCAGGATGTTTTTTAGTGCACATCCCAAAATTTCCCCTTTTCTCAAAAAATACCATTTTGTCATAGATATAAATGTTTTTTTGCATTGCATTGTTTTGATTCTTAATGATAATGGATATTAAAACCTTCATGCAAAATTTGGTTCCGCAACCATATTTTTTAAGGGTTTTTCGGTAGTAAGTTAGCAACTGTTATAATAATATGGGTTGACAGATGAAAAACTGGTATAACTTTTTTTAGAGACGTCAGATTGTCTTGATTTTAGATTTTTTGGAATCAGCATTAAAAAATACCTTGAAATCATGTATCATATGTGTATATAATACCATAGCCTATTTTTACTAATTTTGAAAATCTCCATTTCGCGATTTGACCTTGAAATCGCGACAAGCGGACATGAGATTTTTCTAGACTTTTGAGATATGTTATAGAATGGCAAAAGGAAGATATTGAGCAAAAAAAATTTCTACTAACATTCATTCCGAGGTTAAATCCTTATTTGACTGGATTATTATTGTTCACTTGATAAAAATGTAAAAAAACTAAGTGTGGATTAATTACTTCATAATAGAAATTAAAAATATCAAATGAAATTCATTTACATATACTGAATGAGAAGTATAACTTCAGTCGCGTGTACATGTGTACACACACTCTTTTTTTTTTGTTCAGTACAACAGACTTCGCGAATTATTTACGACAAGTAAAACGCAATGAGATCGATTTTAATTCGATTTTAGAAGAAGTTTGTGTATGGGCAATTCCATGGTAACTCACGTTACATTCACAAAAATTTCCAACACATACCTAAATAATTTTTTTTTCAATTTTAATGTAAATTGATACGAAATTACTATCCATGAATGGAGCATAACTATTACTTTCATAATTCACTAAAAAAATTGTCTTTATTTTTAACATTTACTTGGGAAAAATAAAAGTTTGATGGTAACTCACGTTACAAAAATCGGACACGAATTTTAAGGGTCCGACAGTATGAAGTTTTTATGTGAAATTAAGTATCTTAATTTGTTTTCAATGAAGATTCGATACATACAAAATTACAAGCTTTTAATATGAGTGACAAAACCAAACATTTTTTCAATATTTCAAGGAAAAATTTTTAAATATTTAGGTAACTCACGTTACATTATTTTGGTAACTCATGTTACCTGCGATTTGTGGTTCCAAAAGTAAAAAAAAGATGCATTTTCACTCAAGTTTTGTTTTAATCGAATAGTGTGTAACGAAGCTTGCTTAAATGTTAACTTATTTTAGCACTCACCAGGGGATATTGTCATCGTCACTATTAGACTCATCATATTTTCAGTTTGCTTGTTTTTCCGTCATTTTCATGTAAAATTCTTCTGTTGCTGGCAAGCTTATGCTATAAAAATGCTTTACTGGTTGAACAGAATGAAAATTTGCTTGTAGCAAAGAAAAACGTCGTGGTACAAGATGTCAAATAAATTCGCTCAAAATGTAGAAAAGATGAACAGAATTATGTGGCGTACAAAAATGTCAATTGCCTTGAAAAAAAATAATTTTAACTGAGTAACCACATTAGAAACGTCAAAAGTCATTCCGCTTGTAGCTTGAAGTAAAAGTCGACTCGACTGTACCACAGCGAATTTCCTTGCCACAGCCACAGCTACGTATTCTGGCACCAATATACTAATTTCATACTTTTTAACTTTGACAGCGACACAAGACACAAGCCACAAGCCACAGACACACATTCTGGTCTACCAGTTAAGATTATTAAACTCCCTGAATTTTTATGTTGCTATTTATAAATAGTAATTTTCTAATAAAAAAAGTAAAAATGACTGCATAATTTGTTCAAAATTCGTGTCCACTTTTTCATGGAATTACCCGTATGGCTTTTCATTCTTGCAGGGAAGCTGCCTATGTAATCAATTTATATTGAAGGTTTTGAGTGAACAACAACAACTTGTGTGTACTTTCAAATAAACTACAAGAAACAAGAATCTTATGTCAAAATTCAAATAAAAAAAAACTACTGGAAAAGTCAAAATGACATTTTCCTATAGCGTAGATAACTCAGCAGCTACATGTGCATTATTTTTGTGTGCATTATTGTGCCTGTTCACATGTGAAGAACGTCTAGGGTTATCATACGTGAAGAATTACTTCTGCGTATTTTGTTTTTCATTTAATGTTTAAAGAAAAATATAAAAATGGTTTTGAAACCAAATTTATGTTTTTTGCATCTTTGTTTAAAATTTTGTCACAAAATGACTTTGTAAATTTGCACTTTTCACTTTTGGCAAATAGTAGTAATGGAATGACGACACCAGAAAGAGATGCGTACCTACGGGAACGGGTAGTTGTATGAAAAAATTCCAAACCAGAAAGTCAAAGTTCACGTGTGGAAAAGTTTCTCATGTAAACGTCGGTCGTCGCCGTTCCAGCTTGGAATTTTTCCACACGTGAACGTTGACGTAAATCACCGGTTTGGAATTTTTTTTCATACAATTTCCCGTGTGGAACTGTTCCGGCTTGGAATTTTTCCCTACCGTAGTGCCACCGTATTCACTTTTTCGATTTTGGTTTACAGCTGTGGTGAGTTAAAAAATTTATTTTTCCGAAAAAATCTTAAAAAATTGGGTGATTTGCCTACGGCCTCTAATGGCCCTATTCTGGCAAACCTCACAAGTTATGAGGACCTCACAAGGTGAGCTGATTTTGATTTTGTGAGGTTTTCGCGTCACAAAAACTTTCGAATTTGTGATCTGCTCTGAAGGAGGTCACAACTCACAAGTTGGATTTTTGCTAGTAAGAAGTTTGTGAGAAATAAATTCTTAAGGCTTGGCCACACCGAAGGGTACATGCGGTAGCGGTACGGGTACTTGTATGAAAAAAATTCAAAACTGACACATCAACGTTCAGATGTGGAATTTTTTTCATACAATTACCCGTACCGCTACCGTATGTACCCTTCGGTGTGGCCAAGCCTTTACAAAATCGAGTTATGATCACCTTGTGAGGTTTTTGTGACTTGTGAGGTTTGCCAGAATAGGGGGGTAAATCACTTGATTTACCATACAAATATAAAGGCTTGGCCACACCGGAGGGTACATGCGGTAGCGGTACGGGTATTTGTATGAACAAAATTCCAAACTGACACATCAACGTTCAGATGTGGAATTTCTTTCATACAAATAGGGTATGCGGTAGCGGTACGGGTAGCGGTGAGGGTACTTGTATGAAAAAATTTCCAAACTGACACATCAACGTTCAGGTGTGGAATTTTTTTAGTACAAATATCGTTACCGCTATACCGCATACCCTCCGGTGTGGCCAAGCCTTTAAATCTCCCCAAAACAAGATTTAGGCCGTTTTTGAATTGGGTTAAATACTTAACCTCTGTTAAATTTTTGACACTATTGTGGTGAATAAAAATGTTAAGTTGTTAAAAATTTAATGGGCTCTGGGACCAGGTTAAATTTTGTTGGCAGATGTTTTTTTTTTTTATTGAAAAGGAGTAGTATCATGGTAGAAAGAGGCAGAGAAAAATATTAAACAATAAGCTATACAACTGAAATTTTTTTTATTCACCTCAATAGTGTCAAAAATTTAACAGAGGTTAAATATTTAACCCAATTCACACACGGCCTTATAATCGAAATCGAAAATGAGGAAATCAAACATACCCAAACACACAGATTTTGATGTGCTGAACGCACTCATTTTCTTTTTTGACAACTTATGAAAAAAATGTCATAATAGGGGGGTTCACATTGACCAACTTACCGGACAGACTAGCTGCCATTTGGTCTGATCGGATAGTATTTTGATAATGGGAACACACATCCGACGGCCACCCAACTAACTATTTCGATGTTATAACGATGGTGAGAAGCTTCTCGTCATGACTAATTTTACACCTAAAAGACTCATATAACCCTGTTTATCATCAAAAAGGCCCCCTTTTTCACTCCTATTAAACTTATGAGAAGTGCAATGAAATACTCCTGTAAAGTTTCTCATCAGTAGCCGAAAGTGGTATTCGATCCTATAAGTGTGGGAAGAAGTACACTGTAAGACTACTGTAAAGTTTGTCATCAACAAACGCAAGTGGAGGAGAAATAAAAGGTGAGTGAGGATATAAAAGGAGTGGAAATGAAACGAGGAGAAATAAAAAGAAATTAAATTGTGTTGCATTTATGTTGATTTTTATTTAAGTATTAATTTATTTTTATAAAGTTTATCTGAGGAGCTAGGCCCAACTAGCACAACAGCTTCTATAAATTGAGATCTCTACTACTAATACTACTTTTTATACAGCTTGTATTGAGCTTACTTCAGAATTTAATTTCTTATAGAAGTTCGAACTTGTTTAACAACTTCTAATAAGTTGTTTAAATACTGTTAAAGAAACTTAAACGAAAAAAAAAATTGTTGTCGGAAAAGCCTGCTTAATGAATTTATACAAGCTTTACAGAAATTACCAAGTTTAGTAATTGATTTTTGGTTTTGATATTGAATAATCTAGCTCGGACACTTTTTGGTTTTGACATTGAATAACTTAGCTCAGACATTTTTTTTTTACATTTCTGATATTTGAACTGATTAAGTTTTTGATTTCATTAATGAATATAGTAGGATGGCCGAAAGTAAAAAAGAATTCTTTTTTGTTTTTGTAGTTGTTTTTTTTTTTAATTTCGATAAGACATGTATTAAAGAGCTATACAAGTTCTTCCGAAGCTATCTGTCAAATCTCACAGCTTCGGTAAAGCTTCATTTAAACTTCTTAAAGAGTTTCAAACTTGTATAACGTTCTCCTTTTTCCATGCTTAACAACCTTACTAAAGTTTAAAAGAAGCTGAAATGTAGCTTTTGTAATATCTTAACCGAAGCTGAAATTTTAGTTGGGTATTGTGTAACAAAAAATAAAGTATCTTGGCACTACTGTTTTCATCGAGATAATAGTAAAATCTGGATAATGATCTGGATTTTTCAAATATTTATACAATTAAAGTTGTTGTTGTTGTTGTTGTTGTTTTTAATGCGTAAATTGTCTTGATTTCAAATGTCTCGATTTCGTTTTTTTGAGCAAAACTCTATATAGAAAAACAAAAAAGCACACCAAATAGCACAAACTTAAACAAATTTTGAATTCATTTAAAAAATAAAGAAATATCTAATTGTTAAATATAATTGAGAAAATTGAACGAAATTATCATCTTTAAATTGTTTGCATTTCCGATTTACAATAATTGTAGAGATAAAATTTAGTAAAGCGCGATTTGTATACTGTGCCCATGTTCTGTAACTTTTATCACTGGCGATAAAATATTTGAATGACTTAAAAATCCACTTTATCTCAACGAAATAAAAGAAATTTGGTTCAAAATCATAGTTTCTTAGTTCATAAACTCTGAGTTTGAAAGAAATTTTGCTTTATGTGTGGGAGAAATTGGATTTTAGAGACGTTGAAAAACGCTTATCGCCAGTGATAAAGTTACAGAACAGGGGCCCTGGACTTTTGGCCAGAAATTCACTTTCTACCGTGTGAACATTAATTATTATAATGTACGCAATAATTATGCCCATGTAGCTGCTAAGTTATTTAAGATTGGTACTTGTAATAGAGCTAGGTGGCGCTACTTGCTAATCCTTTTGACAGTTCTTGTCAAAAAGTAAATTTTCACAGTCCACCGCCGGAAAAGAAGTAAAACTTCAAAAAAAACAAAAATCCCCTTTAATAAATAAACCTACATGAGATTATCCCCATTAAATCACCTACGAAAGCACAAAAATAATATAATAACAGAAAGAATAAACAAGACGCAAATCCTCTCTCTCAGGCTTTAAGGACTATCATCTATCAATGTCACATTATGAAGTGATCATATTTTGGATTTTTACCACATGAAACCTGTGTATGTTTTTGCTGTTTATTCAACCCCATTGATATGCCGTTAAATAACTCTATGACACACGTCTTCTTGTATGCATGGATACAAACAACCCCACCATCATCATAAAAAAAGCATGCTGAGCCAGACACTTTGTTTCAACCCCATCTGTCAGTCAGCCACCCACATCATTGTGTTGCGTTATTGATACTATATTCCCATATTCAATCAAAAATCGATTAGCCGGCCACCAACGTCATCTATATACCACTTTTCTGCCATCGCAAGCTCTTCTTATAGCCTACCACTCTCATTCTGGAGTATTGACATAGGAAGGGCATATTATTACAACATCCAACATAAGAAGGGTTGTGTTGTTGGTCGCATCAAATTTTTCATCCCCTCTCGTATTGACATTTGCAGTACGTTTTTTGGTTGTTATATAAGAAAGGGTAACACCTGTGATTTTTGTGTGGGAAGGCATAAGACGGACGGGGGCTCAAAAATGATTTATGTTTTTTAATTTTTCTCAGCTGGAATATACAGGGTGTCCCAAAAGTAATGGATCAAACGAAGTATGCAGATAGGCCAACTTAAGGGCTCTCAGAATTTGGTAACTTGTTCATCCCAAATCCTTACGGTTTTTGATTTAATGCAGTTTTTGTGAAATTTCGATAAATCCCGACTTTGCAACAGTATTTTGCTTCCTCCGCTCATAATTGATTTTTGTTTTTTACAATTCTTTCACTAAAACATTGCCTAATAATAAGAAATAATTAATTAATCAAAATATTTTTTATTTCATTCGCCATTTTGCTGCAAATGAATTAACAGTTCCATGTTTTATGAAAACTCAATTTCTCACTTTTATTTCAGAGCAACACCCTGAACAAATTTTTTATGGTGTGACCCTGGTTTATTATCTTGAAAACTTGCCGTGTTATTGCTGTTTTCAAAAATGTATAAAAGTTTCCAAAGTTGAAGTTAGAACTAAAGATATTACAATTTAAAAGCAACAAAACAGGGTCTGTCAGAGAAAAATAACAAAGAAAAATAAACAAATTTTCTCGACTGTTGTTTGTTTATTTCTTTTTGAATAAAAGCCTCGATTTTTGTTTGTTATTTTGCTCTGAAAACCTCTGTTTTTTTGCATTCAAATTGTAATATCTTTCGTTCTAATTTCATCTTTGGAAACTTTTATACATTTTTGAAAACTGCAATAACACGGCAAGTTTTCAAAATAATAAACCAGGGTCACACCATAAAAAATTTGTTCAGGGTGTTGCTCTGAAATAAAAGTGAGAAATTGAGTTTTCATAAAACATGGAACTGTTAATTCATTTGCAGCAAAATGGCGAATGAAATAAAAAATATTTTGATTAATTAATTATTTCTTATTATTAGGCAATGTTTTAGTGAAAGAATTGTAAAAAACAAAAATCAATTATGAGCGGAGGAAGCAAAATACTGTTGCAAAGTCGGGATTTATCGAAATTTCACAAAAACTGCATTAAATCAAAAACCGTAAAGATTTGGGATGGACAAGTTACCAAATTCTGAGAGCCCTTAAGTTGGCCTATCTGCATACTTCGTTTGATCCATTACTTTTGGGACACCCTGTATTTTGTGTGACCTGAATTTATAAGCCAATTGATTTTAAAGGAATGATGTTTTTTTAAAAAGGTGACAAACGGTTTAGTAACACGGTGACATCAGCAATAATAATAAACAATTGTTCACATAAATTGTGTGGCTTACGGTCGACCATTGAGGAAAGCGGAGTGGTACCCCGAAGCCCCCCACTGACATCAGGGCCCCGACAATAAAGAGAAGGAAACTTATTATAGAAAAAGTAACGAAGTAAAAAGATAAGAAATTCGACATGAATCAACCTGGACACAAGAGAAACAAATTATATTGTTGGTAGCCAGCGACGTAATATACCTCTATTCATCTAAAAAAACATTATGACTTCAGGGGCCCAAAAAAATATATTATCTTAGGGCCCAGAAAAATATTACTTGAATGATCTTAGCGACCAACAAAAAAATGGGTACATCAGGAGTAAAAAAAAGTATGGCGTATACGTACTTTTTTTACTTTCTGTACCAAAGGGGCCCCAAATATCGAAGGACCCTAAAATTAAGTCTTAACTAGGGCCCCTGCAACTCAACGTTTGCATCTGCTGTTGAAACTCGGCGTAAGGAAAAACTAAAACATAATTTGTTTTAATTTAATTTTTACTTGCTCAATAGGGCAAGTATTGGTTTCGTGTCAAAAAAAAGATTCGAGGTTTTAATCAAAACTAACATTACGATTATGGAGAAATCCAAAAAAGTGGTTTTCGTCATGACGTCCGTCGGTCTTTTCTTGAAATTTGGTACAGATGATTTTTTCGTAATTTCCAAGGTTGTTTTTTTTTTTTGTTTTTTTATATCTCGCTTAGAACATGATGTACCTCCCATACAACGTGTTCGAGGTATTGCAATTTTCTCGAAAACGGCTCTAACGATTTTGATTAAATTTGACTCACGTAATGCTATACGTACATATAACATAACTGCATTTTAGTTTTTCTCAAAAAATACGGATAGTATGGAAATATGATATTAAATTTTTTTCTAATCGCTTATGTCGGCTCTTCCCGTACACCATTAATGAATTATTACAATTTTCTCGAAAACGACTCTAACGATTTTGATTAAATTTAACACACGTTATGTTGTACGTAAATCTAATATAACTGCGTTTTTAGTTTTTCTCAAAAAATACGGGTAACGGAAATATGGCATAGGAAATTATAAAAAAAATTACACATTTCTGCATTTCTTATGAAACTCCTCAAAAAATTAAATTATAACTAATTGAAAACATTTTTCCTAAAAAGCTTTGACATAAAAGGTACTTTTATCATAAGAGCAAGTACGTGCGATCCTAGTCGTGCATTTTATTTTCACTAAGTTCTCGAATTTAGAATTTTGTTTTAGTTAGAACTTTGTTATTTTTAGACCCTCAATATTGAGGGTCTGAATACGAAGTTACACAAAAAAAATAGTGTTTTCAAATGGAAAAAATTCGGGACAGACTGGAATGTTGTAGGTTGTTACTGGGGTAGTAAGAGAGCTCAAATCCTAATTTGAGACCTTGAAAACCCTTTGAACAACTTTAGTTATGGGGCGGGTCCCTCAGTCTCCAAGGATTTCGCTGAAGCATTAGTCTTATGGAAATTGGTACCAAATTATATCAAGCGTTTGGTATGAACTTTTTCATCTCTCGTGCCATTCATCGGGCATCCTTAATTTTTGTTACACAGATATAAAACATTGATTACATCCTTTGTCATCAAAAAGCATCTTCCTTTGAAATAATCTGCGAGAATACACATATAACATCAGCAGCAGCAGTAACATGCATAAATAATGCTGTGTCGTTGTTCATCACTCGCAATTTTCTTCTATTGGCCAAGTAAACAAAAAGGGTTATTGAAAAATAAGGGTTTAGGATGATTCGAATTGTAGGCAACAATTTCTTTCCCGCAACCCGGATAAAGGGAGCTATTTGAACCGAAAAAAAAGGATTTAATCTCGATAAGACATAAAATTAAAGTACCTCACAAGCAAAAAACGAAATAATTCAACTCATGGCCCATATATAGATAGGATAGAGCACTCCAAAACCCCGTCCCCATTTCAATGCCACACGCATTTGAAAGATTCATCATCTTAACTCTTTCCATCATCAGAACACAGAAGGCTGTTGTTGTAATGGCAGCATGCCCGCACCCACGTTCTCAAGCATCAAGAATTAAAATTTTATCATTAAAAGTGTACCCGCAAGACGGTGCGGTAGTGGTGGTGGTGGTCTTTTGACTCAACCCCCTTCCCATTTAGATTGATATACACGTTCGTCGTTCATCTAATGCATAGTATGCTGCCTTGATGCCTTGAGAAGAGGTGGAGATTTAAAATGGAAAATTCCTGGGGGTGGCAGTTTGTCTTCTTTTACTTTCGTAAAATGAACAAAGAGCAGGAGTAGGTATCTTTTCTATATCTAACGTCGAGTATCTATCTATCTATCTATCTATCTATCTATCTACGAACAAAACCAAGATTGGATTTTGATGTTTAAAATTGGAAAATGCCTTCGGCTTGACATTATCCTCGGCCTGTGTACATTTAAATTTCCCAAATTCATTCGAGAGTAATAATGGTTACTGTGTTAAATACTCCTCTAGTGGTAGTGGTGATAATGGTGGTATAGAGCAATATTTAGGGACTGATAAGAAGGAATCTCTGCTAAAAATGGTTTCGTATAGCCAAGAGGTATCATCTGGTCTTTAATGTTTGATGGAATGATGTGCTTTATGGTTGAATTTTATGCTTGTAAATAATCAATTGTCATTTGGGGAGTTGTAAAAAAAAATTATGCACAATAAATATAATAAAAATAAATAATTTCTTTATTTAAAATCTAAGGATTTTCTCGACATCTTGCATTAAAGCTGACTGATTTTGTTAATGAAATCTGAAGACCTAAAAGACTGTAGCCAAAATCCTTTTCAGTCATTTCAAATTGTCATAAATTCATTATTTTTATACAAGGTTTATCAAACACTCACAAAAATAAAAAAAAATGCTTATTTTTTCCCAAATTGCATTCATTTCTTTGACACCCCATTATACTCTCTAATACAAAGCAACTATAAACTTTATTTCTTTTCTTTTCAAATTCACAACAACTACTACAAGTGTAAGAAAAAGGACATTTAAGAATGATTTTTAGCACTATACGAATATCTACTCACCTATACATATACATAATCTACATGTTTTTATCTATTTCAATACAGATTTTAATTTCCTCTTTTAATGCATGGCTAAGTCCTTTTTTGAAAAGTTGCCAATATAAGTGTTAACAATATCTACGCGTTTTAATTAGGATCCAAATCTCAATGGGGTATATAGAACACCATCCTGAAGAAGAGATTTTTTGGATGAATGATGTTTTGTTTTCCATCTTGTTTTTACTTTTTTTTTTGTTTTTTTGCTTTTTGTCCTTGCAAAATCACAAGGAGTAGAACCCAACTTTCATATATTTGTATCGTATTACGAAGTAAGGTTTTTTGGGTTTTTAGCCCTTGGCAATGCGTCGCACAACATCCATTGCAGAGAGTGACTATGTATGTTAAGATCTGATGAATAAATGGATACAGTAACAATATAGAAAGATACATTCAGTGAGTGCTCTTTGGTTTATGAAAAGAAATAATATTCTCATCCTTCATAGATATAATAAAGAATGGGTATAGGTAGGTACCTTTATTATGGAGAACACAATTCATAGTTCATGTTGGAGAAGAAAGAACAGTCCTTAATTTCCTCTGGGTTTGTGTTCCGTGTTATAGTTTTGTGCGAGACTGAAAATAGTCTTATTATCCTGGGAAGGATTGGTGGTATATGAGAATTAAGGACGACAAAGAAAAGTTCGGTCCAATTTTATAGTTCACAGTATTTTACTTATAAGTTTATGTACAGAGTGTTCTAGTAAAAAATATTTTATTTTAAAGAAAGAAATCTGGAGATGGATTAAAAATAAAAATCAGAAAATTTAGAATTTTAAAAATTATAAGATCATAAAACGTGGCCAATATTTAAATTGAATTAAAATTGAATTTACCATATAATTTCAGTCTTTACTACTGATTAACTTTTGTAATAAATTAATAAGAAATTTGAAACGATGCGGTTGACAAAAGTAAAAACAATTTGGGTCACTGTGGTGTATACATACGTTCTTTTCTTATTTAATTGTTTTTTTTTTTTAATGACGATGACAACGAAGGCAATTATTTCTAATACATATACAAATGTAACAATACCGAACTTTGTTGAGAAAAATCATCAGTTTCATTGTAATCCCGCGTTTTACCCGCTATCCTGAGGCCTTACAAGTTTTTTGCTTCAAGGTCAGTCTGAAAAAAAAAACACATTTTAAACTTGTTTAAAATACTCGGCTTAATATGACCCAAAAATGGTAAAAACATTCTATTAATTTGCACATTAAATAGATTCATGGGCGTAGCTAGAGATTTTAGCTAGGGTGGGCCAGATGTTATCATCGACCTGAAGCCATAACCATGAGTGTGCAATTTTTTTGAAAGTTGTTTTTTTTTTTTTGTTCTTTTTCTACCTTAATTACACCGAAAAAAAAATTTGATAATAACAGCTATCAAATTAACATTTTTCAGTGACAAAAGTCGGTCCAACAATTAAAATATCAATTTTGATATTTTATCATATCATTTTGACATTTTTTAATTTCAGGTGGGACAGTGAAAATTTCACTTTGACAATTAAAATATCATTTTCACATTTTTTTAAATTTAAGTGGATAGTGAAAATTTCACTTTGACAATTAAAATATTAATCTTGACTAGATTTTACGTTTTAGTTTGTTATAATGAAACCTATTTCTTTTCTTTTCTTTTTTATTATTTTTATTATTTTAAGAATTTTCTTTCTTTTTTCAAAACATTACTGAAAGGGAATATTCTTTACAAAATAGTGGTGATATTATTTTTTCTATTATATAGGTGATATAATTGTTTTGTTATTTTCTCCCAAACTATGTGAAGTAAAATCTTAGTGCCGATCAAATTTTCTCAGTGAATCATTCATTTTACTTCGAAAAAACACAAAGCGCCCTTAAATTAGTACACATTAAGAATTTTTTATTTAATATTTTTCAATAATTTGGAATGAGAAATTGATATGAAAAAATGATAATAAAATATCAAAAAAAAATTACAAAATGTGACATTTAAATATCATCCTGATAATAAAAATGTTGTTTTAACATTTTAAATATCATAAAACACATTTTATAGAGCATTTTTGGCTGATATTTAAGAAATGTTAATTTGATATTTAAAAAATGTTAAATTGATATTGGTTTTTTTTTCGGTGTAGAAAGTGTACCCCCATACAAATTCTTCAAGTTATACCAAATAACTGGAAAACGGCTCTAACGATTTTGATTAAACTTTGCAGGCGTAAAACTGCATTTAGTTTTTCTCAAAATTCTCTGAAAATTAAAATTAAACCGGCTCTTAGAGCAGGATAAATTTTTGACAACTGAAATTATCCTTTCACCTCAAAAGTGTCAAAAATATATTCTCGGCTTAGTATTTAACCCGATTCACACACGGTCTAAATCCGTGTGTGAATTGCGTTAAATAGTTAACAACGTATACAATTTTTGACACTATTGAGGTTAATAAAAAAAATTACAGCTGTATGGATTACCTATTATTGTTTAGAATTTTGTCTGCCTTTTTCTGCCATGATACTCCTTTTTAATAAGAAAAAAAGAAAAAACAAAATAAAAGCATCTGCAAAAAAAATGTAACTCAAATTTAACCAGGTGCCAGAGCCCAATAAATTTTTGACAGCTGAAAATTTTGTATTAACCTCAATAGTGTCAAAAATTTTACATGCTGTTAACTATTTAACACAATTCACACATTGAAAAAGCTTATTATTGAATCCGTCCTTTTAGACTGCTCATATAAACGGGGTATTTATACATATCGCTGACTAAGAAAAATATACATAAACACAAGGCTGGTTCAAAAAAATCGATTTTTTTTTATTTTATACTCCGATAGATTGCCAGACATCTCTAGAATATACTCACCAAATATGAAATCTTTGTATTAACGGAAAGGTCCTTCGCTTCGCAATTTTCTATTTTTTATATTATCCTTCTACTAAAAAAAAATCATGTTTTTATAAATCGGCTTTTTAGCAGGTTTCTTTACATATTCTTGTAGGAAATTGAACGCTCTACAAAAAAGGCCTTTGACACCATTTTCGTTTATATAACCGTTTAAAAGATATTTGACGTCCAAAGATCTTAATTTTGTAAAATAAAATAAATTTAATTAAAAAATTAATTTTAATTAAAAAATTAATTTTAATTAAAAAATTAATTTTAATTAAAAAATTAATTTTAATTTAAAAATTAATTTTAATTAAAAAATTAATTAAATTTTTAAACATACATACAGCCCTATAATTCTCAGCAAGCGATATTGAAAAAAAAATGTTAGTGGGAGCTAAAACCAGACTAAAAGTTCCGTAGAACTGTCGGTTTTTCTAGGGTGGGCCATTGATTTTCTAGGGTGGGCCTGGCCCACCCAGGACCCCCCCTTCCTACGCGCATGAATAGATTCAAAAATCTTAATACTCTTAACCGGAAATTTTGTTGATTATGTTTGTGTGTCAAAATTAAAAAAAAATGTGATTTTGGTAGAAGATTTATAAATTCTAGGAAAGTGTTTTTTTTTTTCAGATTCACCCTGTAGCAGCATAAAACTAAAATTTTCAATTCACATACGGAGTTACCTATATGGTTTTTGGGATAATGGGACCTTCAGATGATAGTATTCCCTTAGTGCAATAACAAGAAGTGTCTATGACTGCGAGCGAGGACAGTGCAAATTTAAAATTATTATGCTCGTCTCTGGTTTTGGAGATAAGAACGCAATTACGTGTTAGAAAACACGTGTAAATGTGCAAATGTTAGAAAATAATTTAAATAATAGCTTAAATATCATCATTTTTGTATGTTCAAATGTACCTATCTGTTATATCTATGAATTTAACATATGAATTCAATTTATGAGAAGTTTTAAAAAAAATAGGAGTCATAATTTGGTTAAAAAAAATAATACTCAAAAGTATTCACTTAATCCAATTTAAAGGGAAAACAAAATATATCCTCAAAAAATCTCATTAACAAATGTTGAAATCCATTAAAAATAAATTGCACGACTGGGGTCGCATGAACTTGCTCTTAGAGTTAAAGTTGCTTAAATTTTTAAGACTTTTTGTATAGAAATTTGGCAAAAAAAAATTAAATTCGTTTAAAAAAAAAAATTAAATAAAATCTGAAATTAAATTGCCCTCCAAAACAAGTATGCAGTTTTGATTGATATATTAACATGCATTTTTAGAAAAAAAATTTTCAAAATCGTTAGAGCCGTTTTTTAAAAAACAAATTTTTTATAAATAATTTTTTGGATAAAAAGTTTAAAAATAAAATTGGTATGCCATTTTGTAGAAATCACTAATCAACATCTAAAAACAAAATTTCAAAAAAATTCAATGTCCCGTTTTCGAAAATTTGATTTTTCAAAAAAAAAATTTTCAAATTTTTTTTTTAAATCCAAAAATTATTTTTTTCAAAATTTTATTTTTGGTTTATATTTAAATTATATAAGTGCTTCTTCAAAAAAAGTTTTGTTGAAATCGAATAAGCAGTTTCCGAAATAATCGGATTTGAAAAAAACGGTTCTATGGCAGGTACCTACCGTTAATAATGATTTTCAAAAATTTTTTTTTTTCATTGGAAGATAGACCTTAGCTTAAAACTAACATTTGAATTTTTTAAACAAAATCGTTGGAGCCGTTTTTGAGATATTTCAATTTTACTAAAATCGGTATATGACAAGTACCGTTATTTTTTGTCCAAAAAAATTAATTCCAAAAACCCCTCTGGAGAGTCGCCAAATAACGCTACATACCAAGTTTGACATTAATCGGTCCATCCGTTTAGGCTGTAGCTCCTTATACAGACAGACAGACAGACAGACAGACTGACAGACAGACAGACAGACAGACGGACTTCCGGGACCCACTTTTTTGGCATTGTCTACCATCGTAATGTCATGGAAAAATGTTATCTCAACTTTTTTTTTTGTACGAATGCATAACTTGATATATAGTACCTATATCGCAAGTAAAAAATCTTTAAGAGCAAAAATACCAAAGATAGAAAAGATGGGATGTTTTTTTTTGAAATTTCAAAAGGTTTTTTTATTACCTACACTTTTTTCACTTTTACTTCGTTTTTATTCTTACACTGGCATTAGACCATCTTGATTTTTTAAATTTATTTATTTAAAGTATATTTATTTAATAAATCGGTTGCGAATAAACTGAGGAAAAAAAATTTCAAAGGATTGAACCCAATACAAAAATTTCATGTAAAACAACCACCCAATTGGTGGTTGAAGAAAACTAAATCTCTCTGTTTTGTACTCAAGTTTCAGAAATCCCTTCGTTTTCGTTAACAAAATTTTAAGCACATAGGCCGCTGAACTTTTTTTTAGTTGAAAACAAAGGTTTTCGAAAACATCTTTTGTTGGACAACTAAAATTTATTTCCCATGAAGCTTTTATCTAAAAGACGCATTTTCAATAACTAAACATTCTTCAAAGATTTCGGTATCTTTGACCTACTCAATTCTTAAAATCCGTCAAAAATAATTCGTTCCGTGTTTAATACATCTTTCTTACCTATTTTTTACAGAAAAAAAACGCCAAAAGAAAAATTTAATTGGAAATATCCCTTTTAAAGCAGCAATCAATTTTCTTTACTTTTCTCTCTTTCTCTTGTTGTTCGGCGATTTAAAGCAGATTTAAAATTTGCCTCTCAAGGGACTTAATTTTAAACTTAAATTCTCCCTCCCTTGTCCAGTCTCTTGTAGCCAGGACATTTTTATAAATAAATATTTTTCTTGATATCTTTTTTTTCCTCTTTGTAATTTATCGCAAAAGACGTTGGTTGTTTGGTGGGTGTTTTGAATCAGAATGAAAAAAAAAAAAAATATTTTTAAGAAGTAAAGCAGTGACAAACAAGAAAAAAAAACGTAATGAGATTTTTACCATGATAACATTCATAATTGGATTAAGGCGACACGTTGGAAAGTGAATGAACCGAAAAAGAAAGAAAAAAAAAAATATTTTTTGATAATTCCGCGCGCCAAATAGAAGGAGGGTTGCCTTGGGAGTTGGGACAGCTTATTACACGTTGATCTTGGGTATTTGAAAGTATTTAAAATTAAAGTAAACAAAGAGATTCTTATTGGGACAGTGAATGAATACCTTTCTATTAGAATGTAAAAAACAGATTTATTTTTAAATGTTACCAAAAAAGGAATGTTTTTTAGAGAATTTAAATGCGAAAATCAGGAAACTCATCATTAAAACAAATCGGTGGAGTGGTTTTTGACAAGTCAGTTATAGGTAGCTATCATTGAGAATTTAAATTTAATTTATGGAAGGGATATGTAATTTACCTCCGTGTCCAAAAGAAGAAAAAGCCGTGTTTCGGTGAGACTTCGAAATATAGTCATAAGTGTTATAGTCCTTCAGCCAAAAGATAGGTACTATACCAACTTGAATAAATTTAGCAAAAAAAAAAAAAAAAAATATTTTTAATATAACACCTCCGCTTTAATTTTCAGAAAAAAATTTATGAAATTTCAGTCAAAATACTATTTTTAAAATGGCAAAAATATTTTATTGTTTTCCCAAAAATAAAAAAAAAATATTTATTTTTCCAAACCCAAGAACGAAATAAAATACTACCTAATGTGAAATTACGATGTTATGCTCTTTCCTAAAGCAAAATCGTTGAAGAACCATGTCCGGTATCTTCAATCAATACCGAATTTTCAAATTCAATTAATATACATTTATGTAAAACGAAAGCAAAATTTTAGAAAACTGCAATACATGCATTTGTGTGAAAAAAAAACTTAAAAGGATTTCACAGGTGAGTAGTACCTAACCTATTTACTTTTGAGAAAACATTTATTCTTAAGAAAAGTACGCACAACATTATTTTTCTTCTAAATAAGAAGTTCATTATCGACTATATCCAACTACGTATACTGACGTCAAAATGGATGTCATACGGAAACACGACCATGTAGTGGCATAACAATTTTTTTCGTTGCCAAAGTTATTTTAGCTTTTTGAAAAACATTATGTACCCTATTATACTCGTCTTACATCGCAATTAATAAAGAAAAAACTGTACGACCCCGCAACATGCAAACAAAGATGAACTTTATTAAGTTTTAAACTGAGTTAAGTCAACTCAATCAGCATCGACGAATAACAACTTTCCTTCAGGATTAACTTTCAAACATAAGTTCCGTTCGACCTACATTGAATATGTAAACACCCCATTTCAAACAACCATAAAACACTTTGATATTTGCCTAGAAAAAAAAATACGAAAAAAAAATATCTTAATCTGCTTATAACCTGACCAAGTAGATAAGAGTGTCATTGAGACTTGAGTAAAAAAAAAAAAAAACATTACAAGCATCCAATGCTCCAAGTCCCAATAGATCTTAAAAGGCGTGAAATTAATTTACATAATTTTACGCTTCTTGAACTCCACTCTTATATTATACTCACTCACTTTTTTAACATTGCCCGACCGCCCGAAATCCTGTCAAGGAGGGTGCTGTGCATTGATCCTTGGACAATAAAGATTCATTCATATTGTAGAGTGTTAGGTAGTATAGGAATGACAAAAAAAAAATGAGACTCTCCGGTGTTTTGAGTCAAAATGACACTTAAGTGCTTTTGTGGGCCAACCTCTTAATATGTTAATTTAAGATCTGTGTTATGATTTGACCTTATTGCTTCGATAATGTGAGAAGGTAATTTTCACAATATCAAGACAAATTTAAATACCCAACGCAAGTTTTTGTTTGGTTTCATTTTAAATTCAGTTTTTTTAATTTAAAAAAAGAAAAATTTCAAAGACATTTTTGAGAGCATCATAGACAAGCTTAGTATTCCTTCTCTCCTTTACATATTCTATACCTACCAAAAGTCCATCAGAAACTTGTATATGTTTGGCCTTTGTTTTGAAATTTAATTGAAAATGATAAATTCGAAGATGTCAAAGCTTCATTCATGGGTTGTATGCTGCATGATGTACCTACTCGGAAACCTTTGGGCAGTAAATCATGTTATGTTACAATCAACCCTTGGTTGCTTTTGCCAAGTGACTTTGTGAAATTTATAATTGAATCTTAGGTGGAAAACTTGAAAGTTAGTGCTCCTTGATTACCATCGACCGCATATTGTTGGAATTGTTGTTGTTGTTGTTGTTGTTGTGATGTATGTGAACCAAAGACGTAGATAGTTTGTTTATACTTGAGGGCTTAAGTGGGGCTGTAAGTTCATTAAGCTGGCTTTCAAAATTTATTGTATACAAGTTCAATTATTGTCAAGAACTATATCAGAACTCAAACCATATACAAAATATATGTTTTTAATTGTATTCAAGTGAAGGAAAATTTGACATTTATTTTATTTGTTTGAATGAAAAAGGAAAAACAAAAAACAATGATATTTTTTTTTGCATTTTGATTTTTATTGTAAAAAGTCTATTTATTTAATTTTTCATTTTTTAGCATATTTTAAAAATGCATCCTAAATTTTAAAATTCACTAAAGACGTCTAAAATTTCTACTCGTATGAATACCAAACAGACCTTTCTTTAATCAAATTTAACCTTTGCCTCTAATGAAGGATCGTTTGAACATCCATATATGCAAAACTCGAAACCCTTTCCTTGAATCTTCTTTAAAATTCGAGTTAAGTATTTGGACCTTTTTCTTGGATGAATTCGAAGAGCAAATTTACATAATATTTTTTTCTAAAATTTGTTTGATTGATTTGAATTCTGTTGCAAAATAAACATACCTACGGTATTGAACCCTTAAACTTAGGTATGCAAATAAAATCGTCCTTCTTTTTGACTTCTACATTAAATTTAAAGCTTGCAAAAGAATTTTTTCACATTTTTGTATTCATTTGTAGTTTTTAAAATTTTAAATTACATTTTAATTTTGTGATGATTTATGTAGTGGTTAAGATTTTTACATTGGTAGTATTTTTTACTCGGTATCAGGAGGAAATGTTTATCAGATTTTGATTTGTAGGAATCATCTGAAGACCTTAATTGGATTGTTCATTTTATTGAACTTCAGCTTATATGCTGCCCTGCAGCCTTTTCGCCATGCAGCCTTGTCAACTTTTTTTTTCGTGCTGAAAAATCAGGTTGTAATTTGTATTATCTACCCCTAAAATTGTTTGTGCATAAAAAAAAATAATAGTGGATAATAACATTTAAAAAAGTATTTAAATTAATTTTTAATAACAAACAATTTTTTGTTTTTGTTGTGTTTTTGTTTTTTATTCGTGATTTTTTTTTTACTTTAAGTAAGATTTTCTTTTTTAAACCAAAAAGGCTCTCTGGGGTTTTAATGGCTTTATACTCAGTAAAGTATCCTCTAAATAAATCAAGAAAAAAAATGTCGGCAATTTTGCGCCAAGTACTTAAAATCGCGTTTTATAGGTATCAAAAATGGCCAAATTTTAGAAAGTTGGTTGGATAGTGCGAGAAAAAGCAAATTTAATAACGTGTGTTTGAAAATTCAACAACTTCTTTGCTTAGAGGAGTCAACAGAAGAGGTGGAAACTCAAATAAAAGAACTTACTAGATTTTATTGCCTCCAGGTAAAGTTCATGAGCGCTAACGAATAATGGCTGAATTCTAATATGAATACAAGTGATGACATCAGTTTAAAACAAATAGGTAAATGCTCCTTAAACCAATATTAAAGTCTATAAAAATGCAAAAATATTTAACAGTTGTCAAATTTCCGATCAAAAAGTTCACATATATCAAATTATTGTCGAGATAAATATTTATCAAAAAATTATACAGATCCTAATTTTCCCCTAGAACTTAAACTAAAAGAAGAGAAAAAAATGATGATAAAAAGAAAATCCTAAAAAAAGTTCGCTGCTCAACTCTTTTAATTAAATAAAAATTGCTAAAACGTTTTCATTTATTTGGATTTCATGTTTAAGTCATAGATTTAGGTGTAATTAAACGTCTTAATGCAACTTTACGTAGTTTCAGTCACTTAAACACAATATATTAGAAATGCCGATTTTTCCATACATTCGCCCCACTGTGCGTTGTGGTTGGAAATCACTTAATTGGAACACTCTTTAAACGCAGAATAACTAAAAACTAATCAATTGTGTCCAGTATACAGGGTGTCCCAAAAGTAATGGATCAAACGAAATATGCTGATAGGCCAACTTTGGGGCTCTCAGAATTTGGTATTTTGTTCATCCCAAATCCTTACGGTTTTCGATTTAATGCAGTTTTTGTGAAATTTCGAAAAATCCCGACTTTGCAACAGTATTTTGCTTCCTCCGCTCATAATTGATTTTTGTTTTTTACAATTCTTTCACTAAAACATTGCCAAATAAAAAGAAATAATTGTTTAATCAAAATATTTTTTATTTCGTACACAATTTTGCTGCAAATTAATTAACAGTTCCATGTTTTATAAAAACTCAATTTCTTAATTTTTTTTTCAGAGCAACACCCTGAAAAAAATTTGTATGGTGTGACACAGGTTAATTATTTTAAAAACTTGCCGTGTTATTGCAGTTTTCAAAAATGTATAAAAGTTTCCAAACTTGAAGTTAGAACAGAAGATATTTCAATTTAAATGCAACAAAACAGGATTTTTCAGAGAAAAATAACAAAGAAAAATAAACAAATTTCCTCGACTGTTGTTTGTTTATTTCTTTTTGAATAAAAGCCTCGATTTTTGTTTGTTATTTAGCTCTGAAAACCCCTGCTTTTTTGCATTAAAATTGTAATATCTTTCGATCTAATTTTAACTTTGGAAATTTGAATACATTTTTGAAAACTGCAATAACACGGCAAGTTTTTAAAATAATAAAGCAGTATCACACCATACAATTTTTTTTTGGGATGTTCCTCTCAAATAAAAATAAGAAATTGAGTTTTTATAAAACATGGAACTGTTACATAATTTGCAGCAAAATGGCGTATGAAATAAAAAATATTTTGATTAAATAATTATTGCTTATTATTAGGCGATATTTTAGTGAAAGAATTGTAAATAACAAAAATGAATTATGGGCGGACAAAGCAAAATACTGTTGCAAAGTCGGGATTTTTCGAAATTTCACAAAAACTGCATTAAATCGAAAACCGTAAGGATTTGGGATGAACAAGTTACCAAATTCTGAGAGCCCCAAAGTTGGCCTATCAGCATATTTCGTTTGATCCATTACTTTTGGGACACCCTGTATATGCTAATTATAGCCTTTTTTTCGACTGTTAACAATTTTTTGTTTCTGTTTCTTTTTTAAGTATGTAATTGCATTGACAAATTCTTTGATCACTTAGTTAAGTGTTTAATCACAGTCCTTTATACATTTCCTAACTCATAACAATTTACCCTTTTAGTTTTATTTATTTTTGTACCCCAAAATTCTTGTTGTCTTTATTGAAGACTAACAAAAAGGCTATACAATTTCAGTTCCAAAATACAAAAAAAAAAGGATTTGTCGGCACACCAGCATCGTCACTTTTGAATAAAGTTAAATTCTTGACGTAATAGAATCGACTGTCTTTTCACAATTACCTTAATGTGTACTTAAGACATCTTAAACGTCTTAATGAAATGTACACCTTGTAGCTTTATTAAAGGCGAAAGATATCAAACACCCACCCATTTGTTGTCCGTCATAAAACTGTTTTGGAAGAGTCAAATCTAAAAACGAGAGGACTTACTTAATACCTGATGAGGTATTTGCTTTCAAAAGACTGCGAAAATCCTTTGATATCCAAGAGGGATGCCTATTAGAGTAATTAAATAGAATCTTTACGTCGCCGTCGTCGTGTTGTAGTAATAGACGTCTTCGGTCCTTTTTCTCCTCCTACTCGTTTTGTCTTTTGTTTATTTGGTCAATAAAAAATAACGTATATTTTTAATTCAACAAGATCTTATTTCGTAAATCTTACTTTGAGTTTGATATCGATTGATTTTATGATAGGTATCAAAAAAAAAAAATCAGAACCTTTTTTTTAACTACCACCCAAGGACATGCATTGTATAGAAGGCAGGCATGCCTTGTAACATTCGCTAAATTACTTACACCGGTAATTTAGCGCCACTTGCTTACACCCTGTTTAACAAGCCAACCCTAATTTCTTAAAAAACATTCACTTTTAATTATAAACCAAAGGACGAGAGAGGCAAAAAACAGAAAAATGAAAAGAAAAAAAAACAAACACTTAAAGAAGTGGGCAAGGAGATATATACGGCAGAGGTAAGAAAGAACAAACTTTGGCTTTGAGGACTTTTAAGGATGTTTTAATTACTAGTAGTAGTACCAGAGCTTACCTGATGGTGCCTCAAGGATACTCACTTCTTGTAGTCAGCGGGTAGTCCTTTTTTGTTGCCAAAGATAGCGATTCAAGTGAATATCCTCCTTTACCGAGGGAAAATTATGAAATAATGCTCTTGGTGTATTAAAGACTTAAACCCCTTATATAGTAGCTTTAAGGGGATGACTATTTTTTATCTTTGTTGGTGTTTTATTGCAGGTTGAATGCCTTCGTCTTTATACAGACGATATGGGATTTTATTGCTATAAGTTTTGTCTTTTTGTCAATAAAATCACATCATCACACATGAGTATTGAAGTCAAGTTGATGTCACATCGAGAGTGTTGTAATAACAAATCCTTTAACAACAGAGACAAGAGAAGACAAAAAAAATATAACAACCAGAACAAAAATAATTCTACCCCAGGGGGTAATCGAAAAGAAATTTGAGAAATTTATCCTTAAATTGTCTAAGAAGACGCTAGTACAGCTCCTGCGGCGAGCAATGATTTGCTGAAGAAGTGTCTTGTTGTGCGTGTGTTATATGGCAATTGCTGTGAAAGGTGTCTTTTGGGATTATTGCTTTATAATCGATTCAATTTGTATTTTAATTGGATTTTCGTTTTACTTAAAACTTCTAAACAAATAATTTTAATGTATAGAATTAGTCTCAAATTCAGGAAATCAATTGATTAAGACCTATTTTTAAGAAAGCAGAGTTGCAATTCTATACAAGTTATGAAGCTGGCTCTCTATAAAACTAACCAGAAGTATAAAGTATACTGATCCTTGTCTGGCCACTTTGTCAGTTCATTTATTTCTTCCAGTGCCAATTTGTCCTGATAGTCGGATGGGCGACTGTCTTACTTAGTCCGTTAAAGTTGGTACAAATGAAAGATAAGTTTATACTAAAAATGAAAAAATAGGGTTGCCCCTTTTCAAATAAGAACTTCTATGTGGCAAACCTGTTAACCTAAGGAAAAACTTGTCACATTACTAATTTCTTTGTCATATCTTTGTAGTTTGATAAAATAATAAAATAATATAAGGAGTTTAGACCGATAAATATGGCAACCCTATTCAATTGAAAAAAAAAACACTAAAAAAATCTATTTTTGACAAAAAAGTTTAGTTTTTTATACAATAATCAGGTAAAGTAAATAATAAATTTTAGCTGACACTCTCTTCTTTTTACCTGATTGCATAGCCTGTTCACTGTGAACTCATGTCGTAAACTAAGGCTTAGCGAAATTAGGCCCCAATAAAAAAATGAAATAAGGCCCCAAAAAAATACACACAAAGCAACAATAACGAAATTTCTCAAATTTTGAGGTGTTATTTCATTTTTTGGGGCCTTGTTTCATTTTTTTTTGTTTGCATAATTTCATTACGAAATAAGGCCCCCATAAAATAAGACCCCAACACTAATTTTTGGGCTTACTTTCATTTTATTTAAAAAACAATTTGAGGTCTTATTTCATTTTTGATAGTTGACATAAAAATGCTAAACTAAATTGTCTTTCAAAAAAACTTTTGTAAAATTCCGACCTAGACCTATAGAATTGGCAAAGTAACGCATATTGTGGACTCCCTATTGGTTTGCAGCAATATCTCTACATAGAAAAGCATTAATAAATATCAGAATAGCTGATCAAATCACGCCTTTCCATGTAAAAAGCGTGCAGTAAACTATCAGGGACTAACAAGAAATCGCGCGATTTTTTCAGCTATTCTGTTACTTTATAATGCTTTTCAATGTAAACATCGTGCTGCACTCCAAACTAATGAATTTCAATGTAAAGATCGTGCAGTAAACCATCAGGGATCATTGAAAAAATCATTAATAAGTAACAGAATAACCGAAAAAAACGCAACAGTTTGAAACATAATTGAGGAACAATTTTAAAAATTCTGTCCATAAAGATGGTTCTGTTGGTTTGGGATGATATTTCATTACCTAAAATAAATTAATTATGAAAAAGAAAAATTGGGGTTTTATGTATTTCATTTTTCTAAAAAAGTTTAATAACAAGTTGGGGTTTTATTTCATTATTCATTACTTGATGAATTTGGACGACATTTCTTAAAATTGATTTTTTCGGCAAGGAGTACCAGTTGGATTTTTTTCAAAAATCTGAAAAAAAATTAATTTAAATTTCTTACCTAAATGCATAGGCCTGTTCACTGTAAACTCATATCTGTAAACTTGTTAAGAGACTTTGGTCCGCAGATGTCTGCCTCCGAGAAAAAAATAATATTGTAATTGTTTAACCTAAATGCCTAGCCTAATCACCTTGATTGGAAAACTCTCGTTATTTAACCCCTCGAAAACCATATAAATCCGCGATTTAAGGGCGATTTTGTTCACTATTGCTCAATTTGAAGCAAACTCTCAAGTTAACAAACTTGAGAGTTGACTCAAACTCGAGAGTTAAAACAAAAGTTGAGAATCTATTTTGTTCACTATTTTTTTCTTAACTCTTGAGTTTAAAAAACAAAAGTTGGCTAACTTTTAGTTTTTAAAATATCCCTGGGATATTTGTGACAACAAACAAAAATATTGACAGTTTATAATCATATTTTGAATGTTTTACGTCATCGGTTAGAATTTTATTAAAGTTTGTGTATTATTTTGCATTGCTAGTGTTCAAAATGACGAATTTTTCAAAAGTCTAAAATCCAAATCAAATTAATTTCAGCATTCGAATTCATGGTTAATTTAAAAAAAAATATATAAAATGCGTAATAACTGAACTGAAGTAAATGTAATTGGATGGAAGTGAAAACATTTTAGCGTCTGCCTCGTCGACAGTAATCTTAAATAGAAATTTTTATCAAAAAATCATTAAAGAAAACCTGAAAAATTCATTATTGCATCTATCGATACCACCAGAAAATATTGTATATCTGTATATTTTCGTGAATAGAATGTTTTTATTTAAAGTTTTTTTATTGAAATACATAAGAAAATATATACATAATGCAATTCTCTCAATTTTTTAAAAATTGTTTTGGTTTTTGTTTTGTTTAAAAAAGAATGTTTATGAATTTGCTCTTAAAATTAGCGGCGCAACATTTGTATCGATTTCTCTTAAAAGAATAGGCCTATTTTTCGAAACTTCGTTACTTTGGAACATTAATTTTGCTTTCACAATAACAGCAAAATTAAATTTTGACAGGAAAATTAAAAAAAAAAAAATAATTTTGAAGCAAAATCTCAAGTTTGGCAAACTTCTACTTTTTCCGGAAGTTGAGAAAACCGAAAGTTTATCAACTCTCGAGTTTGAAATCGAAAGTTAAAAACGTCAACTTTGCGTGAACAAAACAAAATTCAGAAGTTGAAGATAAAAATCCCCAAGTTATGTTCAACTTCTAGTGAACAAAATCACCCTAAAGCTGCCAGACATTTAAATTCGTTAATAAAGCAGATAAGGCTATAAAACTGAGTACTCACATTTCAGTTATACATCCACGCCCAAAATTTGCTCTGGGCTCTTAGACTATATTGTTTTTGCCAAAGATACCAAAGATCACTTTCACATTCAATTTCCCAGTTGACACCAAAGAATTCCAATTAACAAAACTGACCAAATCAACCACCAACCAATAACAAAATTTGTCTGCTTGAGTATTGAGTCTGCCTTAGTCGGGCTATACCCTTCCCCGTTTTCCACTAAATGTGATTTATTTGACATCACAATGATCAAACAATCACATTTTTCGACAGAAAAAACAAAAAAAAAAGCATATAAAAAATGTTTCACAATAATAAAACACTTTGATTTTGAACAAAAAATTGCGATTAAAAAACATTGGTTGGTCTTAGAATGTTTTAAATTTAGAATTATATGTTTTTTTCAATAGTGAATTATAAAAAAATTAAATAAAAAAAATGTTTTCTCAGAAATAAAAAAAAAGTTTATGGTGGACCAACCTTACCATTTATGTGTATGAAAAATAGATGTTGTCCGATTCTCAGACCTACCCGATATGTGTACAAAATTTCATATAAATCCGTCCAGCCGTTTCGGAGGAGTTTGATAACAAACACTGCGACACGAGATTTTTATATATTAGATTATTATTTGTAGATCAGTGTGTTAATGTTTTTAATAATATGAAGTCTAAAGAAAAAAATGGCAAATTGTTTGTACTACTTGTAGTATTCGAAACTACCCAAACATGCTCTAATAACTATGTTTGTGATCTTACTTAAGTTTTAGAATCTTATTTAATTGCCAGTACTCTGATTTCAAAAGCGCTTCAGAAAACTAAAAATTGTATCTGTTGGTAAAGGGGTAGAAGGTTACTTTAAGAATCTCGTTGAAAAAAACAACAAATTCTCAAAATTTTAAATTTTCTAAAAACAAAACTGTAAGGATAAAAAAATAACATTTCGGTGTTGTTGGAACATTTTAAGGTTATTCGAGATATAACTATTGTAAAATCATTTTTGGTTTTGAAACCTTGACTGAATTTATCAGTCGGTTTCCCAAATTTAATGCATTCCTAAACTGGACAGACCACATTCTACTATATTCTTCATTTTACCCAACCCTTTCCTTTTGATATAAAGTACAGTAAAATGGAATCCTTTTTAGCAAGTCACGGCACGCACTTATAGTACCCTCTTATATTCAGCTACAAACCGATTAATACATAATACCATCTAACCCCATCACAGTCATCAACATCATCGACATCATTTCAGAGCGGAATGAGTGCTTTTCATACTCGAATGTCTCTCGACTCGCATCCTTGCCCGCACTAAATCCTTTTTTACCGAACGAAGCATTCAGAATCTTTGATTTCTTTCCCTCATCCTTCAGGCGAAAACCTGGAGTCTCAGCAGTCGTGTAGATATACAGAACCATCATTGAAGTTCCACGTCGTTGATTTTATTAGTCTCTGGCGAACAATTTTCTTTGGAATTTAAAGGATTAGATACAAGTTGTTTTCCTTCAATATAAATTGCATTAAGACATCGTAAAAAATACGCTCCATTTAGTTTTGGGTTTTCTTCAGAATATATGCGACGTAATTTTATAATTTGAATGAAAAACAAATTTAGTTTTTTTTTTGTATCTTTGTTAAATCAAAAATTTAAAATAAAAAAATAAAAATACATCTTTGGAAAAAAAAAACTAAAAAGAATATTGAAAACCCCAACAACGTAAAGTCTATAAAAATAAGATTAAGTAGGAAGGACAAGTTATTAACAAAAACCCATCATGAATGAATATTCCAATCAAACACAATAATCCTCCTTCTGCTTTTTGTATTAAAGGATAAACAGAAGATATACAATGTGGTCCCCATTTTGATGCTGATACTTTCTATGGAATATCAATGCGAGAACGATGATGGCCATTTTGGCGTTGTGTTTACCAAGAAATTATAAGGAAATAGATTACCACTGCCACATCCTTCCAGGATAATAAGATAAATTCGATATTGGTGAGTATTCTTAAAGCTGAACATAATTTCATTGAGGGTTAGAGGAATATCACGTACTTACTACATGGACGTGAATATTGCTATATTTAGGTTTCTGAAATGATAATTACCATTATAGTTGGGGGAGTAATGACGTCTTCAACTGAATACTGATAAGCTGAATGGTTAGGAGGTGTTTGGTTCTATAGGAAATAGCATTATAGTTTGGTGTTAGAAAACCCTTGATTCAAACAGAAGCTCGTGTTATTAGAGTAACACATTTTTTGTAATTTAAATGTTCCTAGAATTCCTATGAAATATTTAAACCTAAAATTCAAAGAAGAAATACCCAGTGGCGCGAAGGTTGGTGAGATGGACTATAGCATCGTCAGTAGGCCCTGCTCCACCCAATTAATATCAATAATCTAAATTCACACTTTTTGATATTCTTAATACAGGAAGTACTACTCTGCCCTGAAGACCTTAATCTTGATTATGCTTTCAATAGATCAATATTACATTATTTGTCTTACATTTGGAGATATATGTGGACCAAAGTTTCAAAAGATATGAGTTACCAGTGAACAGGCCTATGCATTTAGGTTAAAAAATTAAAGTTTTATTTTTTTTTTCAGATTTTTGAAAAAAATCCAAGGGGTACCCCTTGTCGGAAAAAATCCATTTTAAAAAAATTCCTCCAAATTCATCGAAAGAGACATCAAAGAAAGCTCCCTTTAAGCTCTATTCATAACTGAAAACCAAACATTTATCGGAGGTCTAGTTGCTGAGTTATTTATCTACCTTCAAAAAATTTCAGACATTCGGAGCAGGCATGGAAAAGTCAATACAATTGTATCGAATTCGATACAAATGAGTTTGCTCGAGTAAAAAATACAATTTGTCTGAATTCGATACAATGTTTGAATCTGTCTCTTAACCCTCTGTCGGCACACGGGTGCGAATTTGGCAGGACAAAAATGAAAAGTGGTCACAGAAAAGTGTCTTTATAAGGATGCAAATACATATTTTTGGAATTGTGAATACAGTATTCGAATTCCTCGGAAAATTCTACATCAATTTCATTTATGATTCTCCATAAAATAGTGAGATCGAAAAAAGTTCTAGAGCCATGAAAAAGTTTAAACCGAATTCGCAAAAAAGAGGTGTGCCTACAGAGAGTTGAGGATTCTTTTGCAATCTAAGATTTCAAAAACAGAGGAAATCGAAAGTAATAACAAACGACAGATCTATTTTTCTGATCTGTATTGATCTGTTTAATTTAATTTCAGATTTTTTTAACCAAAATAAATGTTACAATTTGTTTATTATATTTATATTTATAAAACTGATGAAACTGTTCTATTTTTTCGACATAAATCAGTAAAAATATTGTTATCTTAAAACCAAAATTACACTTTTATTTTTGGGTCCCCACATTTTTGCATTTTTCATTTTTTTTTTAATTCTTCTTCTCATATATATTTTTTACCCAAATTACTCTTTTACGCAGAAAATAACAAAATGTATATAGAAAATTTAAGAGTTTTTGCAAATAAAACATTTTGATTAAATTTTAAATTAATTTCTCGTATGAAAAATATTTTTCAATACAATTTCACCCATTTCAGTACAATACAAACAAAATTTTCAGTACAATTAAAAAATGTCAGTTTCCATCCCTAATAAATAAATAAATAAATAAAAAATATATAAAATATTCTGAATTTCACCATTCCTTAGAAAAAAACATATACTTTCGTCAAATAAGATAAAAGTAGATGGCCTTCAAAATGTTGTTAACAGGAATTTAACAGAGAATTTTTTGAAGCGAATTTAAAACAGTCTATAAAGAAGTATAAAAGAAAATGTCATAGTCAGTAACCCTCAATGATTGGTACCCAAACACGCGTATTTGGAGTTATGACCACAAAATATTTAAAACCTATATTGATTGACTTTTAAAGTAAAATTAACCCATCCATATTTTTATTCTAGATTTTTTTTTTTTTTAATTTTTCTAATGCACAGCCCAAAAGCCTTAAATTAAGTCTTAGATTTATTTTGATTCTGCACAAATTTTCTACTTGGTTAAATTAAGTGAAATTAATTTAAAAGATGTATAAGACCCATACTTCCATAAGACAGAAAAGAACAACTTCATTAGATTAACTTCATTTGATACCTATTTAAAAAAAAAGAAAAAACACATTTTTTTTATTGCGTTTAATATTACAATGTTCGTTGATGTAGAATTTCATTTGTTGTGTTTTTAAACAAAAGATAAATAAACCAATCAAAATTTTCCACCTCAAGAATTTCCAACAACCATATCCTTGGTGTGGTCAATTAGTTTTCACTTCACCAAGCATTCAGATTGTTTTTACAATATTTTCCAAGAGTCCTTCGAGGCGAAAACAGCAGGCAGTTCATGAAAATTTTATCCATAGAAAAATCATAATTTTTTTTTTGTTTTGAATTTTCCATTTTTTTCAAACAGTAGGTTGGTTTTATTGATTTAAGAAATTCAACTTAATCAAGAGGCCATCAGGCAACTTGAATGAAATATTTAATGTTGCATATAACCACACTGGGGTTGGACGGATGGTCGATCGGGTGTTTTGGAAGGAGTATCATCACATAGATGAACATTGCCCAGCCACACAGCGGTTACCAAAACGCATCTAAAAAACTCTATATCTATGAATTTCTAGAACTGAATGAATAAGATGAACCCCCTTAAAACCATCCAGAGAAGTGCTAAAAAATGAGCATCAGCCACCAGCAATTTGGGTGCGGTTGTACGCCTGAATGCCGAAGGATTTGCGAAATCCCCAAAAATATGTAGAAAAGAAGTCAGCCACTAATTAAATAAATTTAACCAAGCGTTAACTTTTAATGCAAAATATATAGAAAACTGGGGAAACAATATGCCATTCGTTCAATTTATATCCATCTCTCAGTTCTTTCGGGGTATAGCCATAAGCCCAGTCAAGCCGGCAACCGTTGGCGTTGTCGGGTGTTGATGGGCGTAGATTTGTTATGGTGCAATAGCAAAAATGGCAATTCGTTTGGAAGCCACATCGGGATTAGCACCCGGCCACAATTGTTGTATGAGTTCTTTTGTTAACAAGAAGTATACCAGAGAATAGAAGAATGAATAATTTTATGGAGATATATGTAGGTTCTGTTGGTACTTGTAATTTACCAACTGGGATGTGAAGTATTTAAATGTGGTTTACAAAAATGTGTTAGTATTTTACTTTTGGTGTTTAAATTACCTAGATGTTTAAAATAGACAGCCCCATATTTATTTCTGTATTTTGAGTTACAGTTACAAGAGTTTTTTAAAAGTTTAATAATTATGTAAGTATTTCAATATTATAATGGCCATTAGACTGAGTCACAAATGTATGGAGAAATTTGTTTGCTGATTTTTTTGAAAAAATGAAAAGGTGCCAAACTGTAAATAGAACAATAATATAAAGTTTGGTTATAATCAGACTTTATCTTCTGCCTTCGGTTGCCCAGCCAAGTTCTCTATGAACTTTGGTCCTACACCCTTAGGAAACAACTCAAGCCGCTTTCGAACCATTCTAACTTTTGTTTCAATAATGTCAAACATTTCAAACTCGTTTTATTTGTTAAGGGGGGAAATCCCTCTGGAAATTTTTATTTTTGCATTAATTTTTTTTTTTGCCTAATAAATTAATTTATCAGAAGAAGAAACTATTTTCAGTGGTCTAAGCCTTAAATGAAGCCTCAAAAGCCCCTAGATAGTCCCGAAACCCATCTCTTCGAACCTACTACAGTACGAAAAAGAAAACTTTAAACGCTTTTTCCTCGAAACGCTTTTTTTCGCGCCGTGCAACGTAACTCAAAAACTAATGAAGCTATCGACTTGAAATAAATTGCAAATTACTCTTTAATTTATTGGCCATTGCATGAACCTAAAAGTTCAATAAAATTTTTACAGTAAATATTTTTTTTTAATAATTTGTTTATAAAAAAAACATTGTATTTTTTCGTTTTTTTGGTATCTAATTTTTATTTTACACTTTTTTTTACTAAATTTAGGTTCATGCAATGCGTATAAATATATTTTATGGGAACTTTAAAGAGCTGTAGAGCCGCCATTTTGTTTTTTTTTTTGTACTCCAAAAAAATTGTATCAATACTTCTTAATTTCAATAATATCACATAGTTTTCCAAATTTCAATAAATGCTTTCAGTTTTCCAAAAAAAATTATTGAAAAAGCTGTCGTCCAGAGGGATTTCCCCCCTTAACATAGTCCAAATCAAGCTCCTCAAAAACTTTCAGCTACGTAGGATTAGTAGTTTCTGAGAAAAAGACTTTCAAAAATCGCAAAAAGAGTAGCTGATTTACTCACTAACATACTAACTAACAAATGATAAAAATTATGGCAAACTTCTAGTTTTCATAGAAACTTGTTATGGTCATGGATCTTGAAGTACATACAAAGAAAAAAATCGAAAAATTGAGATTTTACATTCAGGGGGCGGGCGTGGTAACCGCCCATTTTCGTAGAATTAATATCAATTATTTAAAAGTATACTTCTGAATACCCTAAATTCTTGAAACTTGGTAGAATTGTAGTTAATGCAAAGGAAACATATTCAAACTTCAGATTTTTTGCCTTGGAGGCGTGGTATCATCTTAAAAATAGTAAAAGAAACATATAATGTTTCATAAATTAATTAACAAGTCTTAGAAAAATGTAGTTTTGGTTTTTTTTTTTAATTTCTCAAAAATGACAAAACATTTTTGCATCCGGTTTTCTGTTTTATCTTGAAAACAAATAAGGGCATTGAATTTTGAAAACTTAAATAGTACTTAATTACATAAAATTTTGAAAAAAATTAGGTCGCAAATTTAAACATTTTTTTTTCAAAATTTTGATTTTGAAAATTAATTTTCAAAACTATTTTATAAAACGGCTTTATTTGAAAGCAAAATAAAAAAGAGATTTTCGGCTCAACAAAAAGGTATAACATGTTGTTGTAGGTATAAAGGTTGATTTTTAATAATATTTTTTCATAATTAAATAATTTTTTTAGAAAATTGCCCCTCTTGGCTAAACGGGGGCGTATATTAACCCCCTCCAAAACGTTTTTTTTTTTGTCCCGACCCAACCTACACTCTTAAGCTTTTTGGCACATCCTGTTGAATTAGCTTGTATAAGAAATGAGATCATAATAAATTAAGCAAAGCGTATGTGGTTTTTAGGCAAAAATCATTTTTTTTCAAAAATGAAACCACAATCCGGAGGCACTTAGGCTTAAAATAATGAAATGAAATTTTACTTATAAGCTAACCGAACCATTTAGCACCTTTCAATAGCTGAGCCTTTTTGAAAATCCAAAAAATTGTATTTTGACCCCCCTAATGGCCATGTATAAATTGAGCGTTAGTAGGTAAACTAGCACGAAAATTAAGTTAGATCTTTTTAAAACCCAGTTAAACAGCTTTCGTCCGCGACGTCCACGTATGTAAATGTTTGTCCTTTGGCAATTTTTTTTTTCAAACAGCCAGGAGAAAAATGGTTCGAAAACAAACTCCCGTATAAAGAAAATTACCGTATCTTTGCTTCAACTAGAGAGGTGTTCCCATTCCTCATGTTTTGATCACAGCTACTTAAAGATCATCAGCCATTTTGTGTAAACGTCTTAAGTCGTTTAACTCTTACACAGGTCAACAAAATTGCATCTTTTTTATGTTTTATGAAGTTTCTTAACTCTTTTTTTACTTATTTGACAAAGCTTACTTCAAATTTGCGTCAATTTTAGAAAAAAGTGACGCGCGTCAGTTTTCACTTCTTAAGAGTGACGAGCGTCAGTTTTCAAAAAGTGTTGAGCGTCAGTTATCAAGAGTGACGTGCGTCAGTTTTCAAAAATTGGTGCGAGTCAATTTTCAAAAGTCACTCGCGTCAGTTTTCAAAAAGTGACGGGCGTCAGTTTTACCACCAAGAGAGAATTTTTATTGAAGGTAATAAATTCGATTCAATAATGTGGTAAAACTGCAAAAATTTCCAATTCCTCATAAACAGTTTTTACTTGCTCAATAGGGCAAGTATTAGTTTCGTGTCGAAAAAAAAATTTGAGGTTTTAATAAAAACCAACATTACGATGATGGCGAATTCCAAAAAAAAGTGGGTCTCGCAATTCCGTCCGTGCGTATGTGCGTCTGTGCGTCTGTACGGCCATCTGTGCACATTTTCACAGCCTAAACTCGTGGATGGATTTTCTTCAAATTTGGTAGAGATGATTTTTATGGAATTCTGAAAGTTGTTTTTTTTTTTGGTTTTTTTTATATCTCGCTTAGAAAGTGTACCTCCCATACAAATTTTTAAATTTAACCAAATAACTCGAAAACGGCTCTAACGATTTTGATTAAACTTTGCAGACATAATATTCAAAGCTATTGCAATAAAACTGCTTTTTTATTTTTTCCAAAAAAGTCAAATAAAAAAAAAAAATTTTTCATATTAAAAAAAATTGCCCTAAACCTCAACCTCAACTAAATTTCCTAAAAAGTTATATAGAGGCAGCTCGCAAAATCTACAAGTAAACTAACATAAAAGTGCTTTAAACTGCAAGAGCAAGTACGTACGACCCCAGTCGTGCATTTTATTTTTTTAAGGACTGTTGAAGAGTCCATGAATGCTGAAATATATTAAAAAGATTTGAATTTACTCAATGGAAATACCAATACTATATAATAAATATCTTAAAACAAAACTGCAACATCACCTAAGCAACTAACAAAAAGAACGCCTCATACAGTGACTCTATTAAATGATTTAAAAAAGGATTATGTATTGGGTTAACCAAAACCATCAACCCCTTTTTGTTTTTCAGTTGTAAACTCACACTTCCTGCTGGATGAGTATTTTGTTTTGTCATTTAAGAATCTCTAATGCTCACTTAAAGGGTACAAATGCCACATGCCACACTCAACGTAAAAACAAGTGAGAACGTACAATATGCAAATGGTAGAGACAGTCGTCTTCCAAGACATCGGAAATATCTTCTATTGAGTTTCTTAATTTGGTGTTGGTGTTATGCCAATGCCAAGTAAAAAAACCCCGTTCATGGCAAACTCAATTATAAAATCATCGGATTATTTTCACCGTTTTTGCTCCGAAACAGCTCCAGAGCCCAGAATCTTCTTCGTCAGCCTGATGTTGTTAAGGCCGCAACCGCTACCACCCTGCGATAATTGAAAATTTAAATTTGCGAGATCTACGCGCTCAAATGCAAATGATGTACCACCTCTAGAAGGACAATAAGGACTTTCTGCCAAGAGGTGCTGAATATTCCCGATTCAAGCAATGAGATTTTTGTGATAGCTTTTCCTGTTGGCGATGGAATGGGGTATAGCAGGAAATTACAAATAAGGATGGGGAAGGCACATTGAACGTACGTATGTACACATCGATTAAAACAGCAGACAAAGTCTTATGAATAAATTGTTATGGAAATCGAATTAATGAACGTAATACCTGAGCTTATTTGCTTAACCCTTTCGTTCATACGTAATTTTATTAGAATCATTCGAGATGGTATCTTTGTAAGGAGCTGGATAAATTTGTATGTACGAGTGTATACGCACTGTATTGTGACCCATATGTGTGTGTATACGAAGAAAGGACTATAGAATTTGACTTATCTCTTGCACTTCGAGAAGGTGAACACTTTCTCAGAGCAAATGTGGTTTAAAGTATACCTTTGTTAGCTGAATAAGCGGTTAATTCAATTTCATTGGGTAATTTACTCTTATGAAAAAAAATTAAACAGAAGTCTAGTCGAATCTGGAATTGAATAAAGATCGAATAAAAAAATGTGTAATTCAGTGGAACAATGATGTTTGGGGGTTTTCAGCAATTTTCAGCAGGGAAAATTTTTGAAATTTGAAGGAAAATGGAGTTGCTGGGGGTATGAAAGTAGCCCCCTCTTTTTTAAATTATTAATTTTGAAAAATGATCGAGGTTGTTCCCAATTTGTTTTGGAATGTTCCAATTTTTTTTTTTTTTTTTCAAAAGTGGAACAAAAAACCGTTTTTAACTGCACTTGTTTTTCAAAAATTGTATTTTTAAAGGTTGTCATCGGTTTTAAAATTGTTCCTAGCAATGTTCCAAATGTTTAGAATTCTCAGTTTAATATTTTGAAAGTGAGGGGCCGAAATAAAAACCTGGAGCAAGTTTTGGATTTTTGAAGTTCTAAAAATCAGTGCCGGTTTAAGCACTACCGGCGCCCCTGGGCAAGATTGCAAGTGGCGCCTCTAAAAAAAAATTCATCTAAAAACAATTTTTTAAAATCACGAAAAAAAGCAGTATCAGATTACTCAAGTAGCACAAAAGTCTAAGATACACCAAAATATTTGGTGTATTTTTTGCACTTTCGTGATATGCATTTTGAATATAAAAAATACACCATTTTCTCGTATAAAATAAACTCCGGTGGTTAAAAAAATATACCGATTTTGGTGTATAAATGGCACTAGTGGTATATTAAATGATCTGTTTTTGGTGAAAATTATCCCTTTGAAATTGAAAAATACACAATAAATCTATGGATAAAATACACCATTTAAATTATTCTGATTTAAAATTTGAACCAAAGTTTATTTTTTATCTCAAACAGTTTGATGAATTCTAATTCACACCATTTCTTATGAAATAAATGAAAATGAATTTTTATTCACTTTCATAATATTGCCATAAGAAACCAATGGTTAAATATGATTTTGTTTGCCAAATTTTAAAACGAAACACATTCTATCTACTAATTTTAGATGCTACCCCCTCTAAAAATCGAGCGCCTCAAAAATGTCAGTGAATTAATGATTTTTTTTTCGATTTTAAGAATCCATTTTTCAAAAATTATAATTTTTGTGTTGTTTTACATTTTTTTAAGAAAAGTTTTTTTATAATGAATCGAAAAAACTAAGAATGCGGGACTATTAGGTCGATAAATATACTATTTTAATAAAATAATTAATCGCTGTCTTCTATTTTTAAATGGCGTCCATTGAAAAATATGGCGTCTCCCACATATGCATTTTGGTGAATTTTATGTCCACAGGGTGTGCTTCCTACACCAAACAGAGTGTACAAAATAAACCGTTTTGGTTGATTTCAGAATCAAATAATTTTATGCACCATTAATGGTATATTATAAAAACAACTTGAATATCGGTGTATTTTTTGCACGGAATCTTAAAACAATGTTGAAATTTTGTACAGAAAAGACAGTGGTATAATTTTTATACCACTAATTTTGAGAAATACACCATATTTTTTCAATTTTCTCAATTTTACACCAAAATTAATGAATTTACACCAATTTATACACAAGTGTGCTACTTGAGTATGTCTTACCTCTCATATACTTGTTAATGCATTTATTAAAAATGTGCAGTGCATTAACTTAAAAAGGTTAACTTAAAAAAAAAAATTAATTATTCATGTCATTTAGGCTCAATTGACAAGACTACCTTTATCTCTGACTTTTTTGTTTAAACACATTTAAAGATTAGGTACAGTTGGTCTTATTTGAACAATATTTTTTCAAAAACTTTTTCAACCAGGTACATTAATGTCGTTTTCGATTGGAATCACTCAATGATTCACTCATTCTGAAATCCAATAAAAAACTTTGAATCGCTTCCACCCAATTCTAAAATTTAATATCTGTTTTGGTGAAAAATCAAATATTTTGTTTTTGTTTTTTTACTAGAAGAATAAAAAACTTGCAGCACGCTTTTTAATGATTCCAGGCGCTTCCGGACGGCCAATCGAAAACAACATACCTTTATAAGTATAAGGTTTGTTCGTTGTGAGCTCTAGGGCACTCTGGGTCGCTCCGAATTCGTTGTCAAGCGTTTTTTGTAGCTCCTTTTTCAACCAGAGTTATTTCCTCTGCGTTCGATGTTCGCTGATGAAACTAAAGCTCTGAGGTGTTCGATGTAAAATGAAAACCCGAGAAACTCAGATTTTTTTCACAGTTAATTGAAATGACTTAGAGTGCCCTGGAGGGGGGAACAACGAACAGACCTATTTTTTTATTCTCACACACAAACTTAGTTTTTATGAGAAATGGAGAAGCTGTGAATTTTAGCATTTCTGGATTTTGGGTTTTCGGGATTTTGTGTTTTTGGGTTTTCGGAATTTAGGGTTTTCTGGATTTTGGGCTTTCTGGATTTTTAATTTCGGGATTCTGTCCGTCTCCCTTCTCTTTCCTTATTCATTACTATAGGGGCACCTTTGTAAAAATTAAATTGGTAGGAGGAATATTAGGATTGCTTTAGTCTTTCAAAAGAAATTGGGGCGCCTGGTTCTTCAAAGATGAACGAAGATTTTGGACACCATTGTCCTTCCGGAAGCCAAATAAATTAACCCAAAATTGGGGGGCGCCTTCATTCTTCAAAAAGTTTAGGACAAACAATACGAGCACCGTTGAAAATGTAAAATAGAAACAAATTGAGGAGCCTTTGTGAATGTAAAAAAACATAAAACATCGATTGGAAAGACTTCGTTATTTATATAACTTTTGTAAAAGTTCGGTGCGCCTGCGGCGCCCCTCAATTCTTGCGCCCCTGGGCGACGGCCCAGGCTGCCCCCCCCCTAAAACCGGCTCTGCTAAAAATAAGAATATGTAAAAGTTTACAATGACTTTTCCATGCAATTTGAAATTTTGACTTAAAATGATTTGTTTTTAATATCTTAGTATGAATCCTTGAAACGTTTGGATTTGAGTGATTTGGCTTTGATTTGTGATTTTTTTTTGTATTCTCAGTTTTGGTCAAAAGGGTGTCCGAGGAGCACGTTTTCCAAAAGAACTCAAATATACTATTTTTTTCTTATGTTTTCTCTTGGATTAATTTGAAAGGCCCAGATAAAAACAAAACTTTGTTTTTAATTTTAAAATTTGAAATTTTGAGATTAGTTAGGGCTTTTTTCTAATATCGTCAAAATTGTTTATTTTTACTCTAAAATTTACATTTTTGATTATTTTTTGATAAAAGTTGGGAGCAATTTTGGAGGGGAGCGGTGGGTTTTTGTAATTTTTTAGGCTTGAAATATTTTTGAAACAGATAGATTTTGTATACGTTTTAGAGAAACAGAATATCAACCTGTTTTTATGTTTCGATTTTAAAATTTCCAAAAGTCGGAAAATTAGGGTCGGAGCTTACAAAAAAAGTTTTTTTTTGTTAGCTTCGGACAAAAAGTTTTAAAAGCAATATCTTTATAAAATTACAAATTTTACGACCTCAATTTTTAAGAACAATGGTAAAAACATTTTTTAAAAGTTGAAAAAAAAAAATAAAAACAAAACCTTCGAAATATTGAACTTAGAGGTCCTAAACTTGGAATATTGTCAGGAACAATTTTTAATTTGGGACAAAACTTTTAAAAAATCATTTTCCAAAAAAAGGAGGGCTAGGTCAAAACCGGTTTTTTGGCTCTAAAAAAAGCCATTTTTAAAAAATTTTTCTAGAAAAAAAAAAAAACATTTAAAATTAACACTTACTAAAAAAGGATGGCTTACTTCACACACTCAAAGTTGTATGTTCTTTCCCAAACGCGCTTATTTGCAAAAAACCTGACAGTTTTCGAGTACGAAGAATTTGGTTAAAAATGTTTAAATGTGGTCATATGGTTTTGGTTTTAATCTCATGTTTCTCGTAAAGAAAAAATATATTTAAAAAAAAATGATTAGCTACAACCTACTAGTATTAAAAAAACGAATTTTTATGTTTAATTCAATTGATCCAATACCTGCAGTAAATTCGAAATGTTCTCATAAACAAACCCAAAACTAGATAATGTATAAAATATAAATAACACCTTCCCAGCGTATAGGTTCCTGCTAACGATATAAATATATTTTTGAAATAATTCCTAACTAACCAAAATATCGGCATTCGTGCCGGATTTCCGACATTATAATCATATATCCTCATTTTTATTCAACGCCATTCACATAATATATTGAATTGTATTGTCTGTTGTCGTCGTCATCATCGTCCTTCGACCTGAACTTATTACCAAATAAATCAGAATTTATTTTCATTGAAGGAATTAAAGTGATCAATAAATTCTTTTAAGTATCATCACGAGTCCTCGTAAAACGGATGCCTGTTGAATTTAGAACACATACGTTTGCTTTTGAAGTGACTGCAAAGATAGGTGAGATAGAGTTAGCTATAGTCCTCTTGCCACCCTGCAGACAGCTCCACAAACAAAAAAATAAAGACACAAATTCAATAAGAACGAAAGGCCAACCAAAAAAAAATAAGTGATTCCGTTGGATCTACTCGAACTCGAAGAAATCGAAGGAGTAGACTGGCAACATATTTGCTTTCGAATGGTACGTGATGGGAATCCTTGTTACCCTAAAGTTGCAATCGAAATGCCTCATGTCTGGATGCTTCATATCGCTTTGAAGTTCTCTAAAGACAAACATAATGTTACATAAGGATAAAAGAGCCAACAGAACAAAAAAAAAAATATCTATTAAAAAAATTATAAGTTAATCCCTTGTGGAATATTTTCAATTGTTTACAAGACAAATTGCTTCCACGTGAGTCGATAGGGTCTATAGGGAAGACTACAAAACGACAGCATTTGGAAACATTTTTGGGGGGCTTCATATAGCTACACTCTTGGTATGGGACATGTTAAATTTGCTTTATTGAGTCCTTTTTTTGTTGAGATTGGGATGATAGGTGGGAGGAAGTGGGTCATATATTTTGAGGTAGCTGCTAGATGACAAAAAGGATCATTGAACATATTGAATTTATTCCTTGGGTCGGGTTTTAATGGCCAACAAGATGTTTGCCTTTATTAGATGTTGTTCGGGTCAATTCGGGGTATATTATTGCTCTAATTATGACCTCTCAATATGTCGTTCAATTTTATTAGATGACGATAATTTTGAGGTGGATATAAGGGTTAAGTTATTGGATATTATAGGTACTCGGATATTCCTAGACATTTTGGGTAAGAATACTGATTTTCTTTGTGGGTATTAGATGGTTATCAGTTTAAACCTCGTTTCAGTAAATTGGCTCTTGTTATGGGTCATAAGTAGGTAGTTTAATTTAACAAGACTGTCCCAGCTAAAACACATGCAAACTTTTATTCCATTTTGTACCTATTTTGTTGAAATTCTCAGAAAACCTAGAAAATACCCAAGCTGTTCCTAGAAACAATAGCATTTCATTCACTATCTTATACAGCAGGGTTTATCTATTATGCTTCTGCAGTAGTAACCAATCGTTTGATATTCTAATGAAGTCACTCGAGAGTTGAAGGAACCACCAGCAAAATGGACATAATCTTACTCATCCATCCTCCACCCTTATTTTTATTTCTTCTATTTTTAGCTTTGGAATAGTCTATCGTCTGGTAAGGAAGGCGTCTGTAATAATTAAAATTCTTTATCACCAGTGTTCTTAATTTTATGGAGATCTGATTTGAAAAAGAAGAAAAAAAAACGAAGGGAATACCACGGTTTTCTAGATTTCGACAATGGGTGTACGCAGAAGGAAGTTTAATGGATAAAAACCAGTAGAGGGCAATGGAACTTTTTAAGGCGCTAGAAGATAATTATATTTTAATTAGAATCATCCGGCTGTAAACTGTCCTTTTACCTTTTTTTTTCTACAGCTAAGAGACAGGGTTTCTTTTATTTTTTTGTATCCAACGAGACTGAGATTTATTAATGAAGAGAATTTGCAGTCACGTTCGTACCATGGTGACTGTGGAACGCACTTTTTCAATCAATAAAATTTACTTGCTGGTCTATTTTGATATATCGATGTTACTGGACAAACATTTGGCTATCAAAATTATTACTCAGAACTAAAAAATGTATAATTACATAAACTATATTGAATACTTTCCTTTTTGTTCATTTATTATCTATTTTATTTTGCATTATTAGTAAGAGTGTGACCTTTTAATTTATTGCTATAAATATTATAAATTTAATTCTTTTTTTGGGACTAAAAGATTTCTGTTTTTACTTTTTTTATCAAAATAAACAAAAACTTAAAAAAAAACATTTGACTATAATATAATCTTTATCTTCATCAAAACCAGGGGTCGAATTACAGCATACTTTTGTTATCGTATCGTTGATATGTGTCCCTATCTTTTTCTACTAAATAAATAGAGACAGAAATAATCAAAACGTTAACGTATGATCGTAATCGTGTGCTGTAATTCGACCCCAGGGATTCTCTAAACAAATTGGCTCGTGAAAGGGTGTTTTTTGGGTGAAAAAAATATGAGTATTTATTATCAAATATCGGTTCTGAAAGTGGTACACGATACAAATAATAGTGTAACGTTAGGATAGGAGTCAAGAATCTATGAAGGACGTATAATAATTTTGGTTGAAAGGGTGTTTTTTTCGAGCAAGGGAAAAGTATGGCTTTTGAACGGAAATCTTAATCGGAGTTTTTTTTTTCCTTCAATTAAAGAACAATTTGTCACTGAAAGACTCATTTTTTTATATGTTTTTATTACAAATACATCGTCTATATATTCTTAACGAATCATTGGCTTTTTGTGGCTATTTACAGAATTTGCTCCTTCTTCGAAAAAAACACCCTTTCTTTCAAAATTATTGTATGAAGTCCCTTTATTCTTGGTTTCTATCCCAAAAGCAACGTTGTTATTAAATTTCATTAGATTGGCCCATCAATTTTTTTTGAGAAAAAAAAACCCTTTAAACCATAATATTGTTATTGATACTTAAGATTTTTGCTTAAAATCTCAAAAATAACGTTGCTGAATTTCAATAGCATACCATTATTATTACCTACCTACCTAGTTTTTTTCAATGAACCCACATTTTTTCTCTACTTCCCAAAAACACCTTTTCACATGAAAAAAGCTAAAAGATTTATTTAATTCCTAATTCCGAATTTTTATAAATTTCGTAATTATATTTATTATAACATAGATTTTATCTGAATTATCACAGATTTTCGTTATTGCACAAAAAAACACCTTTAAACCTAAAAAAAAAATAGACTCCTTGGATTCGCACTCGGGTACCATTTTTATCATAGTGTTTTTGGTACTTATTCTAAATTTCCTCTTTTCTTAAAAAAAAAAAAAAAACGCTTTCATCCAAGATAATTTTGTAAACTGCTTAAATTCTTTATTCTTATAACGAATCGGTTTCCACAAACTTAAAAATAAATAAAATGTATGTCAGCTGTTATTGAACCTTTATCCCTAAAAAAAAACCCTCAAAAAATATGACCAAAAATATTTTTGTCGACTTTTAGGATTCCTTGTGACTGCTTAATTTAAAACCCTCTTTCCGAATTTCATCAATATATCATATTTTTCCGTACGCGTTTCGGTCATATTTTACTTGTTGTAGTAAAAAAAAACAAGCACTTATTTTAAATCGGGAATAATTTTTTTTTTAGAGTTATTGTATTGACCGAATGCTTATGTCCTAGACTCAGCATCAAAAAATAACTTAAAAACATTTGTCATGTGATATATTCTAAAAAGAATTTTTTTAACTATTTTTTACTTTCACCTCCTCCCTCTTTTGCGTGAAAAAAAACACCCTTCCATACAAATTTCTCTTATGAACTCTTTTGATCCTTCATCCATATTGCAAAAGGGAACTTTTTGCCAAGTTTCATGAGGGTAACAAGTATTTTTTCTAATTTCTATTTACTACTTATGCTGCCCATAATTTCTTAAAGGCCCTAACTTTAAAATTTTCGATTATGATTATTTTGCATATTTGGAGTAAGGGCCTAGGCTATTGCTATTGTTGTACTAACTGTCAGCCATCGCCCATCTCTCTTATTAACTAAATTTTAAATCTTTTTTTTGTCCATCCCATTGAATCAAAGCATCTCTTTTTTTCTTTAATTGACTTGATTGCCCTTTACACGTGTGCTGCTTCTATCATCCACTAATAGAACTATAATTTTGTTTCTGTTAAACAACCGGTAAAACTGTCATTTATTTTAAGCATATATCCTCTTTTACTCGCATATCGAAAGGAAACTCATATTAACCGAACTAATTATCCAAACAATGAAAATAATTTAAATAATAGTCCTGCTGCCAGCCTTCTTAACAAACAAAGCAAATACTAGCACAATACTATTCCCAAAAACAGAAGAGGCCAAAGGCTCGTCAAGCACAGTGCTCAAGTACAATGGTAAAACCTAAACACATTATGGTTACTTGGCCTCATTCATGTGCGGTGAAAATGAATTGGATCCTAATTAGGGACAGCCCCAACATTGTTGTTTCACTCTTTGTGTGTCCTCAAAATACGAAACGAAGCGGATCAAAAGCATGAGAACCGAACATTAAATGTTTTGGCCTTTTGTCCTTGCGTGAATATATAGATGGCCTTCTTGTGCTGGCTATGGTAATTACAGGCAAGAGTACAATGTAAACTTTGCACTGCATTTACATAAACACATTTACAAACATATGTATCATCTGTGTGGAGATGTTTGTTAAGCTAAAGAAAAGGATGCTTTAAACTCGCTGTCAATTCGCCCAGGAGTATTCTGTGTGTAGTGCAATTTTACGATTCTGTTTTATGACAAACTATAAAATGGCAGATGTTTTGTGTTTGGGGATAAGGGGACTTCTGCTTAATGAATACCGTGATCTGTTGCCAAACAAAATCCAAACGCGCTAGAGAATTCCCTTACGGGTCGACAGGTTAGACAGGGGGATGTCATCGTCCGTGGGATTATAATTCCTCTGTCTGATTAGTTTTCATACGATTTTGCTCCAGCAGCTTTTGGGTTGGCGGAAAGACTATGGCGTCGAGGTTTGTTGTTCACGTGTCTATACATAAATCCATCGCATATTCCGAATATGGCATTATATGATAATGTCTTGCCCATCATATCCGACCCAAGCTTGGGTGGCTTAACTAATCAACGAAAGTTCATTACCTTCTGTTTTCTACCCTCATATAAATGAATGTCGTTATATATTCTTGCTGTCGTTTTGGCTTCTTGTCAGCACTTCCGAGACTCAATGACCGTGCAAATACAAAAGCGGATAATTTAGTTAAGATATTCATATTGTCTAAGCCATATTCGCTGAGACGTTTCTACATTTATGTGTATGTGAATTTATGAATCACACATGAATATAATATTCTCGTTTATGTGGACTCATTAAAATATGAACCAAGTAAAGGAAAATTATAACGTTGAGTTGAGAGCAGAGTTAACAAATAAACCAAATTAATGTTATAGTCGAAGAGCTGGCTGCTAGATTTTAACCTCACTCTGAAATTTAAGTACCTATATTTTTTTCTGGAAACTATTTCGATTAAAGCCTGTAAAGTGAATTCCTAATTAGCAAAGGTCAGTCTGGATTCTGGAAGATATGAATGAGGATGGAAGTTTAGAAACGCAGACTTATTAGTACAGTTACTTTAGTCAACAAATAATGCATTTCGCCCAGGCACAACAGCTGTACTCATCGGTTACGCGAATACTAACTGTAAACTATATTATTTTATGGGATTTTTAGGGGGTTTTAATTTTAAATAATAGGCCAAAATGAACGTACTTAGATTTCGGACACGAGTGACGAACGCAATGCAAAAAAAAATTCAAAGCTTTTCAGTCTTTGTTAATTTTTGCATTTAAAGAGTTATTTTTGGAAAAAGTGGTATTTTATTGAAAATGGTGACCTCTATCTCGATGTTGAAAAATTGCAGTTTTCATAAAACTTAATAGGTACCAAAACAAGTTGTTCAAAAATTGGAAAGAAATCACTACTGACTTGTACTAAAAACTAAAAAATTACTTGATTTCGATGAAACTGCAATTTGAAAAACAATATTTTCGAAACTATTTGTCCCATAAAGATGATTTCTCACTCCAATTTATTGGGCAATTTGCGCCAAAAATAATTCACAAAGCGTTATTTAAACAAAGATTGGGAAATTCCTACTTTTGTTGACAATTTTGAACATGCTACTATTGCATCTCGTGTCCGAAAAATTTGTGTACATATTGATCCAGGCTATTTTAATTGAACTGAGTTTTAAATTTTTCTCAAATGATGCTGATATTGGAAAAATATCGTTGCATTTTTTGATTTTGGTTATTTACGCATATTTCGTTTAAGGATGGACCGATATTCAAATCATATAGGTACGGGTCAAAATCATGGTGGTGGAAAATTTTATGTCCAGGTTTTTTTTTAAATCAAAATAACATTTATTAAAAGTTTTTTCTCATTTAAGAATTAAAATAGTAGGCACGCATCTACTAATATATTTGTTTCGGTTAGAAAAATTTAAATTTCTTTTTTATTGCATCTTATATACCCAAAAACAGCGTTTCCGGGCATGTCCATAACTCAAAAACTGATATTCAAATGACTTAAAAACACATTAAAGTCAATTATTTTTAAGTATTTTTTTTTTTCTAAATACAACATATACAGATACACAATACTTTTTATAAATTGGTACATCTCTTACAAAAAAATTAAGTTTTGTTATTTTTTATACATTAATAAAATGACGCATAAGACCAACATTTCTTAATGTATGAATATTTTAATCATCTAACGTACAAATTGTGCTGCAAGCAGTTTTTAAAGTTGATTTTATGTAAATTTATCATTCAACGCTTATTTTTATAGATAAATATATAAAATGTATGAAAGAAGCTAGTTTTAGTTTCATTTTTAAGTAGCGTACATCAATTAAACGTCATTCCGGGAACGCTTGTTTTGGAGTATAGTTAGATTGAAATTTTATTTTTTTGTGATATTATGATCAAAAATCGAGGCCACTATACAGTATAATATCAAAAATATTTCGTTTTACTTTGTGACAAAAAAAATAAAAATAAATTGTGGTCAAAACGTCATTTCCGGGAACGCTCTTAGAATCTGAATAAATAATGTAGTCTTACACTCATAATTTTGTATTTTTTAGGTTTTCTACTCAGTATCCTATCGAAGTATGGCTGTAATATACACTTTTGTCAAGAAAGTTACAAAAAAACAAAAGAAAAAATTACTTATGCCCTAAGTGTTTCGGATGTGCATCATATAAGCATTTTTTTCAGAAATCGGTCTCTGCCCCAAGAAACAAAGTTTTATATGATTTATTTAGGACCCACTTTCTTAATATAATAATATATCATTCACATTGATACTATTTCTAGACCCCTAAAGTCGTTTTGAAGAGATCACCACCATTTCGAGGAACGTTTTTCTAATACTAATTTTTATGGTTTTCCGGTAAATTGAAAAATATACATTTTTGTGCTCTGCCCGTTCATGAACCGACAAATTATGGCTAAAGCGAAATTTTTATCATAAACAAAGTTGATTTTTTAAGAATTCGGTCATCGAAATTTCCCACCTCCATGATTTTGACCCATACACATTTTTTTCTGTGGATTGCGTGATGTGTGTAGGTATTCAAATAATCAAAAAAAAAAATGTAAAAAAAATTTTAAAAAATTTGTTCAAGACTTTTTTTTTAATTTTTTTCTGATTTCTAACCAAATCGCTAAGTTCCAATTGTAAGCTTATTAACATACTTTTTATTATCACAGCATTAAAGAAAATTTTAAATTCCTTATGTAGTGAGTTACGTATTGTAAAAAATGATAAAAAAAAAGAAATTGATAAAAATTCAGGGGCGTGAACACCATTGGGGTAAGCGGGGCGGTGCCCCCGACCCCCCACCGAAAATAGGGCCCCGACTGGAGACAATGCAGAGATAGCAACTTTTTATAAAAGTAACGAAGCAAAAAGATAAGATATTTGACATGAATCCTTTTGGACAGAAGAGAGACAAATATTATTTTCTTCCACACATAATATATCATTTAAAAAAAATAATACCTCAGGGGCCCAAAAAAAATAAATTTCATTTTTGAAGAAAAATGAAATATTATGTTAGGGCCCCAAAAAATATTGAAGGTATTTGTTTGTAAAAATTTATTAAAAATGTAAATTTATTATACTCCACTCCCAACCAAGTATCATTTTGGAGGGGCTTATTTTGAAGTAAATTTTTGAAAGAATAATTATCTTGTCCAATTAATATATGTAGATACAGTTATACTTACACATATGTTAAAATTTCCAACAAAAAATTAAAGGTCCGAAAATAAATTAAGTCATGATTTACATTTTTATGGATTCATATTTATGTAGTCTACACTTCTCATACCTATGTATGTCCTTATATTTATTGTTTTCGAGTTCGGCCTACCTATATGATCTCTCTTTTAATCTTAACCCTTTTTCTTGATAAGGCTTTTGATTTTCCACAACTATTTACTTCCTTAACATTTTATAAATCAGCCGGATAGGAATACCTTTTTAAATTGATCTCTTTCCCAAAAAAATACAAAAATCTCTGCATATTTATAGTTTTGCACTGTACCTATCTATGTGAAGGAGTAAGATGAATATAACTCCGCAAGGATATTAGCTCAGCTCCAAAAATTATTAACCCTTTGTCTGTAAAAAAGGCACTATTTGGCTTCGCTGTCGTAAGAGCTCCTTTGAGTCCTTGGCAAATACCTTTTCATGGGATACAAAAGTAATAATTTCACTAACTACTGATGATGAGGTTTGGTGGTTGCTCCATAACATTGCCACCATCAGCACCATAGCAAAGGATAGGAATACTGCCAGCTACAGTTCAGCTAACTGAGATTAGATTCATATATTACCCACCCGCATATAAAGTCGTGGATGGTTGGGGACACACTGTCTGATCCTTGTATTTATCTAATGGTTAAAACTATTTTATGATTTTGAACAACGTCTCTGGCACAAAGCTTCTCATTACATTTTAAAAGTGTTGGATGGAAAAATAATAGATCCAATTTTGTCACAGTGGGATTTCGAATGTTATAAGGACACAGAGAATATAGCAGAATCCAATCTGTGTTTACACAGACTCGGTAACTGCAAGGTGAAATGCTTTATGAGATTTTAACCTTTGTATTCGAAATCATTGTTCATTCATCTACAAGCTTGGAAATTGGTAATGGAATTCCATATTGTTGCATAATGTTAGGGGTAGTTTCGATTTCCGATAGTAAATTTTTGTATTACATTGAATAATTTTAACAACAAAAAAAAAATATTTCCTTGCTCCTTGTTTTTAAACGTTAAATTTAACAAAGCTTTTTCCCCAAAGTTCTGCCTAGTAAAATCTTTTTTATCGACTTAAAAAAAAATAATTAAACGTACCAATACCAAAAGGAACTGCAAAAAAATCCATGCCTTCTGTGGATTTAATCAAACATTTAGATTTTTAGATTAACCGCCTCGACTCTTGTCTCAACTTCATTTGTGTATTCAACAAAATTCAAACCAAAACTGTTAAACACAAAAAAAAATAAATAAACCAAAAACCATCAATGCACAAAAAATATCAAGGAAATTAATCTTATTCTAAGCACGCTACACCATTATAATAGCAAAAGACTCGGTACCAGTTGAAATCCTGACACAGACGCGCGGCGGATCCGATTAAATTGGCAGAAAAAGTGCTAGGAACCCTAATTTGTGTTCTTTCCCATTTCGCGTAAATATCAAATAGCTACTGTAAGCCAATTAAGGCCGTATAGTCGACTCTATACTATATAGAGTCCTTGTTTTAACCAAATCCTTATAAAAACCATAGACTCTGGTTCGTTGCAAGACCGTGCAACAAAATTTTCACGAAAATGTTGGTAATTTGTTTATTTTTTTTTTTTTTTTTGTTTTTTGTTCCTTCTTTCGTTCTCTGGATATTTATTTTTTCTTCACTTTCATATCAGCAAATTGAGCATTGCAGGGTGTGAGTTTGTTACTGAATGGAATATAAAGAAATTTGATTGCACATCGGCACGTCACACAAAATGTTGACGTGCGGATTAGACAAATGAAAAATGCTCCGTGCTGGTGAATGCATCAGAATATTTTTTTTGGAAATCAATAAATAAAATGACACGGAGTTTGTGTCATGTGGTATTGTTTTGAACACCTTTGAAAAACCTGTTGAGGATTTGAATTTCCGGTATGGGAAGACATTAAAATAAAAAAACACACACGAATCGGAATTCAGGTATAATTTTTTGTATATTCACATATTTTAGTAATGATCCAAAGTGAATGCTTAAAGTCCATCTTACGACCAATCAATAAGAACCCTACTCCCGATTAGGATTAAAACTTTTTATGGACATTTTAATGAAAAAGAAAACGGAGAGCACATAAAATTAAGCGGATTTCTGCATGGTTTTTTGCCAAGATGACTTCCGTCTAAAATTAAGCGGAAATCCACTTAATTTAAGCTGAAAATCTTCCTATTATCATAAAAATAAGGAGATTTCGCCATAAATTTAGTGCATTTCCGCTTAATTTAAGACGAAAATCATCTTGGCAAAAAAAACATGCAAAAAACCGCTTAATTTTATGTGATCTTTTTCTCTCTAAAAAACGAAAATTTATTTTAAAAATAAAAGAAGTGTCCTGTGTTTTTTTATAATAACTTTACATACTACATACTTTAGTTTGAAGAGAAGAAATACCGGATCTGAGGAAAGTTTCGAAAATGAAGGCTCTTTGTTTGAAACAAAAAAAGAAAAAAATGTTTGCGATGACTAAATAAATTTTATTTTCTTCATTAAGAACTTATCTTGTCTTATCTGACATTTTGACTTTTATACGAACATAAGTCCATGTCAATCACAGTAAAAACCTTTCAACTTCGTCTTAAACAAAAAAAAAAAAAATTTGGCAAATTAGTCCAAGTAGCTATATAAAGTTTTGAGTCGAATGTGTAATTAAATTATGAACGCATGTATAGCAACATCAGCCCCCTTTAATGTGAGTAACGAAATAACAAAACAACCCATTCGAGCACATTAGTCGAGTCAACAAATCAACCCTCTTTCTCTGGCAAATCAAATTATTGGAAAACAACAATTTTTCTAGGGTGAGTAAACAGGGTTTTGCAATCGTTCCCCCACCCCAATTTCAGTAGTCGTTGTTGGTTTTGAGTATATATTCAATCCAATGAAGCATAATAATCCAGCACCCAACCAACATACAAAGGAATGCTAGCCACTACTACCAGCCAAAATATACAAAAACTAAATCAAAGCCAAGAGACCCAAAGAGCTCTATCTTCCTGAGTGCGTTGTTTCTTTCTTTTTACGATATCAGTGTCATCGTAAATATGAAGAGGATATAAAAATTTATTTCATTTGTGTTAGATAACACTGTTGCCCCTCGTTCAGTGTCGCATTTTTGCTAAGCCATTATCATTACAAAAGGATAACGCCAAGTGGATAAGGATAAGGATACTTCCTTTTGCCTTTTATTGCCCAAAGATGACGACAACTTAGGGATAAAATATTCCCGCAATAATCATAATATTTATTCATTTCCGGATTGCTCCTTGAATATTTTGTGTATGTGCGACACTTTGTATCGCAATAATACTAATTCCTTGAATATATATCTTAAGCTTCTTGTGTCACATATTGAAAAAGAAGAAGAAAAAGGACCTGTTTTTCATTAATCGAATTTAATGTTGTTTTTGGAAAAATAAATAAAATCAGATTTCCCCCTCTATAGTGACACTGTAAATACTCTAAATCAAGTTAAAAAATCAGATCGCCTTTGAGGGTCAATTTGGCCAATGGTTTGTTGTTTTTTTTTTTGTCCTTTTTGATTTATGTCGACAGCTTGATAAGATATATGAGAATCCTTTTGAAGCCAAATCAACCATTCATCTGTGAATCATAACAAATATTATATTTTTGTATTTGTGCTTCAAGATATTTTTTTTTGACAAATCACTTTCATGTTTTCTAAAGGGAGTTGTATAGATGCTATCGGTATCTATAAAGTTTCTTTTTTATCGCTTGTACCTAATTCAACAATGCGGAGGGCAAACTGACCATAAAAATTAGTTTACTTCCTAATGGGAGGGTAATAGGGCGAAATTTGTCTTCGTCTTTTATTCTTTGCTTTGAGTGCAACCACGTAAATATGATGTATTAGATCTAATTTGTTGTATTTTTTTTCGAAATCTTTTGTGTCTTACTTCAACTTCAACGAAATAACATTATTTGTCTTTTGAGGAATTTTTTTGGCAGAGAAAGAATGAGGTTTTTTTAAGTTCAATGAGGCTAAAAAGTTAAGCAAATAAAGAGTTTTTTTTTTAAGTCGATTCTCAACCATTTTTATTGTTTATAAATATAATTCTTGAAAATAACATTAGTTAGTGCAAATATAATTTCTAAAATTGATGTCCAAGTGGACAAAAATTAGAAATAAAAACTGTAAATAATTCCATTACCTACTCCAAAATTAAATTTTTGATATTAAATCTAGTTTTTCATTTCTGTCAAAATAATAAATACCCTTTCATCTTGGATATTGTATAAAAACTTTTGGTTCTTCGTCATTCAAATGCAACACTTTCACTAAATTTCACAAGTATTGAATTTTATTCACAGGGTATTTCGATACTAGTTGCAATTCCTCCACATTTCCCTAAAAAAAATCCATTCTCACGTGATAAATTACAATACACTTTATTGATTCTTTATTTGCATGAAAAACTAAAGTTCAAAATTTTACGACCGTATCGCCATTTTTAACAGTTTTTCGCTAATATTTAAACCTTCTTTTAAAAGAAAAAATACGAATCACAATGATACTCAAAATAGAATAAAGTATCCGTTTAAACAGATAAACGAAGAAACTTAAACTTGTTACTACATTTCCGGGAAAAAATGTTTCAGCAGTCAATTATATTCGTTAGGAAAAGGTTTTCCGAGAATCAAGTTTGTAAGTTGAAAAACCATTTCAAAATAATAAAAAAAAAATCTCCTAATTTTTTCAAATTTTTATTTTGACGCTAGATGGTGTTCCACGATGGTTAAAAATAAAATGCACGACTGGGTCTCACGAACTCGCTCTTATATTTCAAGTTGATTAAATTTTTAAGACTTTTTATATAGAAAAAAAAAAACATAAAATTCGTTTTTTGAAAAAATAAAACAAAATCTAAAATCGAATTGCCCTCCAAAACAAGTATGCAGTTTTGATGGATTTGTTAAGATGCATTTTTTTCAAAATCGTTCGAGCCGTTTTTATAAAAAACTAATTTTTTATAAATAATTTCTTGGAAAAAAAGTTTTAAAATAAAATTGGTATGCCATTTTGTAGAAATCACTAATCAACATCAACACACAAAATTTTGAAAAAAATTCAATCTACCGTTTTCGAAAATTTGATTTTTCAAAAAAGCAGTTTCGGAAAATATACGATTTAAAAAAAAAAACGGTTCAATGGTAGGTACCCTTAAAAATGATTTTCAAAAAAAATTTTTCAGTAAAAGAAAGACCTTGTCTTAAAATTTACATTTGAATTTTTTAAACAAAATCGCTGGAGCCGTTTTTAAGCTATTTCAACTTTACTGAAATCGGTGTATGACAAGTACCGTCATTTTTGGTCCAAAAAAATTAATTCCAAAAATCCCTCTGGAGAGTCTCCAAAAAATGCTACATACCAAGTTTGAAGTCAATCGGTCCATCCGTTTAGACTTTAGCTCCTTATACAAACAGAGAGACAGACGGACTTTCGGGACCCACTTTTTTTGCATTCCTACCATCGTAGTATCATGGAAAAATGTTACCTCAACTTTTTTTTTGTACGAATGCATAACTTGATATTATAGTACCTATATCGCAAGTAAAAAGTTTGATGAAGTTTTTAAATAAATACAAAAAAAGCACGTATACGCCACATTGCACGTGAATAACGTGCAAATATTTGGCCTAGGTGCCAACACACCCAAATCGATTATAAACAACATTTGCACTTGTTAAATGAACAAAATATTCCTCCGCTTTCTAGTCAGTGTTCAGTGTTAATAAATAAACCAAAAAACTAACTCCTTTCAAATAAGAATCAAATATTTAAATTTCTTTAGCTTCTAAAATTCAACTCAATTAATTAAAAAAAAAAAAATATAAAAAAAATAAGTATAGACAAATGTAGACAAACAAAATATAAATTGAATTTTTTTAATAGTTTTGGTTACTTAGAAACCAAAAAGTTTGAAATTTCTTGAATCTTCGGTATAGAAGTTAGAGCAGTGTAGAAAATGGCCTGAATAAGGTTGTAGTGTCAAAGTTGCTTGACAAAACCTACCCCAAAAATCTAAATTTAGGGACAAAAACTATTTTTTTTTTGGGGTCTGAAGTAATTGAAAAGCTAGCTGATTTAAATACTTCTAAGTACATCTAGAGAGACGGTTATCATGATGCATGAAGTTTTAATTAAACGTCATAAACTCAAATATTTCAAATTCACATTATTGGAAAGTAAGTGGAAAGACCCAAATGTCACTAATCTTTATTTATCTCATTAAATTCTTGTAAAATAACGTTTTAAAAATAACTTTTTTTTTATTCATAAAATTTTTCAAAAACTTAAGTATAATTAAATTTCGATATGAAATTCACTATCCCGTTTGGATTCTACTTCGTTCTTAGTCTTTTCTTTGAGTTTTAGTGTGTTCACCTTAAAAAAAACACCTTAACCCATTCCACCTCAATCCTAGCTGACGTCTTTCGAGTCAGCCATCAGTATTCAAAAAATTCACATCCAGGTACATACTTCATCTTTGAGAGAAGATTAATTAGCATTCTCAACAAGTTCCACTCAACAGAGCTAATTTCTTTTTTGAAATCAAAACTTCAAGCTTTGGCTTTTTTTATAAACAAAAAACTTTCTAATTGCGATAAGACTTAACAAAAATGCCCCTTAGCTCAGTTGACCGTTGTGTCTTAAGTGGTCCTCTTCGCTTGTTGTGTGCAACCATAAATTACTTCTGAAATTCACTGGTGGCCAGCTCAGTCGCCTCTCCTTCTATATTTCCGAACTTATGTAAATTAAATAGATTTAAATGAGTCCTTGTGGCCAGTATCTGGAATTTGTTCTTTCAAGGCGAAGAAAAAATAAATCATGATGCTCTAAGAGTTCTAACAAATCATTTCGTTTCGGTTTTTTTCTTTTTCTCTTTATTTTTTTTCTTTTAATTCGGTCTTCCTGTTGTTGATGAACCACATCAAAATTAAATTCAGCGAAGCGAACTTAATGATAATTAAGGTTATACCGCCAGACGAGACGGTGTGGTGTAGGCAACTTCCAAAACCATTCCTATTTTAGAGACTTTTCGTGGTTATGTCTTAAGGAGGATTCCTTTGATGTGGTTGACGGATAATTTCCTCTGAAGAACTAAAAATTTCTCTTACTCCTTCATATTTTGTGGATATAGTCATAACCGCAATAGAAGTACATATAAACCAAATGCTAGAAAGTTATATGTTTTAATTTTATTTCAAAGTCTCGAATAAAATAAAAGTCATTGAGCTTTCATAATGCGTGGGTACAGCTACATGAAGTCATTTCGAAAATATGTTGCGAAATTCAATCGTAAAAATCGAGTCCCTGCTCGATAAATGCAAATACGTTTCTATCTAATGCGTTTACTGTTTTATTCCAGATTTTATTGGCTGTACTTTGAATCAATGCACTCCATCAGTTTCTGTGTATATTATCAAATAAACTGGAACTGAATAACAGAGTTCTTAAAATATCATTAAAACATCTTATATGGCCATGGTTTTGGAGCTTACAATGTCGCTAACTTTTCTTACTTTAAAATGGATAAGGTGGTTTGGGTAGAGCCGTCAAAGAAAAATTTATGACTTAAGCATTTTATACTGGGGCTGGAATGCGAGGCATATTTTTTGTGCTTGTTGAAGAAGTACCACATATTTATGTAAAATTTTCTAGACAAAAAAAAAAACTCAGCTGGTGTTGGAAGTCTCATTAAAGAAATATGTCGCCAAGTTGTAATAAAAAGGATCTGAATAAAGTATTCGGTGCTGATTTTAAGTATAAAATATTATTTATGATGGTGCAGCTTTAGTGATTTAGAATCTTTTGAATATCAAAGACTTAAAGATTAAAAGATACATTAGCAAGGTGATTTGCATTGAAACGAATAATTTCAATTTGTAAGAGTGTAATTTTTTACTAAGAATATGAATGAAAAATATATCTTACTTTATATTTTACTATTCAACATCAACCTAGGAATAAATTAATAAAGAAGTTTCTAAATAATTCTAAAAGCTTTTAAAAATAACAGGGATGTTAGTGCAAATCGACAACTACATTTTTTACTTGCGATATAGGTACTATATATCAAGTTATGCATTCGTACAAAAAAAAAAAGTTGAGATAACATTTTTCCATGACATTACGATAGTAGACAATGCCAAAAAAGTGGGTCCCGGAAGTCAGTCTGTCTGTCTGTCTGTATACGAACCTACAGCTTAAACGGATGGACCGATTTATGTCAAACTTGGTATGCAGCTTTATTTGGCGACTGCCCAGAGAAGTTTTTGGAATTAATTTTTTTTGGACCAAAAATAACGGTACTTGTCATATACCGATTTTAGTAAAATTGAAATATCTCGAAAACGGCTCCAACGATTTTGTTTAAAAAATTCAAATGTTAGTTTTAAGCTAAGGTGTATCTTCTAATGAAAAATTTTTTTTTTAAAATCATTATTAACGGTACCTGCCATAGAACCGTTTTTTTTTTTCAAATCCGATTATCTCCGAAACCGCTTATTCGATTTCAATGAAACTTTTTGTAACGAAGCATTTATATAATTTAAATATAAAACAAAAATAAAATTTCCAAACAAAATAATTTTTGGATTTTAAAAAAAATTTTGAAATTTTTTTTTTGCAAAATCAAATTTTCGAAAATGGGACATTGAATTTCTTGGAAATTTTGTTTTAAGATGCTGATTAGTGATTTCTACAAAATGGGATAGCAATTTTATTTTAAAACTTTTTTTCCAAAAAATTATTTATAAAAAATTAGTTTTTTAAAAAACGGCTCTAACGATTTTGAAAATTTTTTTTTCTAAAAATGCATCTTAATATATCAATCAAATCTGCATACTTGTTTTGGAGGGAAATTTGATTTCAGATTTTATTTTATTTTTTTTTTTTAAACGAATTTTATTTTTTTTTCAAATTTCTGTATAAAAAGTCTTAAAAATTTAAGCAACTTGAACTCTAAGAGCAAGTTCGTGCGACCCAGTCGTTCCTTTTTTTTATACCACATGTTTCAAATTTTTTAAAACTATTTTTGTATTTTATTTTCTCAAAAACTTTATTCCTTGACTTATGACAATTTTGGATAAAAGCGAAGATGCAAGACAAGTTTTTTTTTTCTCCTATACAAGAAAGGTCTCTTCAAGATTTTTAAATTCTGATTGCTGAATTTTTTGCAATCGAAATATTATTTTGTTTTACATTCGTTTCAGAGGCACGTAACTTAATAAAAAAAAACTCCTGAAACAGGTTTTGGTTTAAACTTTAAATATATGAGTTCACAATGAACATGAACACACCTATGCCTTTGGGTACAAAAATTACAAATTTACTTTTTTTAAGTTTTTCGAAAAAAAACCCCTTGCCGAAAAAAAAATGCATTTTAAAAATTTCATCCTAATCCATCCAATGAGACATCAAAAGAAAGGTATTTTCAAGCTCTATTCATAACTGAAATATTTGAAAGTCTGGTTTTACTTGCAATCGACATATCTTTTTTTACATTCGGTTCTGAGGCAGATAACTTGATACTCTAGTATCTAGAAGCAGAATTTAAGAAATAAATTCACACTGAACACTCCTATGCATTATGGTTCAGATTTTCGAAAAAATCCAAGTGGTACCCCTTGTCGAAAAATATGCATTTCTTTAAATTTCCTCCCAATTCTTCGAGTGAGAAATTTAAAGAAACTTCTCTTCAAGTAATTTCATAATAGTCTTTTAGAGAAATTTCAATCAGTTGTTCAAAAACGGTTTTCCTAATTTTGCTTTAAAGACAAACTTTAAGAACTTTCAGATAAAAACTTTAATATTCTAAAATAGCAAGTTTTTTTTCATAAATGAAGCATCCATCCTCCACATATTTTTTTGCTTCATTCCTATTTTCTATTTATAGTTTTGTTATGTTCTTTTGAATTAACAATTTTAAACAATAATCACTACGGGTGATTTTTACCCCCATTTTGCCAAGTTACCTCTCCATTCCAGAAAGTGTGATTAAAAGCGAAATCCAAAATTTAATCAGATTTATACGCTGCTGGTTTTGGATCTTCAACTCATCGACCATGCCGGTGTGAGTTCCCATCTGAAGCTTATTCTAAATTTAATAGAAAATGTCCTCAACTAAAGGTCCTTATGCATCGCATATATGAAGGATGGGACAACAACACTGACTGCTTCCTTTTTTTGCCCGTAGCAAAAACCCTTTTCAAAAAAACACTCTCCCTCATGGAATGAGAATTGGTGGAAAGGGAAGAGGTACTTTGGGTAAAAACTAAGGCAGTTGAGTTAAGCAAGTGCTAAGGACACCAGCCGATGGTCACATCTGTGTGACTCCCAGAAAATCCATTTGCTACTTGTCACCATATGATTAAGAAAAGGGTTTTTATTTGCTGACAACCTCACATTATGATGTATTAGAGTTTGCTGCGTAAAGGATAAATTTTAAAATCCTCATCCAAAAGGCAAGTCGATGGGGTTCGTCCTTCTTTCTCATACTTTATGGACCGATATCTGTCTACGTCGTTGGTCGGTCGTCGTCGTTGTCATTGTCGTCCAAGGACAATGTAATCTATGAAACATTAAAAAGCAATACGGTCGCCTTTGGTTGGTTATCCACTCGGGCAAAAACAAAAAAAAAAAACAAACGAGGTTGAGACGAGAGTCTTATACAAAAGGACATTTTGTGATTTCTGGTAACATAATGCAAAGCATCCTCCTTTCCGGTGCAGTCAATGGTTGGGCACATCAAACCACCAACAGGACTCTCTGTAAAGCCAAAAGAATTTAATTTTGAAGAGTTTCTTTGAAAATGAATTTCATTGACTCTAATTAAACGTCACAATATTATGCCTAGATTCGAAAAATGGATTTAGTCCTGACCTTTGGGGAATGAGCTTACACAAAATGGCAATGGCTCTTTCTTACTTAAAAATCGTCGCCTTTTGTTTAAAAGTGCACTTTAAGTTGAAGTAGTTCGATGATGAAGGACTAGCTTCCTCTGACTTTGGCAAAGGAATAACAGGATACTTGTACTGGCACTCTGGAAGTGCGAACAAGATGTTTTACCCGATAGTCTGCATAGACATCAGAGTGTATATTGACACAAGGACCCTTGTCAAGTTTTGTTCTGTTGTGTCACCTTAGGTCAGGTAAAGATAACATAGTTGGTCTTTTCTACCCATCCTACTTTAAAAGATCTGTCAGTGTAATTGGAATCAGGAAAGCACTTCTGAAAGAACCAATATTATGTAGTCGATACTTTCTAAGTAAATGAAATGTTAACAAAGAGATACATCAGACTTCAAGCATGTCAAAATATATATTATCTACATACAAAGACATCCTTTAAATTTCTTTATGAAAACAAATTTAAAATAAAAGCCTTTCATTTATACATGGACTCTTGTGTCCAAAAATATAATTGGCTAAATAGTAAAATGGGAACTTTTGATTTAATAAATTACAAATAATGTAATACCCTGTGGCGTAGTCCTTAGTGCGATAGACTGTGACTACAAGAGTGTTATTTTAAGAAAAGAACAGTTCGGATACCTAAATAAGAAAATTCTAGTTCACTTTCATATCAATTAATTCCATGCTTTTAATTGCAAACTGGTCAAAAAGTCTTGGTTGTTCGTTTAGTAGATCTTCAAGCTTTCATTCCCAACCGCTGAATAAGAAATCAAACCATTACCAGTTTTACATGAAAAACTTTCCTGATACCAGACATCATTACCACTATTGGACAACGTCAACAATTAAAAAAACTTGAAGTAGATATCATAGTCAAAGAAGTCAACTGAACTGGATGGACCTCCAATTTACCTTGATAAACAACAGTATCAACAAATTATAATTTGCGAAGCTGTAGAACACACGAAATATCAAGACTATCTCAAAGAAACTTCAAAAACATAAGCGAAATTTTTGAAAAAGTCTGGTTTTTACGGGGGTTAATTCCCTGTACTGAAATGCGATCATTACTAACATGAAATTTCATATTTGACAATATCATAATGTCAATGTCCCGTGTCGCCGTTATCTACACTTACACTGAAAATAATAAATTTCGTAAAATTACGAAAATCGTTTCATACACTACATTTTCGTTGGCCCAACGAAACTTTCGTTGGCTCAACGAAAATATGTAATTTTTCGTAACATGAAAACCTTCATCAATTAATGAAAATGTTTCATACACTTTTTCTCCCTTTTTAGTGCCAAAAAATCCAATTCAATGAAAAGATTCATCAATTAACGAAAAATTTCATACTCATTTTAAAGAATAAAAATAAGAATTTTTTCCTTACTTTATTAAAGTTTTAATTAAGTAACGAAAAAATTCATTAACTTATGAAATTCAACATTAACTAACGAAAATCTTCATAAGCTTATGAAAATTCTTCATATACTAATGAAATATTACATTGGCTTATGAAAAAATACATCAGTTAACGAAAAAAATCGTTGCCTTACAAAAAAAAAAACGTAGACTTGGGTGCATTTCTGTTTTAATGATTAAAAATTGAATCTTGCTTTATATATGTAGTTCACATTAGGTTTTCGTTTAAAAATCTATGTAAGCTGCGCTGAATATAAAAAATATTTGCGTATTGACAAGGTGTCTCACGATAAGTCGGACGCATCAGTTGACTTAAGTGAGCTCCACCGGGTCGAAACGCCAATTTTTGGTTTGGACTATATTAAATTAATAATTTAACAAGTCCAAAAATATCACCGTGGTTAATTAAATTTTACGTTAATCGATGAAAAATTTCGTAAAGTGATGTAAAAATTCATTAACTCTCGATCAAAAATTTTTATGAAAAATTTCATTAAAATACTACAATTTTCGTTGATTGATGAAGTTCTTCATTAACGTATGAAAGCCATTTCGTTGAGCCAATTAAATTTTTCATCGGCTGAAAATTAATTAAATTTTCGTTGGCTCAACGAATTTTTTCGTTCTATTTACGTAAGGATTTGGTTCAGTGTACGAGAAAAGTATGTATAGTATACAAAAGTATGAAATCACTCCCTTTTGTCTTTTAAAAAGAACAACTGGCATGATTGCAGTACTTCTCTCAAAATATTTTTGTTCTCATTTAATAGCTTGAACCTTAAACTTTAAGGACTTTAAGGAGGACAGTAACACCAACTGTTTCTTTTCCTTACATCTAAAACTAATAAAAAACCGAAAAACTTTATCACGTCACGCTAAACTATTGAGGGCAAACGATTAATGAACATTTGAAAAGTTTTGTACCTATTGTGGTAAAAATAAAATGTACGACTGGGTCGCACGAACTTGCTCTTAGAGTTAAAGTTGCTTTAATTTTTAAGACTTTTTATATATAAAAATAAAAAAATAAAATTCGTTTTTTTTTTAATAAAATAAAATCTGAAATAAAATTACCCTCCAAAACAAGTATGCAGTTTTGATTGATATATTAAGATGCATTTTTAGAAAAAAAAATTTTCAAAATCGTTAGAGCCGTTTTTTAAAAAACTAATTTTTTATAAATAATTTTTTGGAAAAAATGTTTTAAAATAAAATTAGTATGCCATTTTGTTGAAATCACTCATCAGCATTTAAAAACCAAATTTCAAAAAAATTCAATGTCTCTTTTTCGAAAATTTGATTTTTCAAAAAAAAAATTTCAAAATTTTTTTAAAGAGCCAAAAATTATTTTTTTGAAAATTATTATTATTATTTTTGGCTTATATTAAAATTATATAAATGCTTCTTCACAAAAAGTTTCGTTGAAATCGAATTAGCAGTTTCGGAGATAATCGGATTTGAAAAAAAAAACGATTCTATGGCAGGAACCGTTAATAATGATTTTCAAAAAAAAAAAATGTTTTCATTAAAAAATAGACCTTAGCTTAAAACTAATATTTGAATTTTTTAAACAAAATCGTTGGAGCCGTTTTCGAGATATTTCAATTTTACTAAAATCGGTATATGACAAGTACCGTTATTTTTGGTCCAAAAAAATTAATTCCAAAAACCCCTCTGGAGAGTCGCCAAATAACGCTACATACCAAGTTTGACATCGATCGGTCTATCTGTTTAGGCTGTAGCTTCGTTTACAGACAGACAGACAGACGGACTTCCGGGACCCACTTTTTTGGCATTCTCTACAATCGTAATGTCATGGAAAAAGTCAACTTTTTTTTTGTACGAATGCATAACTTGATATGTATATGTATATTGTATAGTACCTATATCGCAAGTAAAAAGTGTATACGTATTCCAACAAAAACCACTTAACTCTGACATCTATGATTCTTATGCCTTAAATTACCACTTATGAGCACCAGAAAGCAATCATAACTTGGCCCTATAAATTAGTTAGAGGTGGAAGATTAGCTTTTTTAAATTTTTACTTACACATAAATGTTACGTATACGCCACAGTGAATTTCGATCTTCGAGATTTACGTAGCAAAAGAAAGCAGATACAATATAAATTATTTTACTATGGGTCAATTTTTCAATAGTCAGATAAACCTCAGTTATAGACTATCAATCGAATAATGTCAATATAAAAAAAATAAATATTCTAACTGAGGTTTATCTGACTATTGAAAAATTGGCTCTAAGTTATTTATTTGTACTCTATTTTGTTTGTATATTTTTATTTTAAGATTATTAAATGTGTATTCAAACAATTAAAATCATTTGATTTGGTACCATTTAAAGCAATTTTCTCAAAAGATAGTTAAATAGGATTTGGTAAGAGTTTTTCAATTTATGGTATGAGTGAAGACATTTCTTTCCAAAAAAATGCACCTGTAAAAATTAGGAGCACAGATCAGAGGCATTTTAGTGTGGCTACACGTTTCTATATGTTTTTTTTTTTTCCTTTTATGCACTTCTAATTAAAAATATTACCTACCTATGACAGGGTGTCCCAAAAGTATGGATCAAACGAAATATGCTGATAGATCAACTTAAGGGCTCTTAGAATTTGGTAATTTGTTCATCCCAAATCCTTACGGTTTTCGATTAAATGCAGTTCTTGTGAAATTTCGAAAAGTCCATACTTTGCAACAGTATTTTGCTTCCTCCGCCCATTATTGATTTTTATTTTTTACTATTGTTTCACTAAAACATTGCCTAATAATAAGAAACAATAAAATGATCAAAATATTTTTGATTTCATAAAAATGACATTTTGATGCAAATTAATTTACAGTAGGTACTAAGTTTTATAAAAACTCAATTTCTTACTTTTATTTTAGAGCAACATGCCGAAACAAATTTGTATGGTTTGGCACTGGTTTAATATTTTAAAAACTTGTCCCGGTATGCAGTTTTTGAAAAAGTATAAAAGCTTCCGAAGTTGCAGTTATATCGAAAAATATTACAATTTCTTTGGATTTCTAGCGCTGAACATTTCTCCTAAGGATCCTAAAATTGTACGGGAAAAGTCGCGTAGGTCGTTAGAATTGTCCTGAAATGTGTTACCTCAATACGAACTCATATACAACTTAAAGTTTCACTTGAATCTACCACCATATCAATCTTACAATGTTCATTGAATAATACCTGTTCACAGCTATTTTTTTTTTTTTGTTTAATTAACTCTCTCCAATGTTACTTCACTTTTTGCTAATGAAATTAATTTTATTTTCAGCAAAAATAATTGAGCTTGGCATTTCCGTACATTCGTGTGCTGTGTTGTGCACCCCTTTAAAACTGCTTTCCGGTTTCCATCAACGTAGTGCCACCAAGCGCAGCGTTTAGAACACGAAATACCAGGAAACTAAGGGAGCACTACTAAAAAGAGCTAGTATAGAAATAGAAAGCCTCACTGATGCCGAGTTTGCTTATATTATTATTATTTCGTCTTAATGAAGTTCCAATCATCCCTTTTTTTGTTCATTATTATTCCCTTAAATCCTGTGGGCAAAGCACGTACAATCAAACGCACATTTTCCCAATAATGAAGTTAACAAGTAATTGTACACACACACACACATAAATAAATACATATTATCCATATATCCTATTGCATACCATATAGCCAGGGAATAACAAAAAGTATACACTTAGCCCCGAACATTTTATAGATGATGGTTCCCATTCACAAAATGTTGCGATTTGGGGTATTTTGATTAATTTGGGATAAATTAAAACCTCATGTCGGTGGTGGTGATGGTAATGGTGGGCTCTCTCGTTCTTGATGGAAGGCATTGGGCTAGGTTTTCGGGAGGATTTTTAAGGAACTTCGTTGTTTGTTGTAATTGTCGAATGGGTGGATGTGGATTTGCCATCAGAGAACCCAACACACAAAAGGATTCTATTGATTTTATTGTTAATGAAAAAGCTACAAAATACAAAATCTCAATTTGAGACGATAAGGACCCACTCAGAGACTTTAATAAAATATCTGACTTTTAGCAATTTTGAAAAGGGGGTATCAGTATTGTGTGGTAATGGTGATGAGAGGGGGGAAGAATGAAGCAGATGTGCGTTGATTTTTGTATGCGCTGGAGAAAAAGTAAATTTTCATTTAAAGGTAAACTTTCTTAATAGAAGTTAAATAACTCGATGTCTGGACTTGGACTGAACTTTTTTTCAGATTCACAGATGATACGACTTTAAAGCTAGACTCTTTAAGTTTAGGTATGTTGAGATCATTTATTTAAGTCAACTTGGCAAAATCTTGTGACCGAACTCTGTTTCTACTTAAATTAACAGCACTACTTGTCATATGACTTAAATCGTGAAGAACATTTTTCGCAAAAACGGCTCTACAAATTTTGATTAAAAGAAATAAATGTACTGTAGATGGTTCTACATACTTTTGAAATAAGAAAATATTCTTTGAATCGTTATTAACGAAACCTACCATAGATTCGTTTTCTTGATTTCTGACTTGCACATAAACCGCTTAGGCAATTTTAACGAAATAGAAGCGTCTAAGTAAACTTGATATTAAAATGTCCAAAAATGTTAAATACCTTCAGTTTTTTATCCAAAAAAAAATTTCATTTCTTTTTTAACAATTTTTTCAGAACGAGTCGATACAATTTTGTTTTATGAGTCGAATAATTATTTCTTTAGAATACATAGGAATACAATTTTTTTTTTTAATTTTTTTAATTTTTTTTAATTAAATTTTTACAATGCTTGAAAAAAATGCAAAACTTCTTTGTTATACTCATACTCAGTTTGAAGATTAAAACCATTCAAAAAGGTGTTTTCATTGTTTCAAAAACAATTTTTAATCCTTTTTTACATTACTTATGAAAATAATAAATAATGAAACAAATAAATTAAAATTTTTGTTTCGTGAATGCAATTAGAAAAAAAATGGCTTTAATGGCTCTTTTTTCACCGGCCCTTTTTTTTCGAACAAATTAAATTTTTTTCAAATTAATGCCATTTCTTTAAAATCAATAAATAAAAAAATCCTACAAACCTTTGTTATAACTCTTAATTTTTTGTATTTTTATAAAAAAAAAATGAACATCTTAAAAAAAAATAATTTTTTATAAATAAAAATTTTCAAAAATGTTTCCAACAAAAATTTAGTATGCCATTCTTAGGAAAATTATTATTAATCGACACATAAAACAATATTTGAAAAAAAAAATTGAGATAGGACGTTCCTATACGACGTTTCTATAGATACAAAATTTCTTTTAAATCGGTTGAGGGTAGGGCTGTAAAAGTAACGACAAAATGAGTACCCGCATGTATACGTTACTTTTGATACTAGTACCCGCATCAATAATATCGTTACTCGTTACTTTCGTATGTTTCGCATTTTTCGCATATTTCGTATGTTTCGTGTGTTTCGCATGTTTCGTTACTTTCGTTACTTTCGCATGCTTCGTGTGTTTCGTACATTTCGTATATTTCATGTATTTGATACGTTTCGTATGTTTGGTATTTTAAGTATGTTTCGTACATTGGTATAAGGGTGTAAAAATTTTTTTTTTGAAAAAAACCAAAAACAATTTCTATAATCTAAGCTAAATTTTAAGGTCATAAACATTAAAATTAGTTGCGGCATTCTCATGTAATAAGAGTTTAAGATTTTTTTTCGTTTTTTTTTTAATCAAACGTGGAAACTTTTTTGATTTCTTTCCAAATTTTTAGACAAAACTTTGGTAATTTTTTGTTTATATTCTTTCAGTTATCTTATCACAATTCTTTAGAGACCTTTATTTCAAAAGTGCAACTCGCAGATCTCGAAATATTAACACTTCAATACAACCATGGCGAAAATAAACTAATTTTTTGAAAAACCCAAAAACTTTTGTACATTCTTAAGCTAAATATCAATACCATTAACACCAAGGCCATAAACAGATTGGTTGCGTCGTGGATATCCCTTTTTCGGCCAAATAGAGAAAATACAATAACGTCTCTTTTCATATTTCTGTATATAAATTATCGATAACACAATGATTATTGAACCTTGGCACTACTGTTTTAATCGAGACAAAAGTAAACTCCAGATAATTATCTGCAGTTAGCATTCTGGCTATGGTTACGATACCGACACGAGATGCGAAATGCGAAAAATTGAGTGTATCACTTCATTTCGTATCTCTTACATCGGATTTAGTATTGAAACTGGAATCGCGTCGTTACTCGTATGTTTCGTATCTCGTACGTTTCGTATGTTTCGTTACTTCAGTACCCAGTAACGAAACATACGAGTAACGATACTGTTTAAAAAGTAACGTTTCGTACCTCGTTACTGAAGTGAATACCCGCATTTTAGTAACGAATACATACGATTTGCTACAGCTCTAGATGAGGGGTAAGTCAAAAATCAAGAAAGACAAAATTTGGGCACCCACTTTTCTTCCCATATTTTTGATCACAATATAATAATATCATACCTTGCTTTGATATTTTTTATTTAAATAATTTTTGGGTAAATATATTTTCATGATAAAATATTTGCAGGGATTAAGAAGAAACAATTATTTTGCCCCTATAGAACCGTTCACACAATTTATAGCTACTAGACGGGGAAAACGCTTCCAAAGATACCTTATTTATGAAATGAAGATATGTAGTTTAGAAGTTATGATGGAACAGATGAACATGCAAACAAACACTACTTGTTACAATGGTGTAACACAAAACCATTCTTTTGGCTGGCCACGGTTTTTAGAGTTCAAAACTTAATTCCCCAAACTCTCTAACAAAGTCTTCGAATTCAAGTGTAACAAAATAATGTTTAGTAATAAAAACATTAAGGTCCAATAATTTTGTAGAAAAATAGCAACTAACAAATATCAACAAAATTTTCTTAAAAATATTTTATTTTTAAGAGCATTCATGATTTGTATGAGGGATTAAATTTTCGCTGTCTCGAATATTAACTTTTTTTTATGTGATATATTTTTCTTGGCACACAAAACCTACCAGCTAATCATTATTCCTTGGACATAGAAAATTCATTAAAGTAATCAACTAATTCCATGAGATTCTATTAAAAATCATTTTAGAATTAAGGTTCATTTGCATTTTTCTTTCTTTTCTCTACATAGTAGCTTCCGCCTCCCTTTTATCCTTGATGCCTGTCACTTTGGGTTTTTACTAAAATTGTATTAAAAGACAAACAAAAACACTGGGGGGCTGCTGACAATATGACTGGCCAGCCCAGAATTTTTGGAATTGTGTTGTTTGGTGCTATTGATGATGAGGTTTTATTTTTGTGGGGGAGATGCTTGGTAAATAGCTGGCTGGCTGGCTGGTTGCCTGCTGAATGGTTGGCTTTCGCTCATCAATCAGTTTCAGACTAATTACATAATCTCCTCTTGATTATGCTACTTTAAAATGTGGGGTATTTTAAGCCTCATGGAATTTAAATTTAAGCACACTCATTTATTATTGTTGTCAACGCAACAGTGCTTTTTTCTGATGTATTATGGTGCCGTGGAGTAATGTATAATCCCCTCTATGGGAGGAATATAATGAACTTAGGGTTTTAAAAGCTGAGGAAATCAGACCAATGGTTTTTTCGGTATAAATTTTTTATTTAAAAAATGTACTCTTATAAGTTCATTCTTTCAGGCCTCTAGTATTTGAAGACTTTAGACCCTAAGCTGCGTTACCTACCCATACTTATGTAAAACATAATTACCACAAAAAAAGCAAGATTAAAGTTCCTTGACTCCAACTTCTCTGAAATCATAACTTAACACTTATTTAGTTTTTTTTTTTAAGGGAAGTAACACCATAAGTTACCCAACAGCAATCTTCCCCTGAAAAAAAAAGGGTTTATCCATAATCAAACTTTTTGTTCCCTTGTACGTATAGTAAAAATTTTTCTTTCCTATGCATTTCTGTGCTAAACGAAACGATTAATTCTGTTTTCAAAAGGAAATGAGTTTTTTTCCGCTTGAATCGGAATGCAGTCCGCCCCAATAACCTTTGCGTCAAGGATCCCAATCCCACAAAAGTTTTTGGTAGTGAGTTCGGTTCACAGGTATAGTACAATGTCCAGCGAGGCATAATAAAAACCTATTACGTCAAATTACACAGAACACCATTGACCATCGTTGTTGTTGTCGTCGTCGTTGTACCTAGAGGTTGTTGGCAAAGAAGTGCTGAACCACAGTGCGATGTGCAGTTCTTTTATTTTCACTTTCATTTCAGTTGGTTTTATATGTATTTTTTTGTCATTACTTAGAATTGCGTTTGGCGCTTGGCCACAGTTGGCTATAGAGTAAAGTTCGTGCTGCCTTTTATAAATAGCATAGCAGGCCTCTGGGGATGAAGTTACCCTAAATTACACAATATGCCGGTCAGTTCACCGGCATGCAGAGGCAGATTATCAACTGGCCAAAGTAAATCACTGTATTAGTGGTTTGGTCTTCTCGCCTTTGGGTCTTGGTCTTGCGACCGTTCTCGACAACGTATAAGGTTAAGCCACCATCATTAAATCGGAGTTTATTCCGCCATTAATGCCTGTTGCTCCCCTCGAATGTGGTGGCAATAGCGGTAGTGTCGGTTGCATTCTCGAACAAATCTCACACTCTGGGAGTATGTGTGTGTATGATGATTATGTTACTTTTGCTAACAGGTGTAAATGTGAATTAATTAACCACAAATACTATAAACACTGAGTAAATTAATCTGTTTGTGAAGGTTGTGTGTATAATTGTGGTGTGGTTGGATAATGGAAATGTGGAGATGGGGGTGGAAGAATAGAGTTTTGCCACTCGGATGTCAATTCACTCAACACCTTCCAAGTGTTTTTGCCATTTGAAATTAACTTTTGGGGTAGCTTATTGGTTTATTTTAGGATAGGTACATAATTTACTTCAGATGTTCTTATGAGATTTTTGCTCAAACTAAGAATTGAATTGTTATAGGTTTGAATCTTCTGTAACCTTAGAGCTACTTTTCTTTTCCGAAAAAAATCGAATCATAGGATCATTGCTTTGTACAAATTCTATAAAGGTGATTTTTCGAAATACTCTTTTTGCATTCTTATTTAAGATAAAACGAAACACTTATTAAGACTAAGAAACAATCAACTTGTAGAAAAGTGTTCTTAACCCATAATTATTCTGAGCGCTTCATAAGAAGAATAGAAACAAAAAATTGGCATTCAGAAAAACGGATTTTTTTGAAATTATAGCTTTGAATCCTCAAAAATGTTAAAAGTACACCAACAGTTAAAACATCTTTTTTATTAAAGTAAATTATTAGGGAACCCGGCCGAACAGCTCTGATATTGACGATTTTTTTTTCAAACGTAGGTAATTAAAAATACTTTAAAGTCTATAGATTAAAAATTGCCGATGTTGCCGTATTGTTTTTTTAAATTAAAATTACTTTTTTTTTTAACAAAACCATTTTCGTTGCTTAAATTTCATAAAACAAATGAAAGCAAATGATTCTCTAGGTAATTTAAGGAATAAAAATATAAGGGAGTAAGGGGCAATCTTCCATCGTTTAAGCGATAAATGCAATTTTGAAATATTTTGAAAACAACGGCGGCAACACCTACAAAATTTTAAAATACATTTTTAAAAAGCCAGAAGCTCATTCTTATCTCTAAAATTTAAATCCACTTCATTTAACTAAGAGTTTTTGAAAAAATGGTCTTCAAACTCAGAATTAAAAAAAAAAAATGTTATTAAAAAAATTTTAAATGACTTTTTTCCAAACTTTTTCTAATAAAATATGAATTTATTTTAAAAAAATGTTTGGCCATAAATATTATCAGTTGAATTCCGAAGCAGAAAAGGTAATATATTGTATCACAATTTTGAAAAAAACAAAATTAAAAATTGTTTCAATTTCAATGGGTTTTTTTGATAAAACTGAATTTTTTCATTGAAATAATTGATTATCTCAAAGATTTTGGCAAATAAGAACTTTAAACTTTTGCTATTTAACTTTCAACAATAAGGACTATTGAATAAATAAAAAATAACTTTATATTTAAATGTTGAACTTTAAAAAAAAAATTAGTTACATTTTTTTCAAAACTTCTATTAAAAATGTATATTTAAATATTGTAGGTGTTGCCGTTGTGTTCAAATATTTTTTTTTTGTGTTTCAATGCAATTAATAAGAATATTGCATCTATCGCTTGAACGATGGAAGATGGTCCCTCACTCCCATATATTTTTTTCCTTGAATTTCGTAGACAATCTTTTGGCATCAATTCATCATTGTTCACAAAAATCTTCAATTAAATTTAAAAAATCAACACGGCAATTTTTAATCTATAGACTTTAAATTATTTTTAATAACCGACGTTTAAAAAAAAAATCATCAAAATCTAAGCTGTTTGGCCGGGTTCCCTAATAATGCCAATTTTTGAGTTTAGTTACTCTACTATAGTCTATAGGGCAAGATTAGGATCCAAAAAAAAAATAGAATCCGAGATAACAATCAGACATGAAATTTCGATGATGTAGTGGGTCCTGCCATTCTGTCTGCCTGTATATACCTCGAGCTACAGCTTAAACTAATGGAGCGATTTTCTTCAAACTTGATAGTTGAGTGATTCCCTAGAGGAGAAGTTAATTTTTTTTAAGACCAAAACTTACGGTACCTGCCATATAACAGAAATAGAAAAGTTAATTTTTTTTTTCAAAAACAGCTTTAACAATTTCAATTAAAATTTTTTTGTGTAATGTTACAACAAAGACCAAAGTTTTAAAATAAAAAAAATATTTTTTGAACCGTTATTAACAGTTTCTACCATTGAACCATTTTTTTGGTTTCTGAATATCTCGTACACGACTTACCCGATTTCAACGAAAATTATTATGCAAAAGCGTTTAAGTAACAGTAATACTAAAATGTTTGAAAAAAAAACTCAAAAAACACATTTTTTCATTTTTGGCATACCAATTTTGTTTTGTTTTTTTTTTTTTTTTGAACATTTTTACATATAGAAAAAATTATTTTTTTTAAAAACGGCTGTAACGATTTATAAAATCTTTTTTTCTAAAATCCATACAAGATCCATACTTTGTTTTGTGATGATCATTACGAACGGTGTTTCGTTTAATATAATATAAATTAATATAAAAACAGATTTTATGTATTTTTTCTAACATTATTATCGGAAATGTTTAAATAAAACCAAATTATAATTTTCCCTGACTTTTTTTAAGCTTTAAGATAAGAGTTACTTTTACCATAAGAGCAAGTACGTGCGACGCAGTTATTTTTACTGAATTGGTTTATGTGTACCTAAGTATTTGTGTATTTCTCATGCCTAAGTTAATCTAAAGACACACGTAGCACAATTTCAAAATTTTACATTCTGTCTAGCATTTTTTTGGATTTAAGCGTTCCACAGAAAAGAACTCAACTCACTTTAGTGATTGAATTTTGTTTTCAACGAGACAGAAAATTAGTAACGTATGTAGAGTAGCTTGTACCTGTCTAATTTTTTCAACCCATCTACTCCTTTTTATTTTGCTACATGGCTTCAGCATCAACCAAGCATTTCTTTGAAAACTTTGTATCATTTAAAAAAAAATCCAAACATGCTGCCTACAAAGATCAGGAAAGTAGCCGATGCAAATACAATGGAGGAAGTTTTTTTTTATTTTTTTCAACTAACCGTAGAGATAAAAGGCGGAAAAACAAATAACTGAAAAATAGGAAGTCGCACCAAGGACGACGATATGGCAAAACAATTTCAGTTTTATTTTATTTTATTTACTTCTCCCTATAAAAACGAGACACTGACAGCACGTTATCTAATAAAACATGTGTGGATGTCGTCGTCCTTGCTGCTTTCCTCTCTGTCTATGTATGACGATGATGACAGGCTTTTCTTTTGTACTTTGGTCCTGCAAGGGTTCTGCTGTATGTTATGGTTGTTTTCTATTCTTTTTTTTTTTGTTCGTCAAGATAGACATTACATGGCGACATTGTTCAGCTCTCTTCTATCTGAAATACCAAAGTCTGACTTTAGACAATGGGATTTTTTTGTCCACTTCCACGTTAACAACAATGTTGTCTGAAATCTTTCCGAAAATTCAAATGAAATTAGTTGAATGTTGAAAACCTCACAACCCACCCAAGAAGGTACTTATATTATGTACATAACTACTATTAATCGCTTTAAGACCCTTAAGGGGTATATCTGCAATCAAAGCACTTGAAATATTAACACCACGCAAATGTACACCTTTGGAGGTTTTCTTATGTGAGAATCTTAATACTCAATCAGAAATGCTTGAACTATGCTGCGGCGTGAATAGTTCTCACGTTCGAATAATTAAACTAAATCGTTGAATAATTAAACACATTATAACGGCTCAAAACGTCAATTAAACTACAGATTACAATCAACAAGTTGATACGCAACGCGTTCATTGCGATACATCGACTGTCGAAAGGCTTATTCATTTGCTAAGGCAACTCCCCCCAGTGTGCTTCTCTTGAATTGACAAAGTAGTTTCCTTGAAAGTTGTATGGTATTGCGTATATTCTTGGGGTGAGATAGTCTCCTCAGAAGGCAGTGAATGTGTAAATTACGACATATGCTGTTAATGATGTATTGAACAGGAGAGATGGTAATTACAAGTTTAGGTCCTTGAGGAAGCACCTTGCTTTAGTATTAATTTGCAATGAATTGCAGTCGAACATGAAATTATTTTAGCTGGTAAAGATTGTAGGATGTAGGTATTAGGCTTTCTGCATAAAGATCGTCTATCTTATTAAAAGGCTATAGAAATTGTTAACCTATAAAAGAAGGTAATTCAAGGGGAAAAATTATGTTTAACGACTTTGTAAGAAAACATAATTGATGAAAATCCATTATCGTGGTAATTACAACTTGAGTGTGGCTATGTATAAAAGCGTAGGGCGACGATGGACATGGACAATTCCCGCACTCAAAGCTTAGGAGACAATTATTTCATTACCTTTGAATTCATTGCGCTTCTTGTGCCACAACTAATTTCTAAGGGTGGCTATTGTTTTGGTATCTGCCAAATGTCCTTATTCAATTACCTTTATTGCATTTCATTGACAGGAGTTATTTGTTTGTCAAGTACCTGGAGGTAGGGCTGGCGGTTGTTAGTACAAAAACTGTTTTTTTTTTCCTTTCGGTTAAACCGGGCGGTTTTAAACCGGACCAAAAAAACGGTTTTTGGAAAACCCGGTTTTCTGTTTTTTTGCTTGATTTGATAGCCAAAAAAAAAATTTAACTTAATTTGTCAACCAAAAAAAAAAAAACTTTTCGAAGAAAATCCCTAAGCAAAGCTGTTTTTAGTTTTATTTTGTTGTAAGAGTTCTTAACTCACTCTTATTAGGAGTTTTGAGGAATTTTTTAAGCTGAATATGAATGAAAATTTATAATAATGTAGTTAGTTGAGAGAAAGTTTTGAGGGTTTTCAGTTTTTTGTCTCGTCGGGTGGTTTTTTTTTCAGCCGGTTTTATTTTCGGTTTTTCGGTTTTTTCTCAAAAACCGGTTTAAACCGGGAGAACAAAAAACCGAAAAAACCGTTTGACCGAAGCCGGTTTAAACTGGCCGGTTTTTCCCATCGCTACCTGGAGGTTTTAAATCTCGTTCGGTGTAGAAGTGTGGCTTTTTATTTTATAACAAAGGGGTCTTTGATTGAAAATTACAACTGTTTCAAAAACTCTTGATTCATTGTGATCTTGAAGATACGATAAGACGTCTAAAGTAAATGGCCAACGCGTTGAATTTGACGTAAAACAACAACAACAACAAAAACAAGGCTTGGTGACAAGACGATTGAAGGACAAGACGAATGCAACAAGGCGACTAGGCGAAAAGGTGACCGGATGAAAAGCGTTGGAGCGTCAAGGTATCATGGCGTCAAAGGTACAAGGTAACAAAGAGAAAGGGCGTCAACTGGGATACAAAGCCACAAGGTGACAGAGCGAAAAGGCAAGATTACAAGGCGATAAACGATTAGGTAGCTGGACAACAACAGTACAGGGCGACAAAACGACAATACGCCATCGCCATAGTGACAGCAGAACGACAAGGCGATAAAGCGATTAGGACAACAACAGGAAAGGACGTCACAAAGAAAAAATTTTGGAGTTATTGTCATTTTCTCAAAATGGCTCTTACAGTTTTTTTTTAAACATAGTATAGTCAGGTCAAAGCATTTTCAACAATTTACTTCATTTTGCTCAAAAAAAGTCAAATAACAGGAAAATGTCGTTGAAGAAGAAGATTTTCATCCTGAAATTTTATAAAATCATTTAAATCTGTCTATGAACTGTGTTTGTCTACTGGTTTTCTGCAGAAAATCCTTTTAACAAAATTTGGGATGGACATCATATTTTTTTTACAACCAACCAACAACAACAAAAAAAAAGGATCAGGAAAAACGCAAAAGGTGCTCTTCCTGTTGAAATAATATTATCATAAAACATGATTCATCACCTTTTAAGTGGTTGAAATTATTTCCGCTTGAAAAGATGAATAGAATATAAAAAGAAAAAAATCCCCTCAAGCATCTACAAGCATACAAAAAAAATGAAAAAAAAAAATATTAAGAGATCCCAAACAAGGACAAAAACGCACCACAGTTTTGTACAGAGAAAAAAAAATAAATCTAAAAATCCGATAAAAAAAAATAAGTCCTTCCTGGATGACGCCCACACAAAAGGATGCTAAATGCTTGAGGGGATTTCTCTTTCACATTTAGCGGCTTAAACAACAATTGACTTAAGGATGTTCTCTCTAATATTTTGTAAATATTTAAAATTGACGTACCTAACCTTTTGCATTATAAAAGGCAAATAAATGACTCCTTTACCACAATTCCACCAAACATACAATGAAAAGTTTGTCCATTCCGGAGAGATGAATTTTTGGGAGGCAAAAAAAAAAGGAGAAAGTTATGGATTTTAAAATAATTGTGATTCATACATTACACAAAAAAACCAATGAACCTTAACTTTAATGGGAATAGTTAAAATTTAATATTCTCAGAACAATCCCAGAAATCTCGGTATTCAACAATAATTACAATTCTAGTTAAGAATGTTGAAAAAAATAAAAATAAATATTCTGCTTGAGACATCTGCACTAACTTAGCTATAACAAGGACTAAAACCAAAACCAGCCATTACAATTCCCGAGGTTACTTCGAATAACATTTTGAATACGAAATTGGAATTTGCCCGTTTTGCATACATAATAAGAAGTTCATTGCTAAATATGCCACTTCCGCCGTCGATGACACCACCAACTAAAATTGGGAAAAATTAAAATTATTTTTCCATTTTCGTGCTGCGATTTGCGAATACAACGACGAATGGATCAGCTCTAGCTCAAGACCCCCCCCCCCCCCAAAAACTCCCTTCTGCTTGCTAGAATTTTGATATGGAAAACCAATGAACGGATGAAAAGCAAAAACATCGGTTTGGAATTGAAAATGAAATGTGGCAGCAGCCAGCAGTGGTAACCCAGAAGAGGACAGTACATTCAAGCTTTAAGCCCAAGGAGTAAGAAAATTATTAGGGCGTCATATGGTTTTAATGTCTTCTTATATTTTTCCTTCATTAGCATAACGAAAACATGGAATTGTCTCCCAGTCCCGGTCGGCTCTTAATAAGGTAGAAATCGCACCAAGCGAATGATTTTATATTCTTCTAGAAAAATATGGCGGAAGGTACAAGTTGTGCCTCAGCTGAAAAGTCGCGTCGCGTCTTGGGCAGATGTGCCGGAGATGATGTTTTTTCTTATAACTCGGTGATGCGGAGATTCCTAAAGTGCGATAAGGGGAGGGAGACAGCTTTGTGAAAATGCAAACGTGAAGGTGGTTTAATTTTCATTTACATTCCTAAGTAATATGGAAATGTGGAATTTTTCTGCGGTTTTAAAAGATGGTTGTCTTCATTGGAATATGTTTACGACAAAGTAGAATAAGAAGAAGATGTAAAATTTATTTGTGGAATAAAAAAAAAATAAGAAAATAAACCAAAGATGGTCGGAGTATTTTGCATAATCTTGTAAGAACTTCATTTAAAGGACCGTGTGTTTTTTGTTATTGTTCATTTAAATCGACTTAAAAAAAAGAAATTCTTATTAACATTTTACTGCATTGGTAAACTGTTTCGCAAGGAACCACAAATCGTGTTACTTGAGCAAAATAATATCAAACCTTTTCGCTTAGTACCCAACTCTTCAGAAAAATGAATTTTGTCTAGTTTTCTAAACTCGGTTACTATACCTACATATTTTAAATTTGAATTATAAGCTATGTAATAATAACACCTTTTAATATGATAAATTAAGGGTGAATGCTTTCTCTACTAGGTAACAAACAATTTTGTAGGTATTACAAACATAAGTGTAATTTTTTTGGAAAAATTCAGCAAAAACATCATGTACCTACAAATTTTAACGATTTTTACTAAAAAATTTTGATCTACAATTTGTCTAATATTATTTCGACATTTTTTTGAGATTTTTGCATTATAAAGTGTTTTATTTTTTGACGTGATAACGTCTTATAAATCGATGAACCATGGCAGCCACCACAAAAAAGTGACGCCATTTTCTCCCGTTCCACTCTCGCACTTTCGCAGTATGGCAAAAAATGTCAATTAAAAATTAAAAATAAACTATTAGAGATACAAAAATCTTCTATAGCTTATTTGAAAGATAATAACCTAAAGCTTAATCCAAATGAAGGATTTTTAAAACTCCGTCATTTACATTTAATAACAAGGGTAAAACGGAAAGATGAAATTTGGGCTAAAATCTAAACGCGAAGTTGTAGAGAATTGATTTTTTTTTATATACCTAGATAGATGAGATTAATATAAGAATAACTGCATTTAAGAAAAAATTCTAAAAAATTTTGAAACTAAGCTATAACGTTTTGTTTGAACGTTGTACACGTGTTGGGGCTATGAAAAAATTATGATTTTGGGTAAAGCAAATTTTTTTTGACAATTCTAAAGATGCCAGGTGAAAGGTGAGGAAAAAAATTAGGAGTCCAATACGGATTTTTTTCCAACACTCTGCGTTTCGAAATATGAATTTTTGAAAAACACCTTGTTTTTTAGGGGTATTTTTGGGTAATTTTTGATTTTTAGCTTTTTTTGGAGTGTGCGAAGTTTCAATCATTTTCGTAAACACAATTTTAAGATAACGGTAAAATAAAATTTTAGAATTCAACAGGTTATAACTTTTGACCAAGAGCAGATCGAAATTTTATTAAACTTTTATGAGCATCCTGATAGAATTACCTTTCATTTAGTATATAACACATAACAGTAGACTAACTTCAAGCTACACAATGTTAAATCAAGAAACTTGCGAAAAACCTCAAAACACCAGTGAATTGAGATCTGTTGCCCCCCGAACAGCCACCAGTGTGGGAAGTACCTTAATCTTAGTCTGGAAATTCGACCTGGTTGCCTTAAAAAAATTCTAACTTCTCTTGTAGGCATCTTTTAAATGAGATTGATACGTCATATGAAAGGTAAAATAATAAGCTTTCATGGTATATATTTTGTATAGGTTGTCAAACAACAAAATTGATTCCATAGCCTGAGAACATAAAAATAAATGTTTTTTTTTTGCTTTTTTGAATGAAATTTGATCGAGTTCAAAAAATTCTAGCTCTTTTTGTAGATGTGTCACAGACCTGATCGATATATATATATTGAGCTAAGACAATAAACTTTCAGATGGTATAAAATTTTGTACAGGTTGTTAGGGAAAAAAATGGAATTAATGACGTGAGAAGATAAAAATTCATGTTTTTTTTGATGAAAATGATTGTTTTTCATAAATTATTTTTATACTTTTTGGACATTGACAAATTTAAAAATGGTTTTATTCTTAAGAAGAAATACTTTTCTTTTAAATTTCATAATTTTTTTTGTAAGCTTTTAAAATAAAAAAATTAAAAATTAAGAAAATAAAAAAGGTATTTTTTTTTAGCTTTGCTGTGCTGTGATTTGGAATTCTAAGAAAAGCAATACTAAGCAAATAAAACGCGCCAAGACCTAAACTCTCTTAATTTTGACGGAGTTTTGATGCCGTGAACCAATTTATTGGAGAAGATGTAGGTAATGATGGGCCTTATAAGTAACCGTTGAACCGGAAAATCTCCATGAAATTTTTTTCTAAATTAAGCTCATTGAAAAGGTTAATCGTAGTGCCTTTTCCGTGTTTGCCCGAGCATCCACTTCCTGATTCAGGACGTCTAAATCACACTTCTTTTGATTTCTCAGAGTTTAATTTAAAGCCTCAATTCTGGTAGAACTCGAACAGATGTAGTCCATATGTCCCCCTGTTGAAGGTTAGGCTAAGAATTTTGTTTTGATGGCAGTGCCTTATCTCGCCTAACCTTGCTAAGCATTTCTTGCAGATACTGATTTTATGGTTAGAAATCTTTACAATCCGAGCTGGATTCTGATGCGGTGGCTTCGTAAAACTTAAGACCGGAAATAACTAGCATAACCAGAATATTGGTTGGTAAGATAGAGTTGTTCCTCACTCATTGCCTTCTGTTTTGTTTCTTTTAAGGTCATCCGAGCAATTGCGAAGAAAATGCAGGCCTAAAATTACTATCGCAAACAAATGAAATGAAATCTGCAAACATTTTGCGTCAGGCAATAATTGGAATTATGGAACAATTCAAAAACGAAAGGCTTGCTGATGTTTTCCGATGTCAACCTAGCGAACAAAATGCAAGATTATAAAGTAAGATGTTTGTAGGTTTGAATTTAAAAGTTCTAAAGTTTTACAAGTTTTGAACCCTTACGACTTAAATTTGCAATGATACATCAAGTAAAGTTCAAGCCAGCACAGTAATATTGTTAGTTCCACTTGAATAAACACAATTGATCCCCAGGGTATCATTTTTGTGCAATCATCTTCTTATTAAATTTCTTTGCTCTCTTTACTAAATAAATCACGAAAAGAAATCTATTTCCAAAAAAAAAAAAAAAAACAAACTACTTCATAGATAAAAGGGTTGTCATTTAAAACGTTTTCGGATGCGGATACCTAGTTTCTTAATCTTCGGACATTAAAGGGGGTTGCTCTTTGCTTATTAGATAACATCAAAAAGAAATTTACTACACTCCACAAAATCATCCCATCCAGCTTTCGAAAAATCCTTTTTTATTGTACAAAATGCTCACCCCAGCTAACATTCTTCTTTCATCTAACTCGCACCTGCTCGAAATCACTTAACCCCAGCCAAAATGACATCCCATTTAATGTTTCACTTTATTGCCATTCCTTCGCGCAAAAATGTCAAGCAGACTTTTTCTTTCGGTTGGGCCTATCCTTAGACAACATAAATTCCCGCCGGAGCATTCACATTTTGCAGGTTATTTATGGAGCCTGATCCTTGTTAAGAAAAAAAAAAAAGAAAAAATATACTTTACATTCCTATAAAGAAACGAGTACAACCTAAAAATACGAAGTGTTTCCAACTACATAATATTTTTCACAACATTATGGAAATCTGTTCGCCGTCTTGGCAGTGGAGTAGTTTATCTTTCGAGGCCGATGTGCCCCCATTTCATACTTGGCGAAGTGTACATTTGTCATACCGTTATTTCGTTTTTTTTTCTCGCTGTCGAAAAACGATTTTTGCATGCATTATTAAGAAGGAAACAGCGTTCGCTGTTTTGCGGTTATTTGCGATGATGCATATTAGATGTGGCACAACGATGTACGAGTAAGTTGAATATTCCGAAAGGAATCCGAGTAGGAAGGATGTCGAAAATAGCACCCTAATTTATGGGATTGACTTTTGGCTTTTTTTCTATATCATGTAATTTTTCCTGTGTCGTCTACGATGTTGTGCCGATGAGGAAGAGTAGAAACAATGAATATCAAATGGGACGACATAAAACAAGTGTAATGTACCCGCATTTTTTCTTAGATGGTGCGTTAAGGAGTAACGATGGTTTTTAAGAGCTTTTTGCCATTTTCCAAAAAAAAAAATAAAATATGAATATACCTACTCACTTATGTAATGTATACTTAATATCGCTTCTAAAATAAGATAATTGATATTTATGATTTTTTGGAATATCGAAACAATAAGTTGATGGAAATATGGGCGAAGAAAAGAAACAGCCAAATTTTGATATTGAAATCAGGCAATTGCAGGATGTTTATGATTATGCTTTTAATTTGAAAGGAACCTGCTGTTAGGCAGAATTATTTACAGTATGTATGACATAAGCCAACAATTTCATTTAACCTAAAAGAGTAATAAAATCATAATTGCTGTGTCTAAATTAAAATAGCAACAAACTAAAACTCAAACTTCTCCCATTTTAATCGCAAAGCAGATCACAACGAAGCTGATATTTTCGGATCAAAGTCTCGAAACAAGTTTTTGTTTACAGTAACGAGCTCACAATGATATCTTTTTAGGTAAAAAAAAATGCAAATATATTTTTTTCGGATTTTCGCGAAAAAATCAAGGTTAACCCCTTGCCCTTAAAAAAATACATTTTCAAAAATACATCAAAAGAAAGGTCTCTTTAAAGTCTATTCATAACTGCAAACCAAAAGTTTCTTCAAAGTCTGGTTGTTGAAATATTTGCCATCGAATTATTTTTTTTCATCTAAAGCTGATATTTTCGGATCAAAGTCTCGAAGCAAGTTTTGGTTTACAGTTACAAGTTCACAATGAACACGCCTATCTTTATAGGTAAAAAAATTACAAATTTATTTTTTTCGGACTTTCCCGAAAAAATCAAGGTTAACTACTTGCCTCAAAAAAAATACATTTTCAAAATTTTCCTATAAATCCATCGAGTTAAACATCAAAAGAAAGGTCTCTTTAAAGTCTATTCATAACTGCAAACCAAAAGTTTCTTCAAAGTCTGGGTGCTAAAATATTTGCCATCGAAATATTTTTTTTTTCTGAAGCTGATATTTTCGGATCAAAGTCTCGAAACAAGTTTTGGTTTACAGTAACGAGCTCACAATGAATACGCCTATCTTTTTAGGTAAAAAAAAATGCAAATTTATTTTTTTCGGATTTTTGCGAAAAAATCAAGGTTAACCCCTTGCCCTAAAAAAATACATTTTAAAAATTTTCCTCCAAATCCATCGAGTGAGACATTAAAAAGAAAGGTCTCTTTAAAGTCTATTCATAACTGCAAACCAAAAGTTTCTTCAAGGTTTGGCTGCTGAAAGATTCTAAATTTCCAATTTTAAATCAAAAAAATTTCCTAAGATCACCATAAGCTGAGATTGTTAAAAAATTACGCTGTTCGATTATTTTAATAAAAATATAAAACTAAAATAATACAAATTAAAATCAAATGAAATTCATTTAAATAAATACTGAGTGAGAAGTATAACTTCAGTCGCGTGTACATGCGTACACACACTCTTTTTTTAATAGCGGTAAGCATGTATGTTCACAGGCATTGAAATCCTTGTAATCCTTTTTTGAGAGTAAAAACTACAACTATTTAAGTTTGGCCGTCAGCTCTTTTGTTTTGAATATTAAATTGATTAATTACTTCACTTCCAACTCAAGGGTCAAGATGAACATGAACACTTCTTTTTAAAATTAAAATATTGGACACTTAATTTAAGTTACTTAACAAAATAGAGTGTGTGTAAACTGTGACTGTACACACATGTACACGCGAATGAAGTAATACTTCTCAATCACAAAAATTTTCTCTTACCAGAACTTTTTTCTTGACATTTGTCGAAAAATAACTTTAAACTTTGATACAAGCGCCGGAAAAGAAGTATTACTACAAAAATTCCCTATTAAGGGAAATGATTTTTTTGATTCTACAACTGAAATAACTGAATGTCTTAGTTAGTTAGTCTATATAATCGCAATGGTACTATGATCGCTTTTTAATAGGAAATTATTTTACACAAAGTACCTATGCAAAAAGTCTGGGTGGCACCCCTTAAAAATTTACAACTGTTTTTTTCAGCAAATAAGACACCGCAAGAATTTTTCAAAAAATAAATTTTCAGACCTTCATACAATCTGCAAAACAGAACTCGCCATTTTGTCTACGTGGCGACCGCGACCCCTTAAAGTTTACTTAATCGCATGTAATTCTTTTCTTTTTTTTTAGTACATACATAAAACTGTACTAAAGGGTGTCTGATAAAATTTTCGAGAATCTCCCTTATTTTTCTTTTGAAGTGAAAACTTCTTTAGTATCGTAGTGATTTGAAACAGGATGAAACGAAAAAGCGACACGAAAAATCAATTGATCATAACTTTTTTGTTTTAATAGATAGATGAATGAAATTTATACAGTAGATAGTTAATTTAATAAATTATGATTGTGCAAAATTTCAATTAATTTCATATTCAAAATTCTGAGATAACGTGAAAAGATGTTCTTTTTCTAAACACGTTATATCTTTTGATCTAGAGCACATAACAAATTTATTTAACTTTATTACGCATGCTGATAATATTACCTTTCATTTAATATATCACACATAACGGTACGTGCTGTACAAGTTATATAAGAGGCGTGGGAATTTAAAAATCTTTAATTGAAAAACTTGAAAAATTCCTCAAAACACCTGTGAAGATTTGTTGCCGATGACCAGCCAGCAGTAGAGGAAGTACCGTAATCTCAGTTTGAAATTTCGTCATGGTTGGCTTTAAAAAATTCTTACTTTTTTTGTAGGCATGGTAGAAAATATGATTGAAGCGTCATATAAAAGGTGAAATAAAAATGATATAAAATTTATTATAGGTTGTCTTTTAAAAAATGGATTAAATGGAGTTAGAAGAGAAAAGAGATTGATTGTTTTGCTTTTTTTATGAAAACTAATTGGGTTAAAAAAAATTCTAGCTCTTTTTGTAGATGTTGTATAGACATGGTCGACATAAATATTTTGAGCTGAAACAATAAACTTTCAGATGGTATAAAATTTATTGTAGGTTTTCATATAAAAATGGAATAAAAAAAAGTTATATTTTTTCGATTTTTTTTTTAAATGATTTTTAAGGTTTCACTTCAACCGCGTGTGAATTGTACACATGATTTTATTTTTATTTTTGTATGTTTACCGTTTGGTCTGATTTCTAAATCTTTACTACAATGCTATCTACTCATAACTCATATCAAACAATTTGAGTTTTGGTACTTATCAAAACATAGTTATTAGTTTTTAGTGCCTGGCTACACAGTGATTTTACAATCGGTTAAAAAATCACGTGCGGTGGCTACGCAATGTTTTTCACAATCACGTTCCACTTTTACATTTCCTTATAATAAACGTCCAAAAGAAGAACTATTTAGCAATTGAACTGTACTGCCCTCAGAAAATTCAGTTCCCTTCGTGAGTATCTTCATTTCAAAATGTTTATCAAATTGGATCATTAATGTAAATTTTAATAAAAAAAATTCATATCAAGATTTTTATGTTTCAACCAACATGAATGTGTATTAGGGTGGGTCAAAAAAATCGAAAGTCTTTTTTTTGATTTGGTAGGTACTCCGAAAAATCGATTGCTAGACACGTCTAGAATATACACACCAAATATGAACTCTTTATATTAATGGGAAGGTCCTCCGCTTCGTAATTTTCCATTCTTCTACTAAAAAAAAATCATTTTTTTTTTAAATCGACTTTTTAGCAAATTTCTTAACATATTCTTGTGGGAAATTGAACGCTCTACAAAAAAGGGTTGGTACACTTTTTTCGTTTATCTAACCGTTTAATAGATATTTGAGGTCAAAAAATCGAGGAAATCTTTAAAAATTCGTTTTTTGTTCTTAATTTTGTAACAAATTGAAAGATTATAATAATCAAACGCGCAAGACATATTCTTGTAGAAAATAGATTGTTCCACAAAAAAGGTTTTATTAACTTTTTTCATTAATCTAACCATTCTAAAGATATTCGAGGTCAAATTTAAAAAAAATTATAAAAACATTTTTTACTTTTCAAAATTTTCTTATTCACTGAAAATTCATTATTTTCGAATTCGCAAGTAATATTCTTGTTAGGGCTTAAACGTTCTATAAAAAATTCCTTGGAATCAAATTGATTGCTTTAACCGTTTATAAGATAATCGTATTTCTTAAATTTTTAGTATTTTTGCATACTTGCAGTAAGACTGCTTCAGTTTCAGTATTGTTTTCTTTGAACACTTGAATATTCTAACACAAAGTCTTATGCCTAGAGTTACAGCTAATTTATTTGTGGTCTAGAAATTTTTCAATTCTAGTTGAAAAACTTTTAACGAATGGGCAATAGCTAAATTGATTTTTTTTATTTCGTCATGCTTAAGACGAAAGTTTCGAAGTTTTTCTTAAATCCAGAGCCTCTCACAAATTTGTTTGATTCCAAATGCTAGTTAACTTGCATTTGACCAAGATTCTTACTTTCTCCCCTTAGCTTTTTTTTTAACACATACTTGTTATTACGAATGCATTACTGTTTCCTTGTTTATTCTTGTCTTTGCATAGATTTATCTGTCCCTAGGGTGCCATCGATTTCGTATTTGTGAAATGCCATTTCCAGATTTATTCTTTCTTAGCCTCTACCTATGTGTCTACACCTTAAATAATTTTAGAAAATCTTATTAAATTCCAATTTATATGTATATAAAAAAAAAATAATAATACAAATCTGCAACACCCAACATACTAAAACAGTTCCCTCTAGGTATAAGATGGGTTATTTTTATTATAGCATTCATTTTTCTTCAAGCTGTTTTCCCTTGTGTCTGTTTGTACCTCGTCGGTTTGCTTCAGTAGCAAAAGATTGAAAAATGCAAATTCTGAAATTTCAAACAAAATCTAACGAAAAGAGAGAGACAAAAAAAACATCACTTATTCTTTTCTGCAAGAAAATACGCATATGTGATGAAATGTAAATTAAGGCTATGGGGGTAACAAAAAGGACGAATATGTTCCCATACGTACATTTGTGTAGATGCAAATGTTATTCCTAGCAAAAAAGGACTTTTTCATCCATACCTGTTTGTGGAAGGAAGTGAGGAAAAATAATGCGGGACTTAACATATGGACTGAAAATTGCTAAACAGGATGTTACTCTCCAACAGATTGACAGAGATTATTTAAATTTTAGTTTTTTTAGAAAAAAAAGAGGTAATTTTTGAAACTGTTTATCTATGTAAAAAGGGATATTTTGCTATAATACAATGTACGATGTACCCATTTTAAAAAAATATGATATTAGGACTCCAGTCAAAACATCAAAAAAGGCCCTAGCTTTGCCCATTTTTTTTTTTGTGACTCAATATAAACTTTATTTGTATAAACTTTAAACCCAATTTTGTCGCAAAAAATTACTTTTATTTTCATTTTGTCACTTTAAGCACTTTAAATGGTTAATATTTTGCAAGACTTTAATAACTCATCTTATCTAATTTCATCTATTAAAACATAATACCTTCATCTTTATCATCTTCCAACTGAAGCAATTTAAATCATTTAGTGTGGGCAATTTGACTTCCATCTTAGTTAAACATAAAAGAGCTTACCTTAACCTGTAATCTTTCTCTAAGGAATGGCAATTGCAACCCCTACCTACACTTTACCAAAGCAGCCAGAGTACTCATTTGATTAATTACCACGCAAATTCATTTTGTGTCAACCTTTCTCCATAATTCTTAACCAAGAGAAAAAGACATACCTATAACTCTCCAGTGGGGTTAAGAAGACACATTATCAGCCTCCAGCTCGTTAAGCTAATTGTAATAATAATTGCCCGAGACAAAGCCAAAAGTACAATGCTTCTTCCATGTTTTTCATTTAACATCAAGGCAGTGTAGCACAAGGCACGCTTTGTTAGATAGAACAGAACCCACTGTATTTTGTCGTATATAGTCACACGATGGAACCTTGTCATGTCACAATGGAACCCACCAGTAGTCTAATAAAACTCTCTTCCAAAAATAATTTGTGTTGACAAGAATGTATGGCTCTGGAACTTCTTCATGACTGTGTCACCACCTTTATACGCAGGTGATGAGTGCATTGACTTCCCTCCTAAATAAGGTGGAGAAGGGGGTTGTTGGTTCCTTCGTGACACTATCTTAGCATGCTTATGCTTAAAGAACGAATATTGTGACAGGACCTACGAACAGTTAAAGTAGAATGAGAGATTCCTTCTTGGGTTACTTCGTTTTCACTAATTTAATCGAAGGAAACTGTTATTAACCAGTAGACAAGTACGTGGATGAGACATCTTAAGATATAGCATTATAGAGCCCCCAACAAGGGCACAAGCACAACACAGAACAGACAACATACCTACACACAGAAGAAGTCCTTGCTACTGTTTTTGTTTGCCTTGCTGATGGTAGAAAGCATAGCAAACATAATTTATTACCGTATCTACTCATGCTCATACATTGTGAAATTTTAATGTGTCTAAGCACGCAATGTAATTTAACTTTAATAAGGTAATTTGGAGAACGAGGATATAAAGAAGAGCACAGAGTGCTTACCTGAAAAATGCATCTTCCAGAAGGATATTCACTGCAGAAATATGGGTAAACCAGCAGGAAAAAGTATCTTGCGAAAATATCACGCAAAAATGTATCTGTACAGTCGGTTGACTTCGTCGAGACTTGAACATCGTCAGATGGGGTATATAGATAATATAGTCTCTGAATATGCAAAAGCAGAAGTGGATTTATTCAAGGATAAAATAATATGCAGGAACCAAGTTATTAATTTTATGCATCGGCAAGTTCGCGACATACTATATACAGTCGGTAAGTTCTCATCTTTTTTTGTGATTATTGTTTCTGATAGTTCTGCAAAAAACTCATCAGACATATTTCAAATATTTAGTCATGTCGTGGGGACATTATATAAGATTAATTTGACTATAGAGTTGAAAGAAACCAATAATTTATCATATAAATTTGTCAATTAAGAAAGTCGTTTAGGAAAACAAATCTTTATTAAACATAACGTGGCGGCTAAGGTACGGAAAGATTACAAATAATAGCTATGCTATATAGCGTTCGTAGAAAAGATACGAATCGCTGATAGGTCGATGTGAAGGAAGTAGTCAATACTAATAATTTCTCTACTACAGAATACTGGCTGCACCAAAAGAGAGACCACTCTTTCTGAAGAAATATGCATATACAATTCTCCCAGTTCTACTATTAGAATAAGCTACTTAGGGTAAATTTGTCATTCATTCGAAGTTAAATAAGGGCTTTAAAGTTGATGGTGAGAGTAAATTTGGATTAAGGATGTAATTCACAGTCGTAAATCAATTTCAAAAATATATTAAGCTTTCGCTTAATATACTGCAAGAAACTGCAAAAAAGAAGCGAAGAAGATATGTGCCCAAATTCAAGCCAAGAATACGAAAGACCTATATCGGGAGCTAGATGAAATTTCTACCCCGACTACTGGTGCTATTCAAAACTACGACAAAACGTGAACAAGGGCGCAACCATCTTCAAAATAGCTGCTCAAAGAAGAAGAAATGCTCAGGAGATCTGTTTGCCAAAGTTCATTAACAATGCTCAAGGCCAACTACTTGTTGAAAACGACGAAATCCTCCACAGGTGACGACAGTATTGTGATGAACTTCTAAATGAACAATTTCCAAGGCTACACTTTCCAATAGCTTCACCTAACTTAAGCGAAGTATCCGATGTCACAGTCGAAGAAGTTAGTGAGGCTGCAAAATACTCCAAAAAGGGAAAAGCTGTTGGGCCAGACGAAATACCCTCAGAGTTTTGGAAAAAGATGGGAGACTTCGGGTCTAGATGCCTCATGGTTCTTGTTTCCAAGCTTATACGAGGTGATCGAATGCCTAATCAATGGAGGGAAAGTTACCTTCTTTCAATATACAAAGGGAAGGGTGATACTCGAAGCTGTGATAATTACCGTTCGATTAAGCTGATGTCACACACCATGAAGATCGTTGAGCGAGTCATGGGTAGCCGACTGCGAAAAATAATAAGGCTATCTGATGACCAGTGCGGGTTTGTTGCGGGTAAATCAACCACAGATACAATCCAGAGTATCAGAATCATTATGGAAAAACATCGAGATTCCTTGGAGGTTTTGCATGTGGTATTGGTTGATTTTGAAAAAGCATTCGATCGAAAACCACGAGATCTGATATGGGTGGCCCTCAGACAACGAAGAGTTCCGGAAACCTATGTTTGAATAATTATGGACATGTATGATGGAGCAGTTACTAAAGTAAGATGTGCAGCTGGAGTCACCGAAGAATTCGAAATCACAGTCGGTGTACACCAGGGAAGCGTCTTGAGTCCTCTGCTCTTTATTACCGTTCTTGATTACCTGCTTGAAGGCAAAGTGACGGACCCAAAAGTGCATCAGTTATTCTTTGCTGACGATGGAGCCATCATAAGTGAAGACCCGATATCCCTGCAACGAGCATTTGATGTATGGCATGGGTGGATGTTCTAGAAGGTAGTGGGTACCGCATAAGCGCTAAAAAGACAGAATACCTATGCTGCCCATTTTCTGATCCACACAGGACTATTCCTGACATTTATTTGAATGGTGTAGTGCTTCCCAAGTGTGAAAAGTTTAAATATCTGGGGTCTATGATAAATAACAAAGGTACTTGTGATGACGATATCAATCATCGCGTAAGCGTAGGGTGGATGAAGTGGCGGGAAAATTCTGCTATCTTCTGTGATCGAAAAATGCCCCCTAAGCTGAAAGGAAGACTCTACACCGCAGTTGTGAGTCCAGCACTCACATACGGTTCACAATGTTGGACAATGTACAAAAAGTATGAGAGTAAGTTAACGGCAGCTGAGATGAAGATGCTTTGTATGACAGCAGGAGTAACAAAGCTTGATAGAATTAGAAGTACGAAGATCTGAGGAAGCCTTCATGTTAAAAACACCATCTCCCAACAAATTGAATACGACCGACTCAGTTGGTATTGCCATGTTCAAAGGAGAGATCCTGAGAACCCCGTCAAAAAAGCATTATCATACAACGCAACGTTCCAACACGAAATAAAAAGAAAGGTAGGCCTTAAAACTCCTGGTGCAAACAAATGCAAAAACACCAGCATTCAGTTGGCCTTAGAAGTGGAACAATACAAAACCGGGGGGCTTGCCGCCAATTTCTGAGGTCAACCCGGCGAACCCCACAGGCGGATCACTAGTGTGAAGCAGATACGTGGGATAGTTATGATCCCCTCGACATCGAGATCATAACAGCGCCGAGAAAAAGGAAGAAGAAGAAGATTAAGCATTCTAGAGCTGTGTCAATCGTGATTGATTCGGTTTTTTTGACCCGTTCACCGAAAATTATGCGTGATTGCAATCACTATATACCAAATCAATCAATCCTTATATCAACCTCGTTCATAAAATAAGAAAGTACGAAGTGGAAAAGAACGTTTCGTTCATCCAAATCGTTCACAATCAAAAACCACGAAGTGGAAAAGAACGTTTCGTTCATCCAAATCGTTTACAATCAAAAACCACGAAGTGGAAAAGAACGTTTTGTTCATCCAAATCGTTCACAATCAAAAATCATCTAAAAATCTCTCAGAACTCGGATTTCGTTCATTCCATTCATTCTCAATCATCATTTCGATTCCATGCATACAACTGATACAAGTTTATATAAGCAGGTTCAGAGTTTGAATTAAATCGGATTCGATTGGGAATTTCTATCGAATATCTGACCTTGACTTCTTTTTATTTTTGATGTATCTATTTCGACGTTTTGAACTTGGCGGAGACATAATGCCTTACTGTTAATCAAAGTTACCATTAAAATTTTCCAAAAATATATTTAAAAAAAAAAAGCGGAGATAATTAAATTTTTAAAAAACTCTCATAGAAAATATAAACGAAAAATTGTTTTATATGGTTGCATTGAAATGTTAATATGTAAGGTTATATGCGATTTCTTGTTTCTTCTCACATTTTTCAGAACGAAATGAGTGAAAAAGAAATGGTTTCGAATAAATGAACGAAAGAACGATTGATAGAAAAGACCGAATCTTTGGTGAAATCAATCTTTGAACGATTCGATCTTTTGAAATGAACGATTTGCCCAGCTCTAAAGCATTCGCTCAAGCGAAGAACTTATTCATAGTTATCACTCAAGTCGATGTTTTTCCAATTGAGCGAAGTAAGTTGGTGAGTTATATTGTAAAAATTAAAGGAGCACTTCAAATTGCCAACTAAAAGATCAGAAACAGACTAATATCAAATTCCGAACCGAAAAGAAATGACTCCCAAGAACCTCAAGTGTATTGAATTCGGAGAACATTTCAGAGAACGTAGGTTTTTAGGTCCATACCGGATCGTTCCAAATTGAAAAGTTTGGGTTTTTTCTATTTTTGTTTACGTAACGCTTTTTCTTGTGTTAAACTGACGAAAGGTAATAAAATTGAGTTGGATATTAGAGGCCATCAAAGAAAAAAGAAGGAAAAATTTGACGAAAGGGGATCCGGTTTTACAAGGCAAGGTTTAATTTCTCAAGAATATTTTTTTGAGACGACTGCCTTACTTCACCCACCCGAAAACTAATACACACCGATTATAATATATTCCCGAAACAGTAAAAAATAACTTCTAAGAAAAAAAAAATTACCGGTGAAGTGGAAAATTTCTGACTATATTGAAAAGCTTGACAAAGCAATTTTTTTATACTTTTCTAACAAACAGTAGGTATCTGCCGGTGAACGTTTTTTTTTTTTCAATTTGAATATCTCCCAAATGAATTGTTTAATTTCAACAAATTTTCTTATATCGTTTACATATAGTAGTCAAACTCAAAATTTTCAAAAAAAATATGTAGGGGAAGGTGGCCTAAAATGGCCCCCCTAAGGAAAATGTCCTATATCTCGAAAAACAGTAGCATTCAAACTTAAATGCTATATACTTTTCAAAGTTTAATATATTACTCTCACATTTTTTTCATTTGCGAGTTGAAAAAGTTCCAAAAAGTATTTAATTTTTTTAATTTTCAAGACGTCTACAAATTTCACTGATCAAATTTACCCGGGTAAAATGGCACACTGTCCAAACATACGTGATTTTAAATGCAAAATTGAATCAAAGGGCTTCTTTTCCATTTTTTTGGAACAAGTGGTGCTTAATCCCCCCAGATCTTTCATCGAGTCATTCAAAACCCAGTTCATGTTGGTTGCTCGTCTCTTTTTTGTAGTTTTTGCAACTTTGAGTGTTTTGGAAGCCTTTTTCTAGATTTTTGACGGAATCAAGGGTTTCCTCAGTCCAGGACTTCCTCTCTGTACATCGTTCATAAATAGCAACTATTTTCCTTTAAAAAAATGAAAATGTGAAAAAAAATTTAAAATGACATGTGAAATAGGTATGCCATTTTACCCGAGCACTAAGTAGGCCATTTTGCCCATTTTGAGTTTTTTCAATTTAATTTTTACACCAAAAAATTTAAAATCGTTTTAAACCAACTTATTTCAGTTAATTAATAAGAAATACTTCATGCGTACACACAATGTACAATGTAATTCCAAAATACAATGTTTTTTATACTTTTTTTTTGCAAAAAAAATTTCACAAAATTTTAACGAGTGTACTTTTTGATGTGGATAGAGATAGTTTGACCTGTCAAATTCCAAATAATATCTTGAAGTTCCTGAAATTTCGTATATGTTGGTTTTGCCAGATAAACTAAAGAATTGCGTTCATAAAACTTTCAAATTATTTTCGATTCTACGATTTCTTGCAAGGGGGCCATTTTACCTTGGGGTGCCATTTTAGGCCACTTTCCCCTACATGGTTGAATTAAAAAAAAAATATTTACATAACTTTAATATAGTTAGTAATATAGTTAGTAATATAGTTAGTAATATAGTTAGTAATAATTAGTAATATTTTGAAAGCGAGAAATTCATTTTTTTTTTTTTTGATATTTTAGCCACTACAAACCATCTTTTTTTATCAACAAATTATTTATAAAAAAAATTGTATTTAAAAAATGTCTCCAACAATTTTTAATTTTTTTTTTTTTTCAAAAATACAATTTACAAAAGAAATCAAATTACATTGTGTACTTATTTCGAAGGTCAAAAAATTTAAAAATTTAAGCAATTTAAACTTTAAGAGCAAAACAATTCAATGAAATAGCATAATAACAGCTTGAAAAGTATATGTTTCATAAATTTTGTACATTTCGGATGAATTCACTTTTGTCAAAACAAGGATCAAGGAATTTAACGCAAACCTGAATATTTATTGGACTATGTTTCATAATTTTCGTTAAATTGTATTAAAAAACATTAACATATCTTGAAAATAATTTTTTAGATTTTTTTATTCAAAAAGTAACAACCGTGACTCGAGCTGTGAGAACATATTTAAATTCAGACAAAGTTACCTTCTCCGTTTGAAAATAGTTTAACCACTTATTTCATATTAAAAACACTTTAAATTGCCCAAACAAGTAATTTTTGTTAAACTAAATAAACCCCCACAACAACTATACTATACAACAACAAAAACGATTGCTCACACCTTTGCTTTTGAAAACATTACTCCCCATCATACAAAAGAAGACTACATCAGCCACAATAAAATAGAAGCCACAATCTAAACCCATTATGTGGAATGCTAATCACAAGGACTCCTGTCAAAACGCTATCTGAATACTTTATACCATTTAGAATTTTGAAAATCGCACAAACGGTGTAATTTATGGCGCTTTCATTCTGAAATACCATATTTTCTTTTCCCAAAATGCTATACCTACATATTATAGAATAGAAAGTAAAGCCTTTTATCATACCATACTTACACCCTAAACATTTTCAAAGTAGGAAACAAACGTGTGTAAATGTCTGTGAATATAATTTAGGATAATGACACTACACCAGCTTTTTGGCGTTTCACAAAAGAACAATATAGTAAGTGGTATGGTATGAGAAGTTGGGGGGGGAACTTCAATAAGGAATTCCGTTGAAATAATTCCAATATAATAGTACCTAACGATAGTTATATTTCGAATATGTATTCACATTATAGAACTATGTTGTTATAGATATGTAAAAAGGATCTTAAAGGCTCTAAAAGTTAGAAGTAGACTCTGAGTGGTGTTTGTTTGAAAACAAACTAATTGTAGTTTAGCCTTTTGAGACAACAATTAAGAGAAATTACCTATAAAGGATTTGGGTACTATACTATAGAATTGTTGCAAGGCTTTAAAAATAAATTGGAATAAATCGGTAATTTAGAAAAATAACATTTTTGTGCAACAATAAAATTCGTATGTTTGATTATTGCCTTACTTTTTTTCTTTCAAGCAAGGACTACATTTTTGGATGGGCTGAAAATATAGGGTCACATAAAAAAAAAGAAAAGAATGAATTAATTCAAAGTACAAAACAAAATACTTAACTCCTTGAACTCTTGACCCAAGCTCGTAAACAGATGCAGATTTTTCCCGGAAACGGCTGCTGTTGAATAAAAATAACCCTTAAAACAAATACCCAATGTTCTATGCCAATTTGATTTATTGTCTGTAAAATTCTATTGTTTTGAATATTTTTTAATTTCCCCAACCACATTTTATTGTTTTGTTCCAACCACCCCCACCTCCATCCATTTTTCCCACAACTCTTGTGGGTTTTCAAATTTATTTTTTTTTTTCTTTTTGATTTTTTGTTGTTGTTTTGTCTTTCGGGTCGATTCCTTTGGTTTCATTTAATTAAATCTTTTTTCGTCGACATCCAATCCGCGAAACCCCTTAAACCACGGTCTGGGTCTCCATTTCACTTGTTGTTATTTATTTAGGTTCAGGTGCGGTTTTTATTTTCACAATTCAAATTTAAGAATTTTTAAAATTCCAACAACTGAAAAAAAACGATAGGTAAGATGGGGGGAAAAAATTTAAGGATATTTTCCTTTTTTTTATTTTGCTTCTTCTTCTTTAAAGGTTTCTCTAAATTCTATGAGCAGCGAAAATGATATTGCGAATGCAAGTCTATACTTAGATTGTGGATTGAGAAATATTATCCCTTAATTGCCACTTAATTTATAAATATAAAACTCAAATAGAAAAAAAAAAAAACAACAAAAGGCAATGTCGAATGTAGATATAGCTGTGTTTTCTTTATTCGACTGGAGTAGAATTGCTCTTTTCATTGCTTATTTGAAGGACCCTTGTTAACGGCTTGTTAAACGCCACTTTTCGAGATACTTTCTGTTTGCTTATAAGTATTATGTATATATTTATTTTAAAAGAAATAATTCAAAACATGTAGCTTTAAGTGTTTTTTTTTTTTTATTTTAGGGTTGAAATTGCAACATTTGTTCCCAATTTCCTGGCAAAGTTCTAGCTTTTAAATCTCAATGCATTGGTAATATTATATGTTGATGTTCTAGTTCGCTGTTTTTTTTATCCTTTTGTTCGTATAATTTTTGGAGTTTTTATAATATTACTATTTTTGTGCTTTAGGATGCAAAACAAATTAACTGTATATATGTATCTTCTACCGGAGAATTTGTGGGAAAATTATGTTTTTACTATCGGGTAAAAAACACTCATACGCCATACATCACTTTTTTTTAAATTACAAGATATTGAATACTCAGTTATTGTTATTTTGCTCAAGACTATTTTTACTTGCGATATACATAGGTACTGGCCAACTTATGAAATTACAAAAAATATATTTTTTACCGTTATTAACGGTACCTGCCATAGAACCGGCAAGTATTGGTTTCGTGTAGAAAAAAAAAAAACGAGGTTTTAATCAAAACCAACATTACGATGATGGAGAAGATCAAAAAAATGGTTTTCGTCATGCCGTCCGTCGGTCTGTGCGTCTGTGCGTCTGTGCGTCTGTGCGTCCATCTGTACATCGAGCTAGGGCCTAAACGGATGGATGGATTTGCTTGAAACTTAGTACAGATGATTTTTACGTAATTTCCTAGACCCGTTTTTTTTTATTTTTTTAATATCTCCATTTTAACGCATACCTCCCATATAACGTTTTCGAGGTATTGCAAATTTCTCGAAAACGGCTTTAACGATTTTGATCAAATTTGGTGTGCGGAATACTCTTATTGATTGTAACAAAACTGCGTTAGTTTTTCTCAAAAAATGCGGAGAACGGAAATATAGCGTTGCCGTTTTTCAAAAATTGACATATTTTTTAAATTCATATATTTCATCAAAGCATTAGTTATTTTATTTAAAATTTACAGAGATCATTAAGTATAAAATGTTAAAAAAAAATATTTTTAAAAACATTTTTGAAAAAAGAAATTTTTAATTTAATTTTCAAACTTTTGATTTTTTTTTTTTTTATTTTTTTCTACAAAATCTTAAATTTCCAATAGATATTTAAGATAAAGATACTGTGAACTACAAGAGCAAGTACGTGCGACCCAGTCGTGCATTTTATTTTTTTTTTTTTTGTTTCCGAATATCTCATTCATGACTATCCCGATTTCAACGAAAATTTGTATACAAAAGCGTTTAAGTAATTGTAATATTAAAATTATATGTTGAAAATAAAAAAAAAACATTTTGTTGGAATTTTAAAAAATATTTCAAAATTTTGTTTTGAAAAATCAATTTTTTAAAAACGGCTTGGTGAAATATTTTTAAATTTTGTTTTAAAGAGTCAACTAACTATTTCTTCAAAATAGCATTCCATTTTTTTTAGAAATGTTAGAAAATTTTTATACCTACCTATACTAAAACTATTTTTTAACGATTTTCAAATTATTTTTAAAAAATTCTTCTTATACGAGAAAGACTTTAATATAAGTAAGGTGGGATTAAAAACATGTTTTCGGACCAGTGCACCACTATCGTAATTGTTTTTCAATGTCTGTATTAATTTTATAATGTAATATATGTTAATTGTTAGTTTTGTATCGTAATATATATTTTTGTGCATTTGTTATTTACTAACCACTAACACATGCACTTATGATGAGCCTCTGATTGTAGATCGTAGCTTGCTCTAAGCTCACTACATCGGAAATTTCTGAAGTGTAAAAAATCAAATGGCATTCTTCGTTTTTTGTATCAAAGTCATTAAAAACGGTGTTTTAAAATGGTGCTTAGAGATAAGAGCTGCTTTTAACATAAAGGCAAGTACGTGCGCCCCAGTCCTGCATTTTAATAGATGTTAACAAACAAAATTTTGAGTATTTTTTGACTAAATCTGTAGATTAAAAAGCTCAAAAATATTTTGAAAAAAAAATTTGCAACAAAACGGTTAAATGAATATTTTCCAAAGGATTTGTCATAACCCGTGAAATCACCACCATAACTTTAAAACAAAGGATACAAACATAATCAGTGTAGGTATGTATTCTTCAAATGCAGTTCCACCAAGAGAAACATGCCTGTTCACCTCCAAACTACAGAAGTTTGGAGGTGAACAGGCTTCAGAAAAACATCGAAGAAACTAGAACACCACATAACAGGAATTTGCAGAATGTTCAAATTGATGCAACTATTTATTCAATTAAACTGGCAATCGTAAACGCATTGTTTGCCTACAAAGAATACCCCAGCGAGCGGGAACTTATCAATTCAAACGGCTGCTACCGGACAGTATGGGTCGACCTTCAGCGCACCGACCGACATCATCATGACAGAAATCACCAAGGCAGATTATAATTTTATACCAATCATGAAGAAGCAGCAATTCCACTTCCACTGGTAAAATAGCGTTTTCACGCTCCTTCTAAGCATGGACAGAGCAGCATTCAACACGACATTAATTCTGCCGTGATTCGACCCCAGGTTTTTCAAGCCGAAAAATCACAATTACCGAATTAAGTTTTCAACTTTATCTTAAAGAGGCTACCGCAAAAAATTATGATATTCCTATCCATCATCCTCAACAAACCATAATAACAACAAAATAGAAAATTGCACTAATCAAGTGATTAAAGAGCTTCAAATGTTTGACTGAAAAATACTTAGGATCTCCACCCGACTTTTCTTCTACCGACATCAACAGAAATACTTTAAAAAAATTAACATAAAAACTGGTACCTACATTGGTTAAAATATTTATGCAACTCTAAACTTAAGAAAGAATTGAAAAGTTACTTTTCTCTCAAATGAAAAATCAGCTTAAAATGAGAGTACCTACCTATCTACATACAAAAAAATGAAGGGTTAATTTCTAACCAAAACACTTTAAATTTAATTTATTTTCTAAAAGAGCAATAGAATCTACGAATACAGCTACGTTAATTTATAACTTTCCTCTGGTATTTCATCAACTACGAAATTATGTAGGTACATATTGTGTAAGCTATATACTCTCAACTCTTACAAATAAATTTATATGTGTATTATAATGTAAATGTTTGTATGTATGTATGTTCTATGAGAAAGAGCTAACATCTTTCCAAGCATTCTTAATTTACCCCCTATGCAAATCAATGCCAGGGGACCAGACCCTTTTGCGTTAATGAGTTTTATTATCTTGTAGAAAAGGATTTTTATATTAAAAATTAAAATAAGGTTTTATCCTTTTTTTGGCAAAAAAAAAAAAACATGTTGACGGCTCCTGGCTAAATGAATGAATCGTTATATTTTTTTTTTCATCGTATACGGGTCGATACTTAACCCTATCCCATGTCCCATCCTATAAAACCTACTTCAGATACAAAAATAAATTTCATAGACAAAATGGGTAAATGATTAAAATTCCAAAAATTTTGACTTTATGTCAAAATTGCAATTTTTGAAATTTTCTCTCTGCATTCATATTACTTAATTAGTTTGCACACACTTATATTTTCTATATCAAAAGGATTACCTTGTTCGTTTAATATCATATAAAGCATAATTATAATATATTGTAAAAGTGGACAACAAAATTCCTTATATACGAATACGATGCATGTGTACACTGTAAAGTATTAATGAAACAAAAAAAAAAAAGAATCTTTTATTTTAGTCTTTGTTGAGAACAAAACATTGTCCTTCATATGTATATGAGCCAACTAAAAGAGGACTCAAAAGGATGTTTGGCTTTTGCTGTGCTTCGTTTTGTTCTACTTTATGAACAAAACATCCCTTTTCTAACAAAGGAACTTGATTTTTTTTCTTTTTTTTTATGTTAAAAGAATATTGTATTTAAAACTGAAACAAGTATATCGACCGTTGTGCATGGTCGGCTTTCGTTAGAACTGTTACCATTTAGGATATCTTTTGTTGCATTGTTTCCGATGTATCCAATTTTTTTTTGCTATCTTCTTGTTTGAATTAATATGTTTTTTTTTTCTAGACATGTAAAAGGCCAATATGCTAAAAGCTGATTGAGAGGAAACCATGTTCTATTGAAGTTGGCAGAGATTCGAATTATGTTATTTTATGTTTTTTTTTTTTTAAATGTGTGGTCTGAAGCTAATACCAATACCAATCTTCTTGGTTTAAATCTTTGTTGGTTAGAAAGAGAATGTATGTATGTAAACGACATGTATACTTAGTTTGTCCTAATCTGGTCAAAATACGTGAGTAGACAGAATATGACTGACCACTAGGATGGGTCAAAAAACCACTTTTTCGAATTTCAAATCCAAATAGCGTGGAAAAGTGGCGAATGATTATGACTAAGAAGGGTTAAAAAAACAATAAAAATCAGTTAAAATCTTCTGCCTCCAGTTTGACCTAGAAACTTGAAAAAAATTTAAAAACTGTATTTTTAGACAAAAGTTTGACCACCCTAACGTCTTTTTTTTAATATAATAGCTTTAGACAACTCTTTTATGAGCTAAATATTAAATAGAAAAAAAAATTGTCCAAATTGGGTAAGGACTTCCAGACTTCTGGCGTTTTGAAATTTATCGAAATAATGCAAAATTCCTATTTTTACGCTATTTTTTCAATTTAATGAATCATTTTGGTAAAAATGAATTTGACACCATCCGGGAAAGTCATAACCTCGTTGAAGATTTAAAAATCTGTCAAGCTGGCTTTGACTATTTATCATTGTCCTCTCCACACAGTGGTGAAGTTGGTGCCTTATGGCGTCAAAAATCATTTGCACGGTCATTTCTTGATGAAAAGTCATGAAATTTTGGACACTGGAGCATATTCGTATCAGAATAATAATAATTTTCCAACTTTTATTTTTTCAAAATTGCGCACAGTTAAAAAAAAGTTTAATTTTAAATCGAGTTTGCACTTCAGCTCTTTTTGAGGTAAGTACTGAAAATTTAAATTGATGACAATATTTTTCATTTTTAGTAAAACTAAACAAATTTAGCATCTGAATTATGTGTAACAACACTACCTTTAATTTAATATATAAAAAGTGAAAATAACCCGATTTGTTTGGGAGCTAGAGCTAATTTTCTTGGAAAAACAGTGAAAAAACAGAGATTTTTGATACTTTGAGCGAGTGTCGGCACCATTTAAAGTTATCCAATCGAGCTGAAATTTTGGCTATCTAAAAATCTGCAAAGGCGGAACATTTTATGGGGTTCCCCCGAAAAAAATTCGACAAAAAATTTTTTCTATGGGAGTTGCGGTCACTCTAATGGACACTTTGAAGACGACTTCACTACCTATGCGGAACTTCACGGAACTAAAAGCCTAGGCTTCAATTTCTTAAGGATCTGTGGTGGTCCTCGTTATCTCCATCCAGTAAATTCTAGATTTTTCTTTCATTTTGTCATTGGAGAGCCTGAGAGAACTTTAGACATGAACTTAATAGGTACACAATTGATACGTTGTAATGATTTAACTTTGCAACTGTATTCAATATGATTGAATTCATTTAAAAAGTAAAAACTAAAATCCGTTAAAAATTGACGGAGCTATATTTCAAGTATCAGTTTTTCAAAAATGAAGAATTTTGTTAAATTTTTTAACATGTTTTTCAATTGCAATTTTTAAATTAATAAATACAAAAAATATTCTTCCTAATAATTTCGACAGCAAAATTCGAATTTTTAAAAATAAACAGATTTAATTTCTTTAAGTACCTAATATGACTTTCAGAATAATCACCAAAGTCAAAACATTTGAAACCTAAAAAACTTCTTGGTTAAATAAATTATTTGCAGTAGGTAGGTACTCTCATCTGGAAATATCCTTTCTATTCCTTCAAAAACTCGTACAAAAGCCTTTTTAATGCATTTTAGCATACTTGCACCCTTCTTCTACTTATTCTTCAATTCAAAATTCTCTTTTAGTCTTTTTTTATGGGCAAATTCCAACAAAAACAAAAAAAAACTTTCAACACTTCTTTGTTATTCAACTTTACACCCTGCATCTTAGCAATATTGTTTTTTTTTTTTTTTTTTTTTGTCTAAAAATAAAAGACTATTATAAGATGAAAGTCCTGAATTCAGTGCTGGAACCCGGTCCATTGTGCTATCATTACTCATTATTACGGTGCGTTAGAATTCATGTACCGACCACGAAGAGAGATTAACTTTTTAAAAATTTATGGTTTTCAACGCATTAGGTATGTTTTATGTTTTTATAATAAAACCAAGGGATGAATTTATGTTGTTTTTAGACATCTTAAAAGATATTTTTTTTTTAATGTCCTGCTGAGTGAAGGTATATAAATTTTGTAGGACTATACAAGAATTTAACCAACGGACAATAATGGTAGTGGCTTAAAGAGTACGTATACTCACACAGGGTAAATATTTGCTGTTTATGAGGGGCTTGTTGATTCTATAAAAAAAATGAGCCAAGTTAGGAATGTTTTAATACTTCAAGAAGAGTATGTGCATTACTTAAAGGAATTAAGTAAAAAAATTAAAATTTTAAGACTTTTTTACGACATCTTTCAAGGCTAATAAGAGTAGGTAGGTACTTTTTGTAAATGAATTTTTCTTCTGATTCCTTGTATTTTTGGGGATTTTTGACACCTTTCTGGTGAAACTGAAAAAAGTTGTCCTATTATAATATCATTATGAAAGCATTAGGCTAAAGATTGTAAAAAAGGTCCTTCTTATTTTGTTATTGTTGTGCGTCCAAACATATTGTTTTCTTTCATTCAGAGACCAATAACTGCGAACAACTTGAAAAAAGTTTTTTTTAGCAGTTCACAGTGAACAGGTTATGCATTTAGGTTAAAAAATTACAAATTTATTTATTATACGTATTTTTTTTAGATTTTTTGAAAAAAAAAAAAAACATTTTCAAAAAGGCTATTCATAACTGCAAACCAAAAGTTTCTTCAAAGTCTAGTTTCTGAAATATTTGCCATCGAAATTTTTTTTTTTTTTCATCTAAAGCTGATATTTTCGGATCAAAGTCTCGAAACAAGTTTTGGTTTACAGTTACGAGTTTACAATGAACACGCCTATTTTTTTAGGTAAAAAAAATACAAATTTATTTTTTTCGGATTTTCGCGAAAAAATCAAGGTTAACCCCTTGCCTAAAAAAATACATTTTCAAAATTTTCCTCAAAATCCATCGAGTGAGACATCAAAAGAAAGGTCTCTTTAAGTTCTATTCATAATTGCAAACCAAAAGTTTCTTCAAAGTCTGGTTGCTGAAATATTTGCCACCGAATTATTTTTTTTTTTCATCTAAAGCTGATATTTTTGGACAAAGTCTCGAAAAAAGTTTTGGTTATGCAAAGTTTCTTGGAGGTCTGATACCTGACATATTTCCAAGCGACTACTCTTCTTATAACTGCGAACAAGAAGAAATCAACTTGTGCTCATAAGAACTTTTTTTTATTAAAATAAAACAATTCAAATTGTCAAAATATTCTACTGAAACAACAATTTTTTTTTTTTTTGAAAAGAATCCTTTGGTTCAGCCAAAACTTATAATGCGTTTCCATTGAATTATTGTCGGTTAACTATCTCCTGGATGGAACATTCATATTCATCGAACCGCATCAAAATAAAATTTGAGACAAAAAAATTGAAGGTAAGTTACTCAAATATTGCATCCTTATTTTTACCTACATACGTTAAGTCTTTCAATGTCTACCTTCGTTCTAACCTCATATCACACAGACAATTCCTTTAAGTTTTTTCTTAGAAAAAAAAAATATACAGAAAAGACATAAGATGAGGTTTTGAAAATAAATTTTTACGCTTAGATGGATACATTTTCATGGTTCCTTGTTAGCAAGTAAAAGGATGCTGGGCGTTACGGTGGTGGTAGAAATTAATGTTATTACTTTTGTACCCGTGATGCGCCTTCAGACACCGCACTTAGTCCTTGTACATAAATAAGAAGATTACGTTGTGGAAACTTGTAAATACTACCACTGACTACGTAGGCAATTTCCGTGTGCAAACAGCCCTGATAATGTGCTGCTGCTGCTTCTGTATATCAGCGAGAGAATCCTTAACTTTAAAGCAATTTCTATATTATATTGTATGTACAATGTTATTCGGTTTGCCATAGACTCGTTAATTTCCGCTCTGCATTTGCAAAAAAAAAGGATCTAAAAAATATCCATCCTTTGCATTTTCCAAAAGAAGATTTCAACTATACAATACCACAACTCTTTGTGTATAGTTGAATGTCGTTCTTGCTTTTTGCTGTGGCTTATAAAATTCTAAAAAGGATTGGCCCACATTAGCCGTCTTGTTCTTTTGGAACCGGTTAATGGATGGTTTGGTGTCGGAGGTCTTTTCCTTTTACTTGGGTGTCGATTTTGCATGTAAGACGTTTTGACAGTGCAAAAATTTGAGTCAATTTTTAAGTCCTTGTGGCTAAGGTGTGGGTATAAATGTTTTGAAAGGATTTTCAAGTTGATGAAAAATTATTTTTTTTTTTTGTTTCTTTTCAACTTGTGGTGGTTAATTATACGATGTTTCCTACACGCGCCATGTTTGCATTAAATATTTGCATGTCTGCAGTATTTTTGCTTTTCATTAAGAAACATTAACATTTTACAATCAAGTAAAAGGGTGACAGTCTTGCTTTGAGGGATTATTATTTGTCTATTGTGTTTGTGATGAGTAGGAGAAAAAAAAAGTCTGAGGAAAATAGTAAAAAAGGCATTTTAGAACCACATGTAACATGTTTTTCGATAGATCGTAAAAATGAACCTCGTGCAAAAGGTAGAAAGTTTAAACGTTTTAGACTGCACAACAATATCCTACTGTGGCATATAACAAGCTTTAATGAAGGTCATAAGAAGCTTTATGGAAGCTTTGATGATTTGCTTGGTTTGCAAAATACAAATTTTAAAGCTTATCGAAGCCTTTAAGGAAAATGAACACTGAACCATATCATTTAGGTCATATTCACGGATATATTTTATTAATTTTTGAAGAACCATTATTCAAATGGACAGTATTTCACCAAGTCATTAAAGACTATTGAACATTCTTCAACTTTATCTCTGGGAGGTCATAGTCTCAACTGGAGATGTACTTCATTTCCCTCCAGATCTTTTCGAGTAGCGTTGACTCTTCCTCAAATGCCTTCTGCCATTAGCTTTACGGTTTTTTAACTCTTCTGCTTATCATCAATAGAAACAAAATTGATGACAGTATGCAGCCCTGTCTGACTCCACTTCGATGTTTAATTTCGTCTGACCATCATCGTAATGTTGGATTTGATTAAAACCTCGAAATTTGTTTTTCTTGCTTTATAAGCCAAGTGCCAGTCCGGTTTTAAGAGGGCTTTAATTTAAAAAAAAAATATTAGCAGCATAAGTGTGGTGGGAAAATTAGATATGAAAGGGAAATAATGAATTGCTCACAATGTAATAGAAAAATGAAAAAAAAAATAGATTTTTTTGGTTTTTATTTTTATATCCAGAAAACATTAAAAAATATTAATTAATAATTAGACTTTGAAATTTAGAGCCGATTTTTAAATCTTCTAATAAACAGTTCGACGAATAAAGTTATTAGGCTCATAAACAGTCAGATAACAACATTGAATTTTTCAATCAAGAATAATTTATTCTACAGAATAACAAAAAAAAAATTGTCACATTCAAAAATATTCAAAATTAAACGTAATTTTTATGCATAATTGTTTTTGTTTTCTTGTGTTCCTCTGTATTTTTTATCAAAATTCTTTCAAAACACTTGACAATTGACACAATATTTTTGTTGAAATTATTCCTTAGAGGAATTTTTATTCGTCTCTGAAAGAAGCAGATAGTTTTATTCATAGGAATAAGATATACATATCTGTCGGTTGAAAAATGATAATTAAAACAATGATAAAAAAAATTTTTCGAATTCAAGTTTTTTTCATTTTTTGCATTTTACGAGAACATGTTCTATAGTAGGTATACTAATGTAATTTTTTTTTACACCATTAGAAAATAGACATTTTAACGAGCAAAATGCCCACCAACTTTTTGAAAAAAGCTGATATTTTGACACGTGAATTTTCGATTGAAAATTAGGGTGTTTTTTTGGTATTAATATTAATATTTTCAATCAAATAAACAACAGTGTATTTGGGACATAATAAGGTAAGTTTTCACCAAATTTCGTAGAAAAATTTTGGTTTTTAAAAAAGATAAAAATACAAAACCAAAAACTCGGTTTTTTGAAATTTTCAAATAAATTTTGAGGTTATGTGAAAAAATTGTTGATACAAAAATTGTAGATCTTTTTATTGCCTACAACTTTGCCATACAACTTTTTTCTATAGGACTTGTAGTTTTTCCGGAAATCGAGATATACTTCCCGAACTCGGCTCGCCCGTAATTTATTTTCCCTTTAGTTTTCATCATATTCAGCTCCTTTTCCAATGTGTTTCATTCTACTATGATTTTTTTTGGTTTCAAAAATTATCGACCCTTGTCTACTAGTCAAAGGCGTTAAAGTAATCAAACTTTCACAGAAAAACAAACAAACTTTTATAAGCAAGATTTATGTCGTTTTCGATTGGTTTCACTAAAGAATTCACTCATTCTGAAATCGAATGGAACAGGTCAAGTCGATTCCACTCAATTCTGTTTTTTATTTTGTGTTTGTGAAATTTCAAATGTCAAATATTAATATTATTAATTTTTTTTTCAAACGAAAAAATTATAAAAATTAAAAATCTGAAGACGACGGAAGAAGAAAATGTTAAAAAAAAAATCATTCTACTGCATTAAGGTAATTTTAATTTTAATTTAATTTAAATTTTTGAATGACAAGAAAAAGAATGATTAAGTATTTTTTTTTGTTGACATTTTAGTGTTCATGTATTAGTTATTCTGATTTTAAATCGAGAAGAGAATTTCTCTTCTGAGAAGCGTTCTGTCTGTCAGTTTTGTGCGAATAAAACACTTTCAGAAGACTTCTGAATGATTCCGGACGCTTCCGGAGAGCCAATCGAAAACGCCATTAGAATAATGATCAAAGGTTGTTTTGAGTTCTAATACTAAAACAATCAATACATTTGTGTATTTTTGACGAGTTTAATTCGAAAAAATAGCTTATTTTCAAACCAAAAAAATTACTGAAAAAATTTTTGATTTTTGAAAAGTTTGAGATGAAAAAAAAAAAACAAATCTATTTTTCGATTATATTAGGCAGACAGAATTTGACAAAAAACAAAACTATTATACTTTTCCGATGGACTTTGACCTTCCGAATTTGAATCAAGTATTGCTCTAACGTACAAAGTTTTGGAGATATCGAATTTTGAACTTTCAAAAACACTATTTTTATGATAAATTTTCCGAAAACAATTTTATTACTAACTTTAATAGAAACATTCATGTAGGCAATAAGCCCAAATCTTGAAAAATTCTCGAATTTTTCTAGTTTAAAATTAATCACCTGAATATTCTGTAATAACGAATCTAGCGTTCCCAAAGTAATCACAATGAAATCATATTTAAAATAATAATTTTATAAATAACTTTTTGTCGGCATTTTCAAAAGAATTTTCACATAAGTTAAGAATATCATGCGTGTAAATAAAAAAACCTTCTTTTGCTCTTATGTTCTTTTAAGTTCTCTTAAAAACAAGAAAAAAAAGAAGCTTAAGCAAATTAATAATATGAGATACCTTTCTTTACCTTTATATACAACTTGAAGAAAAAAAATCCTAAATCGAAAGCATAAGATTTGAACAAATACCAAGTCTCAACATCAAAACAATTCATAACTTTTCAACTTAACGATCTTCTTTTATTAGCAAAATGCCAATCAAAAATAATTTCTTTATTTCACCATTGTGTGTGTTGGTACTACGTATACCTTCAATGGATATGAGCAAGTGATTACCTTTTCCTGCTGGGAATCAGGAAAAAATATACTTGATTTTTTTTTTGTTCCTGCTTATTATTCCTTCCGGAACTTCTTTGCTGCTCGGTGAAAATATTTGGAATTGTAAACATTTCAAAACCAGGTTCAACCTTAGTCTATAACATCCTCTACCCACCTCTTTTCAAAAAGAAAAAAAAATATTGCAGGCAAATTCTCCATCACTACAACTGGGTATCGTAAAAAATGAGCAATATCCAGGACTCTGGTGGGACTTTTTCTTGCTTAAATTTTTCCGGCATATTCAAAGTATGAAGGAATATAAAAAAGCACGCCATGGGTTCTAAGGGTGAATGAGAATGCAACAGAGGGCCGGAAAAAGAATGTATCCAAAGAAAAAGGTTCTATGGAGAAAAAAAAAATCTATCCACTTTACTCGAAAGCCCTCGAAATTCATAACGATCCTGAGGAAATTGTGACTTTGGGACGAGCATCAAGCATCTGAGCTCCACAGGGGTTGGGCGGACAGTATAGAAGTCGGTCGGTGGAAGTCGGTTTGGTTGTTTGGTTTCGCGGCTGGTCCTTGCAGGATGTCTAATAAAAAATTTATAAATGAGCAATTCGAGACTTCGGCCACAGATTAAAGGTTTCCTCCGTGGACTAAACGCGATTCATGACGACAACGACGACGATGATGATGGCAAAGGCGACAGCGACAGCGAGAACGTTTGCTAAACTCTCCTGATTGAAGTTGGATACGGGAAGTAATAAAAAATATAAAGGACTTCTTTGCCTTTCACCACAAAAAAATTGAGCAGTACACATACACATACACACCATCCGGGAATGGGACCAAAGAAAAGAACAGCGAACGGAACAAAATTAAAGGGCTTTAGGGACTAAACCAGAGTCACAGCATGCTAAAACAATAAAAACAAATCATTGTTTAAATTATGGTTACAATTTTATTGTTTTTAGGGTGAATAGGCGGGTAAATGAGCAGGAAGATGTCGTGAATCTTGATGCTCACTCATACTGAGGGAGAAGGTGAAAATGCAATTTTCATAATTTTCCAGTACTTTTTCTAAGCTAAATTATTATAGGTAGGTAAACTGTTTTTTAAAGGAAGGGGAAGGTAGTTGAGAAGGCGGTATTTCTTGATGTCGTTTATAGGGGGTAGGGTGAAAATGAAAATGTAAACAAAATTATTATTAAAAAATGAAAATACTTAAATATTATTTGTAGAGTCATTCGATAAAAAATGAAACAAGGGATTATGGCTTAATGTCCAAAAAGGGTGATATTTATCGTGTCAATATGAGTTTATTATCGTGAGGAAGCGATCCATACTGAATTTGTTCTATTTGTACATTGGTTCAATTAAGGCTTGATCTTAAAAGAACGACAGTGATTTGGGTTTACATATAAGCTTTTGCACGTATGATTATTCGAAAACGCATGGTGAAGATTTGAAGTTTTTTTTAAACACACTGTTTGATTTTATTTTACGAGTAGGTACTTATAATAAAAAAAATAATAACATAAATTGTTATAGGTTTTGAATACGGTTAGTCAATGTACAGTTTTGAGATAAAAATTAATATTTTTGGTCCTTCTTATTTCTTAAAATAAAAAAAAAAATTGGATATTCATATTTTACATCTATTTACATATGTCTGGTTTGAGAAAAATAAAGTATTTTAGTCCTTTTCAAATGATTTTGAAAGTTTATCTAACAGATTTCAAGGATTTTGTATTCAAAAGTAATTCATGAAACTCCAATATATAATAAATGCATGCCTTAAGCAACGGTATGTCCCACACCATTGGAAAATTGCTCAAGTTATTGTCATACCCAAGCAAGGTAAGCCACCTACAGAAGTGACGTCTTACAGACCAATATCGCTTATACCAATTAGCAAAATTATAGAAGAAAGTAGGTTAATCCCAAATCATCAGTTTGGCTTTAGAAATAAACATTCCACGATAGACCAAGTTCATAGAATAGGGGATGTAATAGAAAAAGCATTAGAAGAAAAACAAGTATGTTCAGCTATTTTCTAAGATGTTGCTCAAGCCTTTGACAAGGTTTGGCATGAGGGACTTGAGTACAAACTGCAAAGGGATCTTCCCAGATAGCACTTTGAAATATTAAAATCGTACATCTCAGACCGATTGTTTAGAGTAAGGTACGATCAAGAATATTCGGAATTGAAGAAAATAGAAGCCGGTGTACCACAAGGAAGTGTCCTAGGTCCTACCATGTATTTACTATACACAAGGGATATCCCAGTTGGTAATCACACCATAATGGCTACTTTAGCAGATGATACCGCAATTTTGGTACCCGACAAATGTGTCTCTAAGGCAGCAGTAAAACTACAAAATGCCGTCGACACAGTCAGAGATTGGACCGAAAAATGGCGTATCAAACTCAATGAAACAAAATCTTCACATATAAACTTCAGTGGCGTAACTAGCCCTTTGGGGGCCCTGTATCCACATTTTCTTGGAGGCCCCTTTCATCTCCTAGACTTGGATACAGCCTTAAGTCTTAACAACATTGATTGGTTCGAAAAGCGAAAATTTGCAAACGCATTTTTGTATAGTTTTATGGACTGTTTTGCAGAAATTTGAAAAAAAAACCAGACCGAAATGCAATGCTGAAACTTCGATTTTGCAGCTGGATTAGTTTTCTACAAAATCAGGAATGTAAGCGATTCATTTCGGTCTAGGTTACTTCAAAATCTGCAAAAAAAAATTTAAATTTTGCAAAACGCTAAAATCCTTGTTAAATTTAACCCACAAATGTCTAGCCACAAATGTCTAGCCACAAATGTCTATCGACAAATGTCTAGCCACAAATGTCTATCGTTAAATGTCTATCGACAAATGTCTATCCACAAATGTCTATCGACAAATGTCTATCCACAAATGTCTATCCACAAATGTCTATCCACAAATGTCTATGGACAAATGTCTATCCACAAATGTCTATCCACAAATGTCTATCGACAAATGTCTAGCCACAAATGTCTATGCACAAATGTCTATCCACAAATTTCTATCCACAAATATCTATCGACAAATGTCTATCGACAAATGTCTATCCACAAATGTCTATCCACAAATGTCTATCGACAAATGTCTATCCACAAATGTCTAGCCACAAATGTCTATCCACAAATGTCTATCCACAAAAGTCTATCCACAAATGTCTATCCACAAATGTCTATCGACAAATGTCTATCGACAAATATCTATCGACAAATGTCTAGCCACAAATGTCTATCCACAAATGTCTATCCACAAATGTCTATCCACAAATGTCTATGGACAAATGTCTATCCACAAATGTCTATCGACAAATGTCTATCGACAAATGTCTAGCCACAAATGTCTATCCACAAATGTCTATCCACAAATGTCTATCGTTAAATGTATATCGACAAATGTCTATCCACAAATGTCTATGGACAAATGTCTATCCACAAATGTCTATCCACAAATGTCTATCCACAAATGTCTATGGACAAATGTCTATGGACAAATGTCTATCCACAAATGTCTATCCACAAATGTCTATCGACAAATGTCTAGCCACAAATGTCTATCCACAAATGTCTATCCACAAATGTCTATCGTTAAATGTATATCGACAAATGTCTATCCACAAATGTCTATGGACAAATGTCTATCCACAAATGTCTATCCACAAATGTCTATCGACAAATGTCTATCCACAAATGTCTATCCACAAATGTCTATCGACAAATGTCTATCCACAAATGTCTATGGACAAATGTCTATCCACAAATGTCTATCCACAAATGTCTATCCACAAATGTCTATCGTTAAATGTCTATCGACAAATGTCTATCCACAAATGTCTAAAGACAAATGTATATCCACAAATGTCTATCCACAAATGTCTATCGACAAATGTCTATCCACAAATGTCTATCCACAAATGTCTATCCACAAATGTCTATGGACAAATGTCTATCCACAAATGTCTATCCACAAATGTCTATCGACAAATGTCTAGCCACAAATGTCTATGCACAAATGTCTATCCACAAATTTCTATCCACAAATATCTATCGACAAATGTCTATCCACAAATGTCTATCGACAAATGTCTATCCACAAATGTCTAGCCACAAATGTCTATCCACAAATGTCTATCCACAAAAGTCTATCCACAAATGTCTATCCACAAATGTCTATCGACAAATGTCTATCGACAAATATCTATCGACAAATGTCTAGCCACAAATGTCTATCCACAAATGTCTATCCACAAATGTCTATCCACAAATGTCTATCCACAAATGTCTATGGACAAATGTCTATGGACAAATGTCTATCCACAAATGTCTATCCACAAATGCCTATCGACAAATGTCTAGCCACAAATGTCTATCCACAAATGTCTATCCACAAATGTCTATCGTTAAATGTATATCGACAAATGTCTATCCACAAATGTCTATGGACAAATGTCTATCCACAAATGTCTATCCACAAAAGTCTATCCACAAATGTCTATCCACAAATGTCTATCGACAAATGTCTATCGACAAATATCTATCGACAAATGTCTATCGACAAATGTCTATCCACAAATGTCTATCCACAAATGTCTATCGACAAATGTCTAGCCACAAATGTCTATCCACAAATGTCTATCGACAAATATCTATCGACAAATGTCTATGGACAAATGTCTATCCACAAATATCTATCGACAAATGTCTATCGACAAATGTCTATCCACAAATGTCTATCCACAAATGTCTATCGACAAATGTCTATCCACAAATGTCTATCGACAAATGTCTATCCACAAATGTCTATCCACAAATGTCTATCCACAAATGTCTATGCACAAATGTCTATCCACAAATGTCTATCCACAAATATCTATCGACAAATGTCTATCCACAAATGTATATCCACAGATGTCTATCGACAAATGTCTATCCACAAATGTCTAGCCACAAATATCTATCCACAAATGTCTATCCACAAAAGTCTATCCACAAATGTCTATCCACAAATGTCTATCGACAAATATCTATCGACAAATGTCTAGCCACAAATGTCTATCCACAAATGTCTATCCACAAATGTCTATCCACAAATGTCTATCCACAAATGTCTATCCACAAATGTCTATCCACAAATGTCTATCGTTAAATGTCTATGGACAAATGTCTATCCACAAATGTCTATAGACAAATGTCTATCCACAAATGTCTATCCACAAATGTCTATCGACAAATGTCTATCCACAAATGTCTATCCACAAATGTCTATCGACAAATGTCTATCCACAAATGTCTATGGACAAATGTCTATGGACAAATGTCTATCCACAAATGTCTATCCACAAATGTCTATCGTTAAATGTCTATCGACAAATGTCTATCCACAAATGTCTATCGACAAATGTCTATCCACAAATGACTATCCACAAATGTCTATCGTTAAATGTCTATCGACAAATGTCTATCCACAAATGTCTATCCACAAATGTCTATCGAAAAATTTCTATCCACAAATGTCTATCCACAAATGTCTATCGACAAATGTCTATCGACAAATGTCTATCGACAAATGTCTATCGACAAATGTCTATCGACAAATGTCTATCGACAAATGTCTATCGACAAATGTCTAGCCACAAATGTCTATCCACAAATGTCTATCCACAAATGTCTATCGACAAATGTCTATCCACAAATGTCTATCCACAAATGTCCATCCACAAATATCTATCGACAAATGTCTATCGACAAATGTCTATCCACAAATGTCTATCCACAGATGTCTATCGACAAATGTCTATCCACAAATGTCTATCCACAAATATCTATCCACAAATGTCTATCCACAAAAGTCTATCCACAAATGTCTATCCACAAATGTCTATCGACAAATATCTATCGACAAATGTCTATCCACAAATGTCTATCCACAAATGTCTATCGACAAATGTCTATCCACAAATGTCTATGGACAAATGTCTATGGACAAATGTCTATCCACAAATGTCTATCCACAAATGTCTATCGTTAAATGTCTATCGACAAATGTCTATCCACAAATGTCTATCGACAAATGTCTATCCACAAATGACTATCCACAAATGTCTATCGTTAAATGTCTATCGACAAATGTCTATCCACAAATGTCTATCCACAAATGTCTATCGAAAAATTTCTATCCACAAATGTCTATCCACAAATGTCTATCGACAAATGTCTATCGACAAATGTCTATCGACAAATGTCTATCGACAAATGTCTATCGACAAATGTCTATCGACAAATTTCTAGCCACAAATGTCTATCCACAAATGTCTATCCACAAATGTCTATCGACAAATGTCTATCCACAAATGTCTATCCACAAATGTCCATCCACAAATATCTATCGACAAATGTCTATCGACAAATGTCTATCCACAAATGTCTATCCACAGATGTCTATCGACAAATGTCTATCCACAAATGTCTATCCACAAATATCTATCCACAAATGTCTATCCACAAAAGTCTATCCACAAATGTCTATCCACAAATGTCTATCGACAAATATCTATCGACAAATGTCTAGCCACAAATGTCTATCCACAAATGTCTATCCACAAATGTCTATCCACAAATGTCTATCCACAAATGTCTATCCACAAATGTCTATCCACAAATGTCTATCCACAAATGTCTATCCACAAATGTCTATCGTTAAATGTCTATCGACAAATGTCTATCCGCAAATGTCTATCGACAAATGTCTATCCACAAATGACTATCCACAAATGTCTATCGTTAAATGTCTATCGACAAATGTCTATCCACAAATGTCTATCCACAAATGTCTATCGAAAAATGTCTATCCACAAATGTCTATCCACAAATGTCTATCGACAAATGTCTATCGACAAATTTCTAGCCACAAATGTCTATCCACAAATGTCTATCCACAAATGTCTATCGACAAATGTCTATCCACAAATGTCTATCCACAAATGTCCATCCACAAATATCTATCGACAAATGTCTATCGACAAATGTCTATCCACAAATGTCTATCCACAGATGTCTATCGACAAATGTCTATCCACAAATGTCTAGCCACAAATATCTATCCACAAATGTCTATCCACAAAAGTATATCCACAAATGTCTATCCACAAATGTCTATCGACAAATATCTATCAACAAATGTCTAGCCACAAATGTCTATCCACAAATGTCTATCCACAAATATCTATCCACAAATGTCTATCCACAAATGTCTATCCACAAATGTCTATGGAAAAATGTCTATGGACAAATGTCTATCCACAAATGTCTATCCACAAATGTCTATCGTTAAATGTCTATCGACAAATGTCTATCCACAAATGTCTATCGACAAATGTCTATCCACAAATGACTATCCACAAATGTCTATCGTTAAATGTCTATCGACAAATGTCTATCCACAAATGTCTATGGACAAATGTCTATCCACAAATGTCTATCCACAAATGTCTATCGACAAATGTCTATCCACAAATGTCTATCCACAAATGTCTATCGACAAATGTCTATCCACAAATGTCTATGGACAAATGTCTATGGACAAATGTCTATCCACAAATGTCTATCCACAAATGTCTATCGACAAATGTCTATCCACAAATGACTATCCACAAATGTCTATCGTTAAATGTCTATCGACAAATGTCTATCCACAAATGTCTATCCACAAATGTCTATCGACAAATTTCTATCCACAAATGTCTATCCACAAATGTCTATCGACAAATGTCTATCCACAAATGTCTATCCACAAATGTCTAGCCACAAATGTCTATCCACAAATGTCTATCCACAAATGTCTATCCACAAATATCTATCGAGAAATGTCTAGCCACAAATGTCTAGCCACAAACGTCTATCCACAAATGTCTATCCACAAATGTCTATCCACAAATGTCTATCGACAAATGTCTATCCACAAATGTCTATCGACAAATGTCTAGCCAAAAACGTCTATCCACAAATGTCTATCCACAAAAGTCTATCGACAAATGTCTATCCACAAATGTCTATGGACAAATGTCTATCCACATATATCTATCCACAAATGTCTATCGACAAATGTCTAGCCACAAATGTCTATGCACAAATGTCTATCCACAAATGTCTATCCACAAATATCTATCGACAAATGTCTATCGACAAATGTCTATCCACAAATGTCTATCCACAAATTCTATCGACAAATGTCTACCCACAAATGTCTAGCCACAAATATCTATCCACAAATGTCTATCCACAAAAGTCTATCCACAAATGTCTATCCACAAATGTCTATCGACAAATATCTATCGACAAATGTCTAGCCACAAATGTCTATCCACAAATGTCTATCCACAAATGTCTATCCACAAATGTCTATCCACAAATGTCTATCGTTAAATGTCTATGGACAAATGTCTATCGACAAATGTCTATCCACAAATGTCTATCGTTAAATGTCTATGGACAAATGTCTATCCACAAATGTCTATACACAAATTTCTATCCACAAATGTCTATCGACAAATGTCTTTCCACAAATGTCTATCGACAAATGTCTATCCACAAATGTCTATGGACAAATGTCTATGGACAAATGTCTATCCACAAAAATGTCTATCCACAAATGTCTATCCACAAATGTCTATCGTTAAATGTCTATCGACAAATGTCTATCCACAAATGTCTATGGACAAATGTCTATCCACAAATGTCTATCCACAAATGTCTATCGACAAATGTCTATCCACAAATGTCTATCGACAAATGTCTATCCACAAATGTCTATCCACAAATGTCTATCGACAAATGTCTATCCACAAATGTCTATCGACAAATGTCTAGCCACAAATGTCTATGCACAAATGTCTATGCACAAATGTCTATCCACAAATATCTATCGACAAATGTCTATCGATAAATGTCTATCGACAAATGTCTATCCACAAATGTCTATCGACAAATGTCTATCCACAAATGTCTAGCCACAAATGTCTATCCACAAATGTCTATCCACAAAAGTCTATCCACAAATGTCTATCCACAAATGTCTATCGACAAATATCTATCGACAAATGTCTAGCCACAAATGTCTATCCACAAATGTCTATCCACAAATGTCTATCGACAAATGTCTATCCACAAATGTCTATGGACAAATGTCTATCCACAAATGTCTATCCACAAATGTCTATCCACAAATGTCTATCGACAAATGTCTATCCACAAATGTCTATCGACAAATGTCTAGCCACAAATGTCTATGGACAAATGCCTATCCACAAATGTCTATCCACAAATGTCTATCCACAAATGTCTATCGACAAATGTCAATCCACAAATGTCTATCGACAAATGTCTATCCACAAATGTCTATCCACAAATGTCTATCCACAATTGTCTATGGACAAATGTCTATCCACAAATGTCTATCCACAAATATCTATCGACAAATGTCTATCCACAAATGTCTATCCACAAATGTCTATCGACAAATGTCTATCCACAAATGTCTAGCCACAAATATCTATCCACAAATGTCTATCCACAAAAGTCTATCCACAAATGTCTATCCACAAATGCCTATCGACAAATATCTATCGACAAATGTCTATGGACAAATGTCTATCCACAAATATCTATCGACAAATGTCTATCGACAAATGTCTATCGACAAATGTCTATCCACAAATGTCTATCGACAAATGTCTATCGACAAATGTCTATCCACAAATGTCTATCCACAAATGTCTATCGACAAATGTCTATCCACAAATGTCTATTCACAAATGTCTATCCACAAATGTCTATCCACAAATATCTATCGACAAATGTCTATCGACAAATGTCTATCCACAAATGTCTATCGACAAATGTCTATCCACAAATGTCTAGCCACAAATATCTATCCACAAATGTCTATCCACAAATGTCTATCCACAAATGTCTATCCACAAATGTCTATCCACAAATGTCTATCGACAAATATCTATCGACAAATGTCTAGCCACAAATGTCTATCCACAAATGTCTAACCACAAATGTCTATCCACAAATGTCTATCCACAAATGTCTATCCACAAATGTCTATCGTTAAATGTGTATGGACAAATGTCTATCCACAAATGTCTATGGACAAATGTCTATCCACAAATGTCTATCCACAAATGTCTATCGACAAATGTCTATCCACAAATGTCTATCCACAAATGTCTATTGACAAATGTCTATCCACAAATGTCTATGGACAAATGTGTATGGACAAATGTCTATCCACAAATGTCTATCCACAAATGTCTATCCACAAATGTCTATCGTTAAATGTCTATCGACAAATGTCTATCCACAAATGTCTATCGACAAATGTCTATCGACAAATGTTTATCCACAAATGTCTATCGACAAATGTCTATCCACAAATGTCTATCGACAAATGTCTATCCACAAATGTCTACCCACAAACAATTAACGATAGACATTTGTGGATAGACATTTGTGGATAGACATTTGTGGCTAGACATTTGTGGATAGACATTTGTGGATAGACATTTGTGGATAGACATTTGTGGATATACATTTGTGGATAGACATTTGTGGATAGACATTTGTGGATAGACATTTGTCCATAGGCATTTTTGGATAGACATTTGTCGATAGATATTTGTCAATAGACATTTGTGGATAGACATTTGTCGATACATATTTAACGATAGACATTTGTGGATAGACATTTGTCCATAGACATTTGTGGATAGACATTTAACGATAGACATTTGTGGATAGACATTTGTGGATAGACATTTGTGGCTAGACATTTGTCGATAGACATTTGTGGATAGACATTTGTGGATAGACATTTGTCCATAGGCATTTTTGGATAGACATTTGTCGATAGATATTTGTGGATAGACATTTGTGGATTGACATTTGTGGATAGACATTTGTCGATAGACATTTAACGATAGACATTTGTGGATAGACATTTGTGGATAGACATTTGTCCATAGACATTTGTGGATAGACATTTGTGGATAAAAATTTGTCGTGAGACATTTGTCGATAGATATTTGTCGATAGACATTTGTCGATAGACATTTGTGGATAGACATTTGTGGATAGACTTTTGTCGATAGACATTTGTGGATAGACATTTGTCCATAGACATTTGTGGATAGACATTTGTCGATAGACGTTTGTCGATAGACATTTAACGACAGAAATTTGTGGATAGACATTTGTGGATAGACATTTGTCGATAGACATTTAACGATAGACATTTGTGGATAGACATTTGTGGATAGACATTTGTCCATAGACATTTGTAGATAGACATTTGAGGATAGACATTTGTGGCTAGACATTTGTCGATAGACATTTGTGGATAGACATTTGTCGATAGACATTTGTGGATAGACATTTGTCGATAGATATTTAACGATAGACATTTGTGGATAGATATTTGTGGATAGACATTTGTGGATAGACATTTGTGGATAGACATTTGTGGATAGACATTTGTGGATAGACATTTGTGGATAGACTTTGTCGATAGACATTTGTCGATAGACATTTGTCGATAGACATTTGTCGTGAGACATTTGTCGATAGATATTTGTCGATAGACATTTGTCGATAGACATTTGTGGATAGACATTTGTGGATAGACTTTTTTGGATAGACATTTGTGTCTATCGACAAATGTCTTTCGACAAATGTCTATCGACAAATGTCTATCCACAAATGTCTATCGACAAATGTCTATCCACAAATGTCTATCGACAAATGTCTATCCACAAATGTCTACCCACAAATGTCTATCCACAAATGATAGACAATTAACGATAGACATTTCGAAAGACATTTGTCGATAGACATTTGTGGATTGACATTTGTCGATAGACATTTGTCGATAGACATTTGTCGATAGACATTTGTCGATAGACATTTGTCGATAGACATTTGTCGATAGACATTTGTCGATAGACATCTGTCGATAGATATTTGTGGATAGACATTTGTAGATAGAAATTTGTCGTGAGACATTTGTCGATAGATATTTGTCGATAGACATTTGTCGATAGACATTTGTGGATAGACATTTGTGGATAGACTTTTGTGGATAGACATTTGTGGATAGACATTTGTGGATAGACATTTGTGGATAGACATTTGTGGATAGACATTTGTCGATAGACATTTGTCGATAGACATTTGTCGATAGATATTTGTGGATAGACATTTGTAGATAGAAATTTGTCGTGAGACATTTGTCGATAGATATTTGTCGATAGACATTTGTCGATAGACATTTGTGGATAGACATTTGTGGATAGACATTTGTCGATAGACATATGTGGATAGACATTTGTCGATAGACATTTAACGATAGAAATTTGTCGATAAATATTTGTGGATAGACATTTGTGGATAGACATTTGTGGATAGACATTTGTGGTTAGACATTTGTCGATAGACATTTGTGGATAGACATTTGTGGATAGACTTTTGTCGATAGACATTTGTGGATAGACATTTGTGGCTAGACATTTGTCGATAGATATTTGTGGATAGACATTTGTGGATAGACATTTGTGGATAGACATTTGTGGATAGACATTTGTGGATAAACATTTGTGGATAGACATTTGTGGATATACATTTGTGGCTAGACATTTGTCGATAGACATTTGTGGCTAGACATTTGTGGATAGACATTTGTGGCTAGACACTTGTGGCTAGACATTTGTCGATAGACATTTGTGGCTAGACATTTGTGGATAGACATTTGTGGCTAGACATTTGTCGATAGACATTTGTCGATAGACATTTGTGGATAGACATTTGTGGATAGACATTTGTGGCTAGACATTTGTCGATAGACATTTGTGGATAGACATTTGTGGATAGACATTTGTCCATAGACATTTGTGGATAGACATTTGTCGATAGACATTTGTGGATAGACATTTGTGGATAGACTTTTGTCGATGGACATTTGTGGATAGACATTTGTCCATAGACATTTGTGGATAGACATTTGTGGATAGACTTTTGTGGATATACATTTGTGGATAGACATTTGTCAATAGACATTTGTGGCTAGACATTTGTCGATAGACATTTGTGGCTAGACATTTGTCGATAGACATTTGTGGCTAGACATTTGTTGCTAGACATTTGTCTATAGACATTTGTGGCTAGACATTTGTCGATAGACATTTGTGGATAGACATTTGTGGATAGACATTTGTCGATAGACATTTGTTAATAGACATTATTTTGTGGATAGACATTTGTCGATAGAAATTTGTGGATAGACATTTGTGGATAGACATTTGTCGATAGACATTTGTCGATAGACATTTGTCGATAGACATTTGTGGATAGACATTTGTGGATAGACATTTGTGGATAGACATTTGTGGCTAGACATTTGTCGATAGACATTTGTCGATAGACATTTGTCGATAGACATTTGTGGATAGACATTTGTGGATAGACATTTGTGGCTAGACATTTGTCGATAGACATTTGTGGATAGACATTTGTGGATAGACATTTGTCCATAGACATTTGTGGATAGACATTTGTCGATAGACATTTGTGGATAGACATTTGTGGATAGACATTTGTCGATAGACATTTGTGGATAGACATTTGTCCATAGACATTTGTGGATAGACATTTGTGGATAGACTTTTGTGGATATACATTTGTGGATAGACATTTGTCGATAGACATTTGTGGCTAGACATTTGTCGATAGACATTTGTGGCTAGACATTTGTTGCTAGACATTTGTCGATAGACATTTGTGGCTAGACATTTGTCGATAGACATTTGTGGATAGACATTTGTGGATAGACATTTGTCGATAGACATTTGTTAATAGACATTATTTTGTGGATAGACATTTGTCGATAGACATTTGTGGATAGACATTTGTGGATAGACATTTGTCGATAGACATTTGTGGATAGACATTTGTGGCTAGACATTTGTGGATAGACATTTGTGGATAGACATTTGTGGATAGACATTTGTGGCTAGACATTTGTCGATAGATATTTGTGGATAGACATTTGTGGATAGACATTTATGTATAGACATTTGTCGATAGACATTTGTGGATATACATTTGTGGATAGACATTTGTCGATAGACATTTGTGGCTAGACATTTGTCGATAGACATTTGTGGCTAGACATTTGTGGATAGACATTTGTGGCTAGACATTTGTGGCTAGACATTTGTCGATAGACATTTGTGGCTAGACATTTGTCGATAGACATTTGTGGATAGACATTTGTGGATAGACATTTGTCGATAGACATTTGTGGATAGACATTTGTGGCTAGACATTTGTCGATAGACATTTGTGGATAGACATTTGTGAATAGACATTTGTGGATAGACATTTGTGGATAGACATTTGTGGCTAGACATTTGTCGATAGACATTTGTCGATAGACATTTGTGGATAGACATTTGTGGATAGACATTTGTGGCTAGACATTTGTCGATAGACATTTGTGGATAGACATTTGTCCATAGACATTTGTGGATAGACATTTGTCGATAGACATTTGTGGATAGACATTTGTGGATAGACATTTGTCGATAGACATTTGTGGATAGACATTTGTCCATAGACATTTGTCGATAGACATTTGTGGATAGACATTTGTCCATAGACATTTGTGGATAGACATTTGTGGATAGACTTTTGTGGATATACATTTGTGGATAGACATTTGTCGATAGACATTTGTGGCTAGACAATTGTCGATAGACATTTGTGGCTAGACATTTGTCGATAGACATTTGTGGCTAGACATTTGTTGCTAGACATTTGTCGATAGACATTTGTGGCTAGACATTTGTCGATAGACATTTGTGGATAGACATTTGTGGATAGACATTTGTCGATAGACATTTGTTAATAGACATTATTGTCGATAGACATTTGTGGATAGAAATTTGTGGATAGACATTTGTGGATAGACATTTGTGGCTAGACATTTGTCGATAGACATTTGTGGATAGACATTTGTGGATAGACATTTGTGGCTAGACATTTGTCGATAGACATTTGTGGATAGACATTTGTGGATAGACATTTGTCCATAGACATTTGTGGATAGACATTTGTCGATAGACATTTGTGGATAGACATTTGTGGATAGACATTTGTCGATCGACATTTGTGGATAGACATTTGTCCATAGACATTTGTGGATAGACATTTGTGGATAGACTTTTGTGGATATACATTTGTGGATAGACATTTGTCGATAGACATTTGTGGCTAGACATTTGTCGATAGACATTTGTGGCTAGACATTTGTCGATAGACATTTGTGGCTAGACATTTGTTGCTAGACATTTGTCGATAGACATTTGTGGCTAGACATTTGTCGATAGACATTTGTGGATAGACATTTGTGGATAGACATTTGTCGATAGACATTTGTTAATAGACATTATTTTGTGGATAGACATTTGTGGCTAGACATTTGTCGATAGACATTTGTGGATAGACATTTGTGGATAGACATTTGTTGATAGACATTTGTGGATAGACATTTGTGGCTAGACATTTGTCGATAGACATTTGTCGATAGACATTTGTGGATAGACATTTGTGGATAGACATTTGTGGCTAGACATTTGTCGATAGACATTTGTGGATAGACATTTGTGGATAGACATTTGTCCATAGACATTTGTGGATAGACATTTGTCGATAGACATTTGTGGATAGACATTTGTGGATAGACATTTGTCCATAGACATTTGTGGATAGACATTTGTCCATAGACATTTGTGGATAGACATTTGTCGATAGACATTTGTGGCTAGACATTTGTGGATAGACATTTGTCGATAGACATTTGTGGCTAGACATTTGTCGATAGACATTTGTGGCTAGACATTTGTCGATAGACATTTGTGGATAGACATTTGTTGCTAGACATTTGTGGATAGACATTTGTGGCTAGACATTTGTCGATAGACATTTGTGGATAGACATTTGTGGATAGACATTTGTCGATAGACATTTGTTAATAGACATTATTTTGTGGATAGACATTTGTGGATAGACATTTGTGGATAGACATTTGTCGATAGACATTTGTGGATAGACATTTGTGGCTAGACATTTGTGGATAGACATTTGTGGATAGACATTTGTTTCTAGACATTTGTCGATAGATATTTGTGGATAGACATTTGTGGATAGACATTTGTGGATAGACATTTGTCGATAGACATTTGTGGATATATATTTGTGGATAGACATTTGTCGATAGACATTTGTGGCTAGACATTTGTCGATAGACATTTGTGGCTAGACATTTGTGGATAGACATTTGTGGCTAGACATTTGTGGCTAGACATTTGTCGATAGACATTTGTGGCTAGACATTTGTCGATAGACATTTGTGGATAGACATTTGTGGATAGACATTTGTCGATAGACATTTGTGGATAGACATTATTTTGTGGATAGACATTTGTCGATAGACATTTGTGGATAGACATTTGTGGATAGACATTTGTCGATAGACATTTGTGGATAGACATTTGTCGATAGACATTTGACGATAGACATTTGTGGATAGACATTTGTGGATAGACATTTGTGGCTAGAAATTTGTCGATAGACATTTGTCGATAGACATTTATCGATAGACATTTGTGGCTAGACATTTGTGGCTAGACATTTGTCGATAGACATTTGTGGCTAGACATTTGTGGATAGACATTTGTGGCTAGACATTTGTCGATAGATATTTGTGGATAGACATTTGTGGATAGACATTTGTGGATAGACATTTGTCGATAGACATTTGTGGATATATATTTGTGGATAGACATTTGTCGATAGACATTTGTGGCTAGACATTTGTCGATAGACATTTGTGGCTAGACATTTGTGGATAGACATTTGTGGCTAGACATTTGTGGCTAGACATTTGTCGATAGACATTTGTGGCTAGACATTTGTCGATAGACATTTGTGGATAGACATTTGTGGATAGACATTTGTCGATAGACATTTGTGGATAGACATTATTTTGTGGATAGACATTTGTCGATAGACATTTGTGGATAGACATTTGTGGATAGACATTTGTCGATAGACATTTGTGGATAGACATTTGTCGATAGACATTTAACGATAGACATTTGTCGATAGACATTTGTGGATAGACATTTGTGGCTAGACATTTGTCGATAGACATTTGTGGCTAGACATTTGTGGCTAGACATTTGTGGATAGACATTTGTGGCTAGACATTTGTGGCTAGACATTTGTCGATAGACATTTGTGGCTAGACATTTGTGGATAGACATTTGTGGCTAGACATTTGTCGATAGATATTTGTGGATAGACATTTGTGTATAGACATTTGTGGATAGACATTTGTGGCTAGACATTTGTCGATAGACATTTGTGGATAGACATTTGTGGATAGACATTTGTGGATAGACATTTGTGGCTAGACATTTGTCGATAGACATTTGTGGATAGACATTTGTGGATAGACATTTGTCCATAGACATTTGTGGATAGACATTTGTCGATAGACATTTGTGGATAGACATTTGTGGATAGACATTTGTGGATAGACATTTGTCGATAGACATTTGAGGATAGACATTTGTCCATAGACATTTGTGGATAGACATTTGTGGATAGACTTTTGTGGATAGACATTTGTGGATAGATATTTGTGGTTAGACATTTGTGGATAGACATTTGTGGATAGACATTTGTGGCTAGACATTTGTCCATAGACATTTGTGGATAGACATTTGTGGATAGACATTTGTCGATAGACATTTGTGGATAGACATTTGTGGATACACATTTGTGGATAGACATTTGTGGATAGACATTTGTGGCTAGACATTTGTCGATAGATATTTGTCGATAGACATTTGTCGATAGACATTTGTGGATAGACATTTGTGGATAGACTTTTGTGGATAGACATTTGTGGATAGATATTTGTGGCTAGACATTTGTGGATAGACATTTGTCGATAGACACTTGTGGATAGACATTTGTGGATAGACATTTGTCGATAGACATTTGTCGATAGATATTTGTGGATAGACATTTGTGGATAGACATTTGTCCATAGACATTTGTGGATAGACATTTGTCGATAGACATTTGTGGATAGACATTTGTGGATAGACATTTGTCGATAGACATTTGTGGATAGACATTTGTCCATAGACATTTGTGGATAGACATTTGTGGATAGACTTTTGTGGATATACATTTGTGGATAGACATTTGTCGATAGACATTTGTGGCTAGACATTTGTCGATAGACATTTGTGGCTAGACATTTGTCGATAGACATTTGTGGCTAGACATTTGTTGCTAGACATTTGTCGATAGACATTTGTGGCTAGACATTTGTCGATAGACATTTGTGGATAGACATTTGTGGATAGACATTTGTCGATAGACATTTGTTAATAGACATTATTGTCGATAGACATTTGTGGATAGACATTTGTGGATAGACATTTGTCGATAGACATTTGTGGATAGACATTTGTGGATAGACATTTGTGGATAGACATTTGTGGCTAGACATTTGTCGATAGACATTTGTGGATAGACATTTGTGGATAGACATTTGTGGCTAGACATTTGTCGATAGACATTTGTGGATAGACATTTGTGGATAGACATTTGTCCATAGACATTTGTGGATAGACATTTGTCGATAGACATTTGTGGATAGACATTTGTGGATAGACATTTGTCGATAGACATTTGTGGATAGACATTTGTCCATAGACATTTGTGGATAGACATTTGTGGATAGACTTTTGTGGATATACATTTGTGGATAGACATTTGTCGATAGACATTTGTGGCTAGACATTTGTCGATAGACATTTGTGGCTAGACATTTGTCGATAGACATTTGTGGCTAGACATTTGTTGCTAGACATTTGTCGATAGACATTTGTGGCTAGACATTTGTCGATAGACATTTGTGGATAGACATTTATGGATAGACATTTGTCGATAGACATTTGTTAATAGACATTATTTTGTGGATAGACATTTGTGGCTAGACATTTGTCGATAGACATTTGTGGATAGACATTTGTGGATAGACATTTGTTGATAGACATTTGTGGATAGACATTTGTGGCTAGACATTTGTCGATAGACATTTGTCGATAGACATTTGTGGATAGACATTTGTGGATAGACATTTGTGGCTAGACATTTGTCGATAGACATTTGTGGATAGACATTTGTGGATAGACATTTGTCCATAGACATTTGTGGATAGACATTTGTCGATAGACATTTGTGGATAGACATTTGTGGATAGACATTTGTCCATAGACATTTGTGGATAGACATTTGTCCATAGACATTTGTGGATAGACATTTGTCGATAGACATTTGTGGCTAGACATTTGTGGATAGACATTTGTCGATAGACATTTGTGGCTAGACATTTGTCGATAGACATTTGTGGCTAGACATTTGTCGATAGACATTTGTGGCTAGACATTTGTTGCTAGACATTTGTCGATAGACATTTGTGGCTAGACATTTGTCGATAGACATTTGTGGATAGACATTTGTGGATAGACATTTGTCGATAGACATTTGTTAATAGACATTATTTTGTGGATAGACATTTGTCGATAGACATTTGTGGATAGACATTTGTGGATAGACATTTGTCGATAGACATTTGTGGATAGACATTTGTGGATAGACATTTGTGGCTAGACATTTGTGGATAGACATTTGTGGATAGACATTTGTTTCTAGACATTTGTCGATAGATATTTGTGGATAGACATTTGTGGATAGACATTTGTGGATAGACATTTGTCGATAGACATTTGTGGATATATATTTGTGGATAGACATTTGTCGATAGACATTTGTGGCTAGACATTTGTCGATAGACATTTGTGGCTAGACATTTGTGGATAGACATTTGTGGCTAGACATTTGTGGCTAGACATTTGTCGATAGACATTTGTGGCTAGACATTTGTCGATAGACATTTGTGGATAGACATTTGTGGATAGACATTTGTCGATAGACATTTGTGGATAGACATTATTTTGTGGATAGACATTTGTCGATAGACATTTGTGGATAGACATTTGTGGATAGACATTTGTCGATAGACATTTGTGGATAGACATTTGTCGATAGACATTTAACGATAGACATTTGTGGATAGACATTTGTGGATAGACATTTGTGGCTAGAAATTTGTCGATAGACATTTGTCGATAGACATTTATCGATAGACATTTGTGGATAGACATTTGTGGATAGAAATTTGTCGATAGACATTTGTGGATAGACATTTGTGGATAGACATTTGTCGATAGACATTTAACGATAGACATTTGTCGATAGACATTTGTGGATAGACATTTGTGGCTAGACATTTGTCGATAGACATTTGTGGCTAGACATTTGTGGATAGACATTTGTGGCTAGACATTTGTGGCTAGACATTTGTCGATAGACATTTGTGGCTAGACATTTGTGGATAGACATTTGTGGCTAGACATTTGTCGATAGATATTTGTGGATAGACATTTGTGTATAGACATTTGTGGATAGACATTTGTGGCTAGACATTTGTCGATAGACATTTGTGGATAGACATTTGTGGATAGACATTTGTGGATAGACATTTGTGGCTAGACATTTGTCGATAGACATTTGTGGATAGACATTTGTGGATAGACATTTGTCCATAGACATTTGTGGATAGACATTTGTCGATAGACATTTGTGGATAGACATTTGTGGATAGACATTTGTGGATAGACATTTGTCGATAGACATTTGAGGATAGACATTTGTCCATAGACATTTGTGGATAGACATTTGTGGATAGACTTTTGTGGATAGACATTTGTGGATAGATATTTGTGGTTAGACATTTGTGGATAGACATTTGTGGATAGACATTTGTGGCTAGACATTTGTCCATAGACATTTGTGGATAGACATTTGTGGATAGACATTTGTCGATAGACATTTGTGGATAGACATTTGTGGATACACATTTGTGGATAGACATTTGTGGATAGACATTTGTGGCTAGACATTTGTCGATAGATATTTGTCGATAGACATTTGTCGATAGACATTTGTGGATAGACATTTGTGGATAGACTTTTGTGGATAGACATTTGTGGATAGATATTTGTGGCTAGACATTTGTGGATAGACATTTGTCGATAGACACTTGTGGATAGACATTTGTGGATAGACATTTGTCGATAGACATTTGTCGATAGATATTTGTGGATAGACATTTGTGGATAGACATTTGTCCATAGACATTTGTGGATAGACATTTGTCGATAGACATTTAACGATAGACATTTGTGGATAGACATTTGTGGATAGACATTTGTGGCTAGACATTTGTGGATAGACATTTGTGGATAGACATTTGTGGATAGACATTTGTGGATAGACATTTGTGGATAAACATTTGTGGATGGACATTTGTGGATAGACATTTGTCGATAGACATTTGTCGATATACATTTGTGGATAGACATTTGTCAATAGACATTTGTGGATAGACATTTGTGGATAGACATTTGTCGATAGATATTTGTGGATAGACATTTGTAGATAGAAATTTGTCGTGAGACATTTGTCGATAGATATTTGTCGATAGACATTTGTCGATAGACATTTGTGGATAGACATTTGTGGATAGACTTTTTTGGATAGACATTTGTGTCTATCGACAAATGTCTTTCGACAAATGTCTATCGACAAATGTCTTTCGACAAATGTCTATCGACAAATGTCTTTCCACAAATGTCTATCGACAAATGTCTATCCACAAATGTCTATCGACAAATGTCTAGCCACAAATGTCTATCGACAAATGTCTAGCCACAAATGTCTATCCACAAATGTCTAGCCACAAATGTCTATCGACAAATGTCTATTTACAAATGTCTATCGTTAAATGTCTATCGACAAATGTCTATCGACAAATGTCTATCCACAAATGTCTATGGACAAATGTCTATCCACAAATGTCTATCCACAAATATCTATCGACAAATGTCTAGCCACAAATGTCTATCGACAAATGTCTAGCCACAAATGTCTATCGTTAAATGTCTATCGACAAATGTCTATCCACAAATGTCTATCCACAAATGTCTTTCCACAAATGTCTATCCACAAATGTCTATCCACAAATGTCTATCCACAAATGTCTATCGACAAATGTCTATCCACAAATGCCTATGGACAAATGTCTATCCACAAATGTCTATCCACAAATGTCTATCGACAAATGTCTATCCACAAATGTCTCGATAGACAAATATTTGTCGATACAAATGTCTAGCCACAAATGTCTATGCATAAATGTCTATCCACAAATGTCTATCCACAAATATCTATCGACAAATGTCTATCCACAAATGTCTATGGACAAATGTCTATCCACAAATGTCTATCCACAAATGTCTATCGATAAATGTCTAACCACAAATGTCTATAAACAAATGTCTATCCACAAATGTCTGTCGTTAAATGTCTATCGACAAACGTCTGTCGTTAAATGTCTATCGACAAACGTCTATCGACAAATGTCTATCCACAAATGTCTATGGACAAATGTCTATCCACAAATGTCTATGGACAAATGTCTATCCACAAATGTCTATCCACAAATGTCTATCCACAAATGTCTAGCCACAAATGTCTATCCACAAATGTCTATCCACAAATGTCTATCGTTAAATGTCTATCGACAAATGTCTATCCACAAATGTCTATGGACAAATGTCTATCCACAAATGTCTATCGACAAATGTCTATCGACAAATGTCTATACACAAATGTCTATCGACAAATGTCTATCCACAAATGTCTATGGACAAATGTCTATCCACAAATAACTATCCACAAATGTCTATCCACAAATGTCTATCGACAAATGTCTATCCACAAATGTCTATCCACAAATGTCTAGCCACAAATGTCTATCCACAAATGTCTAGCCACAAATGTCTATTCACAAATGTCTATCGACAAATGTCTATCCACAAATGTCTATCGACAAATGTCTATCGACAAATGTCTATCGACAAATGTCTATCGACAAATGTCTAGCCACAAATGTCTATCCACAAATGTCTATCCACAAATGTCTATCGTTAAATGTCTATCGACAAATATCTATCCACAAATGTCTATCGACAAATGTCTATCCACAAATGTCTATCTACAAATGTCTATCGCCAAATGTCTATCCACAAATGTCTATGGACAAATGTCTATCCACAAATGTCTATCCACAAATGTCTATCGACAAATGTCTATCCACAAATGTGTGTCGACAAATGTCTAGCCACAAATGTCTAGCCACAAATGTCTATCCACAAATGTCTATCGACAAATGTCTATCCACAAATGTCTTTCCACAAATGTCTATCCACAAATGTCTATCCACAAATGTCTATCCACAAATGTCTATCGACAAATGTCTATCCACAAATGCCTATGGACAAATGTCTATCCACAAATGTCTATCCACAAATGTCTATCGACAAATGTCTATCCACAAATGTCTCGATAGACAAATATTTGTCGATACAAATGTCTAGCCACAAATGTCTATGCATAAATGTCTATCCACAAATGTCTATCCACAAATATCTATCGACAAATGTCTATCCACAAATGTCTATGGACAAATGTCTATCCACAAATGTCTATCCACAAATGTCTATCGATAAATGTCTAACCACAAATGTCTATAAACAAATGTCTATCCACAAATGTCTGTCGTTAAATGTCTATCGACAAATGTCTATCCACAAATGTCTATGGACAAATGTCTATCCACAAATGTCTATCCACAAATGTCTATCCACAAATGTCTATGGACAAATGTCTATCCACAAATGTCTATCCACAAATGTCTATCCACAAATGTCTATCGTTAAATGTCTATCGACAAATGTCTATCCACAAATGTCTATGGACAAATGTCTATCCACAAATGTCTATCGACAAATGTCTATCGACAAATGTCTATACACAAATGTCTATCGACAAATGTCTATCCACAAATGTCTATGGACAAATGTCTATCCACAAATAACTATCCACAAATGTCTATCCACAAATGTCTATCGACAAATGTCTATCCACAAATGTCTATCCACAAATGTCTAGCCACAAATGTCTATCCACAAATGTCTAGCCACAAATGTCTATTCACAAATGTCTATCGACAAATGTCTATCCACAAATGTCTATCGACAAATGTCTATCGACAAATGTCTATCGACAAATGTCTATCGACAAATGTCTAGCCACAAATGTCTATCCACAAATGTCTATCCACAAATGTCTATCGTTAAATGTCTATCGACAAATATCTATCCACAAATGTCTATCGACAAATGTCTATCCACAAATGTCTATCTACAAATGTCTATCGCCAAATGTCTATCCACAAATGTCTATGGACAAATGTCTATCCACAAATGTCTATCGACAAATGTCTATCGACAAATGTCTATCGACAAATGTCTATCCACAAATGTCTATCCACAAATGTCTAGCCACAAATGTCTAGCCACAAATGTCTATCCACAAATGTCTATCCACAAATATCTATCGACAAATGTCTATCGACAAATGTCTATCCACAAATGTCTATCCACAAATGTCTATCGACAAATGTCTATCCACAAATGTATATCGACAAATGTCTATCGACAAATGTCTATCGACAAATGTCTATCCACAAATGTCTATCCACAAATGTCTATCCACAAAAGTCTATCCACAAATGTCTATCCACAAATGTCTATCGACAAATGTCTATCCACAAATGTATATCGACAAATGTCTATCGACAAATGTCTATCCACAAATGTCTATCCACAAAAGTCTATCGACAGATGTCTATCGACAAATATCTAACGACAAATGTCTATCGACAAATGTCTATCCACAAATGTCTATCGATAAATGTCTAACCACAAATGTCTATCCACAAATGTCTATCCACAAATTTCTGTCGTTAAATGTCTATCGACAAACGTCTATCTACAAATGTCTATCCACAAATGTCTATGGACAAATGTCTATCCACAAATGTCTATCCACAAATGTCTATCCACAAATGTCTCGATAGACAAATATTTGTCGATACAAATGTCTAGCCACAAATGTCTATGCACAAATGTCTATCCACAAATGTCTATCCACAAATGTCTATCGATAAATGTCTAACCACAAATGTCTATCCACAAATGTCTATCCACAAATTTCTGTCGTTAAATGTCTATCGACAAACGTCTATCTACAAATGTCTATCCACAAATGTCTATGGACAAATGTCTATCCACAAATGTCTATCGACAAATGTCTATCCACAAATGTCTATCCACAAATGTCTATCCACAAATGTCTATCCACAAATGTCTATCCACAAATGTCTATCGACAAATGTCTAGCCACAAATGTCTATCCACAAATGTCTATCGTTAAATGTCTATCGACAAATGTCTATCCACAAATGTCTATGGACAAATGTCTATCCACAAATGTCTATCGATAAATGTCTAACCACAAATGTCTATCCACAAATGTCTAGCCACAAATATCTATCGACAAATGTCTATCCACAAATGTCTATGGACAAATGTCTATCCACAAATGTCTATCCACAAATGTCTATCGATAAATGTCTAACCACAAATGTCTATCCACAAATGTCTATCCACAAATTTCTGTCGTTAAATGTCTATCGACAAACGTCTATCGACAAATGTCTATCCACAAATGTCTATGGACAAATGTCTATCCACAAATGTCTATCGACAAAAGTCTATCCACAAATGTCTATCCACAAATGTCTATCGACAAATATCGATCGACAAATGTCTAGCCACAAATGTCTATCCACAAATGTCTATCCACAAATGTCAATCCACAAATGATAATCCACAAATGTCTATCCACAAATGTCTATGGACAAATGTCTATCCACAAATGTCTATCCACAAATGTCTATCCACAAATGTCAATCCACAAATGTCTATCCACAAATGTCTATCCACAAATGTCTATCGTTAAATGTCTATCGACAAATGTCTATCCACAAATGTCTATGGACAAATGTCTATCCACAAATGTCTATCCACAAATGTCTATCGACAAATGTCTATCCACAAATGTCTATCGACAAATGTCTAGCCACAAATGTCTATCCACAAATGTCTATCGACAAATGTATATCCACAAATGTCTATCCACAAATGTCTATCGTTAAATGTCTATCCACAAATGTCTATCCACAAATATCTATCGACAAATGTCTATCCAAAAATGCCTATGGACAAATGTCTATCCACAAATGTCTATCCACAAATGTCTAGCCACAAATGTCTATCCACAAATGTCTATCGTTAAATGTCTATCGACAAATGTCTATCGACAAATGTCTATCCACAAATGTCTATGGACAAATGTCTATCCACAAATGTCTATCGACAAATGTCTATCCACAAATGTCTATCCACAAATGTCTATCCACAAATGTCTATGGACAAATGTCTATCCACAAATGTCTATCCACAAATGTCTATCGACAAATGTCTAGCCACAAATGTCTATCCACAAATGTTTATCCACAAATGTCTATCGTTAAATGTCTATCTACAAAGGTCTATGGACAAATGTCTATCCACAAATGTCTATCGTTAAATATGTATCGACAAATGTCTATCCACAAATGTCTATCGACAAATATCTATCGACAAATGTCTATCGACAAATGTCTTTCGACAAATGTCTTTCGACAAATCGCTGGCTGAGAATTATAGGGTTGTATGTCTGCAGGGGTTTCCATAAAACATACAACCTTATAATTCATGGCCAGCGAAATGTCTATCCACAAATGTCTATCGACAAATGTCTATCCTTAAATGTCTATCGACAAATGTCTATCCACAAATGTCTATCCACAAATGTCTACCCACAAATGTCTATCCACAAATGATAGACAATTAACGATAGACATTTCGAAAGACATTTGTCGATAGACATTTGTCGAAAGACATTTGTCGATAGACATTTGTCGATAGATATTTGTCGATAGACTTTTGTGGATAGACATTTGTGGATAGACATTTGTGGATAGACATTTGTCGATATACATTTGTGGATAGACATTTGTCGATAGACATTTGTGGATAGACATTTGTCGATAGACATTTGTCGATAGACATTTGTCGATAGACATCTGTCGATAGATATTTGTGGATAGACATTTGTAGATAGAAATTTGTCGTGAGACATTTGTCGATAGATATTTGTGGATAGACATTTGTCGATAGACATTTGTGGATAGACATTTGTGGATAGACTTTTGTGGATAGACATTTGTCGATAGACATTTGTGGATAGACATTTGTGGATAGACATTTGTCGATAGACATTTGTGGATAGACATTTGTCGATAGACATTTAACGATAGAAATTGGTCGATAAATATTTGTGGATAGACATTTGTGGATAGACATTTGTGGATAGACATTTGTGGCTAGACATTTGTGGATAGACATTTGTGGATAGACATTTGTGGATAGACATTTGTGGATAGACATTTGTGGATAGACATTTGTGGATAGACATTTGTGGATAGACATTTGTGGATATACATTTGTGGCTAGACATTTGTCGATAGATATTTGTGGATAGACATTTGTGGATAGACATTTGTGGATAGACATTTGTGGCTAGACATTTGTCGATAGACATTTGTCGATAGACATTTGTGGATAGACATTTGTGTATAGACATTTGTGGATAGACATTTGTGGCTAGACATTTGTCGATAGACATTTGTGGATAGACATTTGTGGATAGACATTTGTCCATAGACATTTGTGGATAGACATTTGTCGATAGACATTTGTGGATAGACATTTGTGGATAGACATTTGTCGATAGACATTTGTGGATAGACATTTGTCCATAGACATTTGTGGATAGACATTTGTGGATAGACTTTTGTGGATAGACATTTGTGGATAGATGTTTGTGGCTAGACATTTGTGGATAGACATTTGTGGATATACATTTGTCGATAGACATTTGTGGATAGACATTTGTGGCTAGACATTTGTCGATAGACATTTGTGGATAGACATTTGTCGATAGACATTTGTGGATAGACATTTGTCGATAGACATTTGTGGATAGACATTTGTCCATAGACATTTGTGGATAGACATTTGTCGATAGACATTTGTCGATACACATTTGTCGATAGACATTTAACGATAGACATTTGTATATAGACATTTGTGGATAGACATTTGTGGCTAGACATTTGTCGATAGACATTTGTGGCTAGACATTTGTGGATAGACATTTGTGGCTAGACATTTGTCGATAGATATTTGTGGATAGACATTTGTGGATAGACATTTGTGGAAAGACATTTGTGGCTAGACATTTGTGGATAGACATTTGTGGATAGACATTTGTGGATAGACATTTGTGGATAGACATTTGTCGATAGACATTTACCGCGAGACATTTATCGTGAGACATTTATCGAGAGACATTTACCGCGAGACATTTATCGTTAAACATTTATCGAGCGACATTTATCGAGAGACATTTACCGCGAGACATTGATCGAGAGACATTTATCGAGAGATATTTATCGCGAGACAGTTATCGTGAGACATTTATCGAGAGACATTTATCGCGAGACATTTATCGAGAGACATTTATCGAGAGACATTTACTGCGAGACATTTATCGTGAGACATTTATCGCGAGACATTTATCGCGAGACATTTTTCGTGAGACATTTATCATGAGACATTTATCATGAGACATTTATCATGAGACATATATCATGAGAAATTTATCTCGAGACATTTATCGAGAGACATTTACCGCGAGACATTTATCGTGAGACATTTATCGTGAGACATTTATCGAGAGACATTTATCGTGAGACATTCCTCATGAGACATTTATCGTGAGACATTTATTATGAGACATTAATCATGAGACATTTATCATTAGACATATATCATGAGAAATTTATCTCGAGACATTTATCATGAGACATTTATCTCGAGACATTTATCATTAGATATTAATCTCGAGACATTTACCGCGAGACATTTATCGAGAGACATTTATCGAGAGACATTTTTCGCGAGACATTTATCGTGAGACATTTATCGTGAGACATTTATCGAGAGACATTTATCGTGAGACATTTATCGTGAGACATTCCTCATGAGACATTTATCGTGAGACATTTATCATGAGACATATATCATGAGAAATTTATCTCGAGACATTTATCATGAGACATTTATCATGAGACATTTATCTCGAGACATTTATCATGAGATATTAATCTCGAGACATTTATCATGAGACATTTACCATGAGACATTTCTCTCGAGACATTTCTCTCGAGACATTTCTCATTGGACATGTCTCATGAGAAATGTTTCAAGAGATATGAGACATTTCTTATGAGACTTGTCTCATGAGACATGTCACATGAGTTACACTTACGCTCAAAAAATTTAGTAGTAAAACAGCTACACGGAGAAAAATGAATCTAGTATTTTATACTCCATATGACTAGTAAGGTAATTAATTAAAAAGCCCTAGATTTTAAGTAAATTTTACCTTACGTATTGAACATTTCTTGGATCCGTAAAGTAATTTTTACAAGCAAATTATGGTTAAAAAATTAAAGTAGTATATACCTTACGAGTAGCAATATATTCTTTACGTAGAGTCAAATATACCTTCAACCAAAAAAGTGTATGAATCTTTTCACTTTAAGATTCTAGTAAAACATATTTTACAAATTTAACTATTCCATGAATAAGTTTTACCTTACACTAAGGTAATAATAATACTGAATTCAAGGAATTTCCTCCAAAAGAGATCAGTGCCCTCGGTACATAGAAAAAAACTCTTAAAGCTGCCATTGAAAAGTGCGCCATTTGTTCTCCATTTGTGTTGGATGTTTTTTTTTTTTTGTCAAACCTTTAAGGTGGCGAGTGCGGGATAATTACATTAATTCAAAAAGAATTCGCAAACAATTGGATCAAATAAAGTCAATATCATTTTTATTGACGATATTTGTCTAAATAAAATTGTATGCATTTATCTTACAAAAATTAATTAAAATAAAAAAGGTGATTTTTGTAATTATTGAAAAACATAACAGGGTCATACGTACTAACTCCTAAATGGCTTTGAGGATTAACCAGGTATGTTTTTCAATAATTACAAACCTTTTTTTTTATTTTAATTAATTTTTGTAAGATAGATGCATACAATTTTATTTAGAAAAATGTCATCAATAAAAATGAAATTGACTTTATTTGATCCAATCTGTTATTAAATTATATACCTTCCATAGAGAAGTTCAATTTACTTTAAAAATCAATATTTTCAGCCTTATAGTAAGGTAAAATATGTACCTAACTTTCTAGTAATTTCTATTAGGAACTCATACAAAAAAAAGGCTTTACTGTAAAGTTAATCATAAGCTATAAATTTACTAGAAAAGTAAGGTAAATTTCATTTTATTGGGGAGTCATCCCTATTTTAACTTTACATTAAAGTTAAATGTACCAGAAATAAGGTGGTTCACACCTTATTTTTTCTCCGTGTACGAATGGAATTCGACCCCCCAATACCCCTCCTTTATTAATCAAGTTTTATTTGAGGTTTATAGATTTATGTGAATTTTTTTATAAACGTCTTGGGCTCTGGTCACATGGGGGCCCTGTTACATTGATACAGCTGATACAGCAGCAGCTACGCCTCTGATAAACTTACCAAATAAAAAGATAAACAATATTCCAATATTCATTAATAATCAAGCTGTACCTTACGCCAATACGGCCAAATACCTTGGAATGTCTTTGGATGCAAAGCTAAAGTGGAAAGAGCACATCAAAAAGAAAAGAGAAGAACTAAACTTGAAATATAGAAAAATGTACTGGTTACTTGGTAAGAACTCTGATTTATCAACCCAAAACAAAATAATGCTATATAATCAAGTACTAAAGCCTGTTTGGACCTATGGTATCCAATTATAAGGCTGTACAAAGAAAACAAATACCGAAATCATCCAAAAATTCCAAAACAAAGTCCTTCGTGGAATAGTTAATGCACCTTGGTTTATAAGAAATAGCGATCTACCTCGTGACTTGCAAATAGAAACGGTTACAGAAGTTGTTAAATAATCATTTTTAGCAAAAAAACAAAACCGACTTCCATGGATCAAAACAGGGTTTTATGGTTTTTAAAATAGTTCCTATGGCTTAAAGTGAACGAAATTAAAATGGGACCACACTGCAGCCACCAGCTTTCCAATACAAAAAGAATTATCAAAATTGGTTCACTCAGTCCAAAGTTATGTGGTAACAAACATAACAAAAAAAAAGAAAAAAAAAAATACAGACGAATTGAATACCTCCTCCTTTTTGGAAGTCGGTAAAAATACGCTTTATCGCATAATCAGAGACTGCAAAGTCATACCAATTCTGAAATGGTGTCCGTCTTGAATACAAGAAACCATGTTCGGAGATTAAGAAGAACCAAGCCTCATGAGCTTATGGTCTAAAAAAAACATGGGAAAGTATTAAAAGTTTAAACTTCCCCCAAAGTGATTTTACAAAGTTAAGAAAGGAAAATCTGATTTCGATCTCTCAAGATTATGGTCCTGATAAAGAGGTGGTTTTAGTGGTTAAGAGTCCCACACTACTTGGTGTCGAATACTGCCAAGTGTCTTTTGAAGATTTCTTCCTGTCAAAAAAAAACAAAAAAACAAAAAAAACTAAAACTATTTCTATTTTGACATAATTATTCAGAAAAATACATTATTGAGTTGCATTTTTTCTTTTGATTTAAAAAAAAGTTATTTATTTGGTTAAAATTTAGAAAGTAATTCTTCTTATTTTTAAACAAATAAAATAATCTTCTTTATCAAAAAACAAAACCGACTTCCATGGATCAAAACTGGGTTTTATGGTTTTTAAAATAGTTCCTATGGCAAAAAGTGAACGAAAATGAAATGGGACCACACTGCAGCCACCAGCTATCCAATACAAAAAGAATTATCAAAATTCGTTCACTCAGTCTAAAGTTATGCGGTAACAAACATAAAAAAAAAAAAAAAAAAAAAAAAAAAACAGACGAATTGAATACCTCCTCCTTTTTGGAAGTCGGTAAAAAAAAAAAAATTATTATTCATTTTGAACGGTTTTTTAGGGTTTATGATGTTTCTTTTTCATTTTTAGATTTTTAAAAGTAAAAAAAGCTAATCTTGCTTTCTTTTTTTACCGACTTCCAAAAAGGAGGAGGTATTCAATTCGTTTGTATTTTTTTTTTTTTTTTTTTTTTTTTTTTTATGTTTGTTACCGCATAACTTTGGACTGAGGGAACCAATTTTGATAATTCTTTTTGTATTGGAAAGCTGGTGGCTGCAGTGTGGTCCCATTTTAATTTCGTTCACTTTTAACCATAGAAACTATTTTAAAAACCATAAAACCCAGTTTTGATCCATGGAAGTCGGTTTTGTTTTTTTGCTAAAAATGATTATTTATTTAAATATTTATAATTTGTAAGGAAACAGCAATGCAAATATTTCAAAATCAGAGGAAACTTGTAATTTGTTAAAAAAAATTCATTTTATTGAACACTAAAATTTGGAAGCACCTATCATAAATTTATATTTTTAAAAACTATCTTCAAAATAGAAATTAATTTCAAAATACATATATATACTAATTTCAGCTGACAGAAACAAAATTTTAGGTCTTTCGGCCTAAATACAAATTCAACATTTGCCAAAAAAAAAAAACAACTCTTCACCGCGGCAAAAAAAAACTGGGTTTTCATATCCCTGTACTGCAATATCTAATGTCGAATTCCTTTCAATTTTTTGAATCGCCTCAAAAAATCGAATTTTTGGTGTTAAAAAGGAACATGAAAACAGACCGAATTCTTTTTGCGATTGTATGTGTGTCATTTGACAACAATTTTTACACGAACGTCAAGCTGAAACCAAAACAATTTCTGCAAATAAAACCAGAGATTCCTTTGATCAATAATTTTGTTTATTTTCTTTGGTAATATAAAGTTATTTTAATCAGAATCAAAGGGAAATTGCAGTTATTATTAAGATCTGAGTGAAGATGAAGTAGAAGGTTATTATTTTGGCCGTATGCTGTGGTTTTACAGAGAAAAAATTTTCTGATGATAATTACGAGAAGAAAAGTAACAGTTATTTAACTTTTTCACAAGAACTATGCCAGGAAAAAATATATTTTGATCGCACATTGTTTTTTTAAAATTTATTTCATATTTTTCCGCAATAAAAATACGATATTCAATTAAAATTTACTCTTTATTAGAAGTTGATGTTCTCAAATAAACAAACAAAACAAAGAAAACTGTCAGCTTGACGTTTGAGAAATGTCAAATGTTCCAAGTGTGTGTGCAAATCCGTGTAAATCTCTCAAAAAAGAGGGATTAAAAAAAAATCGAATTCTGCTTCGTTTGAGGCGAATTTTTTTTCTATGGAACATGATTTTCAGAAAAAATTCGCTTCGAGATCGCCGAAAATTCGATTTTTCAATTGAAAGGAATTCGACATAAGTGTTAGAGGAGTCTTGTCTTGACTTCGGACTCGGTAATACCGTACGACATACCTTGCAAAAGTATGGTTTGTGATGATATTCATTTGCAGACCTATTTTTGAGTGAGAATGTGATAACTGAAAAGTTGATTAGTCTATTTTAGCAAATTTTATAGAAGAGCATAAAAGCAAAACTATTTTTTTAGGACTTAAGGCTTTAAACAACCGTTAAAAGAAGAGAAATGGAGCTACATAATTGTTGTAAAACACTAGTTCAACTATTGACACATTGGAGATTTTAGTTCCTCTCACTGAGCATATGGAAAAAAAATTATGTTTTAGTAGGTATAGAAGGTAATAAGTTTTTTTTTTTTTAGGGAAAAGCATAAATCCTGAGATCTCTATCTTTGCGATAAAAGCAAAATTCTTTCAATCTCAATAGAGCAAAGGGTTGTTTTACTGTCTTTAATAAAAAAATGTAATGTTAATGTAAAAAGTAAAAGTAGGTGTTCCAAAATTTGCATCCTTTTACTATTGTCTGAACCCATCAAATTAAATGGTGTTGTTCAAAGAGTATCTTCGCAGACATCAGCACCTCGTTGAAGAAAACAAACTGTCTCTAACGAATCAATCCTTTTTATCAGGATTTCTTTCAACTCTTCGCATTAGTATTCCAAGTTGTTTCTGGCTGGAGAAAAAAAAACATCTCAATGACCAAACTAGAAACAGGTAAGCAACATAAACAAAGGAGAAGAAAACCTCCTTCTCAAAAGAAACTGATTTGTTATTCTATACGCATTTCAAAGTGGGCAAACATTTTAAAACAAACGAACAAAAAAAAAAAAAAGTAAGTAAATCCTTGAAGGTTTATCAAATTCGTTTCACCGTCCATCCTTTCAACCCTCTTCTATTGGCTCAAAGGAATCACCTACAGGTTGGATATTTAACTCTGATGATTTTATTACCACGTGCAAAGGGCTTTTGGATTGTGTTTCATTAGATGCAATAGTCACGTTCGTTTTATTAAGCCATCAACAGAACAACTATGGACTTCTAATTTTCTTCTTTTGCGGTTCGGTTCAAGTCAGCTTATTAAGATGAAACAGGTGATGAGATAGCTTAAATGTCCCGACAGTTGCAGAATGAATTGACAAGTTAAGATTATTGATTTCAGTCAGAAAAGACTCAAAATTGTCAAAGACACATTATATAGAATATTTTACGGTGACCCGTTTTGCTATTTTTGCATTTTTCTGTTCTTAAAGTAAACCATATGAAAAGAGGAAATTTAATTAACATCATAAAACAACAAAGTCTTACGTAATTCAAAATATGACAAAGCTTTATAGAAAATAAAATAAAAACCAAATAAAGCCGTAGAATTTATATTTATAAATAAACTGGCTCCAAGCCAACGTAAAGACTTCTTCATTTTTAATTAATTCATGCAAACAATTTTCTTTATTTCCGCTTCATTAGGACGACATGTCACACTGGTTTCTTTTTTTTTTTTGTTTCTCGCATTTGAACATAAACAGAAGGGGATACAAAAACATCACAGCTGTAATATTTCTTTTCTTTGGCATTATTATAAGAAATCCGGGGGTAAAAGGATAATACAGAAGCTTATAAATATTGTTCAGATTTTTCTTTCTTGGCTCATTTAGATAATTGCTGCAATTAACTAAATTAGCACGCCATTTGTTGGAAAAAAAAACAAAGGGGATGATGGAAGGATATCCCCATTTGTGAGAAATTCGTATATTAAATACATTTTATTCTTTTGAATTTTTCTAATACATGAAATTATACCAATAAAAAAACTGATTATGAAAAATAAAAACCAAATCAAGGTTAAAATTAAAGCTTAAATAAAATTAAAGAAAATATAACCTTATTAATTAATAAGTGATACATGTTCTACACGGAGAAAAAAGGATATATTAAAATAAGATGACGCCATCTTAAATTCCAACCGCTTAAACAATAAAATTTCCGCTTGAAATAAGTGGAATTTAAGGTGAAATACCTATGCTTAATTTAATAGGGAATCATCTTGTTATTAAGTGGTCTTTTTTCTCAGTGTACAAAGAGACTTGGAAGGAATTTATGCGTTTAGTTTGGAATTGTTTGAAACTAATAATAATGTGAAGGAAGATCAAAACAAGCCAAAAATTTCGAGGTACCTACATATATCTACGGTGGCCATCCGTCCCGGTTAACCTGGGACTGTCCCGTATATTTATACAGCTTGTACCTAAGAAACCCGGGACGTACATATAAGTGCCCCTTATTTGTAATTTGTCTAGTGATTGTCCCATATTTGCACATTTTCTGATTTTTGTGCCTATTCAAAATTTTAAATACTTTGTACGGAAAACAAGAATACATTGGTTGGAAATAAATTTTTTTTCAAATTTTTCGGATAAAACATTAAATCTAGTACGCTACTGAAGCAAGACGAAAATTTTTCCAAAGTCAGAAAACTCTTTTGGAGCAAGAAAAATTGCCTGGACAAATAAATGGGAGTGACAAACGATTGAAAACTCTCCAAATATTCTAGCACAGGTAAGAATTTCGTTGCCTAAGCTGCGTAGTGTGCAACGAAAAGCAAAATTTTCGTTTACATTTTCGTAGGCTTTAGTTTTTAAATTTTTCGTGAATTATTTAGTTCCAGCTTGTGTTTGTCAGGTTGAAAAGCTACACCACGAATTTTTTTTTGAAAAATGAACAATATGAAACATATGGATGGAAGAGTAAATAACCCAGCTAATTTTCAAAACTTTTAAGGACATGTGAACCCTTTCGAACCCAAGCTATGAAAATCATTATTACAAAATTTTTTTTTCGGTATTATCTTTTTTTTTTTTTTTTTTTTTTTTTTTTTCACTTCAGATTCTTTGATGTAGTCAGCTTAGAGCAAGCTGTATACTACTATCAGAGGGTTCATCATTAGTGCATGTGTTAGTAGTTAGTAGGACAAAAACAATTAAATACTATCCACATGCACAATATACAATTAATATTAGCTAAAAATGATATACTAACATATTTACAATTTAAAAATCTAATTAAAACATTAACTGACAATCACGTCTGTGGAGCACTGGTTCGAAATAAATTTTTTAATTTCATCTTGCTCATATTAAAGTCAATATCGTTTAAATTATAAAGTTTGCTCATTCGGTTAAGAGGCTCGTTTATACCATAGTTTGTTCTATGAAAGTCAATATGTAAGAGTTCAAATCTTCGTAGGTGGTGAGATCCTCCCGGATAGTTAAAGCCAAGGCAACCTAATAAGTCAGGAGCGTCAAGTTGGCCATTAATTAATTGATGAAAGAATATAATATCGTTATTGACACGCCTTTGTTGCAAAGTTTGCATGTTTAAAAGTTGAATCCGCTGATCGTAAGGTGGTAAGTTGTAAGGATCTGTCCAAGGTAGACCCTTCAGAGCAAAGCGTATGAAATTATGTTGGATTGATTCTATACGATTCTTATGAACCTCATAAAAAGGACTCCATACTTGGGAAGCGTACTCGAGGTGGGGTCGAACGTAGCAGTTGTATAAAGAAAGTGTGACAAATGGATCGTCAAACTCCTTTGCCCAGCGTTTTACAAATCCAAGCATTGAGCTCGCTTTGTTTACTATGAAATTAATGTGTTCGGTGAATTCTAAATTTGAACTGAATTGGACACCCAAGTCCTTAAAACTAAATACTCGACAGAGCTTGTGTTGCGATATACAATAATCGAAGGCATTCGGGACTCGTTTTCGAGAGAAAGTAATTGTTTGACATTTGACTGGGTTGAGAGAGAGACCGTTTTTCCCACACCAAACACTAAAACTGTCAATGTCATCTTGTAGAAGAATCCGGTCATGGTTGTTTTTTATTGTCTTAAAAATCTTCATATCATCGGCGAATATAAGAATTTCACTTGAATTAATGCATGAAGTTACATCATTTATAGCAAGTATAAAAAGAAATGGACCCAGATGGCTTCCCTGGGGTACACCTGAGCGAGCAATAAAGGGGTCAGAAAGACAGTTCCTGAATTTAACTTGATAGGATCTATTCTCAAGGTATGATTCTATCCAGGCTATAAAAAAAGGCGGAAAACCAAAAGCTTTTAGCTTGAAAGAAATAATTTTATGATTTAATTGATCAAACGCTTTAGAAAAATCAGTGTATATGCAATCAACTTCACTTCCTTTTTCTAAAGCATTTGAACATTTATATAAAAAGGTAAGGAGATTAGTAATAGTTGATTTTTTCCTCATAAAACCATGCTGTTGTTCACATACTAGATTCTTGCTGAAAAATGCTACACTCTCACAAACAACTTTCTCGAAAATCTTCGGAATGCACGATAGTTTTGAAATAGGTCTATAATTCTTTATATCTGTCTTATCACCCTTCTTGAAAATAGGAGTTAGAAATGATGATTTCCAAATGATGGGAAATTGTCCAGATTTGAGGGAAAGTTCAAACAAATACGTTAGGGGCTTAGATAACGAGTTTCTACAGTTTTTCAATAATATTGGAGGAACACCATCTGGTCCAACCGAACAATCATCATTCAACGATGAAAGAATTTCTAAAACAGTACTTTCTAGTACAGGGATATTGTTACAACACGTTTGGGAATAGCTTTGTAGATTTCTAAAAAATATTTCGTCAATTTCAAAAGCCTCATCAACAAAAGATTTACGGAAGTTTGTCGCAAAAGCATTGCAAATGTCAAAGGTTTGTTGCATTGGGACGTTTTCATAAATAAAATTTGCAGGGTAGCCATCTGAGTTTTTCTTAGAGTTAACGAGTTTCCAAAAAGACTTAGGATCTTTTTTTAAGCTATTTCCTTTCTCAATTAAATAATTGGTGTAAAGTGTTTTCGAAAGAGATTTAAATTCTTCAAACAGAGCGCTATAAGAGGCGTAATCAGTTAGAGATAAGGTTTTTAGGTAAGTTTTCCATGCTTTATTTCGTTTATTTCTCAACGATTTCAGTTCTTTTGTGTACCAAGATTGATTTAAATTCGTATTTTTCATTTTTTTCATGGAAAGAGTATTAATAAGACACTTGTTTAGAATACTATAGAAACTGTTAACAGCTTCATCAATATTAGACAAAGACAATACGTCTGATATTCCAGACCTATATAAGTTTTCGGATAGCAACTCAAAATTTGCTTTTCTGAAATCAAAAAAATAGGAGCAATCAATGTCATTACTGTTTTCAGTAACATGACTGCTACAGTCAAAAAAGATTTCCAAGGGTGGATGGTAATTATCTATATTAGTAATTCCAATTCTAGACTCTAGAACAAGGGTACTAATAGCGTCAGAGGAAAATACCAAATCGAGAGTTCGATTTTTAAAGTTTTTAATACAGCTTATTTGCTGTAAGTCAGAATAACTAATTTTATCAAGAAAAGCCAGTTCATTTTGAGAGGAAGTCAACGAAGGTTCTTGGTAAGTTTCGTCTTCCGACGGAATCCATTGAATGTGTGGTAAGTTGAAATCTCCCACAAGTAATATATTGCTGTTGGGGCAAACCAGGTCAAGTACGAAGTCTAAAGCAAAGGAAAGTTCGACATAAACGGATGCAGAACTTTTTGGAGGAATGTATGCGTTTAGAATATAAACAAAATTATTTTCTACAGTAAGTTTTACACAAATTAAATCAATTGATAGTTTAAAAGGGAATGAAATAGAAGAAGAAACAAATTTATTATGTACAGCTATTAAGACACCTCCCCCCAATTCCTTTGAGTTTCCAACATGACGATCCTTTCTATAAACTAAGAACTCTTGGCAAAAAAGTTCCGTGTCCAAAAAACTTGGGTTTAACCAGGTTTCTGTCAGAGCAAAAATATCATGTGGGAATGTTTGAGAATTGACGAAAATGTCAGCGGTTTTGCTACGAAGCCCTCTTACGTTTTGGTAGAAGAGGGTAATCCTACTGAGTTTTTTGATGGAAGATCCTTAGGCAAATTGCGTTTTCTTGTGGAGCAGAATTCCTTAACTAGTGTTCCAGGAGGCCAGTTATTAATATTGCAAATAGAATCGAAATTCAGTGGATTTGTAATTATTTTAAAAGAAGAGATAAAGCTATTGGGTTTACTGATTTTCGTACATTTTATAGAAGTGTTCGATGGTATGCTATTACAAGAGACTAAGTGGGAGATAACATCTTCAGGAGCTGTGTCAGGATCCAAACGTGAAACGAAAATAGTTTTAGGTTTGGAAACAGCCTTGATAAGTTTAGGATTGGAAATGGAATTTGTTGTGGAAGTGGTTTCAATGGGTTCAGGAAGTTCTAATGTGTTGGCAGTGTTGGAAAGGTTGGATCTGAGGTTAGTTCTTTTTGGAGGTGGGCCAGAATTTTTAGTATGTGATAAGGAGTCGGCATCTCTACTTCTTTTCTTAACTTTTGAAACATGGTTTTTCTGAATACCTGACCCTGATTTGGCAAGGATGTCTTCATTAACAGAAGAAATTTTATTTTGGTGATTTTCAGAAATTAAATCGGTCGTTGAAGTGGAATTATCTACCATTTTGTTGTCTACAGAAAAAGAATTAAAATTTGAAACAGCGATGTTAAAGACATTGAGTAGCTCTTCAAAGCCCTTTGAAAGTTTTAAAATGTCTGCTTTAAAAGAAGACATTTTAAAAGCTAATCTTGATATTGTTAATTCGCGGCAGTCAGGGCAATACCAATAGGCAAACTCGGAATTAGCTATCTTTTCGATAAATGCGTTCGTTGAGCCAATACACCTTGGGTGGTAGAGATTACCACAATGTCCAAAGCACGCAAATAGGCGCGCGTTGCTTGAAGTTTCTAAACAATTTTTTGTTGAACAGACCATTATTTTTGGGTTAAAAGAAATAAAAAAAAAAAAAAAATAAAATAAATAAAATAAAAAAATTAAAAAAAAAAAACGGTGCCGTGAAATAACGCCGAGCGAAATAACGCCGAATTCCAATATTCGGCGTTATTTCACTTTACAAGAGCGAAATAACGCCGAATTTCAACATTCGGCTTTATTTCACAATGACAAAGTGAAATTACGCCGATTCGGCATTATTTCACTTTTTTAGTGGGGCAAATCCTGCTAAGTGGAAAAATTTCAATGTAACCACGTGTAGTCAGTTTGGTATTGATATGCCATATTCTTGGCAAAGGGACATAAGGACCATGGACTTTTTATTTGTGGGACTTAAGTCCGAATTGAGTAAGACATAAGTTCCAAATTAATTGTGGGCCTTATGTCAAAATCAGGTTGGACATAACCCCCACAAATAAAAGATGGGCGTTATGTCCCACTAACGAACAATTCACAAATTTTAAAATTATCTCCCAACTGGATTTGGGATAGTTACAAAATTCGATTTTGCACTTATGTCCCACCCTATTACTCCAGTCAAAGCGTCGGAAAAAAGGGCCTCACCTTGCGATGAGAGGCACTGTCAGTTTTTATTTCATGGATCGATAGGGGTATATTTAAAAGGCTTAAACCCAATTTCTCACCACCTGATCATTCTTTTTAGCGGAGTTATTCACAAAAATGCATTTTTTGGGATATTTTACTTCTAAGCTAATATCTTTGCTCCAGGTTATCGTAGACCAAAAAATAAACATACATTCTCTTCCTTATAATATTTTCTATCGTTGTATGTAATTTCATTGTATTTGAGTGAGTAAATATAAAATGGCAGCCATTTAAAGTCAAATTCTTGTTGTTAAAAAACACATTTTTGTCATTATTTCGAAAAAAGCTTATATCATGATTGACATTTTTTCAACCTATTTTGTAGCCCTGTTCATGTCCTGCATTTTACAGAAAAAATTAGCTCTTTATCACCAAAGATAGCCGAGGTATTGATAAATGAACGCATGCAAAACCGGTGCGAAAACACCCAAAAATATCGTTTTTTGGGAATAACTCGACTTCAGAATGTCCTACGGCAAAAAATAAAGCAATGAATTGTTCGTTACAACATTTTCTATCAATTTAGTGCACAATCTTTTTGTTGAAACAAATAAAAAATAAGTAATATTAAGTCAAAGTCGTTTTTTTGTTTAGCAAACTCTTGCCATATTATTTTGCAAACGGTGCGAGTATTGGCTAAGAAAATAAAATATTATTGTAGTCCTTTAAATTATCTACAATTTAAAAAAAAAATTAGCTCTCTATGACCCACACGAGCCGAGTAATTAATTTTTTAAAAAAGGTCCAAATGACCAACGAAAAAACATAAGACAAATTCTCTTATAACAAGAAACAATGAAAACAACCCCTCTCACTGAGAACTAGTATTCGAATCATAAACAAGGGAAATTTTTTTGAATTTTCGTACGGATTAATGCTTTCTTAAAATTATAATAGCTCGGCTCCCGTGGGTCGTAGAAAGCTAAATTTTTTTTTAAATTGTAGATAATTTAAAGGACTACAATAATATTTTATTTTCTTAGCCAATACTTGCACCGTTGGCAAAATAATAAGGCAAGAGTTTGCTAAACAAAAAAACGACTTTGACTTAATATTACTTATTTTTTATTTGTTTCAACAAAAAGATTGTGCACTTAATTGATAGAAAATGTTGTAACGAACAATTCATTGCTTTATTTTTTGCCGTAGGACATTCTGAAGTCGAGTTATTCCCAAAAAACGATATTTTTGGGTGTTTTCGCACCGGTTTTGCATGCGTTCATTTATCAATAGCTCGGCTATCTTTGGTGATAAAGAGCTGATTTTTTCTGAAAAATGCAGGACATGAACAGGGCTACAAAATAGGTTGGAAAAATGTCAATCATGATATAAGCTTTTTTCGAAATAATGACAAAAATGTGTTTTTTAACAACAAGAATTTGACTTTAAATGGTTGCCATTTTATATTTACTCACTCAAATACAATGAAATTACATACAACGATAGAAAATATTATAAGGAAGAGAATGTATGTTTATTTTTTGGTCTACGATAACCTGGAGCAAAGATATTAGCTTAGAAGTAAAATATCCCAAAAAATGCATTTTTGTAAATAACTCCGCTAAAAAGAATGATCAGGTGGTGAGAAATTGGGTTTAAGCCTTTTAAATATACCCCTATCGATCCATGAAATAAAAACAGACAGTGCCTCTCATCGCAAGGTCAAATGACGCTTTGACTGGAGTATATTGGCACATACGCCTATCCAATAGTGTATCCAAAGCAGGACAGCATCTCCCCAGCCTCTAAACATACTTCACTGTTTATACGCCTAAGTCCTGGGTATTATTATTGTATTTATGTGTATACCAAACAACAAAGATATGTTTGTGTTATAATTTAGCAAACGCGAAGCGGAAAAAAATTTGCTTACATGAGAATCTATTTAATTTTCAGAACCCAAACGCGAAGCGGAAAAAAATTTTGCCCACGGGAGAATCAATTTTGAGGTGTGAAAATAAAAATTCGCGCGAATTTTTATTTTCACACCTCAAAATTGATTCTCCCGTGGGCAAAATTTTTTTCCGCTTCGCGTTTGGGTTCTGAAAATTAAATAGATTCTCATGTAAGCAAATTTTGTTCCGCTTTGCCTTCCACCATAATTAAAACAGGTGGGATTTATTTGTTTCTTATCTTTGTATTGTGATTAATTTGACCGCCCTATTCGCGAGATAATTTTTTTATGTCCCACTCAAGTGGGATTTAATTCTTAAATATAAATGTCGGACCACTCAAGTGGAACATAACTCCCATAAATAAAAAGTGCGCGTTATGTCCTTGGGCCTTATGTCCCTGCGCCACGTTTTTATCACATCTTGAAACTAATCTAGGAAAATGAATAATTAAGACGCACATAAGAGCCAAAACTTTTTGGAACCTATACCTCGATGGGATGGACATAAGTCCCAAATTGGTATTGGAGCCATTGTGCCCTAATAAATTTGGGCCGTATATGCCTTTGAAAATAAGAAAAAGGGGAACATACCCTTTAACTTGCGTTTGCTTTTATGCTCACTTTTCTAACATTCGGCCTTATTTCTCAGTTGGGACTCGGCGTTATTTCACTTTGACTAAGTGCAATAAGGCCGAATGTTGAAATTCGGCGTTATTTCGCTTTTGTAAAGTGAAATAACGCCGAATTTTGGAATTCGGCGTTATTTCGCTCGGCGTTATTTCACGGCACCCCGTGCACCGAATGCTAGAAAAGTGAGCATAGAAGTGGACCTAAGTTAACCCGTATATTAAATTGCTAACCTTTTTTATTTTCAAAGGCATATAAGGCCCTAATTTATTAAGGCAGAATGGCCCCAATACCAATTCGGGACTTATGTCCATCCAATCGAGGTATAGGTTCCAAAAAAGTTTTTTGTCTTATGTGCCTCTTATTTATTCATTAACAGATTAGTCTTAAGAATGTACAAAAACATGGCGCAGGGACAAAAGGCCCAGGGATATAGCACCCACTTTTTTTTTTATTGGAGTTATGTTCAACTTGAGTGGGTGTCAACCCACTTAAAAATTATATCCCACTTGAGTGGGACATAAGCTCCATATATTTAGCATTCAAGTGGGACATAAGCCCCACACTTTTCGAAATATAAAACAATAATGAACAATTATAACTTTTGTTATATTTTATTCGCGTTTTGTTCCAGATTCTTTAAATGCAAAAGAAACTTTGAATAAGATAATGATAAGAAACAAATAGATTCCAACTGTTTTAGTTGGTGGAAAGCAAAGCGAAAAATAAATTCTTACATAAGAATCTATTTAATTTTTGGAACCCGAACGCGAAGCGGAAAAAAATTTTGCCCACGGGAGAATCAATTTTGAGGTGTGAAAATAAAAATTCGCGCGAATTTTTATTTTCACACCTCAAAATTGATTCTCCCGTGGGCAAAATTTTTTTCCGCTTCGCGTTCGGGTTCCAAAAATTAAATAGATTCTTATGTAAGAATTTATTTTTCGCTTCGCGTTTGCCAAGTTATAACACAAACATATCTCTGTTTTGTTTGGTATGCACATAAATAAAACAATAAAACCCAGGACTTAGGTTTATAAACAGTGAAATAGGTTTGGAGGCTGGGAGCATGCTGCTCTGCTGCAATCCCCTTGATTGGATACACTATTGAATCGGCTTATTTGCCAATAAGGTGGGACATAAGTGCAAAATCGAATTATGTAACTATCCCAAATACAGTTATTCAGTTGGGAGATAATTTTATAATTTGTAAATTCTTTGTTAGTGAGACATAACGCCCATCCTTTATTTGTGGGTCTTTTGTCCAACCTGAGTTTGACATAAGCCCCACATTTAATTTGGAACTTATGTCTCACTTAAGCGGGACGTAAGCCCCACAAATAAATAGTGGCTTTTATTCCATGGGCCTTATGTCCTGTGCCAAAAATATGGCATTTCAATACCAAACTGACTGCAGGTGGTAACATAGAAATTTTTCCTAAGCTCCACTTAGCAGGAAAAAGTGAAGTAACGCCGAATCGGCGTAATTTCACTTTATCTTTGCGAAATAAGGCCGAATGTTGAAATTCGGCGTTATTTCGCTTTTGTAAAGTGAAATAACGCCGAATTTTGGAATTCGGCGTTATTTCGCTCGGCGTTATTTCACGGCACCGGGCCACGGAGGCTGTAAATTATTGGAAGAAAATATTTAATATGATGCAAATGAAAAAGAAATAATTAAATTTAAAATGAAAAATAAATAATTATAACATATACAAATATGATAACGTTAAAAGCTTTGGTTTGTAATGTAGGGGAAGTGCTGTCTTATATAACAAAATAAATACACACTTACCTATGCATGCAAGCAATAAACAAAGACAAAACAAAAAAAAAAAAAATACTAAAAGCTTTGCAATAAAATAAAATTAAATAATTACACTTTTTATAACTAGAAACAAAAAAGAAAATTTACATTTAAACACAAATTTAATAATAAACTAATTAGACAAATTCAAATAGTCCACTTTTTTCAGTGCACATAGACAAAAAACTTGCTATTAGAACTACAAATTATAAATAAAATTATCGGGTCAAAAACATCACAAGTAAAAAATATGAATAGCAAAAAGTTATTTTCCAAAATATTAAATAGCAAAATTAATGTGTTATTCTCATTCTACATGTAAGTAACACCACTGCCTATGACCACCAAAAAAAGTCGGAGAACTGAGAAAATAACTTTTTATGAAACTATAATGTATGCTACTTCTTCTAAGCAAAAAAAACAAAACACTTTCTGCATTAACATTTTTTATATCTTTTTTCAAAATTATGACCATATATAAAAAAAAAATTACTTCTTCTAAGCAAAAAAAAACAAAACACTTTCTGCATTAACATTTTTTATATCTTTTTTCAAAATTATGACCATATATAAAAAAAAATTTGTTTGCAAAAAAAAAAAAAAAAGTGAATTTCAGTCCCTTTTTCGAAACAAAAAAATTAAAGGTATGACATTTGACTAACTTTTTGTAATAATTTCGTAACTAGGTATTATTATCTTTCAATTAAGCCATCGAGACCTAAAAAATTTTTTAATTTAATATTTTTTACAAATTTTAAAAAAAAATGTTACATGAGAGTAACGCTGGGTCCGAAAGGGTTTAAAGTTGAATGAAAGAATATACGATTTCAAAATCATTTTAAAAAATTTAAATGCTAAAAACAACTCACCCGATTTTGATTAAAAAATATATTTTAAGAAGTTATGTATTAACAGTACCTAAAAACCCTTTTCTTGATTTCTGATTTCGTAAACGATGTAAATGATTTCAACGAAAATGCTCTCATAAAATTGCTAAGGAAATCTTGATCAAAATAAGGAACAATTATGAAAACTTATTTTGAAAAAATTTAATTTTTTTTTGTTTGAAAAATCAATATTTTCAAAACGATCCAACTAATTTTTTATCTGTCCCGTGTTTCGCTTTCAGAAATATGGTCACCGTAGGTATATCACAAAAATTATTCGCTGGAAATTTCATTGGATTGTATTGTTTCTTTCTTGAAGCCTTAGGTATAAAAATATTAACTGTCACATTCCCGTTTCTTCCATTGCCACCCCCTTCTCAATTTTTCAAATCGATTTATTTCAATTCCGATAGATGAAAGGGAAAAAGAGTTGGGCCGGGGTCTGAATTACAAGTCCAAAGACAGCTCAATACCTACTTATTTATTGACCAATTTTTGAGTCAACCAACAAATATGGATTACCCAAGGTATCAAGGTCAGGATTCGAACCCAGGATTGCGCCACGGGTATTATCAGATTTATTATTAACTTAAAAGGATTACACAAAAGTAAAAACTACAATTGAAAAATTTTACAGTTTATTTATTATTCAATTTATTAATTTTTCCTATACAAACTCAACTAAAAAAACTATTTTTCGTAGAAATTTAAAAAATTTAAATCAAATATAGCAAAAATCAAGAATCATAAACTTACCAAACCAAACAATTTGAAAACTAAAAAATCAAAAACAAAAATCTAATTTCTAATATTTTTCTCCCTCAGTTTGCCTTTGCTAACACACACAAAAATAACATTCAATATTTACTTTCAAACATTTGAAAAATATACACCATGCGATGCGATGGAAGGATATTTTTCAATTCATCAAAAATTCTCTTGCCATTAATTAATTTGAATATGCTCAACCAAAGTTTGTCATAACAAACATAAATTTCACCCGCAAACTCACTCACTCATTCAGTTTTCATTTTCAGCTCAAGGTGGACTATATCCTATCCTCCATTCCATCTTTTTATAGTATATTGCCTTTTTGGATGAATCCCTACTATGTGCTATGGTGGTCCTTGATAATTTTTGTTCACATAAAAAAAAAATAATAATAAAGCATTTATTAAGCTAGTGGATGGATTAGTTATGACGAAAGTTTCACCAACTTCAACTAGCGGACTACAACCAACTTTTAGCTGGGTGACAAATCGCCACTCAACTAGATTAAACGAGAAACTATGGTTGGTTCGTTGTTAGGTTGTGGTGTTGGTGGTGATTTTATTTTATATATGAGCGGCCAAGTGCCCCTGCATGGTTCGGGGAAAATTTATTAGTCCTCACATGAAAGAAACGTCCAATGTCGGTCGGTCAATTGTGTTATAATTTATGAACAAGTCGACAACAACGGCTGGAACCAGAAAGATGAAAAATGAGAACGCATTTTAAGTTGTATGAGTGCTGGCAATTCAAAATCACTTAATAACAATCAGGATAAGGAATTTTTATATTCACTTCAAGTCGATAGTTTTTTTTGGCACACATGCATACAGGCCATATAAATAAATCACATCCCTGTCAAATCAGAACGTTCAATAAATGAAGGAAGCTATTTTGTATTCAGCAAATATAAATTACAAAACGATAACATTTGCGATAAGTTTTAAATGAAATCATAAAGTTTGAGAGTACAACTATGCATGTGTTATGATTTCACTTTGTCCCCAATTGATTATTTTTTGTAAATACATGAATTTTGAAAAATATTGATAGGGTATAAATCACTAAGAAAGATATCACATGGTCAGTTAAGCTCACAGGGTTTTTGATTGTGATAATGAGAGTAATGTTGATGTTGATTCTAAAAACGTTTTTTACCCCACTCATGTACTTTTTCTCGTTTCTATGATGTTTTTAACTTTTATTTTAGATTCTTTTAAAAAAGTAAATTAATAGTTTAACCCGGCAGTCTATAATAAAATCTATATTAAATTTAAAAAATAGTAAGATGGATTTTGAACTTGTAATAAGTTAAATTAATATAGGTATTGTTTAGTTCACTTTCCCAATGAGTTAGTTGAAAAATTATTACGACTCGAAAAGACGAACTTTCTCAAAGGTAAACAAGGAGCCCATTTGCTCGAAATCAAACAAAAAAATCCGTGGTAGACAGAGACACCGCTCAAACCCTGAGTTTAATGGTACAGAAAAGAAGTTTTTGGCAACAATTATCTTTTCCTAAACACTAAACACGAGCATTTACTCAAATGATAAGTTTCGCTGAAATGAACAAGTTGGCTGAGAAACATACCAATGTTGGTTAATCTTACGAACAACTCTATTTTCTGGACTTTTTCAGCTATTGTGAAATCAAGGATGATATGGAAAAAATATTTGGTTTCCAAAAGATACATAAAATCAGTAATGGTTAAACAAATTTCATTAAGAAAACTTCAATTTCCTATTCAAAATTTGTCTTCATTATCAGTATCAAATTTCAAGCTAAAAATGATGGTTTCTTATCCGAAGAGCTTGAAAACAGTTCTCAATAAAAATTACGACTGGTTCGCACGAACTTGCACTTTTAAATCAAAATAATTTTGTATGATTTTATTACTTTTTACTGAATTGTTTATACTTAAATTTTTTCTTCCAGATTTCAATTGTTATCCTTTGTTTCAAAAAAAAAACAATTTCGAAATTGTCTTAAGAAAACCACCAATGGTTTTGTTTTGCTATCGTTCTCTTGATTACATCTAATGAATTCAGTAAGTGTCTAATTTATTATTAACAATTTTGCTTCTATAATGCTTTACAGAAGCAACAATTGCATCTGTAAAGCTTTAAAGAACCAAAATTGTTTGTCTGGTGTTACCTTAGATGATTGTAAGGAATAAATACCTACTCTGCATTTAATGATATTCCATGAGAATACAATTATTCAATAACTGGAGAATAAAATAACATAATTAAAAAAAAAAAAAGTTACGCATACACCACAGTGACCGCAAAAAATTATTTATTTACTTGAAATGATTGATCATTCTTTGACTGTGCATTGGAAGTTTAACTTAAAGGATCCTATTAATCCAATCCTTAAATATTTATATCGCAAGCAAAAATGAGTCTGTCGGCGAAAATAGTTCGAAAATTTAAACATATTTTGAGAAAAAGGGGGCTGCTATATAACATTTTGCCTGATTTTGCTTGTTCAACTCTCATACAAAAATACCTTACACTCATCTTACATAAATCGAATTAATTTAATAGTGGAGTAACTAAAGCTCAAAAATTGGCAATATTAGGGAACCCGGCCGAACAGCTTAGATTTTGATGATCTTTTTTTAAACGTCGGTAATTAAAAATACTTTAAAGTCTATAGATTAAAAATTGCCGGTGTTGCCGTTTTGATTTTTTAAATTTAATTGAAGATTTTTGTGAACAAAAAATTTTTTTTTCAAAAATTTTTCAAAAATTTCATAAATTTAATAAAGCCAAAAGATTGTCTAGGCAATTCAAGGAAAAAAAATATATGGGAGTGAGAGACAATCTTCCATCGTTCAAGCGATAGATGCACTTTTCTTATTAATTGACTTCAAACACAAAAAAAAATATTTAAACACAACGGCAACACCTAAAATATTAAAATATACATTTTTAAAAAGCTAGAAGCCTAGTCATATTTGTAAAATTAAAATTAAGTTAATTGAATTAAGGGCTTTTGAAAAAATGGTAACTGAAGTCAGATTTTTGAAAAAAAAAATTTTTTTGAAAAAATTTTAACATGTCGTTTTTTAAACTTGTTCGTAACATAAAATGCATTTATTTTCAATTTTTTTTTGCCACATTTATTATGATTTGAAATTAACAAAGGATATGTCAACGGTTTATGAAAAATATTAAAAAGTATTTCATTTTCGAAGAACTTTTTTTAATAAAAGTTTTAAAAAAAATCTAACTTATTTTTTTTTATGTTCAACATCAACACAAAAAAAATATTTTTTAGTAATTTAATAACTCTTATTGTTGAAAGTTAAAAGCAAAAATTTAAAGTTCTTATTTACCAAAATCTTTGAGAAAATTAATTATTTTTTCAGTTTTTATTAAAAAAAAACCCATTGAAATTGAAGTAATTTTTAATTTTTTTTTCAAAAGTGTGATATATATTACCTTTTCTGCTTCGGAATTCAACTGATAGTATTTATGGCCAAAAATTTTTTTAAAATTAATTCACATTTTTTTAGAAAAAGTTTGGAAAAAAGTCATTTTAAATTTTTTTATTAACATTTTTTTTTTTAATTCTGAGTTTGAGGACCATTTTTTCAAAAATTCTTAATTAAATTTAGTAGATTTAAATTTAAGAGATAAGAATGAGCTTCTGGCTTTTTAGAAATGTATTTTAAAATATTGTAGGTGTTGCCGTTGTTTTCAAAATATTTTTTTTGTGTTTGAAGTCAGAATGTTAGAAAATTGCATTTATCGCTTAAACGATGGAAGATTGTCCCTTACTACTTTTTATTTTTTTTCCTTAAATTCCCTAGAGAATCTTTTGCCATTATTTGTTTTATGAAATTTAAGCAAAAAAAATGGTTTTGTTGAAAAAAAATTTAATTTTAATTTTAAAAACAATACGGCAACATCGGCAATTTTTAATCTATAGACTTTAAAGTATTTTTAATTACCTACGTTTGAAAAAAAAAATCGTTAAAATCAGAGCTGCTCGGCCGGGTTCCCTAATAATTTGCTTTAGTTACTCTACTATAAATGAATAAAATATTTCGTTGAAAACAAATTTTTTATCATTTGAAGAAATTTGTGTGACTTTTTAATATGAAATATGCAATAGCAATAAAAATTTCGTGAAATGTTGTTCATTTGAATAATTATTTGGTTCATTTTATAGAAGTTTAAATTCTTCTTTTACTAAACATACATACATACATAAATCAATCACAAAAAATCATAAAATAATTTTTCCGATCCTATTTTTTTTTTTTTTTTTCTTATTAATTTTTAAGTTAAACTCTTTACAGGCGTTGTTAAAATCGTTTGAAATCGTTACTCATTCAATTCTAAACTGATTTTCATAAAAATTAACTCGCACAATTTATAAATAGTTACCTAGTTTGATAGTAGAGTAACTAAAGCAAATTATTAGGGAACCCGGCCGAACAGCTCTGATTTTGACGATTTTTTTTTTTTCAAACGTAGGTAATTAAAAATACTTTAAAGTCTATAGATTAAAAATTGCCGGTGTTGCCGTATTGTTTTTTAAAATTAAAATTAATTTTTTTTTTTAACAAACCCATTTTTTTTGCTTAAATTTCATAAAACAAATGATAGCAAAAGATTCTCTAGGTAATTTAAGGAAAATATATAAAAGGCAGTAAGGGACAATCTTCCATCGTTTAAGCGAAAAATGCAATTTTCTAACATTCTGACCTCAAACACAAAAAAAATATTTTGAAAACAACGGCAACACCTACAATATTTTAAAATACATTTTTAAAAAGCCAGAAGCTCATTCATATCTCTTAAATTTAAATCCACTAAATTTAATCAAGACTTTTTGAAAAAATGGTCCTCAAACTCAGAATTAAAAAAAAAAATGTTATTAGAAAAATTTGAAATGACTTTTTTCCAAACTTTTTCTAATAAAATATGAATTTATTTAAAAAAAATTTTTGGCCATAAATATTATCAGTTGAATTTCGAAGCAAAAAAGGTAAAATATATCACACTTTTGAAAAAAAAAATGAAAAATTACTTAAATTTCAATGGTTTTTTTTATTAAAACTGAATGTTTGCATTGAAATAATTAATTTTCTCAAAGACTGTGGTAAATAGGAACTTTAAATTTTTGCTATTTAACTTTCAACAGTAAGGGTTATTAAATGAATAAAAAATAATTTTATGTTTAGATGTTGAACTTTAAAAAAAAATAAGTTACATTTTTTTTCAAAACTTTTATTAAAAAAAGTTCTTCGAAAATGAAATACTTTTTAATTTTTTTCATAAACCGTAATACATATTGACATTTCCTTTTATAATTTGAAATCATAATGAATGCGGCCAAGAAAAATTGAAAATAAATGCATTTTATATTACGACCAAGTTTAAAAAACGACATGTTAAAATTTTTTCAATCATTTTTTTTTTTCAAAAATCTGAGTTCAATTACCATTCTTTCAAAAGCCGTTCATTCAATTAGCTTAATTTAAATTTTACATATATGACTAAGCTTCTAGCTTTTAAAAAATGTATATTTGAATATTGTAGGTGTTGCCGTTGTGTTCAAATATTTTTTTTTGTGTTTGAAGTCAATTAATAAGAAAATTGCATCTATCGCTTGAACTATGGAAGATTGTCCCTCACTTCCATATATTTTTTTTCCTTGAATTTCCTAGACAATCTTTTGGCATCAATTAATTTATGAAATTTAAGAAAAATTTTTGAAAAAAATTTGTTTTTGTTCACAAAAATCTTTAATTAAATTTAAAAAATCAAAACGGCAACACCGGCAATTTTTAATCTATAGACTTTAAAGTATTTTTAATTACCGACGTTTGAAAAAAAAGATCATCAATATCTAAGCTGTTCGGCCGGGTTCCCTAATATTGTAAATTTTTGAGCTTTAGTTACTCCACTATGAATATGTAAATGTTTTAGGCAAGAATATGACTAAAATCGATGTTTAAGTAGAATAAATTTGGAATTCTTGAGAATAAATGTGGAATTCTTGAGGTTATGAAGTCTAGATTTTTAGTTTAGTTCTTTCTTAATAAGGTAAAATTACTAAAATCAATGTTAAATTGAAGACACTAGAACTTTTGCAATGGCTAAGGTCGAAAAAAAGGTTTTGTCCCTAAATTCAGAATTTGAGGATAAAATTAAATTAAGCATGCCGTTTCGCAATCAGTTCGACAAGTCGTACAAACTTAAAATATCTCCGTTCAACTATTTTTAAGTCTTTCAAAGACATGTTTTCAAAAATCCATTATACATATGAACATATGTAATCAAAAACAGGTTGTCTGTAAAGCCAGTTTACGGACGATGATTTTACGTGATAACGTCGTAAGAAAACAGGTTGTGTGCTTTTAAAATGAGTCAACTGAAGCGTTTATTTATTTCAAACAATCATAATTTACAAGGAAAAGCTAAAAAAAATTACCTTTTTTCTTTTCTCATTATATTCATTTTTTTTATTTTAAAAGCTTACAAAAAAAATTATACCATTAAAAAGCCAAATATTTCTTCTAAATAATAAAACCATTTTTAAATTTTTACAATGCGCAAAAAGTATTAAAATAATTTATTAAGAACAATTATTTCCATCACCCAAAAATTAATTTTTTTGATATAACAACCTATAATAAATTTTCTACCACCTGAAAGCTTATTGCTTCAGCTCAAAATATATATATAACGATCATGTCTATTAGGCATCCACAAAAAGAGCTAGAATTTTTTGAACTCGATCAATTTTCATCAAAAAAAGCAAAAAAAAATATAAATTTATGTTCTCACGCTATTGAATCAACTTTTTTTAGACAACATATACAAAATTGTATATAATGTAAAAGCTTATTGTTTCACCTTTCATATGACGTTTCAATCTTATTTCTGAGATGCATAGAAAAAAAGTTAGAATTTTTTAAAGCCAACCATGTCGAAATTCCAAACTGAGATTACGGTACTTCCCACACTGGTGGCTGTTCATGATCAACAGATCTCCACAGGTGTTTTGAGGTATTTGGCAAGTTAACATTGTGTAGCTTGTAGTGAATGTACAGTTATGTGTGATATACCAAATGAAAGGTAACATCATCTGGATGCTCAATAAAGTTAAACCAAATTTTTATTTGCTTTGGATCAAAAGATAGAAGCTGTTGATTAATAAAACTTTATTTTATCGTTATCTCAAGATTGTGACTACAAAATTGATTGAAATTTTGCACAAATATAGTCCTGTCTTATTATCTATCTACAATATAAATTTCATTTATTTATCTGTTGAAGAAAAAAAGATCAAAATAAAAAACGGTTAAAAAGGTCAAAAAACTTGTTTTTCCCCGTTATTCGGTCAAAAACCAATTTGAAATACCAATTTTTTGCTCATGTATGTGCACAGTCATAGACTACATGTTCTATAAGCTTGAGATTTTTTGAATGCTACAAAAAATTTAAAAAAATAATAACTCACTCAAAAATACCCCAAAATAAGTAGGTGTTTTTCAAAAATTCACATTATGAAACGCAGAGCCTTAAAAAAATCCGTATCAGACCCCTAATATTTTTTTTTATTATCTTTCGAATGACATTTTTCAAATTTTCAAAAAAAAAATTCCCCTACCTATAATCACTACTTTCTCAAAGGTCTACCTCATGTTTTAGTTTTAGAAAACCATTAATAGCTTGGTTTTAAAATTTTTTAGAATTGCAATAAATGTATCTATTGATTAAAAAAAAATCAACTCTTTACAATATCGCGTTTAGAAAATAGCAAATTTTTTGAAGTTTTGTTTTACCCCTATTTACCCTATTAAAAGATGGAATTTTTTTAAAACCCTTCAAATGTATTTAACTTTAGGTTATTTATCTTTCAAATAATAGTTTATTTTTAATTTTTAATTGAAATTTTGCCGCACTGCGAAAGTGCGAGAGTGGAACGCTAGAAAATGGCGTCACTTTTTTGTGGTGTCTACCATGGTTCATCGATTTATAAGACGTTATCTCGTCAAAAATATATATTTTCTTCATAAGGATCCAAAGAAAACGACTCTTACGTTTTGTTTTCCGTTTCTTCCTACCTACCGTGAGGACCTTCAGTACGCTGAAAATACACAAGATTTGGCTTGAATTTTATATTTGCTTTGTGTGTCTATTCCCCGGAGGAATAAACTTCATCATCAAACCACAAATACACCATTGAAAAACCACCTGCATCTTATAAATTGTGTTTACCATTTTCTATAAATTAGCCAATTATCATTATAAAAAAATATTAAGTTTCGGATTTGATGATGCGATTTGCCAGTTCACAATCTGCATTTGCATTCGTCGTAGTTTGACTTGAAATATGTCAAGGCTAAATAAATATTTTACTGGTGTTGTGGTTGTTTAACAAAAGAATATACCACTTTTCAAATTAATCACTGCCGCCATATCAGAATTACCATAATTATTTCTTCTTATTGAGTAGAATCGATGTAAGCCGATATGTCAATGTAAATTTATGAATTCCAATTATGAAGTGGTCCACTGGTCCACACAATTCCACACTCCAATGCTGTTGTATATGATTTTAATGACCCTTTGCCGTTGGAAAATTGATGACATTCGATTTGTATGAACCATAATCTATGTGACAAATGACCACAAGTGGTTGACAAATTGGCATGTAGATCATGGCAAAAAGGTTGCCAATACTACATAACATAAAAACAACCATCGGCCAACAGCATAGGACACAAAGGTATACCGTCCGTTCCGACAATCAAAATCGGAATGGGAAGTAAGGAGCATCCCACAATGCTCGGTTCTATCCATATGAAACCATAGTATTCTAATGGCCCTTAACCCCTTATGGACATTGAAATTCCTGGTCGGAAGCAGTGAATTATTAATGGCTTAGAAATACGCAAAAGCAAATTGGGGACCCATCACATCGGTCACAACAACAATTTGATTGATTTTAAACGACGACATCAGACTCTGAATCCTCATGCGGAGGAGGTGTCCAATTTAATGTAAATAAATGTTTTGCATTCCAATTGCTTTTGTGAAAACATCTGTTTTATTTGTTCCATTTGCCTTTCGACAGCACCGTTTTGTATTTGTACCTGGGGTATGTATGCCTTTGAAAGTATTAGAAAGGAAACATTCGAAAAAGGGAATCAATTTTGTGGTTATTCCCACGACATTTCAATTTCATGCCGGAGTAGGTTGGAGGGAATATGAGAAATTAATACGAACCCGATTTCAAGAAAGCTATCAATTCTTTATGAAATAAGTGGACACTTCTAAAACAAAAATAGATTCAATTTAAATATATGGTTCAACGTTCATAATTGGATGTTTGAAGGAAAAAAGTAAATTGATAGTTTTTTGGTATAACTTATTTAAAGAAAAACATAAAAATCTTTTCTTAAAAATATTTGTTGGTGTGTCACTTTATTAGTAGTGATAGGTCTGACGATGAATTTTAGATCACGGGTAGATTGACAATTTCTCAAATGAAATACGAAGTCAATCAGCGTAGAAGCGGCGGTAAGAGGCTGTTTAAGTGGCAATTGTTCAAGTGATCGATCTCACGCTCCGAGGACTTGTTGTTTACGATAGACTTTATGTGAGTGTGAAACGAGGCAAGTGAAGTTCAAAAGACATGCGTTAAATGCGTTAAGAAGTGCGTCAAGTGCGACAAGACGTGATTCGAGTGCAAAAAGACGTACATACGTCAAGTGTAAAAAGACGAACGTAAAAATCAAAAAGACACAGGTCAAGTGCGACAAGACTCACGTTAAGTGCGTTAAGACATGCTTTAAATTCTTTAAGACGCGGATCAAGTATGACAAGACGCATTTTAAGAGCGAAAAGATTAGCATCACACCTGAGAAGGCACGCGTCAAGACGAAAAAAAGCTCAATAAGAAGTGACACGATGCGTCACAAGACGCATTTTTCTTTTTCCATTAATTGTAGCTTTTGAATACATTATTTTTGATACAAAACCCAATTTTGTAGCTCAAACCGTTTTTGAAATATTCAAGATTTTGTTTTAAAAAACTCAAAAGTAACCTTTCAAAATCCAAAAAAATGCGAAATAACCTAGACTAAGATGAAATCCAAAAACTTCGATTTTGTAGCTCGATTAGTTTTTTTTTTTTGTTATTCAATATTCCGCTAAAATAAGACTCAATTTCATATGTAACGGTCAAAATTTTCAAAAAAGTCGAAAATTTGTTTGTAATTTTCATACTTTCGTCCGCTAACTTCAGTCTTATTTTAGCGGAATTTTGAATTACAAAAAAACTGTTCAAGCTACAAAAACCAAGTTAATGTAATTGAAAAGCATTTAAAAAGCTACAAATTTGGAGGTCAACTAGACACATTAATTTCAATCATTTCAGATTTTGTCCGCTAACTTCAGACTTATTTTAGCTTAAAATTCAATCATTCAAAAACTATGCGAGCTATACAATTTTTGGTTTGGACAACAAATTAGCATTTATTTAGCTACAATTATTGAGATACATTTTTTTTTATTCCGCCACAAAGTGTCCCCCAAAGTAAGGGACGTTAATATTTTTCTACAGGATTCGAAAAATATGTTCGAAGATCATTCAAATAAAATAAAACTTAATTTTTTTTAAGTACAAAAAAATTTTGAATTTAAATTTCCTTAGATTTCATTTGTCCTTTTGACTCAAGTGCCTCTTCCAACATTTTTGAATTTAAATGCAGGATATTAAAAAAAAAAAAGAAACAAAAATGCTTTGAGGTGTTAAAACATAAAATCGTATTTCATCCTCAAAGGACCGAAAATTCCCTTACGAAAAAGCCAACAAATCATCAATGTCGTTTGGAGTCGAAAGGTAGTTTAATCCAATTCACTACTCCACGATTACACTCAACAAAGTCAGTCACAGTCATCGTTGTCTGAATATCCATCTCCGTCTTTGGTCGTATAGTATTTGACTCCGTGGTATAATCACAAGTGCATATTATCTACTATTTCTACTCCTGGTTTAAGGATAAGAATCTTCGTACCATTGCTTGTCTCTGAAAAATAGTAAACTAAAGCATTCGTTGTCCGATTGCTAAGAGTTGACAGAAGCACAGGAACCATACAAAAATATGTACCTATACATAAAACGTGCGCATGGTCTCCAAGGGTTACAAATTTCTTCTTCCATGGTTCCACCCATTTAAGAACAATGGATCCAGTATCCAGATGTTAACTAGATTTTTAACTTATGTCCTCACTTTTTCAGTGCAGGACATAGTGGCTGCAATGAGTAATAAAATGATAGACTTTTGAACGTAAACTTTTCTAGTTTTCATCGTTGTTGTTTTTTATTTCTTTTGCAAAAAGAAATAAATAAATATGTAACAAAACATACATATACACTCCACGCCACTTAATTTGAGACAGAAGAAAGAACATTAACTTTGTCTTTCCTATAAATGAAGATTACCCCACTACTTCTAACTTTTATTTCTATGTACAGAAATTCTTGTTTCAACTGCTCTTCAAAACTCCTCCTAAACGCGTCTAAAACGCGTCCAAAACGCGTCCTAAACGCGTCCAAAACGCTTCCTAAACGCGTCCAAAACGCGTTCAAAACGCGTCCAAAACGCGTCCAAATCGCGTACAAATCGCGTCCAAAACGCGTCCTAAACGCGTCCAAAACACGTTCAAAACGCGTCCAAAACGCGTCCTAAACGCGTCCAAAACGCGTTCAAAACGCGTCCAAAACCGGAAGTGCACTTTTAACGCAATAAATCAGCATTTAACTAGCTACAATTTTTGAGATAAGTTTTTCTTTGATTCCGCCACAAAAGATCGGGGAAGTAAGGGACTTAATAATTTAGCAGGTTGTCTTATGGAATGATTTCGTGAATTTTCCAGAAGAAAACCTGCTTAACTATTACGTATCTTACTTTGCCGGATCTTTTGTTACAGGGCCCTAAAGGACTAGCTACGCCACAGGTTCGATTGCATCTTTTATTCTGAAATCCTTCTTTTATTTTTTTGGCAAATTTTATATAGTGGGTCAACAAACCTAGTGCTAAATGTAAAAAACTTTCCAGACAATAAAGTGTTTTTGTGTATTCCTTAAAAATTATTTAGCTACAAGGATTCTGGGAAAATAAAATAAAAAACGAACAAAAACAAAAAACAGACAACATTAAATTTAAAATCAATTCTACGAAACCCGTAGATTGTAAGCAAGCAGGAACCTTATACCTTTGAGAATCCTGTGAAGTGAACAACATCCTGAATAATCCTTGCTTTTTTCTATATACTGGAATTATAAAACATTAAATTAAGAAACTCTGATTAATGTGTGCAGTTGACAGTTGTTGTACAATTCGAAATGCATGAACATTCGAAGCTTTTTGTTCACACACATATCCTTAAAAATTGTTTTTTAAATAACTGACTGATGATGATTAAATTGATGATATGAAGAATTTCTGAAGACGACAGGTAATCTTTTCCCTTAGGTTAATGTGGTTTTTAATAGAATATGAGAACTTTTTTGCAAGGTTTTTAACATCTCTGATATTTTGTTCATTATTTTTTTTTTATTTGAATGAATTGAGTGAAGATTTTGGCGTTTTGTTTCGACATCAATAAAATAGATTTATTTTACAATGACAAACATTTACAATGTATGCAAACAATTATAAAAGAATAATTTTAATTTAATTTGGAAAGATGTTTAAAAAGGAATGTAAAAAAATATGAAAAGCATGCCATTTAATTTCTTGTACATCAAACAGTTTTTTAGAAATTGTTTTTATGAAAATTGTTAGAGACATTTTTTTTAGTAGTGTTTTTAGTAATACAAAATTTCAAACATTTTTCAAAACAAAAGTGGAAAGAAATTATTTTTTTTTTTTTCAAATACCTAATAGCTGCGTTCTTTTGGGAACATTTATCTACTGCTTAGTACTAAAAACTACTTTGAACTACTTTTGCTTTATTGAAAAAGCAGTTCAAAGCAGCTTTAAGTACTAAGCAGCAGATAAATATTCCCAAAGGAACGCAGCTAATATGTAACGAGTGTGACATTAGAAGTGTTTAGAGGAAGCCTTGTAAATTTTAGTTAAAGAAGGTCTTTTTAAAACCTTTTTGAGACGTTCTAAGGAAGCCTCGTATTTTCAAGTTACATATGGGCTCTATAAGAGTTGTTCCAATAGCTTCTTTTAAGTATGCAATGTTTTTATCTTTTAAGTATGCAATATTTTCTTCTTGTAAGTATGAAATGTTTTTTCTTAAAAGTATGCAATTTTTCTATTGCATTTGAAAAAAACCATTCCATTTCAATGTGAGGTAACAATTAGCTCCCTATTTTCCACTCATATTTGATGTTCCAGCATAATAGTTAGAAAACTTTTAATATTAAAAACAATTATATCGAAGAATTGGATTAACACGATTAAGAAATATGTTTCGTTAATATTCCGGGGAGACAGACTTATAGTCCAGTAATTTTAGGTTTTATCTGCTGAAATATTACTACTGGGCTCGATTTTGGTATAGACCTTCGTTACGGCGTTGCAATGAAGATGTGAAAAATCGACATTGATATCGCGTCCGCGTTAGAAGATATAGAGGTCAAAAGGTCACGAAAATCAGTTTTTCGCATATATCTCGTGACCTGTTGCTCGGAGGTCAATAGGGGTCTATGAAAAATCTGTTCGTCATAAAATTATCTACAAATATTGCCTCATGCATTTTTCTGTAAATCCAATCGTTTTCGGAATAGAGCTGTTCCAAGCGTAGGCATAATACATGATACGTAATAATAGGTTTGTTATATTTAAGAGTGAATAATTCAGTATTTGAATACTGAAAAATACATGTGTAATCTGTTTTGCTTTTTATTAATACGTTTTTATAATTTTCACTTGTAATCGATATTCAAACTAACTTTCTAACTAACTTACTAACTACCTAACTAACTAAGTTACTTAGCTACTAACTAACTATTTAATAAAATCTTAGCAATTAATTTTGACCCTCAGGTCAAAGTTACCTATCCAGATACGTTTTGGTCTCAGGGTAAAAACATTTGAGGGTCAAAACACCCCAAATCAATGTTAGACTACTTATAAGAGTCATATCGAAACTTTGAAAAAATGTTTGTAGTTTGAATGATATAACGCCGTAACGAAGGTCTATACCAAAATCGAGCCCAATAGGAATTTTTCCGCAGATTGGGGTAAAAAATGACTAAAATTACTGGGCTATTAGGCCTTGACTAACATCTTTATACAATGGTATATCTGATGGCATGTATAATATTCATATTCTTCAGATAGACCATTAACTAAAGATCAATTAACTTTTGATAAAAAATTATAAACAATAATTTTTTTTAAATCTTAGATTGCATCTGGTAACAAAAACTGCTCCCATACGTTTGGTTCAACTTGATACATCGGTGCACTACACTAACTTTACCTTTTAAAAACAAGAAATAGTTAAATGTTCTGTGAAAAATTAATTCAAAACCAGGTCAATATACCAGTCAAATTACTTCTGAAGTACAAAACCAAGGCAAGTTACATTCTGAACAGTCAAAATCTATCAGAAAACTTTGCAAACTTACTAATTACACAGCAAACAAATATCTTAATCCCACTTCATCACACATATCAAGCAAACCAATTAATTTCGACACACAAAATTGTTTACCAGCAAGATCACCAATCACACTGCCAGCTGTAAAGTTGTTATGATAAACTCATTACAAGCCATCGACGATTAGTGGTACAATCGTTTTGACGGAACCTCAAAAAAATTGTCCACAACATCATTTATCAAGATTGGTTCAATAGCTTTATAAAATGTCCAACTGGGTTTTGCGAACTTGCTTATTGTGTTCGGTGTGGGTTTTTTGTAAAAAAAAAGCTTCCTCGACACGTTTTATGTAAATTTTAGTTATTTCATTAGGAACTGTATAGAAGCTGAATAAAAAAGTAAATTTTTGAAAAGACTATAATTTACGATTTTATATTAAGTTTATCTAATCCCGAGGTTTTCTTTTATAAGAACCAATAACTGCCCCCCAAGAACACGAAAAATGTCTGCAGTGCCGATGATCTTAAAATATGTTTCATTGATATATCACTTAAACAAGCTGCTGGCCATGAAGTGCTCTGCTGTTGGAAAACTAACATTACAAGAATAAACATTCAGCCAAGACTGGCACATGTACTATCAGATGTTTCAAATGATAGATTTTTAACTATTCAAACCTGCATAATGGAACAACACGGCTTCAGGTGTTATTTTATGTTTTCTGATTTAATATAACATATTTGCCTTCATTTGCGTTTAACCATCAGGTTTATGGCCAAAAAGTCTTGTGTAATACAAAAAAAAGAAAAAGAAAAATCATTTAACAGCAGATTGCTTATGAAGACTTGTGGTAAAATATTACTCTGGCCAACAAATTTCAGTAAGCATTTGGCTGTTATTCAGTTATGTTTTAATTTTATTTAATAATGTACCCACTCGTAAGTCGGAACCACTTATTCGTTATGAAATGTTTTGATTTATTCGAGGCTTTTTTCTAATTCAAACACGTTTTAGTTGGAACCATTTGAACTTGCAACTCAGCCAACTTTATAATTAGGAATATTTTTTTAATGCGTAAGATTTTAAACAATATTTTTTTTGTAATTCAATTCCATTTCTATAATAATAGACCAGCGCCAAATAATTTTTGAAAATAAAAAAATTATTACCAGCATATGGGTGGTGGGAAAATTTAGGATAAATGGTATATGAAAGGGAAAAAATAAATTTCCCACAAAAAAATTGGGGGAAAGGGGGTGGGTGGGTGAAAAAGTGGGGTTGGTGTCAAAAATCATGGTTTTTTACGATTTCTGTTAAAATTAGACGTCCAATTGAAAAAAAGTCATATGCAAAAGTTGTAGGTAGTATAAATGTATACAACTTTTACTCAACAATTTTTTTCTATAACCTCAAAATTATTGAAAAAATGCAAAAATAAGATTTTTTGATTTTTTATTTTTATCTTTTACAAAAATAGTTGGATTTTAACAAAACTTAGTTAAAAATTACTTTCTTATGTTTTCTATTATTAAAAATGTTTTTTTGAGCAAAGAGTTAATTTTTGGATTTTTGACGAATCTAATTTGAAAAAATAGCCTATTTTTCAATCAAAAAAGTTACCGAAAAAATTTTTGATTTTTGAAAAGTTTGGAATGCAATTATTTAGCTTAAAAACGTTTTTTAAAGATTGTGTATAAAAACTATACTTTTGTTTTAAAAAATATTGAGAAAAATTGAAAAAAACAAAAAAACGATTTTTAAGATTGATTTTTCCGTAAATGACAGTAATATTGGCGAGAAATAATTTTCCATAGAAACTAACTCAAGTAGCACACTGGTGTATAAATTGTTGTAAATTCATTAATTTTGGTGTAAAATTGAGGAAATTGAAAAAATATGGTGTATTTCTCAAAATTAGTGGTATAAAAATTATACCACTATCTTTTCTGTAAAAAATTTCAACATTTTTTTAAGATTCCGCGCAAAAAATACACCGATATTCAGTTGTTTTTATAATATGCCATTAATGGTGTATAAAATTATTCGATTTTGAAATCAACCAAAACGGTATATTTTGTATACTCTCTTTGGTGTAGGAAGCACACCCTGTGGACATAAAATTCACCAGAATGCATAAGTGGGAGACGCCATATTTTTCAATGGCCGCCATTTAAAAAAAAATAGACAGCAATTAATTATTTTTCTATAATAGTATATTTATCGACCTAATTATCCCGCAATTTGGTTTTTTTCGATGCGGTATATTATATTATAAAAGAACTCTTCTAAAAAAATGTAAAAACAACAAAAAAAATTATAATTTTTGATAAACTGATTTTTAAAATCGAACAAAAAAATCATTAATTCACTGACATTTTTGAGGCGCTCGATTTTTAGAGGGGGTAGTATTTAAAATTAGTAGACAGAATATGTTTCGTTTTTAAATTAGGCAAACAAATTCATATTTAACCATTAGTTTCTTATGGCAATATTATGAAAAAAAAATTCATTTTCATTTATTTCATAAGATGGGGTGTGAATTAGAATTCATCAAACTGTTTGAGGTAAAAAATAAACTTTGGTTCAAATTTTAAATCAGAATAATTTAAATGGTGTATTTTAACCGTAGATTTATTGTGTATTTTTCAATTTCAAAGGGATAATTTTCACCAAAAACCAGATCATTTAATATACCACTAGCGCCATTTATACACCAAAATCGGTATATTTTTTTAACCACCGGAGTTTATTATATACGAGAAAATGGTGTATTTTTTATATTCAAAATGTATATCACGAAAAAGCAAAAAATACACCAAATATTTTGGTGTGTTTTAGACTTTTGTGCTACTTGAGAAATTATACTTTTCTAATGGTCATTAAGCACTAGAATAGCTCTAACGTGAAAAGTTTTTTAGATATTGAATTTTGAACTTCACAAACACTATTGTTCTGATTTTTGGCATGGTAATATGTCAAAAACGTGATGTGATAGAATTTTTCTCACTTCAGATTCGAGCTCAGCGCACAAAAAACCATTAGAAAAATATACTTTGATTTAAATAAAAAAAAACTTTAAAAAAAAATCGAAACTAAAAAAAAAACCAAAATTAAAAAAAAAAATAAAAAAAACTTTTTTTTTAATTTTTTTTTACAATTTGCATTTCAAAATGATGTCTGACTTATGCTTTGATGAAATATATGAACTTAAAAAATATGTCATTTTTTGAAAAACGGCAACGCCATATTTCCGTTCTCCGAATTTTTTGAGAAGAACTAAAAACGCAGTTTTGTTAGAATCTATAAGAGCATAACGTACACCAAATTTAATCAAAATTGTTAGAGCTGTTTTCGAGAAAAATGCAATACCTCGAAAACGGTATTTGGGAGGTATGCGTTAAAAAGGAGATATTGAAAAACTTAACAAAATTGACCTAGGAAATTACGCAAAAATCATCTGTACCAAGTTTCAAGCAAATCCATCTATCCGTTTAGGCCCTAGCTCGATGTACAGATGGACGCAAAGACGCACAGACCGACGGACGGCATGACGAAAACCACTTATTTGATCTTCTCCATCATCGTAATGTTGATTTTGATTAAAACCTCTATTTTTTTCTACACGAAACTAATACTTGCCCTGCCTATAGAGCAAGTAAAAATTATATTACAAAAAAAAATGTATTGGAACTGAAAAATATTTGCATTTAAAAAAACATTTTTACTGCTAATAAAAATACATATTTTGTAATGCAAAAAAAATGTTAGGTATTGCAAATAAAAAATGTTCAGCATTGAAAAAAAATTCAATTCAAAATGTGTGCATTTAAATATTCGTCGAATTTCTTGTAATTTTGTAAAATAAGAAGCGATACTACATAAGTTTTGCACAGAAACCACTGAGATATAAAAGTGTACCGAGTTCTAAGGTTTCGCTTCAAATTTATATCAATTAAACTTAGACTAAGCTGGTCTTTCCACCCACCGTGAAAACTGTTGTAAGGAGAGATATTCATTTGCAAACACGAATTAGACCCTTTTATTTGTAGAAATAAATTTTTTAGATTTAGATTCTTTTTTCTTATAAGCAATTAAACTTTTTCACCCAGTAAAAAAAAATGTCAGCTGTTATGCAACCTTTCTTACACATAGCTCAACCACTCAGAAAAAAACACCCTGTTATTTAAGAACTTTATGGATTCATTGTCCCTGCTTAAGCATAAACCTCCATCCTGAATTTCATCAGTGAATAAGGTTCTTACATGGGATGCGGTTATTTTTAAGCCCTTGATCAGCAATAAATTTTCATCATCAAAAAATAACTTTAAAAACATGTATCATATGATTATATTCCACAAACAAGTTTTTTCACTATTTCGTTGACCTTCACCAACTCACTCTCAATCACAAAAAATAACCATTTCACCATATTTGTAATCGACTTACAAAAAGGAGCGGTTCTAAATTCGTCTTTTTTTATGTTTGTTACCTATGAACTTTCGACTGGGTGAACCGATTTTGATGATTCTTTGATTTAAAATCTGGTAATGGTCATATCCCATTCAATTTGGTCTAGTTTCGACTATGGATCCATGAAAAAACCATAATATTATTAGGTCCATAGAAGTCGGTTATCCTTTTTTTATTTTTGATATAAAAGGATTATTTTAAAAACTTTTTTGATCCTTCATTCCTATTGCAAAAAGAAACATTTTGTCAAGATTCATGAGCGTAAAAATTTTCCTTTATTTAATGCTTTTAACCTTTTTCTTTTTTAAACAAAGCAAAAACGAAATTGATTGCACTGTCATTATCAATTGAATACAAAACTACACTGTACACAATCCACAATAATTGTACCCTATGAACCTATTGCATTAATATACATTTTTAAATTGTTATATAAAATCCATTTAATCCAATATTATAATTCTTGAAGTTTACATCAGTAAAATAAAATACAGTCATTGTATTTGCAACTGGCAAAACAATTATCTGTCAATATGGAATTAAATTTAATCAATGAACGCGAATTACACTCAACTTTTCTAAATTTATTCAACTCAATTTACATAACTTGTAAGTCTCATCTCTTATTTATAATGGTATAATGTACAAGTTAACTATGTTAATTTATATAATTGTAATTGGTTTATAATAAACAACTATAATTGGGCTTTAATATATTTTGGTTTACTTAAACAAATGCTTTATGATGGCAGTTATCTCTGATTTAAACATGAGTATCTGTCTGATCGACCAATAATCAAGTCAACTAATAAACTAATATCTAGTTAAAATCAAATAAAAATATACATTAACACCTAACTGTTTCCTTACTGAGCTTAGAGTTAACAAAAAAAAAAAAGCTATTCGCTGTTCTACTTCAAATTTCTATGTATTCAATTGTATTTATTTGCTAAATATTTATTAACTTACCGATCTTTACTGTACCTGCATGAATACTGTACCTGCATGAATACTAATTTATTCTATGCATAAATATTATTATTAATAAAGACTGTCTTATTCTTTTTCTTCTATGTATGTACATTTTAATCGAAGTATTGTTAAACCTGATATGAATAATTTTCATTTTTCCACTGGGTTTAATAGATTTTGCATTGGGGTAGTATCGAATAGAATTACCACTTTTAATTCAGAGACATGGATATATGAATTTATGAATATTAATTTATCCTAAGCTATATTTTCTTATCTCATTGTTCCATATGTGTAGCACTTTGTAAGTCTACTAAGTGCATTTTATCAAGTTTTTATACAAATTTTAATAATTTATGAATTATTATGATTAATTAAACTTGTTTTGCATTGCAAAATGTTAGAGGTGTAAATTGTATATATTGAAATAATAAAACAAAAACCCAGATAAATGAATTATGAATGCATTAAATGCGTTAATATTATAAAAATTTACTAGATTATTATGTCAAAACTTGTAGTTAATTATTCAATTCAATTAATGAAATCTTAGAGAAAATATGTGTATGTATATAATGTAGATATATTTAGCTGTTCTATCATTACCTCTTATCATAAATCGTCAAATGGCAATGGAATTATCTTGACTTCCGCAGGTTAAAGGTTATGTGATGTCACATTAAATTGAATATATCAAGGGGCATGGTAGTGCCCAGCCAAGTTCTCTAGCAACTTTGGCACTACACCCTTATTTACAGGAAACAACTCAGGCCATTTTCGACCCCCCTCTAACTTCCACACCAAAGATGCCAGAAATTTCAAACTCGCTACATTTGTTGAGATGGTGGCAATTTTTCAAATAGCTTTAAAAATCGGTAATTTAAAGAAAAATTGTCAAGAGAACAATCAATATCAAGCTTTAGAACTTGGTACACTTTTACATTTCAGTACTTTTTGTGCTAGCATAACTTCAACATAAGAGAACTTGGCTCTTTTTTTAACAGTAATGTTTTTGTTGTGATCATACTCTTCTAAAGGATGTGAGGTCATGAAAATATTGTTTTGTTCAATTTTACCGCGTTGGGTATTAAATGAAAGGTATTAATTAGATAATTTCAAATATATGTATTTACGTATTTTTGGTTCAACCCTAAGCCCAGTCAGACAAAAAATAGTCGTAAAGCTGAAAAAAATTAATCGTGAAATTTTTTTCATAGAACGGTAGAGGAAAGAGGAGGCCACTGGGTTTTCTCTTTCTCTATCTCTCTCTTTCGCTCTGCCTCTCTCTCTATCGATAAATTTATTTAAGTAAAAGTTGTAAAAAACAATATTTTCCGCAAGTTTTGCCTTAATCATTTTTGTAAAAAATCAAAAAAGGACGGGTTATTCACTAAAATTTGTTTTTCATTAAATCCAAGATGGCGGCTTTGGCCGCCTCGAAATATTAGAGGATGTTTGTGTAAAAAGTACTTCATGTTTACAAATATGTGCAAACATATTAGAAAAAAAAAAACTTTGTCCGACTATTTTAGATAGTTTATGTTACATATTTGGTACAAGACCTGTTATTTTACGTGTCTAGTGTCTCCTTTTGTTTTATTTTAAAATATGCTTTGTAACTATAAAAATGAACCAATAGTTTTAAACAAAATTTACTGAAATTATAACTAGTAATTATTATAATTATTTATAATTTAATCAGCTTTGTGTACAAGTGGACCTTGATTTTCTAACACTCAACTATTTACAACATAATATTAAAGCCAGCATATTCTTGTAATTCTATAAAACTCAATTCTGCATTTAATTAAACATTTCCATAGATGAGCTTACGCAATTCAATGCATTGTATTTCATCAACAATTAGTCTCGATAATATAATGAACTCAATAATTAAAACCAGTTTCTTGGACTCTGGTGTAAAAAGTGAACTTGATATGCCGTTCCTTAAAATTTGGATCTCAGTTGATAATGAATATCAGATACGAAAATGGCATTTGATCATTATTTAATCTTAATGATCTCCAAATCGATTGTATAACATTATCGTAAATATTACGGCGTACCAAAAATATGCAATTTATTTAATTATATCACGAAAATAATCATCGCAATAAATAGCCTCTATAAAACCAAAAATATTTGTTAAATTTAAAATTAATTTCAAATTATTTTAGTTTTAATTTTATAAACGTGTGCATTAAGAATGTACACACTTTCTTTTATCTGCATAAAATTTTTTGGTTCACGCGTGTAAGAAACCGTCACAATGGGTTCAAAATAAAACGCACATGTTAACACATTGAGAAAAAAAATGGTTAGAGGGTATGAAGATTTTTCCAAAAATTATTCATCGTGTGGCGATAAAAATAGATTTTAACTGCCAAGTATTTAAATCAATTAAGACACGAGTATTGCCCGTTTATACTGGGATGTTGTAGTTTTATGGAAATATCCTTATTGTTTCTGAAAATTAACTGGAAAAAGATAAATACGGATTTTACTCAATCATTACATCCATTACTTTTCGAAAAGAAAATAAATTCTAGACTGTTTTTCTAAGTTCATACTTTTTTGATCTCCTAATTCATAAAATAAAATTAAACAAATTAAAAAGTCTTGTAATTTTTAGTGGTAAAAGTATAAAACATCCTAAGTCCTAAACCAGAGCCGTGAGCTTCAGGTTGTTAAGGTTCCCTTTTTTTATTTTATTAATATGTATTTTGAAAACTAACCGAATTACGAAAAAGTAGTCCTGTGCATATAAAAATTGGGTACAATAGTATTTTTGTCTATCATGTGATGAATTCAAAGTTTCGCCATTTTTTATAATTACCGTTTTTTTTCAGCACGGGTTAGTAGGTAAGAACTACATAACCATTATTTACTAGCAATATTCGTATTTAATGTGTGCTAGATCCTAAAACCACATTTGTAAAATTTGGACCTGCATCTATGTATGTATGTATGTATATTATATGTACATAGGTTCACTGTGGCGTATGAGTAACTTTTTTTTTATGGAATTGCCTGAATGCAAATTGTTCTATTCTTAATAAATTTATCAGATAAGTTAGCCATTCTGTGACCTGTAAAATGGTTTCATGCAACAGTAGAAGGCAACTTAAGCCTTAAAAAAAATATGTTTTAACTGATAAAAGTGACATTTTCGCAAGTATAGATTTTCATGTAGCAGTGCAACAAAATTTTCAAAAAATATTACGTAACGTTAGAATTGGACTTACATATCTTACCGGCTAAAAACATATTTTCAATAATTTCTCCAAACCTATTCGAATGTTTACTTCCTGTAAGTGAATCCAAACAAGGTTAATATTATTAGATCATCATCTGTCATATTTTATTTTGTGTATGTATGTTTCTGAAATTGGAATGAAATTCAATTGGAGTCAAATAAAACTTTGTTTAAAGTTTAGTTAATCCTTAAATTTTTCATTAATGTTTCTTCCGGGTTCTCACTAATAAACATAACCAAATAAATGTTGCGAACTAACCTTTAATTAAAAAATGAATTAGTTTATAATTCAAATTCTATGTTTAGTTTAGCTTTTTTTTTGCAATTTTTTATTACCAGTTTTCTTTTATGATGTTAATAAGAAAGAGATAAAATCTCATTAACTAGTTATTCTTCTAATTTTTTTTTTTCGAATTCCCAAACGTGAAACAAATAAATCTTTAAACATCTTAAAAACCAAAAAAAAAACAACATTAAGAACACAAATGGGAATCATAGCTACCTACTTGTTATTACCTTTGCAAATTATTGTATGGTAATGACAGGTTAAGTACTGTTTTCATTGCAAATTAGATTTAAATTGTCTATTTTTTTTTTTTGTAAGTTATTCCACAAATTGTATGAAAAGTTAATAGTAACACCGTCAAGAAACAATAATGACTTGCAAAAAAAAAAATAAGTTAACACTTTATTTATCTATATATAATTATAGACATTGTAACCGTTTTTATTAAATATTTTATTACGTAAATTAAATTTTAACCTTATGTACAACTGCGTATGTAGATTATTAAAACATGATCGTTAATCGTGCAAGCAACCATATAATTACTTACCATGATGGAAAATCTAAGTAATGGAATGTTTTCCCTTTTTTCAACTTGTTTTACAGGGCTACATGGGCAGTATTGGTTTTGCTGAAAGTCTAAGATATAACTAAAGTTTTTTGTTTCAACAGATCATTCTCCAAATTTCTTGTAAAATTGTGATAAATCGGCAGACCAAGAAATCTTCTTCAACATCCGTTCAATTTCTTGATTGATTTCGCCCTTCTTACGCAACGTCCTTTTTTATGATTAAAGAAAGGAGTTTATTTTTATGTGTGCTTATACAGAAGTTCATTTAAATGAGTCTTAAAATATGAACAGTAGATAGAAATTTAGCGTTACGTAACGTGTTATGCACTATTTTTGCTTTTTTTAACCAAAACTTATTTTTAATTAGAAAAATTCCATAATGATAGACTACTTCTGAGCAGGAAGATGTTATTTATAAAAGTAATGAAACTTTTAATAAACACATTATATAAAAGTAATAGATTTCTCTTTTTGATACTTTATGTGGCATGAAAGTATTTTAAGTATAAAAATTGATTTATTTACGTAGAACACCAAAAAATGCTTCAAAACAGCATAACTTTTTACCAGTTCAAAATTTGTTGTCTTTAATTTTTTATACTTCGTAGTATAACTACTTGTATTTATCATATTATTTTCTTTGCTATGGTATAGAGACCTAAATTGTTATTGAACAAGCTATTTTAATAACATATTTAAATATCTTATAGTTCTGTTTTTTTTTTTTGTACCAAAATCTTATAGAGTAAGAATTCGCGACTTAATTGTCATTATAATTTTGTTTACTTCTTCAATGAATTTCACAATTGATTAGCTCTACACATTAATCTTGTAGATAAATAGCCAACTGAGCTTATTCATCTAAAATCTATTAACAAACCAGTTTGAATTTGGTCCACAAACAAAGCTTTATAACTTTACCTACTCGTATAAAATAAATTATCTCCCAAATTGCCTACTGTATAAGAGAGTTATTCTAAGCAATTCTTAATGTAACTTCTAATAAATGATAGTCATTTGACGATTTCAAAGTTCAAGATTTTTTGTTTATATTCTTTGAAAGCTTATCTGCAAGGTTCAAGGGTTCAAATAATTCTCTGAGGTTTACCTCCAATCAAAAAATGTATTTCAATTTCTACCATATCCCCTTGATCGTACCAAAATGGTGATAAATCTACATTTACGTATGCATAAGTGCTCCCACGTGAAGTCTGATATTTCTTAAACCCTGAAGCTTTTTATGTCTTAAGCTTGTCACCACCACCGCAAGCAAATGCAAATCGGAAACAGCATTTGATATTTTTGTATTTCCATCCACTACTGGCAGGTATAACTAACAAGCAACTTGGTAAACAACAATAAAATCAACTAAAAGTGAAACTTCTTACTTAAAGGCTATACGGTCTACCTGGCGTTATATTATAAACATTCAAGTTCAAATAATCTGAGTCTTTGGTTTAGCACCTCAGTTGTTGTTAAACATCGCTTAGAATGTGTTCGGTCAAAACATTTCGGTCGCGGATTTATTTTACCTTACTGATAGGTTTATCAGTTCTTTGTGAAAAAGTGCATTGTCGAACATCGGATATTTTAAAAGTTGAACTTAATCATGGTGGAATTTTGGTTGGTAGACATTTAACATCACATAACGGTCGACATGTGCGGGCATTTATGGGAATACCCTATGCGGAGCCACCTGTTGGTGAATTAAGATTCAAAGTAAGATTAAAATTTTGAGAACAAAAAAACTAAGTTCGAATATTAAAATCCGGTATTGAACTTTTTGAAAGATATGTATGTAGGTACCTAGAATCTTATTTGAAGATTTGTTAACTAATAGTGAAAATGTGTGTTCAATAATTCATGTAGAATTTTAATAATAAATCCGTGTCTTGTCTTTTGTGCCAAATTTATCATCTTTTGTAAAGAGATGCTATCTTCAAGGCCAAAAAGAAGCAAAATTGTTCTTTAATCAAATAACTAGAAAAATCTAGATTCAACAATATCTATATACATAAATAGATTTTTATTGTTTTTTATTTCAAAATTAATTATCTGGAAAAAAATTAACCGAAAAACCAGATTTTTGTTTTGAAACTATGACGATTAATGAAGCATTATTTGTATGTATGCTAATTTTTTTCAAATTAGATACATATAAGAACAAAAAGTTTTTTTTTTGTATAAAATAGAAATGATATTTATTTTGGGATTTTAAAATATTCTATTGCATATATTTTTATATAAATTTGACTGATTTTGATATCGGAAAATGTTAATTGTTAAAGGCACCACTTTCTTTTAGCGTTTAAAGTCGCCTTTTGGATTATTTCATGCATCTCATAGTTTTAAATATTTTATACGCTATAATAATAGAGTAATCCCAAGTAATATTTGAATCGGTCCTGAAAACTCCGATTGTAATGATTTTATGTGTCGAATATTTGTGAATAGGTGCAAAATAATTTTCGCTCTGAATGATTTTTTTTTTTTTATTTTGAAAAAAAAAGTTTTTGTTTTTAAATTTCGCATTTTTATTGATTAATTTTCAATTTATTCAAACACGTTTTGGTTGATGAATCTTTTAACTTTTAAGATTCAAAACTTATTGTGAATTATAAACCAAAACGCATGAAAATGAATTAATTAATACAATTCAACAAAAAATTGATTTATTTACAATTTTTAAAAAACCATTTACTTAAAATTTTGTATTTGTGTTGCAAAGCAGATTACGCTAAATTTCGCGAATCTTGATTTTGCGTTTTGTCCAATATTGTAAGCGCTTTTTTATCAAGCCGAATTTTAAATAGCGATTAGTTATTTTGCTAAAATTTGTTTAGCTGACTATTAGTTCCCAGTATTTTAGGACAAAAAATAACGATACATATCATATCACGAAAATAGAAGAGTTTATTTTTTTCTGAAAACTGGCTCAAGCGGTTTTGCTTATAATTTTTGGACATTTTTAAAATTTTGGGTTTATTGTTATTGATTAATATTTGCTTAAAAATAGCAATTTCAATTTCTTTTTATGTTAGAAAACTTTTACCTATAAAATATATTAAATTATTACATATTTAAAAAAAAAAACGGCTCTAACGGTTAAGAGATTAAGAATTTATAAAAACAAATTTCATAATTTTTTACATTTTGTATGAATACTTGAAAAATCTAATTATATTTTTGTTCTTAAATTTGTTTCATAAAAAGCTTTAAAATAAGTAAAATCCGCTTAAATTCGGTTATTATTAAAGTGAACTAAATTTTATTTTAATAAGAATTTTCATCTTAAAAATACCGACTTAAAATTAGAACATTCCATCTTAATTCTATGTAGGTACATTTGTCTTAATATTTCAAAATTTTCTTCTTTTGCTAGCTACAACATTTGTTAGACTAAAGATATGTAAAATATACACTAGCCCAAAAAATTAAGGGAACAAAAAAAAATCGTGATTTTTTTTTAGTGATTTTCGAAAATAAAAAGCATGTGAAAGCTCTATTTTTCTAGTTTTAGAATTAAATAGGTATCAAAATATTTTCTTTCTAACGGCAAAATAGCTAAATCATTGGAACTGTTCAAAAACCAAAATATTGCATTTTTTTTTGTTTTTACTTTTCTCTTAAGAAAGTGGGAACATTATTTCTGATAAAATGATTATTATTTTTAGAAAGGATATTTATTTGGCTTTAAGATTCATTTTGTTTTAAACTTCTACGATTTTTTTTAGACTGCAATATCAGTCATCAAACCAAAAACCATACTTTTGACTTTGACTATCAATATCTCAACAACGGATCACTGTACTGAATATTGAAAGACACATTTAAAAACTTCATTCAATTTTCTACAAAGGAATTAAGTTTGCTTTGTTAAAAAAATGTTTTCTTATTTTTGAGATTAATTTAGAATAGCTATCATATATGATAAGATTAAACTGAGGCTTAATTATTGAAGTTTAAAATACTTGAAATTAATTTGCAAAGTTATAGATTTATTCATCGAACAGTTTTTCTGTTGTGAGCGTCTGAACTTTTGAGATCAAATAAAACACCATATTTCTGCAGGTCTAAACGACTTACTTCTTTGAACATTTTATTGATAAATGTCGTTTGAATTTAAGATAAACCAAGGAAAAATTAAAAGTTTTCAAAAAAAGTTGAATTTTGAAAAAAAAAAAGCTTTTTATACCATTTTTTGATATTTTTCCTAATTTTTGAGCTTTCACATGCTTTTTATTTTGTCATGAAGCGATCATTTTTCACTGAGATACAGCCTATCGAAAATCACTAAAAAAAATCACGATTTTTTTGTTGTTCCCTTAATTTTTTGGGCTAGTGTATTACAAATAAAACATGATACAAAATCTCAAAAATTGTAACTTAACACAATTTACATACATACATAATTTACTGCCTCTAATTGACTCAGTAGAACTCAATTTTAAGTACTTCTAGAAAAGTATCTATAATTTTGTGGTGAAATAATTTATTTGAATAAACAACTTCCAGTTAATAAGCTGCGCGTGTGCATTGTCAATGCTATATCTTATCATTCAATAAGAGCAAGTTTTTTCTTTCTAGTTTAACCTATATATTACATACAACCTTTTTTACTTGCGATATACATATGTCATTATTAACGGTACCTGCCATAGGACCGCTTTTTTCAAATCGGATTTTCTGCAAAACTTCTTATTGTATTTCAACGAAATGTTTTATACAAAAGCATTTATATACTTTAAATATAAGCCAAAAATAAAATTTTGAAAAAAATAATTTTTGGATTTTTAAAAAAATTTTGAAATTTTTTTTGCAAAATCAAATTTTCGAAAACGGGACATTGAATTTTTTTGAAATTTTGTTTTTAGATGTTAATTAGTGATTTCTACAAAATAGCATACCAATTTTATTTTAAAACTTTTTTTTCAAAAAATTATTTATAAATAAATAGTTTTTTAAAAAAACGGCTCTAACGATTTTGAAATTTTTTTTTGCTAAAAATACACCTTAATATATCAAATAAAACTGCGTACTTGTTTTGTGGGGCGATTTGATTTCAGATATTGTTATATTTTTTTGAAAAATGAATTTTATTTTTTTTTGTTTTGTTTTTTCCAAGTTTCTATATAAAAAGTCTTAAAAACTTAAGCAACTTGAACTCTAAGAGCAAGTTCGTGCGACCCAGTCGTATATTTTATTGTAATAGAAATTAATGAATATGAGTAGATACTATAATATGTGGTTTTTTCCTATTAATCTTTTATTTATGAAAACGCACTTTGTATCATTTAGGAAGTTTCGCAAACATTTCATTTTTAGGTGTTGTAGGTGTACCATTACCATTCTAATAAATCATTTGTTCAAAATCTATATTTACATAGATAAAGTATCAAACCTAACAAAACTAAAAAACAGAGGCTAAATTACTTTCAGTTGTTGAGTGTTTTTGGTCTTTAGTGATAGCATATAGAATGATTGGTATTTTTGGAAGGTATTTTAATTGTTTCTATGAGACGAATGTATGTATATTATTCAAGTTCTGCACTCAATAGAGGGCGGCATTTGGAAGTTAAAGTGCAATGTAATTATTGTACCAAATTAGTCCTCAGCTTAATATTACGTATCTAAACGATGTAAAGATTTATGACAAATCCTTTACCAACAACTGAAAATTTGGATTTTTCGCTACTTATTCATTTCGATACTTATTGGGTTATTCATTTTACCTTTATCACAAACATCATATTAGCAAGCAATCTTATCTACATAATACAAAAAATAATAAAACATTTTTTTACAGCCCCCAGTTCCAAAAGCACCATGGTCAGGTGAAAAACTCGTAACCCGTGACTCCCCAATATGTATCCAAAGAGATCCCTTCCGCCGAGATGAATTAATCGAAGGCAGTGAGGATTGTCTTTACATCAATGTATACATTCCAGAGGTATGATTTCAACATTGTTCCAATATTATACCAAGATTTTAATCATTAATCTGTATTTCAGAAACCTCGTAAATCTGGCCCACTGCCAGTCATGATATTCTTCCATGGAGGAGGTTGGGAATGTGGTTCCGGAATAAGTGCATTTTATGGACCAGATTTCTTAATGGATCATGATGTAGTCTATGTGAGTGGAAATTTCCGTTTAGGTCCACTCGGATTTCTCAGTACGGAAACAACAGATTGCCCCGGTAACAATGGGCTCAAGGATCAGTTATTAATTTTAAAATGGGTACAAAGTAATATCGCTGCATTTGGCGGCAATCCAGATATGGTAACAATTTTTGGAGAAAGTGCTGGAGGCGCTAGTGTCACGTACCATATGATGTCTGAAAAATCGAAGGGCTTATTCCACAAGGGTATTTCACAATCGGGAACTTACTTTAATCCATGGGCCCAACCTGCACACAAAGGTGTAGCTGCATCTCGAGCTAAACGCTTAGCTAATATGCTTAATTGTGATAAGGGCGATTGGTCAGATATTCTTAGTTGTTTGAGACAAAGATCAGCCAGTGATATCACAGCAACGGTCTATGAATTCTTTGTAAGTTCAAAAAGTTATCTTTTCTTTAGTTTAAACAAAGTTAAAAGTAAAATTGTATATTTTAGGAATGGGACTACGATCCAATGATTCCATTTCCTCCAGTTGTCGAGCCTGATAGCCCTGATGCATTTTTAACAGCTCTCCCGAGAAGTGAAGAACTTCCTCATGGTTTTAAACTGCCATGGATGGCAGGAGCAACTTCCGAAGAAGGTGCTTTGAAGACAGCTGGTCTGTTAAATATTCCAGGATTATTGGACGAATTCAAGTTGAAGTTCAATGACGTTCTTCCTATAATTCTCAATTACGATCATCATCCAAAAGACGTTCAAAGACGAATTACAGATAGGATCGATAAATTCTACTTTAATCGATTGCATGATTTTGACAAAAAGAACCATCAAAATCTGACAAATGTAAGAAAATTTAGCTCAAAACGGGTTGATAGTTTCTAATTCATTCCGCATATTTACAGCTCATGACTGATGGATGGTTCACTGCTGGATTAGATGAATACCTTCGATTGCGCGTTGATGCTATTACAAAACAGAAAACTTCTGTCGGACCAACCTACGTGTATTTGTTTGACCATAAAGGTGCAGCTAGTTTTACAGAAATCTTTGAAGGCGGAAAGGAAGACTATTATGGTAAGAACAGAAGAATAACACTTTTTAATCAAGGAACTAGAAATATTTATCCCATTTTTCATTTGCTTGTATTCGTTAATATTCAGACGGTGACTTGCGCTCTTTTCCCACTATTACCTATAGTTGGGCTTTTATGCATAATTCTCTTACTCAGCTGCTCCCAGATAGGCATTCGTTTGTGACTGTTTGTGACAGCAATAAAAAAGTTTTGTGACTTGTTAGTTGTTTTGAAATTAACAAATTAAAAAAAAAATGAAGTTAACAATTTTTTTTAATATTCAAGAAACAAGCAAAGAAATCGTTTGTGACAAATTAATTTGTTTGTGACAGCCTATTTTTCAAAAATGCGTCATGGATGGTTTGAATTTATGCTTATTCTATCTAAAATTTTTATATAAAAGAAACAAATTAATTTGTTTGTTTGAATTTATGCTTATTCTATGGAAAATTTTTATATAAAAGAAATAAGCAAGGAAATCATTTATGACAACCTAGTTTGTTTGTGACAACCTATTTTCCAAAATTGTATAATGGATGGTTTGAATTGAATTTATGCTCATTCCATTGAAAATTGTTTATAAAATTGGAACTAAGCAAAGGAATCGCGTGTGACAACCTAGTTTGTTTGTGACAGCATATGTATATTCTGAAAATGCATAATGGCTGGTTCGAATTTATGCTCATACCGTAAAAATAAATTTATAAAACTGGAACTAAGCAAATAAATCATTTGTGACAACCTAGTTTGACGGCCAAAATGCATAATTGCTGGTTTGAATTTATTTTTCTGTTTCTGCAAAAAGTTTATCAGAGATCTTAAATGTAAAAACGAGATTTTTGTGTACCCAGATAGCCCCTAAAAAATTAATTTCAGTTAGAAATTTCTGATTATTTTGTAAAATTCTAATAAAAATATATTTTTTTTCATTGTTTTCTTTCTAGGTGTTTGTCATGCCGAAGAACTTCAATATTTATTCCCAATCGGAAGGGAATTGTTTGTGACAGCGTCACCAACCAATGAAGATCTCCAAATCCGTGAAACCTTACAAACTATGTGGGTAAATTTTGCATGGTATAGTGATCCTACTCCAAATTCATCCGATCTGCCAAAATGGAATCCAACTGAAAAATATCCTGTGAGTTTCGTGCGAATTGGAAATCAAGACGACGAAAATTGGAAACTTCTCAGCTTTGAAGAAGGCCTTTTACAAGAACGAGTAGACTTTTGGAATGATCTTAAACCTCATGTCCCAGCTAATGTATTTAAAGATGAGCTTTAGTTTATGTATACATTTAAACCTATAGTAAAAGCATCATGTGAAGTTTCGTGTAGTTACTTAAGTATTAATTCTCTATGCAACTTTCATTGTAGATTATTTTATTTTCATCCAACAAATTGTTTAGTTATTATAGTAACTTTAAGCCACTTGCAATAGAGTCTTTTGACATTAGTCTATAATGTATTTAGCATAATATAATAAGTGCTCTCTATATGACTTAAATTAAACAACATTTTACAAAAAAAGAAGTGGTTTTCTTTAATTTAGTATGTAAAGTTCGACTGAAGTAATAATGTTAATGGTCAAAAAAGTTAGCCAAAATTAACTAGCGTTACATATTTATCTGTTTTATGGTTGTCGTTTGTGCTAAAATGCCAAGAAAACGACTTGCTCTAGAAGTGTCTATCTTTCCTGAAGTAAATATTTTACAATATAGCAACTCTCTAACAGGAACTATTCGACCTTCTTCCCTGTAACATTAACACTGGTCTGCAAGGAAATCCTCCTTTAAATAAAACTATACTTTTCTAAAGGATGCTGATTCCGAATCTGAAGTCAGAATTGACCTAGCACGTCACGTTTTTTAGATATTCCCGTTAGAAAATCTCAAAAACCCATTTTTTGCTGTTTTCGAAGAAATATTTTGGCACAATGTAATCTTTTTCAATTAAAATTGATACGGTTTATGAAAGAACTTATTTTTTTCTTTCAAATTCAATTTCAATCTTCTCAATATATTTTTTTTTTCTCCGAGATATCTTAATTTAAGTAAGTTAAGCAGGTTTGGCATATCTTACCATAAAGAAACTGATCTCTTTTAAAAATTAATATATCTTTCTCCCTAGAACAAAAGTATACTTTTCTAATGGACTTTAGTGTGCTGATTTTGAATCCGAAGTTCGGATTCTAACTCAGCACATCAAGTATACTTTTGTTTCTAGGAGAAACAAATCTGAAGCTTTAAGGCTTGGCCACACCGGAGGGGTAGCGGTACGGGTAGAGGTAACGGTACTTTTACGAAAAAAATTCCAAACTGACATATCAACGTTCAGATGTGGAATCTTTTTCATACAAATATCGTTACCGCTACCCGTACCTCTACCGCATACCCTCCGGTGTGGCCAAGCCTTTACAAGGCAGTTTATCGAATGGTTTATTACAAATAAGATATTTATAAATAGAAAAATAGTATATAAAATTACAAAACACGTAAAAATTTTGTTTAATGTATTTTATTTTGGTTTTCTTTACATATTTGACTTTTTAAATACAGGGTGTCCCAAAAGTAATGGATCATACAGAATATGCTGATAGGCCAACCTTAGGGCTCTCAGAATTTGGTAACTTGTTCATCCCAAATCCTTACGGTTTTCGATTTAATGCAGTTTTTCTGAAATTTCGAAATATCCCGACTTTGCAACAGTATTTTGCTTCCTCCGCTCATAATTGATTTTTGATTTTTACAACTCTTTCACTAAAACATTGCCTAATAATAAGAAATAATTAATTAATCAAAATATTTTTTATTTCATACGCCATTTTGCTGCAAATTAATTAACAGTTCCATATTTTATAAAAACTCAATTTCTTATTTTTATTTCAAAGCAAAACCCTGAAAAAAAATTGTATGGTGTGACTCTGGTTTATTATTTTGAAAACTTGCCGTGTTATTGCAGTTTTCAAAAATGTATAAAACTTTCCAAAGTTGAAGTTAGAGCTAAAGATATTACAATTTAAAAGCAACAAAACAGGGCTTTTTAGAGAAAAATAACAAAGAAAAATAAACACATTTTTTCGACTGTTGTTTGTTTATTTCTTTTTGAATAAAAGCCTCGATTTTTGTTTGTTATTTTGCTCTGAAAACCTCTGTTTTTTTGTATTCAAATTGTAATATCTTTAGTTCTAACTTCAACTTTGGAAAGTTTTATACATTTTTGAAAACTGCAATAACACGGCAAGTTTTCAAAATAATAAACCAGAGTCACACCATACAAATTTTTTTCAGGGTTTTGCTTTGAAATAAAAATAAGAAATTGAGTTTTTATAAAATATGGAACTGTTAATTAATTTGCAGCAAAATGGCGTATGAAATAAAAAATATTTTGATTAATTAATTATTTCTTATTATTAGGCAATGTGTTAGTGAAAGAGTTGTAAAAATCAAAAATCAATTATGAGCGGAGGAAGCAAAATACTGTTGCAAAGTCGGGATTTTTCGAGATTTCACAAAAACTGCATTATATCGAAAACCGTTAGGATTTTGGATTAACAAGTTACCAAATTCTGAGAGCCCTAAGGTTGGCCCATCAGCATATTTCGTTTGATCCATTACTTTTGGGACACCCTGTATAATAGGCATTGATATTTTACATTTTTCTTACTTAAGGTGCTTTTGTTCATGTAGGATTTACTAAAAAGTGAAGGATTTCGAAATGTCTGCTTTTTTTGTCAATCAGTATTTTAAAAAATGAGTAAACATGAATGTAACAGAACATATTTGGTGTCAATCGATAGGTCATATCATATCAGAATAAGTCCTCCAAATTTGAGCTCAATGCGACAAATAGTTTTAATTTAATACAAGTTCAAATGAATCTAAAAGGGTGATTTTTTAAAAACTACTCACATTTTTCAAAAATCATTTTTACAAAAATGGTACCTGATAGAATTTTTCTGAAACCAGATTTAGATTCAGGAAAGTCTAATCTTTTATAATATCAAAAAATTATTTGAAGGAGAAAAAAAAAGTTAAATTTTGCAGACCAGTGTAATTTAAAAAAATTTAATTTTAACCTCTAGAGTCAAAATAACTTGTCGTTTTATTCCAAACGAATTATTGACCTCACTGCCCGACTAACAAATTTGCTCCTATAAAGCTTTACATGTGTTAATGTAGCTCCTGTAAAGCTTTATAGAAGGGATAATGTTTGTTGGGTGAGATCATGTCTTCGCACGTATATAGGGGTATTTGATCCAAAAAGGTTATCAAAGTTATTTGTTGGTATTTTTAAATGAAAAAGGTCCTTAAAAAGTATAATTAATAAATACAAAAATTACTTACCATATTTTACAATTTGTATAAAGCAATAAGATATTTCAATATAACAAAGTTACACATACACCACAGTGACCCGCAGCTAGACCGCAAACAAAATAATTAAAACAAATTTATAGCTGACTAAACAATTACACCAGTACACTTTGTTGATCATTAAATAAATGTCAAAATTTTACATATGGGAGCTTAGATTTCGGACCCATTAAGTATGGTAAGCGAAAATGGGTAAAGTATTTTTTACCCACTAACCCAAGCAGAAAACAAATCATACAAATAAATGGAGGAACTTCTAATTTTCTTACCTCATTGGAAAAAATACTGTGAATATTATAATATAATAATAATAATAATAACTAAAAAAAATTACAAACTAAGAATTAAATAATATTTTTTATAACTTTTACAAGTCATTAAAAAAGAATCCCTGAAAATATGATTTTCTTTCTACCCGTTTTTCTCAAAACGAAATTTTTGGGGTTAGGCCTCTGTGGTGCAAAGCGCCTCATATATATGACTAAGTTTTTAGGTACCAAGGGCTACTTTAATTTTTTTCAGCTTATGTGAAAAAATATGCTTTAAATATTGCCAAAGTCATTTAGTAAGTTACTAAGTTAAAAATCAGTCTGCTTTTTGTAAATTTTGTAAATTACTTTAGCAATTTACTTAATCGTTTGAAATTACGTGTCAAGTTATTTTGTTTTTGCTCTTCAATAGCATAAACATTATTTCAAATACATTTCGTGCTGATTTTTTGTGAATTATTTCTCAAGTGTCGAATTTCATGGTTTTGACTTTTAAACGTCCATATCTCGAGTTGCATATTTTGTATATTTTTTTTTTTTTTTTGTATGATTGACTTTTATATATTACCAATATCTATGGATTCCTGTATCAATTTTTTTTCTATCATTTTTTTGTTAAGAAAATAGATTTTTGGCCTTTTTCTAAATTCACCTCAGTTTACCCTATTAACATTTCAAATTTCTTAAAATAATGAATATTCAAATTGAATTTTCTCTGACATCATATTTGTTTACACCTATAAGACTTACCATATAAGCAAGGTGGCGTTGTCGAAAAAAACTTAAAAAATAAACTTTAAAGCTTTGCAACTCTATGTCATGACTGGATATCGCTTGGAAACCCATGTGCAAACTGCTTCTTTAGACACTACCTTTAGGGAAATATAACTTTCAACTGGTATAACGATGAGGATAGAGGTCATCATATGGCGAAAAGTTCAAATTTAATAAATTGAAATACCTGAATAAGTGCTTTTTCAAAAAATCACTACGCAAAAATAATAAATTAAATTGAAAATTTGGCAGATAGTTATTATTTATTTTAGTTATTTTACTTATGCTTCCTAATAACATAGTCAGCTATTACACGAAGCCTCAAGAGGAGCGCCTCTTTTCAAAACTAATGAGTGCAAAAGAGAAAGAAGAATCCGACCGGAGAGTCGTGGGTCGCAATTCTGAGACTCTTTTTTGACGTTTCTTTTTCCACTTTTTCTCTTCATTCCCTTCCATTTTTTTTTTTTTTTTGCTTCTTTGTGCAATACAACAACAAAAAATTTTAAATCAAAAGAGAAATGTGAAATTTGAGTCTTTGACTCAAGAGGCATCGTGTAATAGTTTGCGCCTCACAGAATGATTATCAAAAGAAAATTCGAAAAAAGAGTCAAGCCTCTTGAGGCTTCGTGTAATAGCTGACATAGAAACTATTCAAAAATTGGTTCATTCTGATTTATGGTGAATTATTTCTCAAACGTCAAATTTGTGTTTTTTGACTTTAAAAAGTCCATATCTCGAGTTGTGGATTTTTGACATTTTTGAAGTGAAAACTTCTTTAGTATCGCAGTGATTTGAAACAAGATGAAACGAAAACGCGACACGACTTCAACTTGTTATAACTTTTTTGTTTTAATAGATAGATGAATGAAATTTGTACTGTAGATAGGTAATTAAATAAATTATAATTGTACAAAATTTCAATTAATTTCATATTCAAAATTCGGAGATAACGGTAAAAAGATGTTCTTTTCCAACACACGTTATATCTTTTGATCTAGTGCACATACAAATTTGATTTTGTGCACGCATGCTGATAACATAACCTTTTATTTGATATATCACACATAACGGTATATGCTCTACAAGTTACGCAATCTTAAATTGAAAAAAAAAATTGAAAAATACCTCAAAACACCTGTGGAGATCTGTTGGCGATGACCAGCTACCAGTGTAGGAAGTACCGTAATCTCAGTCTGAAAATTCGACATGGTTGACTTTAAAAAATTCTAACTTCTCTTGTAGACATCTTTGAAATAAGATTTATACATCGTTATACAAGGTGAAACAATAAGCTTTCACATGGTATACAATTTTTTATAGGTTGTCAAACAAAAAAATTGAATTAATAGCATGAGAACATAAAAATAAATGTTTTTTTTGCTATTTTGATGAAATTTCATCGAGTTTAAAAAATTCTAGCTCTTTTTTGTAGATGTCTCATAGACTTGATCGATATATATGTACATATATTTTTAGCTAAGACAATAAGCTTTCAGATGGTGTTGGTTGTTATAGGTTGTTAGGGAAGAAAATGGATTTAATAGCGTGAGAAGATAAAAATACGTGTTTTTCGCTTTTCTTGATGGAAATTGATCGAGTTCAAAAAATTCTAGCTCTTTTTGTAGATGTCTCATAGACCTGATCGATATATTATTTTGAGCTTAGACAATAAGCTTTCAGATGATATAAAATTTATATAGGTTGTCATATAAAAAACATTTATTTGAAGGTGATAGAATAAAAATAGGTAGATTTTTTCTATTTTTTTTTTTTTTTTTTGCAAGAAAAATGATTTTTTGAGGTTTCACTTCTACCACGTGTGAATTGCACACATGATTTTTTTTTTATTTGTATGTGTGACTTTCTTATATTTATAAGTGTATAATCTTGTCTATCACTTTTTGTTGAGAAAATAGCTTTTTGGTCTTTTTGTAAATTCACCTTTGCTTTACCCTACCTACTCAAATTTAAAATTTTTACAAATCCTGAATATCTAAATTTTCGAATAGTACCTACCTATTTTCTATGACATATTATTTTTTTAAGACTCTCAGACTTGCCATATAAGCGTAGTAAAAAAAAACTCAAAAAATTAACTTTAAGGCTTGGCAACCCTATGCCTTGATAGGATATCTCTTGGCAACTCATGCGCAAACTTGTTCCTTATGTCGTTTTCTATTGACAAATCTCAGAATGAGATTTGTGAATCTGACAGCTGAAAGGCGGGGTGAAGAGGGGAAATAGTGGACAAATCTCAGATTTCATGATCTATTTGCGTCTTGAGATTCAAAAAAATGACAAAAAAATTAATCTGAGATTCAAGAATCTGAATCTGGATTTTTAGCAAGATTCACGCATACAAACACACGCACTTTCACACACACTCCTCTGTTTGACATTTGTCTGAACATTTGTTGTTGTTTTAATTTTTTTTACGCACAGATTTCGTGGAAAATCTGAGAATTTTACACAAAAATCTCAAAAGTCAATAGAAAACGACATTAGACACTACCTTTCGCAAAATATAACTCTCAAACGATGAGGGTAGGTCGTCCTATGCGGGATCTTAAGACTTAACTACACCACTTTCTGAAAAAGTGAAAATATTTTGTTTTGGCCAGCGCAATTTTTTTGTGAAAAAGAGTATACAAATTGTTTTTTAAACCAAAAAATAAGCTTTCTGTATCATTTGTTTTAATTTTCCAGCCCGAAAAACTATACAAAAATACGTTTGAAAATTTTCACTTTTTTACTTTTTCACTTTTTTTGCCAATGTATTAAGGCTTAAATGGATTTGTTTTAAAAATAATTTTGTTTACGAAATTTCTTTAACTATTGTGAATAGATCAAAATTTAGTACTATCACATACACAAACCAAAATTTTTTTTTATAATTATGAACAACAGATGTCGCTTTTGTTCATAATTAAACTTGGCAAACGAATCTGACATTTTGCCAAACCAGTTTTTTTTTTTTTTTTTTGCTTTTGACAACTGCAATTTTTTCAATAATGGCGTAAAATATTGACATAACACAAAGCAGTCGCTCAAGAAAAATATTAATTTTGTTAAAAATTCTAACAATTTATTGCAAATAATATAAATAAATATTTTATTAAATTGTTTCCGTGTATTTCTGTTGCAATATAAAGTTAATAAACCATCGGAAACAATCGAAAAAAGTGCCCCAAAATAACACCTTTTTTGTTTTAACTTTTGATTTTTGTATATAGGTATTTTTTTATTTGTGAAAAATATGTTTGTTAAATATTTTTCTTTTTTCTCCAACTTTTATTTCGCAATGTATTCAGTGAAAATTGATTAAAAAGGAACAACAAAATAAATTTGTTAAATTTTTTTTTCATTTGTTTTAAAGTTTGCAACAAACAAAGAAAAAAAAACCACCAACTATAAAGTGTGAAGAGAAAAATACAATACAAAAAAAAAAACTTGCTTGAATCATCGCCGCCCTAATTTCAAGGACATTCCATTGAACTCCGTATCAACCAGAATGATGCCTGTTTAGAAGGAAGTTGCTATTTTGTTTCTTTTCCTACAATTACAATGACTTCAAGCTTCACAAACTGAAATCACCCGTTGGGGTGTTGTATCATTTTTTAATTGTTGCTCGTTGCCTACAATTTAGCAACAATCACAAATCCGCAAATTATATATCTAAACCAGAACGGTTATAAATACTTGCCCATAAATTGAGTTCAGAGTGGGGCCAAGGTGTAAGCTCAGCATCTTTTTACGGAAAAATCAAACAAGGTAATTTGGAAATGTTTTTTATTGTTGTTGTTGAGATGATTGGGATATGGCAAAGGGGTTGACAAAGTTTATAAAATTTTATTTTGATGTCATCATTCTTTTCGTTTTGTCTAATTGCGCTATCTATTAGGTTTGCTTGAATTATGATAAATAGAGAATTCAACATAAATAAAACCTTATCGTTATCAGCAAAGTGTTCTGTGGAAAGCATATCTTATTGGATTTAGAAAACCTTTTTTTCTTTCCGCACTGTTTACTTGAGAATTAAGATATACTTAACTTAAGACAAAAACATTGTGGCATAGGCAAATACTTACGCTAGTTATCTATGTGCTAGTTATAAAAATAGAAGTTGTCGATTATAGTTATTGCTTTAAAAAAAAACTGGAAAGACGAACAATAAATCATCATTACACGTAGGTTCATTGATGATAGTGGCAGTCAATTAGACTTAAATATTTTGATTAAAATGTTTTAAAATGGTGAAAAAGATCGATAGTTTGTACCTGTACCAGGGCCCCTGTTCTGTAACTTTATCACTGGGGATAAACATTTTAAATAAAGCAAAATTTCTTTCAAATTCAGAATTTATGAATTAAGAAAGCAAGATATGGAACGAAATTTCTTTTATTTTGATGAGATTTAATGGATTTTAAGGTCATTCAAATATTTTATCGCCAGTGATCAAACTTACACAACATGGGCACAGGAATATAAAAGGCTATTGAAATTGAAATGATTGGTCAATACATCTATTCTGTTGATTAAGGGTCATTCGCTTCTTAGTAGAGTATATCCATTGTTATACTTATTATTGCCTGTTTTAACGTGTCAACAACTTTCCCACTTCTTCGCCTTAGTGCTATACTTGTGAGGTTCGCGTCGTTTGTCCTCACTAAATGTAATGGTAGACCTTCCCTATTTTTAATTGTTCCATGTCTGAGGCCAAGTTATATTGTTTAAGATGGTAATTTTGACGTGAAGCTTCAAGATTTGTTCTCCTGTCTTTATGCTAACCATCTACAGCCATTACATACTTACTTAAGGTGAAACTCACAGTCTAGGATTGATCTCGGCCACAACCAACAACCCTCTTCAGCCAGTTCGGTCCCTAGCTAGATGTCTCCAGTTGCGCCCGAAAAGCACACCACCTGAGATGTAGTCTTTGTAAGAACTTTTACTTAAAAAGATTGAATAATTAAATGAATAGACCAGACGACTTTCTTCTACAAGCGCTTTATTCAAACTATAACATTACTTCGAATAAAGAAAAGTACATCATATTGCTTGCAAATATAAAAAGACAACGGTCAATTGGATCATACGATGAAAGCATACATATTTTAACGTTAGATTTTTATATAAAACATCGAATGCACAATATTTATGTATTGGTGCGTATACAGGGTGTTTTGGAATATTATAGTCGTTTAAAATAATAGCACATTTTAATGAAATTAATTATGTGCATCTTGCACGTTGTATCCACTACTTGCGGTTGACTTTCTTTCTTTTGCAATTAGGTATCTCGAAAATACATTTTTTTAACCTGGTACCTTCGAGATCTCGGAAACTACTCATCCGATTGCTTTCAAGTTTTTACTGAATATTCTTAAAAACATTATCTAAAATGTAGCGTAGGATTTTTTTGATAGCTGAATTAGTTTTTTTTTTGTATTAATGTTCTTGCTTGAAAAATGTTGGTAAAAAATGAATAAAAAATTTTGTCGGCTATGCTACATTGTAGTCACACTACTTAAGAATAACTTGAATTTGTATTTTTTTATTCAGATGTACTATAACCAAGTGCCAGGTGGGACCAAAATTAAAAAAAACAAAGTCCCGTTTAGCTTCAGTCTCACCATTGTAAGATGCATGTAAGATGCAGAACCCAACTGCATCCACCCTAAGCTTACAACAACATAAAATGCTTCACTTTTTATTATAGATCCAAGATATTTGAATTTTTCAATCTTGGAAAGCACTGCTTCATGCAAATAAGTGTTCAGAATAAGAAATGAAAACATCGCTCTAATACCCTTTCCGCTTGACTGAATGCTCGTTAAATTGATTTTGGATTTTCGCTTATGGATTCATCGTGATACGGTTTTTTCCCTTAGTATAACTTCTTTGTTGCGTTTGTAGTTTCCTTTAAAATATCCTAGCAGTAATTTCGCATGTTCTTTGCAGAAAGGCTCACTTTTTTTGTAATCTGCACTCTTCGTTTTAAAGTCTGTTGATGGCATCGCTTTATCCTTCTCCAGATTGTATAACTTTACTCCCGCGAAAGCATATCTTTGTTTGTTACACCAGAAACGAGCTCTGTTTTTCCATTTTGTTTTTAGACTCACAAAATGTCCACTCACCTTCTCTTCAACAAAACTTCCAAGTCACAGCTTCAACCGTTCAAACTTAAAATGCTGCAACTCATGACTTTCAACTTTTTCTCTTCTTTTGTATTACTTTGTTAGCCCCAGAAACTTAACAGCTCAGAACTGATCATTTATAATCGGTCAAACAAGTTAAACTGGCCGCAATATTCAAATCTACGTTCTAGCACAAACAACGAACGTAATAGGGTTTAATATCATAAAAAGCTGTGACTTTTCAAAGCCCCATTTCAAGGATCCAAGTGCATCTTCTAAGTTCCCTAATTCTAACTATCAGATGGGAACTTTTGTTGACATAGATTATCCTGTTTTTTTTTTCCCAACTCTGCCGCAATCGGGACATACATACATATACTCATGCCAATTAATCTAGAAGTGTCAAATAGCTTTATCTTGGTGCGGCCACTTTCAAGCTAACAGACTTTACTTGCTATCAGTAACTGATTTTTTAAATTATAACTTTTACTTATTAAAAGTCATCATCATAAGTCCAAAAATATATATTTTTTCAACAAAAATAACAAAACAAATTTTATTTAACGTTAACGGTGTGAATTGGACTTTTGCATTCATGCGAATCATTATATTATTAGACCTGAAAATCTTGATAAAACCTCCAGAGACATTATGTTATCACTTCAAAGTATATTTTTTTAAAACCAGATAAGAAAAGTAGTAATTAAACTTGAAATAATTTTCCCACAACATTCTGGTATCGATCTTATAATGATTCATTAACTTTAAGTTGATTTTCACAAATAAACTATCATTAGTACAAGTTCTTTATCTAATAGGTCAATAATAATAATAGTTCAATGGGAGCATTAATTAAATGAAATAAATTTCATTTGATAACATACATCACTAGTAACTTGTACAATAATATCCTTGTACTTGAATTATAATTACAATAAAAACAACAAAAATAATAATACGTAATCTTATTTGTTTATATTTTTAACAGTAATGCATAGCAATGGATGATAAGCGAATTGCTGATTATTTCGTTGTGGCTGGTATGCCAGAAAATCCACAATTACTTCAAGAGAGTATATTCAATGATTCGGGTCACTTGAGAGCATGCAACAGCATTGATCCAATAACAGATATTGGAGTATTTTTTCCTTTGCTTGGTGAAGAAGTTCCGGAAGGCTATGAAATACTTGAAAAAACACCAACCGGATTACCTGCAAACCTTAATTACGGTTCCGTTCGCACAACAGAATGTTTTATTTATTTTCGCCGTGGAAAAGATCGACCCCCACTTGTTGATATTGGTAATAAAAGATTTACAGAATAAGCTTTTCCTTCAGGTAAACTAAACTACTTTCATTATTGTAGGTGTTCTCTTTGAAGGACACGAGAGAATTATGCCAGATGCTGAAATTGTAACTGAAACACCAGGCGGAAGGGTAGCGAATGTTAATAATTCATCAGCTAAAACATTTTTAACATTCCGTCGTGCAAGGAAAGACATGCCGTGCAATGAACTTGTTGTGACTGATTTGTGTCTTATTGTCTGGTCAAAAGGTAAACATAAAAATGTTTATTTATAAACAAATAAATAATAAAAACTTTGTAGGAGAACGACCACCACATGCTTTTTGTTTGATACATAAAACCCTCAACAAAGCATACATGAGCAGTGACGTATATCTTTGTTACAAAAAATCAATGAACCGTCCAAAGTTAGTCAGTTATCAACCGGAAATCCTTTTGCGTTATCCAACGGTCGATCATAATGATTTTCCACTTAACTTATGTCCGAGTGTGCCTCTATTTTGTTTACCCATGGGAGCTTCTCTTGAAGCTTGGCCACATGTAGATGAGTCGGTAATACTATATTTTTTACAATTCTGGTTTAACAAAATTTAAATTATGTATTCAAAATTGCTTTATGTTTTTAGACAAAGCGTGAAGCTACCATTCCAGTATTTAGTACGTTTGTTTTAACAGTTAACGACGGAACTTACAAGGTTTATGGATCAGCTTTAACATTTTATGAAGACTTTGAGTAAGTGTGATAAAGATTTATCTTTGATTTTTTTTTTCATATTTTTGTTTTTTTTTTTTTTCTTTTCTAAGCGAAAACAATTTGACGGAAAAGCAAAAAGAACAATTGGGATATGATGATGAAGGATTCAAAAATCATCATTCTCTTCACATAATCAAAGCAATTTGTTTGCTTTCACATCATCCTTTTGGTGATACATTCGATAAATGGTTAAAATATTTACATGTACTTATACAAATATTATTCTCTACAAATGTGTTATGATTAATGAAATTTAATTTTTAGAGTATGGCATCAGCTGGAAATCCATTACCCATACCAATTGAAAGATATATTACTCAATTAATCGACGAAGTTCCTTTTCCATCTCCGAGTATTCATTTACAGGTGATTTATTGATTATTTTAAATAAGATTATTTTTATAATATGAAATCATATCAATTTTTAATTTTAACATTTTAGCTATCGGGTGAAAGTCATGAACGTATATTACTTACTCAGCCAGAAGATTCTCCTCTGCCAAGAAGTGGAGCTGGTTTCCAGTTGCTGTTGTCAAATTTGGGAACAGAAAACTGCCTTCATGTTCTACTATTGGCTTTGACAGAACAGAAAATACTTATTCACTCATTGAGGTAATAGAAACTTTCATCATTATACTAAATTTATAACACACACTTCCCATTTTCTAAAAGTAAGACAACCAAGCTATAGTAAAAACCAAAAAAATGGCCTTAACAGCTAAGCCCCAATTAATTCACTAAATATTAAAGTCTCAATTAAAATTGAGAAGTCTGTGAAATCTCATACATATTTCAAAATTTCCTTTTTTATGGCAACTTTTGATTTAGTGGATTGTGATTGAATTGGAGCCAAGAGTTTTATGGTATTTTAATGCTCACACTCATCACGGGTGGGTGCCAAATATAAATTTAATCAATTTAAGAAATTTGAGCTTTAGTCAATAGGTCGACATTACTTATTTTTACTTGCTCTATAGGGCAAGTATTGGTTTCGTGTAGAAAAAAAAATCGAGGTTTTAATCAAAACCAACATTACGATGATAGAGAAGATAAAAAAAGTTGTTTTCGTCATGCCGTCCGTCGGTCTGTGCGTCTGTGCGTCCATCTGTACATCGAGCGAGGGCCTAAACGGATGGATGGATTTGCTTGAAACTTGGTACAGATGATTTTTACGTAATTCCCTAGACCCGTTTTTTTTATTTTTTTAATATCTCCATTTTAACGTATATCTCCCATATAACGTTTTCGAGGTATTGCAAATTTCTCGAAAACGGCTCTAACGATTTTGATTAAATTTGACACAATTAATGCTGTACGTATATTTAATATAACTGCGTTTTTAGTTTTTCTCAAAAAATACGGATAGTGGAAATATGACATTTTCTTTTTTTTTTAATCGCTAATGCTGTTCCCGTGTATCGTTAATGATTTATTGCAATTTTCTTGAAAACGGCTCTAGTGTTAGTGATTCTATCAAAACTGCGTTTTTAGTTTCTCACAAAAATTTCGGAGAACGGAAATATGGCGTTGCCGTTTTCTGCTGGATTGATATATTTTTTAGTTAATATCGTATCAAAGACTAGCCAATTTTATTCAAAATTTGCAGACAGATATTTCTTGTCATTTTAAAGGGTAAAATGTAAAAAAAAATTTAAAAAAATTTTTGAAAAAAAAAAATTATAAATGGAATATTTTTTTAATTTAATTTTTTTTTGTTCAAAAATTAACGAAAGTCTTTAATTTCCAATAGTTATTTGAGATATAGATACTTTGAACTACAAGAGCAAGTACGTGCGGCCCCAGTCGTGCATTTTATTTAAATGTTGTATACAATTTTGTAAGGTTTCTTTACATTTCACCCGAAACACTTGGCAATTAATTCTGCCTTATAGCTCTCTCGATACCGATCTTCCATGTTTTAAGGTGTTAAACGCAAATTTTATAAGTACTGAATTAGACACTACATGATATCTTTTTAATAAATTGATTTTTATGATTACAGGCCCGCTACATTAACTGCTGTTGCTGAGGCTGTTGTATCATTGCTGTTTCCATTTAAATGGCAATGCCCATACATTCCATTGTGTCCACTAGGTCTAGCAGAAGTCCTTCATGCACCACTCCCTTACTTAATTGGTGTGGACTCAAGATTTTTCGATCTATATGAACCCCCAACAGACGTAACTTGTATCGATCTAGATACTAATACAATAAGTGTAAGTAAATTTCCTCAAACACAAACCATTATTTTTTTGTAAATCGAATTAATTGTAAAATTTCTATGGTCTAGCTTTGTGAATCGCAGAAGCATTTAACACCGAAACTTCTACCAAAGCGAGCAGCTCGAATTTTAAAACAAACTCTTAATTATTTAGAAAATTTGAAGCTTATTTGTGCTCCAGAATCGACAAATAGCCTGGATAGAGACTTTAAACGAAAGAAACGTGAAGTAAGTGGTTATTTTTAAAATGTATAAGCTCTTTGATCATAAATAATCAATTCTGCATTTTATATTATTTCTTTTATTTATTTATTTATTTATTTTAATTAGCAAAATCTCGAACAACGAATTCAAGAGGCCTTTTTGCTCTTTATGACATCCATTCTACGCGGGTACAGAGATTATTTAGTACCAATTTCCAAAGCACCCTCGGTTGGAGCGACTGATCCCAATGCTTTATTCCAACTCAATGCATTTCTGCGTTCTAGAGATAAGGTCTATCGATTTAATAAGTTTTCTCTTTATAATATTGTTAAAAAGTTTTTTGTTTTGTTTTACAGTCTCACCACAAGTTTTTTCAGTTACTTATGAAAACTCAAATGTTCATTCGATTCATTGAAGAGAGATCATTTGTATCAGACGGAGATCATGGTTTAACGTTTTTTGATGAATGTGCGGAGAAAGTGAGTTCCTACGATGAAACTCCGTCCGATGTGAGATTAGTCGATTGGGAGACTGGTCATAGCAGTGAAAGAACAAAATATATTTTCCCACCAGATAGCATTGCAACAACAGGAAATGGTGGGTATAAACATTTACATTTAAAATATTAACCTTTTAAGCACAAAGAAAAGATGCCTCAATGTATGTCTAGTTCAATTTAGTGAAACAAAACGAAACAAGTAAACTTGCTTTAAGTATTCTACAAATTGCCAAGTAACACCGTTTTTCATAATATCACATCACATTTTTCAGTTAATATGTAATTTGTAAAAAAACAATTAATTTCTATTTTAGAAAACACAACAGGTTACATCTACGAAAACTTCACTTTGGATCCAAGCCTTTTGAGGCATGTTAAGAAAACTCCCTTAAAAAATTTCATTCAGCACCAACATCTGAGCACTGCACCTGGTTCACCTATTGCTCGTCGCACAAAGCATGAAATTAAGCTAGCCCAAAAGCTGGCACGTCGCTGCCAGATGCAACCCGAAGCTTGGGCAAAATACATGCTAGCTACGTGCTATTCATTATACTTTTTAATATTGCCTAGTATGATGCTAGACGCACATGGTAAGGAACACGCTGTTTTGCGTGCTGCTTACGATTTGCTGGTACGTGCAAGCAAACTCAAAATAACTTGTGACGAGTTTTGCTATAGAATTATGATGCAATTGTGCGGCATTCATAATTTTCCGGTTTTGGCTGTTCGGTTGCATTACCTGATGAAACGATCCGGCGTTCAGCCCAATGCACTGACATACGGTTTTTATAACCGTTGTGTTCTTGAATCAGAATGGCCATCTGACAGCACAACCCTGAGTCAGCTCAGGTGGAATCGCATTAAAAATGTTGTTCTGGGAGCAGCCCATTTCCGACGTGCTGGTAAGAAACGAGCAACATCAAAACCCTTCGCTGGATCATGCGAAAACAATTTGGGGACGCTAGAGACTGTTGATGGAACATCACGAACAAGTTTAGAATCGACCAATTCCTCACAAGTTGAACCTCAAACAGTTGCAAGCAGCAATATAGTTGATTTTGCTGCTTTTGATAAGTTGCGTGGTAAATTGGGAAGCATTGTGAAACAATCGGGACCACAAGAATCTTCTGATGTCATTAGCAGCGCCGGTTTGTTGATATCAGGCGATGCTAAAAACGACAGCCCACAACCGGCCTCAAAACTGCCACCGTCCAGTCCGAATTGTGATCTAACCAAACGAAAATTGATTAGAGCCGAGAGTTTTGGGGGTGATACAAAGATTCTGGATAAATTGCAAAGACAGCAATCCATGTCGGGAAAAGAAGTGAACACAATGCAACAGCGCTTCAAAATAATGAATATGGAAGATGAAGACTCTACAGAGCGATTGAATGAAATCGCTAGTTCGCAAGAAGAATTAGAATATGAAGGAAATGATCCGAATCAGTGCGTTAGTAGCCCTACAAAGTAAGCTATAAAATTTTGTCCAGTCTCATGTTGATGAAATATATATTTATTTTCATTTTCAGATTATCACCACGAACTCCGGTTACTCAAAATGATCCATTGGGTGCCCTTAACGAGGACGCTGACGAAGTCCTTAAAATACCGAATAACAATAATACTTCACATGAAGATAATAAACCTCTTTTAAGCAACAACACCATGTACACCGACCAGCCAATTCTTTTCAAAGGTCAACGCAGTGCAACTTTCGACGAATCGACTCATCTAAATAAAAGTATGCATCGTTCGGAGACAATGCCTGGATCAAGCGTTACCACAAGTTTGGCAAATTTTGGATCCTCTTTGAAATTCAATTTTGGGTAAACACTTAATCTTCATATCCTACCCTGTCTCTAGCACGGAACTTTTTATTTTTTATTTAAGTTATATCTTCGTGATTTATTATTTATTTATTATTATTTGCATGATTTTCTTGATTTAATTATTCTCATGATTATCGCCCTCGATGTAGACGCTATTCACCTGCACGATTGTCCTTTAAGAAAGACTTGAAATTGCCCGCGAATATCATAGAAAATATTTCCAATATAAGGTAAGTGCAGAAGCGCTGGCAATACAGCAAAATTACAATTCCCAGCTGGCTTCGATTATCTCTTTTTTTTCTGTTTTTCAAAACATCATTATTATTGCTGGAGCTTTGATTCTGGTGGTGGTTTTCTTTTTTTTTTTATATACGTGTAGATCATACGGTGAATGGTATTTTTTTTTTTTTTTGTTTAATGTTTTGAAGACGCAAATATTTGCATAATTTTCGGTTTTGGAAATATTCATTTAAATTAAACTCAGGCCTTAAAAGTTTTGCCAAATATCTTCGTTTCCTGTAAAATTCAAATGGTTATTAAAAACAGGCAAATAGACTATTGTACTGAAAATATAGTAAAAACGATCCTTTGTCAATTCAAAAGATTCTACATGTGTTACCCTTAAATAAATGAAACAATCTGGCAAGATTAATAAAAGCCAATTAATCATTTTTGTTAATTTTTTAGAACTTTTTGGCCAAAGCCAAATCTAAACTTAAAAGTAAGACAAAATAAAAATTAAACGTAATAATTTCAAAATACTTGAGGAACACAGATTTTTGCAATCGACAATCAAAAAGGTTATATGAAAGACCCAGATTATTTTTTTCATAAACTATTTAACTTTTCAGAGCAAAACATTTGGAGGTCAATAATATTTAGGTATGTTTATAATATACATATGGGAAAATAAGTAGTTGTTAAAGTTAATACACTGTTGGTTTCGCCTTACTAGCCAAATAGAAACAAATATAATTCTTAAGGCTAGAGGACTCATGAACAATTTTCTGCATTTTCGATACAGCTAAAAGTACAACAAGAAGAAAAATTTTGTATTGAAAAATCTTTTAACTGTTGCCTCAATTGTGACTTATCACCATTAAAAAAAAAAAACAGTCCTCTGAATGTATCATGAGTGTTGTAACTTGAATTGGCCGTGCGGAATATCGTTCATGCGTGTCTAACATAAGCCTCAATTACATTCCATTAAAACAGCAAGCGAAAAATTTTTTTTTGTGGGGGGAGTTTGAGAACTGGATTAATTTTTAAAGAAGGTTTTCAGATTATGTAGTTTGTATTAAAAGAATAAAAACACTAAACGGGTACTTTGCAAGAGAGAATTTTTTAATTGAAAAATCTCTTTGCAATGATTTCATTTCAATCGGGCTTTAAATCCAATGGCGAACGCAATTAAAATATGTTTGAATTAAATTTTTGTAATTAACGAAATATTGTAATTTTGTAAGTGATGAAAGTTCGCATTTCCCTATCACCCTACACTATTTTTGCCTGGATCAGGTAAAAAAAAATCGTACCAGTCATCCGATACTAAATTCAGGATCAAATTGAAATAAAAAAAAATATTAACATTGGCAAGTGGCTACAATTTTCACTTGGTTTTTCGTTTTTGTTCGAACAACTACAAACATGTTGAAATGTCTTATTGTCTAATACCCTTTTCTGAATTATGTTCAATTTGTTTTGGCTTCAATTTATTGCATGGTGATTTTTATATCTTTTCAAATTTTGTTAAAATACCTTCTTTGCAACTCTAAAAACCGAACTTATAATTTTCACTTTTTTTAAGTAATAAGTGTGTATTTTGAAACTCCTTTAAATATATATTTAGACTTATAACTTAAATTAATAAAATCAATCCAAAACACTAATTTATAACTCAAAATAATGGTCAGAATACTTGTACAATATGTGGATTAAAAAAAAAAACGTTAAATTTACCTATTTCGATAATAGTTTACAACTGTAAAATAACTACACTACATTATCTTTAACAATTCTCTTTCAATTTATAAGAAAACAAAGTAGGGTAGTATTTAGTTTACAGTAGTAAACCATTATCGAAATGGGTCACTGTGGTGTATGTGCAACTTTTTTTTGCTGAAAAACTCTGTGACCTGTTCTATCGCTGAGCATTTAAATTATAATAATTTTTTTGTAATTACCAATGGACTTAATTTTATTTTATCTATTCAGACTTTCTTATTTGTTGCTAAACGATTCTTCAAAAATATTTTTAACCTGACAAACTTGTTCTTCTATCACAGAAACACCCATTTACAGTGGTACCGCCTTGCACTCGATATATAGAAAATTTTCGGGGAAAAAAATGTCAAAGATTCTTTTATACAAAGTTAAAACTAATTATTTATTTTTCCGAAAATTCAGTTAAAAGATTCTAAAACATTCGAATAAAACGTTTTGGCAATTGGTAAAAAACAAATGTTTCTAAAACGGGTTACTGACTTTATTTATAAAAAACAAAAAAGTTGTCATAGTAATTTTCCAGAAATTATAATTTTACAAAATCAACTATCTTTAGGAAAGCTTAGATTATAATAACTTATGATATAAAGATTCTTGAAAAATGTAATTGAGGTTTAGAGTCGTCCGCAAGTTATATTTGGTGCTTCATTTATTTTCATTATGGTCAATAACACCAGAGTTTTTTTTTTTGTGTTCATGTATGTATGTATAACTTCTGTATGTATAAATTATCACTCATTATTAACAAAATTTACTGAAATATTGCTTAACTCGTACTCGTTGACCACAAAATATAATACTTTTGGTTGTCTTGCACTTACATAAATAAATCCCATAGTAAAAATAATAAATAGTGTTTTCCTAGCTTTGGATTTTAATGTGGCTTAAAAAGTGTGTATGCCTTTGGGTTTGATGTTCCCTTATTTATTATTTAAATTAATGTTTGTATTGAGATCAATAAAAATGTTTGAATATTTCTTCTCTTATTATTTTTTTTCTCAGTCCAAGCTTAACTGGTAAAAAGTCAAACGAAATAATACAGGGTAGTTTGAGCAGCATTAAGTATGCCGCCAATTCGGTAGCACGAAAATTCGATGAGATTAAGGAAGCAATTTCAGCAAATTCAACTCCAGTCAAGACTGCAGGTGGTATGAATGATAGTATGATTGATGATGATCCAGACGATCCATCTTCGCGAACTAGACGTATATCGGGAGACCTCGATCCATGGGGACGTCTAAGTGAATCTAGAAAATCTAGTTACAATAATTTGGTACCGCTGGGAGAAAACACATCGTCATTTAGTTTGAATGCTTTTCCCAGCCTGCCCGACAATCTATACAGTGCTGTTGCTGATGTAAATAGATATATATTATTCTATTGGTAATGCATATTTCAATATTTTTCTATAAATTTAAGGTTGTTGACAGTCCTGAGTGCGATATTTTAATTCAACTTACTTCTTGCTCACAATGCCACAACTGCTCGGTTTTGTTATATGATGAAGAAATAATGTCTGGATGGACAGCTGAGGATTCAAATTTAAATACAGCTTGCCATGCATGCAATAAACTGACTGTGCCATTCCTAAGTGTTCAAATAATTGTTGGTGATTCACTCAAGGATGTCAAGCAATCCGATAGTCTTAGTATACCTTATTTGAATCCGCTGGTATTGCGCAAAGAATTGGAAAATATTTTAACTCAAGAAGGTGATTCGGCGCTGTTGAATTCGAAATTTGTCGAAGAACATCCAATTATCTATTGGAATTTAATTTGGATTATGGAACGAATCGAAAGTCATACAAATTTGCCTGAATTGTGTCTTCCTAAGCAGGTAATTGAATTATTATATGTATTTAATTCTTTCCATGAAACTAAATATACAACATAATTATATTCCTAATGGTGACCTTACGACTGTGAAAGAACTATTTTATCTATTTTTTTTTTTTTCTATTTCAGGCCGATGTAGACATTGATCCATTAAGTAAAGTAAAAACTGTTAAAATTCAATGTATGTGGGATAATTTACGTTTACATGCTGAAGCGGGACCACCGATGTACATTTTATGGAAACAAAATCAACCAGCCAGTCCACTTCTTAAGGCCTTGCTAACGGATCAGACTTATCTGAATAAAACGTATTTTAATTTAAATTTAAAAAATGTATGCATATTAATTCTTAACATTATCTTTTCAGAGCAATTCAACAAATTATAACCGCGATCCGGTGTAATGATCTTCTTGCGCCGGTGAAGCGTTTAGCTAACGAACGACACAAGCTCAAAAACAGCGGCGTCGATCGAACACACTCAATATACAGGGATATTCTCTTTTTGGCTCTTACAGCTATAGGTCGCTCCAACGTTGATCTGGCCACATTCCATCGCGAATATGCTGCGATCTTTGATAAGCTAACTGAGAAAGAGTGCAATATGTACTACCGCAATCAAGATCTGCCACCATCGACTGCGACGATTTACTGTAGGGCTTATTTTAAACCGTTGCTACTTCCTTGACGCGAGATCGCCTTTAGTCGATCCGAGTTCAATGACATACGAAGATAGCCTCGGTAAAAAAAGATGAACTGAGCGACATTTATATTACGTGCACGAGTAAAATAAATACTTTTTACTCTCCATATGTGTTGCACTTTATTGTTATAAAATTTTTTTTTTTATTTTACTTTATACGGTAAATACAAAACGTACTTAATTTTGAGTGTTCTTCTTTTATTAACCTGTTTTTATCCTTTTTTTAATTTTTTGTTTCTCGATGAATTTTATTGGTTTTTGTTTTGACTGGTTTCCGACAATACTTATAAAATAAAACTATTGAAGCATCATCAGTTGTTTCCATAATCTGCCTTACTATTGAGATATGAATTAAATTACATACATATATAATTATTTGCAAAGATATTAAATAAAATCACCGCCCCATGGGCATTCAATTTTTTATAACAATATCATAGATTTTGATTGAATGTTACAATTAACACAAAAATAACAAAAAAAAGAACCTTTATTACCTACTTTATTAAGATTAAGACATAAAAGTTAAATTGAAATTAAAATCGTGGCCAACAACTACGAAACTGTGTGTAAATTTCATAATTTTTTTTATATGTTACTAAACACAAACAAAATGTTAGCCTACCAATGCACATTTCATAAAAATTCATACATAGATATTTGTTGTAAATTTTTCACGTTTGAATTTTTCATCAATCAATTTTAGCTGGGTATTATTAGATAAAAACAAAAATTTTAATTTTTAGTTTTCCAATAAAAAAAAATAATGTAATATGTGATACAAAAGGAAAATATAAATAAAAATGAAAGGACAAAAGGAATATTAAATTATGAAGGTATATTTTTTAATAGGAAAATTTAAAACAGAGTTAAGAAAAAATGGCACATGATCTAAATTAGTGGAATAAAAATAATTGAAAAATGATTACATGCATTCACTCTCGTAAATTTCAAAACACAAAATTTTTCAAAAAAAATTTTAAATTAAAAAGTATTTACCGATCTAAAAAAATATGTACAGAATAATAATTAAAAACACGAAAAATCTCTTAAAACTCTCTTAGCTGCAAAATAAATATTAAATGTATAAATTACGCATCTTTTATTCAAGTTGATGTAGAATTTCATTAAGGATACATTTGCTTGACCATTGTGACATGTGTACAATTGCGCAAACATCCGATTAAAGTGATATTTGTTGAGTTCCATAACTACTTTTAAACGATTCAAAGTAAAAAAAAATCAGTTGTTAATTTTTGTTTAAACGTTTTTGATAAATTTAACGAAAAACTTACCTTTCTATGATTCTTACAATAACGGTATAACAATTATTTCTACTATACGGCTTTTAAAATTCCCATTTTTATTTGAAGAATAGTTATTATAGGTTCGGTTTATGATTCGAATAATAGAGAACTATTTTACACGACACACAGTGTTTCGCGTAGAAAAAGCTAGGTGGACAAAATTAATTTAAGGTAATTCTAGCATTAATAGGCTAGTTAAAATTAAGCTAAATAAAAAGGGTTTCCCCAAATTATAATTTTGTTTTCAAAAAAATTACTAAACTAGTTTTACATTTGAAATTCAGAGATATAAAAATTCAATTTAATATTATATTTTATGCTTTGAAAAACGAAATGAATGTAATTTTTATAACCGACAACACAAAATCAGCGTGGAAAAAAAAATTTTTCGCCAAGAAACAAATATTTTTTAGTTAAGGTAGTGACTTAACCCTTTGCTTCCTAGTGGTTTCAGCATGAAACCACCTATTAATTATTTTTTGTTTTTTATTGCAATCACCAAAATTTGAAAATTATTGCATGAGCTATTGCATTATGCGTAGTACGACAAACAAAAAAATTAATATCTGTATTAATGTTAATATTTATTTAAAAAAATGCAGGATTTGTGAGGGTTTTCACAATTTTTCAAGTAGCCTTAAGCTTAGAGCTATAACATTAAATAACGGTAACACTGAAAGAGAATGATTATAATGGTTCTTATATACTATATGAATATGTAAACAGTTTTTGATCAGAAAATTTGCTTTTATAATCTAAATACTAGTTTAATAAGACTTTGGTAAAACACATTGGTTTGTACGTGCATTTTTATCTTTTAGTTTTTTTTACTAAAAAATGGACTTTCGGCTCAAAACATTCCTTATACAATGTAATTACTAGTTCAATCATTTTTTTTTTTTTCGTTTTGGTGTGTTATTAGAAAATATCAAAACTTTTCCTCAAGATTTTTGTAATTTGTCGTGAACAAAAGGTTAAAGCAATCAAATAAATAAAAAAATCCATCGGGGGGAATAATCTCTTAATATTCACCAATTGCCATTCTGCTTTTCATCGGGGGGAATCCAAACTCACGTCGGTAATGTTGTTCGGTATTCCACTATTCACGTGAATGAACTTACTCCATACATTTGCAATCCGCATAAAAAATGTTGCCGATCTGTCACCTTTGGTTGTAAAAGTTAATTCACCATCGTTAAAATTAAGCAAAATGCCACTTTTTATAAATTTTTAAATATTTCTTAGCATATGTAATCGGTTGTTTTTATTTTTTCTATGCAAATAAACACACGTTCACGTGGACGTCAAATAGAGGGATGATAATGCAGTTTACCCGATGGATAGCAGAATGGCAAGGTAGAGTTAAAGTGAATCGAATGTGTGAATCGGATCTGAGATTCACGTGAATAGCCGAATATTGCTGTTAGTAAAACTTTAAAAGCTTCCAGTATGCACTAAGGCATAATCGGCCCTAGCGAGGTAATCCGTCGGAGCGGAAATTCTCCGATTTCATACGAAATATGCTTCGAGGTTTGTTTCCGACAGGTAAAAACTGTCCGATTCGGATAAAATCGGACAAATTCCGCTCCGACGGTTTACCTCGCTAGGGTTGAATATTGAATTGATACCTTCCTGTTTTAAATTCAAAAATAGATCACATGGCTCTGAACAGTATATGAATTAAATGGTTACCGTTATTTCAGCTTTTTGGGGTAGGTATTTTTTAAAAAGACTCGATGACTTATTAATGAAAAACTGAGAATGTCCACCTTGATGTTCTAGACGAAAAACTGTGCGACAGTCCCTAATCGAAAACCTTGTTAATTTTTTTTGTGGACTACATAAGGCCAAGATAAAAAAAAATCGGGATAATGTTGCCTCTCAATATCCCGGGCATAGCTATTTTTAATTAATTATTAAAAAATTAAATTTTTCGAAATTTTGTGTCTGAAAATTTATTTTTCAAAAACTATAAAGGACCCAAATTGAAGTAAATCACTTCATTGGTTTGGGTTGTAGCTTGAGAGACAGAATTGCGAGACCCACTGTTGTGGCATTCACAATCATCGTTTTCACTGTCTTCTCGAGTTTTCGAAAATGTTCTCGAAATCAGATCTAATGATGTAACGGCCGATTTCTTCACAGAGTCTCTCAAATCGGTATCAACTCATTTCTTCACTCAATACTAAGCCCTAGAACCGAGTACTAGCTAGCTCCTCAAAACAAAATCACCTAGTACCTGGTTATTATACCAATCGTTAGTACTCAAATCGAAACCCAGCGATTTCTCAAATCAAAGTTCATAAGTCAAAATTGCAAATAGTTTTGTCGAAAGATATACAAAATATCAAAACAGATATTTATCGATTCGATCGACTTTTATCGCTTCGACATTTGAAGGACACTCGCAATAAGGGCCACTATTAATTAAAATTCGTCGATAATTTTATTCTAGGTTATTTTTTATTTTTTTTTTTCATAAAATAAATTTTAAAAAATTAGAATAATTTCACAATTCAAATGAACAGGTTTGTTTATTTTATTTATTTATCAATGAAGTTCCAATTTTGAAAATGAAAAAAATAGACTTGGTCAATTTTATTTCATTATATAATATTATCGTGCCGTACATATTTCAAGTCTTTCATTATTTTCTGAATTTTTCCATTCCGTGCATTTCTCACATCCTGGCCGGTTATTCTAAGAAACCATTCTTGTTTCTCCAGTATATCGTTCAACTCCTTTCCGCAAATGTATAACTTAATAGGCTGATAGCATTCTATATCAGCTTTTGCTATATTCTCGGCTTGTGCCCCTTGTTCATCAAATTGTATTTCGTCTGTGATTAGAATAGCATCAACAGCAAACACTGTATGCAACATATAAAATAAGCCACAACAAAGAGCTGTTATACTTTGTTTTTTACTTATTGCAAAAAACGGATGGATAGATTCTTCATAATCGGATAAATACATCAAATGAAAATCTTTTTCCGCATGGTACATTGAAAATATCGATGAAAGGATAAAAAACAAAGAAGCAACTCCACTTACTATTGCTTCGATTAGCATCGATGGTCTTGAACCTAAGCTGATTCCTATATTTCCGAATATTGCAATTATTGTGAATCCGAAAAATGTCCCACAAAAATACATTTGATGAGGTAAGGGTTGACGGTCATCGAGGAATCCCTGAATGTGGAAAATCATACAGGTAGACCCAAGTAACGTTTCAATTAACTTGAAGAAAAACCACACTTCTTCCATGTTCTCTTCTTTTTTGCTATTGTTTGTCGTTAATGGAGATTTTCTATTACGAAACATCGAAAAAGAAAGTTCTTAATGACAAAAATAAGATTTTAAAATTTTTATTTTATGTTATTTTCTTAATTTATTACATGAGTGTTTTTAGTTGAAGATCTATAAAAAAAAACATAATAATACTCTTATACTGCTGGCTGACTAAAATGAATCAAAAGAGCAAAGTGTGATTTTTAACAAATATGTATATAAACACAAGACTTTTTCTTAAAATTTAAATTAAAAGAGAATCAAATCAATTGGGTGATGTATTTCTCTTTGGTGTTGAAGGTGGCAAATCCATAGTCTTGCATACCCATCCAGCAATATCGACTTCTTCCACTTCAGCTTTTCGAATCCATGCATGGTTCTTCAAAAAAAACGAAATGAAAACAAAATTATTTAAAATATTTAAGGGAATAAATAAATTTTTAAACATACCAAAAGTGTTTTGAGATCAGCTCTCTCATCTGGGTTTTTCTTAAGACAAATATCCACAAAATTTTTGAAATCTTCAGTAAAAATGTTATGCTCTAACTTGGGTGGAGGTTCATTAACTATGTAATCTAATAGTTCGAAAATTGCCATATTTTTGGGTTCGACTGTTGCCTGATTACCCTCCTCGGTATTTTCATCAAATATTGCTTTGAGGGTATTAGCATCAGGCGGAGGAATTGGATACATACCAATAGCCATTTCAACTAACGACAGACCAAGTGACCAGATGTCTGACTGAACGGAATAATGAGTGCCTTGCAACCGCTCTGGCTGTAAATAATTGTTAGAAAAAAAATGAATATGTTTAATATAAAGTTTTCAACTATTAATAATAGTTCATTTAAAGTTGATTAGAAGGTTACATATTTTTAGTTAAGTTAAAGTTTTCAAATAGTCTTCGCTTTTAACTTGTTAGATTAAAGATTCAAATCAGATTTTTTTCAATTCAAACCTCATAAGAACAATTAGTTTTTTTTTTATATAAAGCCATATCTTAAAAATGCAAAGCACCTTCAGTTTGTTTAAGATGGTGGACAAACTCCAAGTGACATATTTTTTTATTTTTTTAATTATGATTAAGGATATTATTAGTTAAAATTTCAGAGGCAAAAGCAGTGATGCGTTTGTGAATTCAGCCCATATTGCAATGAGATTTGAGTTTTCCCTTAAATGATTTTGAACCTTAACAAATTATTTACAAGCAGAATACCGCTGGTATGTGTCACACAGCTCACACATAAAAACGTAGTTAGAACTACAACGAAGTAAGAAATAACTATATTAGAAATATGTATAAATCTTGCTCTTGAAGCTTTAAGTGTAAGGTAAGTGTTGGAAATTGTTTAACGTGTGCATTTTGTTTATGTAGGATGTGGGGCCCTATTTTGTAAAACGATTATCGTTTAAAATCCTTCGTTCTCATTAAAATCCGATTACGTATTACGATAGACGTTTTATTTCAAATATAGGTACTCGGAAATCTTTACGACTGCCATTTGTCTATCGTTGTGCTTTCGTTTTCATTTAGTTGTCATAATATTATTACGTCTGCTAGTAGAATGCATGTGAGTCTCAAAAAAATATTTCATTCGGTTTAGTTTGGCCAAACGACTTTTTCGTTTTACATAATCAATCTTTTCGTGACTATCGTTTACGTCAATATCGATTACTTGTCGCTCGTTTCGTAGTATGTAATAGACCCACAGTATGCGAAGAATAGAGAGATCAAATGGTGGCTTCAAGGTCGCCACAGTAACGTTTCTTGAGGGTTCTTTAAATAGTCGTATTATTTTATCTTTGAAAAAATTCTAAAACGTCACGAAACGGACAAAACATTTTTCATTTGGCTCAACCCCAATAAATATTTAACAATTATTAACTGCATTGCCCAACACACAAAAATGTTCCAGACCATTTTTTATCATTTCTTAATAAATGGAGGGTTCTTTTTCCGAAAATAACATTATTTTTTTTAACAGCTTTAGTTTTTAAATCATACATGAAAAGGTATAAAAAATTCATACAATTTTTTTTTTTTTTTGTTAATTTTTTTTTTGTATTTTTATATTATTTTTATTACTTATTGAACCGAAACACATTGCATTCGAAACATTTTTTTTTTTCAGAAAAACTTTGAAAACGCTTGTGATAAGAAAAACTAAAAAAAATAGTATATATAGCCCAAAAATGTGAAAAATTAAAATATATCTAAAAAATTAGGGCTCCTACAAATAAATGAATGTGATTTTTAGGCTTACTGACCCAAAATGCATTGGGCCATATTAATAGACACTGTCTAACTCGCTTCTAAGAAAGACTGGAGTTTATTCTATTCAAATAACATTGGAAAAAACCCAGTCTAAGATAAACTGGGGTCTAAAAATGACTATGCATTTTTTTTTTTAATTTGAATAAAGGCTCAAAATAAGGAAAACTTAAAAATTAGGATGAACAATCCCGCAAATATGAAAAATTAAATATTTTACAAACTAGAGGTGCTATAAAGAAACCAATATGATTTTTGGGCTAACTGCACCCAAATCCATAAAGTTGGATATAAATCTTTCTGGAAAATTTTAAAAAGTTAAAAATTGTTGGCCAGTGTTATGAGAGAAACAAAGTTTGATACAAAAAATTATTATGTTTGGTAGGATAGACTATGAATGTAGGTAGGTAGAGTTAAATCAATATTAAGCTAGGAAAAGTGTCAAGGATTTCTATATATTTTTTATTTCTATAACTCACCGACATATAACTACGCGTTCCAACAAAAGAGTTCGCCATCGAATCAATCAACTGACCAGAAACTCCAAAATCACAGATCTTTATTTCGCCGCTGCTGTTAACTAAAATATTACTTGGTTTTACATCTCTGTGCATAATTGCATGCTTGTCGCGTAAATAGCTCAATCCTTTTAGCACAGCTAAAGTTATCTTTCCCAATATTGACTCTGGTATTCGACCAGCACGTTTTAATATGAGATCAAGTGATCCGCCATCCATGTATTCCATGCAAATACTTATTTCTCCATCGCTATAGAAAGCTCCATAAAAACCAACAATGTGTGGGAAGTTGCATTCATGCAATACTTTCAATTCTCTGATGATTTGCTTTTTAATAGCCGGTTTCACTTCCAAATGAATCAATTTGCGGGCCATTATAAGTTGAGTTGGAATGTGTCTGACTTTCATTACAACACCTCCGTTTCCGGATCCTAATTCACCCAGTTTTTCTAAATCCTCATCGCTTAACTCGCCAATTTTCTCCTTTTGGCTGAGGAATACTTTGATGCGCTTTCGTGCGGTATCATCCATTTCGAGCTCCTCGAGCGTCTCGGTTAGAGCTTCAATGCTAGTCTTTGGTTTCCCCAGCAAACTATGTTTTCTTTAATATTAGTTTATGTGAATTCACGAAGGAAATAAAACCAAAAAACAAAAGAACAAACAAAACGCCCAGAGGCGAAAATAAAAATTAAACAAAAATCAAAATAACTAAAGAAAAAGAAAAAATTTAATTATTAAAAAATGTGAAATATTTACTCGGTGCCAGATGGAGTTTTGAAAGGAGGCGTTGGAACCACTTGCTGGGCTGTCGAGTCGACAGATCCTGGTGGCAAGGTAAGGTTCAACTTGTTTTTCGACATCCTTCAGTCTGGGTATATATCCTAGATGTAATGAGTATAAAACGGGCACTTATTTATGTATGAATCACAGAACATTCAAGTTAACTGATGCAATTTAACTACTGCATTTAATCTAATTGACCAATTTCTAATGTATTTCTTATTTAAGTAATTTATTTAAGAACAATTAGAAATAGAACTCTGAAATTTATTTTTTTTGGAGCTGCCCTGCCCGTAAAAACTTTTTCGAGTGACTCGAAATTTTATGGTCCTGTCAAATAATTAGGTCTGTTTGTTTTAAAAATCAATATTAGAAACTAAGGAGTTGTTCACATTTGTTTAACTGGATTTCGACGAAAAAACCCGCAAATTCGCAAATTATCCATCATATCAAACCACCCAACTAACAGTTTTGATTCAGAAGCTTTACGGAAGCAAAATTGTTAGTCGGGCGTATAGACAAAAAAATTAAATTTGACATTTGAAGTGACCAAATTTACGAAATTAGTTCATTTGGGCTGTAGTGAAAACAGGCTAGGTAATACAATTTTTTAGTCAGTACCCATTTAACATTTCAGCTTTGGTAAAAGTATTAGAGAAGCTTCATTTGGGCATGCAACGTTAACGTATGATCGTAATCGTGTGCTGTAATGCGAGCCCTGTTTTCACTATAGCCCAAATGAGATAATTTTGCAAATTAGGTCAGTCAAATTTCAAATTACCTACATTTTTTTCTATAAAATTTGATTAGTTAAATTGAGTAATTATCTTATTTTGGGTGTAGTGAAATTACGATATAAGCCATAACTACAATGACCTAAAATGTGAAAAAGTGAGAAATTTACAAAAGTAAAAAATTTTTATTTCATTTTCTAGCGCTATATGTTTTTGGAAAAAAATACAAAAATTGTTTTTTAAGGTATAACTACATTGGCTCAAAAAGTGAAAAAGTACAAAAGTGAAAATTTTCAAATGCATTTTTGTGTAGTTTTTCGGGCTGGAAAATAAAAACTAATGATGCAGAAAGCTTATTTTTTGGTCTAAAAAACAATTTGTATACTCTTTTTCACAAAACAATTGCGCTAGCCAGAAAAAAAATATTTTCACTTTTGTACTTTTTCAAAAAGTGGTGTATGTAGTTAAGCCTTTAAACCGAAAAATAACCTTTCTGCATCATTGTTTTTAATTTTGTTTTCGTAAAAACTGTCAGAAAATGAGTTTTAAAATTTTCACTTTTTGACTTTTTGCAAAAAGTGGCCGTTGTAGTTATGCCTTTATACCTATAAGCTTTCTGCAACATGAAATGACCACACGGAAAAGGTTTGCGGTAGTGATTTGGGTGGGTAAAGTTTCTCACTTGAATCCTATTTTTTTAAATCCAATACTTCAATATGTCACTAACTGCAATTTTTCTTCAAAAATTCAATTGTGAAAAAATTATTTTAAAATTAATGATTTAGTGGCAAGCTCAAAATAATAACAAATTTTCAATAAATTTTTCAATATGAACATAATGAAACGAACAGCTGTTTTGTCAAACAAACGTAAAAAAAAAATGAGAAAAATAAACTAGGGGTATTCACGATTCGATGCAAATGGTCTTGTATCGTTGTAAAAGTGCAAAAGTGTAACATTTTCTTAAAATAAAACAACCAAATATACAGACTAAAATTTTTTTACACTTTTACACTTTTGCTATACCCCAACCCTATTCCAAAAATAAAATATAATGGTGCAAAATTTGTCTATTGTAGTTGTAGTAGTAGAAAACAAAATTTTGCATTTTTACACCTTTTTGTTACACCGGATCGTGAATACCCCTATTATGAAATGAATTGAAAAATTTTTCATCTCAGAAATATTCAAAATAAAAAGAGAGCGAAGCGGAGATTTTTTGTCTCTTTTAAAAAATCTCTGAGCCATTGACCTATTATATATGGACTGCTAGTTGATTCTCGTTTCCATACAAAATTTTTGAAAATGTGGTTCAATGATTACTAGCGCCTGTGGAAGAAAGTGGTAAATAGAACTCAGTTAGCGTAGCGACATCTACCGTCAGATTGCTTGAACTAACATTTTTGTGCATAGAAACTATGGCCATCTACATTTTTTTGCTACAAAAATCAATAGCATCTGTCTTTTTTGAAGTCTACTTTTTGACGTATTGGAAGAACGAAGAATTCTTTCAGTAAAAAAAAGTATTTTATTAAAATATTTTTTGTGCAAAGATAAATGTCGGGGAAAATAATTGAACCATGTTAGAAAAAGGTTTTTATTTAATTTATTATTATTCGAAAGTTATTAAAAATTAGAATTAAATCGTTCAGTTCCCAAAAAAAATTAAATTTTCTTTTTTCAATAATTTCCTTTTTGTTTTTTTTTTTTTTTTTTTCAGATGCAAATTTATCACATATGGAATCGTGTTGGAAGGAAGGAGGGCCAAATGCATCAACAACACCATCCGCAACAGCATTATCACACCAGCATCAACAACAACGTAAAATAATTAATATTTTCTGCAGCCTACAAAACAATTTATAAAGCTTTCTTTTTCAGTAGGTACCTAATATCTTTGCAATTTTATGCTTACGCTGAGGACTGCTCCAAGACAATTATCTAGATGAAAACATCCAAAAGCCGTGTTTCATTTTCAGGACTCCTGATGAGGATTAAAATAAAGCTATCCATCTAATCATCGACGAAAAAGAAATTGTATTTGACGACTCATGAATTCCGGGTGCACTGAGCGTACTTTCGAGAGGACTGACAAAAGAGTAGATCTCTCAACGAATATAATTTATATCCTGTTTCTACACATTCACAAAGTTTCATCCTATGATTGTGCAGTATAAGGTGAGTATGGAATGCATTTCTTATTCCCCCAAACCTTACTTCATATTCCTATTGTTACTTTATTGCAGATTGGTTATGTATTGTTAGCATGGATGTCATTGAATTGGAACTACGGCGCTACGCAATTATGCGTAAAGGATTTTCATCTTCGAAATTATCCCAACACTAAGCTCAGTAAAGAGAAACAACCTAAAGAGGTAAGTAAGATATTCATCATAATAACAATTGTATCATATTTTCTTTTTAGATAGAACCCCCACGCGTATCCCCGAATTAAAACTACGCCCAAAACCTGGTAATTGGAATAGCTTTCATGGTTCCATGTCGTCAATCACTCATCATCCCTTATAAAGAGTATAATTTTAGGTATCAGAAACACCTATCTTCAAGATCTACACGACCCGAAGCCAAAACCAACAGCAATATGAAGCATTAGCTTCAAACGATCCAAAAGTAAAAAAAGAAGAATATGAATGATTGAATAAACAATTGAAAATATTCGTCAAGAAACAAGAACCACTCTTCAGAGTTGCCTTCTATCTTCTGCTCAATATGGCTGAGAATGTTGAACTTTAAGAGAAGATACATCGTAAAAATATAGTCAATATGCTTGCCAAGCTAGTGACGATGACAAAGTTCCTTAAGAAACTTTAAATATTTGGTGATAATAAAGCTAACATGAACGACCTAAACATTGTCGCCAAAGCTGATGCAGCAGTGGCTGATGAAGCAATGGCAATGCTGACCCAATACAAGATAACCTTAAGTTAGTTTTCAGTTTATCCCTTGATGGATCATTACGTCGGAAAATGTATCAAGCTGCATTACTACCAATGTTGGTGATGTTTTTATAAAGAAAAGCATCATGGTATTGCTTTGAAAATCTTGTTTCACATAACTTTGGATGGTAAGGTGAGGAGGAGGGATTCTTTTATTTTCCATTGTCTTGACTCATTTACACAACTTAATTTTAGGTAAAATCAATGTTAACCAAACAGAATATGTGCGAATGGCAACTGATGCTATATAATTCTCAATATAAATACCAAAGTTGACCTCGTTGCGCTATGCATTCCTTTGCTAAACAAATAACGTTATGTACAAATAATGGTCGCTGGCAATGGCCTACACAATCTAATGAATCAAGCCTTTAAATATCAGGATGCTGTTCTAATAAAACGTATTCAAAATCTATCACCGCATAAAAATCTTCAACACATTATGTTTATCGATTATGTGAAATTTGGCCCGCATCAAATCACAGTGAATAAGAAACCGAAATTTCTTCACGTATCCGAAATCACAAAGGCTGGCAGGTATAATACCAAGTAGTCTTGTGTTATCATTTGTTAACTACATATTTTTAACCTTCATACTTTCATTGCAGAGTCAATCACGAGTTGGTGACTACTGTGTTTGTGAAAGATGTGGTGAGTGCGGAGCAATGTTGGATGAATACAAATTTAATTCCATGGCAGTACGCGAGTACTACAAAATTTTTTTTGGATCATCGTCTGCAGCAGGTTACTCTTGATAGCAATGCCAGGAGGACATCATTGGAATTCGGAGCGACCCAGAGTGCCCTAGAGCTCACAACAAACCTTATGTAATTGACTGCATCCAGAAGAATTTCTCTGAAAATACTGGAGCCCAAACACCTAAAACGATTTGGTGTCTGTTTAAATACAATAAACCAAGTAATGCGATCAAGTATGATGCGCAAAATGTATGAAACTGAATATTATGTACATATTTTATAAACCACTTTTGTAATGAACAAAAAGTATTGTTTAAAAATGTTGATAAAGTATGAACTTAGTTGTTAAATAAGTATAATAATACTCTGTTCCTACTTATTTTTTCAATAACTAACAACCACAGATTGAGTGATTATAAAAATTCTTGAATTAAATTGTTCGAAGTTTAATTTCTGTCTCTTTTACTTCACATCGGTGCATTTTTTTATGATGAATATTTTAGTATCATATAAGATTATTATGATTTGTATAGTTCTGAAGCTTCTCCAAAGATCATGATCATCTAGCACGGATTTTTCTCTCTTTATCAGAAAAAGCTTTAGATTATTTGTGCCCATGATTATGATAGTGGTCTAAGTCACTTTTTACATTTTTTAAAGAAAAACGTACATAATAATTTTCCTATAATGATTTAGTTATATTTCTTTTATGAAATCACTAGAGGAGCAATAAAGAAGTTTATTTACTGTAATTTTGCTTTTAAATAAACCCTACCCCTTAAATAATAATTATTTTAAGGCTAGATTTGAGGCCATTTTTAGGAGTGACTTAGTCCACTTTCATAATTAAGGGTACATTTATATGATCACGAAAATTTCAAAACCAACAACCTCAACGACTTATCGTGGAACAACTTACTACAAAACCAGTACATTTGCGATTACTTTTTCAGAAGCAATATTTTTTTTTATTTAAAAACTAATTTCCGATTTTTTCGAAACAACTTTTTTTTATTTTCATTGTATTTGATGAAAAATATTTATCGATTGCAGTAATAATCACACAATTTCCCAAATATGTATTCCATTTTTTTATTCTTGCAATCTTGGTTGCCTTGTTCGATTTTAACAATTGCCACTTTGGAGTCTTCATCTTCTTCGCAAGTTAGCAAGGATGGTGGTGCAAGTCCATCCAAGCCGAGTAACAAAGGAGCAGCTCCAGCAGCGGGATCAACTGCATTCAGAGTTGTGGTAAAAGTTGATGTCGGTGGGTCGTTCATCGGTCGACGGTTAACACGCTTATAATAACCGTGTTGTTTAATCATATGTGTTTCTTCTCTTTAAGCAGTGGGAAGTGTGTGTTGCAGTGGGTGCACTGGAAGTTCTTTTTGGGAGGCACTTTTTGCGATCACTTCTTTGTTCTTTCGCTTTGATGTTGATGGAAGTGTGTCAATGACTGCTGACGGTTCTTCCGTTGCTCGCAAGGGGAAACTTAAACAAAACAAACATAGATTAAACATTAAATATTAAATTTTGAATTATATGTAACAAGGACTACTTTTTGTTTCAACAGATGAACTTAAATCCTGAGGGCGAAAGTAATGATCTTGACTCCAGCTCTTGTGATTTGATATGGATTCGGGAAGGGTACCGCAAATTCATTGTAAAGCTAAGGAGATAAATAATTAAAAAGGGAAACCAAGAATTTAATACACAAATTATTATCTCACCGGTTGACTCCATGAGTTCTCCCCAACACAATTGCTTTCTTGTTCTGAGATCTCACCGTTTGCTAGCATCTTTTCATCTGTTCTGATGTCTTCTCTGGAGAGCTTGAAAAGTCTTCAATTCAGGTCTGGTTTGGGGGGTTCAAACTTTTTCGTGATCGCATTTTCCTATTGAAGAGCTTCACAAGTGAGTTACCTTTTAACGCTATCTACCCTTCATTCTTAAAATAAAAAAAACATTTGTTATTCAAATCCAAATCATTTTGTTAAAGAATTCCTACCTGAAATCTTTCTTTAGCGAGCGCAGTCTCAGCTATGTTGGCAAATCGATTCCTTCTTTGAGCTGTAACGTTTTAAGACATCTTCTTGTCGGCGATGCTCTAGCTCTGCTTCTTTAGGTTCCAAGGTCCCATTTCATGTAGGGATTCCAAATGAATGTCAAGGAATTGTGTTGGTTTTGTTTTTGGGTCGGGGACGCCTGAAAAAAAAGTATTTGTTTAATGAACTTTAAGATGCGATCTAATGAAGAAAAATTAATATTATTAAGGTTTAGAAAATTTGAAATAAAACTATGTAAAGAATATATTAGTATAATGTATTTTTAATTTGTTGTTACCTTTTTATTCTTGGGAAACACAAAACTCCTTGAACAATTTTTGTAAATAATTAAATTGTTTTTTTTTTTTTGTGACAATCAAAAGTCACAAAACCTAGATGTCAAAATACTATTTCCCGCTGCCCTACCAAGGGGCGCCACCATAGCTTGAACCTGGTCCTGGCAGTCCATATATAATAGGTCAATGCTCTGAGCCCTCTCTCTATGGGACTTACCCAATAATTGCCAGCCACCATAAAATAAATAGGGGTATTCACGATCCGATGCAACTGGTCTAGTATCATTGCAAAAGTGCAAAAGTGTAAAATCTTGCAACACTACAACAACAAAATATATGGATTGAAATTTTACAATGGTCTTGCACTTTTGCTATACCCTAACCCTATTGCAAAATAAAAATACAATGGTGTAAAATTTTTTTGACAGATGCCAGCTCGCCGTCGCGTGTCGCCCATGATGAACAGTTTATCTTTTTTATTCCTATTCTGTTTTATTTTGTTTCTTTTGATGTAATTTGTGAAAATAAATTAACCCGAACACAACAAAGAATGAAATTATAAAAAAATTGAAAAAAAGAAGATGCATCGGTGGAAAGACAACTCCGTAAAAAAAAGAAGTGAAGCTGATATAAATCATATCATGGATTCCATTCAATATTTACTATAGATAAGAAGAGGTGCGTTCACGATCTATTGTAAAAAAATAAAATTTTACACTTTCACAAGACCTGTTGCACCAGATCGTGAATACCCCTAATTTGTTGTTCATTCTTTGCCAATTCTGGTGTAAGTAGGGCATTATGTTTAAAAATAAACAAAAAATAACAAATCAAAGCAGTGTAATGTCACCCTTAACAAAAATCATAAATGGCCATCTGCATTTCAAATTTTAGAACTAATTTCAACCATACCTAACTTCATACCCCACTTTTATAATCAGTTGGCGCGTTTTCACTTGAATTGACATTAACCAAAGCGGGTTTTTCTTCAAGTTTTATTTTTTTCGTAAATAAAAATTAAAAACAAATTAAATTTCTTATTTAATTCATATGAAAACAATTGAGTCCAATAGTGCCAAAAAGGCAAATATGCGAAGTGCTCGAAAATCTGGTAAAATTGCGACAACTCCAACAACCGAGAAACAAAAAAATGAAAAAGATTCAAGCACCGGAAAGAAACTCGTACAGGCTCGCCTACCATTCAAAATAATTGCTGGGAGTCTCCCAATAAAGCCACCCGATGATGCTGGTGCATCATCTGGTGATGTAAAAGAAGTTCCCTCTAAAAAGCGTAAACTATCATTCACCGAAGAACCTGACAATCAAAAAAAAATTGGTAAGTCTGATATTAAAGAGAATCTAACAACCACTGACAAAATAGATGCTGATTCTTCAACGGTCGATGTGATTGTCCTTGATGATGATCTCTCCGAAGAAGAAGAAACTATTCCAAGTGATTCAAAATCACCAAAAACACCAGTTGCCTCTGGGACGATATCCCAAAAAAAGAAAAACAAATCGACACCAAGTACTGCCGCCAGTGGGAGTGGAACTTCTACTACACCGAAGTTACAAATTAAACTGCCATTAAGCGGGAAAAAGAAGAGAAAATCCAAGCGTGCCTCTCAATCAAATGCTAAGGTTGAATTGAGTGATGCAAGCGATGTAGAGCTTGTGTCTGATGACCAAGAAAATCCCCAGAAGAAACTAAAACTCGAAGAAGTCCAAAATGATGTTGGTAAAAAACAAACAATCGCTTCAAGTGAATCTGTTGCTGACGAGTCCATTGATGTTGAAGAAGAACACATTAAACTTTCTTCTTCTTCAAAATCTCCAATAAAAGCAAATAAAAATGAAGAACTTAGTAATAAGCCAACTGAACCTGAACCGGAAACTCCCAAAACTGCCAATTTGAAGAAGAGCCCATCGCCATCCAAAACCATTATCAAACAGGCTAAAAAATCACCAAAACAGCCTAAAAGGACATTAAAATCTAAAACCCCAGAAACAATAAAACTATCGCCAGAAAAGACGGAAGCCATTAAAGAAGTATCAGCAACCTCACCCGAGGAAAAGCCTTCAAAAGCAACAAGTTCAAAAAAAGAGGATTCAGATACTCTTAATGAAAAGTCTCCCAAAGATATTCCCTTAAAGGACGGAGACAAAAAAAGTCCAACAAAAGAAACAAGATCCACGCGAAGATCTATCAGAATAACTGATTCTGAAAAGAATAAAAAAGAAACTGAAGAGGTCGTTTCGTCCGAACCAGAGATTGTGTCGGAGAGTGCCGCTGATACTTCACTCAACAAGGCTATTCAACAAAACAAATTACTGACTCCCAAGCAACAAAAGTTGATGGAGCAACGTAGAAAAGCTCGCGAAGAAAAAGAACTAAAATTACAGCAGCAGAAGGAAGAAAGAGAACGAAAGTTACAGGAACAGCGTGAAGAGCGGGAACGTAAATTGCAAGAAGAAAAATTGCAAAAACAAAAAGAACGCGAAGAGCGTGAATTGTTGCGTAAGAAGGAGCGTGAGGAAAAGGAGGAGCAAAAACGACGTGAACGTGAAGAGAAAGAAGATCAACGACGCAAAGAAAAGGAAGATAAAGAGCGAAAACGCTTGGCCGAGGTTGAAGCCAAAAATGAAGAAAAACGTAAGAAAGATGAAGCTAAAGAAGAAGAGCGTCGCAAAAAGGACGAGGATCGTCGTCGTAAGGAAATTGAAAAGGAAGAAGAAGAAAATAAGAAGAAAAAAGCTGCACAAGCATTCACCAAGTTCTTCGTTCCGAAACCTGCGAAGCCAATAACCGATGAAGATCAAGAGTCTCGAGAGGATGCCGAAAGTGTTGATTCGTTAGCCTTTCGCCCGTTTCAGGTAAAGGGAGCTATGAGACTGGCACCATTAGTGCGAAGAGAATTTAATGATAACTCACGAGAAAAGCTGGATTCTTTTCTTAAAAGTACACAAACAGATAAATCTGCTTTATACATTGGAGAACTAAAGAGTAAAGCACATACACCTTTGAGAGGTTTTAAAACAGTTCTAAAGAATAATTTTGAGGACGATGAGGATGATGTTATAATTATAGGTAAGTGAACAATTTGTAATTACATATATTAAAACAAGTTTGAAAGAGCCTTTATTTATTGTATTTGTAGCTAGTGAACTTGAAAATGCTGCTCAGACAATTGATGAGCCTCGGACTATGCCAATACAAACATATAGGGCTAAATATTATTATTTCCGTGAAAATCGGCGCCCACCTTTCTATGGCACATGGAGAAAAAAAAGCACTGTGATTACATCAAGGAGGCCTTTCGCTACAGATAAGGTAAATATTAAAAAAAAAAACATTTGAAGAAGTTTTGTTTACTAATTGCAATGGGTGGCTTTTGTGTTTTGTCCCTATCATTTGAATATAATTTGTATTATTACCTAATTATTATGAAGCCTATCTTTCTATTTCTGAGAGTTGGGAGAAAATTCTGTCAGAAGAAACTAAATCCGTGAAAAGTTTTAAAAAAGTATGTGATATGTTGAATGCTATTTAAGAATCGCAATAATATGTTTTATTTCTATATTTTTTTTTTATATTTTATTTTCACATCACATGAAGGTCCAAAAAATACAAACTTGATGATTTTGTTTTTAAAATGTTTTTATACATATTTATTTCCCGTCTATTTTATACTTCCTAACAGCAGTTTGCTTCTCATCACACAGAAAAATGTACATTTGTCTCATAAAGCAAATATTTATTCTCACTTGTTCGGTTGTGAGGGCAGTGGCAAGCCTTCAAGATCATGTTATTATTTAGCTGATTTCATCATAATGAACATGATTTACTGAAACTTTTTCGTAAATCTTAAAGATTAGAGGCAGCTCAGATGCTCGAGCCCCCTCCAAAATCTGAAACGGATGTTTATGTTTGTTTGAGTAAGAGCCTCAGCTGGCGTAATTTTTTTTTTGGATTTTAGTTCGATTTGGAATTCTTCAGATCATTTTTTTTTTTTGGTATTTTGACGTCGAATTACATCACCGTTAAATTTTGCAAAACTTCTTGCAATCTCAAAACGCCGTCTTTTAAAGATATTAGAAATAGAAATTTTTGATATCTCAAAATCTTAGTGGCCAACATAAGCAAATTCCACTTTGCGCTTTTGATTTGGATTAAAAAAGCAACATATTACGAAAAAATAATATGTATTTTGGATTAAACATCAACAAGAACTTCATTGAAAATTAATATTTGAGACTTTCACATTCTGCATTTAACTTTTTGGGCATTCACTTGCCGAAAGTGAAATTAGGTGTTCTGCATTTTTTCACTCATTTAGATTTTCTCATCGAATTCAGTTGAATTTAGTGTCTTTTTCAATGAATTTACAATTTTTGGACAAAATATTATAAAAACTTATATTTGTATTGTTTTGTATAATTTATTTGTTGTTGATTTAATACAAAATACATAATGCCTCATGGCATGAAATATTATAATTCATGACTGCCTCTGTGTTTGCAATGCGCAATTCTATAGGTACCTTCGGGAATTGCGCACTCCTTCTGTGTTAGCAACCTCATTCCCTTTACACTAATTCATTTTTGTTTTAAAATTTGCAATAATACTGCCCATGATTTGCATTTCACTCACATATTTGATTTGTCTCACAAAATGTGTCTTCTTCATTTTTCTTTTAAATTCTGCTTTTTCCATTAAAATTGCGGAGAAAATTGCATCCATGTCCAAAGCAGTAGTAATTTCATTTTAGAAACAAAATAAAAATGAATGATCATTCAGTTTTGACAGTTTGAAGCAATTTTGAAGTTTTCGAAATCGATCGAAATGAAGAATATGATATTTTATTTCACGTGAAATTGAAAAGTGATTTCAATTCACTTTCGTTCAAATTGCGGAACATGAGCATTTATATCGAAAATAATAATGAGCCTATAGCTCAATAACTATAAACGTGATAGGAATAAATCTGATAACAGTTTTGAATTCAGTACATGACAAAGTTCGAACGAAATAAAGTGTTTTTTTACGGATGACTGAACTCCTTGCTCATTGTGTAAAATGTTTGCAGTATAAAAACTTTGAAAAAACACTACTTTTATTATGAAAGGAGGAGACAGAGTACGAAGCTGTCGAGTAGTAGCAGTAAAATGCTTCTTTACCACTATCAGTACCGCACCATAGCTCTTCACTTTCGATCAAAGATGGATAAAAAAGAGAAACAAATTTTTTCGTACATTTTCCCTCTAAAAAAATTTTGAAAAATTTTCTAGCCCCCCAGAAATTTTTTTCTGGATACGCCACTGTGTGAGGGTCCTAAAATATTTCAGTATACTCATTCGTACATAAATCTGATCGACCAGAAAGTATACCCGTCTTTATCCTTGAAATGTTTTCTTCGGCGCTGGGGATACTCATTGCATAAGCATAAGAAAACACTTTCATTCACAATAAATATTGACGATACCAAAATTCATCCACTATCGACAAAAGTCGTCTGTCGATACACAAACGACACTGGCAATAAGGGCTTTAGTTGGGCGGACCGCACTTTTAACCATGTCTTCCACCCGATTGCAAGCAACTAAGTTTAGATAGAACTTATAAAGTACGTTTAGGAGTAAAAAAATAGAATCAAACTGCGTTCTGTAAAAACGATAATTGATCAGGATGTAATAGACATAGGTACATGAATGTTAATGGTACCATAGAAAAGCTTGAAACAAAAGCTTTAAGTCAATGAAGTTAAAAATCTGTTCACTTTTAAGAAGACTGAAATTGAAACGAGATCAGGTATCTGGAAAATTTAACATACAAAAAATGTAGTGCAGTTTATTGAGAGATAACGCTAATACTATCGTAAGGAAAAAAGGACTGAAATTGAAACAGAGAGTATCTGAGAACTTTAACTAATACTATTGTAAGCATTTTTATGTTTTTCCCAACAATTCAAAGTAAAAAATTCAAGCTTTAAAATGAGATCATGAGACTTTGAAGACAAAATATTTTGTCCATTGGATTCTTAACGATAATGGATATAAAAACCTTCATGCAAAATTTGGTTCCGCTACCATAACTTTCAAGGGTTTTTCGGTAGTAAGTTAGCAACTGTTATAATAATATAGGTTGACACATGACAAACAGGTTTCAGAGACGTCAGATTGCCTTGATTTTAGATTTTTTGGAATCAGCATTAAAAAATACCTTGAAATCATGTAATGTGTACCATAGTCTATTTTTGCTAATTTTGAAAATCTCCATTTCGCGCTTTGACCTTCAAAATGTTATAGAATGCCAAAAGGAATGTATTGAACAAAAAAAAATTTCTATTAGCATTCATTCCGAGGTTAAACCCTTATTTGACTGGATTATAGTGATATAGTAAAATCAGGCGTCCCTTTTTAAAAGAGTGATTTGACTAGTGGATTCTTAACTCGCTTGTCTTTTGTGGTATCACAATGAACTCTTAAATGAGTCAGATCGCCTGACAGCCCTTTGATCTAATCTCATGTTAAGGTTCATTGCAGCAAATTAGACGATTAGTCTTTAAAAACCGGCGAACTTAATTTGTCTCGACCCCTGTGAGGATCTTCGTTTTAAATATATCATTCATTTAAAAATGATCCAAATAATATATTTTCAAAATTTTGCAAACTATTTAATTTTTTATGGCAGGTACACACAAAGTCTTCCTGAAAATGTGTGCTTTAGACTTCGATGAATCTCTTCTTTGTTGGATTAGAAATTACCTTTCTAATCGTCAAACAATTCGTTTCCAACTCAACGTCCCTGCCTATCCGATGTTGAATTTTAACGGCTGCAAATGAAAAGCTGTCATTTTTAGGGGTTTCTCAAACGATGTAGGAAATTTTCACCAGTACAGTTAAGAACAGAGATTCATAATTGTGCCCTTAATTATGAAAGTAGACTAAGTCACTCCTAAAAATGGCCTCGAATCTAGCCTTAAAATAATTATTATGTAAGGGGTATGAAATCCTCTAGTGATTTCATAAAAGAAACATAATTAAATCGTTATAAGAAAATTATTATGAAAGTTTTTCTTTAAACAAAGCAAAAAGTGACTTAGTCCACTTTCATAATCATGGGCACAATTAAGCCTGTTATTGTTAAGTGTTTTCTAGTTAATCCTATCCACTTTTTCCAAATGCTGATGGGTATAAGATGCTATACATTGTATATTTTTTGAAAAAAAAAGAAACAAAAAATGCAGTTTTTAAGTCAAGTTCTACATTCTTACCAAAAGGCGTTACGATGTATGCAAAGTCCCCACTGGAGAAAAGAAGAGTCGTTATCAAATTCATCTGTTTTATAGTTAATTTTATAATTGATTATTTTACTCCTAAAAAGTCGTGTTTTTTTGTGACACTTTGTTTCTCAACGTACGATATGTAATTAACATCTTAAACTTAAATATTCAATTATCTTTATATTTTGAACGTGTTCTATTTCTTTTAGGCATTCTTTGATTATGAAGTAGATTCAGATGATGAATGGGAAGAAGAAGAGCCCGGAGAGTCGTTGAATGGAAGTGAAGATGAAAAGGACGAATCAGAGGACGAGGACTATGAAGTTGACAATGAATGGTTTGTTCCACATGGCCATTTAAGTGACGAAGAAATGCAAAACGAAGACGAGCTTGGACCCGATACATCTCGTGAAGCTCAAAAGGCTAAACTAAAAGCTCTCCAACAAGAATTCGCCCAAGAAATGAAAAAGAAAACAGAAAAAATTAAACCAAGATTAATTGGTGCAATTTGGGAAGACGAAAATGGCAATCGTCCCAAACTTTGTCCAACTATCATTTGGGATAGTCTCTGTACCCGTGCAATGATTTTCTGCGAGCCACCTATAATGGAAGCGCCTGAAGTCCCTGAACCAGAGCCGAGTACACCTCCACCAGAGAAACTAAAGCGAATCAAAATAAAAGATGACCTAATGAAGGATTTGGTGCGTCTTGTTCATGGAAATCGACACTCGAGAGTGTTTCTTATTAAAGAGTATTTAGAGCATGTGTCAAATACATGTGAAACAATTAAGAATGGTGAATGTTTGCCACCAACCAAATCTCAGGTAAAAGAAAAAATCGATGAAATCTCCGAGTGGTCTGTGGTGGACGCCGTTAATAAGAAAAATAAAAATAAAAAGAAACTATGCTGGGTCGTTTCGGCTGATATTTTGGATAAACATGGCCTTGAAAAGTTGGGTTTGCGTAATGAATGGTCATATAAACTTCAACCTAAGTTCGATAAAGATAAAAACGATCAAAATGAAGTAAACGAGACTGAGGATGAAATCCCAAAATCAGAGAGTTCCGAACAAACTAAAACAGATAAAACTGAAAAGAAAAATTCCAAACCTCCAGGTATAGCTAAATTTACTAAAGTCATAACAAAAGAAGAAAAGAAAAAGCAACTTACAGATCAAAAATGTGCTTCTCCAAAAGCAACAACAAAAAGTTCTCCTAAAACATCAAAGACCTTACCGTCTCCAAAAGTGAAAGAGGTACAAACCTCTACAACTCCTACTTTTAAAAAACCTGCACCACCTGCCACGGCGACAGCTCCCAATAAAACTCCAGTAGTTAAAAAAAGAGTAGCTCTGCTTATGTCTGTTCCGCCAGGACAACAGTTCTCTGCACAGTCGAAGAATGCATTGATAAGCAAGTTTCTGCAAAAGAATAAAACAGCGCCTGTGGCAAAGTTAATAGAAGCAGACGAATCATCAAAAGTGCCTGTTCATTCCGTTACAAAAATGGACGTTGATGAAGTTGTTGTACTCGATTAAATGATATAGTTATTTATAATGTAATTGATTGTTAAACTGTATTTAGTTTTTTTTTCGCGTTCGGATTTTTCTCGCCGTTAGTTATTAATTTATATTATCTATATGTAATCTATATAAATAGGGTGTATTTTTACTACTTAAAATGATATAAATATAACATTTGATTTATACACATTAAAATAAATCTTTTTATGAAAGAGATCACTTAAAAGAGAAAAATATTTTATATATTTCGTCACAAAAAACATACAAAGAAGAAAGGAAAGGAACTTGAAGATTGTTCGCTTTTGTATACATAGTTGATATTTGTTTTTTCTCAAGTTTGGCTGTTAGTTTTTTTTTACATAACCATATTTTTTTTTTTTTTAATTATGATACCAATTAAATTTGTTAACACTGCAAATGATCTTCCTCGTCGTCGGACAGAAATAGGCAATCAAGGAGTGACGTCGCACATAGGAGTAGTTGCACCGAAAAGCTGTCCAAAACTCAATATTTGTTTTTGTAATACAAAAAGATTTTGCCGCTACTAGGCGCTAAACGAAATTTTATAAAAAAAAAATACTCATTCGCCATACAACGGTTTTTTATGATTAGTTGTAACAAAGTTATTGTACTGTTTTTAATGTTTTTTGTTTTCGAGATATAACTATATATACTGGGATATGTTTTTAATGCAGAAAAAATGTAAACTGGTAAGGGATCGGGAGGCGGAAAGCAAGGCACTGAGGAAGTACTTATGATGTTTTACTTGACGCTACCAAATTATTATTATTTTTTTTTTTTCGAAAAATCAACTTTGAAAACGAGTTACAATTTTTTCAAAAATATCGAAAAAACTTCTACAAAAAAAAATATTCTTTAAAAAAAATTATTTTAATTCATTGTATAGAAGAACGATACAAGACCATTTGAATCGAATCGTGAATACCCCTAATATTTTGTAAACTTGAAAAAATTGTTTATCATAAGAGCAGGTAATTTGCATATATACATAAATGAGAGAAGAGTTTGTTCTGTAAATGTATCGTTTTGACATACAGATTTCGCACCAAATACTTTTTCCATTTTTTTTGTTTTTGTTGAACAATTACATTCGAATCAAAATTCTGACATAGCTCCTTTTAAAATAATAAATCTATAGCCTGTTTTCACTAGAGCCCAAAATAACATAATTTAACAAATAAAGCCTAGGGCGCTGCTGAAGCGAAAAGAAATTTTCCATACAAAATGTCGTTAACAAAATCCTGAACGAAAAATTTCGTTTTGCTTTTCGTTTTTCAGTATGCAGCTCTAGCGAAAAATTGGAGAGTTTTCACTCATTTGTCAAGAGCTTTTAATTCATTTATTTCTTGCTTTAAAAATTGATTTCTGTTGATTTTTCTTCTTGATTTTAAATAAATTTTGAATTTTTTTATTTTGACTTTGACAGAATACTCAATGATATTTTTTCGTTAGCATTTTCGTTGTCGACTTTGGAGACTTGAAAATTTTTCGTTTCGCATCGGCAGCGTACTAGGCTTTAGGTCAGTTCGAATTTCAAAATCGTATAAAATTAAGGGGCCGAATTTCGGCTTACGTTCTTAAGGTCGCTATATACAGTGCTGCTAAAAACATTCCGGATTTTTTTGTGATTTTCATCAATTGAAATGTTATAATACAAAACTGGGACAAAATATTGTTTTAATATTTTTTCTAGGTCGTTAATATATTAGTTAAGCAATTTCAACAGAAAAAAATGATCTTTAATACATACAAACATTTTAGAAATTTTAAAATGAAGTAAAGTCAGAATTTCAGCTGTGAAAAACTAACCGGATTTTTTGAAGTTAATTTTCAAAGTTAATATTTTGCTAGAAATATGCTCCCAGTCATTTTTCAAAGCTACAAGTACGTTAGTTGCTGAAATGGGCTTTTTCTTTTCTACCCGTCACTTAAAGATGGCCCACAAATTTTTAATCGGGTTCAAGTTGGCTAATTTTTACGGCTTTTCTAAGCAAGGAGTATTGTCTTCCCCAAACTTCTGTTTAATGGGCTTTTAAGAATTTTTGGCATCATAACTTGCAGAAAGAGGCGACGTAAAGGAATTTATTTCTCCTTTAATGGAGCCATTATCGACTCCAACATCTCTCTATTTTGGAAATGATCCATAATTCCGTTGATTTTGTGAAACGGGCTAGAGCCTGCAGCTGAAAAAACCCAAACCATCACTGATCCTCTGCTGTGCTTCACGATAGGGAGCATATTTTTTTGGTTTCAAACATGTCCATGTTTGAACCATTTCACAATCGGAATAAAACAAGCTAAAATTGCTTTTATCACTGAAAAGCATATTTTTGCGTTTTGTTATCGAGCAACTCAGATGTTTTTTTGGAAATACAACCATGATGGAGTATTTTTATTTTCAAATTTAAAGTGTTCCTTAAGATCCTTTCATTGCCTACCTTTTTAGACAATGCTTAGTATAAAGAAATGGTCTTTTTCCGAGCCGAAAGACATAAAGACCAAATCTCTCAAATCCTTTCTAACTGTACTTGATGTTGAAAGCAGATTAATCTCCTCACAAATCGTTTTAGAAGCCGCAAAAGGATTTTTTATCAAAAAACTCTTTATTCGCCTATCAGTTTTTAGGGATATTTTGTGATGGCACCCAATTGATCTACTTCAACTAATTTTTCGCTTTTTTACTTTTTGACGATATCAAACTCACTTGACGGTGCAATTTTCAACATCCCAAAGGGAAAATATTTTGTTTTATTTCGGCTTGAAAATGTTCTACAACTCAATAACGAATTTGATGACTATAATGCGTTTTTTCCGTTATTCCATTAAATAATTTATACAATTCACAAAGCTAACAACTTTGTTTGTCACTGCAAACAAAAATTGTATTGAAGTGACGCTTAAAACCGTTACCTCAACAACGGGAATCGAAATCCTTGAAAAATCCGGTTAGTTTTTCACAGCTGAAATTCTGACTCTACTTCATTTTTCAATTTTTAAATTTTTTGTATGTATTAAAGATCATTTTTTTCTGTTGAAATTGCTTAACTGATATATTAACGACCTAGAAAAAATATTAAAACAATATTTTGTCCCAGTTTTGTGTTATAACATTTCAATTGATGAAAATCACAAAAAAATCCGGAATGTTTTTAGCAGCACTGTATGTCCTTATCTTTTTCTACTGATTGAATAGAGATAGCAATATTAAAAACGTTCAAAATCTTGTCCCGGAATTCGATTCTTGTTTTCACTATAACCCAAGTAGTATAATTTCGCAAATTAGGTCAACAAAAATAAAATGACGACGTTTTATTATTCTGTTGATTGGTCTTTCTTTCGTCAATTTTCCTTTTCGCACTTTTCACACCTTTCTCCTTCGATTTTGTGTTCATACACAAAAAGTTGTATGCATGTGTGAGTAAAACGGCGTGTTCAAATGAAGAAATAAAAACAGAACTCCGTTTTCTTGCTTGAAGGGTAATTTGCGAAATTATCGCATTTGGGCTCTAATGAAAACAGGCTATAACTCAACGAACACACTCAATTTTCCATTAACAGATCACAATTAATTAGCTCTGTATAGGAGAGAAGGAACCAAAATAACAAAATTGACAGAAGAAGGTGTATGACAAAGAAAGAGTCGGTTAGAATAAACAACAAATGAGCTGTCAAACGAAATGAGACAATTTGCAATGTCCCTGTCCCATTTGAATCAATGCAATTCCCACTTGAACTTCTTTACCTACTCTGGTTCAAAGTTTCGCAGTCGAATTCCCCATAGGATAGAAGAGTCCTAGTCCATTTTTGTCTTGCGGCATATTGTACGGCTAAAATTGACTCGGGAAAAGTTTTCGTGAGGGAACACGGCTATTATTTGAAAAAATAACGTTCAATTCAAAAGCCATAGCTTCTAAAACTGTTGAATGTCAAACATAACTCTTGAAACCTGAACGCAAACCACCCCCCAAAAAACTGACGTGTGTTTGTCATTTTTTTGCTGTCACCAATTTTTTTTTTCGTAAACTTTGCAGTTTGGTTTTGCACCCAACCAAATCGAATATTTTATTAAAAACCTTTTTATTCAAATTTGATATTTGATTATCGACAACAATTTGTGTTAAGATCTATTGCACTTTCCACACAAATTAAACAATCAGTTTTAATCATGGAATTCCAAGAAACAGACTCGCTAAATATAAATAGTAAGTTTAAATGCATATATGCATATATAAATACTAGATTAATATTCAATCTTCAATGTGAATGATATTTTCAATGATTTTTTTCTATTCAGTTAATAATAAGGAAGTTACACAAAAGAAGACCATGTCGGCTACCGAACGAAGCGCAACAAAGAAATCATTAACAATACTTGCTGTGATATTTTTAATCAGCTTGGCGGCAATGTCTTATGTGTATATGATGTTTCCCGAACTAGAAGAGTGAGTTAAATTATTATATTAGGGGAAGCACGTTAATTTTATGTAATCTTGTTGTTTTGTTTCTATAGGACGGAAAAGCAGTACATCAAATTACCGCGAGATATTCAAGATGCCAAAATGCTAGCTAAAGTATTAGATCAATACAAGGACATGTACTATTTTGAAGTTATGTTTGGAGTTGTCACAACCTATGTGTTGTATCCTTTTGAAAAATTTTCATTTCCTTTATTTTATGTTTAGTTGATATTTTTTAGTAGTTAGTATTTCCTGCAATGTATAAAAACAACATTTCACACTTTTTTTAAACTTTGCCCTTGCTCATGCCGGTAGGTTATAATTTTCGCAATATCAAAATTGAAATTCTGGGATGATTTTGTTTAGCCTTTGGTAGAAAGTAGCTATTTTTAAACATTCGCTAAAGCTGAGAAAAAAACTGTGTGCCTTTTGTATTTGTATCACTACATTGTGAATGTATGGGTATTTCGGTTCACTTCCCAAAACTTGCTGCTGTTTTGTGGCCATTTGAAATTAGCTTTTGCGGCTTTTAGATTAATAGGATCTAGGAAATAGGTATTTTACATGTGAAATGTGATGATTGTGAAATATCTTTATTTATTGTACCATTGTATTTTATCTACACATATTTTTTTCCTTTAATTAATACTCTTCCTTCAATATTCTAAATTCGAATTGAATTTCTGAAGCGCAGCTATCTGTTTAAATAATATTTAAATAGATAAGCTTTACTCATATGTTAAGGGAACAGCTTTTCAGCTACGTTTTTTAATACAATAGCGCCTGCCAAAGTGTGAAAAATGTAGTCTGCCGTTGAAGTAAAATAATTTCTTCTCTATTAATACTATGATTCAGAAAAATGGAACTCCCATTCTGTGCCTGTTTCTATCTCGAGTTGCAGCCTAAACCACCGAATGCAATTACTCCAAACTTCATAAAGGGTTTTTGGTGACTCAGTTGTTTTTTATTTTTTGGACTTGCTTTAGAAACATTTTTTTAATGTCTGGCTGTAGACAATGAAAACTTTTTCATAAAAACGTTAATGTCGAAATTAAAAAAAAAAAGGATTAAGGAAAACATTTCAATTTTTTTTTTAATTTAAAAAAGCATTTTTTCGAAAACGGACCAATGAATTTCATTGAAACTTTTTTTGTTGTGTGTTGATTAGTAATTTTTTTAGCATTGTATACCAAATTTAATAATATACTTCATTCGGAGGTCAACACAATTAAAAGAGGTGTTTTTTTTTTAACATGAAACCAAATTTTATAATATTTATATAAGTTTTATTTTTAATTTCTTTAAATAAAATTTACGACCCAGTCGTGCATATAGAAAAATGATAAACATATACAAAAAAGATTTGCTGTTCCATCACTTTATAACAGCTGGTAAATTTGGAGTATAGTGATCAGTGTAGTTATTTAATCGCTCAATCGGTCATTGCGCGGCCGCAGCCTCACTCTATTCGACCCAAAGATTACTAAAAAATCATTTGAATTAAATTTTTTTTGAAAGTGTTTTACACTATTAATTTATTAATTGCAAAGAAAATAATTTAAAATTGATTTTCTTTTCTATTTTGCACACTCATTTTCCTTAACTGAATATTATTTTACAGCCTACAAACATTTGCCATTCCAGGATCATTGTTCCTATCCATATTACTGGGATTCCTTTACAAATTTCCAATTGCTTTATTTCTTATATGCTTTTGTTCGTCACTGGGAGCCACGTTATGTTACAGCATATCAAACCTAGTTGGTCGAAGATTAATATGCCATTTTTGGCCAACAAAAACAGCAGAATGGACGCAACAAGTCGAAAAACATCGCCATAGTTTATTTAATTACATTTTATTTCTTCGTATGACACCACTTTTACCAAATTGGTTCATTAATTTAGCTTCGCCGGTTATTGGTGTTCCCATTTATACATTCGCAATAGGTACCTTCTTTGGAGTGGCGCCACCATCTGTTATTGCCATACAAACTGGAAAAACTCTACAAAAAATGACAAGCTCTAATGAAGCCTTTTCGTGGACCTCTGTTGGTATACTTACAGTATGTGCAATATTATCCTTACTCCCAGGATTACTTAAAAACAAACTTAAAAAGAAGCTTGAATAAACTTTTAAGCGTTTGTGGTTGTGTTAAATTAAAATTGTATTGTTTTTAATTATCTATATTTTTTTGTTATTACGTATTTTATTATATATGCGTTATTGCTATATGTTTAGTAGATTATACCGGTTTAAATCAAGAGTAAATTGTACGAAAGTCATTATTTTTTTATAAACTGGTTCATAAATGTTATACATTTTGTAAATATAATGCCAGCGTTTTCGATTAGTTGTCTGTAAGAATATGATTTTATAAAACTTTTTTGAATTTGGAAATAATTGTTGTATCTTCTGGTCTGGATTTACATAAAATAGGAATAAGCCAAATCTCAGCTTAGTTTACATCAAAATATGTATTTATAATTGTAGAGTTAAACTCTTGTTATTGAACCCACCGGAAATTAAATCACAAGCAAAGTAAAAATCAATTGGACTACAAATCGAAAACGTTTTTATTAATATTATCATTTCTATTATTTGTTGTCTTTTATTTTTGGGCATATACTGTATTTTATATACAAAGCATTTTAAAAACACATTTAGCTGATTACCTATACAAACATGTTGTTTTGCAAAATAAAAAAATGTTATATTCAAAATATGTGTTATTATTTTTATCTATAATAAAAGTGGAAAAGTGCGTTCGAATGTTGTTTACGCGTCAAATTCAAAAACTGAAAATGTTTTGCCAATTGAATTATTTCCATACAAATTCAGCCTTATTTTGAATTAAAATTCCCGGGGAACTCTTGCCGGGAGAAAACTTGACGGAAAACTTTTTCAATTTATAATTTTTTTTTTTCACTTACTTATGCAACGACTCCGAAATTTTGTCCTCTCATTTGTTTAAAGAGAACAATCGCCTTAGAATGACTCTCTGGATAAGAGATGTAACGGTAAAGGTGAGTAAGATGGTAAAATACTTTTGTTCATTCGGAATTTTAAAATTTATCCGAATCCGAACGTTAAAGTTTCCCCTAAACTCGATAGAATTAAAATAAAAAAAATATAATTACTGCATATTTTCAAACACTTTATTTTCCATTTAATTTTTTTTTACAAAATATTCGCAAATAATAAAAATAAACTTGTACGAGTGTGAACTTTTCATAATTTGAAACGCAATTATAACATCCATTTGTGTTTTTGTATATTTTATTTCTTAATTTGAGAGCAGAGATCACCTGTCGCATGAATTAAAACGACAAAAAACAGGGATTAGCCTTTTCTTAACTTTTTACTTATCTTTGCAATTGGTTGAATTACAAAAGAAGCCAATCTTACGTTTTCTTATTTATACGAATTAAAGTTTCGATAGTTAAAAAACGTATGTATGTTCAAAATGAGTTTGAATAAATTATCATATAAGGTTTTTTTTTAAATAAATAATACTAACATCAACAATAAATAAATACTACTCGTGAAGTACCTGCATTTTAACATCAAAACTCATTTTAAACTTAAACGAGACATGATTTGATGTTGAAGCCAAAGCTACTGAGTGCGAAATTGGAATGATTTTATTTTAACATAATAATAATTTAATATACTTATAAAAAAAATGCTCCTTAAAAGCTTTATTAATTTATTTTTTTTTATCTTTTTGGTTTAAGGCAGCTCAATGAATGTGTTTTTTTGTTTACTTAATTATTTTTAATTAGTTTTGGTGTATAGAAAATATTCAATCAAAAATATAAATATTATGACTTAAATTTTATTCCGATGGTGTAAGGTCTTTTTCTGGTTCGTTTTCATTGAGTATTTGTGACAATAAGTCATAGACAGGTTCGAAAACTTTTTTCGAACCGGTGTTTGTTAAGTTCTTATAGTCGAACATATCATGATGGCTAATTGTACCATCAGATTGTATTAGACCTTTGTCTATAGATACTGTTTGTACTCGATTAAGCCCTATGCATTTTTCTTTTATAAGACGATTTACTTCAGCGTTTTTATCACGCAGTCTATTTGGAAGTTGACCACGTGGGAGAATTGTCTAAAAGCAAAATAAATTAAAGTTATTAACATTTTAATTTTTTTTTTTTTTTTTTTTGATATTTCGACGGTTAAACTTCATAACTTCGTAAGTCGTTTTTGCAAGTTTTTCAGAAATCAAAAAACAATATGTTGTGTTTCTTGTTTTTGTATGGGATCTATCAATACGAGCTTTTGAATTTCGTCATTCCTGAAAAATGTTCAAAACAACATTGTTGAACTGAATATACCAAAAGATAGCTCTGAATTTTCTGAATTGTTTGCATCAATAATACTTTTTTCGAATTTTTCGACCTACGAGGTTATGAAGTTTGAGTTCGATTTTCTTTCCTTACCGGTAAAACTATATAAGTTTCGGGAAGTTTTTTTCGAATTTGATTTACTATTTCGCACACGCCATCAGATATCTCCTCGGGTGTATTCTCTATGTTATTTGTGCCGACATGCAAAACAACAATCTGAAATAAAAATTTATTTAATTAAACTGTGTTCGTTATACATATATAAAAGTTCTAGGATTTGTTTTTAAATTTGTATCGTGAAAATTTGGATTGAAGAAGAAGAACTTGAATTTATTTTACAGTTATTTTTTTTGTTGAGATTTCATCACTTTTTGCAAGGTATTACTGTACAATTTAAAATCTTTAGTTTTTATACTATTCCATATGATTCGTTTTTAGAAAATCTCAAGTTAACCATTTTTTATTTTTTTTTTCAAGCTGTTTAATTGTATTCGGTACCTAAAAGTGTTAGATAATTTTCATATATCAGAGCGTGGGTACCTCGCCACCTGAGTAGAAAACCTCAAGTATTAAAATTTGCTTTGCATAACTGCCAGCTTTTTACCATTCTATCAAGATTAAACGATAATAAGAACTCTATAATATTTGATAAAAATTCAGCGGAAATAGGCGGATACTACGCCTCCTGGGTTGAAAATATCAAATTATCTTTTTTTTTGTATAAACTTCTATTTCTACCATTTAACAAAGTTTCAAGATTCTACTACAAAATGTTTTACATGGATTTTTGAGATGTATTTGGGTTTTTCATCATTATATATTTTTACGACCTTTCTTTGTTCATTTAACATTTTTTTATGACTCTATACATACAAAATGTTTTTTAAAACGAAAAACTTGAAGACTTGGGGACTATTTCGCAGCTTATTACATTGTTTACATCAATAACTTTAAACATTAATTGCGGCGGCCTGTTGGACTTCCCGAAGCACTTTTTTGAACATTTGCACTATTTAAACCATAACTAGTATTTTCCGACGTAGTAAATATAGCTGATGTAGTTGATGTAGTGAGCTCTGAAACAGGCCCCTGGTTAGGAAGTTTTAATAGCTGAGTTTTGTTTTTGGTCAAGCTATCCGCAGGATGATTTCCCAAATATCAACATTGAACAAAGCTTTTTATGCACGCACCAAGATAAAGGATTGTATGTAGATAGACAGAATTGCGGGAGCAATTTTCTTGCATTCTCTTTCACAGAAATCTCAAGTTTGATTGTTATCTCAAATTCGATTTTCTTTACGAATCCTAAACTTGCTTAGCTGTAGTACGGCAGCAGATGAAATGCCAGAAACGCTGTATTTATCAATCTGAGGAAAATTTTAGTTCTTTAAAGTGAAATATAACTATTACTGGGTGCGAAAGCTATACGCTCACCGGTCTGCACCCAGGAACAATTTTCTTCAAAATTAACATTTTGAACTTAAAAATACGTTAAGATGATATTGGTCTCAGACCTTGCTAGTTTGGACATTCAGACTTTTGAAGTTTAGAAGAGATGAGCTTGAATTTTTCTTTTTCTGTTTTTTATTATGTTGTTCGGTGTGTAAACCAATGTTTTTGCTAACAAATCAAGGATAAGACTGAATTTATTTAAATATAAAATATCTTAAGAAAATAGATTCATGTTATTTTCATTGATGCTCTACAAATAAGATTGTACGTTGATACATCATTTGTAATGTAGGTACAAAGTTAGTCTAAGAGCATACAAAAAAAAAAATTAATGACTCATGCAGACCAAATTTACTTATTCAAATAACTGTGGGAATTGATTAATAATTGCACTTCTTTAAGATTTTCTTATTGAGCATTTTATTTGAATATTTTAGTAGACATACATACAACTTTTCAGTGGGATAATTTCAGAAAATGTTTGTATGGTGCTTCGGTACATACTTAGATTTATAAATAATATGTAATTCATTTCCACTTGACAAAGTACCTACTTCCACCCCACCCCATTGCAATGAAAGTGGTCATTTAGGATGGTGGGAAATGATTATAGGTATTAAAAGAATTTCTACTTCAAACTAAAATTTATACATGAAAGAAGATGAGTCAAATCAAATAAAAAAATCTAAAATATGAAAGAAAAATTAAAATCTGGTTGGGAAACGATTCATATTTGTACGAGAACAAAGCATTTTTAACAAAATTTTGATTTATTAACAAAAAAAAAAAAAACAGACAAGAAAAAGTTATAAGAAATTATATCAACTTACCTTTGGTCTAACATTATCCAATTCCCCATTTTCAACTCGCCAAAGAACGTTTTCCGTGCGGTCATTTCGGATGCTGAAGTTGAGGCAGTGCATCGGAGCAAAGTATTGATTCCAGGTTTCAGTATCCTGGAGTGTTTCGAGTATACAATCGCCCAGGAATATCACGTCTGGATCCTTTTCCCGGCACTCAGACAAAAATCGTTTATGAATGCTGATCCACCTTTCGTCGCCGTCATCGTCAGGAAAGGGTGCTGGCACTGTACAAGAGCTCATTACTTTCACCGAAAGTCTTTTTTTTTAGCCGAAATTCAAAGCACTGATTAAAAAAAAACAAGTGCTAATGTTCTTTTGAAACAGTTGTTTAATTAATTGAAACAGAATTATTTAATTAATTCTTTTTTAAGTAAAGTTTATTGAAATATTATCCAAAATTTAGATCAAGAAAAAATTGAAGAACTTCTTTTTTTGTTTGCTAGAGCGCACCCGGGCAATGACAGTTGTCGTGTCGCAATTGTAAAATGTTGTGCTGGCAATGCGCAAACTGTGTTCAAGAAGTTTTGAATTTTAAGGCTAGAACACATTGAAGCGACGATGTTGTGTCGAAAAAAATCGTTTTGTTCAGTTAAACATGCTCGGTACAATTTTTACAACACGTAATTGAAATCGATTTTTTTATGTTGAAAGGAATTCGACATTATGCGTAAGTATCACGAATTTGTGAAGATATATTCGCTGTTGGCATCGTCACATCCATCACGAATCGTGATCCTGATGAAAAGCAAGATCTCATGTAGTTGTTGTAATACTTTTTAATTAATGATCTATATGGATCAAGTGATAATAAAAAACGGCTAATGACTTTATGGATCAAGTGGGATAATAAAAAACGGCTAATGTCAAATTACGTTTTTGTTGTTGTTTTCTTTGACTTTTTGATAAGTTTTCATCCGTCGAGTGCGGTTCCGAGCGTTGTTCCCCTCTGTTTCGTCCGACGTATCTGACAATTAGAGTTCTGGCTTAAGTATGAAGTATAACTTCAATCGCGTGTACATGGTGTACATGTACACACACTTTTTTTATGGGCACTCCCATAGATGCTGGTGTAGCTAATAGCCTGTTTTTACTATACAGTGCCTACGTTCTGTAACTCTCGCATCGAGAAATTTCTCGCACGAAACACGCAAATCGGAACAAAAATAATGTGAATCGACACAAAAATCATTTTCTCACATTCGTTTGTTTCTATAAACAAATTTTTCTCGCCTTGAAACATTTCTGAATCAAAATGCTTGACAGACTGGAAAAATGTGAATAAAACTGTGTCTGTAAGAAAATTATCGAGATAATTTCTCGATTGAACTGCCAAAATTACTCACAAGCAAAAAGGATGCGAGAAAGTAAGATATTTGAAAAAAAAATTGATAATCTTGCATTGAATGTGAGATGTGCTAAAAGTAAAAGTGTTCACGGTAATTTATTTTTGTATCACTTAAATTTTTAAAATAAAAAAAAAGAATATTAAAGAAAAAAAAAGAAAAAACTATATGCCCTAACTGTGACTTGAACTTGGTACCCTCCACTCGCTGACCGACTGCTCTACCTTCGGACTACCGAACCTTGAGATATTTAGGGCCAGTTGGACAAATATTTAATCCGTGGTTCAGCAACTTTTATCTTCTGAAATCAGTGATGAGGTTCCAGTTTAGCACCCGTGCAAGATCCACATTTATGTAAAAATAGCCAAATCCATGCTTGAACCGAAGTTGACCCGCAGCTAATCCGCCGAAATCGGTGGGTTAAATTCCTGATCCGAGGCTGAACCACGTTTGTACAACTGGCCCTTATTGTAAAACTATGTCTATAAGACCTTTGATGGCCAAAGGTACAAATATTTTCCCTTTTTTTGACAGTTTCCAACAATTCCAATGGAATAAAAAATTTACAGGGTTGCTTCTCACATCAAGATACAGACCAGGGGTCGAATTACGGCATACGATTACGATCATACGTTTACGTTTTGACTATTTCTGTCTTTATTTAATTATTAGAAAACGATAGGGACACATAGCAACCATTCGTTAACGAACGTATGCCGTAATTCGACCCCAGGTTATTTTTCCAAATAGAGAAACGTATGGAATTCTTGTTTTAAAAGCTGCGTTCCTTTGGAAATATTTATCTACTGCTTAGTACTTAAAGCTGCTTTGAAAAAATAAAATTTTTCGATGCGAGAAGTTCTCGACTAAGTTACAGAACGTAGGCACAGGCCAAATGAGATAATTTCGCAAATTAGGTCAGTTCAATTTAATTTTTTTTTTAAACGATGACATTCCAAATGAGACAGTTTGCGAAATTATCTCATTTGGGCTCTAGTGAAAACCTAACTATAATTTCACCTTTTCAAATATTTTGATACAAAACGTTACCAAACACACCTAATATGTTCTGCCGTTTGACGCTTCGCGTTCAACAGATCTGTTCTGTCTTTTGGGTGTTCGTTTTAATGAACAGACCCAATTCAAAACTCTTGACTTTTGTCAAACCAAACATTAGAATTTTTGTCCACAAAAATTATAATTTATAAATAAAACTACTTTCTTTAAATAAAACAAACACATTTTAGAATAAATTAATAAACTAAAATACTCAATGTACTAACCCAATTGGAAATTTTCATTACAATGGACGTAACGCCCGACAAAATCGATTCTTTTTGTCGCACCTGCCTAGATGTTATGGGACCGGCAGGCAAAATAAATATACACGAAACTCCAAACATTGCAAAGTGGCTTGTTGTGTGTACCTCTTTGGATTTTGAACGAGATGATGGCTTTCCAAGTCATATATGCCAAGAATGCTATACCAAAATACAAACATGCTACGAGTTTCGTGTGATGTGTATTAAATCTTTCCGTGAACTAGATAGTGTTGTGAATGCATTTCCAAAACTTGAAATCGATAGACTCGAATTTGAAGATGCTTCTGCAAACTTAAATAGTATTCAATGGCTACAATTGGCAAATAAATTGGAAGTCAATGATGAGGAATCGTTTGTTGTTCAACACAAACAAGAGGTACGCAAAAAGGTCTAACTTCCCATGAAAATTCTTTAGCGTAATTTGTTATCTTTTTTTTTGTATAGAATTCTCCACCACACGCTGATGAAATTCAAGTTGTTAATAGCGTTACTGAACCTCCAAAAGTATCTGTTAAGGAAGTACTCGACGAGCAGGAGATCGATCACGATGTGTTCAGTGGTCTTGTTGATGATTCCACAGACTATGATTCCACCCCCGAACAAAATATACTCGACGGAGTAGAGGAGACTGCAGAAAAGAAAAACACCAAGCCACCAGCACGACGAAGAGGTAGAAAACCCAAAGATGATGACTATACAATGCCTGCTTATATTAAAACTCCTGAAATCTACAATTGTGAAAAATGCCGAAAGAAATTCTTCAAAAAAGATCGTTTCGATGCTCACTTGCGGCTGCATAAAGGCCTCAAGCCTTATCCATGCAAATTGTGTGATAAATCCTATAACAAATCTTCTCATTTGAAAGCTCACATTGATGATGTACACACCGAACACAAGGAAGACTTTAAATGTGAATACGAAGGTTGTGATAAGGTATTCCGTCGCAGGCAAACACTTCGAGTGCACTGTCGCATTAAGCACTCTGAGGTAAAGTATGAACCGAAAATCTTCATATGTGAAGAATGTGGTAAGACTTTCAAGAATATAAGTACTCTCAAAGAGCATCGGTATAAGCATACGGGGGAAGAATTTCCATACAAGTGTGAACAATGTGGTAAGGGATATATATCACAACGGACTTATCGAGACCATCAGATGCGGCATGCAGGGATTAAGAACTTTGTTTGCCCATATTGTGGCCTGCGGAAAACAACGAAAAGTGAACTCCGTATTCATATTAATTATCACACGAAGGAAAAACAATGGCCTTGTCCGGAGTGCCCTCAAGTATTCAATAGTTCTGCGAATCTTGGGCTGCACAATCGAATTGTGCACAAGGGAATACGTCGATTCAAGTGCAAATATTGTGATCAGAGTTTCGGAAAAGCCGAAACTCTTAAGCATCATGAAATGCGGCATACAGGTGAGAAGCCACACGAATGTAGTATTTGCAAGAAACGCTTCATACAGGTTGTGGCGCTACGGGCTCATTTAAAAACGCATAATAAGGCTACCTAATTGTTTTAAGTTACGATAAAAAAAATAAATGTTTTATTTCACATAGTTTAAGTTTATCGTTGGCTAAATATTTTACAGGATTTTTAATCGCAACCAGGTACCTACTATACTATTATTCATTCGTGTAGAGGGATCCGTTAAGAATTTGTCTTCCCTTTTTTCGAAATCAGGAAGTAACTATCAAGATATCGGATTCGAATGATATTTCGGATAAGAGTTTGCACTATAGGGATGCCGGAACATCCTACAGACTTTCTATCGGCCGATAGCTTTTTTTAGTTTAGACTGCTAGTGTTCGCACAGTCGCCCGGGTTGGCACAAAATATTTTAGTTTGAAGGCAATTGTATAGCAAAACAACTTTTTTTCGATCGGCCTATACTTTATCTTTGTAGTCAGTTAGATTGATTTACAAACAAGGAGGTTTTAATTTGTGCCTCATACCCTCTAGTAGGTACTCATTCACTCCATGTCAGGCCCTATGTCTAAGAAGGATATCGATACCCAGTGGCGAGTGACTTTGTTTATTTTGCCAAGTATACTCCATTTCTAGCTTGGAGTTGATTTCATAGGACTTAAGTGCTTTTACGGCAGCTTGACTCAGACATACACGGCTGTTCTAATATTCGTAAGAATTTGAAAAATTAAACGAAAATTGAATCCGTATGGATTGAAAACGTCGACTTTTTTGTTGGAGATTGGAATATGGAGAATATTAGATCCGTTCGTTTTTCGAAACACCTATGAATCCGCAAAATGTGTTCTATTACGAAATTCGGAGCATTGAGAAAATGAAATTCGAACGGAAATCAGAACAGCCGTGATTGCAATGTTTTTTTTTACGGTGATTTAATTTGAGATTAATTTCTGCGCATTTTACAATCGCATTTACTGCAGCCAGAAAGATACTTGGGGTTTGACCCATTGGTACGTTCTTGACCCGCCTGTATACCATTTGATGGTGTTTTCTTCAAATGAGTACGAGTAGTTCAGGTGTATTCTGTAGTTATAGTTTGTGACCATGGCATCTCTTTAAAAGTCATGAAAGTTTTCTTCTAAGGATCTGGAGAGAAAGTCTCTTTCTCTATTGCATACCTATGCATTTTTCAGTCCCATTTCCTTCCTTGGCAAATCTCAAATTCAAATTATTTATATATCAAGGCAAGAGCTTATCATATTAAAATACAATACCTTACAAAATAGCGCAAGGATAAAATCTCTTAGTGGTAAGAGTGACAAAGCAGTTCTTCTTTTGAACTGGAGACAAAAAGTTAACAGATATGTATAACATAAAATAAAATTCTGATTACTGAGCAGCGGGTTCATTTGAAAAAGGAATAACTATAAACTATCGTTTTAGGTCAACATAAAATCAATATTTATTTTATTTTACATAATTCAAGTTTTTCCTTCACTGATTTGTGGTGTCTTGACTGATTTCATTTCTTTTTCTATATAAACATCGATGTCTTGTAAGGGTTTGTAATATATGTGTACCAATTGTGATCCAGCAACCATTGAAATCATGGCGCTAATAAAGAACTTGGTATATTGTCCCCATGAAACTCCAGCAGGCATATTGAATTTATGCTGTTGTTTTTGCTTCGGTAATACTTGCTGCAAGTTTTGATTCAATCAAATTTTTAGCTTGACGCTTTTTGTACGTTCGATCTAAAAGTGTAAAAATAATGATTATGGTGAAATCAAAATTGTACAAATATCATACAAAAGTTAGTTTCGCCGACAGTCCAATTTATCATGGAAAATTCTAGGGCCGCCCCAAGAACGAAAAATAAAGGAAGGAATCTGTAAATTCCCAAACTTTTTTTGCCTGGCCACTTGTCCAAAAAGTTCCGTAGACTAGCGCTATACCAATGCATATCTTAAAACAAAGTATCTATGAAGATTGTTATATAATTCGTTTCGGTTTATTATTAAATAAAATTGAGTTACCTTAACATCAATTGGTATATTTCATTATAGCTGTCAGTAGCGTAAAGTTATTTTTTATTGTTGATAAAATTGTTTAATTTTTTAAGAAAATAGGTATCAAATTAAAAATTATTTGGTACTTGAAGAAAGCTGAAGCAAAATGTCAAATTTCGAAATGACAAAACGATGACACCTTTGAGATAGGTTTGTTTGATACCATTATTTTTTTTTTATAAATTTACCAATTCCGAATTCTGAAATGTCAATGCCCCTAAGTAACCCAATGTGGCGAAAACTCGATTTTAACAAAAAATAATACATATATCTCACTTCTAAATAAAAAAAAGAGCTATGATTTTAAAATCAACTTAGTTCTAAGTTCTCAAATGAGATAATTTCGCAAATTTTATCTTTTCGAATGTCAAATCGTATAGAAAAAAATTATGAGTGTCAACTTAGCGAAACACCCATCACTGATCCAAACGGGACTAGGTGCATAATTTGCCGTTATTTAGTCGTTAATTAGTTGTGGTAATTTTGATTTTGTCGTTCATTGTTTTCATATATATTTTTGATGTTTCGCTAACTTGATATCAACTTAGCGAAACAACAACTCTTAAAAAAGGTCTTTTTAAAAACTTGAGTATGCCGGAATTTGCCGTTAATTAGTCGTTAATTAGTTGTGATAACTTCGATTTTGTCGCTCATTGATTTCATAGGAAAAAATGTTGTTTCGCTAACTTGATATCAACCTAGCGAAACACCATCTCTAAACAATTTTTTTTTGAAAAACTAAGTATGAGGGAATTTGCCGTTAATTAGTTGTTAATTAGTTGTGCCAATTTCAATTTTGTCGTTCACTGTTTTCTTTCAAATTTTTGACATTTTCCCAATTTGACATGAATTTACCAATTTTCGCTTCAAAAAGTGACTTATACTATGTTTCCACCTACGCTAAATCCGAGATTTAGCTAAGTAGATTTAGAATAAATCTCGAGATTTATTTTAAATCTACTTCGCTAAATCTCAGATTTGGCTTCAGCTAACCTAAATCTAATATTTTCACCTTCTTTCAATCCGAGATTTAGAACAAAACTCGAGATTTATGCTAAATCTACTTAGCTAAATCTCGGATTTAGAGTAGGTGGAAACGTAGTATTAAACTTGGCATCAAAGCGTGGCTTATACCAAAATTTGCCATTTGAGACCCTCGAATTAGTTGTGCCAATTTCAATTTTGTCGTTCACTGTTTTCATTCAAATGTTTGACATTTTCCCAATTTGACATGAATTTACCAATTTTTACTTCAAAAAGTGACTTAAACATGACGCACCAAAGCGTGGCTAATACCAAAATTTGCCGTTTGAGACCCTCGAATTAGTTGTTCCATTTTCAATTTTGTCGCTAACTGTTTTCATTCAAATTTTTGACATTTTCCAAATTTGAAAAAAATTTACCAATTTTCGTTTAAAAAGTGGCTTGAACTTAACGCATCAAAGCGTGGCTTATACCAAAATTTGCCGTTCGAGACCCTCGAATTAGTTGTGGCATTTTCAATTTTGTCGCTCACTGTTTTCATTCAAATTGAGTGTTGTTCCGCTAACTTGACACGAATTTACCAAGTTTCGCTTAAAAAGTAGCTTAAACTTAACGCATCAAAGCGTGGCTTGCACCTGAATTTGTTGTTCGGGACCCTCGATTTAGTTGTACCAATTTCAATTTTGTCGTTCACTGTTTTCATTGAAAAGTTTGTTGTTTCGCTAACTTGACGTGTCAACTTAGCGAGGCACCCTCCAAAAAGTGGCTTAAACTTAACGCATCAAAGCGTGGCTTACACCTGAATTTGCCGTTCGGGACCCTCGAATTAGTTGTGCCAATTTCAATTTTTTCTATTATAATCTTTGAACAACAACAACATCTTGAAGGTGCTACCACCAAGTGTTTTATGGCTAGAGTTACAGTACTGTTTCACGGATGCCAATCCGATCATCAGACTCCTTTTTATTCCATTTTGTGTGTGGTGCTTGGTCTAGTAATTTTTTCATTTGATTTGAAAAACTTCTTCCGTCACACTTGAGTATTGAACCTAACTTGACGTGTCAACTTAGCGAGGCACCCTCCAAAAAGTGGCTTAAACTTAACGCATCAAAGCGTGGCTTACACCTGAATTTGCCGTTCGGGACCCTCGAATTAGTTGTGCCAATTTCAATTTTTTCTGTTTCCTATTTTGACACGAATTTACCAAGTTTCAAATTCTCTTGTATTTTTCAATATGAAATTGGCTGAACGCATTCATTTTCAAGATTTATTATTGCTCAAATTGTTAAAATTTAAAGTTATTTATAACTAAAAAAGATACCAAATAATTATAATAATAAAAAAGGTTTATTGTTTAAAATTTGGTTTTAAAAATATGTATTATAAACTTAATTTACCTGTGAAGGCTACAGGCGCCTTATCGCGGCTGACGTAACTCCCCTTAAAGTGGTATCCATGAAGAAGGTGGAAGTCATCATAAATTTTTCGCGATACGAATTCTGTCCATTTTTGGGGCTTTAAAATATTTACAACCCGGAATCTCTGGTTGCCTTTCCTATCTCTAAACTGCCTCTGCGATTCAGAGATAAGTTCTTCGAATTCGGATTTGGACAATTTCAGAATGAAGGCGAAACCGGGTTGTTTTTGGCGTAGGGATTCATCGCTTTCATATACCGAAGATATATCCAAATTATTCATTATGTTGGGCGGATTCGACTGCCCAACTAGAGCAGTTTTTAATCCGAATCTATTATTCACAACATATGAGTATATAGATCTTGGTTGGACTTTATGTAGAATTTTTTCAGCGATTATCTCCCACACCGGGTTCGTGGGAGGAACCACCGAATTATTTTCGTCCAAGATTTCCTGTTTTTTTTCCACCACTGCTTCGAGTAGAGCACTCTGCTGTACAATTGGTGGACGCCCGCGCGCATTTTCAAAATTAAGTTTTATGTTTTTTTTTTTTAATGTTTAATTGATAATTGTTAATTGTTATTTTTATTTTTTTTTTTAAGTTTATAACACAAATAACTAGCACTAAACTAAATCACTAACTCAAAAGGCGAGGCGAAGACCGTTAAATGCCATTTTTGTTTAAGCGTCATACATTTGTCTGGTGCCAGTATATTTTACCGCTAGACAAAAAGAGACAAAATTATACTCATGAAAAGGAGAACAAGATACTTTTGCTCTATGGTCAGCTGTGGTGAATATCGAGGTGAATAAAATTGAAAATGAATGCGTTCAGCCAATTTCCTATTGAAAAATACAAGAGAATTTGAAACTTGGTAAATTCGTGTCAAAATAGGAAACAGAAAAAATGGTCTAGGTTCAATACTCAAGTGTGACGGAGGAAGTTTTTCAAATCAAATGAAAAAATTACTAGACCAAGCACCACACACAAAATGGAATAAAAAGGAGTCTGATGATCGGATTGGCATCCGTGAAACAGTACTGTAACTCTAGCCATAAAACACTTGGTGGTAGCACCTTCAAGATGTTGTTGTTGTTCAAAGATTATAATAGAAAAAATTGAAATTGGCACAACTAATTCGAGGGTCCCGAACGGCAAATTCAGGTGTAAGCCACGCTTTGATGCGTTAAGTTTAAGCCACTTTTTGGAGGGTGCCTCGCTAAGTTGACACGTCAAGTTAGCGAAACAACAAACTTTTCAATGAAAACAGTGAACGACAAAATTGAAATTGGTACAACTAAATCGAGGGTCCCGAACAACAAATTCAGGTGCAAGCCACGCTTTGATGCGTTAAGTTTAAGCTACTTTTTAAGCGAAACTTGGTAAATTCGTGTCAAGTTAGCGGAACAACACTCAATTTGAATGAAAACAGTGAGCGACAAAATTGAAAATGCCACAACTAATTCGAGGGTCTCGAACGGCAAATTTTGGTATAAGCCACGCTTTGATGCGTTAAGTTCAAGCCACTTTTTAAACGAAAATTGGTAAATTTTTTTCAAATTTGGAAAATGTCAAAAATTTGAATGAAAACAGTTAGCGACAAAATTGAAAATGAAACAACTAATTCGAGGGTCTCAAACGGCAAATTTTGGTATTAGCCACGCTTTGGTGCGTCATGTTTAAGTCACTTTTTGAAGTAAAAATTGGTAAATTCATGTCAAATTGGGAAAATGTCAAACATTTGAATGAAAACAGTGAACGACAAAATTGAAATTGGCACAACTAATTCGAGGGTCTCAAATGGCAAATTTTGGTATAAGCCACGCTTTGATGCGTCAAGTTTAAGTCACTTTTTGAAGCGAAAATTGGTAAATTCATGTCAAATTGGGAAAATGTCAAAAATTTGAAAGAAAACAGTGAACGACGAAATTGAAATTGGCACAACTAATTAACAACTAATTAACGGCAAATTCTCTCATACTTAGTTTTTCAAAAAAAAAATTGTTTAGAGATGGTGTTTCGCTAGGTTGATATCAAGTTAGCGAAACAACATATTTTCCTATGAAATCAATGAGCGACAAAATCGAAATTATCACAACTAATTAACGACTAATTAACGGCAAATTCCGGCATACTCAAGTTTTTAAAAAGACCTTTTTTAAGAGTTGTTGTTTCGCTAAGTTGATATCAAGTTAGCGAAACGTCAAAAATATATATGAAAACAATGAACGACAAAATCAAAATTACCACAACTAATTAACGACTAAATAACGGCAAATTATGCACATAGTCCCGTTTGGATCAGTGATGGGTGTTTCGCTAAGTTGACACTCATAAAAAAATTTGATTTGAACTGAACTCATTTGGGCTTTAGTGAAAACAGGCTAGTAGAAACAGCCTGTTTGCTAGATTCGGATCTATTATAATGAAGAATGTGTTTCAATTGTAATCATATATCGTAATGTGGACGTTCAAGTGTTTGATCAGTTCTGGAACGCTGATGCTGTCTCACCACTCATCGAGGTCAGTTTTAAAAATTTGCTCTGGTCATACCCGGCTATTTTTAAGTGCCGGTAAGTACGGATAAATGCATGAATAAAATTCCACACCTGAACGTTGACATTAAATTTTTTTCCATAAAATTACTCGTATCGCTACCGCATACCTTTCCGGTGTGGTCAAGCCTTTAAGAAATGTCCATACTGGAAAAGTATGCGATATATGGAAAAATTTCCAAACCGGAACTTCAACGTTCAGTACACAATCACACACAATTTTCACCCAATGCTGACATTTCGAGTATAATTATATATATAATATAATATAATATTATATACATATTATTATATAATATAATACGCAGCCCATAAACAAAAAATACCAAGACTGGAAACTTTCGTACGTCTTTCCCCCCAAAACCCTTTTGTTTACAGTGTTGTCTGTGAAAATATGTGAAAGCCACCACGTTGGTAAATGACGTTAACACGCACACATTTATAGATTCGCGACATTCACCACACATCGGACACGAACACAACGATAGGTTCACGACATTCACCACACCTCGCAGCTTGTAGGCAAACGTCAGTTCACCGCCGAGTTTCCAGTCTTGGTATTTTTTGTTTATGGACGCAGCCATTCCCAAACCAACGAGTTTTGGCACAAAAGTAACGAACACGAGCTTTGCTGCTCTTAAATCGAACAAACTTATATATAAGTCCCATCACTAGAAAACACTTCCATTATTACAATCCACAATCCACATTTAAACTGTCAACGTCAAACATCTGCCAAAACTTTAAACAAAACCACAAAACAAAAAGAAAACTTTAACAAACCCTCCAGTCAAAAAATTTCGCAAAGAAAAATGTAATTAAATATAAAAAAAAAAATTATAAATGTAACAAAATAAAAACATCACAATGGAAAATATTGATATAAATTTTACTAATCTATCAAGACACCAAGTGATAACAAAATACATTGAAAATTTGCGTTTGATGAAATCAATTGCAGAACAACATTGCAATATACGTGCATTCCAATTCGACAATTACGTATTATTTCAGTATTTCGAACAAAATCGATCACCTAGCACTATCAATGTTAATCATAATAGCCCCAATAATGATGTTGCATTTATCAAAGCTGAAATATTAAAACAAATTATCGACCGAAAGCGAAAAATTTTATTCTGGATATTCTATGTAGCGATTGCGTGCATTTTTATATCTTATAAGAATGAAGCATCGACCATTGTTTTACGCAACATACAAACATTCATTTATCCTGGAATGAAAGTTTGGAGGAAAATGACACTGCCAGTGATTAAGAAATTCCCCGGATTAACCGAACTCTACGACGAATCGTGCTTAATGATGAATCCGTTCTTTCAAGTTGATGACCTAAATTGCGATCCATGTGCAAATGTGAAGAATGTTTTGGATTTGACAAACATGGACAAGACAACTGAGTTTGTGCCTTTTGTGTTTAAGGTATGCCTACATAATTATAGCACTCATTTAACTTGAAGAACACTTTATTTCTCTTTGAATATTGCAAATTTATCTTTACCCCAATTGGCAATTTGCCAATAAGAATTGTGCTAGGTATATATTATTCAGCATCTTTTAATGTGAAATGGTTCAATGACCGAGGTTGTATCTGTATTGTATACTGTGGGAAGCGTTCCGATAATTGATTACATATTTTTGTTTACCTAGAAATAAATTCAATTTAAAGGTCAGTTTTCAGGCGTTATCAATGTAAAAAACTGATTAATTCTGGGTCAATCCACTTTATTGTGTGTGTCCTTATTAAAGTCCTAATGTTTAAAAAATAATAGTTAATGTTTCATAAATTAATTTACCAACAAGCCCAGCCAAGTAAAAACAAAAAATAAACGAAAACGAAGAGACGTTTTTGGATACGGTTTTCTGTTTTTAACGTAGAAAAATATAATGAAAATTATTTTTTTAAGTGGAGCGATTGGGTAAGGATACGACAGATCTAACTGATGAGCCCACTGTCGTACCTGGGCGAAACGCTTTAGGAGTTGAGGTCACTTGAACTTTAAAATTGATTTCTGTTTTTGTTTAAAAACAATTAGCAGCATTGAATTTTGAAAACTAAAATAGTACAAAGGGGGTGCATTCACCCGAACCATACCCGAACAGTTAACGGAAATTCAAAAGCAAAAATGCTATAAAACATTATTTTTTAATCAAGAAAAAAATTAAAATATTTTTTTACGAAAGGTGTAAGAATACTTTATTATAAAAAAAATAAGATTGTTTCAATGAGTTTAAAGGTTTTACTATAAAAAAAAATAAAAACCGAAGGCATGTCGTTTTCACCAGAAGCCGAACACTAGGTGCCTACTAAAGGCCCAACTATAATAGGCATACGCGCGCATGGGCTTATGTCAAAATCGAACGAACTGCTTCGTAATAAACATACGCCCGCAAAGCCTTCTGTCACAATTAACATTTTTGTTTTCCATATTTTTTGTAAAAAAAAAAGCTTTGAATTAGAAAAAAATATTTTTAAAACTGTTTTTATTCAATTCACAATTCGTTTATCACATTTTTATTAAGTGAAAATTAATTTAATTTTTCCATCCCCCTTTTATCCATGTGGTTTACATTTTATTCTGAGAAATTTACTCATGCCGTGCGGTTCAGAGCGCACGGCATATGCTTAGCGAAAGTTAACGAAGCGCGCATATGCGCATTATGGCTATCCCATAAGAATTGTGTATGTTCGACAACTCACTCATGCCATTTTGACATTAGCCCATGCGCGCATATGCTTATTATAGTTAGGCCTTAATTCCGAACACCATGATTTAAACAATTTTCTTCTATTATTAAGATAAAAACTTAAAACTCTTTTATAACTAATTTAGATAACAAAAATATGGAACCTTCAAAGTAAAAAAAAATGTTCCATACATATGTATTTATAAAACAAATTGGAAACGGGCCTATATCATAATGGTTCTGGCTCTTCGATGAGCTCAATTTTTTCGCTGCTTCCGATACAACTTTAAGAACGGTTTTAAAATTATTTTTTTAAGCTATGTCTATGAATATGGGGGGTTAGATGTGCATTCTAATAACTGGTTGGTAGATAGACACATTAGAGAAAATTATTATGGGTGCATTTTCCATTTTGTATGGTCGACCGCGGTAGGGTGGAAGGGATAAGTTCCATGTCTGCGCAATGCATTTTGTAAAAAAAAAAACCAAAATGGTCTTTATTTTCTAGAACGTGCACAACAATCCGCAGGAGTTTGTTTTTGTCACCTAGGTATTCTCCAACGTTCGTTGCCTTTTAAACTTGTCCATTCAAACATTGAAGCTCGGCTGTGACTCTTGAGCCCTTTAAAAGCTCCAACATCTGCCGGCTGCATGATATGGATTGTAGTAGAGGGAGAAATGAAGTGCATTTTTTATAAAATATGAATAATTATTTTTGTTTTGTTTATATATTTATAAATTTGTATAAATTTGAGAAAAGAAAAACGTCCCATTTATTTAAGTTTATAAAAAATTAAAAAAAACTTTCTGAGATCTTTTTAAAAACAGAATCTTTATATTGAAATATTTTATTTTATCAAAAACTTTTACAAAAGTTTTTTTGCATTTAACCTTAACGAAAAGTTATAAAAAAAAAAATAAAATTCTCAATTTTTATATCACTACTAATGAAATAATGTTTAAGATAAAGTTAATTTAACTTGTTGACTTCACCGAAGTATGTACCATGATTTAAATTTTTGCCATGGCCTTAAGTTTGCTTTTCTTTTCTAATAACGTTGGCTTTAACAAAGTTTAAAATTTAAACTTTTATAATTTTAAATAAGTAACTTGTTATAACCAAAATAAAATTATTTCTTCATTTAAATAGATACAACAAAAATACATAGAACCTAAAGATATTTATGAGCTTTACAATAACAATCGAGACATATTTCAACGTGACGCCTTTCGTGTACAATCTACAAGTCGTGAAATCACCAATCTTGATGAGTTATTTAACGATTTTAACCATACCCACCATACAGAAAGTCATAACATCTGGCGATGTAATCGAATGCAACCTGCCCGACTAATTCGTCAATTGTTTGCAAGACCACAACGTCTTCCAAAAACCGGCATAGCATTGGAACGTTATGTTATGATGGATACATCAAATGCTGCATCATATACCCTGCCAGATACCGAATGCTCAAATATGTATGTCCAACAAGCGTCAGGAACGCGTTTTATTATTCTACGACCAACACCAGAATGCCGACATAAATGCCGTACATTATCGATTCGCTTGCCACAATCTTTTGTCTGTAAGTTATTTTAATTTTTGCATACATAATTCTTAACTTAATTTAATTATATTTTTTTTTAATTACTTAAAGTGAGCTATAATTGGTGGTATTGGAAACCTATATCTGCACCAGTTCCTTTGACTGAATCAGTTTCGATAAGTTTAATAGGATCGTACTGTTAAAAACATGCGCTTCGACAGCTTTTCCTTCCTCGTAAATTTAAAGAAACAAAAAAAAAAAACGATTTTATTACTCTACCTACAAAATATCCTAGTCACTAAGTCATGCAAGTATTATCCCTGTTTGATTTTTATTTTTTAATCCTATTACATAAGAATCTTGTATACGTAAAATGTATAAATGTTTATATTTAACGAACAATTTTACCAGCGACATTTTAATTTAATATCAAGTGTGTCTATTTACAACCAACGCACGCAAAATTTTAAGCCATATAAATATAAATTATATTTTGTTGAATTTAAATAAGGGTATTTACTTTAGTTGAAGTAGAAAGCAAATGTCGTATGACTTACAGGAATTTATTTGTTATTAAGGCTCAAATAACTTGTTTACTTTTCAGGTTTTTTAGTAGTTTGTTCAATTATCCAATATCAATATAGCTACAAGTTAGTTGTAAGGCTCATAAGACATCCGTTAACAACAGTTTGATACGCGAAACACAATACAACCCCAAAATGCCATTAAAGCAGTGAGTTAAAGAGTATAAATTTATAAATTTTTAGATTTTGGTTAATAAACAAATATGTGCACTTATACAGGGTTACTTTCATAAGACAGATGTGTATTGGTTCACAAGAATAAAAATGATATAAAATCTAGGTGGCAGGTCATAATGTTGTGCAGTTTTTGAGAATATCAAAAATAAAAGAGAAGAAAGAAAATAAAAGTAAAACTGGGATTCGTACACAAATCGAGCTTGAGATAATAATAATAAGACATACCATAACGTTAATAGAGAATGCGAAAAAGTGGATCCCGCAGTTAGCAGGTTTGCACTCTTAGCCGTCGAGTTAAAATAATACATATTACATAGTCAAAATTATCTTTTGAAAAATTTCGTTTTCGAAAGTCGGCTAATAACTTTAAGAGTTCAAATTACCAATTGAAGAATCTTTTTTTTTATCTGGAATGTGATAGGTCTGTTCCATACTTTTTGTGCATTAAATAAGGAAGTAAGTCAAATTTCTGATAGTTGAGATAGAATTGTCTCAGAAGGAAATGAAAATACGAAAGACTGCTAAAGAATCTGCAACAAGTTGAACACAATTATTTTATATTTTACGATAAAAAAAACATTTTTTGATTCTGATTTGTTTTCTTCTTTTATTTATTTTATTTCACATACGTTAAATATTCATTTGATAGAACTCATATTTCTGTCCAAAGAAAATTTTGGGACTTAATTTGTCGTTACCAAAAATAAAAAAGCTTTACAGAAACGAAACAGAACAGATACAAAAGAAAAGAAAACAGCTCGTGCACAGAAAACCGTCGCACGAGTTTACTACAAACTCATCCTACAAATTCATCCAAGACGATGGGGATGGATATAATGCGAAAATCTTGTAGTCTATGCATATAATTCGGATGAAGTTGAGCTTGATGAATTTATTTGACATCAACAGAAAATGTGCACGTCGAGATTTTGTGCGAGTCGAGCATTCTTATAAAACAGAATCTTATTGGCTTAAAATAAAATAACAAAGTACGAGTTCAACCATATACTAAGGTTATTGATTTGCCTAATTTTACTACTACCAGCTGGTTTTTCAGGACACCAAATAGGTGCTATTTAATTTATGTTACTTAAAAAAAACACTAAAAGTTTTATTCTCTTATGCAAAATATCTTGTATAATTTTTCAAGTGAACCAGACAAAATTGACTGCTGGCAACAAGGAATGAGCCAAAGCCGTTTCGGTTATTTCATGGATAGGATAATACACGCATTTTTAACTATCATTCTGTTGTAATTAGAACAAACAGCTTCATAAAGCCCTTTAACAAACAAACACACCTAAAATCGTTCCGTTTCTGCTTGAACCTCGTATGAATATTTTTTTTTCTCTTAACCCTTTCGGACCCAGCGTTACTCTCATGTAACATATTTTTAAAAATTCGTAAAAAATATTCCATTAAATATTTTTTTAGGTTTCGATGGCTCAATTGAAAGATAATGATGTCTAGTTACTGGATTATTACAAAAATTTAGTCAAATATCATACCTTTAATTATTTTTTTATCGGAAAAGGAACTGAATTTCACATTTTTTCAATTTTTTTGCAAAAAAATTTTTTTTATATATGGTCATAATTTTGAAAAAAAAGATATAAAAAAAGTTAATCCAGAAAGTGTTTTGCTTTTTGGCTTAGAAGAAGTAGCATATATTATTGTTCCATAAAAAATTATTTTCTCAGTTGTCCGACTTTTTTTGGTGGTCATTGGCAGTGCATGTAACTTACATGCAACATGAGAATAACACATTAGTTTTGCTATTTATTATTTTGCGAAATAACTTTTTGCTATTCATAATTCTTAGTTGTGATGTTTTTGATACGATAATACTGAAAAAACATTTTTTAATATTGATTTTCATAGCTTGGGTTCGAAAGGGTTAAACATTCCTCCAAAACTTAAAGAAAGAATATATACAAAGGTTTTAGTTTAAAAAAAATCAATATGTCTTAAACATAACTTGATTTCCTTTTGTTCAATTTATATTTATATTTTTGAGAAAAATGTATATTTCTTTTAAGAACTGAACAAAATTTGCTGCGTAGATACGTGGTTCCGGCAGAAAGGGAACGAAATATAACAATTCAAATTCAACTACAGAATATGAATATTTGTAATGTCTTTAAAAAAAATTAATCTTTTAAATTCGTGCACAGCATATTAAACACAACATGATATTTAAATTATTAGTCACTCTATAAATCTATGCCCACTTCTTTCATATAAATATTTTTAATCGAAATTTGGATATTTTATGCCATCATTATAATAATTTAGATTTTTATTTATTTTTGATTTTATACATACTTGTCTAACAAAAAAAAAAAAAACGATTCTAATTTTTGTACTTGAATGCATTTAACAAAACAAATGAATGCAAAATAAAGAGAATACACTTTTAATTGCATATTCATATAACATTTATTTAGTGAGACATAGATAAAATGAATTGAGAGATGCCTATATATTAATTATTTCTATATATTTATTTTTGCTTGAAAAGTCGTTTGTTGATTATTTTAATGAATAAAATATGTAAACTAAAATGTAAACGTGTTTGATTTTATTATTTAATATCAATGATACTGATTCTCTTATCCAGTGTTTCCCAATCTTTGTTGTGATAGTCCCACCAGAACTTTCCCAACATCAACTAGATGCCCCCGTGGAATTATACGAGATACCTTTTTGCCAAAAACTTTGTCTTTTATCTTGTATTTCATTATAGCGATTTAATGAACAAGTTTTTGAAAAAATCAAAATATTAACAAAAAGTAATGAAACAAAATTCAAATATTTTTTTTTTTTTTTTCAAATTGTATGTAATATATACTAACCCAATTTATTCACACTCCATTTATTTTAAAGTCTCCATTTAAAATAGGAAATTTAAAAATTCGTATAGGATTTGACATAATAGATAGATAGAAGATAAATTCTTTATTTGTTTTTTCATCATAAGATTTTACAAATATAATTTCCTAAGAATAAGGACATGGCATTGACTGTCGTCTGCCTGAATTGACATTTCATAAGTGATAAAAAAAATACAAATTTAAAAGAAAATGTAAACTTATTTAAATAAAAATATTATAATCATTTTTTTTTTAACTACTAGTAGTTTGTAAGATTATAAAAAAAAAATTCCAATTTATAAAATAATACAGGGTGTCTCACAGTTACCGCCTCAAACGAAAACCATGGATTCCTGAGGTCATTTCAAGTCGAAAAACTTAAGAGGTAATTTTCTCGTTTTCGTCCCTTTTTAGAGTTATGACGGTTTTTATAATTTTTGCTCCCTTTTCCTTTAACTGGCTTTATCTTTGCAAAACTACGTCTGATTTGAAAGATTTTTTTTACAATCAATCAAGAATTTATTACAGTTTAAGTTTGTCTCAAAACTTTCTTTTCTGCGAACAACAGTTTCTCCGCAAATTTGCATCAAACCCAATTTTCTTTGTTTTTTCAGTTGTTTTTTTTTCACTTTCATATCATTTTATTCAAAAAACACGTAAATAAGTAATAATTTTGTTAACTTATTTATTAGAGCCCAGTTTATTTCCTTAAATTTTTTTTTTTCATAAAAAAGCCTACTAAAAGTAATTTTAAAAAATAAACAAACTGAGTGAATTTAAAAAAAAATAATTTTTAAATACAAAATTAGTTCAATTGAATTAAAAACTTTTTCTGAAATTTTGTGGTTAAGAAAAAAACAAATAGATAAAGCTCAGAAAAAGTTTTAGTTCATTTAAATTAAAAATTATTTTTTTTTAATTCACTTAGTTTGTTTATTTTTTTTAAATTACTTTCAGTAGGCTTTTTTATGAAAAAAAATTATTTTTTAAAGAAAATAAACTGGGCTTTAATTATAAGTGAACAAAATTACTGCGGAGAAACGCTTGTTCGCAGAAAAAAAAAGTTTTGGAACAAACTTAAACTGTAATAAATTCTTGATTGGTTGTAAAAAAATCTTTCAAATCAGACGTAGTTTTGCAAAGATAAAGCCAGTTAAAGGAAAAGGGAGCAAAAATTATAAAAACCGTCATAACTCTAAAAAGGGACGAAAACGAGAAAATTACCTCTTAAGTTTTTCGACTTGAAATTACCTCAGGAATCCATGGTTTTCGTTTGGGGCGGTGACTGGTGGACACCCTGTATATTATTTGTTTTTAAATTACTCAAAGATAAGTTTGGACAATTTTTACGTGATTTGAAACACAAAATTAAAGTTTAAAAATTACTAAAATTTTTTTGAATATAAGGATTTTTTTGTTTGAATTTACTCAAAGAAAAGTTTGGACAATTTATAAAAATAATACAATTTTTGAATACTAGGATTTACTCAAAAAATTTTGACAATTTTTACGTGATTTGAAACACAAAAGAAAAAAAAAAACAATTTTGTATGATTCAATGATTTGTAACATAAATGAGATAGTTTAAAACTACAATAAAAGGCTAAAAATGTGTTTAATAAGTAAAACTGTTCCGGTAGTTAAGAGCGTTAACATATTTATATAAAATGGAGAGTGAATAAATTAGGGCTAATTGAGTTTTCAAAACTCAATGCTCATTTGTTTTTAAACAAAGAAAACCGGATACAAAAAAAACGCCAAGACATCTTGGCGTTTTCGATAAATTAAAAAAACTATTTTTTTTAAGAAATAAATAAAGCATTGTTTTAATCCTGAATTAATCCTTTTATTCCTACAATTTCCTACAGACAAAAGTATTTAGTAAACTGGCCTACTGGCCGCCCGATTGTGAGCACACTGGCAGCCCAACCCAACACTATATAAAGGGTGCCCGGGCTCGTAATCATTAAAGTGTGTAGGTATTAAGTATTCACATTACATAAGGTTATAACTACTAAGATCACTTTCATAATCTTTTTTGTCTCTATAGTTTTTGAGAATGAGTGAATAAGTTAATCGGTTAAGTCAAGTTGTACAATCTGTATGACTTTCTTTTTACAAAATAGGGCCCCTGTCTCAGGTTAATCAACCTCAGATGCAATCGAAAGATTTCGATAGACGACCAAAAGATCTACCATAGAATTTCCTAAGACAATGGGACAGAAAAACAATAAAAAGAAAGATTGACCTCAGAAGTCCCCGAAGAATCACAGTCGTTGTGCCCTAGCCAAGCGTCTAATGTCCTTTGCCCTACTACAATACTTGAATTTCCGCTTTTCTTCTGTTTATACCCCTGTATCTTATTTTAAATGGATTTAAAATTCTTTGCTCTATTTTTTTATGTTTGCTTATTGTTTACCAAGTCGCAAAAATGCTAAACTGCAACAATAGGTATTATTTACCAAAAAAAAAGATAAACCAAATTAAACAACTCAACCTCTGAAAACTGATATTAAAATAATTTTTGTTTTTTAAGAAAAAATTAAAAAAAAAAGTGGAAGCAAGTAACAGTTCTTTGAAATAATTTTATTCAGTACTTGTTATTGTCTCCTCTAGTGCATATGACAAGCTGGAATCGTCTGTTCATTCCACCAATTAGCTTTTGAAGGTTTTGTTGTAACTCTTCCTTCAGTGCAGTTTTCAATTGATCAAGACTGCTTGGAGGTGGATTTCGGTCGCGAATGCATTTCTAAGACATGTTCTATTGAATTTAAATCCGGATTTCTGTGTGGTCAATCCAAAAATGGAATATTAAACTTTTCAAGATATTCTCAAACATATCTAGCATGCATTATCGTGGATCAAACATTTTATGGCATACCTTGAATTTAAGATCACTCCTGTCTCATTGGAGGAAATAACCATGATACTGTGACATAAAATAAAAATAGGAATTTTCTTTTAAATAAATCATAGTGCGTTAAATTTGAGCAGGAGTGTATAAAACTAAGCATATAAACATGCGAGAATGTCCTACCATATGTAGCATTTAAACAAATAAATAAATAAGTTTGACAATGGTGGATGAAACAGAAGATCGCTGGAAAGGGTTTAGACTTTATATTACTTTTTGCTTGCTAACAAAGTTAATGAGATGTTTGAAAGGAAATACCGATGTAGATTAGTTTTGAAAATCTGAGATTAAAAAAAGACAAAAAAAACATGTGAGGTACACATTCGTGTATCGCAGATATAAATACTCCTATGAGCGCGCAGATTATTCATTAAATAGTTCTTCTATTACAAACTTTAAATTAAATTTTATATAAAACGAATTATCTTTTATTGTTATTTTAATAGTGAGTATGGGTATGTTTTAATTTGGATCACATGTAATAATACTTACTAGTGTCCAGATGTAAAGATTGAAATCTCATTTTTTAACATCAAAATAAGCACCAGTCATCAAGTCGTCTTCTTTGATTCCGAATAATTTCATTAATTCTTCAGCAAAAGCTTGACCTTCTTCTATAGTTTGTTCGGGTTTAAGACAAACCTCAAACTCCATAAAATTTCCCAAATCCTCTACTTTGTCCATGTGAATCCTTGTGTTTTTGTACATAAATAAATAACGATGTTTTTTTAAAATACCTCGTGCTCCATTGCTTGCAGTTAGGATTTTTTCCAATATTTCTGGTTCATCGATCGTGATTTTGTTGAATTTGGAAAGTTTTGGACCTGCTATGTCCGGTCTATCATAATACACTAGTTGCGCTTTTGCATTTTCTGTATGGCGCAACTTTAAACGACCAGTTTCTGAATTAAAAAAGATATCCTTCTGAATAAGTAGTTCTCCTTCGGATGCTGTTAGTTTCTTAGCGATATTCACTTTGGTTTCAAATTCAGAATCAGAGCCTACACGAGCTTTGATTTCGATGTTTCTTTCATCCGCTGGTTGGGTCATATTTAATACAAAAATTCGCCAAAAAGTTGGAGAAATAAAGCGTTAACAAGTTTTTGAACGGTGTAGAAACGAATGCAGATAAAGTGAATATCGAAAATCGAATTTATCCACTTAAGCACTGCGTGTCTGTTGGTAGAAATATATTGCGACAAAAAAATTAGTTATGAGCGCTCTTAAATTAAATTTATTTTTATATTTTTCATCTGTTGCTAGTTTGTGCGTTATCTTTACCTCTCAGTTCCCAATTTTAAGTCTGTTCAGCGAGTTAAATGATTTTGAGGTTAAGCTTTTTGTATTGTTGACGCCGGCAGCACGCTTTGTATAAACATAAACAAAGTATGTTAAATAGAGTTGGGCAAAAAACATTTATATATCGGAGTGGCAATATTTGATCGATATTTCTAATCGATAATTTTTGTTTCGATAATTTAAGCCTGGTACGCTGCTCGCGCTAAATTTTAGCTTCCATACAAATTATCGAAAATTTTTAGCCGAGATAAAATGGATTCCATACAAGTTATCGATAACTTGTATGGGAATTTTATCTCAGCTAAAATTTAGCGCGAGCAGCGTACCAGGCTTTAGGCTAAATTTGTAGCTCCCAAATTTTTCGATAATTTGTATGGGAACTAAAATTTAGCGCGAGTTGCGTACCAGGCCTTAAGCCTGGTACGCTGCTCGCGCTAAATTTTAGCTCCCATACAAACTATCGAAAAATTTTATCTCAGCTAAAATGGATCCCATACAAATTATCGATAACTTGTATGGGAATTTTATCTCAGCTAAAATTTAGCGCGAGCAGCGTACCAGGCTTTAAGAACACAAGCCTGGTACGCAGCTCGCGCTAAATTTTAGCTCCCATACAAATTATCGAAAAATTTTATCTGAGCTAAAATGGATCCCATACGAATTATCGATAACTTGTATGGGAATTTTATCTCGGCTAAAATTTAGCGCGAGCAGCGTACCAAGCTACAATCTTCAATTCGTCGATCAAGGTATAAGCCTGGTACGCAGCTCACGCTAAATTTTAGCTCCCATACAAATTATCGAAAAATTTTATCCGAGCTAAAATGGATCCCATAGAAATTATCGATAACTTGTATGGGAATCTTATCTCGGCTAAAATTTAGCGCGAGCAGCGTACCAGGCTTTAAGCCTGGTACGCTGCTCGCGCTAAATTTTAGCTGAAGCCTGGTACGCTGCTCGCGCTAAATTTTAGCTGAAGCCTGGTACGCTGCTCGCGCTAAATTTTAGCTGATCCATTTTATCTCGGCTAAAAATTTTCGATAATTTGTATGGGAGCTAAAATTTAGCGCGAGCAGCGTACCAGGCTTGAGATAAAATTCCCATACAAGTTATCGATAACTTGTATGGGATCCATTTTATCTCGGCTAAAATTTAGCGCGAGCAGCGTACCAGGCTTGAGATAAAATTCCCATACAAGTTATCGATAACTTGTATGGGATCCATTTTATCTCGGTTAAAAATTTTCGATAATTTGTATGGGAGCTAAAATTTAGCGCGAGCAGCGTACCAGGCTTGAGATAAAATTCCCATACAAGTTATCGATAACTTGTATGGGATCCATTTTATCTCGGCTAAAATTTAGCGCGAGCAGCGTACCAGACTTGAGATAAAATTCCCATACAAGTTATCGATAACTTGTATGGGATCCATTTTATCTCGGCTAAAAATTTTCGATAATTTGTATGGGAGCTAAAATTAAGCGCGAGCAGCGTACCAGGCTTTAAGGCTTAACTACATTCAACTTCAAAAAGTACAAAAGTGAAAAAATGTTTTGTCTTTCACCAACACACTGCAAAATTCTATCTTGCATCTCAGAAAAACAAAAGTGAAAGTTAAAACATTTTTAACTTTTACTTTTTCACTTTTTGAAAAAACCCACACATGCAAACCAACAACTTAAGAACATGATTGCTAGATGGCGTTGCAAAGGATAATTTTCAATGAACATGCCTTTTTTTGACAGATGATTTTTTGTAAACAAAAAAAATTTTCAGCAAAAATTTATAAATTCCAAACAAATTCCAATCCAACATAATCTTTCAAAAGGTTTGTTGTAATTTCAAATGGTTTCCCATTTTTGATTTGATGTACAAATATGTATCATTTATATAGCCTTGGAAGCTGTAGCTCTACAACATAATTTGATACATTCGGTATATAGTACAATAAATGAAACCCGAAACTCATGTTTTTAATTTAAAATTTTTCTTTGGCTTAAAAAGGATACATAAAAATTGCTCATTTCACTTTAATTTCTTTTTTGTTTCGTTGCTTTTCCACCGACTGAGGAGACGGTATAAGCTCGATGGTAACCTCCAAAAAGAAAATTCTCGGGCACCGCAACACCACCACCAATCACAATCTCCTACTCCAATAATAATCTATCCTTCAAGCCTATCATACTGGACCACACCATCACTCAGCAAATGGTGTTTATTTCCAATATTTATGTTTGCATGAAGAACGCAATAATAAAATCCTATTAAAGTTGGATAACACCATGTCGTGGTGCTTCTCGGAAAAAGCCTGGTACGCTGCTCGCGCTAAATTTTAGCTCCCATACAAATTATCGAAAATTTTTAGCCGAGATAAAATGGATCCCATACAAGTTATCGATAACTTGTATGGGAATTTTATCTCAGCTAAAATTAAGCGCGAGCAGCGTACCAGGCTAAAGTGGGGACTCTTTGGTTTGGTTGTTGTTTTCTTTCGCAGCGGCGGCGATGAGCTAGAAGAACAACGGAAATGAATATACACAGTTGAATGATGAAGTTTCTTTATGCCCACATATTTAAAAGAAATTATAAAATAAAAATAATGAAATCTTAAGAAATGAAATAAAAATTGTTAGTACTCACAACTCACAAGACAAAAACAAATAACTGCACAATTTTGTTTTCACAAATGACAGATAATCTTAAAGTTTTAAACACAATTTTGATACTCATTTTCGTATGAAGATGTCGCTAGTAGTATGTGTGTATTTTTCACTTTTTCACTTTTTGAAATCAAAAAGTGAATGTAGTTAAGCCTTTATACATAAATAATCGCATCGGATCCGTATTCAATTCGATCCTTGTATACATAGACCTAAATTCTAATTCAATTCGCATTCAAACCGTCTTATAAACAGATAACAGAGTCAAGTTTGAAATTCCAGTTCTAAATTTGGAAATCTAAACTGGAACCTGGAAATATTGTTGTCTAGTGTGACTGAAAAAAATTTCTAAATCATAAATGTCAAATTATCTGTCAAAAGCTTGAAGTACATTACACATGTTTATCAAAGATTAGAAGAATAATACATTCACTTTCGTCTTCCAAGATTACATTTTTCTATTAATTTATTAATATTTATTAATAATGGTTCGAAAAAGAAAAATTCCAGCCAGAAAACATCATGGTGTTCGTGATCCCATTAAACAAAAATCTATTCAATTAGCAAAGTAAATATATCGCATATTTTTTTTCTAAAAACAACTTCATTAAACTTGATATTTCTACTTTTATAAAATAGATTGAAAAATGTAACAAATAACCCGCCACTTAAAGGAGGCGAAGAAAAGGTTTCCAAGAAATTTGCAGAATTTGTAAGGCTAGCCAATGCCGCTCAAAGTGGTAAGAAAATTAAAAGGATACACGCCGGTATCGAAGATAAACCAAAAGAAGCAAACCAAGGCAATAGTAAGTCAAAGAAAACAAATAATGTAAGTAATACAGGGAGTAAAATAAAACCTATTCGGCAATTGGCAAATGAAAGTGATGAAGACTATCTTCGTCGAGTAAACAGAATGACAAGCCAGTCACTTAAAGAGGCTGAATATGAAGCAAAGTATGGAGTAACGGTTGTGAGAGATGCAAAAACTGGTGCAATCGCGATAAAGAAAAAGCCTCCAAATGAGATTGATGAATTGATTAAGAGGAAAAGATCAAGAAAACCAATGGAAAAAGCTAGTGTAAAAAAAATGGATCCAAAAGAAGCCAGAGAACTTATAAAACAAGCTATAAAAGAGGACAAGGAAGAGGTAACTATCTAAAAACCAAAATATCTTAAAATAAAGCAAATTTCTTTTCAGTCCAAAAAAGAAATAATTGAAGAGTACAAAAGAGATAACATCAAATTTGGTGAGGTGGTACACGCACCACCAACATTAACAGCCCTTCCCCGCAAAGCACTTCGAAGTGAAACCGTTCCAAGGGTAAGGTTTTATATAAAATGCGTTACTCAATTGTTATTACTTAATTTTACTTTATTCATCAGCCTGGTAAAAAAGATAACCTTCTTCTAAAGTCAATGCTTAAAGGCACAAACAAGGAAGCTGTATCGAAGGTCAAAACAATTGCTCCACAAACGCTTAAAGCTCCACGAAAGTTCAAGGGCAAGTTGAAGGGAAAACTTAAAGACTTGCCTGCTGGCACGAGAGCAATGATCGAAAAGGAACAAAATAAGGTTATCGACATGTATAGACAGCTTAAAAAGAATAAACCTTCCCTATAGTTTAGATATACAAAAGAAATATGTATGTATTAGTTGTTTAATTTTGTTTTTTATTAATAACGAGAACACATGGCGGCAACCGGGAAACTCATTCGATTGCTATACATATTTATCTAAATCATCATTTTAGGCATTTCACAATCCGTTGGCAGTTTTTTGTAATCTGTCGGCAAAACGTTTTGCAACAAAAATCGATGTGTCAATGAAGCGCTCAACGCAATTTGTGAGACATGTTTCTGTACTGCTGTCTAGTTTTGATCCTGGTTTCGATACACATTTGTCCCAACAGATTTCATTGAATTCGTGCACCTATAAGATAAAAATAAAAAAAAAAAAAACAATATAAAAAAGTATTCACAAAAGTTGTGTTTTTAATTTTACATGTGCTGTGGCTTGTGCCTTTTGATTTTCAGCCATAATCATTTCTTTGAGCTCTTGATTGCCGGCAGTAGCATTTATTGATTCAAAATCGGACATTTTGTGTAAATTTTTAATAAAATATCAGGAAATACCAAACTCTAGGTACAGCTAGGAAAATTGATAATTTTTTTTAGAGAATTTTTGACATGAGAAGATAACCTCAAAAAACTTTTCATGTCGTTACGTCATTAGAAATGAGTGTGTTCAGAGAACTAGATTTTTATTCTTATGTTCGGTTCACATCACACTAGCCTTGTTTTTTTTGGAGGTAGTAGATTGCTTACAAGTTAAGCCAGAACCATAATTGGTGGATGGAGTCGGAAGCTACTGTCAATTGCTGTTTTCTTTGTATTTTCGACAAGTTTTCATCCGGCGAGTGCGGTTGCGAGCGCTGTTCCCCTCCGTTTTCATCCGACGATCCGACAATTATAGTTCTGGCTTTAGTGATTAATAGATCTTTTACAGAATTTAGTTTTAGTTTTAGTTGTTTCTTTGGAGTTGATCGAATACTCATGAGCAGATAAAAACTATAATCACCCTTACGTTCATTTGAAGATTGCAATAAACTACTCATGAGTAGATGATCTTGTTAATATACTAATAGATCTAATCATGCTACACGATCTACTCATGCTCTTCTGCCCAAATGAGATAGTTAGCAAACACTATCATTAACCTACTTGAGCTGCGTTCCTTTCGGAACTTTTATCTACTGCTTTGTACTTAAAACTACTTTTTTGCTATATTAAAAAAGTAGTTCAAAGCGACAGTACACATAAAAAGGTAATATCTTCCAAACTGACATTGGTCACCAAATTGTCAAAACATGACAATTTGGCGACCAATGTCAGCTACTGTAATTCTTAATTGTTTTAAATCACCGACGGAAAACGCACAAAAACCGAAAAACCACGCACACCACTAATTTTTTAACAATAGGGGTATTCACGATTCGATGCAAATGGTCTTGTTTCGTTGTAAAAGTGCAAAAGTGTAACATTTTCTTAAAATAAAACAACCAAATATACAGACTACAATTTTGTTACACTTTTACACTTTTGCTTTACCCCAACCCTATTGCAAAAATAAATAAAATACAATGGTGCAAAATTTGTCTATTGTAGTTGTAGTAGTAGAAAACAAAATTTTGCATTTTTACACTTTTTTGTTACACCGGATCGTGAATACCCCTAATATTCAACCATTCTCTGCGAAGAAACACTAAGAAAATTTGTTATTTTTCAATTTATAATCATTTCAAATGACATTTTATACCTAAATTAAAACAAAAACAAAATTTCCTGTTTACTGCGATTGAAATATAAAAATTAAAGACCGACCTGACAGATTGGTGTCCATTTTTGACAAACAAATTTTGACAACGTTTGGAAGATATTACCTTATTATGTGTACTGTGGTTTAAAGCAGCTTTAAGTACTAAGCAGTAGATAAATATTCCCAAAGGAACGCAGTATTTATATCTTGTCAAACCTGCGAGGAAAAAAAGCTATTAAACAATGATGGTGTGCAGGGCCCCTTAAATAATTTATGTTATTTTTGTTGTACTAGATGATTTATACAGAAAAGATGCATTTCTGTTTTTGAACACATCCATTTCGTTTTTCGGGCAGTGGCGGCCATATTTATTCTGTCAAATTGTGTAAAAAACTCATCGGCTTTTTCTCAAACACGAAAAAATATTTCACATTTACAGCTTACGCCTTTTTACAACCAAAAAAGAAAACTTAAATTGATTTTAAATTGTTAAAATGTCTTTCAGTGGTCAATCTAATCCACCATGGCAACGAAACTCGATGAATAACTCAATGCAAGGTAAGAATTTACAAAACTTTTCACTTTAATATATGCAAATTCTTATCGGCTTAAAATATAAAAAAAATATTCAGGCATGGGGTTTAATCAAAACTCCCAAATGTTTATGAATCAACAATCGAGCCAGCAAAACCAAAACATGCAATATAATCAAATGAATAGTGGTAATATTAACCAAATGTCGAATAATCAAGTGTTTCAGCAACAACAAGGAGTTGCATACCCATCTCGTACGGGTCTGAATCCGGTTGCATTTCAGAATTCCAATTCTGGTTCGAGTCAAAATCAGCAAAACATGAATATGCATGGCCAGAATCGTCAAAACTACAATTCAATGGGTACTGTCACCAAGATAAGCAATGATTGCGGTTTGATAAACGATGAAGTGCTATTCTACAAAATTATATGCAAGGGTGTTATTCCCAAAGTTGGAGATCGTGTTTTGTTTGAATCGAGTTATAGTACAACCTCTCAATTCAAGTGGAATGCTACGAGAGTTCAATTGGTTTCGCAAACTGGTTCGCAGAACAATCAAGCACCTCCACCACCCTTGATGGGACAAAATGTTAAATCATCGTCTGGGTATAATGCTGTTCCGCCGCCAGTTGAATATAGAGCACTGGCTGCTAGTCAGAGAAGGGGATCTCCGTCAAGGCGTGGTTCTCCTGGCAACGATCGTCACTCTAATCGTGACCGAAAGGAGTCAAATAGGGGAAGGGATCGAAGTGAACGCAGCGATGTAAGTTGAAAACATTTTATTATTGGTAACTTGTTAAAAAAATATAAATACATTGAAACTCGATTAACCGGGATGGTCGGGACCGAGCCCATTACGGATAATCGAAAATCCCGAATAATAGAACTTTCTTTTCTCAAACAAAAAGTTATATATATTTAAGTATTTATTAAAAAACTTATGAAAAAAAACCAAAACAAAAATAAGATACTCGTAAAAAACAAAATACTACAGATATCCCGCAACTTTTTTTTTGCATAGGACTGATTTGAAGTGAAGGAATTTGTTAGGTGCTGTTCATATATTACGGATAGTAGAGTTCATTACGGATAACAGAGTTTAAATTAATACGTTGTCTTTATTTTCGAGAACAAATTTCAAATATTTTCATCACGGATAATAGAGCGTCCCGGTTAATCGAATCCCGGATAATCGAGTTTCAACTGTTTATTATTAAGGGTTGTTCCTTTGAAACTAGAAGATATAATAATAGTGTAATACTATTTACACTATTGTCCGAGTATGCGGAATGAATAATTTCTTGAAAGTGGGTTCAATTAAAAATCATTAGTTAAGTACTCAATTTTTTTGAGTAGTTAACAATATTCGGCCGAATACCGAATAATAAAAAGATTTTTAAAAAAATGTTTTTTTTTTTAATACAAAACTTGTTATTTTAGCATATAAAAATTTACTAATGGTAAGTTCTGGCTAATAAAAACAACTTTTTTCATTATTCGGTGGAAGTAAACGATTACGTCTATCTTCGTAAACAAATCCAGCTTCTTAAAATATTCTCTCACTCGCAAATTTTTGTTTTTAATATTAACAAATGATTTATTATTTTTTAAATATTTATTACAATTAACATTTACTAAGCAAATATTGTACATAAAACTTAAAAAAATTGTAAATTTGTATTACACAAAACTGAAAGATGAGTAAACAACACTACTACTACTACTCGCAAATTAAAACAAAATATTTCTAATATTTTTGCCCACATGCAATGAAATAGAAAAATACAGATCATAACATGACAAAAGCCACGTAGGAGTAAGATAAATGCTCGTATCGTGGGCCGAATATAGTTTTTTCTAAAACTCAATATCTAATCAATTTATATTATACTTGTAATTATATCTACTTCTTTAAAAAAAAGATGAAGGCCGAAAAGCTCTGATTTTGATGATCGTTTTTTTTTTCAAACGTCGGTAATTAAAAAATACTTTAAAGTCTATAGATTAAAAATTGCCGCTGTTGCCTATTTGATTTTTTAAATTTAATTGAAGATTTTTGTGAACAAAGACATTTTTTTTCAAAAATTTTGCTTAAATTTCAAAAATTTACTAATGCCAAAAGATTGTCAAGGGTCTAGGCAATTAAAGGAAATCAAAAAATCCAATGAAATTGAGGTAATTTATATTTTTTTTTAAACTGTAATAAATATTACCTTTTCCTCTTTGGAATTCATCTGATAATATTTATGGTCAACATTTTTTTTTTTAAATAAATTCATATTTTACTACGAAAAAGTTTGAAAAAAAGGCATTTAAAATTTTTTAATAACTTTTTTTCCAAAATTTTTAGTTGAGGACCATTCTTTCAAAAACTCTGGATTAAAGGCCCTATCTACATTTTTCTTACTTCTGAGTTATAGAGGGAGACACTAAATCTAATATCGCAATTTGCATATAAAAATGAAAAAAATCAAAAGTACATTTTGAATTTTCTGACCTATTTGAAGACCTAGGCTAAAAAAATAAATGAGAATAAAACAGATACAATGCCCTAACTCCAAATATGCAAAAAAAATCAAAATTTAAAATCTTGTAGTTAGGGCCTTTACGAGATTATGGGCAGTGTATAAGGTGTTGCCGACTTGCCGTTGTGTTCAAAATATTTTATTTTTTTTTCTTCAAGTCAGTTTGTGAGAAAATTGCATTTATTGCTTAAACGATGGAAGATTGTCTTTTACTCCTATATATTTTTTTCCTTAAATTACCTAGAGATTCTTTTGATATCATTTATTTTATGCAATTTAAGCAAAAAAAAATTTAATTTTAAAAAACAATAGAGCAACATCGGCAATTTTTAACCTATAGACTTTAAAGTATTTTTAATTACCGACTTTTGAAAAAAAGATCATCAAAATCAGAGCACTTAAAACTATTTTAAAAAAAAAAGTAAGTAATAGTGTTCTTATGCTAGAATGCTAGTTTTCAGAGAAAAATAAGACTAAAGTAGCCAACTGTTTTGCTTTTATACCAGTTGGTTGTTTGTTTACATCGATTACATGTCTTTCTCTAATCGACAAAGGAAAATAGCGTAAAGATAATCGAATCATTATTAATTTTAGTTTATTCAAACCAACACATACACAACAACATTCAACATTTCAACAACATAATCTTTTTTATCAAAAAACAAAACCGACTTCCATGGATCAAAACTGGGTTTTATGGTTTTTCTAATAGTTCCTACGGCTATTATCAAAATTGGTTCACTCAGTCCAAAGGTATGAGGTAACAAACGTAAAAAAAAAAACAACAAATGTATTTGTATCCATATCGACCCTTTAATATTGATACATAAAACGTTTTAATTATTATTTCTATTTCCGTGACCTTTTTTGATCAAAAATTATAATCCTCTAAACGGGTCTTAAGTCTGTCTTGTTGCTGTTTCTGGCGATTACACCCTTCTTCAGGACTCTATAGTAAAAAAATGTATTATTCTAAAAATACTAAGGAAAAATTAAATTTAAATCTACACTTACAATATATTAAAATAATAAATTTTAAGATTGATAGGAAAAAAGGTCTTAAAAATCAGGTCAAATATAAAATGTACTCTTTTATTTCTATGAACAAACAGCATTTACTACCTACATTTTTGTGGTCTCAAATGAGTAAAAATTGTTAAAACAATTATATACATACATATAACTTTAAAATTTGTTTTTAATATACCTCTGCAGTTTGAAAATGATCGCAAACGTCGCAGAGATGAAAGTCCAAGGCCTCGAGATCGTGATAGACGCAGTGACCAGGATAAACGTGATGTTAGTCTTGATAAAAAAGACCGTGATCGCAGCCCAGTAAGACGATTGTCTCCAAAAAGGCGAAAAAATAGACCAATCCCACGTTATGTTGTTCAAATTCCAAAAACATTATTAACATTGTAAGTTTTTCTTTTTTTATGTTTTTCTTTTTCGATGATTTCATATTTTGTTTCTTTTAATTTTAGCAAAAGTGGTGGCGTACAAGAAATTAAAAGACGTTATTCCAATTTATATATTCCGTCAGATTTCTTTCACACTAAAGTCAAGTGGTCGGAAACATTTACACCGGACAATCCGTTTTCCATGCGACGTCCATGCTCGTTTCATATATCTCACAAGATTGTAGAACCTTTGAATGAAGTTAAAGCTCTTATTGAGCCCGAAGATGCTGACTATTTGTTTTCGGCAAAAGTAATGCTTATGGGTTGTCCGCCATTATCTGAATTATATCAGAGATGTTTCAACCAAGATGAACATGACGATACACATAATTGTGTTCATCCATCTCGGCTGATAAACTTTTTGGTCGGAACAAGGGCACGTAATGAGCCAATGGCAATTGGTGGTCCATGGAGTCCATCTTTAGATGGTGAAAATCCAGATAAAGATCCTGCAGTTTTGATAAAGACCGCTATAAGAAGTTGCAAGGCTTTGACAGGAATTGATTTGTCCAACTGCACACAATGGTATGTTAATTGATTATCATTTATTTTATATTATGTAATTGCCGTTATATTTACCTAAAGTATAAAAAATCTAATTGTATGTATTTATTTTATCTTGAGACTAGTTTCAAATCCCACTAAAAGCTATTTTAATATTGTACAACAAAAATCATAAAAAAGACAATTTTTTCTAAGTTTCAATTGATTTTCATCAATAAACAAAATGCAATATTTCATCTCCATTATTGAGATAATTCAAAATAAGCCAGTTTTCCAAGACTTCAATTGATACTCTCATGTTTTGTTCAACATGTTATAGAAGTAATTACGAATCAAATACTTAATTAAATAGAGATTATCAGCACTTCAGTTTCACACTCTTATCTTAAATCCAAATGATATTAGGTTAGGTAGTAGTGGTTGTCAGGCAAAGTACCCGACACACTTAGACCCTTATGGATCCATTGTGATAACACGAAAGACTAGCAAGTTAGAAACTCACTAGCCGAACCACTCGGAGCTTCTTATGAATAAAGATAGACTTTTTACGTCCGCTTTCACTAGGTCGCTAGTTTCCTCGTAGAAGAATTCTCCTAAATGGAGTTTTCTTCTATTAGAGAGACCAGAGCAGGCGCACAGAAGATGTTAAACAGTTTCCTCTTCTTCTTCAAATGATATTCCTTACATAATTTTTTTTTTTTTAATTTTGAAAGCTTTTATAGTTGCCACATTCGTTAATTTAATTCAGATGGAGGTATGTAGATAGAAGGGTTGAACATTTTTGATTGAAGGTTTTGAATGATTTGATTATGTCAAAAATGTAATTTGCAAAGATTTTTGCCTATGTATGTAAAACTTTACAGCCAAAGTTAAGTAAAAATTTGTAAATAAAAGCTTCAGAAATTTTTTAACTGTTAACATTTTTTTAAAACACATCTGTCATTTCTGACATCTAGGATACAAAAATTCTAGTACTCTCCACAAATTTAGAGCAATCAGCGTATTAGACTTTAGCCTTAAAAACATTTTGAACATACAAAAATTTGTGTATTTGCAGCACTATTTTATTACTTGTAACCTTGTCGCTTCTGAAGACAACTAGGGTTAATACCAGATCCATTTTTTAACCATTTTTCTGTGAAAAAGAGCTGTGTTTTATCTTTTTTAATAGTAGTGCATCATCTCTCGTTTTCATTATTTTGAGTATACTCATGTCTTATTTGCCTTGCGAAGATTGGTTATATTTAATACAACAGGGTAACATGCAATTTTTTGATTTACTGTTTGTTTGAGAACTAATCAAGTTTGCTGCAAAGTGAATGGATATTTTTTAATTGATAAAATAAATAAAATGAACTTTAAAGTAGATTTTTATGTAAGTTTATTTTGTTTGCTTGTAAGTGGAGTTCACACTTTAGGATTATTTGCCAACGCAGTAGAAATTTGAAAACATTTACGTATCTCATTTGAATTCCTGTGCTCCTCGCACTAGAAAAAGTATTTATGTGCTTTATTGAAATTTTCCAAAGCTAATTGAAACATTTTCACTCGGGCTGTTTTAAATTTCCTTGCGCTTTTTTTTAAAGAAAGTTTTACTTTTAAACTGAATTTAAAACTTTAAGCTCTAAGTGCTAGACGTGCAAGAATTACTTGTAATAAATTTTATTAATTCCGTACAAAAAATTGTCATTTAAGTTTTTGTTTTACCATCACAATGTTAAAATAACAAATATAAAGCTTGTATTTTATTTATATTATTATAATTTTATGTCTACATATTTGATTGTAAATGCACTAAAGATTTACTGAGGCAAATACTTTAAGTCCTTAAGACGCCCTTTACCGTAAATTTAGAATTAAATGTTTATAATTTTTGTTTTAATTGCTGGAAAAAAATTCTAAAACAAAATCAAAAAATGGGTTGCTTGGTTGATCATATGTTTAGGTACCGCTTTGTGGAGCTCTACTACCATCGTGGCGATTACACAAGCAAAGGAAAAACAATACCTTCGCGGGTGGAAACTGTTGTTATCTATCTCCCAGATATACATTCTTGTATGCCGACCCGGTCTGAATGGACATCCCTTGCTGCTGACTATAAAACTGCTGCAACAAATCATCTTAATCGTCTTAAAAATGCTGCTCAACAGTCAACTTCTACTGGCGCCGCCTCATCAGAGGAAGTAAAATCAACAAAAGAAGCTGATGAAGCAGCTAATGTTCCTGATTCTGCAACATCGTTGGCAAATTTAGGTGGAGACGCTGCAAACAATCAAACCGATGAAAATGGAACAGAGAAGGCATTCTACCTTTAATTTTTTTATAACAAACAAAAAATCATTTTGCAATTGCATAGATTTAGATTTTCTTCTTTTTTAACCGCCTTTAAAATATCTCGTGTTTTTTTTTTTTCTAAACCGGGTTATAAGTATGTATTTATAGAAGACTGACTAAATTTAAATCCCTTAGCGAATGCAGCGTGAAGAATAATGAACTTTTTAATTTTTTTCTTTATATCTGTCAAAAAAAAGTTACAAATTAAACACTAATTCGGTTTTTAATATCTATAATCTCAAAATTTTTTTTGAGATTAGATGATATAAAAAACGAATCGGTTGCTAACAATTCTATAAAAGTTGAAGATTGGCGCAAAGAGAACTGTTTTTTATATGCGCTTTATTCATTACAGGAAGATAATAAGAAAGAACCAACACATTATTCAAAATTAGATCTAAAAACTATGAAAATACAGGAATTACGTGATGAGTTAGAAGCCCGTAATTTATCCTCTAAAGGTAAAACTTAATTAAGTTCCAATTTCTGTGTGTGTATTTCCGTTAAGATATTTGTTTCTTTTTTTACTGTTGATAAAATTCTTTCGTTTTAAACAAAAAGGTCTTAAGCCACAGTTGTTGGCTCGTTTGACAAAGGTAGTGGCAACTGAAAAAGAACAAGAAACAGAAAAGGAAAAGGAAAAAGAACAAGAAAAAGAACAAGGAAAAGAAAAAGAAAAGGAGAAAAGTGATAGCGATAAAGAGGATGATGACTCTAAAAAAGCTAATGATGGAGCTGATGATGCTGAAATGAAAGATGATGATGCTGATGCCGGAATAGAAGTTGATATGAGTGATATCGTTATATTGGACGAATATGATTCTAGCAAAAATCAAGATGGTGAAAATCAAGAAAAGGTGAGTGAAAATGGATGAAAACAAATTAAATTAAATAGATATCAATTAAGCTTGGTATTTTAGTAAAAGCAACTAAGAATTTTTAACTTTTTACTTGGGATATGCACATTAGGGCGTTGCTTATTTATAAGGCCGAATTTTAAAATGTATACGGGCTCAAAAGCTTCTAATTAAAGGAGAATGCCAAAAAAAAAACCAGCCCCGATACAAATGAGACCTATTTGACTTGAAAGGGCATCAATAGTAGATAACAAATATGATTTTTTTTTTTTTCAAAAAACCATCCCCGGAACTTGCTATGACGATTCATATTTTGAAACTATAAATTAATTAATTTTAAATGTTTCCATAAAAAATATCGTTAATTTACAGGTAGTTTTGAATTGTTTTACTTAAAAATTCGACAAAACTGTAAACGTGTATAGAAAATTTTCAAAATTTGTAAATACATAATCTTAAGCACTAAAAAGAGTTCAAGAAAAAATTATTTTTAATTTGTTCAAACAATATCTACCAAATTGAAAATGACCGATAATTTCGTCGTTTTCATGATATTGACGGTTTATGGCTTAACATTTTTCTAAAAATTTCATATACTCTTTTTAGTGCTTGAAATATTTACAATTTTGAAAATTTTCTATCAACGTTTACGGTTTACACTTCAAAACTACCTGCAAATTATCGATTGAAACATTGAAATTTAATGCCTGATTCACAATATTGCGAGACGACGAGACGAGAGCGTTGCGAGAGTAAAATTGATATCTAGTTTTCGATGTTTGGCCAAATAATTTCCTTCTTTTTACACATATTCTTCTATTTCCTGTCAAAAATAGACAATTACCCATAAAAAATCTTAACATTACCAAATGGCTTACGATTTAAATGACCAAGAAAAAATCTCGTTTCGCTCTCGTCTCGTCGTCTCGCAAAATTGTAAATCAGGCATAATTCGGCACGGGTAAATATAAAATAATGATAGAGCTTTGAAACTTTGGGAATTTTTTTTTAATTTATTTAAAAACATACATTTTACAATTTAGCCTTGTTCAAAATAAGGGACAAATTTTATTTTGAAGTGGCAACTGTGATTAAACCGTCTTGAACTTAACTTTTTCGTATCGTTTCAATCATGTGGTAACGTTTTTTTTTATTTGAAAAGTCCATTTCTAATACACTTTATTTTGGAATTACCCAAAAACTATAAACCAACCAAATAAAAAAAAATTAACCTTGTTATCGAATCGGGTTTCTAAGAACTGTCAATAAATTATAATCGAATGAATGACCCCTTATTGAACAAAAATGATTTATGGAAATAAGGCATATAAACATTTTTCTAATTTTAAGAATTTTCTGTTTTTGGAATTGTTCATTATTATTTTTTTTTATTCAGGAACAGAATAAGGAGTTAGATGAAAAAGAGCGCAAACAATTAGAACGTCGTTACGTTCTTCCAGACGACCCGCATGTTATAGTACATCCTTCTAAAACTGCTAAGGACGGAAAGTTTGACTGTACCGTAATGTCCTTGTCTGTCCTATTGGATTACCGTCCCGATGACACTAAAGAAAGATTTTTCGAGGTTTGAAGTCAAATTTATGTTTTATTTATTTAAAAACCATAAAAGTTAATTATGTTATAGGTTTCTCTGTTTGCTGAACTTTTTAATGAAATGTTGATGAGAGATTTCGGATTCAATATATTCAAAGAGTTGTATTTCCACAAAGACCCAGTCTCCGAAAAAGAAGAAGCTAAGAAAGATGAAAGCAAATCAAACGATGACGATGAAAAGTCTAAAGACAGCAACAGCCAAGACCAAGCTTCTGAAAAAAAATCTACAAGTGAAAGCGAGAAAAGAGATAAAAATGCTCGTGACCGTCGTGTTTCGAAAAAACCTGCAGACGAAGATACTGAAGACGAGAATTTCTCGGTACACTCTAGTGACCGAAAGAAGAAATCCGATAAAAAAATGTGTATTGTTAAGCCACATCTTATGCTTTCGTTTATCTACTTCGATACTACCCATTGCGGATATATTTTTGAAAAAGATTTGGAGGAGCTATTTTCTATTCTTGGTCTGAGTCTATCACGCGCAGAAATTCGAAAAGCCCTCTCAAAGACGGTTTCTCGACATGCATTGTATTATAGGTAATTTGTTTTATTTCTCTTCATTATTATGTGTGGTAATGTTGAAACAATACTTTGTTTTCATTAGGAAACTGACCGATGCGGAGGAAAAACCCGAAAATACTGTAAAAGATATCGACGCAGATGAAGAGTATCCAATAGAAGAACTGAAGCGAATTGCATCTGGTAATAACTGCTTGTTACCCGTTTTTAAAAGCTCTCGCGATGATATTGATGAGGAAAGCACTAAAGGTGAAGTTCATACTGAAAATGATGGTAAGTAAAATCAAAATCTATAAAAAATTGTTATAAAATAAAAACTCCGCAGGCATGGTCACTCACAATGGAGTGTTGGTGCATGTTGGCAAATTATTTGAACAAAATAAACGTTACGAAAAATCATATTCGGAGTTGGAGCAAATGTATAATGATATACAGAAACAACATGTAGAACTCCAAGCAAGCTATTCCAAGGTCAACAATAAAACTAAAGATCTTCAGAGTGAAGTCAAAAGTCTTTTAAGAAAACTAAGTGATGCCGATCAAGATTTGTTTACATTAAATGTAAGTTTGTAATTTTCAAAAAGTATTAATTTTTTCTTAACTTGTTTTTGTTTTTAATTTTAAAGAGAAAATATAGTGATCAGCACTCGGCATTGATGTACTGTTATGACAAGTTAGCTCCATTCGTACCAAGATCTGATAAGAATCACAAAACGAGTGATGGGTAAGGAATATTTTGCGAACATTTTGTAAAAAAATGTATTGTTTTATGAAACTTTATTTATTATAAAAGGTCACGTGATCGAGATAGTACTAAAGAAAAGAAGGAAGAAAAAGAGAAGGAGAAAAAAGAAGAAAAGGAGAAGAAGGATGAAAAGGAGAAGAAAGATGAAAAAGAGAAAAAAGATGAAAAGGAGAAGAAAGAAGATAAGGAAAAGGATAAGAAAGAAGTAAAAGAAAAGCCAGAAGAAAAGGTGGACAAAGAAAAGCAACCGAGTGAAAAAATTGAAGTTGAAAAGGTTCAAAAAATAGAAATTGATTGAACAAAAAGTTATACATAATTCTTTAGATTTGCTTAGATTATTTGATAATTTTTTTTCTGGTGTAACTTATACTTATTAGCTGGCATATGAATAAACTGAAATAAATAACATTATTAAACATGTAGAATATTGTTTTTTTTTTTTTCTCTGTATTGGAAATGAAAATATTCCTGAGACTTTTCCCCCGCCTTTGTGACTTGAGAACATATATGATTCTCAGAAATTTGCCTTGGAATAAATTTTACCTGCTATACATTTGTAGAGGAATAGGGTATTTCATGCACAATTTCAAAATTTAAAGAGTGTGGATAAAATTTAAAAGAAGACAACATTAAACTAGATACTAGAGTAAAATACACATAATTTTTCTAAAACTTTGAAAAATTTAACTTGTAAGCAAATTGTTTTGCTCCATTGTCAATGCAATTTGGTATGACTTAATTCTTACAAATCACTAAAAAAAAAATCAGCCCTATTCTGCTATTTACGTGAATCTCAGATCCGATTTTCAAATTCAGTTCACTTTAACCCTTCCTTGTCATTCTGCTATCCACCTGGTGAACTTGGGGAAGAGTTATGTTACGTTTAGCAAATATTAGGCACTTATTCAAAATTGTAGAAAACTTTACTTTATGTTTTCACTTAGAAAATTTCATATTTGTTTTTAAATAGATTTCATTATTCCTAATTTATTTTTCATGAAATAAAGAACTTTTAATTTATCCTATTTTCGTGACCTTTTTTCAATCAAAATTATGATCCTAAGTGGGCTGTAGGTCTGTCTTGGTATTTTAAATGCCCCCATAAGAAATAAAGACAATGTACGTTTAGCTTTTAAATCGTCAAATATCTTAAGAAGTTCATTGTTTTCAAATTTAAAAGGTGAATTTTCGAAAAGTGAAAGATCAAATATTGTCTATAAGATAAAATGTCTAATTGACGGAATAAACCATTGTCCTTCCGTTTATGTAGGAACTTCTATGCAAAAGCTAAAAAATCGTTTAGCTGGTCACAGATCAGACATAAATAGCGGAAACTCACAAAAAACAGCATTGGCTTTACATTGTATAGATGAAGGACATAGGCCAGACTTTAACAATGTTGACATTTTACAGACAGAAAAACACTATAGTAAACGTATGTTATTGGAAATGTTGCACATTTTAAATACTAATAATACTGTTAATAGGCGATCTGATTGCGAAGGACTGAGCAATATCTATAGCCAGTTTGTCCATAGAAATATTTTAGGCTAAATTTTATATTTGACCTGATTTCTGAAGATCGTGTTTGATTTTAAAAGTCAAATTTTGATTTTTTTATCAAATGTGAAATTTAAGAAATAAAAAAGAGATAGCAGAAAATTAACCAAAACAAATTTTAAGAAATATCTTAAAATTTATTATTTTATAATATTGTAAGTATAGATTTTAATTTAGATTTTTTTTTTTTTTAGTATTTTTAGAATAAAATTTTTTACTTTAGAGTCCTGAAGAAGGACAGACCTACAGCCCACTTAGGATCATAATTTTAAAGTACTTTTATATAACTTAATTTATTTTCTGTTTGTGCATGCGGTAAAGGATTATTAAAGGCACATCTTTCAACAGAACTGCACTATCATGCCCCTATTTGTCATTAGAGATGCCCGTGGTCAGGCATACATTTTCTAAGTGTCTGAATTTAAACAAATTCCCTTAGAATATTAAAATTCACAGTATATTCATGCTGTGAGTTTTATATAGTGTCGGTAAACATCGACCAAAATAAGGCGTCTTAGTAAGGGTACGACAGATCTAACTGATGAGCCCACTGTCGTACGGGGCGAAACGCTTTATAAATTTTTGGAGTTGAGGCTTGAGGTCACTTGAACTTATAAATTGAATTATATTCAATCGCTCCACTTAAAATAAAAATAATATTAATAATTTTTCATTATTTTTGTTATTTTTTTCTTCGTTACAATAGTTAAGCATTTATTTTTTTTTTTTTTTATTTAAAATAGCAAAGATTACAAGTCGAGGTAAGTGAATTTGGAATAATTTAATGCAATGGCGGCGACAACTCCTGTAAGAGAAAGCAATAATTCGAACAAAATTATTTTGCATTTTTCTTACAACGCAAAAGTATTCATTGGTTCGAGTGCCGCTAGATCAGAGTTTTAGGGTCAAAGGGCACAAGTTTTGTTTTCTTTTAATTTTTTTAAATTTTGGATGATTCCATACTTCAGTTAGGCTGCTGCCTTTCGTCAGTTTAGTCCTAAAATATTTGGCCAACACCAGCTTTAAGCTACCAAGTCTTTCTTTGATTTCTTCATTTCAATTTAAATAAAAACAATATGTAAAATACCTTTCAAAGGAGCCATTTTATTTAAATTATCAATTATGTAACACATTACAATTACTTCACATTTGTTTTTTTTTTTTTCGTTTTGCTTTTTAATATAATTTTTCACAAAAAAAGTATTTATTTGTAACAGAGGAATGAACGTCAAAATAGTTAAATATTTATTAATTTTTTATATTTTGAAACAAGAACAAAAATAAAACTTTGGTTCACAGAAAATCATCCATAGATAAAATCAGAACTAGTATTGTAGTTTTTCCCATCATTATAATATTCTCATTCTAGATTTGTGTAGTATACATAAATTAGTGAAAAATTGATTACATACAAAGTAGTTAAATAAACCAAGTCTCAAACAAAATGGAACGAACAAATTCAGGTTAATATAGAGATTATAAATATAATATTGGTTTCATTTGTTTTTTTGTTATTTTGTTTTTCTTCTTTCATAAATATAAGTTGTTTTTCTTCTGATTTCATACAAAAATATGTCCTTCACTTATTTGCTCTTCAGTTTGTAGATAAATGTTTTAGATTTTATCCTCTTCCCAAATATTTAAATATACACACTATATATCGGTTTATTTTTGTTACTGATTGGCTTTGTTTTCAAATTTTATTTGGCGCATTCTCGCTCTGTATTGTATTTTATAATTCCGGACTAACTAGTTAGCTTATATAAAAAAGGAAAATGAATTTTCAAATAATAAATATTAATAAATGAAATAATTGTTAATGATTTTAAAAACATAATTTTATAACAAACTAGGGATTAAAAAAAAGATGCTAAAAAACAAATAAATTAAGATAAATTTATATAAAAAAAACAGTCTTTGCAAAATTAAAATATAATTCTTTTCGGTGTGAGTTTTTGTTTTAATAATTTACAATGTATTTTGCATTTAAAGATACACAATTTTGGACAGATTTTATTAAATTTCATGTTGTATTGTATAATCAGATACTTGTGGAGATTAAATCGTTTTTTGTTTTTATTTCATAACATGTTCGGCTGTTTTGAGTTATTTTGTTTTTGCTAAGTAAAATGGACGTCAACGTTAAAAAATATAATATATGTTTTAAGTTAATTCTTACGTACATATTTTATTTTATTTTTTGTTTTTAATAATTTTGGAAATTGTTATTAATGATAAATGCTCTTATTGAACTAATATTAAGTATTGAGTTGGTAAAATTACTACCATTTGGAAATTACACCCTATTAAGTTAAATTCTGAATGTTTGCATTAAAAAATAAATACACAGAAAGGTGCGTTCAAGCAAAGTAAATATAAATATTTAATAACGCGTTAAGTGTAATTAAGAAACAAATCAGAATAAAATAAAATTTGATTTCTATTCTGTTGCTTTCAACCTCGTAAGTCTGGACTACGTACGATATTCAAATCTGTTTTTTTTTTTTTTTTTTTTTTTTTTGTAAATTCGAGATAAATTGATTTTTTGCTCTTGGCTTTTTTAGTCTCAAAATAACAATAAATTTGTTCATTAAGTAAATAAAAATTCACATCATCTGCTTAGGCTTCTTCGACACGGCCAATTGGACGCAGCACTATCCTTGGGTCCGGATCAAGCATTCGATCAGATTCTTCGGCGCTGCTTAGGCTTTAACAAGGATAAAATGAAACAGGTTAATTCGAATTACAAACTTTTTTTCTGACAGGAAGTTTTACAACTTGTTTAAAGTTTTTTTAAGTTTTCTATTGGCCGATAGTTGGGCCACAGACAGAAGCGGAACTAATTATATATAGGATTTGTATCATAAAGCACAAATAAATTTGCTATCAACATGAAATAAAATAAAAGTTTACCATTCTTTATTATCGGGCATTAAATTACGTCGCTCCTCATCTTCTAGCCTTGGCGGTAATTCCGACACAGGGGCATACTGAGTATGCGACACTAAAGGATCAGTTGATGGATTCAATGCCAAAATTTGTCCACCTGTATTTCCTTGCAATTGCCGTGCTAAGCTTTGCTTCTTGCTGAAATAACATGGACATACACAGTTGCGTCTCCAATCAGCAACCTTTATGTAAAGACCTTCGAAGACAAAATTATTTTTTTTATGTTAAAGAAAAAAAAAAAAGTATTACAAAACTTACCAATTAAACAAAAACCAATTATTGTCATGAAAATACCACCCGTAACAACACCAATGTCAATACCTTCCGATGTCTCAACCGTTTCAATTCCTAACTCTTCCTTGTGCTCTTCGCTGTCGGCAAAATCTGCCGCACCACTAGCTATCATTGCAACTCCAGCAGCAATCGATATCAAAGCAAAGAGCAACAGTGCTACTTGAGGCATTGGTTTTTTAAGCACTTTCATTGGTGAGACTGCTGATGTTTGTCCCAGTAATCCTCCAGGTCGGGTTTCATAAGAAACCGTTGTGGGCTGATACACTGGCCCACCGGACGGCATTCTGAAATAATAAGTATTTATGTTGTTATATATTGTCGCAATAAATTCATTCAATAGAGTAAAGATCAAAACAATCATATTGGCTCTTATTGCGAGTGTCGGTCAACTCTCGACGCGATAGAAGTCGGTGGAATCGATAAATATCTGTTTTGGTATTGTGTATCTTTTTCCACCAAGATATTTGGTATTGTGAATTATGATTTGAGTTTTAGTCGAAAGTAAAATTGTTAACGAAAAATATAGAACGATTAAACAAAAAATATCGTTCAAAAACAAAACAAATTTAGTTTCGTTCAAGACTTCGCTACCGATTTGTATGGAAAATTTCGTTTCGCTTCAGCTGCGTACTAGGATTTAGCAGGAAATGTAAATAATCAAAATTGTCGAGTATGGATTAATTCGAAATCAAAAATTCTCCATTTTGAAAACAGAATGTATAGAAAACAAAAAAGCACCTTACTTGTACGTAAAAAGGTGCCTTTGGTGCCCAATATCTCAAAATTTGAGTGTACGATATTGATTTGCTGAAATAAAAAGTTGTTCAGAGTGCTTAGACTTTGATTTTTGCCAAGTGAGTACTGTTTTGCTAAAATATCGCATAATACATCAATCAGCTGGCTGGGATGTACATTATATTCTATAATTTTTAACATCATTGAGGATTTTTTATTTTCACTTTTTCAGAAATAATACATAATTTAATTATTTTTTTTTTCCAAAAAAAAAAACCAAGGTATTAATATTTGAGTTGAGCAACTGTTCAAACATTGCAAGGTCAAGAAAAATAGCATCAGTTGCGATTAATTTTTTTTTATAAAAAACAAAAATTAAGTTTTCCCAAATAGCTTTACTCTTTAATTAAAAAAAATAAAATTTTTAGTTTGAATATGAAACAAACACAAAACAAATAGGTCGTACTAGTTTTTTTCAATCAAAACGGTTTTGTATGTGTAGAGTCTGTAACAATCAATCACTATTAAAATCAACTTCATTAAGATCCCAAATAATTTTTATTATAAAATAAGCTTGACGGTAGTTTATTTTGCGTAAAAAAAATAGATATAAATTTCTGGCTGAAATTAATACTAGCATTTCTAATGCACATTTTAGCCCTGTTCCTTTGGGAGGTGTCAAAGTACTACTAGTAGTTTATTAGCGATTTTCAATGGAACGCACTTTCAACGAATTCAATGCAAATCGTATCTACTCGGTAAGAAGACCATGAGTAGTCCTAGTAGTAAATGTACTTGATCATCTACTCATGAGTAAACTATCACCTCCAATGGAACAAGGCTTTTAATAATTCCAATTGTATGCACTTTTTTAAAAACCAAAAAAGGTTTCAGGTATTAGAACCGCCAACTAAAACATCAAATTATTGGACTAGCATTTGTTGTATCTCCTCCACTTATCACTTTAACACATTAATCATAATTACAAGAAGTACTTCAAATGCATCCTATACAACAGCACATACAATTTTAGGTATCATAAGCACTAACTAAAAACACTTTCTTCTGTCACTGCATTCGTTGGAAACAGAAATGTAACTAAAAGAAAATGTTTCAAATAAACTTTCGGTCTACTATTATACACTATAATGTCAATGAGTAAATTTGGAGTGTTCATTTTTGTATAACTAGTTACATATATAGTAACATATAAATCATAAATATATAATTTCTCAACACAAATAGAAATACAATAGAAACTACAAAAAAAGAAATTGCTTCCGTCCAGTCGAAACAAATAAAAACAGAAGACTAAAACTAGCAATAGTAACCAGGGATGGGACTTTTTGAAAAAAATGTCGAAGTTGAACAAATAACGCAGTAGATTCATTTTTATCGCAGTAGATTTTTATATTTGTATAAATTTTTATAAAAATTAACAAAAACTCAACATTTATTTCTTTTTAAGAAAATATAACAAAAACAGATCAAAAGACAAATGTATGCATTGACTGCAATCAGAAATACGATCAAACAAAAATAATATGTTCATAACATTTTAAACATGAGATTCACGTGAACCCGAAACATTTTTGTTCGCATAGAAATTAAAAATATATTGTAATTTTCAACCGAATGGAATTTATATTTTCGGCAAAACTAGTTCCTTGTGCGTCACTAAAATTTTAGTTAGAAAAGACCTGTCGACTACTTCACTCATTACCTGAAAAAAAAGTTCAAACTACGGGGAGTTTTCTGAACGTGAAGAACTTTCCGCACGGAACTTATAATAGGGTAAAAGTAAAATTGAATTTTTTCGGGTGAAATCTTGTTCACAAAAAAATCGCTGATTTATTTTAAAACAAAAAGTGCAGTAGATTTTATTTAAAGGCAGTAGATTTGTTTCTTGAAAAAAATGCAGTAGATCTACTGCAATTGCAGCAAAGTCCCATCCCTGATAGTAACTTCTCCCATTAAGCGATAGTGTCGCAGTCTGAATAAACCATGATAATTTTGCTACTTTAAAATTGCTTCTTAAAACTCTTGTCTTTTTTTTATAATTAACGCGCACATCAAGGGGTTATGAATACCCTTTAAATGTTATAAAAACACAGTGCGAGCTTTTAGGAAAAGAGGAGAGGATTAAGTAGGAGACACCGATGCACATTGACTTTAAATCCTTATAGATTGTAATGCTGGGAAAGACAGAGCCAGGTAAAGCATGTCATAAAAGAGTCTAAAATCTTAAAAATTTCCTGATCTTTAACAAATATTAAATATAACTCTAACTATCATACATATAACTTATTGCCAAGAATTTACAAAATCTGAATAGCTAAGAATCTCCTTGTAAAAATGTTTAAAAAGATCTTGAAGTTTAATATGAAAAGTGGTGCTTGTATATTTCAAGTCCCTAAGCAGCTCATTCCCATAGCTACGCTAATTAATGTTTAGTGAGTACCTATCGAGCCATCTAACATACATTTTTATAATATATTGATTCTTAACTAGATAATAGATATGTAGTTGATTCTATCCAACAACCCCCGAATTAATTAAGAACTAGGTACCTACCTACTTTGAAAACTTGTCAGCTACATGAATATATACTTTAAAATAAAAAAGAAAAACAAAATTTAAATACTTTACATATTTGTTTTTAGACTGCATATAGGTATAGATTAGGAACTTTTCTAACTAATAACATATTTCTATATAGGTAGGGTATTGTTATAATTAAATTTTAAATTGGCTTTAATACATTTTCTAGAAATGATATTTGAACTTGGCTTGCAAGGTCAATAAGGTTTCAATAAGAGTTGCACAATTTCTTGTTTACATTTATACAAATAATTTTATAATATTATAGTATTTTTTATTGGTTATTTTGCTTATAGACAAAAAAATTTCTATTGTTTTGAATGCATATTGTAGGAATCGATTTTCCACCCAAACCAAAACAACCAGTTCTACAAGTTCCATTTGCTACTACATACTTTTATGTTTTTAACTATGATTAAATTGATTTACCATGAAGGTTAAACTATCAGCTACATACATATTAATATTGTAACTAATTTTATAATGAATGTAATATAAATAATATCAATTAAGATAAAACTAATTGGAAAACAAATACAAAAATTTTACATGTGTGATTATTTTTGTAAATGAAAATTTATGTTTTACCTGTTTTGTTTCTATTTTCACTTATATTGTACTTAAAATCTCAGATTTGTTTACCAAAAATATATCTTCACTTCAAGTTTGAAATTGTTTATTTGTTTAACAAATAGTTTATAAACATTATAAGAGTTTTTAAACTTGTTTAAAATAATTTGCCGTCAGAAAGTGCACTATTTTTGTAGTCTGCCATTTATTTGTGGGTTTTCTGTGGAAGAGAGATACAAATAGACAAGTGTTGTATATTGGTTTCGTTTTAGTAGTTTTTGCGCAAGTGTTGCTTAGGCTATGCTTACACTATTATTTTCTATTTTAATAGTTTTCAAAGCCTGGTACGCTGCTCGCGCTAAATTTTAGCTCCCATACAAATTATCGAAAATTTTTAGCCGAGATAAAATGGATCCCATACAAGTTATCGATAACTTGTATGGGAATTTTATCTCGGATAAAATGGATCCCATACAAGTTATCGATAACTTGTATGGGAATTTTATCTTGGCTAAAATTTAGCGCGAGCAGAGTGCCGAGATAAAATGGATCCCATACAAGTTATCGATAACTTGTATGGGATCCATTTTATCTCGGCTAAAAATTTTCGATAATTTGTATGGGAGCTAAAATTTAGCGCGAGCAGCGTACCAGGCTTTAGAAAAAAAAAAAAAAACAAAAAAAAACCACCACCAAAGTGCAGAGTATTTTTTTTCTTTTTCACTCTTCTCAACTGGCTAGGCCAAAGACGCGCCCCCAGGGATCTTTTTTTATTTAAGGCTTGGCCACATCGGAGGGTATGCGGTAGCGGTACGGGTAGAGGTAGCGGTACTTGTATGAAAAAAATTCCAAACTGACATATTGGGCGACCAATGTCAGGTACCGAATTCTTAAGGCTTGGCCACATTGGAGGGTATGCGGTAGCGGTACGGGTAGGGGTGAGGGTACTTGTATGAAAAAAATTCCAAACTGACACTTCAACGTTCAGGTGTGGAATTTTTTTAGTACAAATATCGTTACCGCTATACCGCATACCCTCCGGTGTGGCCAAGCCTTTAAGGCTTGGCCACACTGGAGGGTATGCGGTAGCGGTACGGGTAGCGGTGAGGGTACTTGTATGAAAAAAATTCCAAACTGACAAATCAACGTTCAGGTGTGGAATTTTTTTAGTACAAATATCGTTACCGCTATACCACATACCCTCCGGTGTAGCCAAGCCTTTAAAGGCTTGGCCACACCAGAGGGTACGCGGTAGCGGTACGGGTAGCGGCAACGATATTTGTATTAAAAAAATTCCACACCCGAACGTTGATGTGTCAGTTTGGAATTTTTTCCATACAAATACCCGTACGCGTTACCTATACCTCTACCGCGAACCCTCCGGTGTGGCCAAGCCTTAAGGCTTGGCCACACCGAAGGGTATGCGGTATAGCGGTAACGATATTTGTACTTAAAAAATTCCACACCTGAACGTTGATGTGTCAAGGCTTGGCCACACCGGAGGGTATGCGGTAGAGGTACGGGTAGCGGTAACGATATTTGTATGAAAAAAATTCCACATCTGAACGTTGATATGTCAGTTTGGAATTTTTTTCATACAAGTACCGTTACCTCTACCCGTACCGCTACCGCATACCCTCCGGTGTGGCCAAGCCTTCAGTTTGGAGTTTTTTTCATACAAGTACCCTCACCGCTACCCGTACCGATACTGCATACCCTCCAGTGTGGCCAAGCCTTTAATTGTTCAAATTACCGATGAAAAACGCACAAAAACCGATAAACCACAAACACCACTAATTTTTAAACAAATATTTACCATCATTTTCTGCGTTGAAACAAGAAGAAAATTTGTTATTTTTCAAGTTATAATTTTTTCAAATGACATTTTATAATTAAAAACAAAAACAAATTTCCTGTTTACTGCGATTGAAAAATAACAATTAAAGGGCGACCTGACAGATTGGTGCCCATTTTTGACAAACAAATTTTGACAAAGTTCGGAAGATATTACCTTATTATTTGTACTGTGCTGGTAAATATACATCAGAAGCACTTCCAGATGTGCTTCGCTGATGTACTTTTAAAGTACATTTGTCTGTACTTTTAATAGAGGGGGAAATTTATTTCATCTTGCATGCAAGAAAGAGATAGCTGCTTCACGTATTCTTATATACAGAAAGCATATAACTGAGTTTTTTCCCGAGATCTCATCTTTTTTCAGTGGAAAAGAAGTACTTCTTTAACGTACATATTTCACTGTTTTTTTCTGTAGTTCTACGTTTGCTGGGTTTTATTCAAACTGTGACCCTGGAATCATATAAAGTGATTTGTGATGGTCACATTTGTGGCAATCAAATGTGATCAAATTAAATTTTCCGTTTGTGTATGTGCCTGGCTACTCAGTGATTTTTCAAAAAGAGGAGAAATTTTGCAACGGAACTGTACTGCCCTCAGAAAATTCAGTTCCCTTCGTGAGCATCTTCCCCCTACACTCCTCATCACTCTTGCCTACAAACTCACTCGTTAGGCGATTGGAAAATCACCGTGTAGCCAGGCACATACGCTGCTGAAAAGATAAACGAAATTTTCCATACAAAAATAGCATAAAGAAATCTTGAACGAAAAATTTCGTTTTGCTTTTCGTTTTTCAGTACGCATCTCTAGGGAAAAATTGGAGAGTTTTTACTCATTTGCCACTTACTTTTTATCCTGTGCATATTTCGTAATTGCAAGAGAAGTTTTGACTTTTTCTTTTTCTTTCACTTTTAATTCCTTTATTTCTTGTATTAAAAAATATTTTCGGTAGTTTTTTCTTGATTTTAAATTAATTTGAATTTTTTTTTTTGACTTTGACAGAATACTCGATGATATTTTTTCGTTAGTCAGCTATTGCATGAAGCCTCAAGAGGCGCGCCTCTTTTCAATCGTAATGAGTGCAAAAGAGAAAAAAGATGAAACAAAAAATTATCCGACCAGAGAGTCGTGGGTCGGAATTCTGAGACTCTTTTTTGACGTTTCTTTTTCCACTCCTTCTTTTTTCAACATTCCCTCTCATTTCTTTTTGCTTCTTGGTGCAATACAACAACAACAAATTTTAAATCAAAAGAGAACTGTCAAATTTGAGTCCTGGACTCAAGAGGCATCGTGTAATAGTACGCGCCTCACAGAATGATTATCAAAAGAAAATTAGAAAAAAGAGTCAAGCCTCTTGAGGCTTCGTGTAATAGCTGACTTAGCATTTTCGTTTTCGACTTTGGATACTTGAAAATTTTTCGTTTCGCACCAACAGTGCGTACTAGGCCTAACAACAAAAGTAATTGAAGCTTTCTGACTGCTAGCAGTGCTGAGGTTCAATGCACGACAATCTCTGGTAGATGCAAAAGGAGGCACAACATCCCTACTAACAATTTTGCTTCTATAATGCTTTTCAGAAGCAACAATTGCATCTGTAAAGCTTTATAGAACCAAAATTGTTTTTCGGGATAGCCACTTTTTGCAAAATTACATAAGTACAAATAAGTTTGTAAACCAAAATCTAAACTTTCTGCATCATTTTTGTAATAATAAAATTTATTTTTGCTCTTTTTGCACTTGTTTTCACTAGAGCTCAAATAAGATGATTTCGCAAATTATATCATTTCGAATTTGAACTGACCTAATTTGTGGCTGTAGTAAAAAGAAGGTATACCTTCTATATATATGATCACCTGAAGAAAGTCTTTATCGAGAACTGTCAGATGAAAGAAAAAAAAGATGGCTTCCTAAGTTTTTGACAGCTGCCCCATTGAAATTGTTGTTGTTAACAAATTTGTCTTGGAAATTGTTGTTGCTTTTGACTCTGCCAAATTAAACGTCAAAAACTTATTACTCCATTTTATAAAATGGAGACTATAAAGCCTTAACTACATTGGCTCAAAAACTGAAAAAGTACAAAAGTGAAAATTTTCAAACGCAATTTTGTATAGATTTTCGGGTTCGAAAATTAAAACAAATGATGCAGAAAGCTTATTTTTTGGTCTAAAAAAAAACAATTTCTATACTCTTTTCCACAAAACAATTGCGCTAGAAAGAAAAAAAAAATATTTTCACTTTTCTACTTTTTCAAAAAGTGGTGAATGTAGTTAAGCCTTAAGCCTGGTACGCTGCTCGCGCTAAATTTTAGCCAAGATAAAATTCCCATACAAGTTATCGATAATTTGTATGGGATCCATTTTAGCTCAGCTAAAATGTTTCGATAATTTGTATGGGAGCTAAAATTTAGCGCGAGCAGCGTACCAGGCTTTAATGATCATACGCGTTCTCTTCTTAAATCTTTGCTCCTGTAGTACTTTTAGCTACGTCCCAAAGGAACAGGTCTGCTGCTATACCTTTAATGCAATTGACACACACCTAGTTTTGCAGGAACTTGAACTTGCCATATATCCGTCTACGAACACATATGTTTATTAATCGTTTCAAGCGACATGTTCTGGGAAAGGGAACAATATTGAAACCCGAATCTCTACACTATATCCGGAATTGGTGACATGATACGTGTTCATAGGTGCTGGGATCAAATTTAAGAAATGTACTTTTCTTTGGTTATTTTTTTTTTACACTAGTATTCAAGTACAGAGAAAAAGTTGCGCTATGTAGAATGGGGATTAAAATACATAAATTAATTTAAATGTAGAAATTAGTAAGAATAATAAAAGGTTATATAAATTATTCAATTTGATGAGGTTTTAGATGTATAACATTTTGATTGTGGAATGTGGACAATTATATTTAGATAAATTATTCAGGTTTGCAGAAAAAATTTCCCATACATGTTTTGACAGTTCAATGTGACAGGAATATGTGAAGATTTTTGGAATAAAATAAAACAAAAAATATTTTCCTCTCACAGTAGATCTGTGTTTTCCTTTGATATCTACTCTGCTAAGTACTTTAACTTTTAATTGCATCCACCTCCTTTATTTCTTTAAAAATATATCTTTGAATACATCCAGAAGTACTAAAATGTACTTGGAATACTGAAGCCCGAAAGAAACACAGATAATGGTGTTTGGGAAGTCTCAAATCCATTTTTTAACAGTTTAATTTTGGTTAAGAGAAGCTATGTGTAGGTGCTTACTACAGAATAGCCTAGTAAAAAATTCTTCTTCCTTTTTCTCGGCGCTGTTATGATCTCGATGTCGAGGGGATCATAACTATCAAACGTTACTGCTTCACACTAGTGATCCGCTTGTGGGGTTCGCCGGGTTGACCTCAGAAATCGGCGGCAAGCCTCCCGGTTTTGTATTGTTCCATTTCTAAGGCCAACTGAATGCTGGTGTTTTTGCATTTGCTTGTACCAGGAGTTTTTAGGCCTACCTTTCTTATTATTTCGTGTAGCCTAGTAAAAAATAAATGCCCTATATTCTAATTAAAACAAATTTTTTATTTTAGTTTTTTTTTATAGACAGCCTAAAATATCCTTTCCACTGAGCACTGGCTCATACCAAAACTGTCAATAGAACGTGAGAAAAAGAAAATCCAATAAATTTTTATTTATGCATATAGTTTGCGCCTAATTATATTCTATGGAACCAATTGGAAAGAGCGAGAAAAATATCTAAAAAACCAAAACAACATAAAAATATACCAAAAGTTCAAAATGTCTGAACTTCCGCATTTGATTTGAATTCTTTTCTTTTTTTTATTCTATTCCCTTCCAGCGCTGTCATGCGCCATCTCATGTAAAAGAAAATAAATATCCAATTCTAATTCGTACCAAGTCTCCAAAAATTCTACTGGAATCTGGAACACACACTACGCCATCGAAGAAACGACGAATCCATGTGCACAAACATGGCCTTCTTGGGACGAACAACTTTTTGCCGGTCACAATCGCGCTCGTTCGCCATTTTAACTCAAAATCCGAATCTAGTTTCGATTCAGTCAGCGTCAGCGTTCGGTTTGTTGTGTCTTCGCCAGTTCTCAAGTAAAAAAATGGGTTTACCTCGTGTGTTTTTTGATATGACCGCTGATAATCAGCCCGTGGGTCGCATCGTTATGGAAGTAAGTATTTTATAAATATTAATACAAAGAATATAGAACCTAAAATTTCTTTCTAATATTACGTAAAGTTTCAAGATTAAAGTTGTAGGAACTCCATTACAAATTTTTTCTCATCTAATCTTTGCTTAAGGGGGTATTTTTTTTTTCTGTGTGTGTATATGAGTTCTATATATATATAAATTTTATATACATATATATATGTATAAAGATTTGCATAGTTTAAAATACTTGTATCGAACGGAGTTTTATGTATGTGTTAGTGTTTAAATTTGAGGTAAATGAAAAAAAGAAAGATTTAACTTGAAATTCCAATTAAATTTAAAATCGATTTTTTGAAAAAAAGATTTTCTCTTTTTTTAATTTTAATGATTAATAGGATTTTCTTTTTAATTGAATCGAAAGAAAACTAAATGGTGTGTCATATTGCTTTTACACAATGACGGACCGGTTTATTTTACATGTGGTAAAATAATGTTGCCTTTGTGTTAGTTTTCATTGGCTTTTTATATGTGCTAACAAGAAAATAATGGCAAATTCTTTACAAAAAGAAAGATAACCACTTGGAGCACGCCCTAGAGTCTGGAAGTTTCCAAAAACGATTTTTGCAATTTGGTAGTGATACCTGCCTACTTTTTTTTTTATTGTTTCAAAGGTTCGACCTTGAAAACGTAAATCTAAATCATTGTAGGTTCTTTTTTTATTTATTTTAAAGTATCGTTCATTTTACACTTGAATATGGGTATGTACATTGTACATATAGGTATGTAGTCTTTCAATTAAAATGAACAGCCAACATCGTAAAATAATTGTACAAAGTTGTAGGAACAAAAAACATGTGTTTTAAGGAAATTGGTTAGCTTACAAGATAAAAATTTTAAAAACCATTACTAACAATAAAATTATCGTAGGTAGGTATTTTAGAGTAGGGTAGAAGGGGGAGGATTTGCCAGGATTTAGGAAAATTGACTTAACGCAAAGTTTTTACGTTTCTTTTAATTTTTTTATATCTGATATTATTATTGACTTTATTATCTTCACTAAAATATTTTTTTCATTTTGCTATATTAATTATTTCTATTTTTAATAATTTATTCAAAAAAACGAAAAGTGATGTGGCAAAGCCTCCCCAGGTGGGAGGCTTTGCCACGGGGGTGGGGAGGGATTGCCAGTTACCTAAATATCAAAGTTAATACAAATAAAACCAATAATCATAAACAAAACTTTTTTTTAGCTGAAAATACGAAGAAGGGACTGATTTTTAAGGATTCTGCCATCCTCTTTTGAGGAAGCTCGCTTCTGGCAAATGTACCCCATGGGGTGCATTTGCCAGAGCAAAACCTACCCAAAAACAAATGGCAAATGCATCCCACAAGCTAATCTTTCAAAAATTTACTTATAACTTTTTTATAAGTTAAACAGTAAAAAAATCGCTTCTACACAACATAGTACACATAATTTTGAAAAGATATTTGTATCAAAAAGTAATTTAACACGACAAATACCTACAATTTACGACGGTTTTGTACCTTCATATTTTGGTTCTCAACATTAAAAAACTAACGCAAGCGTCTAATTTATTTCGTGTCCAGCCAAAAGCTGTCAAACTTTGTGCAAAGTTTTCAATAATAAATGTGCAACAGAAAATGATTTTTCGGTATTTAATATTCTGTTGGTTTGGAAAAAAACCTGGACTGGCAAAGGTACCCCACTGGCAAATGCTCCCCCTCCTACCCTAATATCTATTCTTGCCTCGCAATAAAGTAGTTACATTTTTATACTAATGTTTGCGTTAAATGTGTAGTCTGTTGTAGGGTATATTTATGAAAATGACTCAATAGCGTGCAAATTGGGCAAGTGGGTGAAGAATAACTCGGTGACGTGGACCAGAATGGGTGCAAATAACTAGGTTTTTTTTTTTGTATCTACAAACTTAGTATCTACCTACATGGATAGTATCCTACAAATTTGCTATTGAAATCTGTAGATAATCTAAAGTACCCTTTCACATGTAAAGAATTTTTTTAATTGGTCTGCAGTTTAATAGGAACAATGTCAATGTAGTGGATAAAACTGTATTACATGGTCATTATGAGGAGGCTCGCACACTGCTAGCACCAATGAGCTCAATAAATACTGAAATTAATAAGGACAATTTGATAAAAAAGTCATAAAAACTGTTACTGACCGTGGACATGAGATGACAATTAAATGGTAAATGCCTCACATAAGTTAAGGGTTTTCCATCAACTAAGGCAAAAGTCTTTGTTTAAAACGGGTGGAAGCTAATTTGCTGTATCCCATTTTATTTCCAGCTATAGATATTTGTACTAGACAAAAGTAAACCGTTGGCCGAAGAACTTAAAAAATTAAATAGGATCAGTTTGGAAGTATACTACTATTTGGTCTGATTTGCCAGTACCTTCAATCATTTCAATATCTACAAATATAATCTCAAAAACTTCATTTCATACACAATTTCTTCACACTTTGTAACGTTGTAATTAGTATTCAAATGATTTTGCCAGTCATATTTAGTGGCCAGAATCCATAGGTATCATCTGTTTCTATAGTTAGAATCATTTGATACCTTTCCTAACATGCTCCCATGCATATTTTTCTCGTTGACTTTTCGAGCATGCTTCATAGCTCATTAGAAAAAAGTCACGTGTCATTTGCGAATACAAAGTCTAGAAAAGTACAAACGAAAACAAACAAAAAAAAAATCAAAATTTTAAAAAGGCAAGTGAAAATATTGTCGATTTTTCCTGCACATACTCCCGAGATTACAACTTTTGCTACTAAAGATACATTGACCATTTTTTGAATTAGCATTCTTGAAGTCGAAAGTTGCGAAAACAATCACTGTACTCCTTTATTTAAAATATAGGTAGGTACTTGGAACTCTTAAAAATGTTTGTGTTCGTGCAGAGATGAACAAATATATTTTTGATTTGATCATTGGGTCTATGGAAACTTTAATGATCAGAATATGATGTTAAGAAAAATGAACTGTGACTGTATTCACAATATTACCCAAATTTTTTGTAACGAGAAAATACTGTCATTTGTAAACCTTCTTCTTCCAATCAGGAACTTTTTAACAAAGACCAAATTTCATAAAAAATCATGAATATTCGTAGTTAGTTTACAAAAAAAAAAATAAAAACTTCCTTCGGGGACATACGTTATCCAAGAAACAATGTTTTCGAACGGTTTTTCAAATATTTGCCAACTTTGAAGAAAGGTATGTAGGACTTAATACTCTCCTGGTACAAACAACGCTTGTGGAAAGCAGATCAAGTCGTTCTTCGACACTTTTCATAATTTTCTTTAAAAATTCAATATCCATCACTTGCTTTTTTCGGATCTGCTCTTTTCTGTGCGTATAATTAATTTGCAAGAATACCTACCACCGACTCGGAATGGCTAAGCAAAGAAGCACTTTATCGTGAAACTCTTTGAGTATTTGTAAATTCTTCACAAGAGATAGTATCCTGAAATAAGTTTAGGTTATGAAAACTGTTCTTATTTAACCACATAAGAAAAAAAAAAACATTTCATGTCGCTTTGTCTTACGTTGAAGAAGATGTGGTTAAATTTTCTTCTTAGCTTCCGACTCTTCATAAGTTTGCAATGAAACTTAAATTCAAACTACTTTTTTGTGGGCCAATGTAGTGTTAAATATAAATCGGAATCAAGTCGTAAAACTAACATCTTGTATTTCGTCCAGCTTTATCCCTCCTTTTAATTTAGACGTTCCACTTATTTTTAATTATTTTGCTTCAATGCAACCAGTAAATAACTTACACGCGAATAAAATAAAATTGCAAGTGAATAATTTTATACTAACCTTTTTAAGGTAATTCGCTCAAATATTTTTGTATTTGCAAAAGGAAAAAAAAGAACTTCCTTTGGAACAGTCTGCTAGCAGGATTTTTAATTTTGTCTGTTTGATTTCGGTTGAAGAATTCAATATGTATTTTTAGGAAATGTTAATAAAAACATAACTTTATGGCTAATGCCGTTAACATGTACCATTTTCATACATTAATTAGCGTCATTTGTCAAAAAATAAAAATACTTCATCAATTCCCGGAAATATAAACAAGTTTTTTCATTTAGAAACGACTATGAAAATATTCTATGAGCCCTATCCTGGACCCTAAAGGGAAAAAAACACTCAAAACTTACTCGGTATTTATTGTTCCTGTATATTCGCGATAAAGCCTAATGCTTGAAATAAGAATTCCAAGGGAAATTTGTTTTGTTACCGATTTTCTGTAAATATATGTATGGCCTACCGAACAAAAACGATAGTTTCAATCTGCCATGTGCTATGGGAGATACAATTATTATGAAGTATGATACATATAAAGAACAAAAAAATCCTTAACATAGCATCCAACCAATACCTTCGAGTTCAGATACAATATGCAACTCCCAAGATGTACATTTTCTTCCGTGAGAAAAAAAAAATAAAAGAATCGTTAAACACTCGATTTAAAGTATTGATGTCATCGGATTTTAATTGTACATAATCCTTGATAACTACTGTAATTAAAGCTAACTTGTCCCTCATATCTCATGATATTTTTTTTAAATAAGACAAAACCTCTGTGTTCAAAGTAGCCTCCTGATGAAAAGAAAAAAAATAAAGTTAAATTAATAGACAAAAAACAGCAATTAAATGTAATCGATGAACTGCGAACGGCACGTTTTGTCGGCAACCTCCCCAACACTTGTTACATGTCCCCATGCTTATCAATATCCAATAATTCCTCTGAGGCTATTGCACGAATATCTCTTTCCACAACTTTGGTTTGTAAGTTTGTAGGTATGTTATATCAAGTTGGAAACTATTTGTTTAATAGCCAAATGTGATAAAATGACAAACTTGATATCGGAATAACTATCAGCGAAATATAAAATATTTCGAAATTTCCGTGCTTCATACAATACATACTTAAGCTTTATACTAAACGTGGGCTTATGAATATTTTATAAGTAAAATGTTAACACTTTTTTAAGGTAATTAATAGTTCTTGTTTAAAAAAAAAAAATAATGATAATATTGTTGCCTCTAGCCTTCTTTTTAATTCATAAAGTTTGAAAGAATTTTACAAGTAAATGCGTGACGATGTGTCTTGTATTGAAGTATGATTAAGAATGTATGCAAATTCAACACATTTATATTCCAAACGATGGGGTCATCGATTTTTTTGTCGTTTTGTTAAACAGACTTGCATGACTCAATTTCAATTTGCTTCTATTATATATCCATATGTACATCCATACACAATACAAAAACTATACAGAATGGACAGACAGCTGAAACCTTCATTAATATGATAGAACAATCAAAGTAGGAACATGCCTCTAATAACTGTAGTGTGACCTTGAACAGGTAAAATGAAATCACCCACCTCTGTTGGTCGCTTGGTCGGGTTTACTTTGTTTGTCATTAGCTGTTCAATGTATCGTGCACGCCTGTTTGGAACAACACATTTGTGCCATATATGGTTTGTTATCGCTCTACATCGATCAAAAGTAATCATAATTGCATTCGAAGTGTTAACAACCAAAAATTATTGCTGAAGGATGATGACGTTAGCAGGCTAGTTAATCAATATATACTTCATTTATTATAAACTATAGTTGTTGAATAAATAATTGAACTTTTGTATTTTGTTTGATAATCGTGTGACTCATCAATTTACTAATTATATTTATTTTTCTTTGTTTTTTTTTTTTTTTTCTTTGTAGCTGCGTTCCGACGTTGTACCAAAGACCGCTGAGAACTTCCGTGCTCTATGTACACACGAAAAGGGATTCGGATTCAAGAACTCAACATTCCACCGTGTCATCCCGAACTTTATGTGCCAAGGAGGTGATTTCACCAATCACAATGGTACCGGTGGCAAGTCTATCTATGGCAACAAGTTCAACGATGAAAACTTCACCTTGAAGCACACCGAACCTGGTTGTTTGTCCATGGCCAACGCTGGACCCCACACCAACGGATCGCAATTCTTCGTCACTACTGTTAAAACTGCGTGGTTGGATAACCGTCACGTTGTTTTTGGCAAAGTGGTTGAGGGTATGGATGTTGTTAAGAAGATTGAAGGCTTTGGCAGTCAATCCGGAAAGACTAGCAAGAAGATTGTCGTCGCTGATTGTGGCCAACTTTAAGGCGGCAAACCCAGCCAAAAGCGTAGTTTATTCCCAATAAATAAGAAAAAAATTGTTTAAAATCCCAACAAAAACCAACAACAACAACAACAACTACACACAAAAGCAGAGAAGATAAATATACAATTAAAATAAATTAAAAAACAAGAAACAAGAGATGAAAAACTTTTAAAGTATAAGTAACAGCAGAAGTTTAACAAAATTTAATAAATTTAATTAATTAAACGAGTTATCTTATTCTTCTTTTTTTTTTAATGTTGTAATATTTCTTTTACTTATACTTTTACTAACTTGGAGAGAACTTTAAGCTTAGAACTCCCTCTCTCTCTTTTTGAAATGACTTAACGTTCTAAATATTCCTACATTATTAAATTTTTTGCAACGTTAGGTCATACATAAATGAAATAACATGCCAATGTTTGCATGCCAAACGTATGTATTTCCTCCTGTAGATTGTAGAAATATTTTGTACTTTTGATTGAAATTTGTTTTAATATTTCTCTTATTTCATTTATTATGAAGATTGTTTTTTCAAATGATGAAAAAGGTAATGAATAAAGATGAATGACTAAAATTTGTTGTTAGAAGAAAATTTATTTTTGAACTTACCTTCAAGAATTAATGAGGGGAACTTTTATTTATTCGCGATAACCTACCATAAGTCACTTTCTAACTCAATTGAAGGTCGTATAAGGGGATGTGCATTTTAGTTTGTATTAATTTATCTTCATATTTAAAGCACCGATCGAGATTATCAATGGATTTTTTTTTTACGGAGTTATTTTTCTTTCAGTGCATTTTATCATGGGTGAAATTGCATGGAATGATTCTCTATATAATAAATTCGATCCCACGTGATTTATATTTGTACAGGGTTTTTTTTGATATTCGTTCGAATTTGTCGTTTACGCGATACAGAATCTCACCCAGGATTTCCACAGGAAAAATTGATTTTCACTATTCCCCTGTGAGTCATGGACGAAAATTTGTTCACTTTCGGACATCTCCCGGTTTTGCACCTTTTTTCAGTTAATCAGGCCCAATAATTGCGAAGGAAAACTCCCGGGAAATTATGGTCGGGAGAAGGGTTCGAATTTGCAAATACGTATCTCTGTAATTCTTCCAAATTATGCCATACAAAGGCAGAAACAAAAAAGTTCGAGACACAAGCGCCGATGTAGAAAAAGTGGCCAAAAGTATAGAAATTGCCCGTATGTAAAACTTGGGTTTATGTCAGTTCTGGTTTGGAGAAAACATTGGAAACAAACATTTGTTGTTTTTTTTTTAATGCAAAAAAATTCTAGTGACCGATGTTTCTACTTATACTATACGGTTCGAATTGTCGAACCATCAAATTCGTTTGGTCAAACTAAACTGAAAAAAATATTTTTTTTGCATTCGTACGGCAGATGTAACAATATTATTAGAGATTAACAAAAACGAAAGTCAAACAATAGGAACACGGCAGTCGTAAATATTAACGAATATTGTTGAAATAAAACGATTATCGTAATACTTAATCGGGTTTGAACGATAAAGAATTATTTTCAACGATAATCGTTTTACAAAATAGGGCCCCAGAGTAACGATTCTTTTTCGTTTTATTTTATTCTTCGTTAATAATTATGAAAAAGCAAAAATAGAGCATTGATTGGGAGCCTTTTTCCCCATCAGAATAGGGCTGAGTAGGGCCCCTTTAATGTTTGAAGGTGTACAAGAAGAACAACAAAAACCAGAGTAAAATATTTTTAATTTTTTCGCTAACATGTTCGCTGTTTGACTTTGGAGACTTTACATTTTTCGTTTCTCTTCAAGGAGAAAAAAAAAACTTATTATTATTTAAACTTTCATGCAATTCATCGATACTTTTATACAATTTATCGATAATATTTAAAGAAACGTTGCCTGGTTTCAGAGATTCTACATAATGAAAAAATTTAGTTTTGACAATTCTTGGGGCTATGTGAATGACCTTCACTTTGTTCAAATCATTCCATGTTTTACTTAATTGCATGCCTTAAATCCCAATTTTATTTTCGATTTAATTACTTTGATAACGATAACAATAATTTATCCCCATCTCTAACACGACTGATCACGACATCATTATCCTAAAACTATACTTTAATAAATTTTGTATTCCTTTTGAAACATTATTTATTCAACCGTTCCACATTTATTTCAAAGTGTTTGAAAATATTTGAAGAAACATTTTTTGGGAGGTTTTATTTGCAATAACATCCAATAAAGGTTCATCGATTTTGACCAAAGGAGAATACCCTAAAATATATGGAGAATAAATAAGAATCGATTTAAATGAGACATGAAAGGGCAACACTCGTGGATAGCAAAAATATAAAAAAAATGTTCTCAAGAAATCATCTACGGAACTTGCTATGGCGATTATTTATTTCACATTATGGGTTTTTTCAAGGAAATCGGATTTTTTTGATTTTAGGTTTTAGTTCCATGAGATCTAGCATCGAGAAATAGCCAAAGATCACGTACTATACTCTGTCCGATAAAAATTTGCAGTACAGAGAAGATAGGGCATTTGCATCTCACTCTGCTTTACGACTTCTGGATACGTCTATCACATAAAAAAGCTCACACAGCGATGCCGTGTTATCCAAAAAAAAATGTTTGGAAAGGTACCAGCGTTACCATTTTGTCGGTAAAATTTCACAAAAACGATAAAAAAATAAATTGTCCGTTTAACACCAAAATAACAAAACAAAATATTCACGCATTTAAGACGCAGCCCGACCCCACGCATGGGTAAAAAATTTTCCTGTTGAAATGTTAAATTGCATGTTAAAATGTTGACATTAAATGTTTTCCTACATACGCAAAATAAAAAAAAACAGCCACCAACAACACGACAACACATAATGCTTTTTTTCATTGTAAAAGCTTGAAAAAAGCATTAATCCTGAAAGCTCTTTCAGAAAAATAATACAAAAAGGAGTAATTTATGAAGGAAGTTTACCAATGGTAACTCTTATGTATTGTGAATACATCGAACCTCGGTCATGAAATTTTGGAGCAAATTTGAAAAAAAAAGTGGAGCAAATGCAAAATTTCCGGAGTAGATTTGAAACAAAAAAAAATCTTTACCTTTTAGGAACTTTTTTTTAATAAAAAATAATTAAGTCTTAAATTAAAGTCAATTCATAAAAAAGAACTATTTTGTGATAAATTCACCTTGGACCAAATTATATTGTTTTATTAGCCTCATTAATGCAAGTGGTGGTTCAAAAATGTGTTTGCAATTCTAAAATAAATACAATTTCGATTTAAAACATTCCAATCCGGTTAGCAAAGTTAGTTCAGGAAACAATTTTTCTGTGTGGAAAAAGTGGAGTAAATCCTGAAAAATCGGAGCGTTGGAGTAGATTATTTTTTTCCCTCAAAAGTGGAGCAAATTTGCTCCGATCGGAGCAAGGTTTTAACCCTGATATGAGTTTCATTCTGCCAGGCCACAGATCATGTGAAAGATCGGTCATAGGAGGATGTACTTCTTTAGTGTTTGAGGGGCATATTTTCGTGAATTGTTTTTTGGGAAAAAAACGCACATGATATAGCAAGCACCCAAAGGAATTATGTGGAATCACAGAATCCGAAATTTTCAAAAAAAAATTTTCATAATAAAGGGATTCTGATTGTTTTTGTTTTTTTTTTTTAGATTTTGTACTGTGTTTTATCTGGAATTCCAAAATTTTATTCTCGCGAATAAAATTAATATTTTACTCTGGTTTTTGTTGTTCTTCTTGTACACCTTCAAACATTAAAGGGGCCCTACTCAGCCCTATTCTGATGGGGAAAAAGGCTCCCAATCAATGCTCTATTTTTGCTTTTTCATAATTATTAACGAAGAATAAAATAAAACGAAAAAGAATCGTTACTCTGGGGCCCTATTTTGTAAAACGATTATTTTCAACGATAATCGTTTTACAAAATAGGGCCCCAGAGTAACGATTCTTTTTCGTTTTATTTTATTCTTCGTTAATAATTATGAAAAAGCAAAAATAGAGCATTGATTGGGATCCTTTTTCCCCATCAGAATAGGGCTGAGTAGGGCCCCTTTAATGTTTGAAGGTGTACAAGAAGAACAACAAAAACCAGAGTAAAATATTAATTTTATTCGCGAGAATAAAATTTTGGAATTCCAGATAAAACACAGTACAAAATCTAAAAAAAAAAAACAAAAACAATCAGAATCCCTTTATTATGAAAATTTTTTTTTGAAAATTTCGGATTCTGTGATTCCACATAATTCCTTTGGGTGCTTGCTATATCATGTGCGTTTTTTTCCCAAAAAACAATTCACGAAAATATGCCCCTCAAACACTAAAGAAGTACATCCTCCTATGACCGATCTTTCACATGATCTGTGGCCTGGCAGAATGAAACTCATATCAGGGTTAAAACCTTGCTCCGATCGGAGCAAATTTGCTCCACTTTTGAGGGAAAAAAATAATCTACTCCAACGCTCCGATTTTTCAGGATTTACTCCACTTTTTCCACACAGAAAAATTGTTTCCTGAACTAACTTTGCTAACCGGATTGGAATGTTTTAAATCGAAATTGTATTTATTTTAGAATTGCAAACACATTTTTGAACCACCACTTGCATTAATGAGGCTAATAAAACAATATAATTTGGTCCAAGGTGAATTTATCACAAAATAGTTCTTTTTTATGAATTGACTTTAATAAGACTTAATTATTTTTTATTAAAAAAAAGTTCCTAAAAGGTAAAGATTTTTTTTTGTTTCAAATCTACTCCGGAAATTTTGCATTTGCTCCACTTTTTTTTTCAAATTTGCTCCAAAATTTCATGACCGAGGTTCGATGTATTCACAATACATAAGAGTTACCATTGGTAAACTTCCTTCATAAATTACTCCTTTTTGTATTATTTTTCTGAAAGAGCTTTCAGGATTAATGCTTTTTTCAAGCTTTTACAATGAAAAAAAGCATTATGTGTTGTCGTGTTGTTGGTGGCTGTTTTTTTTTATTTTGCGTATGTAGGAAAACATTTAATGTCAACATTTTAACATGCAATTTAACATTTCAACAGGAAAATTTTTTACCCATGCGTGGGGTCGGGCTGCGTCTTAAATGCGTGAATATTTTGTTTTGTTATTTTGGTGTTAAACGGACAATTTATTTTTTTATCGTTTTTGTGAAATTTTACCGACAAAATGGTAACGCTGGTACCTTTCCAAACATTTTTTTTTGGATAACACGGCATCGCTGTGTGAGCTTTTTTATGTGATAGACGTATCCAGAAGTCGTAAAGCAGAGTGAGATGCAAATGCCCTATCTTCTCTGTACTGCAAATTTTTATCGGACAGAGTATAGTACGTGATCTTTGGCTATTTCTCGATGCTAGATCTCATGGAACTAAAACCTAAAATCAAAAAAATCCGATTTCCTTGAAAAAACCCATAATGTGAAATAAATAATCGCCATAGCAAGTTCCGTAGATGATTTCTTGAGAACATTTTTTTTATATTTTTGCTATCCACGAGTGTTGCCCTTTCATGTCTCATTTAAATCGATTCTTATTTATTCTCCATATATTTTAGGGTATTCTCCTTTGGTCAAAATCGATGAACCTTTATTGGATGTTATTGCAAATAAAACCTCCCAAAAAATGTTTCTTCAAATATTTTCAAACACTTTGAAATAAATGTGGAACGGTTGAATAAATAATGTTTCAAAAGGAATACAAAATTTATTAAAGTATAGTTTTAGGATAATGATGTCGTGATCAGTCGTGTTAGAGATGGGGATAAATTATTGTTATCGTTATCAAAGTAATTAAATCGAAAATAAAATTGGGATTTAAGGCATGCAATTAAGTAAAACATGGAATGATTTGAACAAAGTGAAGGTCATTCACATAGCCCCAAGAATTGTCAAAACTAAATTTTTTCATTATGTAGAATCTCTGAAACCAGGCAACGTTTCTTTAAATATTATCGATAAATTGTATAAAAGTATCGATGAATTGCATGAAAGTTTAAATAATAATAAGTTTTTTTTTTCTCCTTGAAGAGAAACGAAAAATGTAAAGTCTCCAAAGTCAAACAGCGAACATGTTAGCGAAAAAATTAGTTTTAAAACAAAAATAAATTAAATTGTGTTCAAGATTTCGTTGGGCTATTTTTCGGGTTGGGGTCGAAATTCTGTATGTTGCAAAATTCTGTATTCAAAACACTGTATGCCAAAATACTGTAGGTATGTCAAAATTCTGAAAATCTAAATTATGTATAGTTAAATTCGGGTTGGTAAAAATACTGTATTTCAAAACTCTGTACATCAAAATTCGGTTAATATGCTGTAAAAAAAATCGTTTTGATAATGTAAAAAAGTGCGCGGGCACTTTTTTAAATTATCAAATCGATATTTTTTTACAGCATTTTTACAGAACTTTAAAATACAGATTTGTTTAATAGAAGTTTTATTATGACTTTCTAAAAGATCCACTTAATAAAGAGGCAAGCTTCTAATGCTGATTAATATACATAGAACATAGGTTCCTACCTTATTAGGAGCTACGAGAAAAAAAGGGAGAAAACAAACCTCTACACTTATTTAATTCTTTTTCGTTCACTCACACATTCCCCATGAGACATGTCCCATGAGAGATGTCCATGAGACATGTCCCATGAGACATATCCCATGAGACATATCCCATGAGAAATGTCTCTTGAAATATGTCCCGTAAGCCATGTCCCATGAGACATGTCCAATGGACTTGTCCCATGAGATATGCCTCATGAGACATGCCACATGAGACATGTCCATGACACATGTCCATGAGACATGTACATGAGACACGTCCCATGAGACATGTCCATGAGACATGTTCCATGAGACATCACATACCAATTCTATCAGGAGCTGGTTCCCGATGTTAACTCGTCGCCGACCACGGACCAACTGAACAATGTGATATACAATATTATATACAATATACAATATTTAATGTACAAGATCAGAATAATGGTATTGCTTGTTTTTTGTTTTTAGATTCTGAAGGGTGGAACGAGATATCTATGTATGTCTCTGAATAAATTGAATTTATATTGAATTTGTTGGCTATACGGTCCACAGATAATCGCGAGACTTAGTATTGCATGGGTTAAAAATATTTTATTGTTTTATTATCATGCGTATTCCATGATATTCTTGTGTAGGACTCTAAATAGAAAATGCATCCCTAAAGCTGTAATAGTATTGATATTGACAATTATGTACATTATGACACAGCCACCAACAACAAGTAAAGAGAACCAGTGATACATCTCTCATGAGACATGTCGTCTCACTCGATGAATTTGGAGGAAATTTTTTAAAATGTATTTTTTTTTTCTGAAAATAATATGAATAAAATCAAATTTTAATTTTTTTACCTAAATGCAAAGGCTTTGCCACTGTGAACTCAAACTTGTTTTGAGCTTTGGTCTTGGGCGTTTTGTGATGTCTCGCTTTATTAAGATAAACAAATTTGTATTAACCCATAGTCTCGCCAGATCAACGCAATTGCACTTGCCTATCCAAATCATACTATAGTTAAGTTATACATTTTCTACATAAAAACCGCAAAAGAAAAACAAATGCATAATTTTAAAAAAACTTTAATTTAAATACAATTTAAAATACAAAAAAAAGTATAAATACCTAATGTAGGCAAATTTCAAATACATTCACACTTAGAAAGAATATTAATTCTTAGATTAAAAAATTATACAACAATCAGCCAATTCATACACATAACATCATTCAAATAGATTAATACCATCCCTTATAATTACAAATTTTCTATATGCGTAGGGTTTTTGTTTCACGCTCCATTATCATTTATAGTCTTTGTTTTCTTAGAAGATCTCGGAAGAAGGAATGCCAAAACTCCACTGAGCATTAAGAATATACCTGCAATCAGCAGTCCCGTCTTACAATGATTCTCCAATAATGCTCCAACTACATTTGTGCCAGAAACACTTCCGATTCTTCCACACATTAATGATATACAAATTGCCATCGCTCTGAAAATTAGAATTAAGTTAATAAGATAAATTTGCATTAAACTTCTTTTATACAAATTTTATTTACCTCAAATGTGTTGGAAAAATATCCACTGTAATTGAGCTGAGCACTGTAGCTCCTAAACCACATACAAGCCAAACTTGCAAGGAATATACTGCTACAATTGGAATGGTCACAGTGGCACATAAAACTCCACAAAAGCCGCATAAAAGAAGAATTAGAACTGAAACAAAAAATAATCGTATTTAGAAACAGCCGTTCTAGAGCCTGAAAATACTTTAGTTTACACTTTTTTTTAACACTTTTCTATGTTGGTAAGTGAGCACTTTAATTGTTTTTTTCTTTTACAATTTATTTGAGATAGATATACTTACACAAACTTGGTCTTCGACCAACTTTTCCAGTGAAATATCCGATTCCCAAAAATAGTGTTACGAAAATAACTTCCAGTGAAAATGTATGATGGTAGGTTGATAGTTCTAGAACTTGATTGCATACCCTTTCCTGAAAAAAAGATATTTTATGTTCTTACACCATTTCATAAACTGTTTCCATTATAATCAATCCTATTGTGAGTTCCACCTGACAAATTCCACCCGAAAAAATTGCATTTCACTTCTTCCCTGTTTTAATGCTCGAGAAATTCTCCTTATTCTGAACCTTCGGAGTGAAAATGGCTTTTAAAATTGTGAAAATTTAAACGTATGAAGCTCACAATAGGGCTGATTAGATTATGTTCATCTAATATTAATTTACGTACAGTTTCCTTTGTGCTTTGCATTATGCCTAAGATTTCACACATTTCCAAATTAGTATCTGGATTGTTTTGTGTAAATTGCATAACGCTATTAAGCATATGTGGAAACCAAACATATAGTCCGTGATAAGTGAAAAATATCCAAAATTGTATTGTACATGTAAGTGCTGTATTCCGACGATATTCACGCATAAACAGCGGAGCCGTTTGATTCCACATGGACCTGATTAGTTTTTTCAAAACCGATCCCTTACTTGCATTGTCAACTATTTTATTGCAATTTTCAGTTGTATCTGGTAAAATCCCATTTATCTTGAAGAAAAATTAAATCGTTATTGGATATGAAAATTGATATGGTAATGTATTTTTACTTTGAAACTATCTCTTGGATTTCCGGTGTTTATTGAATAGATCCTTTTTAATACTTTTATAGCTTCACTTTCTTTTCCAATAGAGAGTAAGTATTTTGGACTCTCGGGCAAATAGAACATACTTATACCGCATACTAATCCAAGTAATCCGATAACTACGAAATATAATCGCCATGGTTTGTAGATAATATGCAAAAATGCTATTTCAAAAGACCATGTTTGATTAATAACTGCCCAAGCAACAAATGGAAAACCCAATGCACACGCAGCCGAAATGAATCCAGCTGCCATAATAGCTCGATTTCTTGTCTTATCACAATGGAATTCGCCAAGGTAAGCATATATTGTAGCAGATCCAGCTGACAATCTATGAAAATAAATGATTAATTTACTTAAAATAAATAATAAATTAATGAATAAACGGTAGAGAGTGATGGCAATGCCAACGTCAGACTGGTTTCAGTCAAAGATAAAATTTTTGTATGTTTTAGGTGATCAAGTTTTAATGAGTTCAATTCTCTACCGTCAATGGTTTCCGAGATATTTGAGGCAAGATAGGGGCGATAAGAGTATCTACATTAATTTTTTAAATTTTGTATGTATAGGTTATAGGATAAGTACATTTTTTCACAAATATACCCAAAAACCTATCGTTCAATATTGGAATTGAAGTTACGTTTCAATAGCGCAAAATTTTAAACGCTATAACAAAATTTTAAACGCTTTAGCCTTTAAAATTTTGCGCCAATGACTTTTTTCCTGAGGTTGCCCAACGGCAGTAGCTCAAAGGGAACTTTCAGCAAGGAAATGAGACAATTCAAGTCCAGTTACTTGTTTTGAAAAGCCCAAAAACTAAATATTTTTGGAGTAGCCCGTATATTTTTCCAGGATTGTAATCCAATTGAAGATCCATTTTAAAAAAAATTTGGAGACATTTTTTAGTTCGAACGCAAAATTAGAAACTATGCACTAGACTGATTTAAAAAAAAATTAGTTTGGTTCAAAATTATATGGGAAGTATTTTTGGAAATGATGAAAAACAATCCTGTGAAATTAACAGCCCTTGATATTAACATTTAAGAACTGCCGCATGGAAATTTTAATTTCCCATTAAATTAACATGGGCAAGATTGTGTTTTCCAGTTCATTTTTGGAACAAATCCTGACATTTCTTGATTTAATTTTTCCTCACTTCGACACCAATCAAATTTATCACATTCAGCACTATCGGCAATCTCAGGTGAGAAACTTCCCCGGGAGAAGGTTTTCTCTCCCGGGAATTTTTCTCCTTATCGGGAATCTCCATCGGAATTTCGTTTTCGGGAAAGAAATACAGCCAACTTAACAAAAAAAAAACCTTCGAAGATATTTCTTCGAACATTTTGACAACTCTAATTTTGGTTGTGCTCGGTTCACAAAGTAAAAAAAAAATGTCAAATAGTGCAATATTTATAATTTATTTCGTTGATGTTGATTATTTGCTGTTTATTCATCAAGTTAATTTTATTTCTTTTATCACAAAGTTCCCGGTTTAGTTTTCTTTCATGACATGAGATTATAATTTTTTGTGTGTTAGGATATGACTGAAAGATCCACTTATGGTAGTATTTAATTTGCCTGGAGTCTTCGGCCACAAAAATTTTCTTGGTTTACTATTTTCCTTTTTACCACGAAGACAACCCAAATCGAGAATTCTACAGAATGAACCATTCCACATAATTTGATAGCAGCAAATTTATACTATTGGAATGGGCCTTCTCCATTTCCATGCTTTGTTTTAACGTTTTTTTCACATTTTATTTAATATTCTGAATAAAAAAACTTACATTTTTGCTTCAAAATATCTGTTCCCTATCAAAACAAAGACAGAAATACTTCGGGGGAGAAACTTCATTGCCGATAGGTATTTTTATAGGGGAAATCTCTCCTAGGAAGTTTTTCCATTCAAAAATTATTGCCGATACCGATTTTTCGAACTAGAGAAATTTTTCCAGGGAAAAAGTATTGCCGATAGGGCTGATTATACAGCTTGATAGATATTCATAATATTGACAATAATCAACAAATAAATGTGCCTTCAAAGCTATTAAACAATAGCGACTATTCCAAGATTTACGAAAATGTTGATAAAATGTGTGCAGAGATGTCGCAAAATAATGGAGTCTCAGATGAATTTCTGAATAGCAATAATAACAATGGCGTCCACGGAGACAGTACAAATGGCGTCTCTGGAGATTTTACAAATGGCGTCCCTAAAGCCATTTCAACCGACTCAAATTTAGCAGCGTCATCAAGCAAACAACAACAAATATTACAAAATGACAGCAACTGTTTCATCAAAGTATTAGAAAGGAGAAAGAGAGCTGGTGCAAACAACTCGCCATCCTCTTCTAAAAAACCAATGAACGCAAAAGACAACATGATGAATAACCGATTGAACTTGAATCAAGAACGAGACAACATTATAAACAACAGCAACAGATATAAGATTCTTCAAGATCAAGACAATAGTAACATGGAGACTGAAGAGCAGACCAGCAGTCAAGATGCCCAACCCGCAGCCGTAGTTGAAAATCAAAAATGGTGCCCCTACATCTACATCACAGGTTTAAAATCTAGTGTTATACGTAACTTTATTTTATCCGATTTTGCTAGTGAAATTAATAATAATAAAGTAGTATTAAGAACTGACGGGTATGGTAGAGTTCAAGTCCGTGTCAAAAACCCTGATTTACATTCCGTCCTTTTTAACAATTTTAAAAAGTCAAAAAATGTGGAAGGCCACTCCTTCACTCCCAAATCCTTACGTAATCCACCCATTCTTCTCAAAGGCCTTGCAGGTTGTTTCCCTCCTTCAGATGTCAGAGAGGAATTACTTAGAATAGACAATTCACTAAATATTATTCAAATTAAACCCTTCACCACCAAGTGGTCGAAAGATAATAAATATGACTTAGATATTTTCCTATGTACAGTTAACAGCAATGAAGACATCGTTAAACTCAGAAAAATCAAAATTGTTTTACACCACAGAATTTGGTGGGACTCTATTAAAAGGGAGGGCCCGATTCAATGCTTTAATTGTCAAAGATTCGGACATGGTAGCAGATACTGTGCCTACGAGTCTCGTTGCGTTAAATGTGGGAAAAATCACGAAGCTAATCAAACCGAAGATTGCACAAATAAAGCAAATGATGATGGTTCTCCCTCACATGTCTTCTGTATTAACTGTGAGCAAGCAGGTCACCCAGCTAGCTTTAGCCAGTGTCCGAAAAGATTACTACATATTAAAAATCAAGAAATTAAAGCTGAATCTAGTAATACTATAAAAATTACACGTTTCGCTGAAGTTAACTCTTCAGCAACACCTTTTATTACATCAAACAACTCATATGCTGCTACAGCAAAAAAAGTTCTTCAGCCTAGAATATCTTTGCCTCGTAAATCTTCTGCTGGTGTTGGAGAATCCTCTATTTTTGGGGACTTCTTAAACGAATCAATCAAACTTTTCGGTGTCCCTATTAACATTCTGATTGGTAAGGTTAAATCCTTTTGGCCAGAGTATAAACAACTCAATTAACAAGACAAACCGGGGGCGTATCTCGGTTTCATTGCCTCTCTTTCACCATGAACATGAAAGCCCTCTCTATCAACATTAACTCGCTAATCTCTACAGAAAAATGTTCCGACCTGCGCCTTCTAATTGAAGACATTAGACCCACTGTGGTTCTTATACAAGAAACTCATTTAAAAACTTTTCATAGAAGATATTTTGATAACTATAAATTCATTAGAAATGATTCAGGTGTTGGGACTGGAGTTTTAATTAAAGACTCAATTCAACACTCAATCATACCCTTTAACAATAATGTTATTTCAGCCACAATTATTAGCATTCAATCTTATGATTCCCATGGTCAGTTAGATAAAATTGCTTTAGTTTCGATTTATATTCCAGGTAGTTCTGGGCAATGTTTACAACAAGCCCTGGATGATCTGTTTGATGCGTTAACAGGTTACAGTCACTTTATTATTGGTGGTGACTTTAATTCCCGTCACCCTTTTTGGGGAGATAATGTCACCAACGTAAACGGCCACAACCTCTTTGATTGGTATCAGAATAACCTCTTTCGCACAGACATCACTTCGCCGGGCGAACCAACTTTTCCAAGGTCATCATCACATATTGATTTTTTTTTAACCTCTCCAAGTCTTACTTCTAGCTCTGTCCAGCAACAAAATTATTCTTGCGTCACTCTAGACGCCATCTCTGATCACTTTTCGGTTCTTTTAGCTTTAAACATCATCAATTTCAACCCCATTCCTGATATACAAGAGCACCCTATTTCATTTAAAAACACTAATTGGAACCACTGTAATAGAGAATTAGTAACTATTACCAATAGTCATTCCATCCCAAATGACGTTAATCTCTCAAATTTTGAAATAGATAATCAAATTGAGTTTCTCACAAACGCCCTTAACACCTGTATGATTAACCACTCTTCTATTCAAAAAATCAGAAGCTCTTACAAAAACATTAGTTCAGACACCTTAAACTTTATGAAAACTAGAAAGATTTGGAAAAGGCAGTTGAAACGCATTTTCCATAGCAATGGAAACCGTTTAAACTCTAACTACCTAGAACTCTCTGCTCGTATTTCATGCTTAAGTAAAATCATTAAAGATAAAATTCGAATTGACTCAACGTAAACCTTAAAACCAGACTTCGAAACCTTAAACCCTCACCTATGGTTTTTAAAGAAATAAATCAAATAACTGGCCGTAAAAATAAATCTAATCCATCTGAAATTCCAATTGTATTCAGAAACAGCACTCTTTCCACTGATTCCGAAAAAGTAATCGCTTTTCAAAATTTTTTCACTGATCTGTATTCAAATCAAAATCTTCGTATCAATCCGGTCACTGCTGTTGAAATAGCTACTTCAAAAAATGCATTTTTAGCTTGGAATAATAATCCAACCATCTCTTTCTTTTCAATAACTAACAAGTCTGATCTTCAATCTTCCAGTGAATTTGTTTCTACTGACTTTATCAAATCAACAATCATGAGTTTAAACAATAAAAAATCTTCTGGTCCTGACAAAATTTCAAATTTCTTTTTAAAAAAATGTTGTAATTCAATTTTAAAATTTTTGACTATTATCATTAACAATTGCCTAAATAATTTCTACTTCCCAAATATGTGGAAAGAGGCTATCCTTCTGCCAATCAAGAAAAAAGGTTCTTCCAATGAAATTGAAAATTTTAGACTAATTTCACTTCTTTCCAACTTAGGGAAAATTCTTGAGAGAGCTATATACAGACAAATCGAAACCTTTTGCCAAGATAATAACATCATTCCAAACACCCAATTTGGGTTTAAGAAATTTCACTCTACGGAACACGCCATCATGTACCTCGAAAATATAATACTTGAAAACCTTCGAAAAAGAGAGTGCACTGTCACTTGCTCATTGGACTTAAAAAAAGCATTCGATTCAGTGTGGCATGATGGCCTTATTTCCAAAATGATTTCCCTGAATTTTCCAACTAACTCAATAAAAATCATTTCTAATTTCCTATCAAACAGATCTTTTAAAGTCAAAATTGGTTCGACCTTTTCAGAAGCTATTCAAATTTTCGCCGGGATCCCTCAAGGTTCCTTCTTGGGCCCCTTTTTATACAATATCTTCATTCATGATTTACCCTCTTCACTCGGACATTCACAAAGCATACAATACGCAGACGATACGGTTATTTTTGCCTCTTCTGAAAGACCTCACGATGCCTTAAATTTTATTAAAAGTCATGTCGAAAGACTTGTCGACTACTTTAACCACTGGGGCATATCCATCAATTATCAAAAAAGCGAGTTGATTTGTTTTAGAAACGCTTCCCCTCGTGGTCATCACTTAGCAGTGAGAGAAAGCAAGCAACTCAAACTTTTTATTAATGGAAATCTGATCCCACTTAAAAAACAGATAAAATATCTTGGAATTAACTTCCATGAGAGACTAAGAATGAACCCCCACGCTCGTATTGCTCTTAATAAAAGTAAAGCTGCAGCAGCCCAGCTTAAATTTCTCTTCAGATCTTCCTTTGTGGACAAAAGCACCAAACTCCTCCTATATAAAACACTTATCAGACCTATCCTCTCATACGGCTTCATTTCATGGTTTAAAATGTCTCCAACTGTAGCTAAAGAACTTCAAATATTCGAAAGATATGTCTTAAGATTCTGTATAAACAAACATAGACGACCAGGTGGAAAATGGTATAAAAATGCTATCATATATTACGAGTCAAATACGATACCTTTACTCTCATACCTTTTCGACCTGGTTACGAAAAGAATTCGTTCTTTTAGTTATCATGACAACCCCCTGATTAGAAATGTATATACAGCTAATATTGAATTTGCCATTGAAGATAGGTATTATGCATCTCCAATTAGCTTGGCGAACCCCTCGTCTTCCCAATTATTTCAACTTCAAGACAACGAATTCCTCTCTGACTTCTATGGGAGGGGCAATCCAAATGTATATAGAGGCTAATAGATGGAACTCAACTCATTCAAACACTTTTTGTGGCTTTTTTTTTTAAATTAAAATGTTAACACACTTGAACAATTCCAGATCTCAAAAATTTTTTCTAAATAATGTACAAATTTTAAACTTTATGAAAATTCTAAATTATTTGCTTTATTTAACTAAGGGCCAATTTTTCAACAGTCAGTTAAACAGTCAGTTAGTACTTATTCTCCTGATAGAGAAAAAATCATTTTTTCAACAGGCAGATATAGCTTATTCCTATGAATAAAACTATCTGCTTCTTTCAGAGACGAATAAAAATTATTCTAAGGAATAATATCAATAAAAATACTGTGTCAATTGTCAAAGCTGCTTTGAAATAATTGTGACAAAGAATACAGAGGAACACAAGAAAACAAAAACAATTATAAATAAAAAAGACGTTTAGTTTTGAATATTATTGAATTTGACAATTTTTTTTTGTTATTCTGTAGAATAAATTATTTTTGATTGAAAAATTCAATGTTGTTATCCGATTGTTTATAAGCCTAATAAATTTATTCGTCGAACAGTTAACTGGCTGTTTATTAGAAGATGGAAAAATCGGCTCTAAATGAACAATGTACAAATTTTATGAAACTAAACTCTATACCATGTATAATGAAAAACTTATGTAATACCTTTTGTGGTATGATGCATTTATCGACTCGTGTCAATGAGGGGACTTTTGTGTCCTTTTTGGCACGAGTCGATATCTGCCTCTTGTTAATTTGTTAATTTTTTTTTTATCTAGTTTTAAGTACTCAATCACAATATGTACATTCTGAAAAGTGCCCTGAGCAACACTTAAACACATATGTAACTAGTCAAGTTATTTACTATTTTTTCAAAAGATAATGTAAATCTTTTTATAAAAATTTGTATGTATGAGCTAGACCAATTCAAAGTCAGCAACAAAACCTAGTATAAGTTTTACTACTTTTATAAATCAAATGTTAAAAAAAAAAGAAAGTCTCAATAAACTTAAATTGAATTGAATTGAATTACAGCTTGATAGACCGAAAATTGACTTAACTTCAGATTTAATACAAACATAGTAGGTCCGTTCCACACTCAGTTGGCAACTGCCGAATTTAGTAATTTTTGGTTATTTTTGGTCAGAGTCTGTTCCCAACTTCAAAAATTGTGTAGAAGAGAGCGCTCACGAGAGAGTAAAACATTTTCCCACCCTGACAAATTTAGCCCAGAGAATTTCTTCCGGCAGAAATATGAGTTCTGTCAAATGAAAAGTTGACGTGTGTCAAACAAATAAATTGAGAAGAAAACAAATCAAATTGTAGTGATTTTTTTTAAATTGAATCGCGTTTACGTGTGTTTGCATTAAAAAAGTGTTAATGTCTATCGAATAAAGCATAAAATATGAAATTGTGTTGTATAATGGTGTTCAACTTGTTTCAGACTTTTTGGCAGTCTTTCGTAGTTTTATTTCCTTCTGAGAGAATTCTCTCCCAACTCTCATTAATTTGACAGACTGCCGAATTTAGTGCACAAAAAGTCTGGAACAAACCTAGTATCTTTGTAGCTCTTTACGCACTTTCCATTAAAAAAAAACATAATATGGTAAACAAATATTTTTGTAAAATACAAAAAAATTCGTTTAACACATTAAAAAGAAAACACTTTGAAGTGAAGAGATTTGCATTATTTTTAAAACCGCGTTTTTGTTTTTTTGAAGTTTTTCAAGAAATCGGGGCACTATGAACTTGTAAAAAATTTAATTGAAACAAACTAAAAAAAATGTCACTCGGTTCGAAACAGTCGAAATTTCGTATGAAAACATTAGTGATTGCTTAGAGGTATATAGGGGCACATATATAGTTGATACATTTACTAGATATTATACTCACAAGAATCCATTGACATATCGAAGAAAAATTAGAGTTGTATAGTTTGGTGAGAAGCTCGAAATCACTGAGGAAATATAACAAGCTATAAGCGTTGGTCTAACAACTTTTCTTCGGCCAATTGTGTCTGCTAAAAATCCCCAAATATGTGAGCTCGATATGATGCCCAAAAATCCAACAGCACCAAGAATTCCTTTCTCTCCGAAGGATAAATCCATATCACAATCAATTATTGGTAAAACGAAACCGATACCAACTAATTCAAGAGATACATTTACTATTACAAAGCCTGATATTAACGTCACGAAATAGTTGAACTTTCCAAATTCTGTAAAAAAATCAAAGTAGGCAGAAACGTATTTTAAAGAATGTTTATCTTTTCCAAATTTAATTTATTTTTTTACTAACTTGTCTCCTCTAAAGCCTCGTCAATCGAAACTCGATTTATGTTTTTGGTATCACCCATTTTTTTTTTTAAACAATGAATTATGTAGTTTATTACTTGTTTGAAAAAATGTCAGCGAACGAATAAAAATTTCTTTGGTTATCTCAAGACTTATAAGCTGGATTGCCTATTGATCTTACAAAGCTTTTACGAACATGCATAAGTCTTTATTTATTTTATCTTATTTTCTCTTGTCACAGTTTCCAACATTATTTTTGACATTCAGAAAAAGTCAGTAAATATTTTATCAACTGCTTGGGAAATTTGATAAATCGATTATCAATACACAATACCGAGCTTATGTTTACGCTCCTCTAAATTTATAAAGCGTGCTATTCTAAAGGTCTAACAGGAAATCGGCGAAACAAGCTAAATTTAAAGAAAAAAAGAAAAAAGAAAAAAATAAATAAAATTAGTAGGTAAATATTTTTCTTAAATCGATAGAATTATTCACACACAATGTATGGAACATAATGTACAGTAGGTACATTTTGGTATAAAATCGTCTGACGCAATTGATACAAAAATACATTTTTCTGAAGAATTAATTTTTGATCATAACAAAGTACATACAAAGAACTATTAAATTTACATCACTCCTACAAAAATTACTTCTTTACAAATTGGAATAAATTTTAAACAATATTTGTGATTCAAATATTTGCAGTCTATATTTATGTTGTCACACAAAAGATCAGCAAATAAAGTTTACCCTTTAAAGGTACCTCGAAAACGTATTAGAAGTCACATGATCTTATTTCTGTTTACTTTTTCTTGAACAGATGTTATATTAGACTCATAGCGACATTTTCTGTACAGTTTTGTTTTTCAAGCTTGTATTCATAATCTGAAAGTTAAACAATAATTGCATCGTATCTTTAGCTCAACTAGCAACTGGGTTGAAGTATGTCTGAGAAGTATGGATTCCCAGAATACCAAAAACATTTTAATTTAGAAATCTGCATGACTATGAACTTTGTATAAACCCAATGCCACTTGATCGCTTTTTGAATAGTAAATAAATATGAAAATGTAGATACTTGGCAAAAGATTGATTTAAAATTCATTTGACTTCCGATTTAGGCATATATGGACTTTTCTTTCGCTGTTCTTTTGTGTTACATAAATTGATACATTCCACTAAGTTTAAAAATAATTTCGGAATGCTTAAAAACAAGAACTTTAAATAATTCAAAAATGTTTGGCATACTAATCAGGGTTCTCCTCAGAAGTGGAGATTTATCGCCAATTGGGCAATATGAAATTTCATCTGGCGATACAGACTTTTTATTTAACTTTAATGAAACTCAAAATTATTTGTAAATGGAGTACTATACCAACAATACAAATAATCATCACAAGGAGTACGATTTTACGGTCTAGCCAACTACTGACTGATAGAAGTAGGTACACTTTTTTTCTAAGTTCTCTGGGGTAGTTTGCAACTCGTATATGGAAATAGTTCCAGCACAATACCTATTATACATTTATACACCAATAAGAATATATAACTGTCACCTTCATAAAATTACCCGTGCTTAGTTAATTTAAATTTTGTTAAATATCTGTATCTGTTCCTTACAAAAACACTACAACGAAATCATAAGCGAACAATTTGGTTGTTCTTTTAGTTTCAAAGTACCTAAGTATATTGACAAACGAGTCTTACTTGTACTAGATTTTTGGAGAAATTTTACTCATATTTTGTCACTCATAATTGTTCTGGACCTTGTTTTGTAATTTTATCACTGGCGATAAGCAATGACTAAAAAATGGATTTTTATCCCATTAAAATAAAAGGATTTTCGTTCAAAACCATAATTTCTTAATTCATAAATAATTCTGAACATGAACAAAATTCTGCTTAATTTATGGAATAAATTGGATAGCAATTCAAAAAATTTAATCGCCAGTGATAAATGTTACAGAATAGAGCTCCTCATCTGGTCACTGATCTTGATTCACAAGAGTTTTGTTTAAGGTTTTTTAATTCTTATTTTAACTTTTTTTTTGTTTAAAAAATGGGATGAATTCATAGACACTAGTTTATATTTGAATTGCATTGCATAAACTCTAGTTTAAGTTAAACAACAACTATGAATATTGGCAGAATAGGTATGTACTCGATGATCTTTTTTCGGAAGCATTTTCACTGTGGCTATGGAGACTTTGATTTTTTTTCTCGTTTCAGCTGCTTACAAGGCTTTATGTCTAAAAATTGATAGAACTTCTGGAACGATCCAACATATAAAATATATCTGTTTTTTGTACACACTTATTTAAATTTAAAAAACTATTTCAGTAAAATATAACCACAATTTGGGATCTGAATTTGTTAAACTTTTTGTAAAAAAAATATAAAATCACATTGAAACATAGAGACAGGATGTTAGTATTTTTTGGATATTCCATATAATGTAGTTAACTAACGATACTAATTTTCAATATCCCAAAATTAAGTATAATTCTTATTTTAAGATATAGCTACTTTTTTTTTTATTTTTCTTAATGTTACAAATACGAAAGTAATATTTTTTAAAGAAATATTTCCACTACGTGTTTATTGTTCAAGATTTCTAATTTAACTGAATGATTTTTAATAATTTAAAATAACAGTTACCTCTGCATCAAGAGTATAAGAACTGCTGGATTGTTTTTTTTTTAATAGAAACAATCGATACTATATTAAGTTACATAAAATGTAATCATCCATTACAATTCATTAACAATAAAAATAAATGATATTAAGTTTCATTTTAGAATTTTCATAATAATAATACATAATAAATTTATGGAAGCAAGAAATTCGAGTAATACATTTGAATGAATTGGTAAATTAATTTTAGGAGGATATCATGTATAAATATATATCATGTATAAATATAATAATATGGATTAAAATCATATTTGTTACTTAATGGTTTGATAAATATAGTTGATTTTGAGCAAAGTTTACTGCTGAATTTGGCGAGAAAATTTGAAACAAACATTTAGGTTTAACTTTTAACCTACTCACATGAATTGGTAAACTCATGTTCATTAACTCTCCGGGAATTAAAACGCCCAGTAATTGCCGTCAAACTTGGTAGTTAAGGGTTTTTGGTGCGTCCCTAAGAGAAAATTATGATAGCCATAAAACTATTCCGTCACCAAATCGCAAATACATAAGTCGTACTTTTGAATTTAAAGTATTTTTAATGTTATTAACGATATCCATCATAGATCCCTTTATTGATTTTTCTCGTTAACTTCTCAAAGGATTTACAAACAAGATGTTTTATTAAAAGTTTGAATATCGTGATCAACTTTTACCATACGAGCATACTACAAACTAACGAACTAGTAGTGTATTTTATTCTTTTCTCATACTTTTCGCACTCATAATGAATTAGTGGAGTAAAATTAAGCATATCTACAATTTGAAAATCGGAATCATAGAGGAAAGAGGAAAGGTATTCCTTCCTCTATGATCGGAATCGAGGGAAAGCTTAAGAATATTAATTTTTGAATGAATTATTAAAAAATTACATAGGTACTAATAATATCCCTGAATTAAAAACAATTTTTGAAAAATAGGTAATTTTGCTGATTTTTCATGGTTTTTGACTGGCTCCAGAACCTTGACTTTAATATGTATATAGGAGGCTTATACTTACCAAATATTAAATATAGATATCTTTCAACAAATTACTATTCTTAAGCTTTAAAATGCCGTTTCAAACAAAAAGATATCTTTAATAGACGCAAAACTATAATAACATAAAAACGTTTTGCAAAAGTTCGAATGCGGATAGCGAAGAAACCACGCAACTTAAAATTGAATCATCATGGATTTGCTTCCTTACAGTCCTAGAGAACATACCTACAAAGTTTTAGCAAAATCTTAAATGGGACAGAACGACTTCATACGGAATGACATATATTTCCGCAAACGGTCCTTAAAAATGGTTGTAATCGAGAGCGGTGAAATTTTTTTTTAACTTTCTTATTTGACTAGCAGAACTATACTAGTTTTACAGATTCATCGACTTTCCCTGGATTCCGAGATATAAATCTAATTTTACTCCACTATATACCTTTTGGTGGTTATTTTGTATTTTAGATTTTGACAGATATCAACCAACAAAAAAGTTGGTTCTAGAAAAAATTTGTATACAGTAAATGCAGTAAGTTAGAATTCCTGTTCTATGCGTAAGGACATTTTTCGATATTATTGATATAAAGAACATTAAAGACCAACAAAGTTGAAAAAAATTTAGTATTTACTTATGATAAATTAGCACAATTGTTATCAAAATATTAGAAAAAATATGCATCGAAAAATATCGTCGGCGTAAAGCAGTAGTGTTCTAAATCCACTTTTTACCGAAAATGAGTTAATGATGCAGTTTTACTAATTTGAGGGTGCTCTTTCCGAATTTTAAAACCGTTTTTGTCAAAAAAAATTTCATTCCGCAGTTAACATAACTTAATGGGACATAGAGCAATAAAAACAGGGAAGTAGCTTTTTGAAAATTAGCCCGAGTATTCTTGATTGTTCTAAGTCCCATCATGATCATATTTTGTTCTAAGTCCACTTTTTATTTAAGGAAAAAACGTACTTGTATAGGAATTGTTCTATGTCCAATTTTGGGTTTTTAGTTTTTAAAAATATTTAAAAATAGTATGCACCTACTAGAAAAGAACAAACTTTATAAAAAACATAACTTGAATGGCAAACTAGCAGAAAATTGTCGCTTTAAACCAATTTGAAACTTAAAAATCGTCCCCTGTAAAATTTGCTTTTTGTGACTTAGAACAATTTTGCTTTACGGCGACGAGTTGAAGCTTAAAATTCTCTACATTTTTGTCTTACATTTTTTTGTTTGTTTGTTAACAAACATAAAAATCATGAATATTGTCTTGTGAAATAAACGTCATCTTTTAAAATATCTGCTTTTTAGCATTTCCGGTTGCCTTTCGCCATTTTAAGCTTTTGTTTGTTTAGTTTAATCAAATTTAATGAACCTACTTATGCCGAAAAAAATTCAACATTGAAGTTGATTTTTTTCTTATTCAAACTGAAATATGGTTAAAATCAGTGTTTGTTCATATTTTTTGTATGACAAAAATGTAGAGAATTTTAAGATATATAAACCTTTCATAACATAGGTAACTTCATAATATTTTGACATAAGTTATAAGAAATTTATGTCGTTTTCGATTGGTTTCACTCAAGGATTCACTCATTCTGAAATCCAATAAAACAGTTTGAATCACTGTCACTCAATTCTGAAATTTTATATCTGTATTTGTTAATAAACAAATAAAATTGTGAACTTTCAAACGTCAAACATTAAATAATTTTTTTTTCCTTCAAACGAAATAATATAAATTAATATTCAATAACGGTAATATTCAACAAATTAATAGGATAGATGGGTGGTAAAATATTTTAAATAAATATAATAATGCTCTTATTTGTTTGAAAGTAAATTAAAAAAATAATTTCAGAAAACAAAACAAAAGAAACTGATTGAGTGATTATTTTGACTTTTGAATATTGATGTATTAGTGCTTCTTGACTGGATTCTGATTTTGAATCGAGAAGAGAATTTCTCTTCTGAGAAGAGTTTTTTCTGTCATTTTCGTTCGAATAAAACAGTTTCAGAAGGCTTCTGAATGATTCCGGACGCTTCCGGAGAGCCAATCGAAAACGACATTAATTTTCTATGTTCATTGTCATATACACATTTTTTCTAGAATTCAATAAAAACCGAGAAACCTTTAAATCCAAGATATCGATAATTCTGAAAGTTTTTCGCCCTTATGTACATAATGCTTGTTTCAAACAAAAATTAAATTAATTTATATGGTTGGCGCATAGTTTGACCGTACCTATCTTATCTTAAGATATTCTTACGAATATTTCTTTTTTGATTTTTTCAGTTTTTCAAACTGTGGAATAAAATAGCTTATTTAACATTTTTTGTTGATGCAAACTATGCAGTGATAATTGCTTATTTTTGAATGTTGGGTCGAATGAGACTTAAATCCCGATATGACATCCCCCAGAGAAGCCATTGATTTGCTATAGAGGGTTATATTCTGTTTTGGATCATAACTCTAACGCGTTGAAGTTTTTAGAATTTGATCATCGAAATACGAGTAGTATCTACAAATTGTAAAAAAAACACGACATGTAATTCGGCATAGTCGGCATTTAATTTCATTCCATTCCACTCATACAGTAAAATACACACCTAATATAGGCGTACCTAGTTACAAAACTTATTTTTAAAATACTTTAGCTTTTTTTTTGTAATTTGGATCTCTGAATATATTATTGCTATTTATTTATCCTTCAATAGATGGTTTGTTCTGCTTTTGTACACCAATATTTTTTGGCAATAACAAAGCTAAAAATCCATTTAAAATCAATGCAATGCTGGCTGTTAACAATCCAATCTGACAGTTGTGCTCAAGCAATAAACCAATGAAATTTGTTCCAAAAACACTTCCTATTCTGCCAATCATCAAGGACACGCAACACGCCATAGCTCTAGAAAAAAAAAAAAATAACATTAAGTTCTTATACGAAAAATACCTTATTCTCAAGATACCTCAAATGAGTTGGAAAAATATCCACAGTAATTGAATTTAAGACAGTAACGCCTAAGCCACAAACTAAAAATACTTGTAATGAGTAAACAGCAACAATTGGAATAGTGACAGTGGCTGAAAAGATTCCACCAACTCCACAAATCATAAGAATGATAACTAAAAAAAAAAATAGATTTAAATTAAGTAAAGGATTATAATTGACACTAAATAAAACTAGCTTACACAAAGTTCTGATGCGTCCTAGTTTTCCGGTAAAATAGCCAACTCCCAAATAAAGTGCTAAATAAATGGCCTCTAATGACAAAGTATGTTGGTAGGTTGAAAGTTCCAATGATTGGTTGCATTTGCTCTCCTTAAATAGAAAAATAAGGAAAATTTAAAAATATTTGAGGATATTTTTAAGATTAATAAAAAAAAATTGGTAGAGCCAATTTAAAAAAATATTTTTTAAGCCTTTATAAGTAAGAAAAACCAATGTCTGGCAGCTGCAATGTGAAAACTTTGAGATGAATTATAGTAGAGTATCCTTGTCTACTCTGTAGAGACCCTACGCGTTTTAAAGCTTCATCTCAAAAGATTTATTTTGTGTTAAAAGTTTTGCCATATTTTTTTCGTGAATTGCGCTGATAACGAGTTTTTCTTTAAGGAAATGCACTTTTGTGCATCATTAATTCAAAATTTTTTATCGAACTCAATTTTGTTGTCTAAAAATTCCTGTTTTCATAAGTCAAAATTCTATACAGGGTGTCCCGGGATGAGATAAAAAGATTTTGAGGGATGATTCTTTTGTATAAAAAATTGTTCTACAGTAACTCTCTATCTGCAAAGTTGATACCCTTTAGCGATGATTTAAGAAAACGCTTACTTTGATATGCCTTTGCTCATGTTAATGTTAATAACTCCGTTAATACTTATGATAAAAACTTCATTAATGTCTTGATTTTTAGAAGAAATGCTATTCTTTGTACCTGCATTTAAAAAATGTTAATATCTTTTTTAATTGCTCAGGAATTATTTTTTTCTTACCCATGGTAATTTTTGATTTTGGGGGCGATTTTCTTCGATAAATTTGTTATAAGCATAGTGTTTTATAAATTTATTCTTATAAAGAAAACAATAATGAACAAAAATGTCGTTTACAAGTTTGCCAGAAAACTTATAGATTTTTTGATATTTGGGAAAACCTGCACCAGGTAAAATCTCTAAAAAATGTGTTTTTTTGCTTTAGTCAAAAATGGGTACGAATTAAAAATTTCTTTTTGTAGTTTAAGTTTATGCAGGTACAAAGAATAGCATTTCTTCTAAAAATAAAGACATTAATGAAGTTTTTATCATAAGTATTAAACGAGTTTTTAACATTAAGATGTGTAAAGGCATACCAAAGTAAGCGTTTTCTTAAATCATCGCTAAAGGGTATCAACTTTGCAGATAGAGAGTTCTTGTAGAAAAATTTTTTTCTTAGAATATACCCAAGAATCATCCCTCAAAATCTTCCTATTTCATCCTAAGACACCCTGTATATTGGGACGAATATTTAGAAGGTCAAAATTCATCACTAACTGCAGTATTTGTACTAAAAATATATTAAGTATTTGATTGATGAAATTTGCGATATTTTAAAATAAATATCTTGAAACTGTATAAGGTCCACGAAAGAGTTTAGGGCTCCAATTTTGAAATAAAATTAAGCTTATTTCCAAAACTGGGTAAATATTTGTTTATTGAATTTCGAAAGTTGTTTATTTTTTTATTTTTTTATAAAATTTGAGAGTTCTTGCTATTATCCGATAATGGCTTTGCCATTTTTTTTAATCGAAAACTTACATATTTTTTAGTTTTTCGTGTTCTAAGATCTCGTTAATAGACAAATAGTTTTTTTTATTGTAAAAAGAAACAGAAAAAATGTTTTCAGCAGTGTTGCCAGAATATTTTAGGGGCAAGAAGTCGATTTTGAAAAATCTTGGAGCCAAAAATAGCCGCTTTCAAAAATGGTCCAGAAAACGCAAACAATATCCTTTTGGTATGAGATTTTTGATTTTTTTTTTAAATTTTCAGATAACTTTTGCTAAGCATAAGCTATAGGTAACTTCGAGGTAGTAAAGGACTTCGTCTACCAAGGCTCCGCTATAAACACTGAAAACTGATTGGTCCTACAATTATAGTTCTTAACATGCTTTTAATTTTGTATCTGCACCAATAAATCATTTTACTAAATACTGATCCCCCGAAAATTAATTTTTTTTCTTACTTACCAGTACTTCTGCTGTTGAATTTACTACAACTGATTCAGTGCTGTCCATAATGTACAAGATTTCACAAATTTGAAGTTTAGCGTTCGGATTAACACTGGTAAATTGCATAACTTTGTTAAGCACAAATGGAAACCACATAAGAAGTCCATGAGCAGTGAAAAATATCCAAAATATTATAAAACATATAACTGTTGTATTGCGACGGTGTTCCTTCATAAAAAGTGGAGCTGTCTGATTCCACATTGATCGTAGAAGAACTTTTACGGCACACCCTTTTTCTTCTTCTTCAACCTTTAGTTTACGAATTTCTTTTACTTCTGGCAAAATTGATGTTACCTGAAGTTATAAATAAAAAAATGTTAAGAATTATTCAAGTAAAAAGAAAAAAACACTACAAACCTTAAAAGACTCTCTTGGGTTCCCAGTATTTGTTGAATACATTTTTCTTAAGATTTCTATAACTTCTTCTTCTCTACCAATTGATATCAAATATTTCGGACTTTCTGGTATATAAAATAGACTCAATCCACAAACTAAACCCAGTAGACCGATAACAAGGATATACATTCGCCAGGGTTTGTATTCTATATCCAAAAGTGGAACATCAAATGACCAAGATTGATTAATAACTGCCCAGGCTACAATGGGATAAAGTAGAGATGCTGCCGCACAAATAAAACCAGCTGACATGATAGCACGATTTCTCATCCTGTCCGTGTGAAACTCTCCAAGATATGGAAAAACTGCTGCTGAACCAGCAGATAACCTATACATAGAAAAAACGAATAGATTTCCATTTTCAAATAAAATCCTGATCAAATACTAACACAAATCCATTTAAGTATCGCAGAATCAAAAGGGTTTCAAAATTTGGTGAAAAGCTTGAAGCAACTGTGAATAAGTAACCGATAATTAAGGTTGGTCGTATAACTTTCCTTCGACCCGTAGTATCGGCTAGATATCCCCAAAGATGTGAACTACTGATGATACCTAAAAACCCAGCAGCTGCTAGAATTCCTTTTTTCTGATAGTTCAAATCCATATCACAGTCTGTCACTGGAAGGACGAAATTAATGCCAATACACTCAACAACAACGTTGATAAGAATCAGTCCGGATACAACAATAACAAAATAATTGAACCTTCCATATTCTAGAAAATTAAATAAATCATCAAGAATTCAAAAAGGACGAAAAAATAAAATTTAGCTTACTTGTTTCTTCTAAAGCCTGATCAATTGGAAGACGATAATCGACCGGTTTAGTCATATTGCCGGTTTTGATATCTCAAGATGGAAATTCAACGAGTTATTAAAGTGGGCTATAGTACTGTACTGAAGTTTAAATAAGTTTTCTATTGTTTATTAGAAACCTCGTAAATATTTGAGATTTGTATGTGTAAATATTACCTCGTCAACTTGGGATAATCCGTTTGTTTTAAATTTCATTTGATAGACTTTAAGTAAATATTATTAACCATGTTTTGAAAAGTGTTCTGGGAGGTATCATGTAATTATGTATACTTAAGAAGATACTTTTTTAAGGGGAGTCTTAGGTTGGGAGAAGTTCTAATAGTTTTATAAAAATTGTCAAGATAGTGGAGAGTTCCAAGTTTAGAAATTTCCCATATTAGTAAGGAGACTTGCGAATATTTTTGTTAATAAATGCATCCGACTCAAAGCTATAATTTGGTGGAAAAATCAGATAGTTAACTATACTTTTGGCAGAAAATGTTTTTTGTAAACACTAATCTCATCAATTTCATTTAATTAGTGGTTTCATTATTTACTATGTTTTTTCCTCTAGTCTAGAAGATATAAGAACTGTAGGCAAATATGACCGAAAAATGTAAAAAATTGAGTTTTACACAAGAAAAAATCATTACTTATAATCACATGCATAGCCGTAGCAAGGATTTCATTTCGGGAGGGGTTAGCTCAGACCGAGAAAACATTTTCTTTATATATTTTTACATGTGAGCGTAAGCGAGCAAAAAAAATTTTGTAGAAGCCTTCCTAAACCTTATACAAAAAACTATTTCATAAAATATCATATACAAAAACACTAGATATTATCAATGGTTTTAACAGCCAGCAGGTAAATCATAAATGGACTTTTCTCTCTCTGATGAGATTAATGTATTATTTTTTTCAAATTTCTTTGTTTATTAAAAGTTTTGAACATTAAAGCCTAGTACGCAGCTGAAGCGGAACGAAATTTTCCATACAAAAATAGCATAACGAAATCTTGAACGAAAAATTTCGTTTTACTTTTCGTTTTTTAGTACCTACGCAGCTCTAGAAAGTTTTAACTCATTTGTCACTTACTTTTCATTGTCTTGTGCATTTTTCTTGATTCCAAGAGCAGTGTATATCACGTCTGAATTTGAAAAATCGAGTTTTTAAGCCCTAGTTTTTCCCTGCCATTTTAATGTCCAGAGCTTTAAAACTAATGTGCATCGGTTTCTCCTTTTAAATCCCTCCCTATTTTCCTGAAGCTCGCACTGTGTTTAACATATGAAGGGTATTTACTCCCTTTAGTGCGCGTTAATTATAAAAAAAAAAAAATATTTCAAAAATGCTTTTTACTTTTACGCTAGTTAAGATTCAAATAGATAGGTATACACTGAGGGAAAAAATAAATTGAAGTTGAAACGTCGTTGTTTCAAAGATGACCTACTTTAATTTATGTGACTTTAAGATACGAAACCATCAAAAATTAACCATTTTTCCACGTTGATTTTAAAATGTTCATATTCAACGCAAAATCATTCCGAATAATAGTTAAATCAATGTGGTTTTCATTGATTTCACGTTGTTTTATGGTGGCTTTTCCCTCAGTGTAGAAAGTACAAAAATAATCAGTATTTGTGATTAGTATCTACAGACAAAATGCAACCCAAACGTCAATATACCTATATCATTTAAAAATGAAAGTTTCCAATATTAAGGCTGAAGGAACAATTTTCTTGCATTCTCGTTTCTTGTTCATATTCAGCCTAGTTTGCTGTGTTACCACAAGCTTTAACAAGTCAGTAATCTGAATTTGACCAAAAAAATTATTTAGCATACAACTATAAGAATGGCATTCCCAAGAAAAAACAAAAAATGCATAGTATTTGTGTTTATGTCGTATTTTTTCAAAAAAGAGCTCTTTTAGCAAAAACAAATTGTATACTTTCTTAAAAAGAGACAATCAATTTATAATTATCCGTTTTTGTGTACGACTTATGGTTCCCCCTTATAAGAGGGTTGAAAATTTCATGCAAATCAGTAGGTAGAAGGTAGATACTTCTTAAAAAAAAAAAAATACTTTTTTCATATATTTTATTTTGTTCAAAGTTTTTTGAAACTTAATCGATTTATCACTAAAATATAAAAGCAATTCATCAAGTTCGGCATATTATTATGCACAAGTATGTACATATTAGGGTTGTAGGTATTTGTTCAAATTCTCATCATATGGTTTTCTAAAATTTGGGGGGGGGGGGGGGGGGGGGGGATGGGGGCTATGATCACATGATTGAGACATCTTCATTGAATGTACAGTTAAATTTTTAACAATTTTTGTTGATTTAGGGGAAGAGTCGACATGGAATCTAAAGTTTTGTTAAATACAAATTTTTTGTTTTGTTAGTTGACTTATTTGAGAAAAACTAAAAATGCAGTTTTATTGCAATTGCTTTGAATGTTACATATGCAAAGTTTAATCAAAATCGTAAGAGCCGTTTTCAAGTTATTTGGTATAATTTGAAAACTTTGTATGGTAGGTAATTTTTTTTTTACTTTTTTTGAGAAAAAACTAAAAATTCAGTTTTATTACAATTGCTTTGCTTTTTTGAGTCAAAAATCATAAGGCTAGATGAACTTTTACTAAAACTTCAACTAAAACCACAAAAAAGAATCATACCCAATGGTAAAAGGTAGATTGGATTGACGAGATAAATTTAAACACCAGAAGTTTTTTGGCAACAGAAGACTACGTGTTGTCTGATATAATTTTTCAGCTAGATGAAGACATGACCAAAACTTTTAGAATTGTCAAATATTGCTTCGGAAATCGGAAATTTAAGACAATTTCGTAGTCAGCATAAGGCCCTGTCCCATTTTGGCTAAAAATCTGTTGAAAATTTTGAAGAAATTGTAAGGGCAGTAAAAAACGCAAGCCTAAAAGTGATGAGTTTTGAGCTCTCCACTAAGCTGAAATACGACGGAATTTACAAACTATTTCTTCACAGATTGATAGATCGTATCTCGAGGCATTGTTTAAAGTGGTAAAAATTAACTCTAGTACACTCAATATATTGAAACAAAAGCCTTTTTCCAAAACGAGCAGAATTGGTCAAGTCCATATACCAATATGATACTCTCCATTTTTGGATAATGAAGCATTTTTAAAAGTTTTAACCAGTAAAACTAATGGTTGCATAGTATAGAAAAATAATAAAATTAAAACGATTTAATTTATGTAAACAACACTAAGTTTTAAACAACTTTTTCAAAAAAGGCAAAACAGTTGACCACTTTTGCTCGTCACTGTATATTATCTATATAAAAAGGTTAAAAATACAAAGTTGTTATTATTCGTTAGAGATTTTGTGAAAATGGTCGAAGGCTTTATAAACAAAAATGCACCTGCAAGTTAGTTAAGAAATGAATGACTAAAGCATTATTTCAAACATTTAAATCTCAATCATTAGAAAATAAGCAACATTTGGATCTGATGTCAACCAAAGAACAAAATAGTTGTCACTTAAAATCTGCGTTATAGAAATTAAACTAAACATTTAGAAGCAATTAACCCCAGAAGTTTTTCAAACCCCATCGTTCACTAACAACTATTAATTATTTGAAATTAAAAGGAAAACGATTCAGACAAACTATTTGATTTCATAAATCAAATTGCCACCCAGCCGCTTTTAAGTCTGCTAGTGAAAGTCTGACGTTAAGCGTCAACAATTCATGTTTTGATATAGCTCTAAGAACATTATTTGTATTTGAATAGAGATAAGTCTAAGAACTATTCACATAGTTACGTTTAAAAAATTATTTCAACGTAACAGACCCTAGACGTCATGGCATAATAATGCATGTGGGATATGTACAATTTGAAAAGTGTTCATAATAAATTGTTTGCAATTTGACATTGTTTTCAAGTGTTCCAAGAAGTATTCCAATCATTGAAATCGCAGACAATTACGTAACTACGTTTAAAACAAAAACACTATGAGAAAATATTTAAAATTTATGACCATATTCTAAATAAATAAACTAACTCTGATTGACTGCAATTGTTCAGGTCAAATACGGACTGAATCCCTGAATAGAAACTTATTAAGGTATACACTTGTATGAATTTTTGTTTTGAGGTTGACGCATGAATCGTACCTGAGTTAATCAAGGTCAACAATAACAATCCAAAAACGTCTTGATGTAATCCCAACAGAAGTCACATTTTGATACATTGTCACATTAGGACACTTTCGCGACACATTCGGAACACGTTTGGGACAAGTTCGGAACACATTCGGGACATATTTGGGACACATTCGTTCGGGACAGGTTCGGGACACGTTTGGGGCACGTTCGGGATACGTTCGGGACTTGTTCGGGACACGTTCGGATCATGTTCGGGACACGTTCAGGTCACGTTCGGGACACATTCGGGACACGTTCAGGACACATTCGGGACACGTTCGGGACACGTTGGGGATACGTTCGGGACGTATTCAGGACACATTCGGGATACGTTCCATACACGTTCGGGGCAGGTTCGGGACTCGTTTGGGACACGTTCGGGCAACGCTCCTGACACATTCGGGACACGTTCGGGACACTTTCGGGACACGTTTGGGACACGTTTTTGGACACGTTGGGGATAAGTTCTGGACGTATTCGGGACACGAACAGGATTAAGTCAACCAAGAAACTCTTGAACGTTCAGGACCTAATTGGGACTCGTTCGGGACACTTTCGGTACAAATTTGGGACACGTTGGGGATAAGTTCGGGACGTATTCGGGTCACGAACAGGATTAAGTCAACCAACGAAACTCTTGATCTAAAAGCAGCTTCTGCGACCAGTCATTGCCTATAGCTTTCCATTATGTTACACCATCTCCAAGACAGCCATTAAGGAACTACGAATATTCGAGAGAAAATTACTGAGGATGTGCACTGGACTTATCTTCGACCGACAACAAGCGATTCTACGAGGAAGCAAAAATCATACCATTGGACAAGCATATACTGCAATCGGCGAAGATACTTGTAGGAAATATTGCCAATCACCCCAATCAGCTGATGCGAATAATGACAGCCCAACGACGACATCCCGAACCTAGGTACCTTTGCGCTTTGGATATACTGGATGAGCACATAATTTCAATGGACAACAAAGAAGCAGTTCATTTTTATGCCGACACCCAGTCGGCATACTACCGCGGCTAAACGCCAACCAAACCAACCCAACTCAACCAACCCAACAACTGGACATCCGGGTCTAAACACCCCAAAGACAACCTAGACAGCAGACTTTTTAAATTAAGTTTATCCATTTATTATATTTGTTTATATTTTCTAACTCTGTCATTGTTTACGGCAGGCCCCCTTTGTGCCAGCAAAATTTTGTATCTATCAAAGTATCTTAGAAATAAGTTATTTTAAGTAAATTGTAAATAGTAAGTTCAATATACAAAAATTGAAAAAAAAAAAATTGACACGTTCGGGACACAAAATTACCTTTCATTTGATACTAAATAATTACATAGGTCTTATGCTTCTCCTGGAAAATTAGTTCTTAATATGAACTTAACATACGGTAATATCTCTATTACCACTCATACGATTTTCAAAAGAAATCACAATTTATATGCAGAAGCCTTCAGGTTTGATTTGATACTAGTCTAATGGCTTTTCGACTTTGGCTCAAGTCCCATTTAATTTGGCCTAGTCTACTTTGTGTGGAAAATGTTCAACTTTTGGAGTGATTTATTTAAAGAAGTTTCGGACCTACAGAGATCATCATCATCTACTTTATTTTATTAGTACAAAGTTTGGACGTACCGGCTTCATACACCGAATGCCCCTACAAAAATGAAATCCTCAATTTTTTAACTTTTTTTCATAGATTTTAGGTTAGAATTTTAGTTAAAACTAAATTAAAAATTTGTGCTCTGGAGTTCCGGTCTATTTAATAGACTACTAAAATACATTATACATAGATACATAACATTATATAGTTAAAATGTATTTTTAAGTGTCAACTTTAATATAACCCATTTTAAAATATCGCAGATCAACGACTTGAGAAAAATTAAGTCTCAGATTGCATTTATTTGGATAGAAATCTATATTATTTACTTAGCTTCCTATTTACCTATTTTTTTTTTTTTTTTTGATTTCCAAACATTATTTTTAAAAATAAAATGATTGTTTAAGAACCTTGTGTTTTCGTTTCTATTTTTTTTTGTGCTAGACAAATATGTTTTTACGAACAAAATGCACACGAATGAAAGGTGAATGTTTTTAATTTTGAATTTAGAAAATTGAATTAAGATGTACGAGGTGATATAACGTTTTACGACCTTTGAAATACCTACAGACTTAAAAACGTCTTAGTTCGAATAGCCAAACAAAGTCCTTTAACTAAGGCCCATTTCACACATCACACATAGCCGGGAACCGGGTAAACGGCCTGGAAAGCCGGTTACTAGATACACGTTCTTATGGGCGCCTTCAAACGATTAAATTGAAAACTTATGAAGAAAAACCGGCTACCTGGACCGGTTAGACGGTCGCCGGCTATGTGTGAAGTACGCCTAAGGGTTTAATTTTCTGACTGATAAACTGAACAAAACAAAAAAAAATAGCTGAAAAGAAATGGTATAGTTTTTCATTAAATAGTGACTAGTCAAAAATTGTGAAGCATAACCTTAGACTAACAAAACTTTAACCCTGAATAATGCTTTAAATCAAATTATATAGAAAAGAAACATTGAGAACTATCTATTTTTGTGTACTATTATTGTGAACTATTAATGTATTGATTAGTAGACGAGGTTCTTTATTGTCATTTATCCAATCACTAACATAGATTGAATATCGAAAAAAGTTGTTTCAAACTTCCAATCTCTTAATCTCTAAGCGATTCTATATTAAATCAACAAAAAATTTACCTATATACTCATTTAAAAAACAAAAACGAAACACTTGGTAAACAAACACCCAGTTTCCAAAACAATTCAAATGTATTTTTATCACCACGTTTAAGGTGTTTTTTCTTTTAAATAAAAAAAAGAAAGTACCTATAATGTCAAATCATGAATAATCATATTTTATTTTTAAACTTTTAAAGCTTTTTTGGCAAATAATATTTAAACACTGAATTGAAATTAACGTGTTTGCTTTATTTTATTTTTCTAGAAAACGTTTAAAACAAAGTTTTTGTTTTGAACTCGTAAAACAAACACAAGTTTTTTAAAGTTTTTTTTTTTCTTTCAGGTAAATAAACAAAAGATTTAAATCAAGAAAGTAGGATTTTACGGGTTTATTACGAAACTTATATTATATATTGCAAATTTATTAACAATTAGTTGTCTTTTAAACATTGATTAAACTATATAGACGGTGGTTCCTCTGCAGTTATTATTTCAAAAAATCTAACGTCATTAGTTTTAAAGTTTAAAGTGTGTATTAAATTGGTACGTTAATTAAAATCTATTTTTATAAATTTTATGCTAAAGTTTAAAAAAAATATAAATAAAAAACGGTATGGACAAGAATTGAAACAGTTTTTTTTTTTTTGCTTCAAATGTTTATTTTTTATATTTTCCCCAATTATAATTCGATTTACAACTTTTATGGTAATCGCGGTTAAAAATTTGACTTAAAAATATCAATATAATGACGTGAAGTTTAAAAAATTAAGAACCGATTTATGGACCACTTGAGATCATCAACTTTAAATTTGTATGCAGTTTTCAACATTGTTTTTATTTTCCTTTATCATTTGAAACCGTTATATTAACGCTCAGTGCCGTAAAAAATAGGCAAAATTGCATTTTTAGAAAAAAAAAGATAAAAAAAATTGCTAGAGCTGTTTTTTAAATAAACATTTTAAATAAATAATTTGTTGAAAACAAAATTAAATAGAGTTGGTACATATGTGTAGTGATTAATTATATTTTTTAAAATATTAAGGAGGAATTAATTATTGTTAAGTCAAAATATTTTCGATTTGATTTATCAACAAGAAAAAAATCATTTTTTTTAATCCAAAAATTATTTTTTTTTCAAAATGTAGATTTTTAAAACTATAAACAGAAATGATGGTTCTATGGCAGGTGTCATTAGTAAAATTATATTGAAAAAAACTTTTTTCATTAAAAGTTAGACCTTGGTTTAAAAGTTACATTTGAATCTTTTCACTAAGGGCCAGTTTGTTCACAGTTGATTATCTTTTAATCAAAAATTGTTCCATAGAAAAATTCATGATTTAAAGATAATCGAGTGTGAACAAACAGGCCCTAAAATCTTTTGAGATGTCAAACTTTTTCAAAATTGTTATGAGTGTCCCGTTATTTTTGATCCTATAAATATCATTTCTAAATACGGCTCTGAAAAAAAAGCGCTACTATAGTTTGGTGTTTATCGGTCCATATGTTAAAACTGTAGCTCCTTATAAATACATATAGACTGATAGACGAGGATAAGTACAACATAATGATTGCATTAAGCTTGTCCATTAGTGTCGGTCTTCTTGTAGTGAAAACAGCTTACAAATCCAATATGAAATTAATACTAATATTATTTTTTTTTCAGGAACTACACCTAAATAAAATACATATATGTTAATAAAATAATGATGAGTGTCAACAAATTTGTTTACTAAAATAACATTTCGTTATTTTTGTTTGGTAAGAATTGTTTTTTCATTTTTTCCAATTATTTGAATAACTATTACTGTTAATTCATAATATTAATCATAATTCATTTTTCATATAAGATTTTTGTATTGCATTTATATAAGTTGCTATTTGGATGCAATGCCAACAAATTAAATTGGATTTAAATTGTATTACCAAATATACAAAAATACATAAATAAAGATATAAAAAAGTAGTATGAAATTTTTAGGAAAAGAGTTTTGACTTTTTCGAAAAAAATATAAAATATAACACACCCTAATGTACATGTGAATGTTCTTTAAAATTTCCATATCCCATATACGTATATGTACATGATAATATCCTTAAATAATTGCTAGACGTAATTGAATAAAAACATTTATTTATCAAATTTATTAATAAAGTATTTCTATTTACTATAACGATCACTACGGCGTATACGTAACAAAAATAGATATATTTCTTTTTGCAACATAGATACAACAAATACCTTTATTTTTGATTTTGAAAGGCACAAAATGTTTTGAAATGTACAAGTTTCTATTTGGTTCGAGTAAAGAAAGTATTTTTTATCCTTGTTTAACTTACTTTTCAACATAAGATTTACTTATTTCTCACTTACTTATCAAAAAATAATACCCTCTTGGAAATAAATTCATTCAAGATCAAATGCTAAGAATATTGTTTAAGTGAATATATGTAAATAATTTTAACGGGTTGCAATTCTCAAATATTAGATCATACAATTTTCTGAAGGAATGTTGTCATTTTTGTTATTAAAAGATCAGGAGCCTTAATTCCAAATTCTGTTTCGGCAATGTACGATATTTGGATCATCCAGCGACTACAGACTTTAGCTTGGGGGCCTTTATTTAAGGTAGTTCGCATCATAAGCCCTATACTATACAGTAGACTGATTCAAAAAAATTTTTTTTTTCTTTTGTTCAAAGCATTGTTAAAAATATTGTTGGAAATGACGACAAAAAAATACTGTAAAACTTTCAGCCCTTAATGTTAACATTTAGTACCGCCGCATCGCAATTTTCTATTTCCCATACGATTTGTATGGGAAAGATTGTGTATTTGTGTTTAGAATTTTGTATCTTTTTAATGGTTCATCAAAAAGGCTAGATTTAATCATTTTCTTGTATAAAATTGAACGCTCTACAAGATTGCATTTATGAAATTAAAAAAAAACGGACGCGAAAAATTAATTAAAATAATTTTTAGTTGAAAAAATGAATAATTCGAATTTATTGAAAAAATCTAATATGATAGTTTTAGGGGTTTGTGAGTTATATAAAAAGATCTGTGAAACCAAAACACAATATAGAATACAAATATTCGAAAATTTTGCCAAATTTTTTGAAAAACATATAGCTCAGGGCAATTAGTCAAAATATGGGCATGAAATCGCATTTTTCGCGGGACAAAATTTTTTTCATGGAATGTGTTCGGGTGGTTGTCCTTATCATAAAAGTCAATTTGTTGGGAAAATTGGAGGTTGGGAACAGCCGCCATCTTGGAAAAGAGATTGGTAGCGTTTTTATTGAATAGCTCCATTGTTATTCATTTTAACAGAAAATGACAAAGGTAGGACTTATTAACAATAAAATTATCTAAACAATGATATACAAAACAATTCCGTGAGTTGATTAAATAAAATTTTATAGTTAGTCAAAGTGCGGGTTTGTATCGCAAGGTTGGGACAAAATGACATTTTTTCATATATCTGACGAACTTTTGATTTGTTTGGATAATTCTTCAAGAATGAATTATAGTACTTATAATTACCTATAAAATGAGCCCACAATCGTTATTGTAACCATCGTATTGTAGAAGTAATCTAACTCCGAAACTCTCCATGTACTAGTCAAAAGTGAGAAAAAAGCTAGTTTTTTGCTAGTAGGCCGAGAAAATTTTGGGAGTAGAGGTATAACCAAAATATAAGTACGCAGTTTTGCTGCCATACTCGTGTTAATGTCGATTTCAAAGGTCTGACAACTCTAATTTTGGGCTTTATACGGTTTTTGGGGGGTTTAATAACGTAAGTTTTCCAGTTAACGTGAATGGGCTAAATTTATACTATTTGAAATTATAAATATACAAGTATTACACAAACATGAGATGAACTTTTGAATGCGGAATCCTCTGTAGTCCAAAAGAACCCAAACATCTATATAATTGTAGCCTTTGAGAAAAGTTAAGAAATCAGTTAGGTCATTATCGGGATCGGGTCAAAATTCTGCTTTTCAAAATTCTATATAGATAAAAAGCGCGCGCTTTTTAACATTTTCCAAACCCTTTTTTAATTTTTTGCAGAATTTTGAAAAACAGAATTTTGAAAAACAGCATTTTGAAAAGCAGAATTTTGAAAGCAGAATTTTGTTAGGCAGAGTTTTGAAAGCAGAATTTTGACAAAAGAATTTTGACCCCGGCAGAATTTTGACCCCAACCCGTCATTATTGCGGCATCATAATAATAATAGGCGTGTTTTTTCTACAACTCAGTAGCTGCAAATTTTTTTCTTTTATTCGAAAAACAATAAAACCAAAAATACTTACTTGTGTAATTTTTATTATTGTTTTGCGAATAAAATGAAAAATGAGTAGCTACTGAGTATTAGAATAAAACACGCCTAATATCAAATCTCATAGTATTTCTGGTGTCATGGTTGTCCTTAGATATGTTTTTATCTACAAATGTTTTTAATTTTGTATGTTCTTCTGAAGCTACTGTGACTGGAAGTATGGTTTAATTTTGACGTATGGAAATATGTTTTAAATATGGAAGGCAATAGCGAAAATTGGCAAGATCTTCGGTGCTACATAATCATAAATTCACTGCGATTTATTTAATCGTATGAAAAAATTAAATTTGGAGGCAATACAATCTACTACTTCTACTTCATAAAACTAATTGTAAAGTCTCTTTGCGGCGCCAGACTACCAATTTTGTATGGTGTTTGACTTGTTAAGACAATATTGAAATTCAATTAAAAGTATCGATATCATGTTAGGTATATTTTTTATAAAATGATGTTGAAATGAGAGATGGAAATTATGTATAAGTATAATTTGATATTTGATATCGATTTTATAACGTTTATTAGATTATCACCTTATATTATTGTCTACTTGTATCTATTGTAGGGAAACTTTTCACATATCCGTCACGGTTTATTGTAATCAATGGAACAGAAATTTTTCCGGGCTGCATTTTAATTAAAAATAAACAATGGCTTATTGAATAGAAAAATATTGTTCTCTGAGAAATACGTTCTGAATTGTTAAAATATATTTTACCAACATATTAATAACTTTATCTTTTTAAACATCGTCACCTGATTTCAAGAACAATAAGTAACAGATTTCTGAATTTTTGTATACTTATGGTGTTATACGTCATTTTTTCAAACTCTCTCCCTGAAGCCTGGTACGCTGCTCGCGCTAAATTTTAGCTCCCATACAAATTATCGAAAATTTTTAGCCGAGATAAAATGGATCCCATACAAGTTATCGATAACTTGTATGGGAATTTTATCTCAGCTAAAATTTAGCGCGAGCAGCGTACCAGGCTTGAGTATGCAAAAAAAAATTGCTAAATATTTGTTTTAATTTTTTTTTTTGGATTGTTGTCTAAGTAATTCTTATGTTTTGTTTAGTTATATGATGATCTAATAAAAACTGTTTGTTGCATCAGAATATTTTCTTGATTTGCGGCCATCATCAACAAAGAACCGAAGTTTAAAATTAATATTTATACGATGACAAGATAGAGCAATTTAATTAAGAAAAACGTGCTAAGTATCACAAATATCGCCTTATTTTGTTTACTTATTAAACAGTTACCTAACTATAATATGCAATCAGGTGAAACTTTACACTAGACTAAATATCGTCACTTGTTTTTCTTTTAGAAACATTTCAAACTTTATAACTAGGTAGGTATTTTGTTGTGAACATAAATTATATTGAATATTTAAACAAACGATGATGGATTGAAATCAAATTCAGCCAGGCAACGCACAGTGGGGCACCTTGTATGGGAGACCGGAAAAAACTTAATTAAGACTAAACTACTGAACCAATGTTCATGAAATTTGCAGGAAAAGTAGCTAATAGCAAGACAAACCTACATCAATGACCACCCATTGCCACGTCCACTCAGAAAAAAATTATATTAAAAAATCTGAAATCAAGTTTTTGCAGCTGTAAATGACTTACTTCCAATCGCTTTTTTAGAAAAAACAAATTCTTTTGAGTTTATTTGAACATTTTATTAATAAATACCGTTTAAATTTTACATAAATAAAAAAAAAAATCAAAAATTTTCAAAAAAGGAAAAATATCCAAAAACGGTAGGTATGGCATTTTTTTCAAAATTTAACTTTTTTTTGGAAACTTTTTTTTTCCTTGGTTAGTTCTAAAATTTAAACGGCTACAGAGCCTAAAATTTTCCTTCAATTAGCGGAACATTCCATCAAATCATTCCATCCTTTTTTTTGGAAACAACTGGAACAAAAGATAAGAGAGGCTTCAAATAACCAGTTTTACTGTATTCCGATTCCGATAGTTATAAATAAAGTAAAAAAAGTGGCTTAGTGAAAAAAATATTTGTTTTAATAGGTAAATGTGCAATGCATGTTTCATTAACACAAACTCCTGATCCCAACAGCGACTAAATTGGGAAAAACTTTAAAATTGTGGGTTTAAATTTTTTTTTTGCAATCTTATCACAAATTTTGGGCTGTTTAGAAAACGGACTTCACACTTTTTTTTCACTTTTTTTCAACTTTGAGCGATAATCTCCAGGCCCACAATTTTTTCTGATTCTTCAACTAATTTACTGTTAGAAACACGTGTAGTATCAAAATAAATCGTACTTCCGAAAGTTGGGTTTTTCCGCCTTTTGCCCACTGTGCAACGCAACGTTAGCTCTGAAGAAAAATAGAAATCTTTTTGGTCAAGAGCGCCAGGAACGCCTTAGATGCATATTAGGGTGTCCTTTATTTTGAAAATTGCTGAATTTAATGCGCATACTCAAAAGTTTCAAAATAAATACAAAAAAGATCAAAGAGGCAGTCAAGGTCGAGGAAAAAAAATGTCTCCATAAATAAAAACTTAATCAAGAATTTAAAAAAAAAAATGTTATATCTAATTGCGTTTTGAACCGTGAAAAAAAATTCCTAAAAAAAAATTGTAATTATTTTTTTTCGAGCAAAATAGCAAATTCATATGAATTTAGGAAGTTACTAAAAGAGATAGTAAGATTCTAAAATCGTTTAAAATTAGCAAATTCTTCTTATTACCTTAGTAACTTACTAAAATAGCTTTAACATTTAACTAAATCGTCTAAAATCTTGCACCAATGACATGCATGCATTATGTACATACAATGTCCATTTGGTGGGTGAATTATTAAAAACAACACCTTTTTTCTTCAGGTACTACAACAGGGAATACCCTCGTGGAAAATTAACTATTCACTAACGATTTTATCGTTTATACTTTGTAGTTCTGTACAAAGCTAAATAAAATTTACCACAACTAATCTGAGATCAAACTGAATGAAAAATTTATCAATAAAAATTTCAAAAATGAATATCGGAAATTACTTGTTATTAAGGTAAATTATTAGTCCATTGTTATTTTGAAGTAAAGTCAGATTTACCATTTATTTGTGTGATCGTTTATTTCCAGTTTGTTTTTCTATTTGGAAAATTTTGTACCATGTTCATTTTTGTAAGGTTTGAATCATTGGTCTCCTTTCAAACGTTTTCAGTTTTACTCGCTCTTTATTCGGTTTACTCGAAATTTGTTTTTTTTTTTTTTTTTTATAGAATTTGAAAAACGGTTTCGACTTTCATGGAAGCGCATACTTGAAAAAGTTAGAAGGAGAAATAATATGAGATTTCCGTTAGTGTTTTTTAGAACTTTTTGCCATAAAAATGAGTTAACTTTGAAAAAAATATACATAAGTTCAATAATCTAAAAAATAAGTGTAGTCATTTAATTAAAGTAACAATAAAAGTTTTAAGCGAAGATATGTACATATGTATTTAGGATTCAAAAAGATACGTTAAATAATACTCATTATGTTCTGTTAGGAAACATTTTTTTGTAATTAATAAACCAATAACCAAGCTTATTTCACTAATAAAATAAACGTAGTAGTACTCTGTTAGCACAATGGATAATGACACCAGGTGCTTGGGTTCGAGTCCCAGCCTCCATTAGCCTCACTGTCATGAAAAAGTTATGTCTCTATTAAGGCTTTCAGACCCGGCGTTAAATTGTAGGTTTTTTCCACTCAAATTTTGTTTATGTTTTTAAAACAAACGAAATAAAACAGTTACGTTTTGAATGACTCCTTTTTGACTACTCTATTAAATAAAATGCAAGACTGTCGTTTTGAACAAATTATTTAAAAAAACAAATCAATATAATTCTTTAATCCATTTTGAAAATATTGATTTAAAAAGAAAATTAAAACACAATTTTTATGTTTTTACCAAAAATTCAAAGTAAATTAAATGCGACCATGAGACTTGAAGAAACATTATTTTATTTACTGCAATTTTTGTTTTTAATATAAATAATTTATTTGGTTCTGTTTTTTTGCTCCTAAGTCAGCTATTACATGAAGCCTCAAGAGGCGCGCCTCTTTTCAAAACTAATGAGTGCAAAAGAGAAAGAAGATAAAACAAAAAATTATCCGACCGGAGAGTCGTGGGCCAAAATTCTGAGACTCTTTTTTGACTTTTCTTTTCCCACTCTTTCTTTTTTCAACATTCCCTTTCATTTTTTTTTGCTTCTTGGTGGAATACAACAACAACAATTCTTAAATCAAAAGAGAAATGTCAAATTTGAGTCTTTGACTCAAGAGGCATCGTGTAATAGTACGCGCCTCACAAAATGATTATCAAAAGAAAATTCGAAAAAAGAGTCAAGCCTCTTGAGGCTTCATGTAATAGCTGACTAAGCCCTGATTTTTCAATCATCAGTTAGACTATCAGAGGAATAAATGTCAATATAAAAAAAAAGTTTTATTCCTAGGAATAAGCTCTATCTGAGGTTTATCTGACTATTGGAAAATTGGCCCTAAGTGTATTTTTAAAAGATTCGAAATTGGTTATTTTGAAAATTTGTCTTAATTTCTAACGTTTTTCTACAAACATTTTGCTTGAAATCGGTTTTAACCCTTTCGGACCCAGCGTTACTCTCATGTAACATTTTTTTTTTAAATTCGTAAAAAATATTAAATTAAACAATTTTTTAGGTTACGATGGCTTAATTGAAAGATAATAATGCCTAGTTACTGGATTATTACAAAAAGTTAGTCAAATATCATACTTTTAATTTTTTTTTATTGAGAAAGGGACTGAAATTCACATTTTTTTTTTGCAAAAAAAATATTTTTTATATGTATATGGTCATAATTTTGAAAAAAAGATATAAAAAATGTTAATGCAGTGTTTTGTTTTTTTGCTGAGAAGAAGTAGCATACATTATAGTTTCATAAAAAGTTATTTTCTCAGTTCTCCGACTTTTTTTGGTGGTCATAGGCAGTACATGTTACTTACATGTAACATGAGAAAAACACATTAGTTTTGCTATTTATTATTTTGGAAAATAACTTTTTGCTATTCATAATTCTTAGTTGTGATGTTTTTGACCCGATAATACCGAAAAAACATTTTTTAATATTGATTTTCATAGCTTGGGTTCGAAAGGGTTAATCGTTTTCGAAAAAGTCATGAATAAAGAAACAGCTCTATGACAACGGTAATAATGGTTCAAAAAATATTAGTTTTATTTCAAAAGTATCACCTTTTGTGCCTTTTTTCTAAATCAAAATCGTTAGAACCGCTTTTGAGACAAACAACCGTTTCATAAAAAAATTCAATTTTCCCTCTAAAGAACTACAAACAAAAAAATTACGCATACACCACAGTGACCCTGTCTACATTCACTTTTTTATATAGTTTTTGAGTGGAAGTTTCACACGATTGACTCTAAGATCTTCCCCTTTTTTACATGATGAAAATTGTAAGATCAACTGCGTTCTTTTCTCAAACACACTATACTCAATCATCTATTGGGTGGCAGCGCTGGATAGTGCATACAAAATTTCTACAATTTACTCATCATTTCATAATGCACCTGTGTAGCTACATCAACAGGTGCATCATTTATTCATTATCAATAGCAATTTTTTGATGGTTCAAAATGGAAAGCGTGTAGCAGAAAATTAAAGGCTGTAAATGTTTGAAAATTTTTGTTCAAATTACTAAATTTATCAGCTGTCAGAGAATAAGCCGCACCATCTCGAGCTTAAATCTGGTAAATCCTATGGCTCTTGATTTAGAAAATTTTGTTTTTTTTTTTTGTTTTTTATAAAATTTAAACCAAATGTTCCATACCTTAAGACTTAATAAATCATAACTCAAAATCATAAAAATTAAACATTTATTTTTATCATGTAAGATAAATTTATTTAGTTGCATCTTAAGTTAATTTTATACTTGGTAGCTTTTGATAAACAAGCGTTTATCTTGCACGGTGCGGCAGTCTGCTTGATAAGGAATCTCGTATTAAAACTCTAATACAATTTGAGATTTCATTGCAAAGGCCTTACTACAACCAGTCTTAAGTATTATTTCAAAAGCAAAGATGGAGAAAAAGCCAGAAAAGGTATCTATTGATGATGCTCTGTCTGAAACAAGTGAGTTATAAATTTGAAATTACCTATTTTAATGTATATTATATCACATTTTTATGTTCTAATTTTTATAGAATTCGGAAAATTCAATTACATTCTTATTCTGTTATGTGGATTAGTTATGATAAATGTTGTCCTAGAATGCGTTGGAATAAGTTTTGTTTTGCCGGTGATCAATTGTGATATGGACTTATCTTTTCAAAAGAAAGGAATTCTTGGTGCTGTTGGTTTTTTTGGAATGATTTTTAGTTCACATTTGTGGGGCTTCTTAGCTGACACAACTGGAAGAAGAAAAGTTATGAGACCGACACTCTTTGTTGGTTATTTTGTGACGGTGCTTTCAAGTTTTTCACCAAATTTTTGGACCTTGGCTGTTCTACGATTCATCAATGGATTTATGTAAGTTAAGCTATTTAAGTTAAATTAAATTGGTTTAGTTATTATATACAATAACTCCCTTAAATTTTTGTTAGATACGTACCAGGTGGAGCAAATACCATTTTTGTTATGAAAAGCAATGAATGTCTTAAGATCCTTCGATCTTTTACAAGTTTGTCATTAGCAAAGGTCAAACACTTTCACCCTTATTGCGATTTAAAACTATCAAATGATTATCTAGTTCTAGTTGATCAGTTTTTCCATAATTAGGTTTTAAAATATGTGATTCAAATAAATAAGTGATTCAAACTAATTTTTCCGTTACTCTTGATCTTGAACCCATCAGACCATGATTTTCTTAACTCATTTGAATCAACGAGCAGTTTTACTATCTTTCTAATCCCCAAAGTATGTGATTATTAATTCGTTTCTTCATGGGGAGTATATAAATAATCACTTAAAAGAAACGAATTAACAATAACTTACTTTGAGGAGGAAAATATCAATCTTTTCCACGTGGTTTCAGAAGCTGCTGCGGTTAGTGAAACGTATGTTTAGCTTCACCTCGAGATGTTTTCACAATGAGTTGTTTCTTGCTTAACCATGATACGCTGTTGCCAAAAACGTTTAATAGATTATGGCTTCACAGTATCCAAGAATATTTTACTAGTTTACACTTTTTGTAAATTATAGTTTCAGTTTATTGGTTCCTTTGCCGTATCTGATCACTTACTTCAAGCATTTGCTTTTTGATTTTCTTGATTTCAGGCAGATATTTTCCAACTATAAGTAGACATATCGCTGCGTATCGCATTTTCTTTGGTGTTTTTAATATAAACGCAGTAGTCATATCTTGACTACTTAACAGCCATTAATTCTTTTGCCTTGTACTTCAAAGATTTTCCAACATCATTTAGTTTGAAAAACCTATTTCGACTTGTCAATTCCAAAACTTGGCTTTTCTTCATAGATTGTATTTCTTCGTTTCTTAAGATTAACGTCCTACTTTGGTCTGGATTTGGGAATAAGTTTTATGGAACATCATCAAAATTTATTTTATTTGACTTCACATTGTAGGTTATATAATTTTCGGAATATGACCTCTTGCGTTACGTCTTAGTGTAGTTGCTTCATCTTCAATATGCTCTGTCAATTATTTGGGAATGGCTTCGATTGCATTAAAAGATTCTTCTTAACCATCATAGCCCGAAAGCGGGAATAGTTAAACTTTCCCCCTCTTGCCTAGTCCCTACTGCATATCAAGACAGATTCCAGTCGGGTTTTGCTTTTTGTTTTGAGAGCTCTTGTTTAAACTTTTATACTTTGCAGTTAGTGCAGTCTCTTTCCACATATATTTAGGAACCATCGACTCGATGACCAGTGTACGATTTGTTTGCACTAGGATTAGGTTAGATTAATTGTACGGGTTCATAATGTGACAAGCCAAATCATCTCTCTCGGATCTCGATGGATCCATTGTTCGCCCTTGGGTTAGATTCTGAAGGATTTAAATGGATAAAGAAAGGTTGTGTTGGAATTTTAGTAAAAGGTACTGGGTCTGGGTGCCTCCATGAACAAACCTGAAATTTGAATGAATTTATGATGTTTTTTAGTGGCAAGGATGAGACGTCATCTCTGGTTCCAAGTGCTGACCTACTGTCATTGAAGATTTCAAGAATCTTTGGCATAAGGCTTTTTCAAGTATCCGTCGCTGGAGATTTGTCTTATAGTTTTTTTAAAAGCTAACAACAAACAACTTCAAAATGGTTGCAATCAAGAAACAAAAAAAGGCATTAGATTCCACCAACTCGCGTTTGGCGCTTGTTATGAAATCAGGCAAATACTGCTTGGGTTACAAACAAACTTTGAAGACCCTTCGTCAAGGCAAAGCTAAATTGGTCATTATTGCCAGCAACACTCCTGCTTTAAGGAAATCTGAGATTGAATACTACGCTATGTTGGCCAAGACTGAAGTCCAATATTACAGCGGCACCAACATTGAATTGGGAACAGCCTGCGGTAAATACTTCCGCGTCTGCACCCTGTCCATCACAGATCCAGGTGATTCAGATATCAAGTGTTGATCCTGTTTTGCCCTTTCATTCCCCTGTATATCACGGTGTCCTGGGACCCAGCGAAGGGTAACTGTGTTCAGCCTTGCCATACCTTTGCTCGGCTCTTCTCGCATTTTGGATCTTTTTGAGAATTAGACTCTGATCCACATTCTTGTTCTGTTTGCTTGGGTGCACTTTTTCTTCTTGGCTCTTGCGAGCATGGATTGTGGTCTACAAAGTAGCCTACAAAGGCAGTGGTTGTGATGGTTGTTGATTGGAGGCTGTTTTTGAACTCAGAACTATTAAAGTTTTTTTCAATATCCACAGGCTATGCGGAAGTTCTGCAACTGTTTATGCCTTCCTTGGTGAATTTCATTGCAACAAGCTGAGGACTCGAGCTCTAATGACTTCGGCCTTTATCTCAGCAGTTGCAGCTATTTTCTTTCCATTATCAGCTTGGGCTGTCATTAACCAAACGTGGACAGTAGAAATTCCACTTATAAATTTAACCTATACACCATGGAGAATGTATATTCTTTTAATTGGTTCACTTGGTTTAATTTGTGGATTGAGTCTTTTCTTTATACCTGAGAGCCCAAAATATTTGCTATCTGTTGGTGAGGAAGAAGCTGCCATGAACGTTTTGAGAAAAATGTATTCAATCAATACTGGTCAAAGTCGTGATAGCTTTAAAGTAAGTTAATTTTTGTTTACCCTTAATACAATTATTATTAATACTATTTTGTATGTATATCTTTTTGTAGATCAATTCAATTAAACCTGATAATGAAGAAATTCAAAGGTTTAAAGTGGCAAACGGGAAGAGTGTAAAGGATATTGTTAAGTCTATGTGGAATCAGACAGTTCCACTTTTTATGCGAGAACATTGTCGAAAAACTATGCTGGCATGTTTTATTCAATTTTGGACATTTTACACAGCTCATGGAGTTTATATGTGGTTTCCTTATATTCTCAACAAAGTAATGCAATATACCAATGAATATCCTTCTACAAATTTGGATGTATGCGATATAATTTATTCGATGGCAGAAAAGACAAGAAATGCTCATTTGAATGTAACAACTGGTATATCTGTAGATGTAAGATATGAATCTTTAATCTGGAACACATATTTTATTGATATATATATTTTTTTTTTTCAAAAATTTCAGAACAAAGTTTGTGACAAAGTTTTGGAAAACTCAACTTATAAGCATAGTTTATTCCTTGAGTTTATCTATGTAAGCTTATTCCTATGTATTGGATTTTTAACTGGAAAAGTAGGACGTATTCCAACTTTATGTAAGTATTTGATTAGTTTGAAAAAATTTTCGTTTTGAAAATTTAATTTGTAATTTTGTCTATTTTTAGTCACAATTTTGTTTGTTTGTGGTGCATGTGGGGTCTTGAGTGCACTTGTAACGATACCAATGGTTGCTGTGTACTTTCATATAATTTTACTTATATCTGGTTTGGGAACAACCGTTGTTAATGTTATTGTTGTGGATATATTTCCTACGAATCTCAGGTGAGTTTAATAAATAACTGATTCATGCAAGTCTGCATCCGTGCAAAGCACTTATTAGAGCTTCTAATCCATTTTTCATTGACCTGAAAAGATTTATTGATTGATACTTGGGGGAGTTCTATTCCTATTAGAAAAGAAAACATTTATGAAAGAAAAGTATATGGTAGCCTCCCAGAACCCAGATCCCCTGCTCGAAAAAAGACCATTGCGCAGTTTTGATACCATAACTCTTGTAACCGTAATTGTTTGTAGAATGGTTAGAAGTGGAAGACTAAATTTGTGATCACTGATCATTTTTGGTTGAGAAAGACTATTAGTTTGAATCTAACCAGCATAAGCTTGGCAGGTGCGTGCTTAGTCGTAGGAAGGAAGCTTCTTGGTTCAGCAAAGCAGAGTCCAACGCATAGTTCGTCTAAAAAGGATCCAATGAGCAAGCCTTTTGCTCGACAGGCTATTGTCATAGAAGTCGGATCTCATTGTGTGTCCCAGAACTTAAGCGAGTTCGTTCAGCACAAAACCCGATGTGCAAGTCACTAAATCAAAAGTGTTTCTGTGAAGTCCTCAAGTCCTTGTTGCAGTTGCAAGATGTTAGGGGGTCAGAATTTGCTATTGAACTTTTCTAAGCTTTTTATTAAACATATGCACTATTTACACCATTAAAAGAATTTCCGACGTATTTCAAAGATAGCCAACCTAGCTAAAGATTTATAAATTGATTTGTTTAGCCTTTGAAGGTAAACTTAGTGGCAAGGTTGTACATATGGAACTTTATTGTTTTTTTGGATGGTATTAACTTCTTCTTGGAGAGCATTTTCTGTGGATCTACCTTTGAGGTACTGTCGTTGTAATTTGTATGGAGGATTTGAAATTATTTTGGGCTATATTGGCTAATTCTTTGAAAATTTATAATTATGTTTAATATGAATTGTTTCTATCTTCCTGAACTTTTTATAAAGATATTGAGTCCGCTTAGGATTCAATATAATATTTAATATGTTTAATGCAAAAAAAAATATCAAATTTCTATTTTTTTAAATAGATTAGCTTTAATTTAATTTTTAATTTATTTTTTTATTTTATTTCAGAGCAATGGCTGTTTGTATTTCTCTTATGCTGGGAAGAATAGGAAGTGTAACTGGCGCCTATGTTTTTGGAACGTTAATTGAACATTACTGTAAGACCTCATTGTTTGTTGCGACTATTCCAATGATAGCCTGTGCCTTCTTATCATTGCTTCTACCAAGTGATGTAAATAAGAAAAAAGAGAAAAACAGCAATGTAGATAATGATGATGTTTAATGTACTGAAACATTTAAATCCCACCTGATATTGTAGTTTTTTTTTTTATACAGAAAAGTTTTTATAACTAATACAAAAACTAATGTGTATAATGTATATATATTTAATTTTTTACAAGATAAATACAAGTAATTATGTTAATTAAGTTTGATTTTGATTTTTGATTTATAATTTGTGAATAAAATACATCGTCATTACATTTGAAAGTCTCAATTCAGTTGATTGAAGGAATGCTATACAGAAAGGGTTCATGTTATGGGCCTTGAGCAGTACCAACTCTGATGCACTTCGTTATTAACTCGTAGTTCTCCAGTTGCAGAACGCCTAACGGCATTGGTGACATCTGTTCATTAAGTCGTTTGAAGTTCTTGAAAACAACATTTACCTTCATCAGAGGGGTACGTTGAGGACCTGGGCTCCTGGGGCAAGACTAAATTTTGGGCCCCTGTGATATTTAGAGACCCCTTTGATATATATATAAAAAAAAAAAACAAAAAATAAAAAAAAAAGTACGTATACGCCATACTTTTTGTTTTGGGACCCTTGATGTGTCATTTGTTGGTCGCTAAAATTATTGATGTAATATTTTTTAGGGCCCTAATATAATATTTAATTTTTCTTTTAAAAATGCAATTTATTTTTTGGGGGCCCCTGAAGTATTATATTTGTTGCTGGCTACAAATTCGGGATCGGGTCAAAATTCTGGCTTCAAAATTCTGTTTTTCAAAATTCTGCTTTTTTTACGAAAATTCTGCTTTTCAAAATTCTGCTTTTTTTCTATTCTGCCTTTCAAAATTCTGCTTTTTAAAATTCTGCTTTTCAAAATTCTGCCAGCATATTTTTTGAACAAAAAAATTCTGCTAATTCTGTTTGTTTTTTCATAGCATAATATGCGCTAACATCTCATTAATCCATTAAAGTAATTCAACTTTACTACTTTCCTTACTGTTTATTGTCTAACTGTCCCAAATATTTGTTAAAATGCATAGACTGACTTTCTTACAATTCACATCTATAAGCCGTTAAAAACTATTAGAAACTAAAAAGAAAGATAGAAAATATTCCTTTCTTAATCAATTTTTCGAACATATGTATACTTTTATTTGATAAATTAATAAATTTCTAATTATTTTATTGAAATTTTTTAATACTTAATTTTTAATATTTTTTAATTTATTGATTTATCAAACAAACAATGTGATTTATCTAACAAACAATGAACATAAAAAAAAACTGACAAAGTGAGTAAGTAATCAAAAAAGCAGCGAAGAGATAATTTTACTAAATTCAGCAAAAAATTAAAAAATGGTTTGGTTTTTTAATTTTTTGCAGAATTTTGTAAAACAGAATTATGAAAATCAGAATTTTGAAAAGCAGAATTTTGAAAAGCAGAATTTTGAAAGCAGAATTTTGTAAAGCAGAATTTTGAAAGCAGAATTTTGAAAAAAAGCCCTACAATTTCATTATGCATAATACTGAAGAAAATAATTTGTCTCTCTTCTGTCCAAAGGGATTCATGTTAAATATCTTATCTTTTTGCTTCGTTACTTTTATAATAAGTTGCTTTCTCTGCAATGTCTCCAGTGGGGGCCCTATCGTAGGTCGTGGGCCCGGGGGCACCGCCCCGCTTGCCCCAAAGGTGTGTACGCCCCTGACCTTCATTGACTGCAGTCCCTTTTGGAACGAAGTATTATTGTGGTGTTGAATGAAATTACTAAATATGAGGTTTGTGAACTAAAGTGCACTTACGCAAATCTTGAAAGTGCTGATTGTGGCCAGGGTTCGGACTTCAGTTTCAAAATTTCGAAGCTATTTTGAAAAAAAAGTGAAGTAGATCCAAAATTTCGGAAGTAGATTTAAAAATTCAACTTTCAGAACATTTATTTACAAAAATTTATTTTAAAAAAATTATTTTTCAACAAAATTATTTGTCTAAACTTTTTTTATTATGTTCTTTTTCGAAAAACCTTTTTTATCAGTGTTGGCGGAGCTGGCTATTTATCGCCAAACAGGCTCCTTGAACTTTTAATTAGCTCCTAAAAATTTTGATTTTCGATTTATAGGATTTCGGCTCTTTTAATTTTGAACTTGGCGATTTAAGGCTCCTTTAAAATCAAAGCATTTTACAGCAAAAATTCACCAAAAATGTGAACAGACAACCAATTTTCATACATTTTTCATTTGATTTTCATTTAAAATTTAATTTTACGGCCGTAAACGAGCATTAAAACCAAAATATTTAAAATAAAAAATTATACTTGAAGTCTGATAAAAAAAAAATGAAAAATTGTTTGCGTTTTTTTGGACCATTTTTGAAAGCGGCTATTTTTGGCTCAAAGATTTTTCAAAATCGGCTCCTTGCCTTTAAAATATTCTGGCAACACTGTTTCTTATCTATTGGTTGCAACGGTGATGTGGGGTAAAACGGTTAGTTCAGCATAATCTAACAAATTTTTGATCAGGAATTCTTCAAAATCAGTCAAAAATAATTTGATACATTTTATTTATATCTTGAATTCGCAAAATAATTGACCACCACTTATCTTTTTAGATTTCAGTGGAGTTTTATTTCTTAATGCCTCGACCAGCTTCAAAATTGAAGTTAAATCCCTTTCTTTAATTTCTCATAATTTATTATTTGCAAAATATTTTTCAATCAAGAAATAGAAGTATTTACTGAAAAGAGAAGTAGGGAAATAGATTTTAATTTTTTCCCAAAATCGAAGTAAATCTACTTCGATCGAAGTAAAGTCCGATCCCTGATTGTGGCTCTGTGTTGTCTCTCGCCGGTTTATAATGCACTGTACTTGTAAATATTCACTAAATTTCGCTTTTGTGGGAGTAACATGGTATATATTTCGGCGTAACTCTGTAACCTTTCTACATTGAAAATTTTGTGTTTGCTAAAGTGTTTCACTAAAAGTGTAACTAGGTTTATTGGTCGTTGAAGCTTGTGCTAATAATTATTTCACTTTTTTGTTTTTTTTCTTTTAATCCATTTAAAATGAATTTTTTATTTTTATATAATCAATATATTTCGAGGACATTTGCCTATCATCTGGATGTGGTATATAATAAACGAGCTGTAGTTCTTACTACTCAATGATTCGTATCACTAGGTACTGCTAAACAAGTGCGAAGTTGATGAAATCTGGGGCCAAATCGTCGCATCCGTTGACGAAACCTCAAACGTACGAAAGATAATTTCGTGATACATTAAACGAGCACAGCGATTGGGATGACGGCATACGTTAGAAAACAGAACGAAATTTTTGGTAGAATGTACAACTGCATAGGCCAAAACATAATTCGTCATAAATTTGACTTCGTCGACCCCTATGCGAGGATGGCCGAGTGGTCTGAGGCGCCTGACTCAAAAAACAATGTTGCCTTCTAAAGATATGGGAGCGTAAATGACATGGGTTCGAATCCCACTATTGACAAGAATTTTTTTTTTAATTTTTTTTTAAGAGTTTTATTATTTTTTTGGCTAATCACGTCGTTTAAGTTTTAAAATCAAATTTTTTTTCCATATAATTCTAATTTGAGGAATTAGTTTTTTCTTAAATCATTGGGGGTTGGTGCTGTTGCTTTGAACTCTTTTGGTGAAATTTTATTTTGTTAATATATGCCCTAATGTATGTTTTCGTGATTTCAAACAGTTTGATTATTTTTAAAATAAGATATTCTTATATTTTCATTACTTTTTGAACCCATTAACAATTTGTTCGAAAGCTTCAAACCAAACGAATGACATTCCGTTCAGTTGAATACGAAGTCGTTTGTGGTACGTATGACATCATGCCAAATGAACAGATTTCGTTAACGAGTTACTCGTTAACGTATGCGACGATTTGACCCCTGGATTAATATTAACATACCTATGGTTAAAGGAAGTGAACCATTGGGAACTGCCGACTTGCGAATTTGGCTACTGTTAATAAGCATCCAATATAATAATACAGGGTGTCCGGTAAAAAATGGATATGTAAACTATGACTGAATAAAAAAAACTGGTGGAATCCATTTTTCATGAAATATTTTTTTTACAAGATCCTGATGATGAAGCAAAAAGGCCCTCGAAATATGTATGTATATAGATTATGTAAAAATAAATTTTTTTTTTTTTCATTTTGCATCGAAAAACGAATTTCAATATTTTTTCAAAGAAAAAGTGCAACAGCTATAAACATTTTTAAATGCTCATAGTTTTAGTCAATTATTGTAGAAAATTATAAAATTCATTCATTCGTGGTTGTGGTGACCGAAAACGTAAGATGATGAAATTTAAAATACACTGAACGAAAAAAAGCTAAACTGGTTGCAATAGAAATTTTTTCTATTTGGTTTTAGTACAGTCATAAGTTAAGCTATAAGCCATTTCAGGCTTATCCATACATAAAAAACTCTATCGATGTTACGGCAACAATAGTTTTGTGGTGAAAAGATTAACCAATGTTAATTAAATAGTTCTCTTTATTTTTACTTCTTCAAATATTGAAGAAAAAAAGCTTTTGTTTATATCTCCACCAAGTAATATTTGACACATACCGATCTAAAAATAATTCCTCATTTCATCATCTTTTTCAAAAAAATAACATTTTGTACAAATAGAAAAAAAGAAGATTATTTTGCTTAGAAGAAAAACTTAACAAAGGTAGTTAATCAATAGAATTAACAAGCTCAAATATTTGCTCATTATTTAGAAGATTTTTTAAATGTTGTCTAAGTACACAGGTGCCCGTAAGGCGTTTAAAATTTTTTTTTTTAATTTTTTTTATTGCAAAGTCATTCATTGCTTACTTTGACGCATGAATAAGAAGGCTTTTTTTAAATTAAGAAATCAACTAAATAAGATACATTTTTATTGTGCTTTGAAATATGAAAGTCACGTTTGTGTGACCTTGAGATAACAATAAATCATGGTATTACGAATTGTAGAAAATGCGCCGAAAATGGATCTGGCAAATCCTAAACGGATTCTTCAAACTTAGTATGTGGTATTTTTTGAAGATTCTCCCGAATTTTTTGAGAGATATTTTTTGATTTTTTGAAGATGTACCTACTAACGGTGCCTCAAATAGAACCATTTTTTATTTTGTAAGCTAATGATTTACTATTAATATTGTTTAAAAAAATATTATACTAAATTTCAACTGTTGAGGCAGAAAGGAGAGCCAACAATTAATATTAAGATTTTGAATCAAACGTGTAGGATGTTTTAATATAGTTGAGATAGGTAACCTGTCATTAAATTAAGTTTTTTTTGTTTTTGTTTAAATATTTTTTTTTCTGATATGTCAGTGTATAATCTGCATCCCGAATTTAATCACAAAAGAGTCAAACGGTACGTGTTTAAGATTAGCCCGAAGAAAAGCGTAAATAACCTGGTTCTAAGCTTGCTTTACTTTACATTTTATCTTCTTACTTTTAATTATCACAAATAATAATTTGTATTTTCTTAAAGTATATTAGCCTTTTTAAAATATTTGCATAAATAAAAAAATAGCATGTTAATTATATTATTTTGGAAGTTTATAGCAAACAAGTGCTTATCTTCAACCAAGAAAAGTCTTGGTAAAGAATCTTTTGTTGAAATAAACAGAAGTTATTACATTGTGAAACTTGTATTAAACAGGTCTGAGTTTTTATTTCAATCACGACTATGAGCAAAAAAACAGAAAATGTATCTATTGACGATGCTCTTGCCGAAACAGGTAATTTTTAATTTCTTTTTTTTTTTTCTAATTTTTCGTACAAAATCAATTTAACAACTTAAAATTGTATAGGTTACGGAAAATTCAATTACTTTGTCATTGTGATATCTGGAATGATTTTGATAAATGTGATCCTGGAATGTACCGGATTATGTTTTGTTTTACCTGTTATCAATTGTGATATGGACTTGTCTTATCAAAAGAAAGGAATTTTGGGTGCTGTTAGTTTTTTGGGAATGATTTGCAGTTCACATTTGTGGGGTTTCTTAGCTGACACAACTGGACGAAGAAACGTTATAAGACCTACATTGATTGCTGGATATCTTGTGACAGTGATGTCAAGTTTTTCTCCAAACTTTTGGACTCTCACTATTCTTCGATTTGTTAATGGATTTCTGTAAGTTAAGCTTTCAAATTATTAAGTTTCTTAAATTAAAGTGCAACAAATGCAGATGGTAAAAAATTAACTAAATTGAATTTATAAGAAATTTATCACAATCCAATATAATTAATGCACTAAAGCTAAAAATGCAGTGCATTTACGCATTTTAATTGCTAAAATCTAAATTTTTTTTAATTCATTGCTGCACTTTTATGTTGTTTTTTTTTTATAATTAAATACACTTCGTGCATGAATGCAGATTTAGCTTAAGTCACAATTTCAAAATTATTCATTAGAGCGATTTTAAAACTTGAAAATGTACTTACTCCAAGGCTATTTTATGATGTACAATTAAAACTGTGAGCGATCAACTGCACGTAGAAATAATGCCATCACACAGGCAGGTGCAGAACGCAATTGGCCTTATCAAAAGGAAAAAATTACAAATTTTGGACTTAGGCTAGTTCTGCATTTATGCAAAGACTTGTGAAATGTTGGAGAAGTTTTCTTAGAAAAAAAAAAGAAAAACTTAACAAAAACTACTAAATTTCCTGTTGGCCCTAATTTTGTTGAGTCTATTAAAATAAATATGGAAGATTTTGGGATAAGTTTTAAAAATCAAAACCTATCCCAAAAAATATTTTTTTGACTACAACTAATTGAATAAAAAATCTAAAAATCAAACTTAGCTATACATACTTATAACTTTAAATTTTTTCCTAAGAAGGTCCAAGGAAGTGGTAAAAAATCAAAAGACTTTCAACGTATAATCTGTAGTTTTTTTCTCGTTAAGGCATTCGAATGTTATAAAAGACATTGTTAAAATATTTTTCGGACTGTTGACTCATTTGCTTTTATATCGATATACATACATATATAAAAAAAAAAACAAAATCATAACCAAAAAGTTTCATATTTTGTGTAATGATCTTTCTCCACTACAGAGATATACACTTAAGAGCAAAAAAACGGAATCAAAAAAAACTATTTATATTAAAAACAAAAATTGCAATGGATAAAATAATGTTTCTTAAAGTTTCATGGTCTCATTTAAAAGCTTGAAATTTTTACTTTTAATTGTTGGTGAAAACTTATAAATGTTAGATTTTCTTGATACTCTCTGCTTCAATTTCAGTCTTTTTTTTCCTTGCATGCTTCATTTATGTTGATCTTTATAAAGTGAACGGGTTTTTAAATTCCTAGCATTGATTTAAAGCTTTTGTTTCAAGCTTTTTAGTGGTGCAATTAACATTCATGTATGTCAATTACATCCTGACCTATTATCGTTTTTACAGAACGAAAAGTTTGATTCCATTTTTTTGCTCCTAAGGGCCAATTTTTCAATGGTCAGTTAAACATTCAGGTAGTACTTATTCCTAAGGATAGAGAAAAAAATCAATTTTTCAACAGGCAGATATAGCTTATTCCTAAGAATAAAACTATCTGCTTCTTTCAGAGACAAATAAAAATTATTCTAAGAATAATCTGAACAAAAATATTGTGTCAGTTGTCAAAGCTGTTTTGAAAGAATTTTGAAAAAAATACAGTGGAACACAAAAAAAACAAAAACAATCATGAATAAAAATGACGTTTAATTTTCAATATTTTTGAATTTGACAATTTTTTTTTGTTATTCTGTAGAATAAATTATTCTTGATTGAACAATTCAATGTTTTTATCTGATTGTTTATGAGCCTAATAACTTTATTCGTCGAACAGTTAACTGACTGTTTATTAGAAGATTGAAAAATTGGCTCTAAGTGTAGTAATGAAAATGATACATATTTGTTATTATTATCTTTACTAACTAAAAACACATTATAAATATTAGATTATTAATACACTCTCTGTGAATATGTTGCAGATATTTGTATAAAGAGAATAGGCCACTCTGGCGTATGCGTAACATTTTTATGGAAGATCAATTTATTTTGTATGATAATTATTTGATATCTTTAATGATGTTTTGTTGTTCAAAACGTTATAATGTCAGGTGGAAAAATCACAGAGAAATATCATTGAACCAGAAAACCGTCTAAGAAATTGGGACTAAACTGAATGACTAAGAAAATATTCTCATTTAAATTATTATCTCAGCAAAAACATAACTTTTAAAAAAGTACGCAAGTTCTTCCATGTAAGAATTAAGTCTCGCACAAGAAGCAGCACTAAGATATAAAAGGACAGAAAATTCTAAGATTTGGTATTTTAATCAATTTATATTTTGACTGTTTCGCTTAGAAATTCTTCATTAAGAAAGTCTTTAGACTTTTAGGCCCCACAATGGGGTAGATTTTGAAAATACCGGTGTTCCAACTATAAAAGGGTTAAAATATGAAGCAGACGGTTCATTCTTTAAACTGTAACTTGGTAGTTGATAGAAATTTCGAATGAAATGTTCATCAGATATTTTAAGTTTCTTTTCATCGCTGACTATTGACTTTGGTTGCAGTAAACTAAACTTTAATTTTAACTTTTATTAAAATATTTTTAATTTGTGTTTTGTATTCTATTTACCATCTACAGATTGTCTGCAGGTTCCGCAACTGTTTTTGCTTACCTTGGAGAATTCCATTGCAACTACTTAAGAAACCGGGCTCTTATGTCTTCAGCTTTTATATCAGCAGCTTCAGCTATTTTCTTTCCCTTATCGGCTTGGGCTGTTATAAATCAAAATTGGTCATTCGAAATACCAATTATCCACTTAACTTATACACCATGGAGAATGTATATACTTTTAGTTGGAACACCGGGTTTGATTTGTGGATTGAGTCTTTTCTTTTTACCTGAGAGTCCAAAATATTTGTTATCTATTGGTAAGGAAAAAGCTGCTATGGAAATATTGAGAAAAATATATTCAATCAATACTGGGAAAAGTCGTAATAGTTTCAATGTAAGTTATTTTGTTAATGAACTTTTTGTTCTCATATTATTTTTGATTTATTTGTAGATTAAATCTATTAGACCTGATAATGAAGAAATTCAAAGGTTCGTTGTAAAAAATGGAAAGAGTGTAAAAGCAATTGTTAAGTCAATGTGGAATCAGACAGTTCCACTGTTAAATAAAGAGCATTATCAAAAAACCGTGTTGGCATGTTTTATTCAATTTTGGACTTTTTACGCTGCCCATGGGTTATTTATGTGGTTCCCTTACATTCTCAATAAAGTGATGCAGTTTACGAATGAAAACCCTTCTGCAAGACTCGAAATATGCGATATAGTATATTCGATGGTTGAAAAAACTAGAAACATTCAATTTAATGGCACAGATGGTGTTTTTGAAACTGTAAGCCCTCTGATAAATGAATACAAAATTTGTTGTATATTTTCAATATTTTTTTTTAGGAAAGGGGTTGTGACAGAGTTTTGGAATTGTCAACTTATAAACATTCTATATCCCATGAGGTGATTTATGTGAGTTCATTTCTATGTATAGGATTTTTAACCGGGAAAGTAGGACGGAGTCCAACTCTTTGTAAGTTTTATTTGAATGGAGAGGAATATGTGGCATTAAACATTATTTTTAATTTTTTTACTTTAAGTCACAATCTTATTTGTTTGTGGTGTATGTGGAGTATTGAGTGCAGTTATCACAACGCCTATGGTAGCTATATACTTCCATATTATTTTACTGGTAGCTGGATTGGCAACAACAGTTGTTAATATTACTGTTGTTGACATATATCCTACCAATTTCAGGTAACAAAATAAACCTTTACATTAATACAAATATTCAAGCAAATAGTGGCTACCATTTTTTTTTAAATGTTTATACCCAACCTAAAAAAAATTTTCAATTAATTTTTAACAAATTTCTTTTTTTTTTTTTTGTTTTAATTTTATTTCAGAGCAATGGCTGTTTGTATTTCACTTATGATTGGGAGAATAGGAAGTGTTACTGGAACGAATGTTGTTGGGATGTTAATGGAAAATTATTGTAAAACTTCATTGCTTACAGCTAGTATACCAGTGATAATCTGTGCTTTCTTATCATTGCTTTTACCAAGTGGTATGAATTCAAAGAAAATGAAAAAAATTAACTATAATGATCCCACCTCATAATGGATCATTCGAATTCCACTTCAAAATATATTTTATTTAAGCTCAATTTTTGTAATTTATGTAATAAAAACTACTGTAAAAACATATACCTACACATATTGTACTTGTAGTTAAAGTTGTATTTTCTACAAGTTTAAATAAATTTCACTGATATAAAAATCAATATAAAGGAGAACGGGCTGTACGCGCGGCGATAGAGTATAATTAAGAATTTACTTTTACTATGGACGTTTCGTGGTTTTGTCGAAATTCTGGTTTTCAAAATTCTGCCAGCATAATATTTGAATAAACAAAATCAGCATATTCTGTTTCTAAACTAAATTACCACAGTTAAAATATGGTTTAACTTTAGTACTTACTTTCCAAACTATTTATTTGTTGCTTAATTGTAACAAATATTTTTCAAAAAGCATAGGTTGAATTTCTTAGAACTCATACACCCCTTATAGAAACGATGTTGTATGATAAAAAATAATCATTTTCTTATTGAATTTTTTTAATATTCATTTTCAAATGAATAAATTTTTAATTTTTATTTCGAAAATGTTTAACATCAAAAACCTTTTCATTTTTAAAGCCTCTGAAGAATGCTCGTTTTTCACTGAAATCGATATTTGGTGAGTTTTTAAAACCCATCTGAAGTGAATTATACTTTTTCAATTCACTATGTATTGCAAGAGTGAGTTCCTCTGTGTGCACGAAAAAAGGTGTTAATTGCATTGCGTACAAGACAGAGGAAAACTCACACAGAAAATCTCACTCTTGCGCGGAGTTTGGCCACTGGAATCAATTCTTATCCCCTATTTTGAGTCTTCAATGGAAAAAACGAAATCGTGAAACCTCCGAAAAATGCACTTTTTCGCTAGAATAACTTTCAGTTACAATCTGTTAGTATTTTCTATGTTAAGAGCTATAAAGGATCCCAACTGAGGATTAATCTGTAATAATGACGTCGTTTATGGGATATTTAAGAAAACGTTACTTTGACATACACTGAAAAATATACTGAAAAAATTGTTTCTCGAATATCATCATTTGACACATGTTTTCAAGGTATTTTTTGATTCTGAATCTAATGACATAAAAATAAAATCAATACGATTGCTCTAAGAAAAGTTATTGCCGGTTAAAAACAAGGGTGCTTGTTTTCTGACTTCAACAGGTAAAATATAACCGAAACCCATGTGAAAAACATGCTACACTGACAAAATTCGGAATGAATTTTTTAGATAAAGCAGGGACAAAGGATTCATAAAGTTTTTAAAAATATTTTTGGTGAAAGGGTGTTTTTTTGGTGGGTTGAGTTGTGTGTGAGACTTATATTTTATTAATTTTTAAAACTTGGTGAAAAAGTTTTTTTTAGTATAAGAATTAAGATTCAATAAAGGGTACAAAATTATCTTGAGTGAAAGGATGTTTTTTTTAAAGATATGATGAAGTTGGAATTAGTACCACAAAAACTGGGAAAAAATTGTTACACCAAAGAAAATTGGTACAAATGTTTGATTTATAACAGAAACCAAGAACCTAAGTAGTCTATAAAAATATTTTAGGTTAAAGGGTGTTTTTTTTTTGGTAAAATCTGCGAAAAATCCGATAAAATCAATGGTATAAAGTTACCCTTACGAAATTTATTAAAAATGTTGTCTTTTCCATGGGAATTACGAATAAAGTAAAACTATAAATTTTTTCATCTGAAAAACAATTTTTTTCAGTATATTTTTGACCTTCACCCCCTCCCTCTTGTCGATTAAACAAATTTTGAACAATGTTTCTTGTTGGTCTAGGGCAGTTCTGAACCGATCAATTTTCCAGAACTAAGCTATTCTAAGAGAATACGAATGGGGCCGTAATCTGCTATATCATTTGTTTGGTGATTTGACAAATCATTGTGAACTACAACTCCTTTTTGAGTGTAATGACTTTGCAAATATATAGGGGAACTCCGATTTTCTGCTGAATCTGAACGGCTAAGCACTTGCTCCTGAGATTACAATGATACTCTAGAGTCTAGAAGGACTACCCCTCAAATAAAGTATTTATAGGTGGTGCATTTAACCCCAGAACCTCTGGGGTCACATCACACTATTTATTACGCCACGGTACAATAAAGTTGAGGTTCATGTGTTTTCTTTAAATATGTAAACATTATCTAAAACAATTTCTTTAATTTAAGAGTAAGAAATTCTTTGTTGTATCTTCGGTAATAAAATCTGATAATTTTGATAAGAAAATCAGAGCTTTTTTCAAGGCTTTTTTGTATAACTAGAATAGAATAGAAGAAACTGAAAAAGAAAATACAATGATAAGAAAGCCTCAAGAAGAAAATTATAAGAGAGTAATTAAAACAGAGAATTTATAGTCCTAAATATTTGCTCGTTATTTAAGTTTTAAGACATTATTATTCATTTTATGAGTAAGTAAGTATCTTATAGTATTTACATTTTACTGCAAAGTCATTATGTCTGACTTTGAACACAAGAAGAGGTTAACTAATCAAAATATATTTTTTCAATCGGTTAAATAAGTTAAAGTCTTCGTTTGGTTTCGCTTTAGCGATTTTTGTTTTTTTGTTGAACAGCGACTGTTAACAAGTTAAAACATAATTATGGCAAAATCGGTATCAAAGGCTGTATCTATTGATGAAGCTCTCGAAATGACAAGTTTGTTTTTTTTTTTAATTTTTTAAAATGTGAATTTTTTTATTTTAATTTTTTACAATGTTTTTCTCATTTTTTTTTAGAATTCGGAAAATTTAATTATTTTATCATTAGTGTGTCTGGTTTCATTTTGATTAATGTAATAATGGAAACACTTGGCATTAGCTTTGTTTTGCCAATTCTAAAGTGTGATTTGGAATTGACATATCAGGAAAAAGGTATCCTTGGTGCTGTTGGTTTTCTTGGAATTATCACCAGCTCACATCTTTGGGGATTTTTGGCTGATACAAATGGTCGAAGAAAAATAATTGCACCAACATTGTTTGCTGCATATTTTGTTTCAATAATTTCAAGCTTTTCACCAAATTTTGTCACTCTGGCTGTTCTTCGTTATTTGAATGGTTTTTTGTAAGTATTATTATTAGAAAAAAAGTAATCTAGTTAACAATTGCAGTGGCATGTAAAAAAAAAGCTGCAAAACCACAAAATATATATTTCGTTAAAAATGTAAAAGTTACATGCACTTCATATCAATTTCTTCCCAACAGGCGGTGTTTTTTTAAATACTGATATTTTTGTATAGTTTACCACTACACATACCAATACACCACTTAAAAAAAAAAAAATGATGCAATATATGATGCAAAAATAGAAATATAAAAAAAATGTTATAAATACTACTATAGAAGTGGGTCACTGTGGCGTATGCGTAATATTTTTTTTTGTTTTCTACTGATGAACCTTATATCGTATAAACTTTAGACAGCCCATCGTAAATAGAGTCACCAGTCCAGAGTATTAAACTGTTGAACGATTTGTCTTTTGCAACATAGGTCTGATGGGGTTCGATTCCCAAGACAGCCCAATACCTTTTTTGTTAATAAGCTTATGACGTTATCACGTACAATTAACGTCCGTAAATCGACTTTACAGACAACTAATTTTTTTTGTTACATAAACCAAAATACACTTTTCTTAGGAATTTCAAAATGTAAAGCAATGCAAATGGAACGTTATGTTAAAATTTTAAGGATGTACAGTAGAATTAATAGAGACATTGAAAAGATTTAAACGAAGAAATTATGACATCACCCCAAAAGAACTTAAAAATATGCATTTTTTAATGAGAATATCTCAAAAACGTGATGTGATAGAACTTTTCTGACTTCGGATTCGAGCTCAGCACACTTTTTTTTCGAGAAAGGAATAAATTTTGTTTAAAGTTTCAAAAGACCTGTGATTCGTGTAGCACGTTTAATAAAATTAATTTATACGTGGAGGTATTTTTTTTTTTTTACTTTATTAAACTGGGTTAAGAGGGTCCTTCTTTTTTTAATATTTTCATTTTTAAGTTAATATTTCTTTTTTACAAAACCAGCCTATCAAGCTATGCAATTAATTTCTTAATTTTTTTTTTTCAATACACATAGGATATCTGGTGCATCAGCTACCATATATGCTTATCTAGGTGAATTTCATTGCAACAAACTCAGAAACCGTGGTATTATGTCGGCTGCTTTTGTTTGTGCGGCAGCTGCTCTATTTCATCCAATTATGGGTTGGGCAGTTATCAACAGATATTGGTCATTTTATGTGCCAATTGTGGATATTGTCTACAAACCATGGAGATTCTATATTGTGTGCTGTGGATTACTTGGTTTTGTTTCGGGATTGTGCTTTTTAATCCTGCCTGAAAGTCCCAAGTATTTGCTATCAGTTGGAAAAGAAGACGAAGTTATTGCTATTTTAAAAAGGATTTATTCAATTAATACTGGGAAAAAAGCTGAAAGTTTTGAAGTTAGATTTTTTTTGAATAAAAAGTATGTATTTTTTAAATATTTAAATGTTTTAGATAACCTCAATTGTACCAGATATTGAGGATGAACAAAAATTGAAACTAATCAGAGGGAATAATAACTGTGTAATGTTTTTATTCCGATCAATGTGGAACCAGACTGCACCACTTTTTCAACAAGAACATCTGCGAAAAACTGTCTTAAATTGTTTAATACAATTTTGGATATTTTTTACAGCCCAAGGAGTTTACATGTGGTTTCCATATTTGCTAAATACTGTTATGCAATTTACAAAAGATCATCCAGATGAAAGAAACCAAATGTGTGAAATATTTTACAAAATAGAACGAGCAGACGTGATTGAGGTAGAAATGTCTTTTTTCAAAAAGCTATTAACTTTCCAAAATAGACTTATTCGTAATTTGTGAATTTGTTTTTCAGGATGATAACCAATGCATACAAACCCTTGAAGTCTCAACATTTCAACATACATTGGCGTTAGAATTTATTTTTATTATAATTTTTATATTTATCGGATACTTTACTGGTAAACTTGGAAGAAGACCGGCTTTATGTGAGTAAAGATATAAGTACTATAATTGATGTAACACTTAAAATATTTCTTTTTCAATTTTAGTTATAATTTTATTTATATGCGGTAGTTGTGGAGTTCTATCTGTAATTGTAGATATTCCAATTGTGGCAGTTTACTTTTTAGTGGTATTACTTGTCGTTGCAATTAGTTCCTCAGTTCTTAGTGCAATTGTTGTGGATATGTATCCGACTCATTTGCGGTAAGTAAATGACATCTTTTCATACCATTTTTTCAATAATCTGAAATGTCATAAACTAAAGCCTTATTTCATCTTTTTACCCTCGATATCTTTTGTTTAAAGTCTCAAAAATGGTTTTAAATTAAGGATATGAGTTCATAATTAACAGGTTTATCTCCTTAAGCTTTTTTCATAACTAAAAACTAAAAGTTTCTTGGATGTCTGGTTCCACCAAACATTTTTTTCCTTATACAACAGTCGGAAAAAGTATTTTGACAAAATGAACATTTTTCTAACTGATGAGAATAATCTGCAACGGTTAAACATAAAATAAGAAAGTTGACGGGTATTTATTAAGTATATTATGGTGAATCTCATGATATGATTGGAAATGCCATTCTTTCATCAAAAACTTTGTTAGCAAATGTACCCTTTGCATTGAGCTCGAAGAAGACAATTTTACCATGTTTATGGCAAGATAATACCTCATAAAACAAAAATTGAAAAAAACTGGGGTCGAATTACGGCATACGTTCGTTAACGTATGGTTGCTATGTGTCCCTATCTTTTTCTACTAAATAAATAGAGACACAAATAGTAAAAACGTTAACGAATGATCGTAATCGTATGCTGTAATTCGACCCCTGAATTCTCAAAGGAACATATTGGTATGGTTCTTTCATTCAAAAACAAAGTTTTATGGACCACATTCTCACAAAATTCTATCTCAATGGTCCGGGAAACGAAAAAGAACTGTTGAAGCTCCGTAAAAATTTGGTCAAGTTTGTTCCAGAAGCGAAAAGCACAACAACATGTCCCTTTGAGAATTCAATTTTATCTGTATTATCTTGCCATAAACATGGTAAAATTGTCTTCTTCGAGCTCAATGCAAAGGGTACATTTGCTTACAAAGTTTTTGATGAAAGAATGGCATTTCCAAATTCAGACTTTTTGGAGTCAATCCGCGATTTAAAATGAAATCTTCAAAGCTCGTCTATCTTTTTTAGTGCATTTTTTAATTTTTTGTCCATTTATGGTAAATTTTGAATAGTATAATTATATTTTTGTGTTTTTATATTTGGTAATTTTTAGTTTCCACAGATTTTTTACTAGACACACCGAAATTATGACTTGCAACAGAAGATGCACTAATTTTAATGTTAAGTTCCGCCGTTTTGCCCAATTTTTTTTACAAATCGGGGCCTTAACAAGTCTGTCAGTTATATACGTGCTTTAAACACGTAAAATGCATTACCTTACCTTACCAACGTTGAAAAAGAACGTTTGTCAAAAAAATTTTTCCCCTTAAAAATTAGTACTTTTTATACAAAAAATGCAGCCTCGAAGCATAATACCAACTATATGACTGACATTGAACATCATGAGATTCACCATAATATACTTAATAAATAACCGTCAACTTCCTTATTTTATGTTCAACCGTTACAGATTATTCTCATCAGTTAGAAAAATGTTCATTTTGTCAAAATACTTTTTCCGACCATTGTACATATTACGAAGCCGATATCTTTTGACCAGTCTCGAAATTGGTTTGGAAGTAAGGATATGAGTTCTTATTCTTAATCAACAGGCTCATGCATTCAGGTAAAACAATTACAAATCTATTTTTTTTTTTATTTTCGAAAAAATCCAACGGTTACCCCTTGCCAAACAAAAATACATTTTTCAAAATTTCTCTTTAAGCTCTATTTATAACAGAAAACTAAAAATTTCTTATAGGTCTGGTTCCTGAGATATTTCCAACCAAACATATTTCTTTCTTTTTCTTACATTCCGAAGTCGATATCTTTTGATTAAAGGCTCGAAATTTTTTTTTTGTCTTAAATAATATTTAACAATTTCTAAACTACTTAATTACAAAGTTAACAAATTCTAACATCGAGAAAATGCTGAACTTGTTAACTTGTATAATTTTACAAATACAAGTGGTGCATTAATTTTATTCATCCTTCAAATCCAAAATTTGTACTATAATTAAAATATTTTGACAAAATAACTTTACTGAATTTCTTTATAGAGCAATGGCTGTTTGTATTTCTTTGATGATCGGACGTATTGGCAGCGTAACTGGAACCAATATTGTTGGAGCATTAATTGAGAATCATTGTCAGATGGCCTTGCTTCTTGCAAGTTCCTTTTTACTTTTGGGTGCATTTACAGCTTTTCTTCTGCCCAAAGGGTCACCATCACATAAAAATCAAAATAAAGACGAAGATTTGTAAGAAATTACTTGAAAAATCTAACTTTTCTGAATGTAATAATAGTTATTGTTTTTTTTTTTTTTTATAAATACACTATAAAAACTTTAAGCTTAAACTTATTTTTGAACATTTTTGTTTTATTTCATGATTATTTCCAGGATTATTATCAAAAAATTTCAAATATTTATTTTTGTATAAGCTTTGGACACGTACCTACATAGTTTTTTTTTTAAGAGCCCTTTGAATTTTGCAATATTTGGGGTGATACGATGCTTGTGTAAGTTTAAAATACGATTTAAAGTGTCCAAATGATGATTTTCTTAAAACGTTAATTTTTAAGTTAGATTTGATTTCGACTCAGAAAGCAAAATTACATACTTATGCATGTATTTTTTTAAAGTTTTGGACACATGTTTTTACTTGCTCTATAGGGCAAGTATTGGTTTCGTGTCAAAAAAAAATTCGAGGTTTTAATTGAAACTAACATTACGATGATGGAGAGGTCCGAAAAAGTGGTTTTCGTCATGACGTCCGTCGGTCTGTGCGTCGGTGCGTCTGTGCGTCTGTGCGTCGTCAAAAAAAGGTGTACATGAAGCTGCAGCCTAAACGGGTGAACGGTTTTTCTTGAAATTTGGTACAGATGATTTTTTCGTAATTTCCAAGGTTGGTTTTTTTTTTGTTTTGTAATATCTTGCTTAGAACATATACCTCCCATACAAAATGTTCGAGGATTTTGATTAAATTTGACCCACGTAATACTGTACGTAAATCTAACAAAACTGCGTTTTTAGTTTTTCTCAAAAAATACGTATAGTGAAAATATGATATTAAAATTTTTTTTTAAATCACCGATGTCGGCTCTTCCCGTGCATCGTTAATGAGTTATTCCAATTTTCTCGAAAACGACTCTAACGATTTTGATTAAATTTAACACACGTAATGTTGTACGTAAATCTAACATAATTGCGTTTTTAGTGTTTCTCAAAAAATACGGATAACGGAAATATGGCTTAAGAAATTATAAAAAAAATTACATATTTTTGCATTTCTTATGAAATTCCTTAAAAAATCAAATTATAACCAATTCAAAATATTTTTACAAAAAAGCTTTGACATAAAAGGTATGATAACATAAGAGCAAGTACGTGCGGCCCCAGTCGTGCATTTTATTTTTTTAGGCTTTCGATTTTTTTTACGAGTAGTTTAGAGCATAAATATATATAGGTACCTTCCCTTCATCATTGGGAATTTGATTTTTCATGAATTTATAGCATTTCTTCTGTCGAAGGTTGCACCATTACAGAACAATCCAAATACGGAGGAAAAATCGTAAGAAATTTACTTGAAAAAACATATGCATCTATTTTGAATCTAATAATGGGGAAATTGATGAAAAAAACGACATATTTTCCATATACACAAAGTATATTTTATTTATTTATTTTTTTGTCAATATAGTTACATTAATAATAGATATTATTATTTTTTGTTTGTTTTTTTTTTTTTTTTTTTTTATAAATATAAACATACGATAAAAACTTTAAGTATAATCTTATTTTTTGTTAATAATATTTATTTTGTTTTATTTCATAATTATCTGATTTCCAGAATTATTATCAAAAAACGTCAAACAACTACAGTCATACATAAATAAGTTTAATACAAAAAAAGAATGTTTGACCAATCACTACTTAAAAAATTTTAAATTTATAATACTATTTATAGCTTATGTAAAATAAAGTCTTTTTTTGTTATTTTTGAGAAAACACTTATCATGTGGATGTTTCATTTGTGTTGGGAACAATAAAAAAATGATTGTTTCTGGACACATGCATTGGCATGTCTCGAGTCACAGTATAAATAAAATAATAATATGTGTGAGAGAAGAGATAAAACAAACTATTTTAACGGTACATTTCTTACATAGAATCAAAACTACAAAAACAGATTTACAAAAAGCCTTGTATTTCTATCAATATTGGTGAAATCAAAAATAATAAAAGATTTCCAGAAAAGGCAAATATTGAAGAAAGGTGATGGTTTGATAGAGCGCATGTACAAATTCAAGTATGGGGTCAAAAAAAACATGCACGATGAGTTGACTATCAGTTCTGACGAGCAGTATTGGTTTTAAAGAATAAAATAAAAACAAAACATGGTAGACTGAAACCTCCACTTTAACTTTTGGGTACGAGTGGTAGCATAAGATTATTGTTTTTTTTTTTTTTTGGAATGTACCTTAAATTGTATGTATGATGCACTTAAAATTCAAATATCCTCCAAATGCCCCATCTAGAGACTGAAAGGCTTACACATTTTTTTATTGCAATTAAAAGATCTTTCCAAAAATAACATATTCATTTTATGCTATCCAATCACAACCAAAAATTGGTGTGAGTTCTTAGTCTATGGGCAAATAACAAGAAGATTAAAAATATTTTGTAGACAATTTAACTTGTAACATAGTGAAAATGAGCAAAATAAAGGTTTTATCATGTGTTTAGATAGATCAACAATCCTAAATGATCCAAAGAGTGATGGTTACTATTACTATAATGTATTATTATTGCCGATATATTCTATTTTGTTTTTTATTGCATTTCCCAGATTTGAGTTTGTATTTATGCATCGTATTCGTTATAAAATAATAGATTTGCAATAAAAATAAACTGTTTATTACAAATAATAATCTAGACGTTTGACTTACTAAAGTGGCAATTACAAAGTCATAATGACAAACTAATGCAACAAAGTAGTTTGAAACTTGTAATAAATCTGAGCAATTTTATTCTTGTATTCACTCCTTTGTTGCACTTTTTTGTCGTGACTCTTAAGGCGAAACAGACAACACCAGAATATTTAATTATAATTATACCACAAATACTTCTCCATTTTTTCTTGTTCCGCTATTATTATTACTATTCGAACTAATGCTGCTATTCGCATCAAGCAGTTCAGCTTCTTTGGCAATCTCAACAATGCCTTCAGCCCGCTTTTGCGTTTCATCTTCTACACTTTCTTCAGCACTGTCTAACTTTTCTAACTTTTCGGTGACCAAATTTTCTGGTATATTGCTGATGATTTCAGGTTTCTTTTTATTTGGGGAATTAGCTTCTTCACTGTCCGCATCATTGGTTTCAGCGTCAGAACCATCAGTATGAAATATTGCCGAATTTTGTGGTGGATTTGCGGGTGTTGTTGATGGGGGAGCTGTTGTCACCGAAGACCACCAATTGGATAACGCACCCTTTGCTTGTGAGATTGCTCCACCTTTTGAAAAAAAAAAGAAATAGTTTAGTTAAATAAAAAGAAGCAAAAGGAAACTGTTTAAAACTTACCAACTGCTTTACTTGTTGATGTAACAGCGAGATTTATTTTTCGGCCGCTTTCACTATTTTGCATAGAACTAGAAATATAAGATGAAATTCAAACTATTTTGTAAACAATTTCACTAATAATTAAGTCTTACTGGGCAATTTTGTTCCTCATGTCATTGTAAGATAACGTTCCAGCAAACAGATGACCAGAAGGGAGATTTTCAAAGAAACTCGGTTCTGGTCGTACATCGTACCACTCTTGGAAACATTGAGTTCTTTTGAATGTTGACATAAAATTACTATTGAAGTGATCACAATCTTTGGGGCTATCTGAAAACGAAATTCAATAATTCATATGAGTTAAGAAAAAAAAATTAAATCAGAGATAATTTCTCCGCTAGAATATAATAAAATGTACGACTGGATTGCACGTACTTGCTCTTGTAGTACTTTTTAATATTAGCTTACTGTTGCGAATTCAGGCATTTTAATTAAATTCTCAGAAAAAAATCGTTTACCAACAACTTTTTTTAAATTTTGAATACCAACATATTTAAAGGATAAAATGGACATTTTTGTCCCGACACGTTCGAAATTTCATCAAAATTGATAGAGACATTTTAGAGAAGATTGCAATAACTCGAAAATTTTGTATGGGAGGACCTAAAGCGAGATATTAAAAAAATAACACAAAAAATCATTTGTACCAAGTTTTGTTTGGACTGAACCGAGGAACAAACGAACAGACCGACGGACGGTATGACGAAAACTACTAAATAATGTTGGTTTTGATTGAAACTTCAAAAAATTAATTTTTCGGCTCCGTGGGTCGTAGAGAGCTAAATTTTGTTTTAAATTGTAGAAATTTTAAAGGACTACAATAATTTCTTACTTCGTTACAGACAATCAACAAACTTTAAGTGCAGTCGCATTAATGCTACGACCACCTCTAAATAGTCTACGATCAAATTTTAAGCTATGATATTAAAATTGTCTTGATCGATTTTGTTGTTTAGCTGAGTAGAGAAGGAATCTTTGGAAGTATTATCGGAGAGCATACTCTTCACGAAACTACGTGTGCTGATAACGAATTTAGGCGTCTCGTAAGACGGTTATATTTCAAAAATAAAGTCTAATAGAATAACTTCGGGTTCGAGTTCAGCATCCCTAAAACCTTCAGAAAAGTATGGCATTTTAATTTTGTTGGTAAATGTTATCTGCTATATTTGCAATAAACTCAAAAAAAAAAAAAACATATTTATAAACGTTACCTTGAACAACAGCCGTACGAAGTAGAGATAGCATGTAGCCCTGGAACTGTTCTCGTATCCAGAACTCACTGCCTTGAGCATCTTCTTTGGGATTTTGCACATGACGCATTAAATATTCCATAAAACGTAGATCTTCAGTGGTTAGAGATAATTGTTTTCTAAGATCTGGGTCATGAGCTTCTATTGTGCAATTTTCAACATCAACTTGGATATCAGCCAAATTGCGCTTTTGTTGAAAAAGAACATTTGAAGTTCCAATGACATAACTAAGAACAGATGGATCTGATAGAAGATCCATGTATGGCAATGACAGATATGGCAAGCAAAGATTACCACTCGCAAAGATTGTTATAGGTGAACGATACTCATCCGGATTAATTGATGACATCGCAGACATATTGGCTGTAAGAATAAAATTACCTATTTATAAAACACTTAGTAGTTTATAGAAAATTGAATTACATTCTAAGGTATCCATACTAGTCTCGCGTGTCAATGAATTACTTCTGTCTATTCTTTTTCCAACTTCGGCGCCATTGGAATCAGTCCTCACAAATTCTCGATTTGATTCAGGACTGCTCTTTACAGGAGATGAAGAAGATGAAATGCTCTCACTAATTTCTCCTAGCTTCTCATTTGTAGGATGATTTATAGCACAACCATTCTCGTCTTTAATTTTTGGTGTTGGTGGTTCTATTAAATCGTTTTCTACTTTAACATTCTCATCATCACTTGCTTGGGTGTTTGAAAAATCTGGCATTGGTGACATTGGACGCGATGTGCGAACACAGGCGACCTCTTGAAATCCTTTTTCCAATAATCTTGGTATTAGAGATGATATTCCCAAAATTAAACAACACATTCCACGAACGGGCGAAGCAAAAAATACAACACGACGTTGCAATAAAAACAACTTGAACAATATCAACGTCTTATGTCGCCATTTAAGAACAATTTCTCGCAATGAAATGCCAACATAAAAATGCCGTAGTGCCCGTGGTTCTTCAACAAGGCAAGCATTTAGTTGGTTGTAGGCTTTGACTAGAATATCAGTACATGAGAAGTCACCTTGGTCGAAAAATGCATCAGCGATGAGAGAGAGTTTGACTTCAATGTATCCGTAGATGGGGAGGCGTGACAAAATACAGACTGATTTTTGAACCGTACTTCTGGTAACATCTGCAGTACGAATTTTCAATTTCTACAATTTAAAAGGAAAAAAATGTTAGCATTTTTATTAATTTATATTGTTAGATTAAAACAAACCTCAACTGGTATTTGCCTGTAACAAGAGACTCCAAATATACTTTCAGTTGGATCCAATAAGCTTGGTAGATTGAAGAACACAGTGTCCTCGAGATAATTATGTGAGCCATCTGGCAATGCAAGCGTTGGTAGGTATTTCCAACCTGATGGGCATTCATTCTTGCCTTCCGTGTCAACAATTAGAGGAGGATACGAAAACTCAACCTAAATATGTAAACAGAAATATTTAAATCTAGAGTTCGACTTTTGAAGAAATACTCTTCAGAAAATTAATGGATTTATCTGCAAAATCTAATCTAATTATATGTATTTACATTGTATATATGTAGTTTAAAAATGAGTATTACTTTTACCATAGGTGCAAGTACATGCGACCCAGTAGATAGTGTTTTTTTATTTCTTTCTGATTATTTCGTACTGATTTAATGGTTTATTCAACAATTTTTTGAGTAGTTAATGAGATAGACGTATTAGAATGGGTTTTCCTAATTTATGTTTATTTATTAATTCGCGTGTTTTGTTGGGAACTGAGTACTAAGTTAAGGAAGATCAAAAGCAATTGTTTGGTGTTTTTATCGGTGTTAAATATAAACTGAGTTGAGTAATAAGTTAACAATAAAACACTGTTAATGTTTAGGGAAACAAATTGTAAAAAAATAAAATGCACGACTGGGTCGCAGGTTTTCCTTGATCAAATCGTTAAAGCTGTTTTCGATAAATTTTCAATAACTTTTGTATGGTAGGTACACCATTTTGAGAGACTATGCGACTATACTATACTTTAACACAGCAAGTCAGTCACATTTGGAATATCAAGTTGGATGTGGCAATGCAGAAATTCAGTCTATGTACATACGTACGAGTATAAGTTTATGTAAATGATCTTTTTGGTTTGAGAATGTCAATTTGAGCCGTATTTTATTGTTACTCAGTATTTTACTGAGTAAACATTTTATGACGTAAACAACAACAAACGAATTATTTTATTTATTATATATTAGTAAAATTATTAATAATTAAAAATGTATAAGTTTAGAAAAAAATTTTCTTTGTAGACCAACGAGTAAAAAACTTTTGTTTATCCTTAGCAATAATTTGTTGTTGTTTCCCGTGTAAAATCATGTAAAAAAAACATCAGAAATTGGAATTGAAGAATTTTAATTTTTTATTAGGTAGTCAAAGTTTGAATTTATTAAAAATAATAATTTTTTTTTAATTTCTAGCTCATGGTACCAAAATTAAAATAACAACTTAAATCTAATTTCAAACAGAGATCGCAAGAAGGCATTGATTTCATTTCAATATAATGTATTGCAGTCTAGTGAAGATACCCTCTCAAAAATTGACTAAGATGTGCACGAAGAATAAAATAAGACGAGCTGACATAATGGATGTGTTTTATTAACAAGCTGTCAGCTGCTTAATGTTTATCTTAGCTTTACTGGCTCCAAAACATGGCGCTTGTATTGCTGCACTCGGACAAGGCTTTGGAAAATTTAATTCAGTGACCGCTAGAAGTAACACTTTGTTATGATGTACTTTAAATTTAAACTTGCTTACTTAATAAAATTATTACGCTTTGAATTCTATATCAAATCAATTTTTATCTTTTCTATAACGTCAAACTGAAGACACGTAAATAAATAATTTATCCAAATATGGGATTGCACTATGGGAATGCAAAACTTAACGAGAATAACAAAGTAGCTCCCCACTGAGTACATAGGCTCGTAAGGATCCAAAGAAATGATGGACCGAATTCTTACAAGATAAGGATATAAGACTTCCATGAACCATGATCCAGAAGGAAACATATTGCGGAATGAAAGATAACGAAACGAAAATAACGTCATCAAAAAAAAATCTAAAAAATAAGAGAAAACCAGAAAAGGACAATGCTTGAATTAACTACCTACGCATGCTAAAATACTTCTTGAGAACATCATTCCAGAATTGGCTTAGGGAATAATCTAAGGATTATCTCAGGTTTTCCATATGGGCTTGTGCACGCTAAAAAGGCACCTCAACTTTCTTGTCTTGGAAAATAGTACCTACCGTATGTAGATTCAATAAACTGCATTTTTGGCAACTGCAATGAATTAATCCACCAAAATTTTCAGTACCTTGGTTCTAACCAGGCTGAAGAAAGGCAAAAATATCATGAGTGTACCTCAAATACTAAATTTCTTCAAAGGAATTAGAGTAGATGTTTTGGAAGGAACTAATTTTATAAATTTAAAGTAAAAAAATTCAAACTAATCCAGGGTCTACGCTGGACTTAAACCCCTATCAAACAACAAAGTGAGTAGTTTGATTGTACTATTTTATTGTTTAACTCTGTACTGTGTTTTTATGATAAAGAAACCTATTTGTGTGTCGTGTTATCTAACCGTTGTGTACTCGTTACTTTTCAACAAACAAAATTAATAAACAAATAAATAAAATAACCATTCAGTATTGATACAAATTATATTATCTCTACATTATGTGCGACTGTAGCTTCATCTTCCAAGGCATTGTATAATTTTAATAAGAGATCTTGCAACAAAAAAAAACCTACTTCCACGGCTTTCTTTAAAGTACAAGTACTTACAAGTACAGAGCCTTAAAAACTATTTTAATTTGTTTAAAGTGTTGTAAAATGCTCCAACCCAATAACTGTTAAGAAGTTAATCATAGTATCAGCAAGATTAAAGATTCAGACTGCATTCTTTTGCTTCCGTTTAGCATCCATCTCTTTTCTTTCTTATTTCAACAATAACAAACAATTTAAAAAATCTACTATAGCTACTATTTTCTTTGAGTCATGAATCATTTTACTATAGAGTCACATACCTACGAATATTTAAAAAAAACAATAAAATATTTTTCGAATCTAGGATTTGTGTCATCCACTAGAGTTAGGTACACCTACTCTTACCCTTTGTTATCAGTTCCTTTTGATTTTGAAATTCAATGCACAAAAACAACAGATTCTTTACATTTTTAAAATTGCAGACGTAGAAAAAAATATCTATAGAAGCCTTAGTACTTTTCATAACAACTTGAATACAATGAACTTCGGATCAGTGGGAAGTTGTCTCAGAGGAAAAAAATCAATATCATCTGAACGAAGTACAGAAACTTACATCTTTCGTGTTAGATTATATTGAAGTTAATAATTTGATGAAGTAACAAACGTTATTTGTTTAAATAAATAATTATTTATATATAATAGAGTGCATTTTATGCATTTTTGAAGAAAAAAAAAAGTAATTCATTACCTGACATCCGAGTTTGTGGTGGAATCCAACAACTAAAATATGCAAAATCGGTGGCTTTTCAGACATTTTAACTTCTAAACAATTAAATCAAGAATTACATAATATTTTAACTTTATTATTGTTAAAAATTATAATATTATTCCAACTTTTATTGCTAAATTATATTCAGAGAAATGCAACAAAACACACAAAATTTTTGCACAATACAACGACAACAAGCAGAAAAGTAGATACTTCACTTCTTTTGCTTGACTTCATTAGAATTTTTTGACATTTGACGTTTCTCCGCAGTTTCTTCTGCAAATAGAGCTTTTTTCGCCGGCGAACAGAAAAAAAATACAAATGAAGTTGGATGTGGTTATTAATTTGAAAATAAACTTTTGGACTGTTTGATTGATATAAGGTGCGTCCCACCATATGACGGTTTTTAAGATTTTTTATATGGGACGTTTTCATGGCATTAAAAATTGATTGCTGAGTTTTTTTTTAATGAAATAGCCGTATTCGCAATTTCTTCTACAAACATAGCTTTTTTCATCGGTGAATAGAAAAAAATAAAAACGAAGTTAACTGTAGTTATATTTTGATAATGAACTTTTGGACTGTTCGATTAATAATAGACGCGTCCCACTATATGACGGTTTTAAAGATTTTTTTAAATGGGATTAAAGACCGTTTTCATCCTATTAATAATTGATTTCTGAGTTTTTTTTTATGGAAATGTATTATGTATCTATGTATGGAATATGTAGCTTTTCTCTCAATAGGGCTTTTAAGCAAGAAGTGCTCAAACGTCAAACTATCCACTTTGATGAACCTGACATTTGTTTTTCTATTAGAAAACATTTTTGGGAACTATAGTTAGGTATGTTTTTTAACAAAAAAAAATCAATTTAACAAGAGTCTTCAAACAGTCAGCAAACAATTAAGCTAACAAATTCTTACGAAAATTAATTTAAAACCGGTGTTTTATTACATTTAAAATTGGTATTTGTCATGTCATCAAAGTGGGAGCTGTCAGATTTGGATTTGACAGATTCGCTTACATCCCTATTCATTGAAAACTCATAACTTAAGCCAGAACTATAATTGTGTGGATCAGAATCAAAACCCATTGTATCCATTTTTTTTTATTTCGAGTAAATCGAGAAAAACTTGTATCTCGTAAACGAAACATTTTTTAGTACTTTTTTAAATGCAGGATTGATTCAATTAAACAAATAAATTCAATCCTAAATGCCGAACATTTTTTTTTTCAAAAATCCGTATAAATTTTCGGATATTCCCATCTAATCTCATCCCATGGATAAAATGGTTTTTGAATTTCAAATTAATTTTAGGGCCAATTTTTCAATAATCAGATAAACCTCAGATAGAGCTTTTTCCTTAGAATAAAAGTTTTTTTTTATATTGACATTTATTCTACTGCATTTATTAATTCTAAGCCCTCAGGGGTCGAATTACGGCATACGTTCGTTATCGTATAGTTGCTATGTGTCCCTATCTTTTTCTACTAATTAAATAGAGACACAAATATTAAAAACGTTAACGAATGATCGTAATCGTATGCTGTAATTCGACCCCAGAGGGCTTAGAATTAATATTTTGAATGGATATAATGGATTTTGATGCGAATAAAATTGTTTGGATATAATGGGTTTTGAAATTAACCTCTAACTTTGTGGTCTGATTTCTATACCAAAAAATGTAATTAGAGACTCAAACTTGGGCGCAACGTATGTGTCATGTCATGTCATATGTCATGTCGTGTATAAACATAATGTAAACTAACGATCGAACAGAAGCAAAAGATCTCATGTAAAACCTCTAATCAAAACTGACATTCATTCTGACTACACGTGTTAAACTAACAAGAACTAAGAGCTTAAACTTTCAATGTTATAATATTCGTATTATTTTATATTTCAATAAATGTTAACTTAAATAAGTATTTAAGAGTTTTTAATTTATGTACTCAAGTACATAACATGGTGACAGAATCGGGATCTTATTAAGAAAAGATAAAATAAAATAATTGTCGAATCACGCAACCTCAAAATGGCGGCATTAAAAATGGAACCTTTTTCGATGAATGGAAATGTTGCAGAAAATTGGCGACGGTGGAAGTCAGATTTTTCCAACTATCTAATTGCAAATGAATTAGATGAAAAATCTGATAAACGAAAAATTGCAGTTTTCCTCATGACTTGCGGTGAAGATCTAAAGTGCAAATTTGCACAACTCGAAGTTGAACCTGTTCTTCCCGCCACTGAAGTTAAGTTTGAACAAGTCCTGGCTAAATTTGATGACTTCTTTAAATCATTTTCTAATGAAATCTTTTCTAGTTATTTATTTTGGAACTCAAATTTTAGACAACTTCCAGAAGAAAAATTTGATGTTTTCTATAACAAAGTCAAACAACATGCTATCGACTGCAATTTTGGCAATTCGCTATCAAGAAACATTCGGGATAAATTGCTTATTGGTATCTCAAATTCTGCCTTACGCGAGCGCCTTATGCGTGAAAAAACTCCATCCGAAAAAATTGTTGTACAGCAGTGCCGAATAAGTGAGTTATCTCATAGCCAGTCAAATTGCATGTCCTCTGCCAGTGTAGAAAATCAAGAAGTTTCTATAGATTTCATAAAAAAAAGAAAATTTCAAATAAAGAATACAAACCAAAATCAGACATGCAACAAGTGTGGACGGCTGCACGATCCCCGGCGTTGTCCAGCCTATGGTGATGAGTGTAATAATTGCGGCAAATTGAATCACTGGGCAAAGAAATGCAGAAGCTCGCCGAAATATAAAAAAAACCTTCTACAAAATAAAAATAACTACAACCACGTCCATCAGATTCAGACTGGCAATGACAACCATGATGAGGGTGAAGTTTTTACAATCTCCACATTAGCTGGCAAATCCGAATGTTCTTCGAAAGACTGGTTGGTGAATGCATTTATAGATGGAAATCTTATTAATTGTAAACTTGACACAGGAGCTCAGTCAAATGTTATTTCTGTTAATTGTTTCCAGCAATTAAAAAATAAACCGAATGTGCTTAAAACCAAGGATATTTTGAAAGCATTTGGAGGTTCAGTAATTGAATTGGTTGGCCAATGTTATTTGCAAGTTGAACTCAATGGAATCAAATGTAAGCAGCGATTTTTAGTCACTTATCTGGATGTAAAAACTATTCTTGGACTTGAGGCATGCAGATATTTTAAGCTCATTAATAAAAAAAATATATGTGAGCTTGTGTTCAACAACAATCAAATAAAAGAAAATCCAGAATCCATTATCGCTGAGTTTGCAGACGTGATTGAAGGCCGTGGTTCATTAAAACCAGTTAAAAAACACCTAAAGGAGAATGCGGTTCCTCATATTGCTGCAGTAAGACGAATTCCAATTTCATTGCATGAACCAGTTAAAAAAAAATTAGATTATCGAACCACCGCAACTAATGGTCTTAAATCTCAAGCCGCGAACCTCAAAACAAAACCTTATAAAGAATATTGTGTGAAGGACACAGTATGGTTTCGCAAAAATAATAAAACTCCTTGGACAACAGGAAAAATTGTTAAAAAAAAATCGAGTCGCCGTTATGTTATTAAAACAATTGATGACAAATTTTTCACAAGAAATAGTGTGTACATTCGTCCTAACAAATTTCCAGAAAAAAGCGTTGATAAAGATTACAGCAAAAGTTTTGCATCTCCTGAAGACTATTACACCACCGCTTCGCCTGGAGCTCAATTTTTAGAAGAAGAACCGACTTGTTCTTCAGCGAAACAGTGTTCTTCTAACAAAACTTCATTAATTGATAGAAGCATTTATCAAGCGATTTCACCTAAAGCAATAATTGATAATTCAGATTCTATAATGAGTATTAAATTACTATTTCCAGATATGAAAACATCGAAAGCCGTACCTGATATACTAGCAAATTCAAATTCTCAACCTATACCGGACATTCCTGAACAACCAAGCGGTTCGAAGAGGGTAATAAAACCAAGAGTCAAATTAAAGGATTATGATTTAAGTATTGACTAAAAATGTATGTTTAATCAATTTATTATAAAAGGGGCGTGTCATGTCATGTCATATGTCATGTCGTGTATAAACATAATGTAAACTAACGATCGAACAGAAGCAAAAGATCTCATGTAAAACCTCTAATCAAAACTGACATTCATTCTGACTACACGTGTTAAACTAACAAGAACTAAGAGCTTAAACTTTCAATGTTATAATATTCGTATTATTTTATATTTCAATAAATGTTAACTTAAATAAGTATTTAAGAGTTTTTAATTTATGTACTCAAGTACATAACAGTATGTATTTGAATAATAGAAACAAAACCTCATACCTAAGTCATTTTTTTTGAAAAGTGGATATAATGGGTTTTGATTCTAATCCACACAATTGGAGGAAGTAGTCGGATGCTAATGTCAAATTAACGTTTTTGTTGTTGTTTTCTTTGACTTTTCGACAAGTTTCGTCCGACGCATCCGACAATTATAGTTCTGGCTTTAAAAGGCACTAACCTCAAAGCAAATAAGTGTTACCTACTTCTCTTTTGCCCGTGGCACACTTCTAGTATAGATACCATGGTATAAATTTATACCACATGTGCGTCATGCTAGTATCAGGCGAACACAATGGTATTAGGTCTGTTTAATGAATCTGATCCACACAGAAAAGAATAGAAGCGATCCGAAAAAATTATGCTTACGAGGTTCTAGGCTAGACGAAGAGGTTTTTTTCGATTTCTGAAAAACTTGCAAAAACGACTTACGAGGTTATGAAGTTTAACCGTCGTTATGTATCTTTTCTCTCAAATAGTTGTTGTAAGTGTGATCAACTGTACAGTTGTTAGTGTGGTCAACTTTTTGTGTGATCAACTAAAAAGTTGTACAAACGTGGTTATATGCGGTAGCGGTACGTAAATGTATCAAAAAATTCAAAACTGGAACAACAAGATTTAGGTGTGGAATATTTTTCATGCAATTACCCGTACCGCGGTACCGCTACCGGGAAAGGAGAATTGGTATCAAATCAAGGAACTATAACTTAGAAATATCTTTTACTATTGTCGTTTTGTTGCAATGCATGAAGACTGTACGATATTGCAATATTCGAAGTGTTTATGCATTCTGCAATGTGAAAAGGACAAATTGAATTATTTATATTTTCATTTTGAATATAAAAGACATAAATGATGCTCTGTCATTTTCCCTGAGCCTGAAAACAATAATTTACATTCTGTTGCATTGGGACTTCCACTCTATTTGGGACCTAGTTCCATATTTACCTAAATAAAAAGAAATCAGTACGTTGTTTTTTCCAAAATTCAAACCGGTATTCTTCAACCGCTCCTCACTTAAGAGCGTTATAAGAATATCGGCCTAAATTTCGAAAAAATAGCTTGAACAAAAATTATGTATGTACCTATTGTCATTTTGTTTTATAGTTTTATTAAAGACCAAAATCTAAATTTTATTCATCAACTTTAAAAAAACAATATCGAATGCATTGTGGACAGAAAAGCAATTTTCTGTCCTTATCAGCAATTTACACGATGTAGACGTCCGAAATGCATTCGATTTTTTTTTTTTTAATGTTGACGAATATAATAAAATTTAAATTTTGTAAACAAAAAGTTATTTTTGGTCTTCATAAAACAAAAATATCCCTAGACCACAAATTTGGTTCAAACTTTTAATTCTTAAATTTAAAAGTAATTTTATTACAATGTCTATTTTGTTTCATTTTTGTATCACAATTTTCCATGTTTAAACTATCCGGTCACTGTGGCGTATGTGCAACTTTTTTTCTGAACAAATATTGGAACCAGTGCCAACGTTTTGTGGTCGAAAAGTACAATAATTTTAAAATAAAATGTGATTTTCTTTAAATATTTCTTTGTGGCAATTGCATTTAAGCTAACAAAGTACAATAATTTAGTTTTTATACTTTTTGGATGCCAAGTTGATAAGTAAAGTTTATTTTGAATTTTTCTAGTTCGAGGGTCTTTTGGAGCATATTTCAGAAGTGTCAGAATGTATATATGGATTTATCGCGATTATCCACTCCACAGATTTATATGTGAATATGTAGTAAACATACACAGATAAAGGATATTCGCCAAAAATACAGCTGTAGAAAGATAAACTTAAAATTATCATGTAATAGTAAATGTGGTTGCAATGTCAAAATATTGTATTCCTTGGTATGTTGTAAAATAAAAAAGTATTTCAAAGGGAATTTGTAATATTTTCAACTAAATTTATTAATCGAAATAACTTTAAAACAATTTTAAAATAAGAAGAAACTATCGAAAATGCAAATATTATAGCATACTCGTTGGTATTGGAATCCATCCTTTAAAACAATTCTAATCTGCTGATGACTTAAAACACTTCTAGTTCTTTTTTTTTTTGTTTTTGTTTGTGTTGTTTTTTTTTTAAAGAAAACTTAAAAATAGATTTCGCTTTCAGTAAAAAATATAATTATACAATATTATAAGCTTCAAAATTGAGAAAATGTACATAATCATATTAAACAATATTATTTTAATGAATATAATGAAATAAATCGAACAATATTGAACAAAAACTAAATACACTTTATTACGTTCTCTTTTTTGCAAATATATAAATTTATATATATTTTCTTGTCTGTTTAATATTTATGTTTTTTTTTTTACAACTAAATTTAAATAATTTTCTTAATCAGGTTTACAGCTTTACTCATTCTTCGTCTGACAGTACAATTCCTTAAGGGATTTCAATTCTTCGATAAGGGCTTTGTTTTGGTTCTCTAGCACCGCCACCCGATTTTCCAGGCACTTAATGTACTCCTTTTTTTTACGCCGACATTCTCGAGCTGCTTCGCGGTTCTTTTGCAACCGAATTTCTCGTTTTCGGGTTTGATCTTCGGCTAGGACTGAGTTATCTATTTATTGAAAGTTTTCGTATAGGGAAACGATAGAAGTACAAACATGGGCCAAACGGAGAATACAAAAAGAAAAAAACAAACAAAAAAAAAATGGGAAGAAAGGAGAGAGAAATAATCGCAAATTAATTGATTTTTTTGAAAATATAAATTACTGGTATTGATTTTATTGATCCTACTAGGTAAATAAAATGCTGGTGCTGTTTCCTGGGTCAATTGGATTAGTGTACCGGTCGTACCGCCAGTCGATGCGATTGTGGGTATTCCGCCGCTTTCTTGTATTTGCAAAGTCGTTCCAGCTACGGAATTTCGTTTCGATTATTTTTCGATTTATCAATCAAAAATTAATTGAGAAATACTTATTACAAAAATGAGGTTGTGTTTTCTTACAAACGAATTTTTTATTAATTTTTTTTTTAGTGGTGGTAGTAGCTTGAGATATGTGAAATGCAATATTTATTTTTTTATTTGGCGGAATGAGTTTGATGAAATTGATAAGAAGCTCAGCAGTTTATGTGGTAATTTGCTTTATGGAGTTTTGTTTTATTATTTAAAGAGATGAAGTATTTAGGTAAACATTATGTAAGGATTTTTAAAAACATTTATTGTATTTGAAATTATGCTTTATTTTGGTGGTATTTACAAGAAAATGGAGAGCATAAAGTAAGCAGTTTAAAATTTCCAAAATGTATTCGGTCGATGAAAATATTGACGAATTAAAATTTAACTCTATTAGCATTGATGTTAGAATATTTTTAGATTTATTTTTATTTTATATTTTGTTGTCGCTTTTGGTTTCGTGAGTTTCGTTTATTTATTCCTGTTTTTTACACTGTAAAATTTTGTCTGGTAACAATACCTTTCTATTAACGTTTAAGAACGATACGACACCCAAGCACATGTGTTCTGAATACTGTGATTGGATGAACATTGAGTCGTGTTTCCAAATTACTGGTTTAAAGCGAAAGAATAAACCTCTGCAATAGTAACACCATGGCATAGGCGAGAAGTAAAAGGGGGCACTTTCCTTAAGATTTAGACCAAAACAGCTTTTCGAATGTGTAACATTAGTGTGTATGTGAAAATTTGTCTCAAGCAATGAATGGATCGATTGTTCGGACAAAAGTAGGGTATTTTTTTATCGAAATTCGTTTAAGGTAGAAGAATGGACTGCAGATAAAATATTTTTTAGTTTGGAATTCGGCTTTCTCTCAGTGAGGTGTATGTTTTAGTGCTTTTCAATTGAATTTTTCTTTCTCGACGTATTTGTGAAGGAATTTCACTGTTTTACAAAAAGGACCTGATTACGTTAAATATCATACTTTGACGTAAAATTGAAATTGGATAGCTCTTTGAAATAAGTCAAAATCATTTTAGTTTCTTGAGCTACGAAAAACATGTGATCCGCAACCTTAAACAAGGTTTGACAAAGCCTCCTGTTTCAAATAATATGAGAACGACAACAATCATGAAAAGTTTCTCTTGAAATTTATTGGTATGGGCAATACATTTTTCAGGGGAATTCAGCTGCCATTTCAAAGGCTTTTTTGTACCCCGGAAATAAATTTTGAGGCAGATTTAAAATCGCACAGTAAATTTCGGGACAAAAAATTTTTTGAATGCAAAATATTTTCAGAAATTAAATAGTACCTTGGCTTTACAATTTAAACAAGAGATATCCGGAAATTTTAATAATTTTAACTTGATGTGTGTACTAGCGATTAATGTTAAATGTTCTCAAGTGGAGGCGTGTTCTTGTGCACTTTTGCAAAAGTATGCAAAATACTTTAATGCGAACTTGTTTCAGTATTATCCACCGTCCTATAAATAATAATGGTTAACAAGGGTTTTTTTGCCTAAACAAAAATATACTTTTCTGAAAGATTTCGGTGTGCTGAACTCGAATCCGAAGTCAGAAAAAATTAATCAGCTCCTGTTTTTATAATACTAATGTTAGAAAATTCAAAAAACGTTTTTTGATTATTTCGGACGTTATTCTTTTATGTAAAGAAAATAGTTTAAATATATAAATCGTAACGGTTTCTATAAGTTTTTCTTTTCTTTTTTATTATCCGAGATATCTTCAGTTCTTTTGCTTACTCTAAGGTGTATAAAGTTTTATCTCTTTTATGATATATTGAGCCAGTTATCTCGGGCAGTAAAAAAGATATCGAAAAGACTTAAACAGGTCTAGAAAGAAGAAAAAACCGTTCGATTTATGTTTAAACAATTTTCCTTACAATAAATGAATAACGTCCAAAATAGTAAAAAAAAACGTTTTTTTGTGAATTTTCTAGCGGTAAAATTTCAAAAACGGGGGCTGATTATTTTTTTTGACTTCGGATTAGATTTAGCACACCAAAAACCGTCAGTAAAGTATATTTTGGTTCTTTGTGGAAAAGTCTTGTTAACTCCAAAAGTAGACAAAAAAATGTTTTTTTTGCATTTTCTAACGGTAATATTTCGAAAACGGGAGCTGATAAATTTTGTTTACTTCGGATTCGAGTTCAGCACACCGAAAACCTTCAGAAAAATATATTTTTATTTCGGAAACAAAAAGAAAACTTTAATTTTGTAAACCAGTGTAATCAATGAACAACATTTCGAATCGAAATCAAAGATATACAATTACAGATCATGAGCAAAGTAAATGTAGATTTGAATCTAAACGACTTAGTGCCGTTTGCTGAATCGAAACTTAAGCATTTAAGTTCCACATAAATCCTTATGTGACAGTTTACGCAGAGGAAAAAGTAGGGACTAAGAGTTTATGTTCAACATAAATTATTTAAGTGTCGATTCAGGAAATGGCCCTTAAACATTTTGTAAACACCGCTTATTATCCTTATACTAATACCATTTTGTTTTAATAATTTTGTACATAGATAACAACATTTATATAAACGTGTCGCTAACAAGAATAAAAATTGTGCAAATCTATTTACAAAACATACACACACATAAAATATGTAAAACCACCATTAAAATATTAAGGAACCCCTATTTAGTACAGCCCCCTCAGCTTTTCTTGTGAATAATTTTGAATTGTCTTTGAAAACAGCGAACATTCAAGTATATTTTTTTTAAGAAATGTATTTGTGAGATAGCTTAGAAGTAATATGAGACTAAATCCGATAAGAAAAATAGATTAGAGTTAAGTCAGAGTTAAATACGCAAATTTAATGATGACCTTAGTTGTATGGGTTCTTTAGCTTAAAAGCATTTATAATTTAATAAAAAAAAACTGGTTTTTGAATTAAAATCATTTTTAAGAGTCAGCACATGGAGCCCTTAGCGCTCTCTATTAATCTTTATTATAAAGTAAACACTTGGTCAAATAACTCCTCGCTATCTATTATATTATTAAACGTCGGCATTAAAAATGAGAAATCTGTAAAATCGTTTCAAATGACGATTTGAAATTAAATAGGGAAACAAAATTGGGCCAAATTGAATCTTAAAAAAAAAAACAAACTGTAAGGCAAAATTAAATTTTTAATGTTTTGTTTTATAAGGCGTGTTTTTGCTAATACAATAAAATAAAAAAATGAGTAGCTACTGAGTTGTAGAAAAAACATGCCTATAATTGAATTAATACATACATATGTATAGCTTTTTACGGGCTTTAGTTTATACACAAATTTGGAGTTTTGTCCCGGTGGAATTCACTTGGACTTGGACTAATCGTGAGACACCTTTCAATACGCAAACTTTGTTTGAATTCAATTCAACCTACATAGATTTTTAGAAAAAGATCTAATGTGAATGCAGAAATATTAAATCTTAAAATATTAATATTAAATATTAAATTCTTAAACAGTTCTAGATTTTTGAAAACCTAGGCAGCTGTTCTATACAAAGCCTTGATTTTTTAATCATGAATAATAATGTCAATATAAAAAAAATAATGGTGTCAATGAAAATGCTCTATCTAAATTTTAAATGACAATTGAAAAGTTGGTCATAAATGAATTAAAGATTCGGGTATATTTTTGTTAAAGAAACGTCAACTAAATTTTGTTACAGATCTTATCAAAGTTTGAAACACGTTTTGCTCTTGAAGTTAAATTAGTAATTACTTCTTAAATGGCCTCTAAATGTTTAAAAAATTTGTCGTTTTTTTATGAATACCAGCTCTCAAACTTTTTTCAAAATTAAAGTTTAGAATACATTTTCAAAAATAAAACATGAAAAAAAATCTCGAACGATTTTTGAAAAAAATATTTTTAAAACAAACAGAAATTTGAAACGAAAAAAGTTTTTTAGAAATGTATGTTAATTTTTTGTACTTTTTGTTTAAATTCAATTTGTGATTAAGGCGAAATGGAATCTGAAGGTGTGTTCTCAAATATATTTGAGAGGAAAAACATTTTCTTGTAACGAAACGAAAAGTAAAACTTCCTTTATTTATACACATTTTTTTAACATTATTTTAACAAAAATTGGTATGCGTTGTTAAAGAAAAAAGACTTTAAAAAAATCTACTGACCGTATTCCAAAAATTTAATGGTCAAACAAAATTTTAACTTTTTTAAAAACTGAAATTTGTTTTTTGAAATGTGTCAGCTTGATGAACAACTACCACTCCCTTCCTTGTCTTCACTTTAAATATGGCTTTAAAAAATTCAGCTACTCGCTAAATTTCCTTCGAGGTTTTGAAGAAGAAAAGTAGTGGTTTACCAAAATGATAACGATTTTATGCTTCATATCTTTTGTTCTTTAAAGAATAATTCGGGTTTCGATCAGAAATAATTTCCGTTTTGGGTCTTGGTTATTTTATAGGGCTGAACAAAAAGTACATACCTGATTAAATATTTTGGACGTAGCTGACCGTAGAAGTGATATATTGGAATAACCAACCATATTGGCCGAGATATCTTGAGTCAAAGGTTATTAGCCAGAATAACTTAACTTAATCTAATGTTTAAGTTACTGGTAAACACGATTTTTGCCACACGAACCAATATATAGCTTTCTGAAGGTTTAAGGGATGTCTTTGTTTTTTTTTAGTTTCTATCTAGCGCATTTAAGTGTAATTGCGGATTTTCTTAAAATTCATGTAACTATGATAATTCATTTAAACGATATATTTATTCAGACCTAAGACAACAATATATTGACACAAAACAAAAAATAAACAATATAAACTTAGAGAGGGACTGTACTATGAACAAAAATATATAAGATTAACAATTTTTGTTTCTTTTGTTTAAGGAAACACGCACAACATTTTATGCACAATAGAAAAAGATAATTCAAAATATTAGTATTATAAATTTAAATGAAGGATTAGAAACTATAGTAAATGTACTTGACTTTGCAATACCAACACAATTCGAAAGAACATACAAATGAGATGAGATGTTGTTGTTTTTTTGTATGTAGAGAGTATGTTTATGAGAGGTGGATGTTGTATATATTTTTATTTTTTTTTTGTTTAATTCTTGGATGGGATGAGGAACAGCGCAGCAGTATTGTTAGAGTAAAACAAAAACTATACAAATAAACAATGAATCACCTGCAATGTCTGGACCACTGATATCATTTAAGATTTTGTGGTATGAAGGTCTCCTTGTGAATTCTCTTTGTCTTCTGGGTGAGTCGTCATCAGTAAGACTCTCCTCGCTATTTGAATCCATAATTTGTGTGTTCGGTTCATGCTTGATCTAAAATAGTTTTTGGAAATAAAAGGATCATTCGCACTTAGAAAGAGACAAAAATATTTAAAATAAATTCCAACCTGAACTGTATTGCCCGAGGCTGTGTGAATCACCGTGTTCGGTTTACCTACATAGAGGACACCGCCTTTGGACATTGTCACTGGTTGAATATTCGCAGCCGCTGTTTGTATTACCGATGACTGATTTGCCTGTATTACAGATTGGGGCTGAAATTATTTGTATGGTTTTGTTTTTTTTTTTTGTTTTGGTTAATTTAATAATTTGAATTTATTAAGGGCGAATTTGGTGTGGTCACCTGGATATTGTGTGTTGGCATAAATTGAACAACGTTCGATCCGGTCGTTAGAACGGTTGTCGTCGTTGTGGAATTAGGTGTGTTAGATGATGCTTGCGATATACTCACATCTGATAGGGTTTCTATGTTATTTGAATTGTTTCCGTTTTCTTCCACGATGCTGTCCATTTTTTCTATTTTCAACAGCACCGTTGCTTTCGAGAGTTGCTTCAGTTTGACGATTTAAATGTAAACTATTTTTTGATGAATTTGTTTTGTGTGTTCCACTTTGGTTTTGAATTTGTAAAAAGTCTGAAAAAGAAATTCATAATATTGATAATATATTAAAATCATGTTCAAGAGCATGGAAAATTTAAAGGATTTAAATAAGTTTCACATGATATCAAAATTTTGAAAAAAATGAGCATTTTTTTGGCAAAGAATTTTGTTTTGTTTTGGTTTTAATATTGGAGTTGTTTCTAAAAATAAGCTAAATTAATGGAAATTAAATTAAATTTTTGCTTTTAAGTTTTTTTTTCTAACATTTTTAAACGAAGACATTTGAAAGGTTGTAAGTCGAAGGGTCAAAGTACCAAAAAATCAAAATTCAATATTTTTTTTAAAATATAATCTAAGTACCAAGCCTTAGGTTATATTTCTTTTAAGTTAGTAGAGTTGGTATGTATTAATTTTGTTTGTTAAAATCGAATTTTGCTTAATTTAGCTAAAACTAGGCCATTGAATTTGTTTCAAAATAAACTGATTTTTACATTGACAAAGACTTCAATTATTATATACTAGGACCGCAATTCATCATTGTCTTTTGCAACTAAATGTGCGTTTTTAATGACAGCTTCTACTTTATCATTTTTAAAGCTTCATACCATTATGTTGAGGCGGTATGTGTACTTTTGGATTTGTTTCATTTTGAAAACTAGCTTTGCAAGAATTTTAGCTTTGCAAGAAAGAACAAATACTCGTTTCTACTTTTTGAAAATTTGGTTTTGTATTCAAATGGGAAACAAAAAACCTTCTTCTGAAAAACTTGAATATAAATAGGTATAACAATTTAGCAAAACAAAATAAATTTAAAAAAAATATATTACTTGAAAAAAACATTTGTTGAGTTTTGAAACAATGCTCCTCAAATGGACTTATCTTAGTATACTTAGTTCTGGTTAGTAAGTGACTCTCAAAAAACATCTGACACTCTAAAGCCAATAATGGTTCCATTGTATTAGAAAGAAAAAAAATTTCTATCGCAACCAGTTTGCATTTCACTATTCAACTGTTATAACACTTTTTTAATGGTTATAAATTAAAAGTATTATTAAAAAATATGACTGATAAAAAAACTGATGGAATCCATGCATTTGGGGCAGCAATGTGAAAAAAAACTAAAGATTATACAATTAAAATAATTTATTAAATTAATAGGTTTTTTTGCGCTTTGGCAGCAACAACTTCCTAGTAACTATACGATATACGATAAAAATTATTACCATGCTGAAATTCCTTTTGGACGCGCATATTTAAAAAAAATATCAGGTTTCGATGGCTTAATTGAAAGATAATAATCTCTATTTACTGGATTTGTACAAAAAGTTAGTCAAATATCATATTTTTAATTTTTTTTTTTATCGAAAAAGGGACTGAAATTCTCATTTTTTTTTGCTAAGGGTTTTTTATATGGTCATAATTTTGAAAAAAAAAAATGATATAAAAAATGTAAATCCAGAAAGTGTTTTGTTTTTTAGCTTAGAAGAAGTAATATACCTACATTATTATTATATAAAAAATTATTTTCAAAGTTGGCCGTCTTTTTTTAGTGGTCACAGACAGTGTAGGTATGTAACTTACATGTAACACATTAGCTTTGCTATTTATTATTTTGGAAAATAACTTTTTGCCAGTCATATTTCTTAGTTTTAATGTTCTTGACACGATAATACTAAATAAAAATGTTTTTAATATTGAAATTCATAGTTTCATAGTTTATAAAAAACTGTTGGCTATTTTAAATAATAAAAAAAATGATTTATGAGCCTATCCTGGAAAAATCCTTAAAGCAAGATGTGACCTACATATATCCCAAGAAACAATTTTGGAGACAATTATCCAAAATATATAACAATATAAAAAAAATATTAAAGGAGATTTATCATTTTTTCCTCAAGGAGTTCCCAATTAGTTTGTCTAATTAGATTTTAACTATAACAGTTAAAATAAGAAAGTACCTACCTACAAAGTAAACTAGTTGAATCATTTTTCTAATAGAATCTTTTTTCTTTATACCTGTCTCTTGTCCCTTCACAAAAAGACTCTGGCATTCCATTCCTGCCTGAGCTTTATCTAACAGATCTACAAAAATAGTATCCAAAATGGTCAAACGACAGATTGTCTCGGTCTAGTCTTTTAGTTACGTTTGGTCTGCAAAAATTCTCTGCTTTCATGACTCATTCCTTAGGCCACTCACTAGAAATTTTTTATTAAGAAAAAAAAAAGAAAACAAAACAGCTGCCGTCAATTTTGAATCAAGTTTGCAACAATCTAATAGAAGGGGTTAACTGATTTGCAGATCATTAAGTCTTTTAAGATTTGTAAAATCAAAGCAAATAGTGTCCTTTAACAAAAACACTACAAGGACAACCCGCTCTGACCTTGAGTTCAATAAAATAAAATTTAAAAAAAAAATCGCGCAAGTTCTCCATAACAAAATATAGAAACTCATTTCTATAGTTTTGCTTAATCCATTTTTGCAGTAGATAAGAGTTTATGTACAATAAAAATATTCGCACAAAATATTAAATTGCTACATTTCACTACTTTTGGTTGTCTCCTTTTAAAACTTTATTTTATAGATGACGTCATAAGAAAAAAAAAAAGCAGAACAGCGGAAAACTTATTGAGACTTCCTGGTTAGTTTGCTAGTATCTTCACTTTGCCACTTCTACCCTCTCCCGTCTTTAAAGCAACCACATATTTTAAATACTTAAAAAGTTCCTTGATTTGTATCAAATATTTAAAAAACACCTTTTTAAAATGTTCCGTCTTAAATTGTTATCCATATTTTAATCAAAAAAAAAAGTAATCAAAAGAAAATCCACATACAAAAAAAATTTCCCACAAATCTCTTCTCTAATGTGGTGAATGAAACTTTTCTGATGACATCACTAAAAATTGTTGTAAACAAAATGTCAAAAAAAAAAATGTTATATATTTCTTTTTAGGTATTTATCAAGTCGTGCCTTTTGGGCGAATTCAGATTTCTTACACTTTTTTTAGTGCATTACACCAAATTTCTGCTGACAAAATCACGTGTTGCACGAAATTGATTGAATGTTCACCAAGTGTAAATTATCAAATTTTTGATATTAGTTTTCCTATGTGTGGAAATCGCGAGGGAAAAAATTTTCTTTTCTCAAAAAAAAAGTACACAACACACATTCGACGACATACACGACACAACGAGAAGGGGTCTTTTCTTTTTCAGTCGACAACGACAAGAATGACGACGACGTAGACGACGAAAACGAAAGCAAAAAGGATGATAATTTTATAGAAACGTCAAAAGTGAAATTTCCCAAAAGGAAATTATTTTATTCACCATGATTAATGTCAAATATGTTCAATTTGCATCTCTATTTTTGTACAAATGGTTTTGATCTGCTTTAGCACATTGTGATAAGGGCTGTTAGAGCGAGATAAAAATAATTTGTTAAAACAAATCTTGAGGTAAATGTCAAAAATCAAAAAGACAAAAAAAAAATTGCATGATGATGAAAGCAGCAGGGTTATTTATTTTTATTTTTTTTTTGTTAACAAATTTTTGATATAGGTCTATGTTTAAAAATATGCCAATGCCACTCGCGCCTTGAACCACTAGTGAAATTGTCAAATTTTTAAAAACCTGTCCATAGATAAAAATAGATAACACCCTCTTAATACACAGTAGACTAGGACTGGGACCATCAGGGGGTACAAAAAAATTGACTAGTTTTGTATTCGTAATGTTGAAACTATTACGACACAAAAATATTTAATGCGTTTGAAAATGTTGATTCGACTTTAACCGCATTCAAAAAAAGCATAAAAAAGCAAAACACTATTGCTGACAATAACAAAACAAAATTCTTTCAAATTCAACTTTGCTCGTAGGTAGAGTAGGTAATTGACACCTTTATTTTTTTTTTTTTTTTTTGAAAAGACGTAATAAATATTTATGATGTCAATTTTGAGAGATTTGAGTTACCACATTATATTTTTGTATGCACCACACACTCCGACCCTCTATCAACTGTGTCAGCGTGTTTTATGCATATGACAAATAGTATAAATATTTTTTTTTTTTTGTTATTTTTAATAGAGGAAGGTATTCTCTCAGTAGGCCAATTCTTCGATCCGAAATTTAATAGAAGATCTAGAGAGTAGATTTACTTAAAAAAACAAAAATACGAAACCACTGGTTTTTTTGCATTTAATATACTGTGAAACCAACGTCAAAACAGGTAGAGAAGTAGATATATTAGTATACTAAGCAGCGGGGAGGCGCGGTACTGGTATACGTGCAAAATAACGAAACGATTTAACTGAGTAAACCACCACCGTCAGCATCACCAAGTGAACCTAGTGATTACGTCAAAGGTTTCGTATTCGGCTTCATTTCGCGTACATATGCTAGTTGTCAGGGCTGCATTTAGTTAAGTTTCATTTGCTCTATGTTAAAGGCTCCAATTGAAAGTACAAAAACATCAGTGATGACGAAGTTAAAAAAATGAGATATCTGTTTACTCACTTTAAAGATAATTTTCTTGAGATCAATCCCAATGGAATTCTGTGAAAACTGAAACTTTCCCGGCAGAGATCACTCATAGATAAGTTGTTGGAATAGTTTGGTGAAAAGTGTGGTGAATAGACCTACAAAATAGCACCATGGACAGTAAGCACGTATGGGCATAGGGCAACTCTACCCATTTCCATTGTGAAAAAAAAAACGAAAATAAGTGAAAGGAAATATCAAAAAACTGGAAGGAAGGTGAATGGTGAGTTTTCCAGGCACAAACGGTTCTTTGAGGCCGTTTACATTCAACGATTTTTCGTTGTGAGAAAAGTGAAGCCAAGAAAAAATTGTTTTCAGTTTTTTAAATATCGTTCCAATTATTTTTGTTTGTTGCTATAATGCCGACTTTTCGCTAGTCGAGTTTTGTCTTGGGACAAAGCTTTTCGGCACATAAATCTTCTCGTATGAATGCTGGTGTTTTTGCATTTTCTTGTAGGATTTTGTAGGCCTACCTTTCTTCTTATTTCGCGGTCTTATTGGAACGTTATGAATATTGCCTTTATGACGGGATTCTCAGGATCTCTCATTTGAACATGGCAACTTAGTCGGTCCTATTCTATTTTAAGAGATGTGGCATATAGTTTCTTGCATCTTCGTATTTCTTATTTGATCAAGCTTATTTTATACACAAAGCTACTCGTACCTAGCTTTGTGTAATGTATTTAAATATAATCTGATATTTAACGACATTGATAAGTATTAAGGATGGTAATGGTACAGTGGATTTTGTTCTTGACTTCTTGTCTTGAATGCAGATCAAGCTAAATTTTGGAGAGAATTTTGTATTGGAGATACAATTTATGAGGGTACTAGGCTTTTTGGTCCAATGGAGTCAAATATGTTCTTTTTTATGGAAGATTTAACGTAACCTTTAATTAACAAAAACTATTACGTCTATGAACCTGTCTATAGTATAAGGCCTTGCATACAAGGTGATCTAAATTTTCAGCTAAATATAAAATAAAGTTTATTTATTTATTATTTATTTATTATTTATTATTTATTTATTATTTATTATTTATTATTTATTTATTATTTATTTATTTATTTAAGATTTTGGAAAAAAAAAATTGTATGGGAGCTAAAATTCACTTCGATCTGCATACTACACTCAGTTATTTGTGACTATTTTAATAGTCAATCGAAGTAATCGCATTCTCCAAATTAACCAAACTGGGATAACTGTTTTAAATAGTCATTATTGACTATTAAATAGTCGTTATTGACTTTTTCATAGTTGAAATTGACTATTTAATAGTTAATTTGGAGAATGCGAGTACTTCGATTGACTATTACAATAGTCACAAATAACTATTTTTTTTAACTATTTTAATAGTTATCCCGATATTAACTATTTTGTTCTCTGAGTGTAGGCATAACAACTACCTATTTAAGTATTTGAGTTAAATGTCAGCTTAAAAGAAAACGTCTCGCATCAAAAGTTTTCCAGAAAAAAAAAGATTTTGAGTTTAATTTAATTTAATTAACGGCCACTAGTTTAAAAAATACATCTGGATGTAAAATTGTCAAATATCAAAAATAAATCCAAATCCAAAATAGTTATCCCGATTTTAACTATGAAAATAGTTAAAAAATAGTTTAAAATGAGTATTTTTTTTCTCTGTGTGATAGTGAATATTATGGATTTGGATCTATTTTTGACATTTCAATTTCTTTACATCCAGATGTATTTTTTAAACTAGTGAATAATATGGCCGTAAAAGACAACAGAATTTTAATAGTAATTTCGATTGGCAGTCCGGAATCATTCTGAAAGCGTTTTATTCGCACAAAACTGACAGTTTTGTATGAATAAAATTTTTTCAGAATGATTCCGGACGCTTCCGGACTGCCAATCGAAAACGCCATATAAGTTTTTTTGTTGACTGATCCGGCACTGCTTGTCTTTTAATATATTCACCACCACAAAACGCGCAACTTCACCCAAACATATATCTATTTTAATAGGCTGGTTGTTTACGTAGTTGTTCAGCCACGTCAAATGTATGTATGTAAGTCATGTTAATGTATTCGTTTATTTTTTGTTTTTGCATTTACCACTTTTGTCAGTGTCACACATTCAATTTTTTAATATTAAATGCGGGTGGGAGGTAAATTGTAGTAATGCATCACAATTTCATTATTTGTCATCGTTTCGCTATTCAATATTGAACTAGTAGACAGACTATTTGACATGCAATCGTTACACTTTTCTAGACGGTGCTTATAGTCATAGTTAGTTACCAATTAAAACCTTTTGCAACAATCTTTATTTTTACATAACTAGGAAAATACATGCCATAAGTATATTTAAAAAGTACTTAGTATGAGGACAAATACTCAGTTTATCTGTATACAATTAGACAAAAAATATCAGTTATATTGCTTTGCGATATAAAATTTTGAAGAGCAAAATTATTACCGGTAATCAAAATTATCTATCATTTTCCTTCCAATCTTCCAATAATACGAAACTCACCTCTTGTGGTGAAAACAAAAACAAAAAATGAAAAAAGTGCGGCCAAGTTTTTCTTTTCTTTTCGAGTTTGTTTTTGTTGTATTGAGAAAATCGAAGCAGCCAGGGGCGGAACGGGTAAGGTGAATTTATGAAAGTCAATGGCTGCGTTCACCTACGTATAGGATAGGCTATCCAAGATACCTGTGAACACAAATCAGCTGTTCTTCAAATCTCTTATAAGATATACGAGTATCCAAACATTTTTAGGATACATTTGGTTTTTTTTGATTGTCAACAGATGTTTCCAATCAGCTGAGATTTTATATGGGATTACAACAACACAAAGGTATCCAGATACCCTAAGATCGGTACGTGAACGCACCCAATGGGATAAAATAAAATGAACCGACTACGTACAGAAAAAGAAAGGGGTTATTTGATAAATTTCGAGTTTTGAGGATTATTACTTTATATATGAAAATGAAAAAGTTACAAGATTGACTTCTAAACTAATGACAAAACAAATGCAATTATAAAATTTAAATTGTCGTTTAAGACCTTTAATTCGAGGGAAAAATAAAAATTTTCAAAAATGTCACTCAACCCCTTCTTATCCTCAACGCTTCAATTAACAATTCGAAGTTTTAATAAAATTCATATTTTCAACGATTATCTTAAAACAACACCCTAAAAAAAAATTTCCAAAGTTGAACGAAAGAGCAAAAAAAACATACCAAAATAGAGACGAGTACTTCGTTTTGACTAATACTTTTGGGACACACTATATAAAACTTCACATGGCTAATCGAACTATTTCAATGACTAAATTATGGTTAACTAGCGATGAAATAGGCTTACGCTAACCCCATGTCAAATAGTCTGATTAAATGCTTATGAATAAAAAAAAATTCAATACAAAAAAAGTTACACATACGCCACAGTGAACTTCTAAGTTGCCCAATAAAACAAATTTAATCTCTTACGGAACTATGAATACAGCTCAATTCTGTTAACCATCTACTTACTATTCAAATTAAACAATTTTTCATTTAAAATGCTAAATGACTTAGAAATATTTTAGTTGTAAAGAAACGAGTTTCAAACAAAAAAGTAAACACAAAAGTGCTCACTAAGCAAACTCAATCACAATACGCTGGCTGATGGCTGAAAATGTTGTATGTCGGGAGACTTTACATGTACAACCCTATAAATCTCAGCGGACCAAATGTCTACCATGGACCATGTAACCTCCTCTGCCTCATTTTTACCTTTTCCTGTACCGCTACCGCAGCTACCGGCCTTTCACTTTTATGTTCTTTTTGATTACGCTGAGTTTAAATTTACTAGAGGAAATGGACTCCTGTGATTCGGGTTTTTCATTAAAAATGAAATGTCTATAAAATATATAATAAAGATAATTTATTAATTTAATCGTAGAATTAACATTTTCCAAAATAACTTGAAATTCAGAAAATATCCTTATACGTTATACCTTATAAACCAAAACATTAGAATTGGTCAATCCAATAAAAACCTTTATTTTGTTAGTTTTTATCATTAAAAAAAATTAAGTTAATCAATTTGAAAACATTCATCAACTGGAACAACTTTTATTGTGAATACTTGTTTTTAAAGTCTTACAAACTTTACAACTTTTTTACTTGTTTTCCTTAGAATAACTTTTCCCAGTGGTTGTCCAAAACCTTCATATTTTTGGAATACGTGTAGACCTCGAACGACGGTTGCATGAACAACTCCACGTAATTTTGTATTCATGTACGGATTTGCCTATAATTCATATTGTTATATGAAAAAAAAAACACAACAATTACTTCAATATTAAAACCTTATTTCGAAATTGTATGATCTCGGGTGAAACCAAAAACTCCTCCTCAGGGTCCCAAACACAAAAATCGGCATCATAGCCTTCTTCAATTTTTCCTTTAAAGTTTTGAATGCCACACATATTGGCTTGACTCTCACACATAACTCGGCAAACATCCTCAAGACCTAAGCCATACTTTTGACAATTTGTCCAAAATATTGATAGACCTAAAAAAATATGATTAAAAATGAAAAACATTAAAATCACGATGACATTTAAATTTTAAGAGAAACTTACCAAATTGTAACGAAGCAACTCCTGGCCATGCTTTTAAGAAATCTCCTCTAGTTTTTCCATAGTTAAGACACTTGACACCGGGAGTAGCTGGTGAATGATCGGATACAACCATATTGATAGTTTTGTCTTGAATAGCTTTCCAAAGTTTTTCCTGATTGGCTTTCGGACGTATAGGTGGGCATGTTTTGAACTCTGTATGACAGTCTTCTACATCTTCAGCGCACAGAGTTAGATAGTGATGACACGTCTCAGCAGTAAGGTTGGCTTTGTTTTTCTGAGATTTTTCAATAATGGGAATAGTTTCTGCAGCGCTCAAATTCAGGATATGAAAATGTTTTCTAAAATATTCATAAAACATATTTTGAATCAAAATATTTCAGAAGTTTTTGTAAATTTTCCAACTTTTTATTGCATTCAGCTAGATCAGCTATCCAGCTGACTGCTTCAATTTCCATAGATGGCGGTCTAGTTTTTAAAAACGATTCATAGCTTTTTACGTTGTCGTCGTTTGGTTTGGGAACAAAAGTTGTAACTTTTTCCATCTCAGCATGAAACTATACAGGGACATGAACTAAGAAGATATTATTGTCTGTTGCAGATTTCAAATGAAAACTTACTGCAATAATTGCTCCATCATCTAGTTTATCAATAGCTTCTTTAACTTGTTCTTTGGTGACGTATTCAAATTCGGGCAAATTTGTGGGACAAAGAGAGCAATGGAATCCAATCACTCCAGAGCTGGCAAGTTCTGGTAGTTCATTGAAGTTTCCTGGAACAATGCCACCCCAAAAACCTATGTCCACGTAAATTTTGCCCCGGGCAATAGACGTCTTTGTTTTTAAATTAGCAGCATTTGTTGTTGGTGGAATGGCATTTCTTAATAAAAATTATCATTGAAATGAAAAATACAATTTCATAATTAGGTATTTATAATAGTCGAAAATTCAAAACTATAAAATGAATAACTATATAAACTGCTTTGTTCTCATAGGCCAGAAGTAAGTCTAGAACAAAAAGTACCTACTGATATATATACAATGGGAACCAGAAGTTCTAATAAATTTCGATCATTTTTCTTGGACATTTTTTGAATTGTTTTTTTTTTTTTTAAGTTGTTTAAAACTTGTCACGAAAATTAATCCAAAAACCAATACAAATTTTAAATATGAGGAACTTGGGGCCCCAGTTTTTTTATTCCAGTTTTAATTCTGTGGCCACAACCAATAACCGCTTAAGTGAGTTAAGATAAAATTTTTTGAGAGGTTTTATGATGCTACCCAATGCTAAATCTACATCTTTTTAATTTTTTAACTATTAAAAACGATAGATTAAAACTATCTAGATCGAGTTAAGAAAAGATTGAGTTGTTTTTGAGGCAAATTAAAAAATGCGGAGCATTATTGTAAAACTAAATTTTGTTTTTTTTTTTCGACTTAAGCGGTTATTGATTGAGGCCAAAGAATTTAAACGTGGAAACACTTGACTTCTTACATCTTTATTTATTGTGTTTTACAAAAGTTATTAAATATTATTTTTGAAAAAAACTTGAGCGGGAGAATTGAGCCATTTTTTTAGGAAAGACTTGATCATATGGCAATAACATGCTAGTGATTAATTTTTTAATGAAATACAAAAAAATTTATTTATTTATTTTTGTTAGGTTTTTAAAATTGTAACGAGAGGGGAAAATAGGGGAAGTTTGCTTCTTCTCCTTTCTCCATTCTGATATAGTTCGGCAATTGAAGTAAAGCTGCCTTGCTAGTCAGACGTGCAAAATCTTTGCTGTTATATCCAATCTTTCATTTTTCGTAAAACTTTTTCCAATAATACTGAATTATTCTCATTATCTTTATTTTGTAATAAACTAAACTGATTATTTATAAAACCGAACAAGAAGAGTATTTGATTAATCGTAAAAAAATTTTTTTTTTTTTTGTTTACTTTTTTATACTTTTGTACTTATAGGCTATTGATTATGTCGAAAAAACAAGGTAACAAGGAACTAAGATGTTCACGGGTTTTTATATCGTTCAATGGGTTATAAAAGAAGATAAAACCGCGGAGTGCTATTAAATGAGGGGTTGGAAATTGAAGATAGGGGTGCAAAAACCCTCTTTTTGGTTTTTTCGATGCATATCACTTTTTGTAGAGAATTAAATTTCAGAATAATGTTTTTTAAAAATTAAAAAAAAAAAAAAATTTACATACCAAAACAGTCGAAGCAACCATAAAAAAATCGATTTTTTGAGTTTTTCTGCTTTTTGGTTGTCTCTTTTCTTGGGTTAAGATAGACATATGCATTGCTCTAATAAAAAGTATGGCCATTTGAATCTATAGGCGTGTTTTTTCTATTACTCAGTAGCTACTCAGTTTTAATTTTATTCGCAAAACAATAATGAAAATTACACAAGTAAGTATTTGTTTTTATTGTTTTTCGAATAAAATTAATTTTTTTCTCATTAGAGAAAACTTGCTTTACTTCATGTCATAAAACAGACAGAAACTAAGGCGTTGCTCTTTACTGCATGTATTAACCGATGGTTTTTTCTTAAGCTTTAATCGCCTTAAGTCTTTAGCCTTCGAAATCACTCGCTTCACTACGGATGCACTTGCTTTAACACCACTTTTTCGTTTTTTTTGGTGTCAAAGTCATGTAAATTTTACGCGAGTCGCAGAATCGTTCTTCTGTCAACTGCAGTAACGGCACTCACTGTTCAGGTTTTCATATTTTTTCCACATTTTTACTCATTCCGTAAAAATAAATGAAATAACTTTTTGGGTTTGATGCGTTTTTTTACCTTTTTGATGAAAAGGCGGGTGACACTCTAGATTTTCTTCTTCTGCCAATAATTTCGCGCGATCCATTTAAACTGACATTAGCCAAAAATTACCAAAAGACATTGGAAAACATTTTTGCATTTCCATCTTCTTTGATTTGCACACGAAAACCAATAAAAAAGGGGGTGTCCTATTCAAGTGAACAAAAATAGGAGCACTTTTTTCACAGTTGTTTCGCAAAAAATTGCAATATTTAACTAAAGTGACATTGAAAATGAATGATCTTGCTCACAGAGAGAGTGCATAAGGGGACATACAAAATAGTAAAATATTGACCACTTATCTATTAAGAGACTGGAATTATACCCACTTTTATTAAAAACAAAAGGTGTGTCCTATTCAAGTGGCGAGTAGTGTATTAGTTTAATATAACTTTAGCTCCTTTGTCCCATTGAAGTTTCCATTTCTGGAATTTCATTTTTTATCCAAAAACATTCGTGAAATAATTATGCAAAGAGTTTTTTTTTTAAATTTCCCACAAAAAGTTAAATTTGGACTTTGGCAAAAGGTTCTCATTTATTGATAAGTTGTATGCATTAAATAAGTAATGTAAAATTCTTTCCTACATACTACACTGACAATACTAGGACATATATTTCAAAAAACTGCATTTTTTTTTAAATAATTGCGATACCAAATATACTCGTACCTATGTGAATATTACCAAAAAAAATTATGAATTTATACATTTTATGTTTTCTATATATGTAGTTGAAAAACTATTGAAAACAACTTACGTTGCACGATCAATTATTGTAGTAAACCCACCGGCAGCAGCTGCTTTTGTTGCTGTTAAAAACCCCTCCCAATCCTTTCGTCCTGGCTCGTTTATATGAACATTGGTGTCGATAAGGCCCGGCATTAAAACCATATTTTCAAAATCAATTACCTGAAAAAGTCAAAAGATTCCAATACTAAACAACAACGAACTACAAAAAAAAATATATTTTTACTGATTCCGATTCGGTGTTGTACATATAGGAATTGACTTCCTGACTTGATTTTAAAATTCTTTGTATTATTCCTTCTGTAGAAACAATAATTCCTCCATTAATAAACCCATCTCCTTTTCCAAGATAAATACGCTTGCTTATGAATAAAATATCCATTTTCAATAAATTCTCTTATATAAAAGGTAAATAAGCGTTTTTTTCTCAAACAAACTAAAATTAGACGTCACCACAGAGATGCTTTTTGTTCTTTTTTATAATAAATTACAATGTGCGAAAACTGATGACTATAAATATACCAAGCGTTCACGCTGCTTCAGATTCAAGTTTTCAACTGAAATGGTTTTCGACAATTTTGTAGATCAAAAGGCTGAATGAGATAAAAGTTTAGTAAACAAATGTTTTTTTCGGGACTGAGATAAAGAGAAATGTATGTTATCTGTAGCCGGCGTAAGAGAGATTTGATGATGATCCGGGCGAGTTTTCTCAATTTTTTTTTCAATGAAAACCAATTTTGGCGAAGAAACTTCTTTAAAATTTTGAACTGGTCGGTTATCTCCTGTACATATGTACATTTATGCCAATCAAAGTTTTTTTACTCAAAGAATAAAAAACAATATAACTGACCAGTTCAAGATTTTCAAATCCGAAAGAATTTCCTCCGTTGGAATTGTAGAAAAATTAAGAAAAAAAAGGTCACTACGGTGTATGTGTAACATTTTCTTTTATCGAAAAATTTAGGAAGATACAAATAAAAAAATCCCTTTTTAATCGTAGTTTATTACAATTTTTATTAAATGTAAATAAAAGTTAAACTTAACATATTTTTTATATGTATGTATGTTAGGGTGGGTCAAAAAAATCGAAATTCTTTTTTTTGATTTGGTACTCCGAAAAATCGATTGCTAGACCCCTCTAGAATATACACACCAAATATGAGCTCTTTATATTAATGGGAAGGTTCTCCGCTTTGCAATTTTCCATTTTTACATCAAGCTTCTACAAAAAAAAAATAATTTTTTTATTAATTGACTTTTTAGCAAATTTCTTTTCATATTCTTGTAGGAAATGGAACGCTCTACAAAAAAGGCCTTATACACTTTTTTCGTTTATCAAACCGTTGAATAGATATTTAAAGTCCAAAAATCGAGAAAATCTTTAAAAATTCGTTTTTTGTTCTTAATTTTGTAACAAATTGAAAAGTTATAATGATCAAACGCGCAAGACATATTCTTGTTGAAAATTGATTGCTCCACAAAAAAGGTCTTATTAACTTTTTTCATTAATCTAACCATTCTAAAGATATTCGAGGTCAAAGTTAAAAAAAAATATAAAAACATTTTATATTTTTAAAAAATTTCTAATTCACTGAAACTTCATTATTTTCAAATTAGCAAGATATATTCTTGTAGGGGCTTAAACGTTCTACAAAAAATTGCTTGGCATCAAATTGATTGCTTTAACCGTTTAGAAGATATTCGTATCCAAATCGCATTGCATACGGGTCATAAGAAAACTATTGAAATCAGTGAGCATTGGTTTGGATACGAATATCTTCTAAACGGTTAAAGCAATCAATTTCATTCCAAGGACTAGGAACACACATGCGATTTTGATCGCGCGATTATTCATTTGCAAAAATGGATCACAAGGATTTCAATGCCTGTGGACACACATGCTTCCGGCGATTAAAAATTTGAAAATTTTATCTAGTTTTTAAAATCGGTGCATCTTATTTGCAAATAAAACAAATAACAATTGTAGTTTCTTACAATTAAAATTGTTTTTTTTTTTAAACTACTGCTCGTAATTGATTCAATATTCGAAAATGTTGCGCATACGCCATAGTAGCGTCTATGTTTTTTTAAATCTTAATAAAGGGAATTTTAAAAAGCGCGACATAGTCAATTATGTCATTGAGTCATTGAAATAGTACGTTTTTGTTTTTGGGGAGTAATTTACTTTATAAGAGTAATTTTGCTATGATATTTTTATATTCTCTAATATTTATATTACAGAGAAACAATGAGGTACATATGAATGGCTCGTCATGCAATTAGCATCACCAAATTTCTCTTAAACCTGTCCTACACACATATAATTCTTATTATCCGTGTCCCGAAATAAGATATCTTGACCAAACGTTTCTCATTTAGCATGTTGTTTCTAAACATTGCAGGAATCCACTTCAGCACAAAAACTGAAAGTACTTTTTAAACAATACCAAAATAAAAAAAAAAACACACAAAACATTAACATTAATGTTTAATAACAGTTTATTTATTAACTAACATAAAAATATATCATT